>NC_090924.1:466127142-467443522 GCF_040938575.1 Ambystoma mexicanum | reverse complement strand
GCTGTGTACGCTCCATCGGAGTGTTCGAATGAAGAGGTCAAAGGATGCCGGGAATGACATGGCACACAGGCTAGTCCTCTGGGTCCTAGTGTCACTTATTTTGATGCAGTAGCTCTGCGGCTAAGAGTCAAGAGGGCGGGACCGGCTGCCTAGTGAGAGCGTGATCGCTCGAGGCTCCAGTCCTGACCCTCTGTTAAAGCACTCTGCGATGAGGTGAGTGCTATGAAAATAAATTCACTACAGTATGAATGGACAGCGCACGCAGCGGTTCTGGGGTAAACTAACTGAAGGAAATAACTAATGGTATAAACCAAACGATTGCAATTATATAAGTTTGACAGCCCCGCTTGGGGTAACGTTCAGCAAATTATCACCATTATGAGGAAATTCACACGTAATACACTATGCATAGCGAAAATGTATGGATACAAATCTCTTCACTTGTGAGCTGCAGCAAAAAGAAAGAGGAAGGGACCCAGACCGAATGCTACTTATACAGGGCCCCAGACACTGATTGGTGGACAGAGAGTGCCTCAGGACTACCCTGGACAAGAGGCTCATGGGGATTTGTAGTTTTGAGTTAAACTCTTGAACTTTTCGTTTGATTTGTTTGATTTAATTGACAAAACAAAAATGTTGAATTTAAACTCTACATTATTTGAAATGCTGTGAGTTGCAGAATTAAAGAAAGCAAAGCATAATGCTCGCCTCCTGTCTTGACATAGAATGTGTCCAAACGTTTAAATGCGTAGTGTCTAATGATTAGAACTCAGCATAAAAAAACGAATGATATTGTAGACCGATTCCAAAATGTTAGATTCAAAGGCACAGGTTGAGAAGGAAAAGGGTATGCTTTTTCACACCTGCCCTGCGCAGTAAGGATTTTCACATGTACAGTGGTATGCATTTTCCAATGTTTTAAGCAGACTCATGTTTTTCCAAATACTATGGCCCTCATTCTGAGTTTGGTGATAGTCATGGCGCTATTTGCGCCATGACTGCCACCAATAACGGGACCGTGTCCGGTTTGGTGCAATGGGGACTTACCAGTCTAGTCCGACCTTGGCGGGACCGGTAAATCCCCATTTCACCAACCATTCCCCATTTCCATTTGAGTCCCATAGGGCTCAATGGGAATGGGGAGGGCGCAAATAACGGGCTCGCGAATGTCAAGCCCGTTATTTGCGCTATGGTCCCTTAACGGGTCCCGTCCACAACGGCTGGTCAGACCAGCCGTTAATGGAGAGACCCGCTAAGGGACCTCGTAGTAGGACGGTAAGGATTACTGGCACCGGTCTCCTTACCGGTGCCCAGTATCCTTTACCGCCCACCTTGGAATGAGGGCCTATGTGTATAAGCATCTTCCGGGCAGTCACAGCCGAATTATTGCTTGCACTGTTTATAATGCTGCACCTAAGAAAGTGTGTGGGGAGAGGTGGCTGCATGTTTGCTTAGGCGTACTTGTATGCATATGGTGGAACTAATACAGAAATATTCCCTAAGATTCCAAGGTGCTATACCCAAATGTATCCTAGTTGTACCTCATATTTGACAGTGTCTTAATGACTTGCATATAAAGTGGCAAATACATTCTTTACCACTGTTCTAATGGGAAGTTTCCAATGTTTGCTGGAGATGCCTCTTCTTTAGTAATGGGTACCAAATATGTTTGCTCAGATATCCAAAATATCTATACATGATGCCTGTGTCTTTCTCATTTGGGATCTAAACAATGGGCCTCATTCTGAATCTGACGGACTAGAAATAAGGGTGCTAGTCGGACCCTCCTGGCACCCTTTACGGACAGCCACACTACAACTCTGCCTTCTGGGGCCGTAGCGCCCGGCAAGTCTGGCCTGTCGGACGCAACAGCCCCAGAAAGCAGAGTTGCCACGGAAGCACTGGCACCATTCCCGTGGATTCCTATGACTCTGGGTATTAAGCGCGTTATAAATATCATATCTTTGAGACCAAATCCACCATCTGACTTCCCGTTCTGCCGGGACTTGTAATGTCCTGGTGGCACTGGGAAGTCAGGCAGCAGATTCGGTGTTACAAGAACGGCGGCTACCCGCCGGTAGCACTGGTGGGTTCCGCCATCCTCGTAGTGAAGCCCATTGTGTCGAAAGGTTGTATGTGGGAGGAAGTAGCGGCAGGTCAAATTCAGGTACTGTTGATGTGGTTGCCTTGAAGATCCCAGGTTCAAAGTAATGCAATGTGTGACATAAATCCTGTGTCTATGTTCAGAGGTTGAGAATCTTTAAGTACTTGAGCTCCCATGTTCTTCTTTGTGTGGTTTTAGTTGAGCCTTTAGGTGTGTGTAAGCCTGATATCTTTGCGGGAAGATCAAGGGTTCTTGTTTTCTGAAGCTTTGTCAGCCTGATGCATGCAGAATGTTCTCAAAAAGAAAGAAACCGTGCAATGGAGTGATGGGACGATATATGTGTGAAATAGCATTATATGTATACTATGTGTCACTATTTGCGCATCGGTATTCAGTTATAGTGTAGCAGTGCACTGCCAAGTTGAAGACTGTGTTTGGTGCAGCCACGTCTGTTTTTGATACTTGGTGGCAGGAAGCGATCTCCTCCAATCTTTGTTGTGAAAACAAAATTTTGAGGGGAACGATTGTGTGTAAAATCATTACAGCCCCTATTTTCTGGGGTTAATAAGATATGTTTGTGAGTCGCTTGGTGTTCTCCAAGGTGCTACTGGGGATAACTTCATTCTTGAAAAGTAAAGATCCATAGGACTAGCCTGTTACAGTTCTTCCACTGGTAATTATTGGCTTCACAAAAGGTCTGTGTTGTTATAGATTGCCAATCCTCCCTCTCTATCTCCGCATTCAGCGTGAACTTTCAAATGCGGCCCTTTTAATGGATATGTATTATCTTACTGTCGCTCATGGCATTTGATTTGCTATTCAAGCACATGACTAAATGACAAAGTTGGGTTCACCGCTTTGTCGGTTTTTACTATCTGTTTTTAATGCTTACCGAGGGAACCATCTGAAGGATCAAGAAGAACATTATTGAGCATGTGCAATAGTCTCGGGGGGATGTCATTATTTACTAAGTAAGCCAGGCCTCTGGTTGGCTTCCTGTACATTGAGATATGTTGGGGTACATTGAAATTAGAACTAAGACCATAATAGTTACAACCCTACTGCTTGTTTGTCCAAGGAGAGGCATTTCATGGATTCCATGAAGAAAGACATTTATTTCTATGGAATTCTTTCTTTGCCTCTGTGCAATTTGTAGAGGAGACAATTACTGAGTTGACAGCACACGGTCTTGCAATTGACTCCCTTATCCTTGTTCGTTTTGCTTTGCCACCATATTTCTCCGTTTGACGCAATCGTGCCATTAGCACTTGAGAAAACCGGTGTCGAACGTGAACCGGTTTCGATAAAGCATTGTTTTGAGGCCGTAATTAATGATTTGTATCATACGCAGCATGGAGCGCCATTTCTCCCGTGGGCCATTGTCATACTGCCGTGATAAAGGACTAAGGCGGCGCAGACGCAGATAAGGCTTAATTATGCAGAAAAGGCGGGACCAAATACCTAGATCCTACATAGCTTCCTGCCCGCGTTAAGAAGGAAGGTCGTTGTGTATAAGTCATCCACCGGCGGTGGTGGGGAGGCAGCGAACATAAGTATCGCACCCACAGTTTCTAAAAATGGGTTCTGTCTTTGTCTGTTTTGCTGTCACATTGTATAGACCAGCATTTTACAGCAGAACATTGTGGCCCAAATAGCTACATGACAAATAGAGAAGGAAGCTCTTACAGGCAAACCTGTAATTAGCGCATGATACACGTTTGCACAGAAATAATCTGAAACTGACGATGTAATGATGCATGCACTACTCCATTTCCTGCAGAGTAAAAATGAAACATTTTGATATTTTTCTTATCCTTTGTATTCTGACTTAAGTGGCAGATAATCGAGAGTAAAAATAGCCCCTTTTGAATATCAGTCCTCACGATTTTATTGTGTCATCCCACAGGGTGTTGCTTATATCCACCCACAACATCTTGCAAGTAACCGAATACCCCGGGAACAATCGTGCCTGCCTCGTGGATCTGGTCGACTTCATTGAGTCGGATATGATATGGCATTTATAACACGCCTATACACAAGTGTTTCAAGGCGCAACGAGGCAAGGGAGAGGAACAAAGGGAGGACGGACAGCGATCCTACTAGACCAGGTGTCATTCAGATCGTGCAAGTGCGTGGGAAGGGGGCAGGGACAGTGCAATATATGGGAATAAATAATAACAATAAGTAAAGTTACGGCCAGCATGTGGCAAGTGCATGGGTAAGTGCAGACATCAGGTGTCAAGAGCAGGAAGGGGGACTGTAGGGATACAGAAACAGTCCCCAAGTGCGGGAGTTTCCAGGTGGGCAGTGCAGGTGTGTCCCGCTTGGCACGGGAGGGACCTGGGCCCAAGAGAATGGAAGGAAGACTGCATTTCTTCTGCTTACCACTGAACGTCCTCGGGCAAAAAGGCAGTACAAGCATGCTTGCTGGTGGTCCTTTGAAACGCTTTCCCTTCAACTCAAAAAAGCATAACCGTCGGGTGACATTCTCGATTCATAGCTTTCTCTAGCAACCTATGGAAATGAGTAGCTGTGCTAATAAGCACCCAGCGCTTTTGTGGCAGATAGAGAGACCACTGCATCTGCCATCATAAGTGTTAAGGTGGACTAGTGTGTTGTGTTTTTCTCTGGGTGCCATCAGTACGTCCCATGCAGTAGTTGACTGGGAACCAAAAGAAGGCCTGGATTTTTGTTTCCAAAGTGGCCCCATATTACACCACACAAGCAAAAATAGCATATTAATGATATGTGCTGCATGCAGATACAAAACATGATGGGTGCTCACAGAAAAGAGGACCTTGGTGTAGAGGCCAACCGGGAAATCTCCAGGCTTCCATGTAGGCCAGTCCACCACTTGTCCTATGTTGGCAGCAAGTCCTCTCTGCAGTGTGAATTGTCACTGATAGGGCAGGAGGCGGCACAGTTCTACTGTGTTGAAGATGCTGTCCTGTTACACTAAAGACCTGTGCCCCATTAAAGGCTCTTACCCTGGTTTATAAGACTTTGAATGGACGAGTACCCGCCTATTTATGAAATACGATAGACTGGCACTACTAGCAACGCAGAGACCTTCACTCCCAGAACATGTGCCTTGCTTCAGCCCTACAGATGAGTGGTGCACAAGCCACTTCTACTCCATAAAAACATGCAAATACCCCCAACAGAAAATGGCAGAAAAAATACTTCCAACATACCCAATAATCCTCTTTTTCATAAATAAATTTACACACAAGAGCAGAACACCCTTACTCCAGATAAATGGATGGAATACCCAATTTTAAAATCCCCCCAAAACGTGCATGGGTGTAGGGAGAAAAGTTTAAAAGGGGAAGGTGGGTCACCAAGCGGAATATCCCTGTGGGAGGGCAAAAGTGGGGACAAAGAAAATTCCCAAATCAGAATTTCAGGGTTGGAAAATAATTAAATAGATAGTTTATAACAAAACACAAAAACAAAAAAAGATAGGAAACAACAGGCATATATATGAGCCATGTTACCTTCTGCCACCCAAGCAGCGCCATAGGCATGTCCAGACCTGTGGTAGCAGCAGAGAAGTGCCACAGGAAGGAGTTGATCTATACAGGAACTTGAAGTTAAAAATGTATCTTTTAGTTTGCATGAATTTTTAAGTAGAAAGAAGATCCCACTTTTAGAGTTACATTATATTTTTCCCTGCGTATAAATACCCCCATTAAGAATGGAAATCACTTTTTTTCCTCTTCCAAAAATAATTGTTTTCCCTACTTCAAAAAGAAAGCAGACCCCCTTCAACAGCTTACCTGGAGCCTTGCATATGGTCGCCGTCTCCCGTTTTAGGTGAGTTAGAGCATTAGGGCGCATTGGGGTGCTCATTCCAGGTGTTGGTAGCTGGACTTCTTCCAGGTGACGTCAGACGCATCAAGCACTTGTTGCCCATCAGAAAAAAAGTTCAAATCCCTCCTCTTTTTTATATATAGTCTAACTCTCGGTTTCTCCTCCTACTGAGTCCCAGCACTTGGATGTCTGTGGGGCAGTTGGTGTGTGTACAAATATCACAAAGAAATGGTAACGTTATGTATAAGCTTTCTTCGCCTTGAGGAAGTTTGTGATGGACAATGCCCTTTCTGCTCACGCACCCCTACATATGTAATCATGTTCCTTGTACCACAATCCTACTCTATCTTCCCAATATTTTTGTCCCGTGCATCCAGTGCTCAATTTGTGGGGGTGTTCGCCAGGGCTCAGCCCAGGCACTCATTTCTGAGCCCCAGAACGTATTGTTTCAGACTAAGTTTGATTCTGATGTGGTTTTTTTGGCAGCGTTATTATTGTAACTGCCAGTCACATAATAAACACCTATGGGACCAGAACAAAATCTAAACAATGAGTGTGTTTAAAGACACACTTAAACCTTTGGCTCATGGCAAGACACAATGAGTATGTTATTTTATGTGTATGCTGATTGGTATTTGTAAATCACACATCTGCTGTAGTGACCGAGTACAACCACCAGTCACAATAAGCCGGTGGGAGTTGTAGCTTTAACTCTACATATGTTGACAGTATGGGGAGCAGCCGTGGGTGTTGGCAACAGTGGATGGGGAGCTGCCCACCCTGACATGTCATGGGTGTTTTGGAAAATATTTGAGACCTGGCACTTTTTATTGTTTACAAATTAAGCACCGTGTGCATCCCTATTCTATGCCCACATATCTACTTCTGGTTACCCCGGACTGGGCACAGTATGCTCTTTTCTCTGACAAGGAACCAGCGCCATAAGAATACTAGACACATACTATAAAAGATTTATAAACTAACACTGTGACACATTTATATTATTATGCAGTTTATCATTGCTAAAAATAGCGCAATCTATTAAGCAAGGCACCTTTCCATTTAGGTGACATATTCTGATTTCAAGTTTGGTAAATGGGTGTTTTCTGATCCGTCTTAAACTAAACCCCTCTGTGGTTGGTCAACAGGCGGGAGATGAAGTACACTAGTAACGTGTTGCTTTGTGGGTTACTTTGTTGAAGAGACTTGGGGCCTCATTTTCTAAGTCTTGTCCAATGGGTGAATCAGGAGAATCGCTTCGTTTCGTGGAACCACCGGAAAAGGCTTTGCAAATCGGGCCAATAGACGTGCGAAGATTGGTCAGAAAATTGCTGTACGTTTAGACTTTAGTCATTTCGCTATCATAATGCAAGAGTAGAATGCAAGGGGGCAAAAGTCCTGCCTACAAGCCTTCCAGTTCACTAAGGTGACTTGTGTGCGGGAGACTGGCTGCGGGCGCAAGACACCCACAACCAGAAGCACAGCTCAAGGGCAGCACACACACCTTGGGAACAAGACGATGCAGTGCAACATGGGTTTGATCCCTGGTCCGGCGCTTAGAAGCTGGTGGAGTCTGGCATTAAGCTTGATAGAAATCATCAATAAAAACACGGCCCCCTGTGCACATGTGTTTGCCGCAAACTAGAAACATATACATTGGTCTCCTGCATCAAGCAGGTGGAGAGTTGCAGTCAGCCCTCTGTCTACACACCTTCAGGCTGTCCATCAACAGTAACGTCACTCTCACTGCCGTGGCTCTTTTCCAGGGTTTGCATCTGTCACTCCTGCGATGCACCCCCTGAGCACACATGCGGGTGTGATGTTACGTCACATGCAGCAGGGTATGCACATGGAGATTACATGTCATATACACGCACAAAGAAACATATTTAACTCACGTGCACACTTACCCGCAAGTGAGCCAAAACTTTCATTACTCATCTGCACCGTGTCCCCCTTCTGCACAGCACGCGCATAAAAGTAACTCTGGAACTTGTTGAATGGCTCTTTAGTAGTCACCTTGATATCCGAAATTGTCTCCGCATTATTAAAAACCTGCCCACACTAGTAATGGCTTGATTGCAATTAGATGTGTACTCCAAATTCAATATTCCACTTAGCAAGACAATTAGACAGCCAATGCATCAGAAATTAATTAAGATTCTGAATTGCATTTCTGTCAATCTTAATGTTTTTTTCTGAGGCCATTTTCCGAATCAAAGTTTTCTACTGCATCTTGATAATCAGAGATTTCCGCTTCTATGACCGCCATTTCGCTATTTCGCTGTGTAATATAATCATGAAGCATGCTGTCTTTTCTTTGTATGCTGTTCTGGCTTCCTTACATGCAGTAGCTGCACATCCGTCTATGACTCAACACTCTTATAAGGACAGCGATTCTTTTCCACTAAGGCTGGCAAACTTTAAGGAGTAATTCCACCAGACCAAGTGGCGGTAACAGTAAATCCGTTTGGTATTTCGGCAGATTTATCACCCAAAATCCCACCAAACTTTTAAAGTTTGGTGACAGAGGCTTCAAGGTCAACAACCGTGTTAGGCATGGAAACTCATGTACGGGGCCAGGCAAAGGGCTTGGATTAGGTGAGAGACCAAGAAGGAAAATACATGTATAAGCAAGGCAAATAAGGGCAAGGAGGTGGGGGAAAAGGGCACACCAAGTTGATGGACAAGAAGCAATGGGATCCATGCACTAGACAAAAACATTAGAACCTCCGAGCGCTGTACTGAAGAATATTTACAGGAACAAAGAGAACCTCAATGCTTCTGTGCCGTTTACTCTAATATACGCTCATCCTGCAAACCCAGTGAAGGAGTGGCAACAGCGTTAGATTTTGTGTCTAGAAAATATGGTACAAACAAGGGGTATAGTTGGTATGCAGTCTTCAGACCGCATTTCATTAACCACCTCTAAAAGGTCTCTGGCCAGCAGCTATTCTTTGTTCATGCACACATTTGTATTTCTAGCCTCTCTCAGCTCTGCAGCTCTGGTCTCTCTCCTTCAAGCTCTTTGCTTAGTATCATCGAGACCCGGTGTCCATCTTTTCAACATGGCCACTTCACCCGTGTTATGTTTTCTGCTGCAGCAAGCTTCTATGTGACTCATCTACCTTGCGTTTCTGTGTATATACATTCACTACTCATCTTCTTCGTGTATATGGTTTCTTCTGGCTCGTATATATGTTTACCTTGTTTCTTCAGTTACATATTTGTTCTTAATGTATTTCCGTATCGCTTCAGTGTGTCTTATCTTCTCCATATGACATCACTTTGCACTTGTCAGGTTTTCTTTATAGCTCCCTGATATTCAGTGGTACCTTAGCTCTCATGCTACCACTTCAGTTCGAGGGTACATTCGGTAGGGTTGTCTGAGTGCGTAACGTCTCTCATACACTCAATGCAGTATTGGGATTATATCCGGTGTCGTGCATAGTGCCTTTGAGTTCTTCATCCAGTATGATGGAGGTCAGGGGGCAGGTTCTAAAACTTACATGTACCTCTGCTTCTCCACATTACCCCCTCTGGTCGAGTCCTCATCTACCTCCTCTGCCTTAATTTTCTTCATTTTTCTACAGAATGACTTCTTCAGGATCCTTATCTTAGTCACCCCTGTCAGATCACCTGCATTGTTGTGTTCATCCACACTCCAGGTCATATGGCACTACTTGTTGGTTAACAGAACACGCAATGCCCTACATAGTTCTTATAATCCTTAGGGTAATATAACTTTGCTCCTGGGGGTGCCAGAGGACTTTCTTTCAGGTACTCACGGGTGGTGTTTTTGGTCTGTGTGTGCTCATCAGTCACATTATTCACATTGATCATTATCTTCATCCCAATTGCTTTCTTTGCTCTCTTCTTGCATTGTTCAATGACCCCTCTTATAAGACAGAATCCCAATTATTGCTCCAAGTAGTTTGAAGGCATTTGCCAACCAGGTTGGAATCCATGAAAATACGGACAAAAAACATGTTTTTTTCGATCTCATCTACTTCTTCTATCATTTTCATATGCAGGGTTGACAGCATAGTTATTGCTTCTGTTAGGGTTCCATTTTCTTCATCATGGGCAGGTGTGACTGTACAGCAAGAAGGCCCGATCTTGGCGCACACGCCTCCTTCCATCGCTGTACTTAAGACCAGGACTGGAGGATCATTAGTCTTATGGCCCTCAATTCTTCTTTGATTTCATTAAATCCTTTTATTGTCGTGTTAATTGTTTGGAGTAGCCCCCACCTAGTGATTTGCAACCACTTGGAGTTTGCTGCAGCTTGAATTCCTGGCATGAATATAGCCGAAAATATTACTGTCATCTTGCTGAACAGCTTATGTTCGTCTGGAATGTCATTGTAAGCTTCTATTGATTTTGCCGAAAAATAGTTTCCCTCTTTCGTCGTGTGAGGCCAAGTGATCTCTTCTTGCTCAGGTGTGAATCCATTTCCGGGAAACTATAAATGTTTTTTTTTTTTTGCAAATCACCAATGCAGGAGCATGTATGATCCCCAAAGAACACACAATATGAAGTTCCTGGGCTGTGGCCAGCACCATGTGGCTCTTTGTTTCCGGAGTGGCTGACTTTCTTGTAAAGGCCTCTTAAAAAAACATAGGGTTACACAAGTGTAACACTTTGAGCAGTGACCCTAATTAAGAAAGAATAGGAATAACAAATAATGTGTCTTTCTGGAATTCTATACAATATTTGCTGGGCTCATTAAAGGTTTATTTCAGGCACACTTCAGGGGTGAGTCACTGATTTAGTCTGTTCTTAAATACCTCAAATTAGCAATGCAAACAAAAACATCCAAAAAGCATTTAGAGTAGAATAAGCATCCATTTCAGACTATGTATTTTGCTTTTCGCAGTTATAGCATGTTTTTTTTCTGCAGTTGTCTGCCATTATGATCATCACAAGACATTACATCTTGGTGTCCTCGGTCACTTGCCAATATGTCCTTGTGCCTAAAAACTTGTGTAAAGTGTAGAAATGTTTGACCATACAACATAAAGTAGCTCTGGATTTCATTGATTTAATTGTGCCACAATTAATGCTTTGTTGTAATGTGTCCATCTTTCCTATCTCTCTGGCATGCTGTTCAGGATGTTTGTTTGCATGTATGAGGTAAAGAATTCAGGATGCCGTGTGAGTGTGCTGCTTTCCCTGCGCTATTCTACATTCTTTAATACACAGTTATGAACCCTCCCAATGGTATGTATTTTGCCAACCTTCGAAGCCTGTAAAGTAGATCCATGCAAGCTTGACATATGACAAGCTTTGCACCAGACCTGCAGATGAACTGGCCTGCTGTTAAATCTCAGTTACCAGTTTAACTGTATCTACCACAGAGTGCAATTTGCTTTCTGACTTTGAGAACATTCAGACATGTAATTGCTCATTTTACTATTTCGGGTACGATAGCTATAGCTGGTAAGATTGCTCAGTGGGTTGCGCGCTCGCTGGTGTGATGTGTGTGTGATCTGCAGGTTGAAGGCTCGAATCCCAGCAAGGCCAACTCAGACATTTATCCTTCGGAGGTCGATAAATGAGTGGTATTGTATGTATATTTGTTTTATATAAACCGCTTAAGCGTAAGTGCTATATAATAGCACATCACTATCATTTGGCTTTGGACGTCCGCTTGCATTCACAGTAATTTGGTAATATGAGCCTATACACGCTGATCTTAACGATACATATGGTGATCCATTCTTGTATGGAATATATATCACGTTACAGTATTTGTATTTGTATTTATTTATTTATAATGCGCACCAAACCCAGGGGTAGCCAGGCGCAAAGGCAGCAAGAGGGTTGCAAAACTTAGTTACATACAGTAGGGTGGGGTCCAGCTGCGGTTACAGTGCCGGACATATCACGCCAAATAGGAAGGGTAGGACATAAACACTATAGGCAGTACTATATACATATTTACATTCAATGAGGTAAGGAGCCACATGGTGGTGGCGCATCTAGGCATCGGAAGGTCATTTTGAGTCGAGAGATTTCAGCCAGTGGATAGTCCTGGCTCTGAACTGGTGGTAGGGTAGGTCCTCCCTGCAGGTAGGAGGAAGGGAGTTCCAGAATTGCGCTGCTTTTACTGGGAAGCTATTGCCTCCAGACATTGTACGTTTGAACCTGGCCACCAGAAGAAGGTTGGAATTGGCCGTTCTCGAGGGGCGAGAGAGGGTGGGTCTAGTAAATCTGGCGATGAGGTATTGAGGGACCGCTTGGTGGAGGCATTTATGAATCAGAGATACCGATTTAAGGAATATCTTGTCCTTGGTGGATAGCCAGTTGACGGATCTTCTGGAATCTGAGATATGGGCTTTCTTCGGGATACTGAGGGCCGCTCTAAGGGCATTATTTTGGAGGATTTGGATTTTATTTGAGATATATGTGTTACAACCTACATATAGAGCGTTGCAGTAGTCCAACTTGGACAGGATTAGCGCCCTGGCCAAGGTGGTACAGTTGGTGGGGGAGAGAAAAGGTTTGGCTGCCCTAATGAGTTTGCAAGTGTAGGAGGTGGCGGAGGCCATTGCATTCACTTGTTTGTTGAAGGTAAGGGTGGAATCTAGATAGAAGCCAAGGGTTTTAACCTCCTTAGCTACCTTGATCTTGTTGTCGTCAATTATGAACGATGAGTATTTGTGGCCCAGTTTGTTGAGGTAGTGTGTAGAGCCTAGAATAAGGAGTTCCGTCTTGTCATCATTCAGGCATAGACCGTGTGAGGCCATCCATGCCTGGATGATGAGGTACACTTTATTAACGAAGGCCAAATCCTTGTCGTAATCCCCCGACAACGGGATTAGGATCTGGGTATCATCGGCGTAATTAGTGTAGGTGATACCCAGATTGTCTAGATCATCGAAAAGGGGCTTTGTGAAAATGTTATAAAGTGTAGGGGAGACGCAAGATCCTTGAGGCACGCCGCAAGTGATAGGTGTAGGGTTGGCTGCTGCTGACAATGAGAAGACTCTCATCGTGCGGTTATTGAGGAAGGATTGGATCCAATTGGTTGCTTCTTGAGAGAAGTAGGCAGCTTTTTGTAGGTGGTTACACAAGATCTCATGGTCGACCAGATCAAAGGCCGCAGAGAGATCAAGGAGTAGCAATAGTGCTTTCTTACCCTGGTCTCTCAGCTCGTCTATCTGTGCCTTGAGATCTATAAGTGCAGTTTCTGTTCCATGCTGTGGTCTGAAGCCCGATTGTCGGACGCCTAGGAGATGGAAGTGCTCAAGGTAATGTTGGATCTGGTGGTATGCTATTTTGTCGATGATTTTAAGAAGGAACGGTGCAGTGGTAATGGGGCGTTAGTTAGTTGGAGTGGATGGGTCTAAATTCGGTTTTTTAAGCAGAGGGAGGACCCAGGACTGTTTTAAATTATTAGGTACGGTGCCTGATGTGAAGGACGCATTTATTAGTTTGGTAATAAATGGTGCGAGATCACGGCTGCATCCTTAATCAGTTGAGCGGGGCATAGGTCTCCGTGGCAATTCGAAGGTTTGAGGGTGAGAATAGTATTTTCTACCTCTTTGGTGGATACTTTATGGAAGTTAAAGGGTGGGTTGTGCGCTGGGTGGGATGATAGAGTCAGGTGAGCCTTTTGATGGGGGGCGGTACTCGGCTTAGTAGAGGAGAGCAGAGATTCTTTTTTAATGCTTATCTTAGTATTAAGGGAGGAGATTTTGTTCGCTAGAATATGCCTGTGCACCAGTTTTTATCTTTGATACACGAGTCGGGCACTTGGATCAGGGATTCAACCTCTTTAAGTATTGTGAAAAGCTCTCTAGTGTTAGATTTAGCTTGTGAGATTCGCGTACTATAAGATGTTTGTTTGGCCAATATAATTACTTTTTTATATTGGGAAGCTAGACTGAACAAGTTTTTTTTGTTATTTTCTGAGGGGTAAGCTCGCCAGATTTTTTCACAGCGTCGCTTTTCCTGTCTGAGGGCTTTAAGATGAGGCAAAAACCAGGAGTTGATGTGTTTCCGGGGCTTGCTCTTTTTTAGCTTCAAAGGGGCTATGGCATCAAGGGATGAGAGCAGTGATATCATAACCATATTGTTCGAAGTATACTTAGGAACAATGCTATGTGATGCCCCTTCCTGTTTTGTCAAGGGGTGAAAGGTTGCTTTCCATCGCTTCCTATGTGGCACGTTGGGGTGGGGTCAAATGGCATCACTTCCTGTGATGTCATCAGAGGTCAAGGGTCGGGTGATGCCACTTATGCTACCACTGGTATTTTGGTGAAATTACATCCCTGAACAAAAATAGTATATAAAGCAACCAGGTTTAACAGTAAAGAAGTGGTATTCCGTTGTATCTTTCTTTTTGTACCTATTTGTAAAATCCAAATGTTGACTTTCAGTATCATGGCGCTGGGAGCTACGAACCCAGAGGAAAAAATAGCTGCAAAAAAGGGTCAAGTTCAGTAGGGAAACAACAAGTTTTAAGCAGATTTTTGAAATCTGTATTTTCCATCATAGATTAAGGAAGGGAATTCCACAGTTTGGTGGTCAGACAAGAAAACCTCCTACTCAAAATAAGAACACAGCAATAACTTGGGGGATTCATTATTGTTTCTGTCAATTTGCTAGAAATAAAGGTTTGGAATCATAAGTGACTTTTTGAACCTGAACCATGCATGATTTCTTGTGTTTAATTCCAAATACATTTCACAGGGTCTCTGTTGCAGACAATGGAGTGCAGGATGTGTGTGTGGGCCCCGCTTACAAAGTAATCATCAGGCTAGGTTCTGGACACACTGGAGCTTGTGAAGGCAAACTCGAGTATCAACGTGAACTATTCACTCTGCTCCTATAATAAAGCGGATTGCACACATTAGGCCCTCCAACCAGTGGCGGCTTGTGAATTTTTTATTTGAAGGGGAGTAAATATTTGTCGCAAATATGACAGAGCGACGAGCGTAATGAAGGACCCCGAAGCAACCAAGAAATCCTTTTTGAATAATGGGTTAAAATGGTGCATTATACAGCACACTTTCTGAGAATAATTGGGGGAAAAAGCATGGACCTCATTGAAAGTTTGATGGTATCCCGCCTATCACCAAATGGAATTACCATTACCCGCACTTGGTCTGGTGGAATTACCACCAGATTACAAATGCCGATAAAAATTCAGTAAATCTCATTAGATGGAGACTAATATTACTCCATGGAGGAATTTGCCAGTATAACTGGCACTGGTAATAGTGGTACCGATAATAACGGCCATTTTTGGTGGGAGGTAATTCTGGCCACCCCACCGGCAAACTTGGAGTTTGCCAGTACGGAAATGTGCCGGTAAACAGAATTACAGGCACATTAATTCCACACCAGCAAACTCCTAAGTCCCATTGAGTTACTTCAATCCAAAAATACATTAGATGCAAGTCACCAACAGTGAGCATTTCCCAATACATTTTCATGAAGCCTTTGCCAACAATATATGTCAGTATAAAACATTTTCACCCTGGCTGTTCCCATACATTTCCATATTGGCTGAACTAATATATACCAGAATTCCCATATAAGTACATACTCATGTATGCTTTGCGCATAACGCCAATAATGATACTGTGAGAAAACATGTCCATGCCAGCTCTGCCAATATTTGAGAGCATCTCTACGCAGCAACATACTGCTGTTTGGTTTACCATGCCACACTAAGAAACCATGTTCAAACTGGATGCACAATGTAGGCCAGTCTAGACATATAATAACACTTATCTTGTTTTTTTATCCTTGATGCTCAGTAAAAATACCAAGAAATAGCTAGATTGGCTGCACCAAAATGCCAGTCCAGTCACATAATAACTCTTAACTTGCTTGCTTTTTTAAAGATGGGCAGTAAATAAATGTTGTGCCAACAGTAAGAAATGTATAGGCTTGCTGTCCCAAAATGGCAGGCAAGCCACATAATAGCACACCATCCTTTCTTTTTGCGACCACATTTTTTTATGGTGGGCATCTATTGCAGAGGCCCAGTAAAACGTTATTGTTGCTTTGCACCCACCCCACCAAAATCAGCTCCCCGCCCAGCACAAACACACATGCACACATGCGCACAGATATTCACACGCTCATTCACATACAGCATTCACTCACTCATTCATATGCCTACCTATACAGCATACACACACTCATTCACAAACACATTATATAATTCATACAAAAATAAAATCTTACCTGCATGTAGCTCCTTTCCAGACTCAGCTTTGCTGTGGCCCCCAAAAAGGTCTCCGGCTCACGCTCAGCGCGAACAGGAAGCATCGAGCGCTTACAGGTCCCTAGACATGCGCATAGGAGCCAGAGCACTTCTGACACAATGCCCTGATCCGTTTGTGTGTGCGGGGAAGCCCAGGAGCACCTCCTCTCATGTTCAGTACCCCAGCCTGCATCCCTAATGGGACATGCAAGGCTGGGGAAGCAAAACGCCCCAGCCTTGCCTGCCCACTGGGGTATGAACTGTCAAAGGGAAACCACATTTATCTTTAACAATTCAAGCCAGCCCAGGAGCTCTCGCTCCCAGTTGCAACAAGCAGCTGAGGGAGCATTCAGTGTTTCCAATGAGCTGGTGCAGCTCCTTCTTGATAGGTGAGTGTGCGGGTGGGCCAGGTCTCGCACCCATTATGGATGAGCAGCCCCTGCCTCCCACCAACCCCGGCTTACCTACAGGAATCATTTGAATACCTTTCACTGATCAAAGGAGGTGGTCCTCTAGGGAAAAAAAGGGTTTCATGTGGTGGGTCCTTTAACTAAGGTGTTAAAGTGCAGGTTTAGGTGTCTACATGTTGCTTTTGTGAAGGAGTACATTGATTGAGCATAATTGAAGTTCATTTAGTATGTTTGTTTTATAAATTGTGTCCTAGAAATCTGTGCTTCCAAACAGTAGTAGAATAAACTGAAGCATCTACTTCTACCGCGGTGAGACAAAGTCAGTGACCGACAATGCATGCTCATGATTTCTTCACTAAAACTGTTCCAAATTGATTATAGGACATCACGCCTCACTGAGCCTAGGTGGCAGTAGAACACCTAAGGTTTGGTTTCTATGTTATTTCCCCGTTTTCTGGAGGTCGCATATGAAAAAGATTTTTTTCGTCGACTTCATGTGACCCCCAGAAAACGGGAAAGGGACATCACTGCTATTTATTTATTTTAATTCGGGGGTTTACACCCCCAAACACCCCCTTTGCACGCTGCTGCCCCTATGCCCTCCGCATACACACACGTTTTGTCACACTCGGGCGCACACCAACAGGCACACACACACACACTTGCCTCTGACTCCCGCAGCTCGTCCTCTTCGTCTCGCTGTGCCTGTCAGCCCTTGCATGCACTCGTGTGCGGCACACAGGCTGACTGTTCGATTTAGAAAAACCGCTCTGTGCGGTCACAGAGTGGTCTTTCTAAAACAGTCTTTATTCCTTTCATAAAAACAAAAGCTAATTTGACCTAATACCAAGGCTAGAGGGGTTTCATGGCATCTCCCTGGGCATTACTATGCCAACTAATATCTCTCTTTGCATAACTGGTACATGTACACTCTGCAGCTCTCTGTTGCTTCCCAGCTAGGTCTGTGTTGACCAAATGCTCTCTATACATGCCCATACACGACGCAGACATGCATTCCCTTCAAAGTAACGCACCTTAGGGAAGATGGGATGGCATGCACCAATCATGGTTCCTTGTATATGTACTGGTCATGATGTCATATCCTGTAGGCTTATGTTTGGTGGTGTGTACTATGAATGCCATGCTGATACTCACCTGTGCTCAAGTTGAGTAGTTTGGAACTCTTGCTTTCTATGTGCATTAGTCTGCTGCAGTGCAAGGTCCATCGCCGCCTTACTTACTGCGAATGCCCGAAGACCATTGCCCGACATCAGCCTCGACATTGTGGACACAGATGCTCTGCTGAACTGGGGTGTAGTAAGAGGCAAAGTAACGGATCCTAGTAAAGCCATGAAGGTAAGATAGCTCAGTCAGGCGTGTTCTTGCTGCCGACAGCAGTTTCTAATGTGCGGGCCCTAGGGTTGAAACCAAGCAGGACCGATTCAGGCTTTCAGGCCTTCAAAATAGATCAAATAAGTACTATTGAGTTGGGTAATGTTGACATACGTTATTTGCAGAGCTATGGAACGCCAAGAGGGATACACATAAATAAGTGATTCAGTGTTAGTATTATTTTGCCTTACATTACTTCTGATATGCATTGTCTATATACATTTTCACTAGAATATCTGATTAAACTTCATTGTGACGGTGGACTCGGGGTCTTACTGTGGGAGGAACCTGTATCTGTCATCATTGTAACCACTGGGCTCCCGTGTGACCCCCATTAAAGGTCGGTGTGGTGTTGGTGTATGGTATTTCAATGATTGTGGCCCTTGGTTGACCTTTGTAAACATTGACGTATATTAAAATGCTGCTCGCGGTATCTTATTTGATGACTTTAAAAAAAAAATATATACAATCAAATTACGCCCTGATCAAGATGCAGCTGCAAGCAAAATTATGGTGCAACAATAAATGGGCACAAAAATACAATATACCGATGCACAGTAACTTGCATGCATCTAAAAATTAAAATTTTACAAGATAACCAAAACCAGTATCAGGCTGGCTTAAAATCTGCAATAATTAAGAGTTTCTTGAACATAACTTGCCAGAGAAGCGTTTTCCATTTACAGGGAGCTGTCGCAGCTAAAGACGTCTTAGATTTTTAAATTTCGGGGTGCCAGGATTCCCCATGGATATGCTTGTATTCTTTATCAGGGCAGACTGATCATAGTCTTTGATTGTACTACTTGCGGAAGAGAGATGAATCGCCTCTGACGTCAAACAGTTAAAGGCTAACTTAATCTGGATCTGGTGTTATAGTTCAGAAATTTGAAGGTGCCTTGACTGGAGCCTGGAAATGCCTGGAGTTAAACAAGGTGGAGGGTGTTTGCTCACAGTAAACGTGGCCAGGCACTTCTCACCGCATGTTTTGGAAGAGGAAGACACTTTTTTGCGTGCTCCCGATTGATCCACTAATATGTGACTTGCTTCCTGGAGTAACCTTTTACGACAGGCATCTACGATGCCTATTGCTTTGTGATGGGGAGGCTTGAAGATGAGCTGGCACTGCCTTGCAGGAGACTTGCTTCTGGAATGTACCCTGCTGTTGTTCCTTTGGAGTCTAATGATGAGATGAAGGCTGTAACGTCGGGGGGCTTTTGTAGAGGTGTTTAAGGTACCTTTCTAGTCACTGCCCCCTGGAAGCAGTTATTGACTGGGGAATGTCAGTAAACTAGATCTGATTGTGATGAGGCAATACTGTGGTCTAGGCACAACAGAAGTACAGCTTCTTTCTTGGTCATTATTACATAATTCCTCTTATATTGATGCATGTGTTTGGGTTTAGTCATCTGGGGGCCAGCATTGCAGAGCAACAGCCAGCTGGCCAATCTGGTGGCAGCTGTTTTTTGTGTGCATTCTCTCAGGTCTCGTGGGCGTTGCCATTGTAAAGGCTATAGGAATGTGAGCCGACTTCTGGGTGCTAGAAATAATCCAGACTAAAGTATGAAGCAATTCCATTTGCAGGAACCAATACAAATGCACATTTGGCGGGAACCCTTTGTAGAGAAACACTCAGGTAAGGAATGGATGGTTAAATATCCTGCTTCTGTACTTTATAAAGAGTGATGTATGATAATTATCCCACAGCGATATTTGTTGATTGGTATTTGCATAAACCTTTGACATCACTTCTCAATTGATCTGCAAGTTCAGGACTCACTTTTAATTGACTGTCCAATTTATTGACTCGTTAGGCAAAGCCCTCTTTTGATGCATGGCTTTAGTTTATTTAAAAATGTTGTGAGACAAATGCCGGAGAAATTACGTCCCATCTCGCGGCGGCTCGATTAGCCTTGGTTTTTTTAATTGAGGCAAGGAAAGAACGTCTGTCTGCTGTTCCTTGCCAGTGTTCAAATCTCCTTTGGAAAATAAAGTTGATTCTTCTGTGCGCAGCTCTGGGCTTCTTTCTGAATTGCTTGTCTGCTAATTATGAGGCAAGTACACAATTAAAATCTATGTCGTGCTAATTTACATCTGACTCGCTAACCCTTCCTGCAATTACGTGGCTGTTGCTGGCCCAATGTTTCTTCTCCTTTTGCTTTCATTGCGCTCCATCAACTTGCATGAAGGAGTGGATGCCCGGCTCGTCGAGGAGATCTTCCTATGTTCTTGACATTAAAACAACAGTGTAGGAGGCACACGCCTGATCTTCCATCCGAATGTTGGCTCGGTTAGTACCCGTCCATCGGCTTTCCTGTGGGAAGAGGAAGTTTGAGGAGAGCTGATACTTTAGATGTACGTTTTGAAGTTCATTCATTGAGCCACACTTGTGTTTACTTTTGCCCACATCAGTGGGCTGTCACAGGGAGAGAGGGGACGGACCTCTGAGGGTTGTGTGGTCTCTACAAGCACTGCAGTACGGATCCAGCTCGGCGTTCCACAGTTTGAACACACAAAGTAGTCTTTTGTTTTTTTACCGGAAGGCTGCCAGCTTCCCAAAGCCAGACTCGCCTTATGAAAGGATCTTGGTGTTTCCTTTCCTTCTTCTAGCCCTCTTGCCCTTTAGAGCACCTACGTTTTCAATCTTGAATTGAAACCCAAAGTCTTTGCTTATATCAGAGGTGGCCTTTGGAGGTAATCATCGGTTTTATGGAATTAAGGATATATTGGGGCTAATTGTGCTTTGGGGTTTGTTGCCACAGAGATGTTTAGTACTCCAAATAAGAAGCTCATTTAAAAAACAAAGTGCACGGCTCTTATGATCATTTACAAATCAGGGCTAGAGTTTCTGCAGTTTCTCCATGATTGTCCTTGGATGCCTAAGGTCTATGATATGTCTCACTCTTCTCCACCGGAGACATCAGATATTATGTCTTTTATTACAAAATAGTGACACTTTTGTTAGCACTGGATACATAGTTGCCATGGCAAGGATTTCGAGCACAGTAAACCAAATGCATTATACAGTGAGTTTGAAATGTCACTATTTTGCAACATCTATGTCAAAGGTGCTGGGATTTTTGAGTAAAGTTTGTCCAATTGGGTGTCATTTCACTGCCTGGTTACTGAATTGAGCGTCCTCCCAGCAGGTAATCTCTTTGTGTTTTGAGAGGGCTTTATCATTAACCGATGAGCAGTTGCATAGGCCCCATGTCTGCAATGGCGAGAGAAGGATTCAGTAATCCGTGAGTTCTTGAAGTTTCCAAGACTTAATCCAAAATACTGCTGTTTCATTAAAAATACCCTGATTATTTTTTCGTTTTGTTGGTGTCTAATGTTGAGTTTTATTTAGCGTTGCTGTGAAATCCTGCCATCTCAGTCTATGGGATCTCTACATATTTTCCTGTGGGAGTACTGTATTTCTTTGCTGTTGGCTTTCACATTTGAAAACACTCTCCTTATGTTCTTTGGGTCTTTATAGTTTTGTCTGGTTTGGTGCTTGGGGCTGTCTATTTCTTTTTTGTTTGCAATTGCCTTATTTGAGTTGTTTACAGTATATCCACAGTCATCCTGTTACACTGTGTATTTTGATTACAGGGTATCAGTGGTAATACAGCAAACATCCTTTGGAAGCCCATGTTAAAGACAAGTCATTACAGACTAGTATGTCACCTGGAAGTGGAGCATCAACCCCCCCTCCCCAAGCCTGCTCCCCCTCACACTGTTCTTCTCCTCTCTTTTTATTTCGACGTGTATCTGTATATTCTCCTCTACTATGTTTGGGGTGCAGTTGAAACAACGTCTTTGTGTTCAACTTTAGCATATATGGGTTTCGCCAGCTTTTCAATCGCATGGGGTGGGAATCGAGAGAAATACATCCGCTCAGGGCGGCTTATCGTCAGGTGCTGGACTTGCGTTTAATAGGATTTCTTGCCATTGCATCTTCATCTCTTGTCAATTATGTGCTGTCTCCCATTGCATTTGTTGTAGTGTGTTAAGCTCAGCTCTTCCCCATCTTTCTAGGTTCCATGGGATCTGCTCGCAAACATTTCTTTGAATTTCTGTAGGAAAATGTACAGCAAATGTTATGTGTGGGGGGAGACCCCCGCAGCCCTGCCCACCCCCTACCTTTTCTATTACCTAACGCAAGCCCCAAATATATTTGCTGGGAAAAAATTGATGATTTCTCCCTCGATGGAAAAACCTGCGATGGAATCTACACATCACCCTTGTCTAGGGTTTTAAGCCAAGCCAAGGAGTTCAGGTGCTGCTGAGATTTCCCTAAGTGCCTAACCCAGAGCCAGATGTAGGTTTCTACCTGATCCTGTTCTTTGGGACCTCTTGGAGCACGGCGTAATTCAAGATCCATTAGAGGTTTTTGGTTTTCTTCCCAGTATTGGGAGCTTTTTGGGCCGTTCCATAGCATATGGGGCAGGTTAGCGTTTAGTAGCTGACATTTAGGGCAGTAGTGAGAAGTGTTAGGGAGCATTCTTGCCATTTTCCTTTGGTTAAGGTAAACTGTGCAGAATATTGTATTCTATTTGCTTGACGCACTGATTTCGGGACACTGCTTTTGGATCATTGAGAATAGACTCTCGTTCTGCATCCTTAAATGCATAGCACAGATCCTCCTCCCATGCTTCTCTGATCCTTAGCTCTGTCTGGAGTGCCCTTTCTATTAGTGAAAAGTATATCAGCGATCTCCCCCTGACCCCCAATCCCACCTTAAAGTGCGTTTACGATGTTATCCTGAGCTGGTTCCGCTGGCAGTCCATTTGGCTCTTCTAGTTAAAATCATATATGTTAACAACTGTCCTCAGGGAATATCATGAGTGTTTCTCTGTAGATCAAATGTTACTCTGTGAACACATCTACCCAAGTTGCAACACTTTTCATTTCCCATCATAGTCCCTATGTGTCATTGTTCCGTTAAGGGCAATGTTGACCCTGTACCCAATGGAGTGTCTGGTGAGTAGGGCACTCCCAACCCCAATCTGGTGCAAGCGTGGAGCCATATTTGAATACCTGTCCTAATCAGTAATGAGGTTCCACTATTCTTTGCTCCCGTCCACAATGCTTCTTTCATTGTTTGTGGTGGAATCAAGCTGCCTTTTTCAGCAAGGTGTTGAGTATTGTAAATTGTATGTGTTTAATAAACAATAATAAATCCCCCAACCCGCAAAGGGACCTCGTAGTAAGGCGGTAAGGATTTACCGGTACCGGTATTTTACCGGTACCGGTAAATCCTTACCGCCATCCGTTTAATGAGGCCCAGTGAGTGTAGAAATGCAAGATCTGTTCTAAATCCACAGTCAAGAGGTGATGACATGGAAACAAAGAAACAATGGTAAATAACAAAGCTGTTTTAGAAGACAGAACCTAAAATGAAGGAGTTGTTAAAATGGTAACCATAGCAATGAGCTATACAAGCGAGGAGCCGTAGCTAGACTTCCGGGAAACGTGAGAAATGCAGCTGGGAGTACATTGGTAAGAGAGGTAGGAGTAAAGGGACATTTTTTAGAAGATTCGATCGCGAAAGGGGCCAAATATTGCCTTTTCTCTCCGCTTAGCCTGGCGTTCAGAAGCTAGGAAGCCATTGAATATACAAAGAGGGACGCGAGAGAAATACCGCTCCTAGATGGAATTGGAGCTGAAACAATGGGAGAAAGCATGTGGGGAGAGCTGGTAAGTGCTAAAAGCAGAGTCCTACTCAAACTGAGTAGGTAGCCCCAAAAAACAGATAAGAAGGGTTTATTATGAAGTATCAAAAATATGTGTCTAATGTTTTAGGAGAGTCCTGAATAAATAGAAGGGCTGACATTAATATAGAAATAGAGGAATAGAATCGCTCATGTAGGAATGAGAGGCTTTTTGCAAAAGCAGCTTACTCTGTATTTTTTAACAGCTACAGAGTTAGAAGGATTTGAACTACAACGTGAAAAACGGAATAAGACGTTTGGAGAAGACCGTCATCAGTGGACTGAAGTGGGAAGAGATAGCACGCGGCAGTAGCCGGTGAGTGAGGGCGTTAAAAAGAATAACAGAGAATCACCTCGCTAAAGAGGTACAGTTCCTATATGGAATGTTTTTCTACCTGGATAAGGGCTCCTGAAATTGATTAGACCTCTCCCTCTTATGTCATTCTAACTATTATCCAGGGAGGTGAACAAAAAAGGTCATCCAGCATACCAGGCGGAATACACGCCTTAACATAGAAGTCCGGCAGCCTACTCACATATTGAGATCCTCCGAAATCGGTAAGTGTGTATAATGGAAGTAATCCTGTATTATCCAAAAAAGAAATAGGAAATTAACTTGCAAATTACCAATAAAAGGTTACAACTGACACCAAGGGTCAGTTAGGAACAGTAATTTAAAACCGTTTCTTTTGTTTCTTATTGGAATTATTTTGTTGGACAGACCACGGTAAAGAGTGGAACACAAGGACAGAAGACCAACAGAAGAATAGCAAAAGAGTTTTTAAAAGTTTGAGATAATGAAGCAAATGTAAAGAGGTTACTACATAGAGACAAAGTATTTGTCAGCTTGTTTGGAGCAAAACGAAATTGGTGGAAACTGCAGAATTGAAGAATTTCCTAGAAAACCTTTTTTACGTATGAGTGAGGGATGAGACATGTTGGGAATATAATGAAGATTGACGATTGAATGAACATGAATTATGAACTAATGGTATATTGTATTGCATTGGAAGGTATTAGAGGCATTGAAAAGCACTCTGTTTTTAATAAAAAATAGAGTTGTATACTTCGTGCAGAGAGTTCCACCAAACACATGAGAATGGTTATAGTTAATTCAAATAACTCCAACATTTCCTTCTTTTTGTGATGTTTAAACATGTATTTATAAAATTAAAAATATATATTTTTCATAAAGACTTTCAGTTGGAAACAGTACTTGCAGTGTTCCCCTCTTGAAGGTAAGAGCTGTTTGTTTCTCCCTAAATTAAAAGAAACATAGGACCACCAGATCACAATATAGTCTATTGTGACTAGAGGAAAGCAATAAAGCTCATACAATTTTAAATATCAATTATTAAAGTACATAAAACAAAGACAACACAGCTCTCAAACATTATCCTGACAACATTCTGACATCTGGGACTCTTTCCATTACATTGCCAGTAAAGGCAACGCGTGTCAACTAAGGCAGGCACAGAATGGTCACCTTTTAGTGAATCATATACCCAGAAACCTGCAAAGGAGGGCATCATTTCACATCCCTTCCTGCGGATGAGCATCCATGCACATGCGCCTTCTGCCAATAGTCATACCATTAGTGTTTGCTCATCTAGGTGTCTGTGAACTGACGCACATGACCCAGAACCTAAAAGGGGTCACAGGTCTTACAACTTTCATTGGTTATTCTTCAGGGCTAGCACCTCTGCTTCTCCAGCCATGGCCAGGAGAAAGCCAATTGGTCACTTTTGTTGAACATTTGATTTTAAACCGCATTTCTCTTGTGTTAAGCAATGTTAGTATTCACTGTTCCTTCACTAGATGTCTTCTGAGTGTGAGAATGTATAGAGGGACCCATGGGCTAGTGCTAAATAATCGTATGCAGATATTAAAGCAGCTTGGAAGACAGTCTAGCATTTGCAGGGGCCTGGAATAGATGGTGGGCCAATATTAAAGCAAGTTGAGTTAATTTTCATTATTTTGCCATTAGGCATAGCCATTGAGCATTGTCTAATTGTGGTCATTAAATGGGGCTCTGTATTGGGCCATATACCAAACGTATGCACTTTTGTCAGTGCCATTGACTTGGACCGCCGCCATGCAGACGGTTGTGAGCGATGGGCATGACCCTTTGGAGAGCTGCCTGAAAGAGTCTAGTTCAGAGGTTCCACATTTGCCATTCTTGCAGGGCCAGCAGCTGTCAAGTTGTGAAGCATTGGAGCCATCTTTTTGGCTTTTCAGCGACTGAAGGAGGATTATGCTCCTCATGGATGGACTTGTTTTCTCTTTCCTGATTCGAAGTTGGAATGCCAGAATCTCGCTCCGCAGATGCCACGCGGGCTCAGGGATGAGAAAGATTTCTGTTAGCAGTGCACTCTGCAGAACATATTCAAGTTCATCTTTTTCAGCTTTGCACATTTAAATGATGTTCACCTTCTCTAATTTGCTTGCAACATTTTAGGAAACACTCCTCCTTTCTTTATGTATTAATTCATCTCCTGAAATATAAATATTTATTTATATGGGGAGCTGAGAACAATCTCCTGAGTTCCTCCCTACAACTAACTTCTAACCTCTGCAGTCCCCCTTCCATGCCGCTTTGGCTGGTGGGTCCTCACAGCTAATAGTTTCCATTTCCAGCACTGGCCTTACCTGTGCAAACATTGAATTGGACAAGACAATGGCATGTCTGCCCTTGCGTCAAATTGTCTCAGTCATAAGGCAATCACTTCCTGTTTTTGCATTGATCGGCCGCACTTATCCATATTCGAGAATCTGAGGCTGTGTGCTTTCGCCCATGATCTTAGAAGTTCCAGCCAGCTCCACCTCCAGTCCTTTGCATTTAAGCTACCCTCCATCCAGTGGATGTCTCTTTGTGTCCAGGAGCCAAAAGCCTAAAAGGTTTTCGCTGCAGATACCTGCCATCCACCCTTTCTCCCATCCCTCAACTCGGGCTGGAACGGTTTCTGTTTCACTAGGAAGTACAGTGACCAGCGCCCAAAGACCCTGTCAGGCTGTTGGCACGCTGGGCATGTGCCATTCATTAATTAGTAAGTCAAGGAGATGTTTTGTGTTAGCCCAGTAGTCCAGTTGTCGCTTCTTCACCTTTTCTGAGAGGAGGGATACCTTTTTTTATAGAGAATTTCATTTACGTTCCGGTTTTATGAACACAGGGACTGTTGAAGTCGAGTGCTATTTTTATTGCGCTGTGATTTTAAGGGTTCTGCTGCAAAAAGAGCTATTATTTTCTTACCACGGTTTTATGTTGCATTGCTTCAAAGTTCCATTGTCAGAAGGTCTTTTTTAAAAGGGATGCCGTTACATTTTTTAAAGGAATTCTTTCAGGCTGGCTTCTATCGGCGGCTTTCTCTCCTCTAGCAGGGTATTGTTTCCACCTTTCGAGAACATATTGTTTCACACTGCATCCTTTTTGCATGATTGCACTTTAGGCACATCAGTATAATTGGTGTATTTTGACATAAGTCGTGTTTTTCTTCCAGTGTGATAACTCTCACTAGAGAACATTCTGGTCTTTCGCGTTGCTGTGAGGATTGTACCCTTTTTATACGGGATGCATGACTACAACACTGCTGTGTCGGTTCAGTTGTGATATTTGTCTTGAGTGCTCTTTTCTTACAGGGGGCAGATGGGAAGATTGGACAGAAAGAATGTTCTAGAATCATGAACCCCTTGGCAGTTTGTCTCACTTGTTTTTTAATTTCCTGCAGAGGAATTCCACTTCCGTTGTACACCCCATGTTTGGCATGCCCGTGGCCATTTTTGGGTTTGGCCCTGCTGGTTGTATGCCTTTGACATCACCCCTTTCAAGATATTATAATTGTTCATTTATGTATCCAGCCATTGCTGTCTGTGCTTATGGGGATTTCACCATCCAGAAAATATCACGTGTCAAGTTTGCATGCGTGTTAGTGTCCAATTATTCTAAAGCACGTGTTCTGAATATCCTGAAGTAAATATGGTGCACATTTCTGCAGCGGTTACATCATTATTGACACCCGATGTTCTTGAGTAAATTGTGTGGCTAGAAAGCCCTTTTATGTTCAAAATAATTCACTGGCAATTTCCTTGAAAATTGTTTTTTTGGAATGTGTTATGAAATTGTGCATGGAAATTTCTTTAGGATTCCTGGTGATTAGTACTGCGTCCATTGTGAGTTTTAACACTAGTGTGAATAAAACGGGACCAAAACCAAGTTCTTTGTTGATTTAGTCACTGGCACCCAGACTTCAACATCTGCCGCATCCATCATTACATTAAATGACCTGTACATGCCCTGGTGGGCACACCTCCAACTACCTCTAAAATACGTATAATACTGATTATAGAAAAAATACTAACAGCGTATTGGCTTCTGCAACATTGTGCACGCTGCTTCATAGCCACTCATGATTGGTTGGCATAGTCTCCCAACCTTGGACATTTGTCTTGCTAGCACCATGTGAACAAAATGAGGTGCAGAGAACGACGTCAGAACACTTCCCACTTTGGTCAATTAGCCTACCATCTCTCATCAGTTAGGCCACAAGCCAAGGCTTCCCCTTTATAGTTGACCTTGCTAACTGTTTTCTTCTCTGGAACTTTTAAGGGAGTCAGGGCACACCACTATCTTTGTCTGAGGCTTAATGAATAGGACTTGTTTTCAAGTTCTGAATCACGTGTTAGTAGAGAACGAATGTGTCCATTTCATCCTATTTACTGCTATTTGATTTAATTGTGCTGGGTGCTATTACCCTTCTTGGCCTCTGGAGACTTAGTCGTTCCATCTTACATATGATTTCGTCCTTCATTGTCCAATACTTGGCACTTGCAGATGTTTTGGCTTCTGCGCAATATAAGAGAAATATGCCCTTCATTTATAGCTTATCCTGGTTAACTCCCTTTATACTTTCCTATTATGCCATGCTGTGTCATCCTTAGTCTTAACAAAACAGATATTCTTTGTTCCTTCCTCGCATGAAGTTGTTTCTGCAGCATCTCCCAACTCTCCAGCCTTGCATTTCGGCATATGTACATTTGTTGAGCTTCATCTCACTCGACTTTTCATCGTAGATGATTCCTCCATCTCTTGACACTTGATTACTTTGCTACTTCAATTACACCTTCATTATTTAAGTAGCTGCATATCATTTCTGTCGTCCTCCTATCTTCCCTTTATGACATCAATTTTTGCTGCTGTCAGGATGCACTTATAGCTCTTCGATGTCCAATGGTGTATGTCGACATCCTTCCACCACTTCAGTACGAGGGTACATCCAATATGGTTTTCTGAGTGCATAACGTCTCTTGTACACTCGGTGCAGCACTGGGACGATACTTGGTGGCATGCACACGACTCCTCTATTGGTTTCTGCCCAGTATGACAGAGGTGAGGGGAGGCACTAGAGATGATGTCACCTTCTCCTCTGCAGATGTAAAACCTGAAAAATGTTCTTTCTCTCTCTCCTTCCTTTCATAACCCTTGCTGAGGTCTTTATTGCAGGGGAAGCATGCTGCTATGCCCAGCAATCTGAGGATCATGCATGCCCATGGAATTAAAAGGCCTCAGCCAAAACTCTGTTAAATTTAAGTTGGACAAACACCTGATCTCATCACCTCAGTCTTGTTACTGTCTTAGCGCTGGTTAATATTAAGTTTTGGTCCGTTCATCCAGGTCTCTTGTATTAGTAAGACGTCTGTTTCAATATTTCCCAAGGTGGAATAGGCTGCAGTTGATTCCTTCAGAAGTTATTTTTCCCTCCCCATGTTGTCCTCCCCCTGCTTTTGACCTACTGAACGCTTTAACCTTGATACATCACAAATAATTGGAATTCATATGCCTGTACACAACATCTACATTGTTTGTTGCTCGTGATATTGTAGGGTTACATTTCCTAACAAACAGAACTGAAGACCTGAACTAAAACACAAGGTTCTGCCATGGTATCTTAACTTATTTGATTATAATGCACTTTTCCCAACTCTATACAAATGGTGCCGAATCTTTCAAGAAAATTACTTAAGACTCAGGAAAGTCTACATGTGATAAACACAAAGAACTATACAGGAAGGACTTTGTGTTCTGATTTTGCGTGTCATGTGAGAAACGTTGCTATGTATGTTGAGAAAATTTCAGCTTATATCATTGAAATCTGCAAGTTTAAAAAATTTAACAATATAAGCAGTGACTATTGTATCTTGTTTTTCTTTAAATGTTTTAATAAATTAGTATGATGCATTGATGAGTTGTCTGCACGCTTTCAATGCACCAAGAATAAGTGAGTCCATTTTGACTCTTAGGCATTATTCATATATTGGTTTATTTGTATTACACATATCCTGGTGCCTAAAAGGAGCTTTTCACAAGCTTGTTATTCAGTGAATTCAATACAAGATAACTTAAGGTGACATTGTATTGGAAGTGTCTTAGAAGGGTTAGAGTTTGCCATGAGTTAGTTATCTGTAAACACAACTCCCCTATCCTTCACCAAAGAAACCTTTTAACCCGTGCAACATACTGAAAAAATGAAAATACAGAATAAATAGGGGTAAATGCATTTTGGAATTTCACGCCCATTGTCCCCAGTAACTTTACAACTGCCAGCTAGCTTTGGGACTGAAGTTTGTTTTTACCCTTAACAATACACCAAAATAACTTACTCCAATTAGATTTTAACTCTTGGTTTTTAGTTTGGCCACTCAGTGCATGACTGATTGCTGACTTCAGCTTTAGGAGGTCCAGTTAGATGTCTGTGTAAATAATGATGCAGAAATTAAATGTCCATAGGCAGAAATCAAGAAAATCAACGTTCAGTTTAAAATGGTGCTATCATGCAAACCCATTTCTCTTTGTAACTTCGCAACAGTGTGGTATACCACATAAGTTAAAACAGTTCTTTCTTCATTCAGTGGGTCAAGCCCTACAATAGGAGAACGCAGATGACATATTAATATTTATCAATTATTAATACACAATTTTAATAACTTTGCCATTGTTGATGCCATAAGTACATGTTGCATATTTCTGAATTTGGTATCATTTTGTAATTTTGAAAATCCATATACCAATAATGGTAAAGATTCCTGCCAAGAGTTATAGGAGAGATATGGTTTTGAGTCCAAAATGGTACAGAGCTATCCCTTGTGACGTGTCTAAATATGATGGCCCTATCTAATCAAGGGGTGTTTTCTCTGTGAGTGTCAATTTCTTAAGACAACCAAATGGACAACTCAACCAATCAAAAGCAATATCAAGTGGTTCGTTGTGGGAACATTTAGATCCTGTATAGGTTCAAACCCATAGAAAGTGGAGAGCTCTTGTATTCTGGAAGGTCTGAAGATGGGGATCCCTGCCCAAATGGGTGAGTGTTGAAGTGGGATAATACCTTGAAATGACGGCACCGCTGCCAATGGACCGTATTCAAAAGGAAGCCGGAAGCAGTCTTTGCCTCAAGTGACCTGAACCCCTCAGGCAGATTGTAGGGAGATACATGTGGCCTAGTTCACTTGGTGAAAACTCCCTGCAGCTGTGAGAAGCCATGCCAATTCTATGCCTTAAAAGAACAACTTTGAAGTGAATTTAAAATCCCCACTTCAATAGATGTATGTTCTCAATAATCCATTATCAGTAGGCCTACTGAGGGGTGGTGCCACTGGGAGGTTTTGGGGGAACTGATGGTAAAATAGCATGCTGTAGCATTTTCAGTGTTACATGTACCTTGCTTTCTGACCATATTTAAAGCAAGTGGAGAACTGATTTAAACTAGAAGGATGGCAATGTCTATGCAAAGTGTGTGTTAACTTTTGACAGTGGCCAATTCAATTAAACCCCAATGTTTTCAGAGGTGCAGCCGGAGACTGAAGCTGGGGGCTGGTGAACAGTGCTCCATAGCTTAACAGTGGATTAATACATTTCAACGTGTGAAAGCCGTACTTATTTAATAAGGGGCATATATTTAGAAAACGCACATTATTATACAGGGGTGTGAGGGAGTTTAGCTGGCTTGCACCTATTTCCTAGAAAATGATGGAAGTTAAAATGATCATTCACGTTACTCTCATTACATTTCGCAGAAGTGGGGGGGACCCTGTTTTAGCTAAACCCGATCCACAAAGTGAATTCGGGGGGTTAGTTAGTAAACTTACAGAAAAAACATTTTCTTATCTGCACAAATTATAAACAAACAAATATTCTGTTTGTTGTAAAATAAAGCACAGCTTCCTTAAAACCAAGCCAATCGATTCTTAAGCAACACATCATGGTTTGTATTTTACATACATCTATACACTAGAAACCATCAACATTATATACATGTGTGAGAATGCTACACAAAGGGAAACACAATATTTGAAATGTCATGTATGTGTGGTATTGATTTTCTCTGATAGAAACACTTGTTAGTGGGTGGCGAACATAAAACATATTAAATGATATGTAATTCAAGAACTGTATACAAATTGAATTGCATATTGTTTATGGTAATCTTTAACAGTGGCCGACAAGCAGCAATGTTACAAGATAAATGCATATTGCTTCTTAGAAATACATATCTTTGATTTATTTAAATATTTACATTTGTTTTGAAAATTAGTGAGATCCTTGCTGTCGGTTTATTTTTCTGTAAGACAAGTTGTCTGTAAATTGTATAACATTGTTGGTAACTTCCCAGAATAAAGTTAGTGGATCACCTTTGGTTTGATTTACCATTTTAATTAAAACAAGAATAATAACACCAACTACAGCATGTTTCCTGTCCCAGAACTTTGGGGTCAGATTCTTGCAACAGTGGAGTTAGATCGGGGAATGCAATCCTAGCAGAATTCAAAATTGTGTCCATAGAATATCTGACAAATTCGTCTACTGGGCTAGATTGCCATTTTATTTTTGAAACTATTACAGTATTACATATAATACAGTGATATATTCACTTCCCCTCAGCCCACTCTCAAGAGCACAGGCATAAACATGGGAGTGCTACTCCTCAGAAACCTAGGTGTCTGCAGGGCAATATATACTTTGTGTACCAGCTCCAGTACTGAGCAAGCTCTTTTATCATCCTCAGGCTTCCTTTGCCCAACACTCAAAACCTTTGATGGAGTACAGTAACTTGTGTACAAATCCCACAAGCTATAGTCCTGGCCTTTACAGTCTTTCCCTTTGAACCCTCCCAAAACTAACATGGATGCACCATAAAACTCTAAAAGCAGCATCACACCTTATGTACCCACATGTTTGTAGGCCTGCAGTCAACAGGATTCTAGATTTTAGATGTACATCTGAGAGGATGACTATTTCTTTGTAGTATGTTTCTCTGTTTGGTGTTTTCAGCTGGAACACTAAATACAACAAAAACCTCCACCCGCTCAGTTCTGAGATGTAGGCACCAACTGTTTTATACTCTGCAGGACCATTTTGAAATTGGACCAGCGACTACTACTGAGTCATTTAAACACAATTGCCCATTCGATGACTGCTGGTTGCCAAAGAGTTTGAAGTACTTTCCTCTTCAATTTGAGCTTCTCAACCCTGAGATCCTTCTATACTTTTGAACAGTGTGCATCCTTTAAAGTTCCCTCCCACCCTCCACATTGACTGCTTTCCTCCCCTATGGTGAAAAGAAGTTTAAAAATGGTGCAAAACTGCAAATCTGCTAGTTGTCTTATAGTTTACTTATAGAGCAGTTGGGCTGTTGAATGCAATTGTGTGACACCTACTCCAAGATGGCCAACATCAAGTTTCCTCCATGAGTGCCTCCCCAGCGAGCCCTACAGTGATTTCTATTGGCCACCCTGTGCCACTAAAAGACCATTCAGGGAGCCGGCAGGTTTGAGCCGGCCCCCTCTCCAAGGCCCACCACTAAAGCCCCTGTCTGGACCTGTCCGGAACTGGAAGGAGCCCCCCTCTATGCCGCTACTTCCATGATCCTGCCTCTTGGCAACGCTCCAATCATTCTAACTGGTAGTGACCCTTGCATGATCTGACCCCGAAAACCTGCTTTCCATTACTCTAGTAAGCAACACAGTTCACTTCTTCTGGACTACACACCTCACTGGGTCACTCTGACTATTTGACTGTTTCTGGCATCCCTTCCCTACTTGCCTATTTTCAAACTCTAATCTCTTCCCCAATTTAAATATGCACCTTGCGGTGCATCTTACTGTTTGCTTTGTGCTATTATCTTAAAAGGTGAATTTGCCCATGCATTGTGCAGCCTCTCAAACTGTCCCTCTTTTCCTCCACCTCTATGGTACTCTCGATGTTCCCCATCTTTTCTATCTGTTACTCGATCTCCTAGCCCTCCTCTCTCACGAAGTCTGGAAGAAAAATGCTTTAGAAAGATCTCCTGGACTCTAATCCTGGCCTACCTATTGCTGACATCTACGTTAGTGCTACTTCCAGACAGACTATCACTGATATCCTCTTCTTTGTCCCCTCTCCAGACCTATGGACTTCATATCTGATCTTTTCCCTCTCCCCTTTTTCCACTTCACCCATTAAAGGTGCCACTAGATGGGAAGTACTCTTTGCTGTATGGTTGGCTTGTTATCAAACAGTAACACAGACACAAGGGGTTTGAAAAACACCTCTATAATCCTAAATCTAAATTTAAATATGGGAGCAAGCTACGACCATCAAATAATAATAACGCAGTCCTAGTGGTGTCTTGTCAAAATAAAACGGCCTATACTAATAAACATAATGCCAAACCTTACTTCCAATTACACATATGGCCTCATCACGAGTTGGGCAGTAGGGCCGGCGTTATTAGCACTGGGGCTATTAGCGCTACCGCCAAACCCCCGGCGCTAATAGTGCTGGATCACGGGCTTGGCGGAACGGTTGGTTCCCGTTCCCCTTTGAGCCCATTCGGGAATTCCTCATTCCCCATTGGGCCCAATGGGGAATTTTCACGCTATTACCGCCAGCGGATTTCCCGCCGACTGTAATAGCACCGAAAATCTGCAAATTTGCGGCGGATTTGCCCCCAGCTCAGAGCTTGGGGGAAATCAGCCAAGGCCATGATCTGGCAGATTCTTAAATGCGGCGGTAATAGCGATACCGCCGCATTAAGGGTTACCGCCAAACTTGTGATGAGGCCCCTAGTGTGGGAAACAATGTTATGCAAAAGAAAAGTGTCCAAGAAATTATATGTCAGGATGTTCAAGCCGTTGGCTTCCATTCCCCACGTTTTCAGCACAGAACAAGATGCCACACTCAACCTTAGCACAGTCTCTGGCTTCTCTAGCAAGAGGATGCAGTTCAAACCTCAGTATTAGAGCCTTCTGTATCAAAGTCTCTTTGCCATTCAAAGTCTCTTACTTCAGAGGGCCTGAAACGGCAAACAAATATTCAAAATGTCCTTTCTCCTCAGGATTCTCATGTACAACTTTTTGGGTGATTTTCTGCTGGGCTCAGACCCACTTTAACAAAAAAACCTTCTTGCTTGATTCACTGTTCACCCCGGATCCCCCTCTGCCAGGCTCGGACCAGATACATGTATTTTTCCAAACTTTCTCTATTGCATAAAAACCAAAGACGTTCGACTGTCGCAGGACCACTTTGATTCACATTTATTAGTTCACTTTTAAATGAGCTCCCTCTGCCAGGCTCGGATCAAATGTATCTACTTTCGTTACTTCTCAGCTAGATACCTTACAGAAACCTTCAATTGAGCACCCACGCGGTGCCAGACTACTCTATCAAATGTATTGTAGTTTGTATTAAAGTTCAATAACTCATCAGCAGTTTAACTTCACTCGTGTCTCTTATCCCACATGTTTTAACAATGTTTGTTCCAGCGCTCGCCATACAATGTGGCTGCTTGCAACGTTGGCTTCAACACAGACCGGTTTTGTTTTCGGTCTCCCCATCTCACCGGCTGTGTTGATTTCACTGACGCTGCTTTGTTTGTGTAGCCAAGGACAGTACAACGGTGGCTGGTGATTCTCCCTGCCTTAATTATTGACGTGGGAGGGCCCGGGTATATCTGAGACACAATGCAGGATTCTTTAGCCTGTTTTCCTGGTGTTATGTTTTCCAATCTTGCGGTCTCATGAAATTAACAGTTCTTTGTCTAAATGGTTATGGGTACTCCCCTCCTTGTGATCCCATTCTGTTTTGCCGTCTTTCTTCTATTGTTGAGCTCCCATCTTGGAACTGGTGTTTCCTCGTGTGTTTTGCCTCGCTCAGAGTGTGCACTCATGCTCTGCCTTTTATCCGTGTGGGGAAGTGTAAATCAGGTGTGAGTGATTGTCGATAATTTCCTGACCTCGCCTGACCATGGTATTGGGACATGTCAGGTACACGGCTCGGTTGTTAGTCCGTTTTCCCTTAGAGCAGGCTGTCAGTAAGAAAGTGTTTGTGTTGCAAAAGGCGTGGGGGTAGAGTTCCTAAATATCCTACCAGGTAGGATGGGGTCAAGGTGTTACAAGGAAGGCAATACCACGTCTCACTATCTGGTGTCCCACTCTCACTCCTTAAGGACCCCTCACCCAGGTGATCCTCCCACACTGGTCCACCCCTAGGAACTGGATCCATAAGCGATGGCTGTGTCCTGGCCACCTGGATGACAGCTCCATGAGGACTAGTGGATGAGACACCTTCTGCTATGCGATATATCTGCATCTGTTTCACAGGGACACCGAGAAAGGAAATCAACGTTCCCCTGGTCTTTTACTTTTCGGTGCTCCACAGTGAAACAGTAGGGTTGCAGGTCTAGGAACCATCGCATGACTCGATGGTTGGAGTCCTTTAGTTGGCTTATCCACACTAGTGGAGAATGATCTGTGAGAAGTGTGAAATTTCTTTTTAGGAGATAGTATCTTAGATGGTTGATTTCAAGGGCCTCTAATTCTAACACAGAGTATTTCTTTTCACATGGGAAGAGCTTTCGATTAGTGAATAGTATAGGGTGTTCTAATCCATCACAAACTTGGGACAAAACTGCTCCTAACCCTTTAAGGGAGGCGTCCTTTTGTGTAACAAACTCTTTTGAAAAGTCTACTACCTTTAGGATTGGGTTCTGGAACAGGGTTTGTTTTAAGTTGTTGTAACATACTTCTTCCTCGTCAGTCCAATTAATCTTCTGGGGTTCAGCGTTCTTTAATTTGTCTGTCAACCTAGCTGTTGTGTCTGAGAAATTAGGGATACATCTACGGTAATAACCAATCAATCATGCTCTGAGGTCTCTCTTGGTTTTAAGCATGTGGTATCTGGGACGGCTTTCACTTTTTCTCATTGAGGCTGGACACTGTCATTCCCCACAAAGAAGCTCAGGTATTTCACGGCTGATTGAGCCAGCTTACATTTGGATGGATTGGCAGTTAAGTTGCCTTCTGTGAGGGCTCTAGGAAGGTGGCATTTCCGAGTTTATCGGTCAGTTCATCAATGCGTGTCATGGGATAGGGATCGAAGTCGGAGATGGCGTTGACCTGTCGGAAGTCTGCAGAAATGATCAGGTTTTGTGACCAATACTATAGGGGAGGACCATTGGTTTGAAGAAGGTTTGATTAATATTTGCCCTTAGCAATTTGTTCAGTTCCTCAACCAGTATCTGTCTACGGGCTTCCGGAAGTCTATATGGTTTCAAATGCACCACTTTTTCCTTTGGAGTTCTGATATAATGATATGTACCTTGCGCTCTCCCTGGTTTCTCTCAGAATACATCTGGGAATGTTGTGACTAAGTCTTCTTGTTGTTGACTAGGTAGCTCTTGGGGAATTAATTCCAAATTATCTATTTCCTCTGGTAACAAACAAGACCGTATAGTGGCAGTACCTGCAGTTGGATTTTCTTTCCATTCTTTTAAGAGATTCAAATGGTAGAGGTGGTTCTTCAGTATCCGGTCAGGTTGGGATATTTTATAGACACAGGTCCCTGTTCTTTCCAATATGTCATATGGCGCATGCCACATTGAGACAAGTTTATTTTCAGAGGTAGGTAAGAGGACTAATTCCTTTTGTCCTATTGAAAAAGATCTTAAGTTTACCCTTTGTCATAGGTGGACTTTAGTTGTGCTTAGGCTTTTTCCATGTGAGTATAGACTAGGTTTTTAACAATAACAAGTTTCATATGCTCTCATAATCTGGTAGCTGTTTGTGAGAGGGGAAAAGGTGCCTTTTCACGTTCGTCCCAGATCTCCCGAAGCATGTCTAGAACATCTCTTGGTTCTCTACTAAAGAGTAGTTTGAAAGGAGAGAATCCAGTGGATGCCTGAGGGGTCTTTCCTACCTCAAATAGGGCCCAGGGAATCAAGTGTTTTGTTAAATATTTCGATCTGCTGTCAAACATTCTTCTGACATCTGCCTCCTTCTTGAAGACTTTGATCTCGACGTCGTTGCTCTCACCGAAATGTAATTCAATGCCAGCTGAGTCACTGCTTTTGACTCTCTTCTCCCTGACGGCTACAAGATCCTCTCCACGCCTCGGCCCATCGGACCTGGTGGTGGAGTAGCCCTGATCTTCCCTGAGTGAGTCTCTACCTGTCTCATACCCACCCAGCTCTATTCCTCCTTTGAAATCTTGTCTGCAAGCTTGTTGTCTCGCCGACTCTCTATCTTTCACCCTTGCCACTGTCTACAGGCCCCCTAGCCCTGAGTCTTTCTTCCTTTTGGAATGGGCTGACTTCACCTCCTCTCTTCTGACCTATACGTCTAAATTCCTCCTCCTTGGAGAGTTTAACATCCACCTTGTCTCCACTGTTTCTGCCTCTTCTCTCTTCCGTGATGTCTGTACCTCTGCCTCACTATTCTCCCCTGTGGCCCTACTCCCTCTGCTGGACACACTCTTGATGCCTTCATCCCCGCTGATCTCCCGCTCTCCAACCCTCTTACTACCCTGCTCTACTGGTCTGATCACCCTCTCCTCTCTTTTCATCTGGGAACTCTTGACCCCCTGACCGAGCCTCCACCAGCACTGCTAGCCTCCTTTGCGGTCATCCGACAGATAAAACGATTGTCAGCTGCTGTGTTTGCCTCCACCTTCCCCTCTGCTTGATTTTCCCACCGGCTCTGTCTTTGCCAACCTTCATCTTGCTATCAACAATACTAATGACATTCTTGCCCGTCATGAGACTCTGCCTGAAATCTGCCTCCAAGCGTAACAGTTGGTACCACTCTCATCTCGCCACTCGGAAACACAAGTGGAGAGTTATTGAACAGAAGTGGCAGACCTCGGGCCCATCCTCTGACAAACTGGCCTGCTGCCTACTCCAAAGGCAAAACTGTCTCTCTATCCGCTCCAAAAAGAGGGCTCACATCCTGGCTCGTATCTCTGGAGTCTCTAACAACATGGCTGAACTCTTCAAGACCTGCAAGAAAGTAGCCAATCCATCTCCACCTCACCTCACCTTTTCCTTCCCAGGCCCTCTGTACTGGCCATCCATTTCACCCCTAAATCTCAGGACATTCTGACCTCTCTCTCTTCTTACCCCTCATCCATTCATCCCCCTAGCCCCCAACTGACCCAACACACTGAGCTTGTTGGTTGCTTACTTGACCAATGTGGTTTCCGAGCATCCAGAGGCACGGAAACTGCTCTCCTGAACACCCATGAAGATCTGCTTGCAAATCTTGATTTTAACTCTCCTGCTGTTCTCAATCTCCTTGACCTTTCTTCCGCCTTTGACACTGTCAACCATTCTATCCTCATAAAGCGGCTCCAAGATACTCTTGGTATCTCAGACCGGGCACTGGATTGGTTGCCCTCCTTCTTCACTGACCGTCCTTCCCAGGTGCTCCTGGGCACCTTCTCCTCCACAACTCTCTCCAGATGTGGTGTTCCTCAGTGCTCTATTCTCTCACCCTGGCTTTTCAACATCTGCCTTGCACCTCTTGCTGACCTGATCTCTGCCTTCTCTCCTCATTTCCAGTGTTATGCAGATGACACACAACTGTTCTTCAAGCTCCTCTCTTCCACCTCTATCATCCCTGACTGCTTGTCTGCTATTCAGTCTTAGTGCACCTCCAGTGATCTCTGGCTTAATGCCATTAAGACTGAGATCCTTCCTATCGGGCCACCTGCTCCCCATTTCCCTCCTGCCCTCTGGCAGTCCTCTATGGGCTCACCTCCCTCTCCTTCCACTGAGGCCAGAAATCTTGGGGTCATCTCTGAATCCTCCCTCTGCATTACTCCTCACCTCTTAGATCTTGCCAAGAAGTCCCACTTTCAAGTTAACCTCCTATGGGGCATTCTCCCTTTCCTCACATTCCTCCAGAAGCTCAATGTCACTAGAGCTCTGGTCCTCTCCAGGCTAGACTAACGTAACAGCCTCTTCCTCAATCTGCCTCTTTCTTCGCTATGTCCTCTTTAACTAATCCAGAATAGGACTCTTAGACTTATCCTTGGCGTCAAGCCCTTGGATTGTATCTCTCCATTCTAAAATCTCTCCACTGGCTCCCGGTTGCTACAAAGAATCAAATTCAAGACCCTTTGCATCATCCAGAAAGCTGTCTGGGGTCTGGGACCACGCTACCTGCAACTCTCTCACTAAATACTCTCCTTACAGATCCCTTTGATCTTCTGGCACCAACTCTCTGCTGATCAAACGCTTCTCCGAACAGAGAGCTGGGGGCAGATCTCTCTCCTCAGCTGGCTCCCTCATATGGAACAGCCTCCCTCTCTCTCTCCGTCTTGAACAGGACCACCAAGTTCTGCAAACAACTCAAGACCTTTCTCTTCTCCTTCCCTCTCCCGTGCTAACCATCCCTTCTGTTGCTGAGATTGGCTGCCTGGTCCCTCAAGAGTCCAATAGGCTCCTGGCCCTCTGCCCAATCGCCCCCAGCACCCCCCCCCCACACTGCCCTCTGTGCCCACAGGTGGTTTGCCTCTGCTCTGCACTTACCTGTTGGGCGGTAGACATCCCTCTTCGCCTGGGATGTTTCTGCCCATGCACTTAGCTGTTGCCTCGATAATGGGCACCTCTGGCACTTCTTTCCCTAGGGGACCCTAATAGCACCTACTCCCATCCCACCCCACTTCTATCCTTTTCTTTCACTGCACTTGCACACACGGAATGTCACAAGGCCTAGTAGGACTGCTGTCCGATTTCTATTTTTTAATTGTCAATTTAATTGTTTATTTGTTCCCTTGATCCCTTCTCTTGTGCCTTGTGGCGCTTTGAAACACTGTCTTGTTGCATAAGCGCCTTATAAATATCCAATAAATAAAACCATTAAAACTTTATCTGAAAGGAAATCCTGTCGTAGACAAAGGTACACGTATCCTCAGAATATACCTGCCTACATTTCAGATGATTTCCTCGAGATACTCCTAAACCTCTATGCTGAGAAACTAAGAGACTTGTTTGAGAATACTTCTTATAAGCAGGCTCTTTCAACTTGCCCTTTCAAGGTGCATTTTGCCCTTCGTGAGAGCAGCTCTCCTGCACTCAAGTGGAACCACCATTACCAGTATACAGTGTCATCTAGCCTATGTCCTTCTTTTTCGATGGTGGAAGTGTTTATAATGCTGTTCCTTGCTCCAGGTCGATGCAGACACATTGTTAGTATCTGCTGCATCTTCCTTCTGTGCTTCTAGGCATCACTTCTAAATTACGCCTCGTGTTTGCTGGCCTGTGTGCTGAACAACATTGTTATCAAGTTTTGTTTGTGTTCTTTCTAACCACCTGTTCCTAGGAACACGGCCATTATTGTCCCTGCTAAGCATCCCTGTGAACTTGCTTGATTTCCCTTTGAAGCTTGGGGCTTATCAATGGGAACATCTATACTTTAGAAAACTTCACACATGTTTCAGCCATTCAGACATTACCCCTCGCTTGTTCATGCTACTAGCAGGTGTTTGATTTTCCCCAAAGTTACTCATAAATATGCAGAGTTCTAGGGAATGAGTCAAATTCCCATGTCTGGTATTACGGGCAGACCAGTTGCAGAAATCAAACTTCAGGGCATGGCTCCTTCCCTGAGTTGTCTTATCAGCTCTTTACAAAAACATTCCCATCGTATAAGAGAATCATCAACAGCACAAAAAACTAGCACCGTCGGAAATATTCTCCAAACGCTTGTTTCTGTAGACGATCTATGTGCTCGATATCCACAACTACGCCCCAAAGACAGCTTTCTCCAGTCTCCTACCACAGGACCGGCAACATAAAGTAGTTTGCAAGAATCTCTCATCTGCCTTAGAAAGGTTCCGAGGTAGACACCTGTTTCTTTGCATTCAAGCGATAGTGGCTGTGACAGTGGTTTCAGTTCCACCTTAGGCCTTAGTCAAAGATATGAGACTACCCAAGCTGCATAGTAAGATACTTTGACACTGGAATAGCCAGACACTTTCTACGTTTACCATAAGAAACCAGCGAGGAACACTTTTTTTTACCTAGGACAGCCAGCAAGGGCAATTGCAAGGTTTCACTTTGGGATCAAGTTCACCAGAAACCAGTGCAAGAGCATCTCTTGCTATCCCAGCATCATCCCACCTCCCACTTCCCATTGGCTGTACGGCGTCAGTGGCAGTCTAAGCCACTTGGCAGCATTGGCGCCAACTTTAAAATTGCTTATGGAGCCATGAAGGAATTAAAGGTGGTTATCATCAGTTCTCCTGCTGAATTGATATCTAGTCTGGGGGGCATTTCGGTAGGTTGGATTGTCTTAATTTCTGGAGTGTTTTTCACTGCTTCTTGTTTGTTGACCGGCCAAGAGAGCATATCAGGACATCAGTACCTAATACACAAACAAGTTACAGGCCTTGTAATTTTTCAGTCATTGAATATTAGTTACATGACTTATGTCTATTCTGGCACATTTCTTTAGTACTCTGCTAGTTTTTCTTGGCTGAACACTGTAGGCCAAGCATCCCTTCTTCTTTTCTCAGGCGCTTGATTTTTAATATAGATTTTGGTTCGAATGTGTCTGAGGATTTCATGATCTAACTTGTTTTCAATTGCACCAATGTAATCACTGTCCCCCAGTCTACTAAAGACGGGTTCTGCATTCCACCACATGGTCCGTGAGTTTCTTTAGTAACGCCAACAACCCTACTTGCCCGGGAGAGCTAGATCTGAAATATTCTTGAGGATTTGATGATGGCACTGGGATGCTCAGTCCCTCCTTATTCTTTTATTATTGGACATGAACAAAAACTCCTCCTCTAACTCCTCTAACTTGGATGAGGCTATAATCCTCACCCACCCGCTAGGACCCATACCAGCATCCATTACACTGGCTCCCCATAAGGGTCTGAAAGAGTTACATTTTAAAATCTTTCTTCAATTCTAAGACCAATGAACCCAAACATCTTTGCAAACCTATATATCCTTGTTGCTCTTATACAGGCAGCTAGAGGGCTTTTTTGAGGAGAGGGTTGACAGGCAGATAAACTGGGGGAGGAGAGGCTACCGTTTTTATCAATCACAATATGATGTTATCTAGAGTATCAAATATGTTTTTCTTTAGCTTTCAAGAATATTTCTATACTTTTCAGAGACTGGTTACTCAATTGAATGCTTCAAAGCACTTGTTCTGGGGAGGGTGACCCATAGAAAGTAGGTTGGAGGTATTGGAAAGGGCTAGAATATGATAGCAGTGTGGCATACGGTAGCAACATTCTTGTTTGAAAAGACCCACAGCCTCAGCAATATTTTGAGTCGCCTCTTGCTATCTTTGTAAACTCACCGTGACCAGCCGTATCGTTGCATGCACAAAAACATGTCTGCAGAGTCTGCCAGGCAGCATTCATTCCCCCTTAGTGTTCCTGCAGACTGGCAGAGCATAGTAGTCTGTGAATTACTGGAGTTGTCCATTTCCAGTCGACAGCGGAGGAAGACTGTCATTGACTGTAAGTGAATAAGAGACGGTGTTGTATAAGGCATCCACTGAAGAATCTGTGTACCCCTACATTTCACAGATACAAAGTTCTGGTGCCAGACCCTTACCTGACTACAAGGAGGGGTTGTTTAGAAAAGGAATGGCGGGTCCATTTGATAATGCCCATAGGGTGTACTGTGTAAACTTGCTACTACTAATAAGTTATTTTCCACATCACCGAAACATGGTTATGTTGACTACTCTCCAAATCTCTTTTCTTGTGACTTGTCTTCCACAATCACAGCCATCCACACAACGCCAGCACTCTTATCCAAGCTTGATGCAGAACATTGGACTCACACTTCAGTTCCCAGGGTGCCTGCTAAAAATAAGACAATTAAAGATTATTCCACCTACACCTTGCCTAACCGCCCCTTCATGAATGTCTTCCCAGACAATGCTGTGGAGTTCTTTTTTCACCAGATCCTCCCTTCCTCTTCTAGCGTCATGTCTGATTGATTTGTAGTCTGAAAATACCTTCATTTTCAATCCTTCTAGTTTAATGCTATGAGGAGCACCACAAAGCATTCTGCCTATTGAGTCTTGTGCCATATAAATTAACAACAAATAAATAAACTTGGGTGATCAGGCATTTTTGGGCTAGACACTATTGCTAAAATTCCTCCATTTGGCCCAAACGGGTAAGACCTATCATTGTGAAGTGAATGTACACTACAAGTTGCTTACTTTTGCTGTGATGTACTTATATTGTATTTATGATTTAAAAGATTTCATTTGACCACCCGGAAATGCACTTTGCCTCTTGGTTGGGTAACAGAAAACAAGTCACGGGGCCTCATTACGAGGATGGTGGCCACCCACTGGTGCTACCAGCGGGTTGCTGCCGTCCTCGTAACACCGAATCTGACCCCTGACTTCCCGGTACCACCGGGACATTACAAGACCGAGCGGAACGGGAAGGCAGGTGTCAGAAAATGTTAATCCCCCTTCCCTTGGAGTCCCAAAGAAATCCATTGGAATGGGGACCAAGGAGCACCGGCACCGTTTCTAACAGTGGCAGTGCTTCTGTGTAAGCTCTGTGGGTGTGTGCCGTTATGCACGGCAGGTCATAACTGCCCGGCGTAACGGCCCCCGCCTGCAGAGTCGGAGTGTGGCAGTCCAGAAAGGGTCCAGCACGGTGCGACCGGCACCCTTATTTCTGGACCGCCACACTCGTAATGAGGCCCTGGAGTGGTTCAAAAGGTATAATAAGTTGAAAGAAAACCCACATTTTTTCACTGTGTTATAATGGAGATCTCCATGGGGACAATTCTTTTTCTGAACATTATTTGCATAAATTGCCTGATTCAATTGTCAAGATGTTTGGCACACATGAACCCTCTACCTTAAAGTTGTGCATGCTTTAAAAATGTCGAAAATCACACCAGCCAAATTTGGAAGTAAATGGGAACGTATCTATATTTTTCATGTGCACACGGAAGTCATAATGTGTAATGTAAGATATGAACATACACAGGTAGCTTCTGATTTAAGGGCATCCATACTCTCATTGTGTATGTTTCTTCATATTGTGTAATGTGACATGCAAACGTACATATTAGTCTGCATCTACTTTACACAGTTCATGTTCACTTGCAGGACTGATTGCTCGTTGGGCTAGGTGGTGGTGGCTAAGAACTGTGCGCGCACTCTCAGATTCAGAGCATACTGTTTGAGAGTGGATTAACCTGATGAGACAGACATTGTAGGCAGCAAAGTATATTTCGAAGGGATTGTGTCCTCTGACGTATTCCTTATCTTTGATAATACGTTTCCAGCTTGCTGGCCTCGGAAATTTTTTCTGTAGAGGGCGCTGCTCGTCGACGTCCGCCGAGTCGATGTCCCTCGACGGCCACCGTATCGGCGCCGACGTCACCATGCCCATAAATAGACACGCTCTGCGTCCGTTGCTCAGTTCCGTTTTTCCGCGCTTCGTGGGGCCTCGGAACGTCGTTGCTCAGTTCAGTCAGGTTTATCTAAATCTATTTCGATGAATATTCCTTATCGTTCTCGATGGCTTCTTCATCAGAACCGACGACGCCGCGATTCGGCTTCAAGAAATGTCGAGACTGCGGTAAATAAATGTCAATAACGGATCCACACAAGGTCTGTTTATGGCGCTTGGGGTCCGAGCACCATTGTTCGGAGTGTGAGGACTGAATGTCCATGACGGCGAAAGCCCTGAAGGAGCGAAAGGGGAAGCTCGAGAGAGGTAAGTCAGCCAAATCCTCCTTGAAGGTTTCGTCGGCTGAGTCGAGGCATTCGTCTCCTCGCCGTCGAAAACACTCCCATTCTAGATCTCGAAGCAGCTCCCACCATTCGTCGAGATCTAGACACTCAAAAAAGAGACGTCGAAGGTCCCATTCCTCATCGTCTTCGGTGTCCCCAGAAAGAGTTTCCTGTCCCACCAAACGCAGTTCTCAAGCTGAGTGGGAGGAATTCAGAAAGAAAATGTTAAGCGTCTTCGAGAACGCGGCCTCGACCCCCACCCGAGAGCGCCATGAGCCATCGGGTAAGAAGGCACCGTCTTCGACGCCGTCGTCGAAGGTTCCTTCAACGCACGGGCCGGCGCCATCGACGCCGTTGTCGAAGGGTTCCTCGACGCATCGGTCGATCGGCTCAACGCCATCGTCGACGCCGATGAAAGAGAGGACCAAGGCTCCACAGCCAATGGTGTTTTCAAGGGCCTCCGGCACGACGCCGAGACCGTCGTCGATGCCCTCGAGTAGGATCCCGATCTTCTCGAGTTCTTCGAGACCCCTTACAATTTTTTTGACGCCATTTTCGGCGCCTTCGAAGCCAGTTACATCGGCGTCGAGGACTTCGACATTCTCTCGTCAAATAACGACAAGTTTGGCTCCTTCGGCCCTAGAGATGGGCTTTACTCCATTTCAGAGATCAGAATACCCTGGTCTTTCTTCAATTTATGAAGAAAGAGAAGACTCTGACCAAGAAACCTTTGGTTTACAGAGATCCACACTGCCTGCTGCAGAGGATTTCACCTCTGAAGAAAGGAGGCTGAAGGAACTACAGGACTCACTTCATGAGGCCAGTGGACTTGACACTTCCCCAGAAGTGGAATTTGTAAAGCCAGACCCAGGGGAACATGCCGAAACACCAGATAGAACCCTGATGGCAAGAATAATTGAGTTTATGGGTTGGTCTGCGCCTTCACCTGTTTTCCAACAGGATGATCTAACGGATATGTTGGACAAAGGCCCACAGGAGGACCCAGTGGTCCCCTTCCATGCAGCCCTACAAAGAAAAATTATATCCAATTGGGAGACTCCCGAAGTCATCCCAGCAGTCAATAAAAGACTGTCGACAAAGTATAGGGTAGCGGCTGCTGACCCTGAATACCTGTCAAAACACCCGACCCCAGAGAGCCTGGTGGTTCAAGCGGCAACTTCATCCAGCAGTAGGGCTGCTTACCCTACTGTCCCACAGGACAGGGATGACTAGAGGTACGACTCTATGGCAAAGAAAGTCTTCTCTGCCTGTAGTATGGCGTTGAAGTCCATCAACGCCACCTGTACGCTCGCCAGGTTCAGTCACACATTATGGGAGTGTGCTTCATCAGCGGCTGACTGCATACCCGATGGAGAGGAGAAGGAAGCCTTCCTTAACATCATTCAAGATGGCAAAGATGCCATGTGCGAGTCTCTTCAACCTGGCATCGATTCCGCTGACAGTATCAGAAGGGCCATGGCGGCTAGTACAACAATCCGCAGGCATGCGTGGTTGTGAAAGTCTGGCTTTGCTCCAGCTGTACAGGCAGACTTTTGAATATGCCCTTTGACGGCTCTTCATTATTCAGAAAAAAGGCTGATGACAGTCTGGAAAAGTTACAGACTTCTAAAGCAGCAGCAAACTCCTTAGGAGCTGCTATCCGCCAAACTCCTTTTCGCCCATCAGGAACCTCTGGGAGAGGAAAGTCCTTTCGCTATTATTCTGCATTCGGAAAAGGCAGAGGACAACCGGCTCAAAGAGGCCAAAGAAGATCCACCCGAGGTGGACGGGTCAAAGGTACTAAGACCGCAGCAGCAGCAGGTGCCTCTTTACCCTCGGCATCTGCATCAGCCGCCCCCAAACCACTCTGAGGCCTTCGCACACAAGACACCTGTAGGGGGCAGGTTAACTCACTTTCTGACGGAATGGCAGGCTATAACGTCAGATGCTTGGGCGTTGGAGACAGTTGCCCAAGGTTACTGCCTACCCTTTCTACACATCCCTCAGAGTCATCCACCGGGGAACAGCTCCCTAAAAGTTCCAGATCCGTTCCTCTTGCAGGAAATTATGGACCTGCTAGAGAAAGGTGCCATAGAACCGGTACCTGTAGCAGACAGGAACAAGGGCTGGTACTCCCCCTACTTTCTCATACCAAAGAAGGACGGAGGACTGAGACCCATCCTGGACTTACGAGAATTGAACAAGTTCCTCAGGAAGGACAAGTTCAAGATGGTAACCCTCTCTCAGATCCTTCAGGCCCTCCAGCTCCAGGACTTGCTGGTATCTCTGGACCTTCAGGATGCTTATTCCCATGTGCCAATCCATCTCAAGCACAGGAAATACCTGAGGTTCGCAATTGGCAACTCTCATTATCAATTTCGAGTTCTGCCATTTGGGCTGACCTCCGTCCCGAGGGTCTTCACCAAGCTGATGTCGGTAGTGGCGGCGAGTCTAAGGAGGGAAGGGATCCACGTCTATCCCTACCTGGACGATTGGCTGATCAGGGCTGTATCTTCGGAACAGGCCCGGACCCAGCTAGATTATGTCTGCCTCTTCCTTCACAGACTGGGCTTCTCCCTCAATTTAATGAAGTCACAGATGATACCATCTCAGAGACTCCAGTTCATTGGAGCGGTCCTGGACACTTCCCTGGGAAAAGCCTCGCCACCAGAGGTGAGGGCTCAAGATATTCTACAGATGGTCACCAAGTTTCAGAATGCCCAACGTCTCCCATCCTTCGACTTTTTGAGGTTGTTAGGCCTCATGGCATCCTGCATCTTCCTTGTGCCAGAGGCTCGCATGAGAATGAGATCTCTTCAGTGGGCACTGAGAAGTCAGTGGTCACAATTCTCAGGGAGAATGTCAGACCTCCTCCGGATTCCGGACAAGGTAGCCCACGACCTTCAATGGTGGGCCTATTCAGAGAACATCTTGAAAGGAGAACTGTTTTGGCAACCATGGCCGGAGATAACAGTAGTCACAGACGCCTCGCTCACAGGGTGGGGAGCCCATACCAACGACTTGACCATCAGCGGTCGTTAGTCTCCATCGGAGTCCAGACTACATATCAACCTATTAGAGCTGAGAGGATCAGACTAGCGCTGAAAGCTTTCCTGCCATCAATACAGGGGAGAAATGTCCTGATAATGACGGACAACACGGTGGCCATGCACTACTTCAACAAAAGAGGAGGAGTAGGATCACTGCCACTGTGCAGAGAGGCAATGCAGCTCTGGTTTTGGGCAATTCGGGAAGGAATCTCTCTATCGGCAGTCCACCTAGCCGGAGAGAAGAATTTGACAGCGGACGCTCTGAGCAGGCAGAGCACAGTCTCCCACGAATGGGAGCTGGTTCAGGAAGTCCTTCAAGAGATCTTCGCCCTTTGGGGAACCCCTCAGGTGGATCTGTTCGCCACAAGCACCAACAGAAAGTGCGATCTGTTCTGTTCAAGGGAATTTCCCCCGAGAGGAGCTCTAGGAGACGCGTTCGTAGTGGACTGGGAGTTTCCACTCCTCTACGCGTTTCCACCAGTCCCTGTTATTCCTCAAATGATCAGGAGGTTGAGAAGATTCCGGAAAACCATAATCCTAATTGCCCCGGACTGGGCCAGGAGAATGTTGTACCCGGACCTTCTAGATATGTCCATCTGTCCTCCAATCCGTCTTCCACTCAAAGAGAATCTTCTCTCGCAGAAGGGACGTCAGGTTCTCCATCCAGACACCAGAACCCTCAACCTTCACGCTTGGCTTCTGAAAGGTTGAGGTACAAGGATTGGGATCTCCCTGATGACGTCATGGAGGTGTTGCTTTCGGCCAGAAGACCAGCAACAAAGTATTTATACCGCTGCCGTTGGAACAAGTTTTGCAGCTGGTGTAGGGAAGAGAATATCGACCCTTTTTCATGTGGTACACCAACGGTGTTATCATTTCTACTCTACTTGGCAAACTCAGGCCTTCAAGTTGGCACTGTAAAAGGCTATCTCGCAGCGCTTTCTATCTTCAAGTCACTGAGGAGGAACCATCGTATTTCAAAATTCCTCTAGTGGTACAATTTCTCAAGGGTCCAACTAATGTTTACCCTCCAAAACCATTCCAGGTTCCATTATGGGACTTAAATTTAGTCTTAAACTTCTTAATGGGCACTCCATTCGAACCACTTCACTTGTGCGCATTGAGATTTCTCACACTTAAAACTGTCCTACTAGTAGCACTAACATCTGCTAGGAGGGTGAGTGAGCTACAAGCTCTCTCCTGTAAACCCCCTCATGCAATCTTCCACAAGGACAAGGTTGTCCTTCAGGTGAAGCCTAATTTTCTCCTAAAGGTGGTTTCTGAATTCCATATTACTCAGAAAATTACCTTGCCTTCATTCTACCCTCCTCCCCATCCAGGGAAAGAGGAGGAAAGGCTACACAGGCTGGACCCTAGGCGAGCTCTCAGCTTTTACATCAGCAGAATGGCTAGGATCAGGCAAGCAGACCAACTGTTTGTAGGATATGCAGGTCACAAGTTGGGACTACCCATAACAAAACAAACCATCTCCAGGTGGATTATCTTGGCCATCCTGGAATGTTATAAAGTAGCAGGGAAAGAGCCATCCCAAAATCTCAGGGCTCATTCAACCAGGGGTATCGCAGCCTCTTCGGCTCTCCAGAGAGGGGTACCGGTCCGGGACATATGTGCGGCTGCCACATGGTCGTCCGCACATACATTCACAAAATTTTACAATCTGGATTCCTCCACTGCTCAAGAGACCAGATTTGGCAAGGCCGTATTACATTCGGTCCATCCCTAAGGGGATACATAACACTATCACTCCCTCCTCCAATTACATACCACTGCTATGGGAGTCTATCAAAGATAAGGAATACGTCGGAGGACACAATCCCTTCGAAAAACAAGTTACTTCTTACCTGGTAACGTTCTTTCGACGGGATGTTCCTCCGACGTATTCCTTATCGCCCCTCCCATCCATCCCCGCAGTGATAACTTCCCTTGTGGTTGCAGCTTTTGCTCCTTCAAGGTTACAAACCGATTCAGGCATGTCTTTTCTTATACTACAAAACGGAACTGAGCAACGGACGCAGCGCGTGTCTATTTATGGGCATGGTGACGTCGGCGCCGATACGGTGGCCGTCGAGGGACATCGACTCGGCGGACGTCGACGCGTAGCGCCCTCTACAGAAATAATTTCCCAGGCCAGCAAGCTGGAAACGTATTATCAACGATAAGGAATACGTCGGAGGAACATCCCGTCGAAAGAACGTCACCAGGTAAGAAGTAACTTGTTCTTCTAATATCTCAAGTAAATTGCAAACATTTGATTATACCGACAGATTGTGCTCAAACATACAACAGCACAACACGTGGTTGTACCTTGGTTTCTAGCACTGTATGGGTCAGTTTCTCAGAACTCATTATTTGCACGAAAAAAGGTTGTGCCCCCAGGTTCCTTCGCCGTAAAATGTGCTCTGAACAGCCACATCATTGATGAAAGCCATTCATGCATTAGTGTTGGGTCCGCTGAAGGGGGCTAGCTAGCACATGTTTTGCACTGCCACAAAACCCCCAAGAAATAAGCAAGACTCCTTTAAGACTAACGTGACCTGCATATTTGTAATGCAAAAAGCGCGCCCTCTAGGCTTTTTTCATTTGCGTTAGTTTTTATGTGCCTGCCACGGAGTTTATTAGTAATTTGTACCTTGGAAAACAAGATATAAAATGATGGCTAAAAAGCTTGGTGCATACAGATGGATGGTGTCACCGAGCATGTCAGGTGTGGACACACAACAAGAGAAAGGTCTGGTGTTAAATGAAAAATGATTTATTGGGAAACAGAAAAATGTAGATCCGACGAGTCAGACCGGGAAACAAAATACTAATGCCAGGGATCACAAATACATTTCACTTCAGCAGGGTCACAGTCCTGTAGGGTGTTCAAAGATTGGACAGTAGTGGCAAGCTCTAAAAATCGTACTCCAAACAAAGTCTCTTTCACCAGTCAATTGAAATGAAAAAAACTGTTTCCCATGAAGCACTTGGTTAGGGCTCTATAGTCCATATCCAGTGTCCATCGAGGCTTTCATTCTTTGTCTTCAGGTTGCAGGTTTTTGAGTTTTCAAATCATCTTCTCTGGTAATCACTGTTGTGGGTACTCTGAGCTCAAAGATGTTGCTGGGCTTCTCTAGAACACTACTGAGTTGGGTAGCTTCTCCCCAAGATGAGTCCGCTCTCGGCACTTTAGGATTGGCTGGCATGGATCTTGGGTCTCTAACACTTCTCTGCTCTTGGGTCTTTGGTCTGAGGGCTACATCTGGAAGAGCCATCCTGCCCCACTGTACGGTTGCACCATCTTGTTTCTCCACCACCTCTATTGTCTTTGTGGGGCTACTCTGACCCGCTGAAGCTTTCTTGGGTTTTTTGGCTAAAAAGGTTGCATGCTCTCTTTCCCTCTGCTGGGCCTGAGGGGTGATATCATCCCCAGAGCTGTCTGGTCTCAAAGCACTCTCCTCTTCTCCAGTACCAGGTTATCTCTCTCAGATGTTATCCTTCATACTCCAGTGCAGTTCTCCTCCACAATTACCTTCCTCTTCATCTTCCTTTAAAGACTCTTTCCCTAGATGCTTTCTTTCTTCGTCCAATAACTAACTATCTGTCCTAATGATATCCTCCTTCTCTATAACTATCTATCCAAATGGTAACCCCCCTGCTCCAATTCCTCTGTCACTCCCCATCCTCCTTCCATCTCCTTCATCCTCAAAACCCCTGTTGCTTGCCAGTCTCCTCTAAAGTTGCACCCAACTCTTTCTCAAAAAGCTCACACTCCTAGGGTTTTTGTCCTTCCCTCTCCTCTGGAGCTTTGCGGGCATCCCTGGCCTTGAATTGTGTGCCCATGCCTCCTTAGTATGCAAATCTGAAGCCCTGAGAACATTTGGTAAGTAGAGGACATTATCTACGGTTACTCGGAAGCGTCAGCAGCGGGAACCTGGCAATATTGTATTCCCTACAAATATTAACAGAAGCGGGAGAGATATGTCTGTTCAGTTGTCCCTTTGTGTGTTAGATGCTCATCACTTTTCTGTTCTTTAATATGATGACGTTATTTTTATGAAGTACTGCAGACCGCTCATGTTTGTGCAGCATTCCATGAACAGCACATGTGCTCGTGTCCCTGGGTGGGCTATGAACTTCGCTTGTGCTTTCAGGCTTCCTGAGAATTTTGCTTGTTTTTACAGAAGTTACATAAATCGCACTGGCCTCATTTATTGGTTTCTCTGTTTTCCTCGGTAACAGTGCATTCCGGGACGATAGCTCAGTGGCAACGGGCGTGCCTTGGGAGCAAGACGACACGAAGCAACACAGGTTCGATCCCCGGGTCTGTGCTTAGAAACCTCTGGGTATTCAGTGCGTTATAAATACACAACTAAGTCATGTTCTTGTAACAGCGCCTCAATGCCCCCGGACTGTGTGAGGACCAAAAAAAATGTTAAAAAATAAAAAATAAAAAGTGCTGAGGAAGGAAATGGTTCAAAACACTTGGCAGAAAATTTGGAATGCTGAAAGTCCATAGACTTCGAGGAAAAGCATTTAATTTCCATGCTGAGTATTTGGGTCTGGCTAGTCGGTGGGATAGCACTCCCTGACCTTCATGACTTCAGTTGGGGGTTATCTAAAAGAGGTTTGTGGCTATCCCCCACTTTCCATTGGTGGGATTGTGGGGGGTTTGAGTACTCATGTGACTGCCTCTGCCCTAGTGCAGGAATCGAGTGAAGGTGGTCTGGAGGTCTCCCTGGTCTGGAAGTCCCCTGTAGCTCGTTGTTGCACAACACTGTCTGTCCCCCAGATTAGGTAGGGAACTATATCACGATAGATAGATAGATAGATAGATAGATAGATAGATAGATAGATAGATAGATAGATAGACAGCCACTGACGTACAAATTGACAACCAGGAGCAGACAGCCGCATAGATGGATCAAAAGATAGGTAGCGAGAAAATCACCCAAAGACAGACTCATGTAAAAAGGTTTGAAACGTGTGGTCTACGAATATACCAACATACATTGAGACGTTTGTTCCACCCTGGTGAAGTTTACCTTGAGTTGTGCATGATGCATAAATTACAAAGGATACTCGACACACTCAATCTATACATTCCAGTTGGCCATTTATTGTGTGCATAGTGTGTGTCACTATGGTTGACGCTTCATGACATCTTGTCTCTGAACAAAGTGATACGCGCACTTTCGCATGGATGAACATTAGAACTCTGCTAATGCATATGTAAAGTCCCATCCGATATACGAGCATAGAACACACATCGTTGTATCTTCACATCTTCCGCTCCATGCGTATAGACGTAATTTGTACTTTGGGACACAAAGATAAGAGATTACACCTGCTAGAGATAGACATAGATCCAGAGCCATGCCCATTTGCATGCACACAGCTCATGTTCTCTTACAGGACAAATAGTCCCCTGTGTTGGGTGGTTGCTGTTAAGAGCTATGTTCACACTGTTTGATTCAGAGCACAGTGTTTGGGATTATCTAGATACGGGCTGATAGAAAGATCAATAGAGCGATCAGAGAGATAGATATATTCTATATATATTCTCAGCACTTACCCCAGCTTCTGATTGACTCGGCACACTTCATCCACCCCACCCCTGTTGCACTTGTCCCCTGCCCCCACACCCTTCTCCTGCACCTGTCTGCACACTTGCACGATCTGAATGTACCACGCCTTGAAGATCGCCTTCCTGTTTTTTACCTTGTCTCCCCTCCTTGCATGGCTGCGCCTCGAAACACTTGTGTATAGGCGCATTACAAATGAACAATAAATAAATAAATATATTGCTAGATATATAAAGATGCAACTAAAACTGATCTAACAAGCACTGGAAAGATCAATAGTCTTTGTAGTTATTGAATCACAAGCAATTGGTAGTAGCTCCCAATCTCTTTCCATATAGAGTAACATTACAATTCAAAATATAGCCACTGCGAACACTGATGCCATACAAACACCAAGCATTGATAAAGCACTCTTGGCATTTGTACTTCGACAAAGAACTTGTCGTTGCTTCATGTCCCGTTTTATAAAGTGTAATTTGATATATGGAGATGAGATTGAAAACTGAACGTGTTTGTATTTTAAAGTTGACCTGGTCTGCTTTTACGCGCAGCTCTTTGGCATCAAACGTGCTCTATAGGTAAATATAAGCAGCTCTCGACAAAAAACAGTTGACATGCCAACAACCGGAACCCCTCAAGCGCCTACCTCCCCCAGCCCCCTTTCTCCTCTGGTCGAGTCTGAGGAGGGATCACGCAGAAGCCGTAGGAAGGCGAACGCTGCTGATTTCAAATAAAAAATGAAAGGCGGTGAATGAGGTTTCGTGTTCGCCTTCGTTTAATCTTTCAGCGAATTAAACAATATGTCTTGTGCTCAAGGCCTGCCAGTCACAGGATTCATCGGTCGGCAGTGTATGCGGGCCCACTGCTTATTACATGCTAATTAGAGCTTTTAATTACATGTCTGCCAGATAGATCGATCATTAAAGAGTTGTCTTTTTCTGTCTGGTATTTCCCAGGTTGTAGCTGGCACTCTGTTAATGCCGTTGACTGACCTGAGATAAGAGACACTAAAAAAAATGGGCTGGTCACCAGTGTAACAGATGTTTCCCTTCATTGAAAGCTATCGATTTTTGGTTTAGCCTGCATCATAAATAGACACTGGCAAAAGTATCACTCAACGATTGTTTACATGCCAGGCCGAGAATCAATTTACTTTTAGTTTAAATGGCAACCTTTTGCTGCATCGATTTTTATCCAGGACTCCTGTTTGTCTCAGCCAGACTAATGTGTAATCAGAATTGCTAAACAGACAGGGTGATAACTGCGGCTATACCGAAGAGTGGCAGAAAGCGGAAGCCATTTGTAACGCGCAACAGGAAGACCAGTTTCCTGCGGCCCCCATTAAATACTGCATGTTGAGCACGCCGCCTCAACGCAGGGGAATTATGATATTAAGAGTCATTCTTAGGGATATACGGTGACCTGTGTGATCTTTAAAACAAGACACTGCACACTTCTAACCTATGACGTGTGTGATCCTTCAAGCTTTATTTTTGTGTATGAAGTAAAAGGTTGAAATGGAGTAACGTCACTGGCTTCAGTCTTGTGATGGTGCAGTGGAATATTTTAATGTATAGCTTGAGCAGGTTGACTGAACTTACTCTGAAAATCATGTTATGAGTATTCCCCTCTTACTTCCCATTGAGGTGTGGGGGATTACTGCTTGGTAATGGCCCAGGGATCAAGTTACAGGCCTGAGTTAAAAAAAAAGAAAAAACTGCAAAAGAAAATGGCCACCATAAAAAATGGCCACCATAGAAAAAAGGAGAAAGGAACTGCTCTGAGTCAGTTGCGGATGAGGCTGTCTCGAACTGCAGGTGGCAGCGTGGTAATGGTAGTTCCAGTGGTAGTTGTGGGTACAGTGTTATGTCACTGGATTGTGGCAACTGTTGTCGGAGCGCAGAGATGGTGGGGGAGACACCGTTAGCTGGGGGCTCAGCTGGAAGAAGCACAGGAGAGACAATGGCAGCCTCAGCAGCATGGCCAGGCCGATCGGGGTTTTGAAAATAAAGGCAATACCATGAGGTAATGCTCACCTTTCGAGCCTCCTAGGCACCGTTCTTTTGACCTAAGACACTGTCTGTTGTCACAAGCCGGGTGCTAATTAATGGTATAAGTGTGCAGGCTGAAGATTGAAATGTCCTCATCTTTCACTTACTTGGCTCCTCCTTTCCTGACTTTAACCTCTTTCCCTCTTCCAGGGACAGCGAGCCAGAGCCTACATAATCAGGCTGTGGAGTGTAAAGACAGGGGATGATGACTTGGCAAGGTGCTTCCCCCTTCATCTGGTGGCCCTTCTCTCCCTCACCAGCAGCCCAGCTCCTGCTGGCGCTGAATGACAGCGACAGCAGGAGCTGTGGGTGAAAGACCTAGTAAGCCCCACTAAGCGCTTGGATCAGAGTTTGGCGGGATCTGAGATGGTGGAACTGGAGAGCATACATCCCCCCTCCATCCACCCATGTCTCCAGCAGCAATAGAGTGATTCTACAGCCCTCTGCCAGTCATCCAGAGCCATGTGACAGTGCAGTACAATAATATAACATAATGAAGATCACCCCTGCATACTGCGCAGGGTGTCTTGATTCTATTAATTAAAAACAAGGGGGCGAGCATTATGCATTATAGAATCAGAGGTATTGTGTCTGATATGATTGTGCTTTGACCATCTATTATATTATGGTTCAATCAATAGTCGCTTAGCGCCAGATCCTTCTGGATGATTTAGGGTAGTTGGATGTATTATGTTGTGACATGGAATCCTACTGCCTTTTCTACTGTTTCATCATTTGCACCTAAGAGAATAAGCATTGTCTGTCCATGTTTGAGTTTTGGGAGGCTTGTGAGCTTCTCCTCAATTTCTTCGACATAATGGTGCCTTGTGTTGTCATATTTGGTGCAATGAAGGAGAATGTGGGTTTCATCTGCAGCACGCTCCATATTGCACTAGTTAGACATCGGGTCTACCTCGGGTTTCCAGGTGTGTCTGTTCTTGCGGATTTGTAAGTGTCATTTTGTTGGCTCTCTAAGTCAAACGTGTAGGGGACTTTTGGGACCCATGGCAGATGACACCCTTTAGGCTCCTGGGATAGTAGGGGTTTAACTGTATGCCCGCTGTTGCCCAAATGTTCTTGTAGCCGTATAACTTGCTGCAGCAAGCGATGCTGATGTTATTGACCCACTCCCTTATTATTGGCCCTCTCTTTCGACTCAGTTTTGTAAGGCAGGAGCAGGGTAATTTAGGGTGAGGGGGCATTCAGTAGTAGTGCAGCCCACATCAGCAATCTGGGGAGCTATGTGAGGACATGGGCAGCAACAGTCTGTTTACTAGAGGTTTGGCAATGGCAACATTCAGCATTTAACCATGAAAGGCAGTAGACAACCCAGACCCATTTGCTTATGCTCCTCCAGAACCTATTCCAGCCGGGAATTCCAGATTTGAACAGTAATCATTCCCAAGAGGAAGCTCCATGGAATAGAGCTGAATGGGGCACCATTTGCATTCTCATTGTTTATATCGAAACCCTGAAGTAGTGTGGCGCCCTGAGGGCTGTGGGTGAGGCCCCCTGCAGTACATATTACTGCCATTTATTCTGAGTGGTATATGGACTTACTGTCCCTGGTTTTTCACCTTTTGAGGCTATCTGTTTTACACCAGTCTGAGATACTGAAATTAAAGGCCCGATTCAGGGAAGTGTTTTAGAATGGCGCAAACCCATAGGAAAACGTTCCATGAATCAGGCCCTTGTATTGCTTTGCTCCACTCACTTTTAGCTCCCTGAAATATGTTCCCAGTGTCCATCTAGTTCTATTGCTTAAATGGATAGCTCCAATTACTAAAGTCCAACAACAATCTAAAAGCTTAATAGAACACAGTTCTTAAACTTGGAACTCCTGATCCTGTTTGGTGTTTTTCATGAAAGGTGAGCCACTGTAACTCATGAACCAGTGCAAGTTCTTAACCACAGCTATTTAAGCCATTATACCTTAATGGACACAACAGGTAGCAGACGTGTTCGTTTCTATCTCGCCCTTTGGAATACTGTAAATCTCTGTAGATTGTTAATCTCTGCAGATTGTTACTAGAAGGATGGATTCTGAAAGGAACAGCATATTGTTTGTCCAGAGACCTGCATGTTCATAAGGCCAAACTGATTCAGCTTCTATTCCCTCCAAAGTTGATCAAATAAGCGCCAATGAGTTGGTAATCCCGCCAAGTCTTAATACAATATGGGAGAGTTTGGTTTCGGAAGTATGTTATATGAATAAGCATTATAGTCATTTTTATAGTATCACTCTGTGGCATTAATCACCCGTTCCAAGGGCTGGAATGGGTGGTAACGGCCCGGGGTCCGAGTTGCTGTTACCAACGGCTCTGGGATGTTACCACCCGTTCCAGCCCCTGTAACCAGTGGTTAACACCATTAGCACCCATCCCATGCGCTATGATGGGGATAATTTAAAGTATTTTCATTCCGGGAATGGGGCGTCCTCACATCGTCCCATTGAAGGAGACCCTCTTCCCTTTCCATGGCAGACTCACACATGAAGAATACAAAGAGGAAGCAATGAGGTAAGTGGGGTGGGGACTTAGTTAAAAAAGGGCCCTTGGTGTGGGGGGAAGATGTCAGTTGGGGGAAGTGACCATCAGGTGGCTTGGAAAATGGGCTAACATCTGGAGATTAAACCCTCGTTCCTAGCCTTTTGATTGGCTGGCTCCACCCTAACCCCCACGAGGGTGCTAATTTAAAAAAAGTGTGTACTTTAGAGGGTGGTATCAGAGTTATCTGTGTGTCGAATATGTTTTAATTGTGCAGCCCGTGGACATTTGTATTGGAATTCAGATGTCTTTGGAGGCGGGATATAGGAGCTGTTTTTATAGGCAGGACTCCCTGTGTCAGTCTGTTTCCGCTACCCATTTTTCGATGATAGCCGACACTGAGTCGTCATTGTACATGGCTCTTTCTCTTGTGCAATATGTGCTATAGAATGAACCCCGCGATAGCAGATAATGTACTTAGAGCGCTCCATAGACTATGGGAAGTGTGTCAGAAGCGGTCAGAAATTATGCGACAGAAGATAAACCCTGTAACAGGAAATATGCTAATTTCCGCATAGCGGTGGCTGGCTGCCACTGTTTTATTCCGCAGGAAATGACCATTTTTCTTGGGCGGGCAGTGTGAGGTACATTTTGGTTGAGGGCATTGAAGCAGTTCTGTTAGGAATTTGATGTTATGCATTTTGGAAAATTGCTTTACGTGTCAAGCGGAAGCTCCTTTTCTCCAATTCTCATTCCAATCACGTGTTATTTTGATTGTAAACGTGACTGCTGCTGGTTGGCTGAAAACTAATCTGAGTGTGAGCACTTCAAATTAACCTTGCTAGTTATTTCCTGTCTGCATGGCTTCCACTTTTCTTTCATTTGAGGTCTGTGGCCATAGATGTGTGCAGTGAGTGTTTTAATGCACACAGTTGCTCTTACATACAATTGTTTCAACGATTTGTCAGTGTGCCCCTGCATGAGGGCATGTGGGGTGGAGGAAGGAATTAGGAAGCAAGCAACAATACCCCAAAAGGGCATCTATTGAAAAGAAGTACTCAGGCTTGGAAGGGGTATACATGTGGTGGATCCATGCTAAAAGACTAATCCCAAAAGTTAGACTTTCAAAATTAGGAAGCCGACTTGTTCGAATTTTGTAACTCAAGCTTTTGGGATTTTCTTCATGTGTCCCCCACTTTGCATTTAATGTATGGGTAACCCAGAAGCACATAATGCCGAACTATAGGAGCAGCGAACACCCTCGCAACCCCTGCTAGCTGGGCATTTGGGGAGTCAAATTGTTCTAAACAAAAAAAAAAGCGCCTTCAGAATTTTTCCCCGTTATTTTGGGGCAATAACATCTGGAGCCAATAGGTTTGCAGCTGGAATTCAAGGCATGTTCCCTGTGGGCAGGGAAGTCAAGGGAAATGCATGAACTAGTATAGTCTTGGGGAAACTATATGCCCGGTGCAATTATGCCCTGGAGAGACCCTGGGACACCACAGCAAAGCAATACATCCTTCTAGCATCGCAAGAGAATCTCTTTTTAACCAATTCTATGACGAGCCACGGCAACACATGAACATGTCTAAAACAGAGTCAACAAAATATCTGCAGGGAAAGGTTTTGCTTTGGCATGATAGGCCAAACGAAGTAGTGCCTCTATTTCCAAATCATTCTAGGGTTACTTAGCATTGACAGAACATCGTTAATTAAGCTATGTGTCAGAACCTTGGTACAGGTATTTCCAATTGCAGTATTAATTGAGGGGGGTTTAATATCCATATGATGGACCACAATGCTATTTTCGCAAGGCAAAACTTGATGGTTACCCTATCCCGCGTTATTGATCTGCCCTACCTGTGAAAGGCCATTCTCAAACCTGTTATGCTAATAGGTTATGTTTATATGCTTTTTCCTGCAGCAACTCACCATAGTAGTATCAGCGTGCCTTGGTTTCACTGTGGAGGGGGCTACTTTGCCCCCACCAAGGGTATTCAGACTACAGCTGCTGGAAGAAAGAACATGAGTGAGGGGAAGATAAGGGAAGAAGAGGCTGCAGACACAGGGATGAGGAGATGCATCATGGGAAGAATGTTTAGTGATAGTATGGGGTGCATGCCAGCCCTGGTAGGTGTACCATGGTTCTGCAAAAGGGAGGAGTCAGGCATGCCCTAAAGTGTTGTGATAATTGGATTGTGTTTCAGTGCAGATTTGTAGAATTGTAAGTTAGGACACAATGCAGTGTTGAATGCATATGGGGGTTCAAGAGTGGGCTTGGGAAATCCTGTAAGTATTGTGATTTATTTGCCTTTGCTTACCTGTTTACTGTACCCAGGGTCAAACACAAGAATATTAACTCTTGCACTTCCAAGCCCGATCCATAAGTGGCATAGTCAAGAAAAGACTGTGTATAAGCGGGTGAATATTGTTGGTAGAAAGGTTCACACCGTCTATCGGCCTCCTGGTCCCACTGGGCCCTTCCTTGATGATCTTGGGCAACTCCTTGATTCGCTTTCAACTAAACATCCCCTCATTCTCCTAGGTGACTTTAACCTTCCCCCTCTAGCCACGTCTCAGAAATTTGAGCTTCAGTCTTTTCTTATTGACCACGTTCTCCCCTCTATCCATAACCTACCTACCCACACAGAGAGGGTAACTCTTTGGATCTCTTATTCATCTCCACCTCGCTCTCAGCCACTAATACTACTGTCACACCATCCACATCTAATCACACAATTGCTTCCACCACCATCTCCTTTCCACCCTCTGATCTTTCCTCACCGCTTGCTTCACCTATTACTAAAAGGAAATGTAAACCTTTTGCCTTTCCCCCCCTTTCTCTCCAGCCTACAGTGCTCACTCTCCGACTTTACACCCGATGCTTCCTCCGCCAACACTGCCTTCTCCAGCTTCGAATCCCTACTATATGACTCATTCTCCTCTCACTTCTCGCTGCTTATTTTCACCCCTAGTGCTCATCATCCTCAGCCATGGGTCACCCCATTCATTTGCTCTCTCCGCACAGACATGCGTCGGCTGCAGTGCAAATGGAGGCCTACCCACTCGCATGATAACCTGGAACTCTACCTCTTTGCCCTGAACTCTCTCAAGTCCACTCTTGATAGAGCTAAAAGGGAATTCTACCTACCCTCATTGACTCTCACTCCAACCATCTTCGCCGGCTACAGGACTCCCTAAACCCACTCCTCCTAAATCTCTGATTATCAGACCCACTCTCACAGCTAATCTCCTGACCTTCCTCACACTCCCTTCTCTCACATTTTACACTCTGCCTACTCTGCCATCACCCTCTGCCTCTATCCCCCACTTTATTCACACTAATACTAACAAAGCCCTATCTCTACTGCTGAAGGCTAACCCCTCTTGTGCCTATTGCCCCTTTAGCAGCCTCTCACTTCGCTGAACTCTTCAACCTGTCCTTTGACTTTGCTTGTTTTCCCTTTGTTTTTAAAACAGCCACTGTCATCCCTCTCCTAAAAAAGCAAAGGATGGACCCAAACTTACCAGCTCAATTTTTTCACGTGTCTCTCCTTATGCACTACTCTAAAGTGCTCAAAAGTTTGTGTTCAACCGTTTTACCAATTTCTTAGACACCCACAGCCTTTCAGACCCCCTACAAGCAGGTTTCCACTCCTGTCACTACAGGGAAACTGCTCTCATGAATGTGTCTAACTTCCTAGCCTCTGCTAAGCACTCCAACCTATCCTCTATCTTAATTCTTTTTGACCTGTCTGCTACCTTTGACACTGTTGATCACTTTGATCTCCTTAATACTCTCTATCTTCTTGGGATTCGACGATCGAGTCCTTGTCTGGATTGAATCCTCCCTTGCACCTTGCCAATTCTATGTCTCCTGGAGCAATACCACCTCTCATCTCACCCCTCTAACTGTTGGTGTTCCACAAGGCTCTGTCTAGGGTCAGCTCCGCTTTACACTCTACACCTCTGCTTTTGGGCCACTAATCTCCTCCTTTGGGTTCTCGTACCAACTCTATGTGGAGGGCACCCAAATAATCTTCTGTTTTCCGGTACTTTCCTCTGATCACTATCAACATTTCCAACTGTCTCTCTGCCATTAAATATTGGATGACTTTACACTCGCTGATGTTAAACTCGACCAAAGCAGAGGTGCCCTTCTTCCCTGCCAAAAGCTCTCTCTCATCTCTTCCTCTGCCTATCCAGTTCGACACTACTCTTCTTCAGCTAGAAACCTTAGCTTCATCTATGACCCTTCTCACACCTTCTCTATTTTCTTCTCCAAAACTGGAACAGCAGCTTACCTCAACCTCCTAAATATTAGGAAAATCAGACACCTCATTCCTTTCAACACTGCCAAGCATCGCTTAACCACTCTTGTCTTCTCTAAAGTGGACTAATGTGCCAGCATCCTCATTGGTCTTCCCAAATATGCTTTCTGTCCTCTCGACAAGATTATTAACTTTGTTACTAGGACTCTCTTTGAACTCCCTCACCCGACACCTGCTTCTTCGTACCATCACCAGGCTGGATGGTAGAAGATGCAAATCAGGGCCAGATTTAAATGTCCACAGTAAGGCTACCACTGTATCTATCCTCCTCTATCCAACTCTAAAAGCCTTTTCGTAATCTCTGCTTTGCCTCTTCGACTACCCTTGTGGCTTCTCGCCCTCCCCGTGATTCCTCTCGCTTCTGCTCCTTCTTCTTTCCTGCTCCACTTACATGGAATTCTGTTCCCGAACATCCGATAAAAAGTCCACACAAATTTGTTCAAAACTGATCTAAAGGCCTACCTCCTCGCCTCTGATTTACCCTTTTAAACTACCTCTCCTCTGCCTGCTAGCTAACATTTTTTCTCTCGCCTCTATCCTGCTCTGTTCCTCACATCCTCTGCCTCCACTCTAGCACCCATCATGGTCACATCCTTAGCACAGCCGCATATTTGCACTTTAAAATGTCCAATGTTCATTGTCCTTGATCTATGTATGTCGACTTTTGTATTGTCTCCAGTGACTGTTCCATTTGCTCCTCTCCACAACCTGGTCAGAATGTCCCTCTAACTCACCCCATTGTAAGAAGCTCACCGCTTCCTGACAGACCTGATTTTTGATCTATTGTTCCTGTATATAAATACTTAAATAAATAAAGGAAATAAACTGGTCAAACGGATAGACTCAGTTAAAAAGTCCTAGCACCTTGATGGCAAAAAGTAAGAGTGAGTGTGTTCCATGTCATGCTACACTTTATTTTATTTCCCAGTGGTAAAGGGTGGGGCGTTACTTGGAATTAGGTTAAAGTTCGTAGCCTTCTAAAGTGAGACAATCTAGCCTGAGCTCCCGATATAGGAGGTCTCTTCATTTGAGTGTGAAAGATGGAGGCGGATTAGTGACCTACAACAGTAGAAAAGGATGGGAGGCCATGTACCTGTCCTGCATGTTGTGACATATATGTAAAACTTATCAAAGCAGCAAGTAGTTTGGGGAGACAGTGATTGAACATAATAGAAAACTCTAAGGGAAATTAATGGCCATGAATGGGTGCTTGCCTAGTAGCCAATCCTTACCCCTGTCTGTATGTGTCCTTTTCGTTACATGGAAAACCTTGAAAGTTAATAAAGGGAAAAGCAAACACTTTATCTTCAGTAAAGCCCAGGTTGTCACTTGCAGCTAATTAAAGTACTTTTTGTTCTTAATGTTAGCATTATGGGATGGTGCAATGTTAGAGGTGGCTTTGTTTTCTCTTTAGGAACACACCTGGAGCAAAACATGAAATGAGTGCAGATTGAACAGGGTGAATCTCAGGATTGAAGTTAGGCCCGATTTGTCACTTCTCTAGAGGAAGAGTACCATTTTTATTTACAGTTAATTATTGTGGGAAGGTGTAACTTGGTATACTTTGGTGTACCTTAGATTTTGAAGGATATGCAGAAGTATCAATGATGATGGACCCAAGAATGGACTTTATGTTGGGATTTTCCTTTTATGATTATGCTACCACCTTAAATTCCTCACACATTTTGCGCGTCCAGACACTAGTAAAGACTGGTTTGGGTGCTTTTAGGACCGTAGCCCTTGCAGTGCATACAGTGCTCTGCACCAGGGAAAGTGTGTAAAGTCCAGGCTGCAGTAAGTTTGGCAGAGAAGCCAATGTGTGAGCAAAAATATCATCATATAGTTAAGGGGTCTGATCATATTTGAATTTTGTATTTTAATATACACTCCATGCATCCATTTGGATATTACCCAAATTAATAACAAAGGCATTGAAGGAGTGGTGAGTATATTGTGGTATTTAAGAATCTCTGATTAAATTGTCATACGCACATATCAGATACCGCTTCCCGTCCTGGTTTCCTTCACATGATGCGAATATGTATGAGTTAAATTGTTTTCTCCTGCACCACAGGTTTCCTTGATCTGTTTTCCTCTGTCGTCTATATATCCATATTATCAAATGGCTTCATCTGTGCTCACTTTCCATCTGTTCTATCATATCATATGGGTGGATGTTTCAGGGTTTAATTACATGTGTTATTAGTGAAAATATGTCATAGTATGTTCAACTTATCCATATTGTCAGTCCGTTTCTAATTGGGGTGATCTTAGCAGGTCATCAATTGTATCGATCCTTTCATTGTCAGCATGAACCAGAAAGCCAAAATTGAGCCATAGTCATGTTCTCTCCTGTTCTGTTAATTGAATTGTTCAGAAATGTTATCAGCCGCATTGATTTTACCGCAGGATGCCATTCTTTCTAAATTCAATAAAATGCATTTGGGTGTCATCGCAATGTGTTATATAATTTATTTCACGACTCTGCGCACGGGCAGGATAATATGGTTTTTACAAGCTGCGTCTTCCGTCTATTAGCCAGAGCTGTCGCCTCGCCTTGTTGATGATGAAAGAAACAACAGGAATACAAATACAATTATATTGCCCATTATGTTGTGGCGTTTTCAGATGAGCTGAATTAAAAAGTGTATAGATTGAGAAAGAGCAGGATCATGCTAGCAGAGCTGCTCTGTGATTCGTCAGCCGGAATCGCTGCAGTCTGCTTACTCGCAGGCGAAGACTTCGTGAACATTGTGTCTCTCGCACCAGCAGCCTTTTTATTCAGAACGCTACCCAGGACTTGGGGAACGCTGGCCTACTTCTGAGGGAACATGCCTTCCTGCAAAGACAAGGCACATGCATGGTCAGCTAGTGGCAAACATATTGGGCCTCATTCTAGCTTTGCCGGTATCCTGGCGGTAGAGCCGCCAGGATACGGGCAGACGTAGTTACTGTTTCCGGATTACGGGTGCTGTAGGGGCGGTGTTAATCCCCATTCGTGGAGTCCCAGAGGACTGCATGAGGGGAGTTGCTGTAATTACCGGAGACTTTTTTTGCTGGAAGGACATCTGGTTTACCTCCAGCATTTAGCTGGAACTAACCCAGGTGCTCCACTAGCAAACCCGTAGTTGGCAGGTGCGGTAAAGTGCCGGTATCCATGAATACCAGGCACTTTTTTACCGCACCGGCCGATTTAGAATGAGGCCCATAGTTGGCTCATGGGATTAAAGACCTATTCCCCATTAAAGGGAATGTCCATCTGACTGCATTCCTTTCCAGTTCTCACCAATTTACCCTTAAAGACATACCGTCATCCATGTGAGGGGCAGGGCTCCTAAAGGTTTTCAAAGAATAAATTGAGCATGCTTATTTTAATCTGCATGAACCTGGAAATGTGGGCTACACTGTGGTGCAGTTTATTTCTTCTCTGGCATGTTACGGCTTTGCAAAGCTCCTGTGGTCAGGCTGTGTGGGTAGTGCTCCTCATTGATGGCTGTTTTTGTTTTGAACATGGTGGCTCCTTTCTGAACATGTACGTCTCAGTGCATTGCCCCTGGGGTTCAAATGCCACAATAAGGAAGCATTCAGTAGATACCTCAGACGGACATAGCTGTATGCGCTCTGTCATCTCCTCTATTGAAGCTGTGGTAAATAGCATCGCTAGGGCTGCATCTTACTCTACCTCTGGATTTTACTGTGGGCAATGCAAGGTTGGATTATCCTGCATAGCCTTGGTAATGATGGTCACTACAAACTACTGCAGACCATTACTGCGAGGTAGAAAATCTCGAATTGAAAACAATGAATTTAGGCAAAAATATAGATGGAGGGTTGAGTTGGGGTCTTTATTAAAATAGGGGGATGTGGAGGAGGGCTGTGGGGATCTACGCCTGCATTTAAAATAGCTGCAATTCGTTGTTTTAAATTTGAGGTTTTGCACCACGCTGTTTCGATATTTTTACGTAGATCTGTAATGATCATCTTTGGAAAATGAATTCCCACAACTGTGCTCTCGACTAGCTCCCAAGTCCTGCTTTGTCCATTCCAGTCTATGCCTTCAGAGATTAGGTTAGTAGTTACCATTCTACTTCATTGCACTCGGTAACCTAGGAAGCAACATTTTTTTGGTCCGCTGGAGAGAGGTGCACTGGTTCAGGGTCTTGGTGCCTGCCCATCCAGTCGGCCCAGTGTATTGGTATCATGTATTCTCGGAGATGAAAACACCACCAGTGTCTATTTTAGTTGCCTCTGGTTCATCTCCCAGTACTGTGTTACTGAGGGATTTCACAAAGTGTTCAGAGATTTATTTTTTGCTCATGGAACTAATAAGGGAGTCTTAGACGTTTGCTTGTGCCCACATTGTTGTTTAGTCCTACAGATATCTCCTACTCTTTATTTATTTATTTATTTATATGCAGGAGGACCAATGCTCTTTTAATCCCAAAAGAACGTACGATAGATCAGAAATCAGATTTAACGGGAAGCAGTGAGCTTCTTGCAATGGGGCGAGTAGGGGGGACCATGTTGTGGAGGGGAGCAAATGCAACAGTCACTGGGGAAAATACATAAGTGGACACACATAGATTAAGGACAATGAACATTGGTCATTATTAAGTGCAGATAGGCGGTATGGCCAGCTGTGCTCAGGATGTGACCATGATGGATGCTAGAGTGGAGGCAGAGGAAGTGAGGAAGTGAGGAAGAGAGAAGGATAGAGGTGAAGGGAGAAATGTTAACTAGCAGACGGAGGAGAGGTTGGTTAAGAGTCTACCTCAGAGGCGAGGAGGTAGGCTTTTAGATCAGTTTTGAACACATTTGTGTGGACTGTTTATCGGATTGGCTGGAGGAACAGAATTCCATGTAAGTGGAGCAGGAAGCGAGAAGGAGCAGAAGTGATAGGAAACACAGGTAGGGCAAGGAACTACAAGGGTAGTGGAGGAGGCAAAGCAGAGATTACATAGTTTGATAGATACAGTGGTAACCTTACTGTGAACATTTAAATCTAGCCCTGTTTTACATCATCAGCCATCCAGCCTGGTGACAGTAAGAAGATGTAGGTGTGAAGCGAGGGAGTTTAAAGGGAGTCCTAGTAGTGAAGTTCATAATCTTGTTGAGAGTACAGAAAACATAGTTGAGGAGACCACAGAGGATGCTGGCACAGTAGTCCAGTTTAGAGAAGACAAGTGCAGTTAAGAGATGCTTGGCACTGTTGAAAGGAAGGGGGCACCTGATTTTCCTAAAATTTAGGAGGATGAGGCGAGCTGCTGTTCCAGTTTTGAAGATGAAAGCAAAGAAGGTGTGAGAAGAGTCATAGATGACGCTGAGGTTTCTAGTTGAAGAAGAGTAGAGTAGAGGAGAGTGGCCGGTGGGAACTGGATAGGCAGAGGAAGAGATGAGAGAGAGCTTTTTGCAGGGAAGGAGAGCACCTCTGATTTGGTAGGATTTAACATCAGAGAGTGTGAAGCTATCCAATATTTAATGGCACGGAGACGGTTGGAACATTTGATGGAGAGATCAGAGGAGAGTACAGGAAAAAAGAAGACGATTTGGTTGTCATCCGTAAAGATTTGGCACGAGAACGCAAAGGAGGAGATTAGTGCCCCAAGAGCAGAGGTGCAGAGTGTAAAGAGGAGCAGACCCATGGTAGAGCCTCGTGGGACACCAACAGTTAGAGGGGTGAGTTGAGAGGTGTTGTTGCTCCAGGAGACAGAGGATTGGCGAGGTGCAAGATAGGATTTAATCCAGGCATGGGCTCGATCGCAAATCCCAAGAAAAAAGACTGTATTAAGGAGACCAGAGTGATGGACAGTGACAAAGGCAGCAGAAAATCAAAAGGAATTAGGATAGATGATAGGTTGGAGCGCTTAGCAGAGTCGATGAAGTTGGACACATTTATGAGAGCAGTTTCTGTGACAGTAGTGGAAACATGTTTGTAGGTGGTCTTGAAGGTTGTGGATGCCTAAGAAATGTGTAAGACAGTTGAGCACAACCCTTTCAAGCACTGTACAGTAGGGTGGAAGGAGAGACACAGGGTGAACATTAGCCGGTAGGGTCGGGACAGCCCCATGCGTTTTTAGGAGAGCGATGACTGTGGCTGTTTTGAAAACAGAGGGAGAGCAAGCAGAGTCGAAGGACAGTTTGAAGAGTTCGATGGGGTGAGAGGCCACTAAAGGGATAATAGTATAGACTAGCTTCAGAGCAAGAGGTCTGATGGGGCAGAAGAGGGGTTAGCCTTCATCAGTAGACATAGCACTTTGTCAATATTAGTGTGACTGAAGTGGGCAATAGAGGCAGAGGATTATGGTAGAGTAGTCTGAGTGTAAAATGTAGGAGGAGGGTGCGTGAAGAAGGTCAGGAGTGTGTCTCTAATGTTGGAAATGTTTGCAGAAAAGTATTCAGCCGGGTCATTAGCTATGAGAGTGGAGTTGATGGTTGGAGTGAGAGTCAATGAGACTCTTGTAAGAAATATATAGAAACTGTCTGGCATAGTGAAGTCACTACTAACGGGTGAGGTGTAAATGACACAAGGTTTCAGAAGGTTTCTTTTCAAACATTTCATGGCCTTTATGGAGCAAAGGCATCCTTCTAGCTTTGCGGACCCACCACTCGTAGCCGCCGCACTGCACTATCCACCTGATCCAACCATTGGTGTCCAAGGTTCTAGATGTCACAAGAAAGTGTTCCAGGGAATTTGTTTTGGTAGAACAACGCAATCCAACTAGACATGTAAAACAAAGTTCTTCTTCAGATATATTTGGGTAGGAAGAAAGACAGATTGCTTTCATTTAGCTTTGGCCTGGACAGGTCTGAACATCTGCACAAGGGAAGAGTGAAGTGAAGAGCCTATGAGGCCTTGTCTCCTGAATCAAGGGAGATGCTATGATTCCAAGAGCTGAAGGGTGTAGCTTCATCTACACTAACCCACCACTAGCAGGAAGTCCTACATTTGTTTAGTCTAATGTTCAGATTGAATGTTCTGAGCCTTTTCGCTGCGCATAGAAGTGGCACCAAGGACTTTGATAAGGGTCGGGGCAGGTCGAACGATGCATTTAAATTCGTTCACATTCAAATTACTGGCTAGTCCGTTCATCTATCAGGAGAGAAAGAAGCTGGTTCCTGTCCGTATCTGCAGTGCATTGAAGCCAGTGTGGCTGCAATACATATCTGAGCATTCCCTCACCTGGACAAAGATGGCTTGGTTTCATGAAGAGGCCATGTTAACACTGTGAAGGTTGCATAGATTCCACACGCTTGTGGCCTCTGTACTTGCAGTAGTGTCAGCTGCTCACCTGCATACACATGCTGCCAAGCTAGCTGCCTTCTCCCAGTGCTGCTTGCAGTCAGATCTTTGATCAAAGAAAGACATCCCGATCCAACTGGCCTTTGCGTTCCCTTCTCCTAATCTGTTGGCCACATTCAGATGTTGCTTACTCTTGAATTCATCATACTACTTAAGCACCAAAGTAACAATAGGTGTACGCTCACGTTGTGCGACTAGGAGTCCCCTGAATTGTGCAAGTTTTCCTTGCATGCTGGATGAAGGATTAGCAACTCAGACATTGTTCAGCTTCTGGTTACAGTTCAGTGGTCTTCAAACTGTGGGGCTTTAAGGATGCACAAGGGGTGGCGGTGGGGGGGGGGCACGAGGCTCTTCAAAAAGGGATTATGGTGACTGCTTACAATAGAAAATATAGCAAATATGGCATCTGGTGAGGCCCAGCAACAATATTTTTACTCAAGGGGACAGCAATATATTCACTGAAAGGGGGGGCTCAGCTTAAAAAAATGTTTGAATACCACTGGGTTACATAGACACCTTTTAACATTTCTATGTTATAGGATTAAACAAGGTTCCCTAAAAAAAGGGATCCTTTTATCGGTGGTTCCAAAATATTCCTAGGTTACATTAGCACCAAGACAGAACTATGTTTTTTAGGTAAACCCTGAGTGGCTCATAATCATTTTTTTTTATATCATTGAGAGTCTACAGTTTGGGTAAGGTTCAGCTCCATCTAAATACTTTTGCATCTGGACTGCATGTGAGAGTCACTTGGCTTCAGACATTGAAGCATCAGAGGATATCCTGCGGAGCATAGGCTGGGCTCAGACAGCTGGTCTCCTGCCTTCAGAGAGTCATTTTGAGAACAGATTTCTGTTACGCGGTGGTCTGTTGACGCAAACCCAATCCATAGCTCTATATCCTTCATATCCTTTACGTGGAGAAGCTTTACTTTCACAAAGGATTGCTCTTATAGATAGTAGGTATGCAGAAAAAATAAGGACTAAGTGGTCAAAAACCGAAATTCATCTTTGTGGCGGACAATCGACCTATCCAGGAGGCATCCTAAGAATGCTACCCACACAATTCCACTACTTACCATAGTGGGAAGTTGCCGATTTGATATAATAATTACAGGTCGGCACAGAGCCAAAAGACCCAAGTAGCTCAATGTATCGATAAATGTCTTAAATGGAAATGTAACCCTCCTGCACACTCTTGGGATCTGGGACCCAGTGGAAGTAGCTTAGATGCATGGCGGCAGCACGTGAGACCTGGCAGTGAGGTACCCTAGTTGCCATCTCTGCTATTACGTATCCCTTTTTTTCTCTGCTAGCAGAGCATGTCTGGCGGTAGCTAGGTGGTGGCGGCTGAACTCTTAATCACCCTCACGAAGATGCCACCCAGGATTGAGGCATTGACTAGCAGGCATGCTTAACTAACCCTCATAAAAATATAGCAAGAATATGGCAAGTATGCTGCGCTTGGGTCACTGCTCAAGGGAACAAACTGCAGCCATGTTGAATAATGTTACGTAAATGGACTCTGAGCAGGTATGATTTCTTATTTTCAGTTTTAATCCCATAGACATACTTTGGATACACCCAAGAGAAAACGAAGGGTTTATCATCTGTACTTCTCAAGCAAATGTTATACCATGGAGCAAAAGTACTACTATTGCAATTCACATATAAAAGTAGTCCATAGCATTGGCAGTAGCAGACACATTTCAGAACAAGCATTGTCAATGCCAACTGTTTGGGCATTTGTATAGGCATGAGAAAGGTACTTGCAAGGCACTGCCGTAGTGGTATTAACTGATCATTGATGGTAGCAGGTGCAACATTGTGTAAGTGCCTTGGCATCTTTAACAGTGCCTGCAAATGCCTAATACCTTTACACAAGCCAAAACTGTTGGTTTTGCCAATATTTATTTGTAACAGGACTTCAGTGAAGTGCATGCATAGTTTTTATAAATACAGTGGCTGAAAGCATACCTGTTTAAGGCATTTGTATTACACCAGCTGCGTGTTTACAACTCCAAATAGGTCATTAACTCTCAGAAGACTGTTTTGAAAAAAACACTGGCCGGCACTCCAAGTGGAACGTTTGATGGTAAGGCTTGATTAAAGTGAGCTCAAAGAGTAGCAAAGAAGAGGTGTTTGGAGCAACGAGGGCAGGAACTGGGTGGTAATGGCCATAGCGATTAGCATGACCATGGGCAGTCAATGGGCAGACAAATAACCAAACACCTATAAACTTTGTGTCCCTCCTCATATACCATTTGTCCCTATCTGTACTCTAATGCAATAGTGTTGGCTTATGGGTAGCAACTTAGCATCATCTACTAGCCCAAACTAATGAAGATAGCCCCTCAAGCCGCACAACAACATTGTATGTATGCCAATCTCCACTGGTCTCAAAGGGGTCACTGAGGGGGTTAATTCTCTTAGAAGGGAAGAAGCAGGGCCATATATAGAGATACAATAACACATCGCTTGTCTGCTGAAATTTGTAATTGAAACTACGGTGTGTTTCTGAGGAGAGTCTGTTCAATCTTCTGTGAAAGGAAAACAGGAAATTAGGTGCCTTTAGGAGAAGGGGGAGATCATTCTTAGTTGAACGACTTGACTTGAGGAAGTTCTGTTGTGGTTAGATTAATTTTGGATCAATAGGTAGTAAAACCCTTCTTCTAATCTGCCTAACAAATAGAACATACGTGGTGTGCAAAATCTAATACCCAAAATCTTTAGGTTAATGTTTGTTTGTTTGTTTGTTTATTTATTTATAATGCGTGCCAGACCAGAGGGTATCAGGGCGCAAGTGCAAGCATATTTTCAGTTTATGGTTAGTTACACAGAAAACAGTTTGACTTCAGCAAGGAGAATGTATACAACAGGAAATGTCCACAGAGCAGGGATAGAGGATAGGGGGTGTGTGTTCAGCATGATGTGAGCATGTTGGTAGTGGTCACTGGTTATAGTAGTCCAGGTTATAGAACTTTTACCAAAATGTGTGAAAAGTTGTGCATAGATGCACAGACTATATTTTTTTATATATTTGGTTTTGGAAATCTGTTTTGTAGTGAGAGATGTCGTCAACAGGTGCACGTCATCAGAAGGTTTAACTCGATAGGGATTTGGTTGAGGATTTGAAGAAAAAGGAGAAGCAGCCCCAATGTGGGAATTAATGAAACTTTGCTTTATTTTTCACCCTTGTTGGAGTAATAACAGTAATTACATTTCAAACAAAAGAAATATCTGAGTTTTATTAGGAAACATGAATGGGTCCCATTTATCCTGACTCTGGCCAATGCAGTTAATGTAGCTTGTAGAGTACCAGTGGCACGGAGGCCGGTAGAAATAATGTTGTTTTTTTTAAAGTTTAGAAGTTGACTCTGGGTCAACTGGAAATGTGGTTTGAAGAGAGCAATATTCTTTTTCCCATGCAAGCGGGATTTAGGAGCGGAATCGGTGCTGTCTATCAAGCCTTTGTACATGCAGAAATATATCGTCATCGGGAAAGAATCCATCCATATCCTATTTGTAGATCTTCAGAAAGTGTTTGGTAACTTTAATATAACATACCGTTTAGAGACCAGATGATATTGTCCCTGCCTGAAAATGGAAAGTCCATCAAAACCCTATATACTGACAATACTGCTTTTGTGTGAATTGGCTCTGCTAGAAGGACAACCAGACACTTTAATGCAGATCTCAGTGTTTACCAAGTTTATGTCCTAGCCCTCCGAGTCTCTCCCTACACATTAAGGATCTCCCAGCCAAATTTGACTACCTGATGCAGGCGCACCACAAATAAGTAACATGGATAAAAAGTATCTTAAACTTTGCTGATGATGAAGACCCCAAATGCCATGCCTGTGGACCACATTTTCTGAGTTGTGCAAAGACCAACAGTCTCACCATAAATAGTATAAAGTTGAAGTGAAGCATCATATGATATAATGAGATAATTGAAAACACAGCTAACTTTGATTATTTGGGAATAACATTTAATGAAGGGATAACTAGTGTGACGATCCTCCAGATGACGTCACTTCTCCCCATGGGGGAGACCCTTTCCATGATGCTAGGGAGGTGAGGCAGCTAACCGATAATCCCCCAAGGGGTGGTAACAAGCGAGAGTATCTAATGGGGATTGAGTCCTTCGTATGGATAAGGACGTGAGTCTGAGGCATGGCCTCTATCTCCCAACCCCACAGGGTAATAAAAAAGCCCAACCCTTGCTTACATATGATAAAGTCTGAGACAATGTGTTGCTGTAATGTGCCAGTCACACTATGATAAGTACTGGGACGAAGAAGAACCCTAGAATGCCACAGTCAAGCATGAACAGTGTTCGGCCAGCTGTTCTTAATCAAACTGACACTACGCCAGGGCAGTCCCAGCTACTTAAGCTAAAAAATAAAGAAGGACAAGGAGAGCAACATCTGTAATGAGAAGTCGGTGAGCTTCGAGGCCGCCAAAAAGCCAGCGAGATGGAAACAGGCGATCGAAGCAGCAGTGTGGAGTGATGAGAAGGAACCGAGGGATGCCAGGAAAGTATCTTGCCAGTCGGCTGAGAGTCGACACCGCTGAAGGTAAGAGCCAGTGTGGTGGTGTTGTGACCCATGGTGGGTGGACCATGCGTTCCAAGAACTACACCAAGACCATCAACACTACCCTACCCCGGAGCCACGTAGGTCATTGTATTGGAAGTACGAGGAACTGTGGTGGTTGCGTAACCTCTAACGGCTGGACGGTCTGATCTGAAACTTTTGCCCAAATCGTTAAGGGGAAAAGACCACGAAGTCAAGCAGGCCAAAGAAGATCAGAAGAAAAAAGAGAAAGAACAAAAGAACAAACTTGTGACCCCTGGGAAGGTGATAATGGGAACCGTATTACGTTCGGGAGGGGCCGGGAAAACTTGAGAACGTTAAATAAGATGACGAGATGGCTAAATCACTTTGTGAGGTAACTCCCTGGACAGTTCCATAAGACTGTCATATTGAGGAGTCAAGAATGACTCAAGAAGCCTCTTACTTTGCCCAGTGGGGGCTGTTCGAAGAGTATTGGTAAAATATTGAAAAGTCAAGGGGAGCTCAGGGAGTCTCTCCCTCATCCCAGTGAGGGCAAGTTGAAGGACAGTGTTCAACCGGAGTTAATACACAATCAGTGGAGAGAACTTAATTCATGAGGAATCTAAAATTAAAGTAACTCAAGGAAAACCTGTTGAATACTGGGTGCAAACAAGGCGAAGTGAGCCATTTTTCTATCGCTGTGGTATTTCTGGAAACATTGGGGAAACCTGAACCATGAGAGCCTACTACCCAGCATGAGGGAGCCATTCTTCTCGGTTGGGATAAGAACTTTTTCGTTAGCTTAGTGGTTTGTGTTTAGGTGACAGGGATGGAATAGGAGTTTTGACTAAGATGGCACCTTTTCTTTTGACACAACAGACATACTGATCAGCCTAGGTTTTAGTTTTGTTGAGGTAGGGAAAACGCCTCTAGTTTTATGGATATATAGGATTGCATTTTCTGTTAAACAAAGATGTGTAGTAACAAGCATGCCTTCACTTGGGCAGCCTCCTCATTCCAGGTCACCACACTGGGTAAAACCAGATGGGGGGGCGGGGGAAGCTACGGAGTACAGTAGTTGTAAAATGTGCTTTGCAATATGGGAGGGAAGCGCCGGCCCTGGCAAACGAGATATGCAGAGCTCAAGCATCAACGTCCGTGTTATGAGGCCAACCTCTAGGGTCGTAATAAAACTCCATAGTTAGCTGTTTGTGAAAGTACGTTTTTAGTGGAAATCTCAGAACTACCAATTAGTGCACCCACGACCAGTTTGGCTGGCACTTGGTCATACTTGTATTTCCTATGCGGCATCAAATAGACCAATTTGCCAATGGATGAGAATTCTTCTGAGACTGCAACATTTAGGGGGCAGTGGGATTCTAAATGAGTGATGTAGCTAGCTTGAAGTAGATTGATCCCATGGCTAAAACATATTAAAATAACACCGAAAAGTATTAGTGGGCGACCACTGAATTTCCAAGTAGTATCTTAAAGAATTCCCCAGTTTAGTTGAGCAAAGTTTACTGGGCCTGGGTGAAAAACACACCGTAGCAACACACTGACCACAGCTTATATGGAAAACCAGCCTATTTCTAGAATCGAGCAATATTTATCTCAAATTAAGCCAGATAGATGCAAGTTCTTCTTCACTAAATTCTGAGTGGGTGTGTACTCCCACTTCATGCTAATACAATTAAGTGGCATACAGGCACTGCAGAAACATGTGCACAGGGCGAACATGTCAATAATGAAGAGAAACACTTTGTACCTTTGCCTTTACATATGCTAATGCGCGTCAGCACAACCAGGATGAGACCGATTTTACCGGTCAAAGGTACTAGAAATGTCCATGATGCGTTAGTCCTAAGGGTAAACATCGATGCATAGTGCTTGCGGTTGGCAAATTCAGTCTAGTAGCTTGAACGCCCAGATGTATATTTGACACTTGTACCGTACACAGGAGCTGGAGGGATTAGCAATTTATTGTATACACATGTGTGCCAACCCACATCACCACTACTCTACTGGAAGTTGCAGTGAAATGTAAGAGCATTGTTTAGCGTGGATGAAATGTGGTATTTAAGTGGGCGGATTCCATCCCCTAGATCTGGACCTTCATTGAATCAGTATCAATTAGTGCAAATGAGTCATTTTATATGGGGGGGGTGCAGTACTATACTAGTGTATGGCAGGCGTGCTAAGGGAGAATTACATCATGTAATTCGATGTTTTGCATCGAATTAGATGACCTGTTGTGAGTCTTATTAACAAAGGTATTTTATGCATTAGTGATATCTTGCTAGTAATGAGTTATGCCATTCGGAAGAAAAGAGATGTTTGTAGTCCTTCGTTTAAAGATGGTTTTCTCTGCATGCATTGGTTGTTAATGTGTTTATGATCTGTAAATTGTTTCATGGCTTCAAGTTCCACATAAAAGTAAAGTACTTGAATGTATCGAACAGTTCATTGTGGATCACTCAGGATGTGCCTCTCACGCTCTCTAGCTGTCATCCGACATGCAAAAAAAAAATGCTTTACGGTGTGTGCATCTTCATATCACAGTTCACAAGGCATATTATCAATGCCCCTGCAGGACAACACGTACCTTTGACACAGCATCTGTTCCCCCACTATTAACATATACGGAACAAGGGTCGGGTCAAGCCACAATTCTGCAAACTTGTCCCCCCATTCAACAAAGGCTTGCTCAAACTTAACAAAAGCAGACAGCAAGCTGAACCTCCATACCCACAACAGAAGTCAGACAAAGAAGAATCACATTTTGGGAGTAGAATGCAATGATTGATGGCCCCCATCTTACAGATAACACTTGACCCGGTTGAACGGTGTAGTGTAAGTGAGAGATTGTGGAGATTAAAAGAACAATAAAAAAGCTATAGATGTGCATCAGACATGAAATGACCCGCCAGAGTATGAGATTGGATTTATGTGTTAATCATGAACTCTATGACACCACTCATGCTGGAGGTACTAGGGTCAGATGTGCTATAACCTGCTTCTCACATTTTTAATAAGACCAGGCCCCTCGGGATAGCTTAGGTCTATGAACAAATGGCTTCTAATAAAAAAAGTGTGGCAGTTCGAGAAGTACACGTTTTCATATACATTCCTTTCCCGACTTCAAAAAACCCTCACTTCTTGTACCCTTCAATGCAAGGCTATGGAGCACACGAGATAAGGGAACGGGTCTCCATGGGCTTATTAGGGTCACGCGGGTGGAAGCAATGCGGCAGAGGGTAATGTCACTAATGGTGGTCAAATGTGAGAATTGAAGGCAGGCGTGCAGTATACCCTATACACCAGGGATGGCCAACTCCAGGCCTTGAGGGACGGAAACATGTCAGATTGTCTGGGTAGCCCTCCTTCATATTAATGAGATACATTGGTATGCCATGATTTTAAACATATGCAAATGTACCTCATGAATATTAATAACGGGTATCCTGAAAACCTGTCCGGTTTGTGGCCTCGAAGCTTGGAGTTGGACACCCCTGCTATAGACCGCAGAAAGGCCTACAAGGTATATATACATGGACAGTAATGTTTAATTGGAAGGTATGGTAGGAGATTATGTACCAGTCTACACCTCCCAATCTGTGGTAGTGGAAGTGGTAATGACAGAACCTGGAGAATATCCGGGACTGAGGTACGGAGGCGGAGGGAGGTTCTGAATACTGCAAAAGATTATCCCATACCCAACCTACACAACACATAGGCCTCCTCACTCCCTGCACACGTTTATTTAAGGCGTCCCTTTATGTATAGTATAAACATGCCTGTACTGACAAAATACCTGGTTTGTGGGGTTAAAATGTGTAGCCTTAGTTTGGGGCTAAAGTGGCGAGGTACAGTAAAGTTAACACCACCTGTGGGTTTTAAATTGTGCAAGTGAAGCACAGGTACTTTTATTCATTTTCCAAAAATTGCACCATGCAAGTAGTGGATATGTGACTCGAATTTACATTTCTTTAGTCCTTATTCCACATTTCAGCCACACACACTGTGTTAATCTGCTAATCCTTACTCCGTGTGTTCTTGAGACTGAGCCGTCACAGCATCTAAGTTGGGCTGCTCTTGGACCAGTTACTTACTGAGCAGAGCACTGCAAGCCACAGTAATTGCTCACTGTACCATATCCTCTTTTCTTGTCCATCAATAGTAAACATTATAAATGTGCCTCTATATATATATATATAGAGAGAGAGAGAGAGAGAGAGAGAGAGAGAGAGCTGAGTGCAGTTGTTTAGAGGGGCTACTGGGCATTTGGGCATGTATATTGGTGTTGGAGTCCATCACAGCAGGAACTGTTCATATTTACAGCCAGTAGTTGTCCAGTAGCAACTGAGCACTTGAAACCTGTCATCCTCATCAAACTTAAAGCACTCCCTTGTGCACCCTCTTCTTAAGAAGCCCTCTGCAGATCCCTCATGCCCTGCTAACTATCGCCCAATCTCCATCACTCCCTTCCTGGGCAAGCTCCTGGAGAAACTGGTCATCTCCCAGCTTAATCTCCACACTGAATCTGTTGGTTGTCTTCATGAACATCAGTCTGGCTTCAGAGCTGCCAGAAGCACGGAAACTGCGCTCCTGAACATCTGTGAAGACCTGCTCTCCAACCTTGACTTTAACACCCCTTGCGTCCTCATCTTGCTTGATCTCTCTTCTGCCTTTGACACTGTCAACCATGCCATCCTACTCAACCGTCTCTGTGATATCTTGGGTATCACTGGTCAGGCTCCGGCGTGGCTGACTTCTTTCCTCTCCGACCGACCCTCCCAGGTCCAATTTGGGTCCTTCCTCTCCGCTATCTTTTTCTCTACCTGTGGTGTCCCCCAGGGATCTAATCTCTCTCCCTGGCTGTTCAACCAATACCTGGCACTCCTTGCCCACTGCATCGCCGCTCTCTGCCACAACTTTCAGTGCTATGCGTATGACACCCAGTTCAGGCCTCCTCCTCTCCTTCCCTCATCTCTGACTGTCTGTCTGCCATCTAGGAGTGGTGTGCCGCCAATGACCTCTCCCTTAATGCCAGTAAGACTGAGATTCTCCTCATTGGCTCACCCTCTCCCTCCTTCCCTGAAGCTCTCTGGCTGGCCTCTCTTGGCCCTCCCCCTGCTCCCACCTGCAAGGCTAAAAACCTTGGGGTCATCTTCGACTCCACAATCTCCTTCTCTCCTCACATCTCTGACGTCTCTAAGAAGTCACACTACCAGCTGCACCTCGACAGAGGTCTTCTTCCTTTCCTCTCATTCCCCTCACTGTCTCCAGAGCTCTGTTTCTCTCTAGGCTGGACTATTGTAACAGCCTCTTTATAAATCTGCCTGCTTCTACTCCCTGCCCTCTGCACCTTATCCAGAACAGGACTGCAAGGCTTGCCCTTGGCCTCAATCCCAGGGATCGTATCTCTCCAGGATTGAAATCTCTGCACTGGCTCCCAGTGGCTGCGAGGATTAAGTTTAAAACCCTCTGCATCATTCATAAGTCCTTCTGGGGCCTGGGGCCTCAATACCTTCAACTCTCTCTTCCTAAATATCTTCCCTCTCGAGCTCTTCGCTCATCTGCCTCCAACTCCCTCAGGGTCAGTCGCTTCTCCAAGCAACGAGTTGGTGGCAGATCTCTTTCTTCGGCTGGTGCCTCCCTCTGGAACAGCCTCCCTGCCTCCCTAAAACTTGAAGAGAACAATCTCTTGTTCTGGAAACATCTCAAAACCCTTCTCTTTGCTTCTGCTTTTTCTCCTCCTCTCCTCTCCTGACCTCCTGGCTGTAACCGGAACTGCACTGGCTACCTGGATACCCTCTGACCTTGGGCCCAGGCCTTCACCTGCCAGTGTCACACACCTGCACTGGCCACCTGGCAACCCCTGCACTTGGGGATTGTTCTGTATCCCTACAGTGCTTCTACCAGCCCTTGGCACCTGATGTTGCCCGCACTTACCCATGCACTTGCCACTTGCTGGCCATTTACTTACTCTTGTTATCATCTTTCTCATGTACTGCACTGTCCCTGACCCCTTCCCACGCCCTTGCGCGATCTGAATGACACCCGGCCTAGTAGGATCGTTGTCCGTCCTCGATTTGTTCCCCTCCCTTGCCTCGTCGCGCCTTGAAACACTTGTGTATAGGCGCGTTATAAATGCCATATCATATCATATCATAAAGGGATTTATCTTGAAAGCCAATATGTCCCTCACCTCCCGAATCACAGCCCTTATTAGCAAATGTCACCTTTTACTCTATTCCTAAGAAGAAGAAGGTCTTGGGAGGATAACTCAGGGGCAACATGCTCACCTTGGAAGTAAAACAACACAGAGCAACACAGGTTTGATCCCTCGGTCTGCGCTTAGAAACCTGTGGGTATTAGGCACGTTATAAATAACCTATCATATCAAACTTCCTGAACATAGACCTACCACACATAATCATGACCGATAAATAAATAACCAATTATATAGAAGTTCTGGTATTTTAGAAAATTGGTCTATTTTATAGTTCGTACACAAGCATCCTGAAAACAAGACATCCAGAAACGACTGCCAATCATGTACAGATCAGCACACGTGTTCCTAGGCACCACATGGACCTCAAGATTCTGAGCATCACCAGAAGAGCTGCCTGGCAGTCAGGACATCGCTACCTCGCAACCAGGTACAAATGCAATGACTCGCCACATACACTGTGTTGCTCTACAGCATCACACAACTTACTTAGAAAAGATTTTGCAGAAATAGAATCCCAGTGATTTTTCCTCACTTGCTTCCTCGCCTTCTCATTGTCAAGGCTATTCACTCGACTTAATATTCGACAAAGGCCAAGGACTTCTATTTCACGAGACCATACCAGTTGCATGGTCTGATCATTATGTCAGGATTTTTAGCATCCAGAAATAACTTTCTGTATTTTTAAAAACACACCTCGCGGATGGAATTTCTTCATGCAGTGCAAAGGATATCAATAAAATCACAAGTCATGAGTTATCTTCAGCTTTGATACCTTATAACTCTATTTTGATATGTGAAGACTATTTTCAATTTAATATGATTAAATTACGCAACTTTTGCAATGCTAGTACAACTAGGAATGTACAAACCAACAAGATTAATAAATAGTATAAATTATTTGTTTTACCGCATATTTTCTCTTTTTTACGATAGTCCTGCTTAAGAACCCTAGGGCGGGGCAGGGTTCTTAAGCAAGACTATCGTAAAAAAGAGAAAAGATGGCGGAAAACAAATAGTTTATCCCATCGTCAGGCTGCTACTGCAGCTCTCGACCTCTACAAAAAAGCCATCCTTACTGCCAAATCCAGCGTTTTACAAAATCATATTGACATAGCAATCAACAAGCCCAGAGAGCTCTTTCACATCATTAAAAGATGATCAAATCCTTCTTCTATATCATCCACTTTGTCTCTGTCCCTTAAACGAGAAAATGAATTCCACAAGTTCTTTTTGGACAAAATCAATGTGATAAGATCAGATATTGATGTACAAATTTCCACATCTCAAATCCTTCCATTGGATGCTTACTCTATAATATCCCCCTATAGGCACTCTTTTCATTTTACCCCAGTCTCTACTAAAGAAGTATCTACTTTAATGTCAACCTTAAAACCTACAAATCACAATGATGATTACATCCCTGCATGTCAGGCTAAATGCCATTCCACAGAGCTAAACAAGTTCATTATCTGCTTTGTACGTTCCTCTTTCTCCCGAGAATAGTTCCAAGGGAACTTAAAAGATCTTTTGTGACCCCCTGCTAAAGAAACAGCACATTTCAGAGGTACCGCCACATCTCCAACCTGACATGGCCTGCAAAGATTCTTGAATAAGTTTCCATCCTCCAACTACAAAGGTTCCTGGAAGAACCATATCTTCTTGATTTATTTCAATCAGGATCCAGGCCCCTCCATGGAACAGAGATAGCACTTCAGGCTGTCCGAGGCAATATCCTGAGATCCGCTGATAAGGATGACCTTCGTTTACTGGTCATGCTCGACCTCTCGGCAACATTCAAAATAGTGAACTTTATTTTTGTTGTTGTAATTCTTGTGTCCGATCATCAAGTGAATTTTCTAAAAATAATACTGAGACTTTAACACTTTATAGATAAAACACTAATTAAAACATAAGTGTGAAGATACCGTGCAATGCATTGCTTTAAAGACAGGTGCGAGTAGAATAAACAAAGCAGCAATGAGTCGCAAATCCTAAATACAAAAGTCTAATTGCAAACGTCCATACTTCATTCTCATCGCAGGGAGCCTCATTTTAACACAATTTTAAAAACCTAATCACATGAATCAATTCTTAATAAAACCCAAGGGCTGCCCTTGCCCCCCAATTCTTTAGCAGCACATGTACTAAGATCTGCAGAGAAGCGGGCTAGGTATACCCTTGTGGATTCACACACATGTACACATTCCACTTCAAGGTGCCGGAGTGATTATACGGCATTTGTTTCGCAGAAACAGCAAGTTCTCAGATCGCGTGGGAGCTTATTTCTCAATCCCTCAATCTCATTGGATGGTAATGAACTCATTCTTATTTTTAGGAAATAAAGTCTCGAATGGGTGTCTGGGAATGTAATCATATAGTCAAGAATCTTATGGAGAGGTTTCCCGTCCAATGGAATATAATGAGGATAAGTATATTGCTTGCATTCCTCAATGGTCTGAATCCGTCATTTACCCAAAGCCCGGTTCTTCACCTCTAACGGATTAATGATCAAGAGATCCAAGGAGGCATCCAGCGAACTCAGTAGTTTCATTCAATTTTCAACCCACTTGTTGACTATTCTCCTATCATTAACTACTTGCAACAATCGATACAATAGCGATGACTCCTAGGCAATAAACATTTTCCTGAATATCGATAGGACTTTTCAACTAACCATTGCCTTAGTTGAGATTAGGCCTAACTCGAAACGAACCAAAGAGGTTGGTGTCCCGATAGGCAGACATAAAACCTGTTTCCAATATAAACCCTCAAAAACACGCCATTGTAAACTATCCCAACTAAGGATAGTATCTGACCCATAAACAAGCACTGGCATGCCTTTCGATTTATAAAATGTTATTAGTGGTAACGAAGAAAATCGTCCATAGCAGCTTTTAACCATTTTAGCCTGTACGACCAAGGCTTCAAATGTATTCTTTAGAAAGTTCTTTGACAACTGTAGACAAAGACTGTCATTAATCACAAACCCTAGGTACACAAACTCAGTAACAATCTCTAAATTTGATTCCAACAAGTGACCATTTTAACATCAGAGTCTGTTTTCTCTTCCTAGGTCTCATGACCATAACGTTTGTTTTCTTTTTATTTAGTACCAACTCATTAGCCAGTGCATAATGCCGTAGGGCCGCAATCTGCCTGACCAATTGGCATCTGATCTAATAAAATAAGATTGTCTGCATACAGCAGCCAATTAATGGGAAGAGAGTCTAAGCTAGGTGAAAGGAGAGAGCATTTTTTAAAATGCCACCAATATCTGCAATAAATACATCAAAAAGGATTGGAGCACGGCCACACGCTTGCTTCAGTCCACATTTTGTTGCTTTAGGTTGTGACAGAAGACCTACAAAGTTTTATCTAACTGTTACAGTGGTTTCTTCATAAAGTCCCCTAATAATGGCGACCAGGTAGGGAGTACACAGTCGACTTTAACATTCTTAAATCCAGATTGATTGAGGTCACTCATGTGTCCGATGATTCCCTTGAATGGTTCTCGTCTTGTCTGGCTAAACCGACCCAACAGGTTACATTGGGAGTTCATTACTCTCGCCCTCTCTCTGTTCCATCTGGTGTTCCACATGGCTCTTCCCTTTCGTCCCTGTTGTTTAATATCTATATTGAACCACTCCTGAGCATCTTCTTCAAATTCAACCTACTTTATCATTCTTATACATTTATGTATGAATATACAACTCTTTGGACTCAATTAAATGAGTATCTGACTTTGCCCAAGAAAGAGCTAAATGCTATCAAATATCTGGCAATTGAATCCTACTAAAATAGAGGTTATTCTTCTCGACCCTAAACATCTTGTGGCTGAATAGTGCCATCTACCCCTGTGCCCTTCTTTATTTGATCTTCCTCTATTTTACAAACATAAGATCAGAAATCTTCGCTGCAGCTGGCGCTCTAACCTGAACTCTGAACTGGAGGTCATTGAGACATTACAATCTGTGTACTATCGGCTTAGACTTCTGCAACCTATTCTACATCCCTTAACTTGGAAAAAGATTGTTTCATTAATAAATTCCAAACTCGATTACTGCAATGCCATTTTATCAAGGGTCCCAGCAAGCCAAATCCATCACTTGCAAGTTGCCCAAAATGCAGCCACTAGACTGCTTTCATCTGCCAAAATCTGCACCTGTTTCTTTTCAATGTAGAATACTTCACTGGCTAGCGGTGCATCAGAGGATCCGCTTTAAGATCCTCTGTCTTGTTTCTAAGTGCCTTCATGGCATGTCTCCCACCTATCTATTCACCAAGCTCATCCCTTATCCGGCACGGAGGCTACGTTCCTCTGATCAAAATCTGCTGGCTGTACCCACATTGCACTTTGTTCATAGAGGCGACAGATGTTTCTCTGTTCTCAGCCATCGTGTTTGGACCTCACTCCCTACTGATCAGCTAAAAATCGCCTCCTCCTTCCTATTTAGGAATAAGCTTCAGTGTATCTTTTTCAGTAACTCTCATGCGATTGTCCATTCCAACAAACATCTGCGTCCAGATCCAGTCTCACTGTCCAGTTTTCTCCGTCAATGAAACATGCACATTATAAATGAACACAAATCAAATCCATGGGTCGGAACTCTGGAACAAATTACCCTAGGAGTTAAGACTGGAGCGAAACCCCCTGAAGGAAAATAAAATGCCCATCACAGATCTACTATTGAGAGAGGCTCCCCCGATGAAGCAGGCCCCGCTGCCCCTGCCAACGCCGCCCCTCCTAGCCCCTCCCACACCAGGCTTCTATCAGTGCCCCCAGTGTCTCAATGCTCTTTGCCTTTAAGATTGAACTGGCTCGGTCCTTGGGAATACATGTCCCACTTGATGCATTGAACAACGTGCTTAATGTTATTTCTCCCTTACGTTATTTTCTCCCCTACCCCACCATGTCCAATGTATGGATGTAGCGTGTTACAAAATAGCGAATAAGTCTCATTTTAAAAGGCAATAATTGCTAATTAGATGGTACTCCTAGTGTGGGTTCCTCTGATGCCCATCAATAGGAAGGCAGGGGGGAGGGGTGGGTTGCTGACGAATCACAGGGCACATTGTTCCCTCTCAGTAGACGCAGGGTCTAAATGGGGTTCTTCTTGTAATAGACCCCGTCCTAGCAAAGCGAGATAGACATTGTTCCTTTAGCGGTCAGTCCGTCTGCGTGGGTTGACCGTTTGCCCGGCCGGGCAGGTATTGCATGGAGCTCTTCTCCAGTCTTAAATGTCACCGATCCGACTGCATGCGCCTTGATTGATGATTTGCCCCAAGAATGACCCCCCACATGCGTTTATTTTTATTAAACGGAGCAATGATAAAGGACGTCTGATTTGCTTTAGCACCTCGACAAATAGAAATGCCAGAGAAGCTGGAGATTGGCCAGCGCCTCGATTATTACCTTTATTAATTATCGGATGCTAACTGCGCATGAGTGGCTCGTTACATGTTTGCTGGTTCATAAGGCATTTCATTGTTAATACTGGTCAATGGGTTGAAATGCCAAGAGCTAATTCAGGAACGTTGATTTATAGCGCAGCAGTTCGCTGCGCGCTATTCCCTAAATAAAAGCTGGACTATTGGTAACAAAAAGTACTGTGTCTTGTAGGAAGCTGATGACGCTTTATTACTCCTCTGTGAAATGACATTGGGCCTCATTACGACCCTGGCGCTAAGGGGTCTGCGCCAGCGTTAGCTGCGCGGACCCCTTACCGCCAACTACGAGTTCCTGGAGCGCCATGGTCATTTTTCCGCCCGCTTTTTGCGGGCGGAAAAATCCATGGCGCTCTGGGACCTTGGTGTTAATTACGCCACCGTATTTTACGGCGGCGTAATTAACTCCTTCCCCACTCCCATTGAGCCCTATGGGGCCGAAATGGGAATGGGGAAGGGTAAATGGGTCAATGGGGACTTACCGCCCCGCCGACCTCGGAATGGGGCGGTAAGTCCGCCATCCGCCATGGCGTAAAGGGACTTTGCGCCATGGCCGGAAAGTCCGTCGATGGCGGAAAAAATCCGCCAGGGTCGTAATGAGGGCCATTGTAATGATGCCTGCAAAACATGTTTCCGCATGCCCGTGCTGCCTGATTCATGGAATTATCTGCGCGTAAATCGCAGATTTGCACGCCATTCTGCCCGAAAATCCCTGTTTGAGGTATGGGGATTTTCGGGCAAAATGGCGCGCAAATCTGCGTTTTACGCGCAAATAATTCCATGAATCAGCATATCGCACCCATATACAAGTGTTTAAGGGTTTTGTTGCGCAGCTTTTCAAGGCTAGCCACGGTGCTCAGTCGAAGAGGCGAGTGCAAGTAACGAAGCACGTCCATTTTGCACTGGTGTTGCTGGTAAGGAGCAAAGCGCACAGCTTTTGCTCTAGATGGACGGAACTAGAATCGGGCGTTTTTGCACTGCCGGTTGTTGGCGTGATACGAAGGGATGTAAACAGATATTGCTTCAATGTTAGGACAATGTTTCAATTTTCCATAATATATAAAAAGCTGACAAAATAATAGAAAAGTGTTAATTTTATTTTATTATGGTGCTCAATGTGTGTAGGATGTTCTACATCAAGGTTGTCCAAAAATTGCATACATAAATAAATTAATAGGGTCCACCACCCGACAAACATTGACCAAATAAATAAATAAACCGACCATGGCCTGGTTTATTTATTTATTCTTTCAATGTTGTCGGGTCCGTGGACCCGACTTCTGGGCCGTGGCGGAGGACTGTTACTGCCTCTGGTGCCAGGCAGTTACAGGCCATGGCCTGGTTTATTTATTAATCTGTATGGGTGTGGATGTCCTGTGAGTGTGCTGCTTTCCCTATTTTGCCAAACTCTGAATCCTGAAAATTAGATGTATGCATGCTTGACATGCGGCCAATTTTGCACCAGACCTGCAGATGAATTTAACTGGTCTGCTGTTAAATCTCAGTTACTAGTTTAATGGCATCGACTACTGAATAATTGCTCATTTTACTATAGCCAATATGATAGCTCAGTGGGTTGAACGCTCACTGCTGCGATGTGTGTGCTTTCAGCTTTCAGCATTACATTTAACTTCTCTATGCTGTGGAATTCCACAATGCCCCTGATTAGTTGCAATGGGCTTGAGGGATTCTTGGAATTTGAGAGTATATTTTACATTGTTATACCCAGTGATCCCATATCTCCCTGCACAATAGGGTCACACCAACTAAGCATCCACATGAATTACTCTTGCTTTCTCAGTACTGTTGCTCACCTATATTTAGGGTTCTTTGTATGGGAAAGCATTCCTAAATGACTCATTACTAATTTGGCCTAAAAGACTGAAAAGTATCTTGGCAGTCCACAGTTCCCTGTTTGTTTGTGCTCCTTCAAGATATTTGGCAGACGCCGATGCCTCTTCAGGCATAGTATGTGGAAAGGTGCTTTCTCTGAAATCATCCTGAGATACACAGGGTGTATTGTTCAATGCAAGATTCTTTTCAGCCAAAGGATGGATTTTGATTCTCCTCTTCTGACCCTGTTCTGCTATTCTTTCCTCTTCTTGTCGCACAACATCCTACGAGATTAAGGGCCAGCATTCATCTCTTGCTATCTGAATTGGTTCCATTTGCTTCAAATGTTTTCCATTAATTTAGTTTGGTGTCTGATGGAAAATTGAAAGCTTGCATTGCTAGGCAAATCTTTCCCATCGCTCCGTCTTTCTTCTTAATTTAGATGACAAAATCATTGCTAACAAAGTGGTGTGGCATGTTGTGTAGGGGAGGCATGGTATCACAAGTATAACACGTACACAATAGGTACAATATGAAAAACCTTTATTGAAGTTTTCTGGGGTTGGACAAACTCCTACTTTGCCCTGTGACTAAGATGGGAGTAGTCTTCAATTGGGTTCAACTTTGGGTGATCAATTTTCCACATTTTATCTTTTGAATGGGATTATGCTTCTTTCATTTCCACAGAAGTAATGAATGTGTATGTGAGGAAGGGGCGAACGACATAGAAGATGGCCCGGAGTTGGAGGCGGGTGCCGGGGACATAATGCCGGCAAGTATGCCGCACACGGATAACTCGGGACGGGGCACGCTTCCACCACGGCTGCTGCCGCACACAGAGGTAGCCGGGCATGACATCCGATTCCTGAGGCCGCTGCTGACGGCTACGCCGGGCTCGGCGAGGCAGGATTCATCCTCGCTGACACCGTTGTGGCCGACGCAGACGAACGGGAACGGATCACCCTCTGACTCGGAGGAGAACCAGCAAGACACAGAGGAGGACAGCGACCTGGGCACTGAACGCTGGAACGGCACCGGTGGGAGAGGATCCACTCTGTACCTCCCCGCCCTGAATGACCCATACCCCCTTCGCTCACCTCTTGGTCCCTCGGCCACGGCCTCCATGGCCACCGCAGCTCCTGGAGAGAAGCCCACGGAGAGGGGGCGGAGCCAGAAAGACGACAGATGGAAGAGGGGGATGGGCTGTGGACCGGAGCCAACGTTCCCTAGCAGGGAAATGTGGAGGAACTTTGGGAACAGGGTGAACTCTGGGCTGGAGGCAGTGCCTCCCACCTGTTGGCTGGCACATCTGGGGAGGAGGTGGAGATGGCAGCCTTCCTTTTAAAGTAGGGATCCCATAATCAACAGCCGATCAGGGTGGAGGACCCAGGAGGCACTCATGATTGGTGGGGAGCTGATCCCATTCCCTGGTATATAAGGAATAACGGAAATCCCCTTCTTTCTGTTACTTGCAGAGTGCAGGAGAGGAGAGAGGAGGTGAATAGAATAGAAGGAGACTACGGAGGAGCCGACTAGCCCCAAGGCTTTGAGAGTAGTGACGAAACTACCTCCAAGCCGGACATTGTTTATTAAGAAAGAGACAAGGATATTTCTCTGCATAAAGGAAATAAAGTATTATTTGAGCATCCACACCGTCTTCTGTCGTCCATCTCACAGTGTATTACAGAGATAAGCTGCCATATGTATTGGGCACACTGCACAGGCAGCATCAATCATTAACAAAGAAGTAATGAATGTGTATTACAGAAATAAGTTGGCATATGTATTGGGCACACGGCACATGCTCAGGCAGCATCAATCTTGCTTTGTACAGGACAATGCTGGCCTAAATTGGGAACAACCAGCATAGATATGTTGTTACAGAGGCATATTTTGGGCACAACCAGCATGCCAATGTGTTACATCAGTGACAGTGCTGTCTTACACTGTGGACACATTGATCATTAAAATGTGTTGTGTTCTACAATGTTCTTGTCTGCTGTTGGTGACTTGGAATGTACATGTTCCCCATGAGAACTGATTGTAAACTTATGGCTTTTTGGCCACTTTTCCTGCTGTTAAATGCACCATTTCAGCCCCATATTTGAAAAGAAAATCTTGGGGCGGAACCCCCTCAAACCCTCCCTAGATCGTTATAGCTCCCTCGCTACGCTCGGTCGCCCCCACTATTCCAGAAAAATATCAACACATACACACTGGAAGAAATCACAAGAAACTAATCTTTGATCACTGTCCCTGACATCAAAAGCTATCTTTGGGGCTGCATGGCTATCACTGCATGTGATGCTATTGTGTCAAAGGTCACACACCATCGATTTTGAATATACTGCTTTGGGTGAGGGCGTTGACTTTTGGCTCGCTGGCCCACAGGGTGACAAAAAGATAATGCTTTGGCCCCACATTCAAAAAGGTTGGACACGCCTGTTCTACATAGTCCAGCCTACATTTCTAGGAGGCCCTCTTTATTCCAAGCTCTAGCAGGCAAGCTGCACACCTTGTTTGACTACCCTTCAACCTGCTTTGCCATGGTGCAAAATACATATAAAATGGACTGGAGCAAACACCATTTACGCAAGCATCAATAATCATGCAAAATTGATTTGCTCCTATTTTTTTTGACGATTGTTCATACAATGACCGTATTTATTTATTTCCTTATTTATTTTTTCATAACGCGCTAAGCACTTGAGCATATAAGTGCTGTTAGAGAAACCAGTTACACTTAATGAAGCAACCATATCATATAAATCACAAGATAATTCCGCGACGCATGCAACTTTTTGCATAGGTGATTAGTACAGGTGCATGGGCAAAACATTTTTGATTGACAATCATAGTTTGTTACCCTGCCCCGCAAGGGGGGGGGGGGCAAAAGGAAATAAAGTTAGGTGAACAGCAATGTTTTTTGTGCTTTTCTGAAGCTCCAGTAGGACTGTTTGGCCCAGAGGGTGGGCGGGAGTGGGTTCCATTGTTTGGTGGCAAATGTTGAAAAGCTAGATCCCCCAGCTTTTTGTCTCTTGAATTTCGGGTGGGCGATGCGGTGCACCTTGTGTGGCCATTTAAAGTAGATACCACCTTTCAACTTTGGAGGACTTTAAACGTAGGTTGATCTTTTTTTGAATGTTCAAAAGATATTGCACAATGTTTGCAGTAGCTTGTCTCGGGAGGATACCACAGGGGCAAAGTGCTTGCCTTGGAAACAAGGCGACACGGAGCAACACAGGTTCGTTCCCCGGGTCCGCGCTTAGAAACCACTGGATATTAAGCGCGTTATAAATAACCAATCATATCATAACAGACCAGACGTCATCACGGCACCACATTGTGAATTCTACTCTGCTAAAAAAAACGATTGCATTTTAATTTAGTTTTAATTTGATTTTCTGTCATTTTTCAAATAAATATATTCATCGACTAAAATGAAGTCGTTGTGACCTATCTAATGTTGACTAAAGAGTTCAATTACACATATTTCACTTTGTTTTAAGCCCATTGAAGCAATAAATAGAACCATTACATGGACAATGCTAAAATGCTATTCTACTTACATATATTTTCTTAGTTTCTGATTTCATTCTATTTTCTAAAGAAAATAGTCATCAACATTAGAGCAAAAGAAAAAAAAGCACCCTATAAATCAGAAATATTTTGACACCTGTTTGCTTATCTAGAAGGGAGTAGGTTGGAGAAGAGAGAGAGGTGATATGTGGTAAACTGCCCCTCTCCACACAGAAATCGCCTCTGTGAAATCACCAAAAGACAGTCCATACCCAGAACCCTCCTGCCAACAGGTTTCCCCAATGACGGTCAAATGTTGGAGACACCACATCACCTGGCTCCAAAGCCCCTCAAATGAAAAACTGAAAGCCGCACAGAAATCGCTATAAAGTCCCGTCCCATAGCCTCTACCAAAATGGCCTCTCTGCTATCCCTATTTCACTTTAAATGCCACTATCAAAGAGGACTCCCCTTGACCAAATCACATCCGATTGCCATTAATTCCCAATTCATTGGTCCACTGCTTAAGACTGGGATTAGCAGAACTCTCTGGCTTACAACTGGATCTCCTTTTTACTTGTGGACCTGCATGATCTCTGACCCTGGAAGAACAGAGCAGCTCCTTATTGGTTCCCCCAGTGCCCCCTCCACTTCAAGATCTTCTGCGTGGTCTTTACACCACATAGACCACCATGGGTGGGGTTCAGAGAGACCTCTGACTAGAGGAAGACTTCAACCGACAGCACTCTGTTAGGATCTCTTGTTGTGTCCTCAGGGAGTTGAATGTGTTGATCTGCCTCTCTATTGTAAGGTGCACACATTATGAGTACTTTCAGCAGAGGCACCCAGCAACCTCAGTTACCTTACTCTCATCACTGCTTTTTCTACCACCTATTACACCGTGATGGCCCTGCGGCTGAATCGTTGTGCTCTATCAAAGCCTACCTTACCTAATCTCCAGCCCATGTTCCGCATGCATCAGTGAGGCCTCTGTATTAACCACTGTCCTGGACAATTCTCCCAGTGTTGCCTCCCTCGCAGGCAGTTTGGCTTCCAGCCCATTTACCTGTTTGTGGATTGCGTTCAAGGACTCCAGTAACAATCTGTTTCAGCCCAGAGGTGCAGATGAAAGGTAAGTAGCTGCATCTAAAGCCAACATCTCGTGTCAATCAGCCACCTCGGTCTACACCTTGAAGCTCGGCTCCCTTCCATCACAGCTCGCCTTGGCTCACTCTCGCCCCAAAAGTAAGGCTGCCCTCCGCACAAGTCTCACTTGCCGCAAGCCTCAGATGTAGGCCTAACCGAACACTCGAGACAGCAAAAAACTGTTCAACACCTTTATTCGACAAACACAGCAGCTAGGGGTTGTGTGAATACTTATTAGGGGCACGGAATATGGGTTATCCACTATAACTTGAAAGGGGACAGCGCCACTGAAAAGAGTCAGAATGGGGAACTAATAAGGTGTAAGGGCCTAACTTGAAGGACTCTATGTCCTGGTTTGGCTTTCCTACTCTAATACACAGAGTAGCAGAGTTATATCTCCTAGTCTGCTTTTTGATCCACTCACACGGCCATAGCACCCATCAATCATCTTGACTTCTCCTTCTCGGTTTCGGGTTTGTTTTTGGCACTGATATTTTCACCTTCTTGCTGCGGGTTGCCATCCTGGACCTCAGGTCAAGAACGCAAAACACTCGTACAGGCAAGTATTTATTCCCCTTACCCGCCTTTATGGGCAACTTTACATGGCTTGCTACAGTATTACCAGGAGCTTAGCAGCAAGTATTTCTTCCCACTTGCCCTGGTCATCGACAGGCTGGTAAACTTTACCCACCCGCCCGGGATACCTTCCTGGGCTTGAATCTTCTGCCGGCTATGGTTTTCCCTCCTGGTCTCCGGTTACTGCCTTTGTCTGAAATGTAGCCCCCATGCAGCTTCCATCATCGTATCGAGGGGTCAAAATAAGGATGTATAGATCATGCGATAAAAACGGCTCTTGGGAACTTTCGGGCTCTAGGAGCCAGTACACATTGGGTTGGAAATCTACCTTATGCATATTTGCCAAACTATAAACTAAAGCCCATTATATATGGCAAATTATAGTTTAAATGTCTTCTAGATGTGTTCTAATTCTCTTTCAGGCAAATTCCCAAACACCAAGATTTAGAATCAAACAGGTATGTTTGTATAGTGCTGTATTCACTCCACTTGCACGTGCGAATGTCACACGGCTTACTAGGGCCACGATTGTATATTTACTGTTGTTTGCCCCTGTTATTTACTCCCCTACTCCCTCCCCACATTTGCCTTGTGGCGTCTGCAAACACCATATTGCCGTATAGGCAAATAACAAATGCTCAATAAATACATTAAAATAAATAAATAACGAAATATAGGACCAGTTGGCCTGGGGAGTCAAAAATAGACCCGGGGCTGTTAGCATCAAGCTAACCAGGCAACACTAGTCTGCAAGCAGGACATATATATCTCCCAGCTCTTGGCAATTTCAAACCTTGCTATCACTATTCACCCCTTTACCTTTTCTGTTGCAAAACACTCTGGTTATGACCTCACGCATACAGGAGATTGTTGGTGGGGACCCAGGATTCGTTCATTATGGCAGGTGTTGCCTACACCAATCCCTGTGGTTAATTTGGCTTTGAAAGAGGGCAGAGCCCCTCTTTTGCAGATCATCTGAAGACTTCACTTGAAGTAAATGAAGAACTCAATCTTGTACCCTGGCTGCAGGTACATTCTGCCTTACATCTTCCGCCAGTGTGGGAAGCAAAATCCCTCCACTAAACATCTCCCAGGGAACAAAGGGCGATAACGATCTCAGAGGAACCTCTAGCCGCTCTAGACGGTACCCAGAAAGCACACAGCGTGCCCTGCTAGGCATTGCCGCACGCTTCCTGGATGGGAAGTGCAGAAGGTCTCTGAACCTACAAGCAAGGACAAGGCAGCTCCCTGCAACACATTCCTCCGCGTTGGGCCTTCCACCTTAAAGGACAACACAAGCCCATTGAAGAAGCTCGGAAAATTGCCTCGACAAGCATCTCCCGACGTCCGCCTTAAAGGACATTTTCGAGCCAGTTGAGTTCCTTGATCTGTAACCGACAGCAATGCTGACTGTTGTTAAGCCGCCGTTGCTTAAAGACATCGGAGACGTCCCGACCAGTGCTTCAGAATCGCGGACCATCATTGAGGCACTGATTCCTGACCCTGAGTCGCTGTGTAGGCCTCCCTGCAGCCGTTCATCCAGCTTCGCTTGCCGAACTGTCGTGCCACCTGCTGCCCGCAGCTGACTCCCGTCTTGAACTATATCACAGAAGCCTGCAAAGCGTACTGAACCTGACTCGATCCTGTCAAGAACCAAGAACACCTACAGCACATGGCACATTTTGGTTCTGTCCCCTTGGAAGGCCCCTTAGAGACATTTTAAGACCCATTTCCCCCATAGTGCTGAACCCAAGTACCCTTGTACTGTTGTGATTATTTACTGTACCGACTACTGTCCTGTCAGTATCCAGTGTGCATCCCTTTTCCTCTTTGAAATTGCCTGTCCTCTGCATTCCTTTATAGGGTGGGCTGTATTTTGTTGTGTTGCTAGAACGGTTTGTTGTGATAATAATAAAGTAGATATTTGTACACACCCTTGGCTGGACAGTTCCTTTTATCATTGTGTAATAATTGTATTTTCAATGTGTTGTAACTAACCAATGATCCACTACCTTTTGGAATAAGCCTGCTGTTCTGTCCATGTTACCAAAATTGGTCAAGGAGGTTTATAATTTGCTTGTGTTTACAGTCTGTTTGGATCCCTACTGGTGTACTAGAGGCGTGGGGTTGATTGATGGTTTAAAAATCGATATTCATTCCCGGAAGTTCATTCGTCACACTAATACATTAGCACTGCTCTGTCTCCTTGCCACAGGACTGGCCCAGCCAGGTGTTTCCATCTCTCTCTATCAGGTGTTCTCTTTCTCCTAATTAAAGAGCTCAGGATTCGAGCTCCACTCTCCCCACTCCCTTCAGGATTGGTTCACTGCATTCTATTTATGACTCTGACAGAGGGTTCGAAACCCTAGTCGCCCTTTTGAATTCAGGCGGAAGTTGCTTTATGGTCACGTGCTTCGCACAGCATAGCTAGACTGCAACTGTTCTTGTCTGCGTTGGTGAGCATGTCTACATGAACACGACTGGGGCAGGGTCGTCTGTGAGATTCACCAACAACTTTGAATTAAACATCTGTAGTGAGTGTTACTTCACTGATCCAGGGCACGCCCTCAACCAGCTGGGATAAAGCAGCCTCACTATCTGCTGATTTGTCATCCACTTGGAGGTCTCTCCACTGGAGGTGGCCGTTGAGGTTTGCCTCTCATCTGCTTGTTTAGGGCAGTGTGTGGTCAGAACCTCTTTTGTCTCCTTTATCATCCATAGGTTGAAAGGTACAAGAGGTTGGGCAGTGAGGAGGGACTCCAGGTGATCCCTGTGTACCACCTCCTGGTGGCACATTTTGTCAGTGCTCGTCGTCATCCCTTGTCTCCTGGTAGCCCCCTCCAAGGTGACCTGGACACAGCCTCCATCTATGCCATAGGCGACCCCACCATGTTTCCAAAGGGGGATGGCGCCTCTGCTTGTTTGTGGAGTGACCGCTCCTTCCACACTGCTCAGGCTAAGTTCAGCCGGTGGTGCTTTTCCGTTGCCTCTTGCTCTGGGCCTGTGCCCAGCTCACACACTCAGCTGGCAAGCACTGGAGACCCGAATAGCGGGATCGAGCCCGAGCTCTGAAGCAGACGCACCTTGAATCCAATAGATTTTTATTTTCTGTTTTTTCTAAGACTTTTTTGGAACATTGAATCTGATTAGCTACACACCTCCAAAATTAATGAAATTCGTTTGTTCGATGCCAAAAATTGTGATTTTAACGCTGCATAATGTGGGATGTGATGACTTTCTCATCGAACAATATGTGTATCTTCTATGTGGATGAACCTGCATTGTTCGCAAGCAGAAACTATTAGGTTGTTTTTTTCATATAAATCTTTAAAAAGCAAATATGAGTTATGCTTTTTTGTATTGTTGTCAGTATCAAGTCCATAATAAAACAGCCTTTCATACTTTCTCACGTACAAACATTAAAACTGCGAAGCATTAATATAATTATACATAATAAAAACAGATGTTCGTATAATGACTTATGTAATTTATGATGGTAGTATTAAGGTTTTTAGTTAAAAACTGTTAGCTTTGTTTCACCACAACTGTAAGAGGAGCAAAAGGAAACTCACTTGCCCCCCATGGCATCACACAAGGAGTGACATCACACAATCTTTGAACACTGTGAAAGCAGAGGAAGTGGATAAGATTAAAATTAGGAAGTTGTTTAAACATACTAAAACCATTATAACCTCACAGAAGCAGACAAAACGCAGGCAAAAGAGTCAAAAGGGATACTTTGTGTGAGTTGCAGTTGCAAACAGCAGTGGACTCAATAACGTACCTGTCTCCCGTTACTGCATTCGTAAATGCCTGTCTATATACCAAGGTAGCAGTGCAGTCAATTGCTGGTCTCTAGGGCAGAGGCTGTGACGAATTAACTTCCTTGGGCACCAGTGGTCCAGGGATGAATATCGTTCTCTAGACCATCAATCAGCCCGACACCTCTAGTACACCAGAAGGGATCCAAACAGATTGGAAACACAAGTAAATTATAAACCTCTTTATCCAATTTTGGTAACGTGGATGAAAAGGCAGGCTTATCTCTGCAAGATCGTGGATCATTGGTTAGTTGCAACACAGCGAAAATACAATTATCATCCAATAATGTTTGTTTGTTTATGTTTGTTTATTATTTGTAATGCGCAGGCATACCCTCGGTAACAGTGTGCAGCATTTACATGAGATTGCGAAGCTTAGTTACAACAGTAAGAATTCTTTACATACACATATAACATATATTTAGAATAATGACAAGAATGTATACATATATACAGAGGGCAATAGTAAATACAAACAGTGGGCCATATAATATGTACAGATGGCAGGAGTGTAGAGACTATGTGCCTAGGAGTGTTAGTGGGCCTATGTTTTCACGCATAAAATGAGCTTAGATCTGGTAATGCAAGTCCATTCTGAGAGTTGGCGGTAGGGAATTCCACAGCTTGGCTGCTTTCACTGGGAAGCTGTTACCCCCTATGGTGGAGCGTTGGAAGTTAGGTAGAGAAAGGCAGTCTTTATAAGCTGTTCTTATAGGTCTGAGGGAGGTCTGTCTATGAAATCTATCGATCAGATAGATAGGGGCGGTGTTATTAGGAGATTTGTGGGTAAGTGAGGCCGTTTTTAGAGGAATTTTGTCTTTGATGGGGAGCCAGTTGTTCTGTTGGCAGTGTTCTGTAATATGCTCTTGTCTGGAGATGCTCAGTGCTGCTCTAAGAGCGTTGTTCTGGAGAGTTTTCAGTTTGCTGGTGATGGCTTTAGATGATTCAAGATAGAGAGCATTGCAGTAGTCCTAACGGGACAGTATTCGTGCTCTGGCGAGGGTCAAGCAACTGGTGTCAGACATAAAGGGTTTGGCTGCACGGATTAGTTTACAAGTGTAAGCCGTGGAAGAGGCTAGGGAATTCACCTGTTAATTGAGGGAAAAGGTAGAATCCAGGTTGAAGCCTAGCGTTTTGACCTCTTGTCCCACTTTGATGTTATTACCGTCAATTGTAAAAGAGCAGTAGGCAGGGCCTAATTTCTTCAGGCTGGTGGTAGTACCCAGGATAATGAGTTCAGTTTTATCATCATTCAGGCATAGTCCATGTGTGGCCATCCATGCCTGGATGATGATGTACACTCTTTTCACCAAGGCCAAATCCTTTCCATAATCTCCAGAAAGCGGAGGAGGATCTGGGTATCATCTGCGTAATTTTTGTAGGTGATACTGAGATGATCCAAATCATCGAAAAGGGGCTTGATAAATATATTGTACAGGGTGGGGGAGACACAAGATCCTTGTGGCACATCACAGGTAATGGGTATGGGGTCTGCTGCAGCTGTAGGTGAAAAGACCTTCATGGTTCTTCCGTTAAGGAATGATCTAATCCATGTGATGGCCTCAGCTGACAAATGAGCGGAGGTGTGTAGGTGCGTGCATAGGACCGTGTGATCGACCAGGTCGAATGCTGCACAGGGGTCTAGAAGGAGGAGTAAGGGGGCTTGGCCGCTATCTCTGAGCTTGTCGATCTGTAATAAATATAATAATAATAATAAATAAATAAATAAATAATAATAAATAAATAATAAAATGGGCTGTCCAGTCAAGGTTGTATAAAATGATCTACTTTATTATTATTATAACAGACAGTTATAGCACACTACAAACTACAACCCACCCTGTAAAGGAACACAGAGGACAGTTTCCCGAAGGAAAGGGATGCACTCGGGATACTGACAGGAGGCTAGTCGGTCAAGAAATTAGTTTTAACTGTTCAAGGTTATTTGGTTTCAGCACCAAGAAAGCAAGGGGTCTTAAATGTCACCAGGAGCCTTCGGAGAAGGACCAGGGGACAGAACCACAATGTACCTGGTGCTTGAGATGTTTTTGTTGCTCAACAGTGTCGAGTCGGTTGCAGGGCACTTTTCAGCTACTGCGACAGAGTTCAAGACTGGAGATTGCTGCGGTATCAGGCGGCAGACAGTTCGGCAAGTGAGTCTGGACTGACGGCTGGAAGCTGGCCTACACAGCGGCTCAGGGTCAAGAATCATTGTCTCCGTGCTGGTTGGCGGATCTGGAACACTTGTTGAGGCGTCTGGGACGGCTTGAGTGTCTGCAGCGTGACAACAATCAGTGGTGCAGCCGGTCACAGTTTGAGGGCTCGGCTGCCTTGAAAATGCCCTTAAAAGATGGACACTGGTTGATGCTTGTTTGGCACTCCTCCTAGCTTTTTTTCGCAGGGCTCGTGGCGTCCTTTCAAGGTGGACGGCTCAAAGCTGAGGAGATTGTTTGCAGGCAACTGCCTTTTACTTTATTCAGAGACTCTCTGGCACTTCCCACCTAGGAAGCTTGCTGGCAGGACCTAGCAGGACATGTTGTGTGCTGGCTGGGTACCCGTTCTGGAGGTCCTGCATGGGTGCTCTGAGTCCGGTATCTCCCTCTGTTCCCTGGGAGATGTTTAGGGGTGGGATATTGCTTCCCTCTTAGAAATCCTAGCCTTCATTCACTGACGGAAGATGTAAGGCAGATCGTACCTTCAGTCAGGGTCCAAATGAGACCTCCATCTTACTCCTTTAACAAGAGTAAAACATGCAATGCTACAATAAGAAAACATTTACATGTGGACTACCATGTGCCCCCAACTTTCCTATGTAAGTGCACACATTATGTTGGACTTGCCATTTATGTGAGTAATAAATACCATGCCAAAGAAAGAAAGAAAATGGCCTAGCTGTCTGCCCCAGTGTGCTATAAACCCTCACCCTTCCTCTGTATAATAACATTCATCATGTTGGCTTAGCCCAGAAATACCAGTAAAACATGTACGTATGCCTCCATGATACAATGCCCCTTGCCTGGAGCCCAGCCTTGCCTGCACATATTCATACCCATTCACCCACTAGCCATTCACCCATTGGCGACTGGCGATTAAATTAATTGGAGGAGTATAAAGATTACCCAGGAATATGCCAGAGCATGCAAGCAAAGCAAGGGAGTCCGAACCAACCAAAAGTGGCTCAGAGTGAGGAAGGGTCAATTCCTCCCCAAGAAATATTTGTGAATACCAGGTTAAAATGTATAGCACACTTTATGTGAAAAGCTGGTAAAAAAGTCAGACAATTTGCACTTGGTGTTAACCCAAAAATCCAACAGATGAAATTCACCAACAGTGCATAGGAGCACTTCCATAATGCCTTTGCCCAGAATACATGCCAGTATGTTCATGCTGGTAGTTCCCATACCTGTCCACTTTGGCAGCTCATATGTATGTGCCAGTATTCCCATATAAGAACATGCTAATTTTTGCTTTGTGCATAATGGCAGTAATGATACCATAAGAAATTATGCCCAGGCTGGCCCAGCCACTATCCCAGCAGAAGACATGATGGCTTTGCCACAAAGGGGCTAAGAGGGTTAAGTAAAGCCGGTGTACTAACCCAGAACACCATAGTAAAAGCCTGTCTAGCATGTTACTGACTCAGTAAGTGGAAGGGCTCAAAGCCTGTATGGGTGGAGCAGAGCCTGTGTCCAAATGCACAACACCATGCTACATGCTCATACAATTCTTAATTTTGCCTTTGGTGGGTGAAGGCTCATGTTACAGTGTAAGGCGAAGGTTTGACAAGATAGGAACATTAAGAGAAACTGTGACACACCCTTCCACGACTGATATGTAGGTTTTATTTTTCCAGCCCTCCTCACATCCAAAGTGGGGACATTACTCTGCGAGTGTCCTGCACCCAGGCTGAGCGAATCCATGCAGAAACTCCATTCACACCGGCAACCCTACAGCAAACACTGACAGGGCCCACGTTACGCCAGTGCATCCACGAACCCCAATAAGGTCCTTACAAAAACCCTACACTTTAGGAAAAGCCAGTGGGCAGGCTGCCTATTTTGAAACCAGAGGATACATGTTAACACATGTTGATGTTGTCCTATTTAGAGGGTGCAGGAAGCCCCTCGCATATATAACTAGTTTTGAACTAGTGTTTTGCAATCTGCACAATGCTTGAAACGGAGCTTTTGGTGCTGGGGCACTTCAATTCCCCAAAAACCTGAATCTGACTTGTTCAGTACAAGCTCTTACCCTTGTATCATGTTTGAATCGGATCAATACCTCTGAGGCCACGTATCGGGGGCCACGTGCACTGCATACAGGATGGAGACCAGAGCTTTAAGTGGGCAGGGGCCAGCTGGGGCCGAGCCCCGGCAGGCTTCGAAATCTCATTTTGAGGCGGACCCCGCCGGGGCTCACTAGTCTGCCCTGGCAGCCCCGGCCACTGCATGACAAGGATTTTTTTCAAAAGCCTGAAGCTTTCGCTCGTGTGCGAGCGCTTCAGGCTTAAGAAAAACATGCCTTTCATCCATAATGGTGGCGCTACACCTACGAGGCATCCCTTAAAGCAAGAGATGCTCATGGCCCGGCGCCACCATAATGGAGAGAAACGTGAGGCCGCTGGAAGCTGAGACCTTGTTTTCTAAATCCTGAAGCTCCTGGGAATTCGCAGGAGTTTCAGTCTTTAGGAAAAAAGGCCTCAGCTTCCAGTAGGCCTCACCCACAGCCTTAATGGTGATGCTGGAGAGCCACAGCGCCACCATTAAGGCTGAACAGGCGAGGCCCTGTCCCCTGCCAGGCAAGCCCATAGAAAATATATATATATATATATATATATATATATATATATATATATATCTCTCTCTCTCTCTCTCTCTCTCTCTCTCTCTCTCTCTCTCTCTCTCTCTCTCTCTCTCTCTCTCTCTCTCTCTCTCTCTCTCTCTCTCTCTCTCTCTCTCTCTCTCTCTCTCTCTCTCTCTCTCTCTCTCTCTCTCTCTCTCTCTCTCTCTCTCTCTCTCTCTCTCTCTCTCTCTCTCTCTCTCTCTCTCTCTCTCTCTCTCTCTCTCTCTCTCTCTCTCTCTCTCTCTCTCTCTCTCTCTCTCTCTCTCTCTCTCTCTCTCTCTCTCTCTCTCTCTCTCTCTCTCTCTCTCTCTCTCTCTCTCTCTCCTAGCACACAGCTCCGTCAATATCCACAACAGATGTGTAATAATGGGCCAGAGTGCATCTGCGTGGTACCAAACCCGAAGTCTTCTGCTCTGTTCAGTCCAGTTCTGGAAGCGTCAAATTGTATTTTAACTATGATAGAAGCCTTAGATGGCAACCTATCACTTGGAAGGGAACATATTACACGGACATGAAATCTCTCAGTTATCAATTGCATGTCACACGCTGTGATCGTTTGCGGCTCGGAAGTCCATTTTATAATCATATATTTAGAGCCGTATACATACGCGCGGTCTTCTCGTTTCTCGCTGGTCGTGTCCAATCCCGAGTCATGCTGTGAATTACAATATAGACTGCAGCGCCGTGAGAATAAGCGTAACTCGATTTCATAAACTCAGTGTATTACACTGCGGTGACTGGATTCCTGGCAGTTCTGTAACAGTGTGTGGTAACTGTGCTAGCTACCCTGCTGATTGCCGGAATGCACAAGTAGCCATCTTTCACCGTCCTCCCACCCCAGCACAAAAGCCTCGGCTGTCTATTTGCCCCTCCTCGGTCTCTTTTATGAGCGCCTCGTATGCATTGGACTTTGCTCTTCAGTGCACAAACACTGACATTGCTCCCAGAGGTGTCCAGTAGTCCTGCTGCCACTACTCTGTACACATGAGTTTACCTTCCGCCATTTTGTTTTTAGCCATCTTGTCGTCAGTAAAAGAGAAAATAAGACTTATTAACCAGGAAAACGCGCAGAGGTGTGACAGATCTACTTCCGGGGCACCAGTGGTCCAGGAATGAGTACCGGTTTCGAATCCATCAGCCCCACACCTCTAGTACACCAGAAGGGGTCCGGACAGATTGGAAACACAAGCAAATTATAAACCTCCTTGTCAAGTTTTGGTAACGTGGCAGGCTTATCTCTGAAAGGTCGGGGATCGTTGGGTAGTTGCAACACACTGAAAATAAAATTATTATGGCATGATAAAAGGGACTGTCCAGTCAAGGTTGTATACAAATATGTACTTTATTATCATCACAACAGACAGTTCTAGCACACTACAAAATACAACCCACCCTGTAAAGGAATGCAGAGGACAGGCAGTTTCAAAGAAGGTATAGTAATTAATCGCAATAGTTCAATGATACTTGGTTTAAACACAAAGGGAGGAATGGGTCATAAAATGTCACTAGTGGTTTCAACACAAATTGAACAATGGGTCGAAAAATGTCAGTAGGGGCCTTCGGAGAAGGACCGGGGACGTAACCGCAATGTACCTTGTGCTGAAGTAGTTCTTGGTGCTCGACTGGGTTGATTCGGTTTAAGGGTGCTGTTCAGCTTCTGCGACAAGTTAAAGACGGGAGACAGCTGTGGGTATCAGACGTCATGCAGTTCGTTGAACAAAGCTGGATGGACGGCACCAGGACAGCGGCTTGGTGTCAGGAATCATTGTCTCAGTGCTGGTTGTCAGTTCTGAAGCACTGGTCGAGACGTCTTGGGCCGCTTGAGCGACTGCGGCGTAACAACAGTCAGTGTTGCAGTCGTTTGCAGCTGGAGGAGCTTGACTGGCTTGAAAATGTCCTTTATGGCGGTTGGTAGATGCTTGTCGATGCACTTCTCCTAACTTCTGCACTGGGCTTGTGTTCTCCTTTAAGGTGGATGGCTCAAAGCTGAGGAGAGTGTTGCAGGCAGCTGCCTTGTCCTTGGTTTGGTTCAGAGACTCTGGCACTTCCCAACGAGGAAGCTTGCTGCAGAGCCTAGCAAGGCACACTGTGTGCTGGCTGGGTTCCAGTTCTGGAGCTGCTAGAGGGTCTTCTGGATTCTGTATGCCCCTCTGTTTCGTGGCAGATATTTAGGGGAGGGATCTTGCTTCTCTCTTGGAGGTCCTGGCCTTTATTCACTGGCAGAAGATGTAAGGCAGACTATACCTTCAGCCAGGGTCCATTGATGAGTTATTTCTTTTGCCTCTGGTGAAGCCTTCAGATTATCTGCCAAAAGAGAGGTTTGGTCCTCTTTTAAAGCCAAATGGACAACAGGGATTGGTGTAGGCTAAGTCTACCTCAATGCACCAATCCTGGATCCCCACCAACAATCACCTGTATTTTCTGAGGTCATAACCAGAGTGCCTTGCAACAGAAAAGGTAAAGGGGTTAAAACATGCAATACTAGGTCCCACCCACCTTCCTTTCTGTTGTTGATCAAAGGGTCTCTCTGGTTAATGGAGCTCTCAGTGGTTCCTGATTAAAGCGGCAGGTCTCTCTTGAAGCTGCAACGAGACCAGACTTTCTGGCTCTGCCAAAACACATTCTTGTGCCATCTGAATAGTGTCCCCCTGCGGGACGACTACTGTACACATGCAGTCCCAGACATGACATTTCACTGTCAATCGATACTGAATGCGGGAGCTGGCTTCAGGTTGACACAGTGCACATGAAAGGGTGTTGGGGTTTCCTGTCTCCTTTGTTAGCCTCTGCAGCCAGGCCCCATGTAGGCCTGTTTGAATTAAACTGTGATTAGTATGCCAGATCCATGGAACCTTTGTTAGGTAATTGGGCTGGTCACGTCAAGGGGAAGGTTTAGCCGGGAGATGAATAGTGTACTCCACCTGTCAAATCCCAACTAAATATCAGAGGCAGGCGGCGCCTATATTGTCTCGGGAGGCTAGCTCAGGGGCAACGTGATCGCCTTGGAAGCAAGATGACGCAGAGCAACATAGGATCAATCCACGGGTCCACGATTAGATACCTCTGGGTATTAAGCGTGTTATAAATAACCAATTATACTTATATTATCGTCTGTGGCCACCCAGAGTATACAGGTCTATGCATATGTTGTGCAGTGAGCATAGGAAATTGTGTGTGGATTAGCCCCACACATTTCAATGAGGGGTTCATCTACCATCATTTAATTTCATTTAAAATTTCAAAAAAGCCCAGGCGAGTGCACACCTACCGTACGAATGGTCGAATTCCTCACAAGATTTGACTGCGGCAGGAACCTCACACATATCTAACTGAAAATAAACATAAGATGTCCTTGTGTACTGTGTTACTCACTCTCTCTTCCCATTGTTTTGTCCAAAACGGGTGTTGTGTCATAGGGTTTTTTGTACGTTTTGTATTTCAGTTATATTTGTATCTTTGCATTAGTGTACAACTTTACAAGAGGAAACACATTAGATCAACAGACTAACGCATCTGTGTTTTATAGGTAGATAAATAGTATACTAATGACTTTGAAATGGCTGGTTACCATCATATTTAGGGTGGGGTCTATTAAGAGCGGCTATAAAACTGAACCAAAATAAAGTCTGTAACAAAGCTGCTGGTATTATGGCATCCTCCCCTAAACTAATCTTTCAACTTCTCAAGTTGTCGGTAGGTACTCAGGAACAAGGAGAAACTGGAGCCTACTTGTCTCCCTTTTGAGAAACCAGGGTCTTGTCGTAGAGAACATGGACCCGCCCTCTGCCCCACACTTGCATTGTCTACCTCTATATCTTCTTTTTTGTTTCATCTTTTATTTTTTATTGTGCATTTGGTTAATCAATTACAAACTGAAGTTTCAGGCCTATCAACAATCAAACATAAAACGTTACATTACAACAACTAATCACATTGTCCTTAATAAAATCACTATTCATAATTTAAAAGAAAGAAAAAGCAAGATATTAAAAACAACTATATGAATACATGGATCTCTATTATTAAATGTATCCGATTAATACAAGCTTTTCATAATAATTAATCATTCAGATAATACTTTAAATATTACATCATTCAAAAATGTAAAAGTCATTCTCTATCTTATTTAATTTCTTTTTCCACACACCGAAGGCTGCATTGGACATTACTAAAGAACTAGCTCCCATAAGTAAGCTCCAAAATTGGTCTTGTTGTATATTCTGGATATCTTGTGCAAACAAATTGTATCCTTAATGGTAATGCCCATACAGAAAAAATATGAAATATCAAATGAAACACTATTTGCAAACACAATGTAGGACCTAAAAGATACCCTTTTCATACCTACTTTAAAAAAATATTCGTCAGCGTCTTCCAGTGTCTTCCGTGTCACCATTGCCTTCATGTCTGCTTTTATCAAGGATACCTCATTAAAGAAATCTGCAAGGCCTAATTCCCCCAACATCTTACACAAATAGCCCAGCCACTTAATTCTCCACCACCAACCACAATCAAGACCTTAACGTCATGTCGAAACTTCAAAGAATGGAGTATCTTCAGTATTTCTCGTAGTATAGCATTTGTTTTAGGTTTAATTCTGTATAGACCAATTCGCTGTTAATTTGCTTACATCAAAAATTGACTTCAGAAATGTTATTTCCATGTTATCTAGAGCCTTTACAATTGCATATCCACAAACACAAGCTGCATAATGGACATGGCTGCATGTTTTTGCCTTGTAAATTCTTAATACTGGAACTGCTGATCGTGCCAATTGATTTACATACAATTTTAGGATGCCCCTGTTTGATTAGAGAGCGTGTTTGACTTGATAACATGGTTATTCCAAGTGCAATTATTAGCAAAAGTAGTGCCTGTAATCAAATATGGACACCTAAGTTTATTCAATACCTTTAAGAGATAATCTACATCTAGAGACTTTGCGGTCTGGAATAATCAAGATCTTGGATTTAGTCGGGTTTATAAGCAAGTTACGTTACAACATAAAATTATTATAGCTATCTATAAAAGTTTGGGGAGCAGCAGATGCAGTGGCAAGCGAGACAGTATCATCCATGTACATCGGGGAAGGAATCAAAATCCCCTCCATCCGCGGCCCCTCCTTTATTCTTAATACAAGGGCCTTATTAAGGCTATAAAAATATACATTAAAAATAATATAGTGGTTGTGGCCTTGTGTCAGGTTTACTTATCAGGATTCACAATCCTTGGCCAATTTCTAGATTAATTCAAATAGACCAGAGTCGGGAACGGCATGCACTGTCGAAGGCAGACAGATCAATAAAGGCCACATAAAGTGAGCCACCACCAGCCTCAACATACTTCCCTGTGAGAAGTGATGAATGTTGGTTCTTTGGTTGATGGGAATTGATAGCTTGGCAGGAACTGGCAGCGCAAGCTAAGCGCAGCTATGCTTGGGCTGGCCCTCTCTAGTCTAGCCAGGCAAGCGCTCTGAACAGGAGGGTGACATACATAAGTTCTACAACTATTGGTTGACGTTAGCGAAATACAAACGATTGGCCATTGTAAGACAACAGTGGTGAATAAAAATCATCCCAGTCATTTGTGGAAACAATTCTGACGACTGCTTTATCATAGCTCTTTTAAAGTATGAAAGGATATCGAGAGCATACTTCAGTTGTACAACAAAACAAGAAGGTAGAGTCAATCTTTGTCGAGAGGCCGACTCCATGGCGCAGAAATGTGTTACAAATCCAGTGTAGCATAAAGGGAAGGGACGTTTTTTCACATTCCCACAGAGTTCCCTGTGCTCGCTCAGTGCTTTGACCGGGATATGTGAAACAATTTGCCATTCACGAGTAATTAGACGGCAGTGTATTGTTGTTTTTAGATACTAATGTACCTCCACCACCAACCTCTTGATCGGAATAAATTCTCTGATATGTTAAGGACGAGCGCAATAATCACAACTTTGTGTGGGTGAAGGTCTATCATTTGGTGTTTTAGCCTAAAAGTTCCCTTTGAGTAAACTCACAGGACTACTTAGAGCAGAGATTACAAATGCTTCCATAGATGCTGTGCCATTGAAATGACGCAATGATCAAGGCAGGTGGATCCAGGGAAAAGGTTATAAGGGGATTGCAGAGGCAAAATGGGTCAAGACCAGCAATTGAATAACCTTTCCCTTACAGCTTGTAAAAGCACTTTTTGTAAAATGTACACAGTGAGCACTTTTTGTAAAATGTACACAGTGAATTGCGTCATAGGAGTGCTATATCTTGTTCCAGTGTGGACTCACCCGAAATACTTCTAAAAGTCCATGTGCCTGCTGTAGTGGGCCTTTACTGACAAAGGCTTGACAAGCCAGGTGACGTCTGCACAATGTCACTTAATTTGGGAATCTTGAAGTGGAAGGCACTTTTTTTAAGCAAGCAGAGAAAATGAGAATGAACCCCAAAACGCCCCCGTTTTTAAAATATGTATATATATACACGTCATGGTAGTTCTTGATCAGAATTGAAAAATGTTTTGTAAATTATAATCATTATTAAGACCAAACAGTAGACTTGTTTTTTATAGATAACTGATGCCGTGCTGAGAAGTAGTGTAGCGCCGGGCTGGTCAGGTGCAGTATGAGACTGCAGAAATGGAAGGCATTCTGCCCCACAGCCTTTCCTTCCCCCAAAGGTCGCATGTGGTAGAACCAGAGTGATTCTGCCCCCGAGCAAGTGTATTAAACCTTTGTGATGGATCAAAGTACATACATTTTGCATCAGTACAGGTGCAATAAGAACCAAGTCAAAAATTTCCCTATTGCAAAAAATGTATCCGTTCAATGCATTTTTACACCAGGGCAAAGGACTTGGGCAATCATTCCATGGGGCAAAAATGCATTGAAAGACTTATTTTTGCTCAATAGCAATGTTTATTCTAATGCTGATTGCCCTTCACAGGTGGAAACTTCCTGTAATAGAACCATTGTCCTGCTGCCTGGGACAGAATGTTCTGCCCAATCAAATAGAAAGATGCCTTCTAAGCCATCACATTGGATGGAATGGTTTACACACAATGATTGGATGGAAATGCACTGTTTTTGGCCAATTAGAGCGGAAGTAATATTCAGGTCCCTCTGGTGGTCAGGATCGGAGGGCATTGTGGCGAGTATACTTTCCTGATTGCTTTGCACCTGCCATTTGGAAAAAACAAGGTGGAACTCTGACCAGTCTATTCTGGTGGGTGCAACTAATTCCCCAAATTGTGCACCATTGGCGTGAGCAGGATATTTCGCCAGGTATGAGTGTGTGTGTACAAGCTTTATTTGTTTTCTATGCATTGTCTTGTTGTTTGTCTAAAATTTCATTTTAGCATTTTAGGCTAACGCATTGCACTGGTCCATTTCGGTCAATAAGTGCCTGTGTCTCGGTGCAACATTTAGAAGAGCTGCTGAACAGTGCCAGGGGAGTGTATTTATTAGGGCGGGCAATGTGGAAAATAATAAGTGCACGCCCGATTTCTTCTCAAAATGAGCGTGCACTTTCAAAATAATGTAAAGCGCAAATACTTATTTTAGCCAAAACAAGAATGGATTGTGCATAGTTCAGGCGCCTCACGAATGTAAATGTAAATAAATAAATAAATATGACCCCCTGCTTCAACAGTGTAATGTAGCGGGGTGATTTGTGAAGCGCATGCATTTATTGTTAGCGATCTCAGTGCTACTCGTTGGGCTGATTGGACCCCCCCAGGGTTGAACCTGCGACCAGGAGCTCACACACGGATCCCTGGCTGCTGTGGATGGATTAATCCACGTAAGAACAGGGAATTTGCACAATGTCTGTGCTCCCCCCCCCCCCGGACCCCCACCCTCATTACAGATGCAAAGGTTCCTTCCCTTCCAAGCGTTGCATTAACCTGGAACCGTCCCGAGCCCTGGACACATCAAGCCAGCAAATGAGTTTGTGATTTATTTATTAGCGCCATGATACTCCAGGTGAAGCCTGGCTTTCCTGGGCTCCTGAATGCCATGCAGTAGTGCTGGGTTTGCCCCTTCATCCTGCCAAAGTGGGCACCGGTGGGAGGCAGAGAGTAAACAACATGATATTTTCAATCAACGCCCGCCGTCCCCGTTGCATCGCGGCTCGGCTGTATGCTAAGGCCGCTGCCGCACTCTGCATGGGCGCCGGCTTCCCGCCCGCTCCTCCTTCATCGGCTCCTCGCTCGCCTGTTGTTCTTGGGTTGCCGTTGTCCATCGCCTTGTAATGAGATCCTGCTCCTTTGGAGTGAGATTTATTGCTGGGGAATGGGGGACAAAGCAACGCTCCAGGCAGGAGGAAACACAACTGGTAATGAGGCCATTTTTATAGGCGACGGGTTTATGATTGAGCGTCCCGCCCTTTAATGACATGCTATATTGCGACGCGATGCGACGGAAGGTCGGCCGAAGAGGACGCCGATCGATGGGACGGTCGCTGGCCGAGGGGACGAGGTCACTCTGGAAATGTGACACGCCACAATTTGATACACATTTGTTAAGCTATTAGATTTTGAGGGCCGCTCGGAATCGAAGCTCACGTCACATGTCCTGCTCGTTATTGTTGTTTTTCTTTATTTTAATAACGCTTTCCAATTATCTCTATCAAAACCTTCGAAGTTGAATCATGGTGCTTCGTTCTTAAAAAATCAAAGATGAATGCCTGGACTGCGCCAATGTTGTCGTGCCGGCTCTTCTAGGAGTTTCCTTTTCGCCAGTGAAGGCGCTTCTGTTTTTGGTGATGGACGGTGCCAATTGAGTTGAAATTGAACTAATTTTAACTAGAACTGTCATTGTGTGTTAAAGTGGAGAAGTGCGAAAAAAGTAGCAGAACTGTAAACAGTAAAAAATAAAAGTAGTGGAACACCGTCCCCGCTCACTGAGTCCACTGGTGATGGAAATGTTTACAGCACAGCCCTTGGGTTGAGCGGAACGTAACGATTTGAGGGAAGTGGGGCGACTCAGGGATTGTGTACAAGGCATTATCAAGATTTGCAGTGGGTGAGGGGGCTGGCTAAGGAAAGTATTGGGATGGTGTACTAGGTGTTGTTAAATAGTTCATCTTTTATAACAGGGTTACGACTGGACACCAGTCTCTAAGCCTGGGACTGGGATTTGAACCTGTGTTTTTCTGTGCTACCTTGCTTCCAAGGCAAATGTGCTGCCCCTGAGTTATGCTGCCTGTCGAAGGGAGTCGAGCGCAGCTAGGCACAAAGATCGAAGTGGCATTTAAAGACTTTGGATTTGTGCTCCTTCCAGGATTAAAAGACGGTGCCAATCTTATATGGGAGTGTGCTGGGTGTTATGCCAGAAGCTCGGTGTGCTTTGGAATTTACACCCTAACTTAATGATGTTCATTCCTTTTGCAGCGTCTCATATCTTTTTAGGTCAATTGGCCAAAGTTCACCTTTCATATGCTCCACGCCCCACATGGTCCAGTAGACACCTCTCCATGGTTAACAAGAAAACAATCCTTATACAATGACATGACTGAACATCTCCTGACTAAAGCTGGTGTCTAGACACCATAAAATGCCAGAGATGTCATGACCAAGAAGGGAGGATAAAGATGGTCGCATTCCATTTACCCCTGATGCTCCCCCGAACCTCTGGAAAACAAATACCACGACAGGATATATTTCACATTGTTTCAGTTTACCGTAAGGTCTACCTCCCACTTGCTGTTCATCCTACATAGATGGAAATCATCCATTTTCCTACCATTGTGCACTTCGTCAGTCAGTCTGAGGTTCGAATTAGGCCTAACCTCCTTGAGCTGCCGTGCAGAGTGGAAACTTCTCTCGCTCTATCGCAATATAATCATAGCCAGCAGGGCCACTCTTTTTTTCGATATAAATCAACATTTAAAGAAAGCAAAATCAAACCAATTATCGAGCTTAGAAGAAAAGATTGGACAGATTCTACATAAGCTTGACTTACCAACAGAAACCCTTCTACAAAACCCCTTGGAAGTAAAAAAAAAATAAAAACGGCTGACTGGATCGAAACAATCACAGGAGTCAGAAACCTAAAAACATTAAACTCCTTCCTGATAGTAGATAGGAAACTTGGCACCATGCCACGTTACCTGGAAAAATTCCCAGATCGAGAGATAAGAAACAACTTTCTCAGATTGAGACTGAACCTAGCCTATACAGGAGAAATATTGGCTCAAAGAAACCAGGGAGAGAAGGTAACAAAATTCTGCGAAATTTGTAAAACTTCGAACCTCCAAACATTGAAACATCTACTGCTGGAGTGCGAAGGCACATGGCCCATAAGAGTGTCTTTACTGAGGAGATTTGTAAGCAGAGAAGTGAGTCTAAACCAAGAAGCATTCTGGAACAGACTGATCTCCGGCCAGGAAATCATGCTCACTGCAGCTATAGTAAAAGTCTCAGAGAAACTTACTATACTAACAAAGTATCAAAAGACGACACGGCCTTTTGAGCTTCCTGGTTGACACTTTTTGGCCCCTCCAGTTATTTCAGTGATTCCCTGGTTTCCGTGATCCTATTGCAATTTTATCTTTGGAAAGGCACTATTCGTTTGTAAAGGTTTTTCTTTTTAAAACCAAAAACAAATAAATAAATAAAGATGTAGAGTTGGGGAATGGCCTTACCTCTGCCTTAGAGTTGTGTTATTTGTGGTGCAACAATGATGTTCACACCTTACAATACATTAGTACCTGGCGAGGGGGGTGTGGCAGCCTCCCAGCCAATGAAGAGGCTCAGTACAGGGTCATTACCACACTGGCCTGGGGCCGCCATCTTACCTCGCCGGGATGAAGGTAAGTGCGCTATTCCCCACATCCTCTGCCACTTACCCCCACTCCCTTTTCCACATTTCAATCCCCCCAACCCACTTACCGTGTGCTTCCGCCTCCCTCGTAGGCACCGGGAAGGGACTACAAGATCCATGGTGGCCATCTTGATTTGTAGTTTTTATCTCGAGCTGAAAAACAGCAAACACGTTGTTTCTCAACTCAAGATAAAAACACTATTAGTAGCCCGGTACAAAGTGCCGGGGTACTAATAGCAATAAACCCCTCGCAGGGGCACCATTACAAGTGTGGTAATAACCCAGGGCTATCGTTAAAACCCGTGCTTCGGTTTGTAACTCATGCCACAAGGCATTACCAGACCGGTAATGCCCCCTCCTGCTTGGGGTTTATTGCTTAAATGGAAAGGCAGGGCCATGATCCAGCGCAATAAGAAGAGAGCCTAACATGCAGTTTTTTAGGGACCCAAGTATCCTAATGAGACACATGCTGATCACATAAAATGGTATGTTTCTTTTTTTACTTATTTGTTTAAATAAATGGATGTTTATTAATGTGAAATGTTATACCCACATACACCTCTTTTTAGGGTCTTCCAATACTGACAAACAAGATAACTAAAGAACATAGAGGGAATGTGGTTAGCCCCAGGTCACAATATTTAGGCTAAAACCCAGCGTTTAAAATCTGATCTCCTTGTATAAAAGGTGACAACCTACCCAATTTAATAAAGCCCTTACTGAAAGTATTAATGACCTTGGGTCATTAATCAATGGTTTATTATGGCCCTTCTGTTTTGGACTCGGGATCCATGCTATGTGATGAATCAGAGGTGATTATCTCAAAAAGCCTGTCCCGGGACCCTTCTCATGTGCCTGATCCTGACCCTGAGGTGGTGTTCTGCAGGAGGATTACATGAGATGGGACTCCGATCAGGAGAATTGGGAGAACCCTCTAACTTACTTCCCTAAAGATACCCCAGTTTTCATGGCCTATTGTACAATTGAGCCCTTTAAAACAAAACCTTTGAACACATGGTTCACTCCTAAACTCAAAGAGCTAAGAAACGAAAAAAGGAAACTTGATCTATCTGAAAAGAAAATCTCCATAGCTAACAAAGATACCCTTCTAAAAACTACAGCCAGCTATAAAGAAGAAATTCTTTTAGCAAACCGTGAAACCTACAATAACAGGATCGACAAAGCAAGTTCCAGTCCTAGCAAACTTTTTAACATCTTAAGAGAACTTGAAGCGCCCACCGCCCCACAGATAACTGCATTAAAGATCAAAAATGGTGTACCAACATTCAAGAAGCACTAGCCAACAAAATCACTATGCTCCAAAATAAAATAGCCGCCAAAAAACTAAACCTACCTTCTCAAGGAAACATGAGGATTCAGAGCTCTATTACCCCTAAGCCTGCTGAGCGTTTCAAATTATCGCCGGTGGCTCCCCAAGAAGTGCAAAAAATCAAAACCTCACTCAAACCCTCCAATTGCCAAGGCGATGCATGTCCTGCCTCCGTCATAAAAGAAGGAGCGAGTGTATTTGCCCCCTTCATCACCTCATTGATAAATGCCTCCTTCCGCACAGGTTAAATCCCCACTAATCTAAAGAATGCATGGGTATTACCTCTATGAAAAAACCCATCCCTAGACCCAAATAAACCAAATAATTTCAGACCCATCACGGCAGTCCCCTTCTTACTAAAGATAATTGACAAAGCCGCCTATAACCAAATACAAAATTATCTGGAGGCCAACAAATGACTCAGACTCCGCCAATCGGGCTTTAGGCCCCAACACGGCACTGAAACAACCCTTTCCTAGGGAACAGAGGGAAATATACAGATCGACGATCTGAAAGATAAAGATAAATCAGCCCTCTTGCTTCTGTTGGACTTCTCTACCGCCTTTGATCTTGTTGATTATAAAATTCTATGTAAGCACCGTTACACAGCGATAACACTTTTCAACAGAAGCAACAGCATGGATCCACTCCTTTTTAAACAACAGATCCATGCGAGTCTTCTCTGCCACAGCCGTAGCCGACCGTATCCCAATTTCCTGCGGAGCTCCACAAGGATCCTGTGTCTCGCTAACCATGTACAATGCGTTTACCATACCATTGTTTGATGATCTGGACTTGATGGGTGTCACCTACCCTAATTATGCAGATGACACCCAGATCCTCATACCTCTGACTGGCAACTATGACAAAGACCTCATCCTTATAAATAAAATATACCTCATCATTCAGGCCTGGATGGCCTGATGAGAAGACTGTGCTTCTCCTCCTAGCCCCTCCTATCAACATGAATAAATTGAGTGACCAATACCGCTCCTTCAGCATTGATGGAAACAACATTAAAGTTGCTAAGGATGTAAAAACCTTGGGTTTCTACCTCGACTCCTCTTCTAACTTGCATAAACAGGTGAGCGCAACAGCCTCTATAACACATGCAAACTCATTAAATCCTGCAAACCCTTTCTATCTGTGAAGAGCTGTACTACCTTAGCCAGAGCCTAGTATTATCCAAAATCGACTATTGTAAAGCGCTGTACCTAGGCGCCAGAAAATACATCATCAAAAAACTCCAGATCCTACAAAACAATACTTTGAGAACTGCTTTGATTATACCACGCAGACAACACATAATGGCCACCAGACACAACAACAACTGGCTCCCCATTAAAGAGAGAATACAGCTTAAAACAGCTTCCCTGACTCACAAAAGCCTAATAATGCAGCCCCTCAATACCTGATGGAAAAATGTACCAAAAATCACCACGTCCGACTGACTAAGTTTTCTAATTCCAACTGTCTACAAGTGCCCAGGTACAAACTCAAACAAGCAGGCGGCAGCAGCTTGCCAGTTATGGCAGCGCAACTCTGGAATTCCCTACCTGCCACTCTAAGAGCGGGCCAATCGTTCTATAAATTCAGGAGAGAAATGAAAAGTTGGTTAATATCTAATGATACACCCTACTAGCCTGAACCTCCCCTCATCAATTGGAACTACACATTACAAAACTGGGTGTCCAGTCAAACGATCGAAAAAAAAGGATCGAATGACCTTTTGCTCGAATGCAAAAGGATCGAAAAAAAAGGGTCGAATTTTTTAAAATTTATTTATATATATTTTTTAGTTTGGGTTGGTAAAAAAATGTATTTAATAAAGAAAACAGGGGGGTGGGGAGGGAACCCCCCCCCCCATAAAAAAAAAAATTGACCCTTTTTTTCGATCCTTTGACTGTCGATCAAAAAGTATTCGATCCTTTTGTTTTCGACCCTATCACTGGCAACCACAAAACTGTATAGACTATATTATGTGTAATAAGCAACAGCATGTTTGTCCACTACCTGTGTAACTGCATATTTCCCAAAATGTAAATATTGCAAATATTGTAAACTATTCAATGCCTACTGTGCAAGTTTTGTCAATTGTTCTCCCTTTACCCACTGTTCCCTTGTATATATTTATTGTGTGTATCTAAGAAATTGCATATTCTTGTAATGCGCCCAGATACCTTCGTGTGCGGCACACAATATGAATAATAAACAAATACAAAATACAAACAAAAAGAACCAGAACATTAGGGACTTCAAGTCCCTTAATGCTCTAAGTACTGGAATGCGGAAGAGGGGCTCAGAGGTACAGAACTGCAATGGGAAGTCTAGTGGTCCTAATGAACTACACTTGAGATTGACCTTTGAATATTTCAAGCCCTTTCAGGTGCATGCCATTTGAAGAAGTGGCCAGCAGTGATGGGAGCAGCAAGGGTAGAGAAACGAAGACGCCAGAACTGCTGCTGCGTTTGAAGCGGATTAAAGTCCTGAGAGGGTCCTTGAAGTTTGAAACCTGAAGTGCAGAGGTCGCGCAGCAGGAAGCAGTGCTTTGACGGTCTGTCCCGTGGGAGAGAGAAGCTCTCCTTATTTTGTGCCCTGTTCCGGTGAATGGTGAGCACCTGAGTATGCAAGGAGCAAGACAGGCTCCTTTCCAGAACATCGCGGGCTGTGGGAATATGACCAAAGCTGTCATAAGTTCAGGAACCGACAGCAGAAGCAGAATTTGCAACAGCAGCCGATCAAGCGGATGTATAGAGAGAGACCGGTGAGTTGGCCTTTGTTAGCTAAGCACATGCCGCTCCGTAGTCGATCGCTGACTGCTTGCGAACATTTTGAATACCGAACTAATGAAAGAAAGCCATGATGGCGTTATACTCATTTTGAAAGTAAGCGACAGTAGTAGGGCTACAACTATTATTATCAAAGCAAAGATGGGGCAATACTAAGAACGACTTTAACCATAATTGCCAAAGTAAAGAGAGGACAATATTGCAGAAAGATTGTAACCATCATTCCCAGAGTAAAGAAGAGGCAATATTTGAGCACGACAACAACCAGCATTGCCCAAGCCAAAGTAGGGCATTTATAACAAAGAGACATTGCCAGCAGTTACTTGATATGAAAGTAAAATATCAAAAGTGGCAGGAGAGAAACCTTCCTTGAAGAAAGTATTAAGGAGGAGAGGGACATAACCTGCATTGCTTGTGGCAAAGAAATCAGTGGAGCAACCATCACCAATGTGTATTGTATCCTCACATAAGAAGTTGTGAATTTCAAAGTTGTTGAAAGTCAGACTTTTCTAAAGGTTTAAAACAAGCCTCACCACAGAGTGCTTGTAGTAGTTTTAAGAGTTTTTGTCCTGGCAGGCAAGTATACCTGGAAAGCGATTATTAGTGGTAGTCCTGGCAGGTTAGTGGACCAGGAAAAAGAAATTGAAGTACTGCATTGTGATTGATAGATAATGGCAAGGCCATTTATGTGTTATGATGAACTGTGGTAAAAAAAATTCTGATAAAACATTGTTGCTGATGAAGTATTGTGGAAATATTAGTATGAAGACAAAGTCTTTTTGGTTTTTTGGAAACTTTGACCAATCATTTTGAAGAGTGATAAATTGTGTTCCATCATATGACAATCCAAAAGCCAAGTGAATGACTTTAAGAACTTAGTGTTGTATTCAGAGCAGGGCTTGACTACTAAAAAGAACATTCTTATTTGGAATTTTGATTTGAAAAATCCTGCTTTAAACCTGGGGAAGGGGATCCGACTCTGGTTATAAAGATAGATGGTTACAACGTTTATATTTGAATATAACTGTTATATTTGTTGAATTTGTGCTCTTGCACCTTCAAGCGTCTCATGTGCTAGATGGAATTACCACTAAAAATCTCGTACCCAAATAAGCAGACAGATTCAAAGAATATGGCAAAGCACTACTTTATTATCAGCATATAAATAAAGTAGGGCAATCTGGAGAATAACAGGCAGTAATTCACGCACTCACACCCAAATGCGATTATACAAAGGTTTTATACCTCAATATGCATCATCTGTGATGTCATCCTACACGGCAAACTAAAACCTATTGAACAGAGGGATTGGTTAAGGAAACATATGTTACTATAATATACATAAGTGTTAACAACTAAATTGGCTGTTCCTTATCTAGTGGGCAAGCCTCAAACTACCTCTAAATATGTATAATACTGATTATAGCGGAAAAGTGGCAGTGGGTTGGTCTTTGCAACATTATATAGCATGTTGCTACGTAGACCCTCTGACTAATTGGCATGCTTTCCCAACCTTGGACTTTCGGCTCGTTAGCAGGCAAGCAAAACGAAACTCAGGTGCCGCAAGCAAAATCAGACTACTCCCCACTTTCCCAATTAGTACATCGTCTCTCACCAGTCAGGCCCCAAGCCAAGGCTTCTCCTTTGTAGTTGAACTCACAGTCTGCTCTCTGCTCTGGGAAATTCAAGGGAGTGTAGGCACACTATTATCTTCGTTTGGGCTTAATGAATTGCCCTTGTTTTCAACTTCTGAATCACGTGTGAAGAGACCACCAATGCGTTAATCTCGACCTTCTGTTTACTGCTATTTGATTCAATTGAATTGGGTATCTGTGAGGAATTCAACCACCCGCACGGGGAGAGTGTGCTCGCCTGGGCTTTTTGATTTATTGTTAAATGAAAATGAATGATGGGAGATCAGCCTCCGAGGACTATGTGAGGCCATTCCGCACACAGTCCATATGCTTCCCGCACAAAACGCATAGTCACATGCACTCCGGGAAGATACAGCCTACAGGCGACGTCTTCCCCTGTCATATTCAACACGAATGTGACAGCCCCGGGTGCATCAAAGCATCTCAAGAAGGGGGAAGGCACACCTTTTTCCAGCACGGGCAGCCTAATTTAAATATCAAAGGCCCCATGGAACTGATTTCCTTTTGTCTTATCCAGCTGATGACAGTGCATACTAACAAGATAATTGAAGCAAGTCTGAGGGGAGCTTGGGTGCCAGATAGACAACAGGAACAGCCGGGCTAACACCCCTTTGGTATGCAATGTGTCAACTTGAAGCTAGTTCCCACCTCTCTGTATGAAAGGCAGTGAATGGCATGCCTTGGTCCAGCAGTTACCCCAGGTGTCCCTGCAGAGCAGACCCCTTTCAGAGGGGAGAAGTATGTGATTTAGTAGAGACAAGAAGTCCACTCTCGCCACCTACATCAAGGGCTTTAATCAAGAGTCACAGAGGGCTTAGTTAACCAGAGAGACACTTTGATCTACAACAGACAGGTAGATGGGTGGGACTTAGGAATGTGTTTTCACCTCTTTCACCTGTTGCAGAGCACTCTGGTCCTGACCTCATGCATAACAGAAGATTGTTGGTGGGGACCCAGGAATGGTTCGTGAATGTAGGCTTAGCCTGCACCAATCACTGGGGCCCATTTGGCTGTAAAAGAGGGCTGAACCCCACACTTAGCAGATCATCCGACGACTTCAAAAGGAGTAAGAAGAAGGACTCATTTGGACCTGGGCTGAAGGTACAGTCTGCCTTACATCTTCTGCCAGTGAAGGAAGGCCAGGTGTTCCAAGAGGAAAGCAAGATCCCTACCTAAACATCTCCTAGAGAACAGAGGGAGATACTGGATTCAGAGGACCCGTCGAGCAGCTCCACAACCGGAATCCAGCCACGACACAGCATGCCCTGCTAGCGTCTGAGAGCCAGCATCCTAGGTGGGAAGTGCCGGAGAGTCACTGGACGAAGGACAAGGCCGTTGCTTGCAATCACTCTCCTGAGCTTTGGGCCGTCTGCCTTGAAAGGACACTACGAGCCCTGCAAAGAAGCTAGGAGGAGTCCCTCACAAGCATCATCCAGCGTCCATCTTTTAAGGACATTTTTGAGACAGTCGAGTCCTCGAACCGCATCTGTCTGCACTGCGGCTGTTGTCACACCGCAGTCACCAAAGCTGTCCGAGATGCCTCGAGCAGCATTCCAGGTCCGTCAACTAGCATAGAGGCAACGATTCTTGGCCCTGAGCCGCCGCGCCGGACAGCCTGCAGATGTCCGTCCAGCTTCTCTTCCCGAACTGCCTGCCACCTGGTACCCGCAGTTGTCTCCCACCACTATCTCTGTCTCAAGGGCTGTGAAGCACACTGGAACCGCCTTGACGCTGTCGAGCACCAAGAACGTCTTCAGCACAAGGTGTATTGTGATTCAGCCCTCCTGGTCCGTCTCCGAAGGCCTCTAGAGACACCTACGACCCTTTGCCCCCTTGGTGCTGGAACCAAGTAATCTTGAACAGTAAGACTGATTACTGTACCAACTATCCTCCTGTCAGTATCCAGAGTGCATCCCTTTCCTACGTGAAACTGTCTATCCTCTGTGTTCCTTTACAGGGTGGGTTGTATGTTGTAGTGTGCTACAACTGTCTGTTGTAGTAATAATAAAGTAGATATTTTTATACAACCTTGACTGGACAGTCCCTTTTATCATTGGGTAGTAATTGTAATTTCGCTGTGTTGCAACTAACCAACAATCCACAACCATGCTGAGATAAGCCTGATATTCCGTCCATATTACCAAAAATTGGACGAGGAGGTTTATAATTCACTTGAATTCCAATCTGTTCGGATCCCATCTGGTTTACTAGAGGTTTAGAAACCAATATTCATCCCTGAACCACTGGTGCCCCGGAAGTTGATTTGTCACAGTGTCATTACCCTTCTTGGCCTCTAGAGTCTAGTTCACTCCATCTTCCATAGGTTTTCCGCATCTTCAATTGCCTAATACTTGGCTCTTGAAGATGTTTTCTCCTTGTCTTAATCTAAGAGAAATATGTCTTACGTACATTGCTTATTCTTCTGACTCCCCTTGTGCCTTGCAATTTTTCCTTGAAGTAGCATCCTTGATCCCAGGCCAATAGACTCCTCTTTATTCCTCAGACAAAGCTGTTTTTCCAGCATCTCCTGCCTGCAGCCCTGGTCTGTCTGAATAATTTTAATAGAAGTCCGACGTACATCTTTCCATCCTGGCCGCTCTAGCCATGTTATGTTTCCCTCTGCAGCAAGCTTCTATATGTCTCATCTAACTTGTGTTTCGGTGTATATACATTTATTAATCTATTAATTTATTAATTTATTCGGTGTATATACTTTATCTTCTTTGCATATTCAATTTCTTCACATGCGATTGGATATTTCTCTTGTCACTTCAGTTAAATCCTTGTTCTTTGAGTATTTGCATATTGTTTCAGTAAGTCTCAGTGTCTTTCATCTTTGAAATAATAAAGAATAATTCTTCCAAAAGAACATGAGTAATTTGTCAGATTTCACTTATAGCTCTATGATATCCAATGGTGTGTGTAGGCATCCTTCCACCGTCTCAGTGCGAGGGTACATTTCATACAGTTGTCTGAGTGCATATCGTCTCTCATAAACTCGATGCAATATTGGGATGATACCTGGTGTCCCACAGAGGGCTCTTCTCGTACTGGTGCAATATGACGGAGGTGAGGGGTGGGAGCTAGGGGTAACATGTCCACCATCTCCTTTACAAACCTGCATGGCTATATAACACCTGTATGAGTTTGTTGTATGTGTAAGGGTGAGGGACAGATTTCTTTAATTACAGTGTTTTCCTTTAGTTTTACTTTGATAGGCAGGGAAATCCTCTTTAGGTTAGGGATAGCGAGGCGTTTTAACATACCCTTATTATTTAATAAAATTGCTACTTGTGAAAAACCTTTATCTACTTGTCCGCCATGCATTTCTGACCCCTCACAGCTCCAACTGTGGAATTACATTTCAGAAAGCTCCTCACTATCAAGTTGTTACAGCTCGGTTATATGCTTAAACATATGTTGGATATTTTTGAATACACCTAAAAGTGTGCAGCCCCACCTTCGGCATCTGGGTGCTGTCCTTAATTCTCATTGTAGTACAGAACATCTGTATTCAGGCTCCATAGGATGCAGGAAAAGACAACATTAAAATGCTAAATATTGCATGATTTTCTAATATGAGAAAGTCAAACAGAATGATTAAAGTCCTGGCAGAAAAGCCACTTCATAAATTTTATGTGAAAGATTGATAGGCGATGCATACAGGAATATCGTTTGGCATTTTACTCCAAAATGAGGGATCAAATCAGGACAAATCGATATACACAAAGTAAAACGACGCACAATGTCCTGCTCTTAATTTCAAAGGACTATTGTCTGGATACTTGTAGATGATGTCAGATCTGTTTGAAAACATGTTAAGGAATTATTTTTTTAACTATAGAATGACTCTTGAAAAACACTGTCACTAGCATGCACCTCTTTTATCTTTTCAGGGAGAGCATACACACGGGTGGGGGTAGTCCACAGAGGGGGTATCACTGTTAACTAAAGTAAGATAAGGTGGAATGCCGGCAGCAACTTTTTTTTAAAACCATGGTATTACTTTTTTCGATTGAAAAACGAATAACGTGTTGCTCGTATTATTTTTTTTCAAAAAACAAAACTACAAACGACCTAAAATTCTTTAAAATAAAAATATCATTTTGTTAGAGTCAAAGTTAAATCCCATGACAAATGAACATGCGCCCATGGAGTTCTCTTTCAGTTTCCATTACCAACAGGCGGTAGCAAAGATATCTATCAGGTGTGGTCAATGAAGTGGGCAAGTAACCCCTTCCTGGAGAAAAAAAGCTAGGCCGCCATATTTAAAAAGTCTGCCCTTTTTGGCCTTTGACACTTTATGTTATTGTAGGTTTGCTCTTCAAGGGCAAATATAGTGGTAATCATTTCTGGCAGATTTCCAAGCTTCCTGTTGTGTGTTTTCATTTCTGAGCAGCACCTGCATGTACTAGAAATCGGCCATGTCTCATTTGCATACCCATGTGTGCCTGTTGACTGGTCTGGACACTGCTGTTTTGGTTGAGGGTTCAGTTGAAAAAGCTTGAGTGGAAGTAGTGTTGTGAGAAAATAACTTTTTTCAGAAATACTCTTATGTAGACCAATTTATTCAATGTATTCTACTTCAGAAAAGCTTGTTCGGTACAATACACTGATGACGAACACTACAGGCAGGTTTTTTAAAAGTGATGTACACTTCACCGCCTCCTGCAATAGCTTTTTAAATCTTTACTGAAACATTTACACCAGGGGTACACCATTCTATAAGGGTCTCGGTGTGCTGGACTGTTCAAGGGGCGGTCAAGCTTTGAAAACTAGAAATAGTAAATAGGAGGTGAGTTTATTAACGTTTGTGTTGTATTTCTTTAACTTAACATGTGTATTACACTTTGTTAAAAATGCTACATTCTCTCGGATAACTGTAATGTTTCATAAAAACAGAATGAAAATTTTTTTTTAAAATGGGGTCTACAGAAGAGTACGCGAGGCCTATGGTATTAGCATTGACCTCCAAGTCTAGGATTTACCACTAACCAGTAGCTAACTACAAGCTCGACATTTGCTTTTTCTACTTTTCAGAAATCAGAAAAGTTGTAGCTATGGCTAGGGGCTGCTGTGAGCCGTTGCATGTTACACAATACGAGGAAAGGAGCAAGGCCAGAGTAAGTGAAAGCACCCTGCCTCTGCCCAGCGTGCACTCCCTTGAGTCTAGAACATGCCCCGGGCAAAAGCTCTCTCAGGATGATCTGGGAGATGGACTCAGTATGGGTTATTGGGAGTGATGAGTGAGCGTGAGGAGGAACCACCACACAGGAAGGAAAGGCTATTCCACAGTTTTGTGTTTCATGTTTTATAATGGGGTGTAAGAGCCCAAAATATATTGATTGCACAAACCCACTGGGCTGCTATGCAATAATACAGTCATTTTTCAGTGCCGATTGCTTCCATTCTTCCCCTTGAAGAATTTGATATCTGCCCATGATCACAAGTCCTACAAGCCCCCACACAGACTCCTAGGCGTATTGCTTTCATGCCCATGGCTAGAACACAAGAGCTCATTATAAACTGACGAAAATTACAGAACTTTGCTTCCCCTCTGTGTGCTTGTTGTGTTTACGTCCGTCCACTTTTGTTCACAAGAGCTCACAATATACATCTTGCCAAAGATCCCACGTGGACACTGCTATGAGCGTTTTCTCGCTGCGTGGTCCTGTTTTTTCTATCTTTCCTCCTCATGGGACACACGAATGTCTGTGGTGTTTGCACAGGATCAAATGGTGGCACTGCAGTGATTCCCTCCATCTCCAAGTGCTGATTCCGACTTTCTTTGCTCCTCATAAATGCAAGACCTCTGCATATACAAATCTACCAAGAGCATTGCTACTGTAGTGAACAATATAGGCTGCCCATCACAAACTTACTGCAACACCTACCATACTGTGTTTTAAATGCAATAGCAAATGGCACATTGTCTTGGGACGATAGCTCAGGGGCAACGTGCTCGCCTTGGAAGCAAGACGACACGGAGCAACACACGTGCGATCCCCGGTTTTGTGCTTAGAAACCCCTGTATATTAAGTGCGTTATAAATAACCTATTATATCATATTTTATTATGAAAATCAGTTGTGAATTTTAAGTGTTACTATAATGTATTGTTTATTTTCTTTGTTTTAAGAATCAAGATTGCGTTATATTATATTATAGTGTATCTTAACAAATAGTATGTCCCATGCCAAGTCTGTATTATGCAGGTTCCTCTCTATAACATCAAAAGGGATTTCTACTGTATGGAACAATTTTTGTTACTGGGGACATGATTGTTGTCCTGTAAACCACATTTGTTCGTACACTGTGATTGCTTTTAATGTTCAATTGAATTTATGCCTATTTTGAAGGAAATTAGAGTTTTCATTTGGTGATTTTGTTCCTCTTCCATATCTGAAAATTCACATGAAGAGAATGAACCTGAAACTTTTTTATAACTCTTTTGAGATTTTGTTGTTCTTTTCACTAAGTAGCACGCCTTAATCGAATGCCACCTGGTGTCCAGTCCCACCCCACAGTTCTGGGACAATTAACAGGCTATTTGTGATAAAAGCTCCATTGTATTCAAACCAAAATACTTCGAAGGTGGTTCCCTTGCTTTATGTAAGTTACATCACCACAATAAGATACGCAAACTATGATGATTTGTTTACACAATTAGAATTGGCCTGCATGTCACAATCTCAGTACGAGGTAGCACACACATGCATTCACGCGATATCTATGACATAAAGTGCTTATCTGTTCATTAAAGTTCATTAAAGCCAACTTCAAATATCATTTATAGATCATTATGTTCTGATGATCAACAGCAGATTAAGGGCCTGATTCATGGAAGTGTTTTATAATGGCGCAATCCCATAGGAAAACGTTCCATGAATCAGGCCCTAAAACTTTGATTTTCTCCAATATCAAAATCAAGTACTGGTATTAGAGAAAAAGTTGCTTAGAAAAATGATGTTTGTGTACACATACATTAACACCCCAGCGCCCCAATGTGTGACTGTTGGGTTTTGGATTCCTAATTTGTGCATGCTATTTAAATGTCGATTATGATGAGTATCATCCTGTTCTGCAGGTTTTGGTTAGAGAAATAGTGTTATCAATTTAGATTGCACAGGATCTCGATTCATAGACCCAATACAGGAAAATCATTTAATGATATCATGATTTCCTAGAACAAGAAAAGTACCCGCCCCACTTCACTTCACAGATCCCTTCCTCTACTGGGCAATGACAAGAGTGAGGAGAGGATGTCATTTATAGAAGTATGATTTTCTTTGGCAATAGAATTAGAATGGGAAACATCCTTTTAATTTCCATAGTCACATGTTTCTATTTTACACAGTGGTAAATATTTCAATTTGCAAAGTACTAGCCAGCCTTAAAAAAACGGCATGCCACCTCAATTCTACACATGCACACAGAACACCATTCCTTAATCGCCAACAGTCAATTACCACTAGCAACCGGCTGGTGGCGAGTGCACATTTTGCACCTTGTTTCACATACCTATGGCTTTCACAGGTTGCAAATGATCAAGCAATTTTCTAAGGCTATGAAGCATGTTCAACGATTCACACTCCAAAGTATCAGGCTACAGATGTGAATACTATAGGATTAACTTTATTTTAGCTATCATTTTCAAAATGCTGCGTTGTTGGCTCTGGGAAGCCCTCCCTGTTTTACACACCGCACACAGTACAGAAAAGGCATCTTTGTTCTTATTTAAATGTAATCTCCCTCAGCAACGAAAGTAGGATATAACTCCAATAGCAAGCTACAATACCTTATTCTCATTCTGATTCATCAGTCTATCAGCTATGTGCTGGGTGAATAAAAATGCTTATTTGAATCAAGCAAACAACTCCCACTTGGCTTTAAATATAGTGAGGAAGTGCTTTATGTACAAGATAGACAAACGCTGTTCTGTGACACAAGGGATTGCATATGGCCTTTATCCAGTCCCTCTTCTGCTTGAGGGTCATCCAGGGCATTTATATCTGCTTTCAATACTTTGGAAATCCCCAAAGTGGTTTATTTTTACCCCACTGCGCACCCTTAATGACCTGCCCACACGCTTTTCCATTGCTTCAGATTCTCTCTAGTTCATTCCTATTCTAATATTTAGGGTCTACCTGTACTTTTCTTCCTTTCTTTGACAAGCCATTCATTTTACATTGAGTTTCTGCACCACACAGTATTTTGTGTTTTTCATATGCAAATACTTACCAGATCAATCTGTTCCATTAAGCTTAGCCCAGAGGAATCGCAGTGAAGAATCAAGCTCCATTTATTGAACTTAGTTCCAGTGACTTTGGAATGGTTCAAGATTTTCACTCTCCACTAGCAAGTGGCTAGTAATCATTGAATCTTGGCGAGTAAGACATCGGGTGTGGTTTGTATCTGTAGAATTGAGGTGGCAAGTGACCTTTCTGCTTTGCTAGAAGCTTCCAATCTACATTTACTACCTCTGACTTAAGTTTTATTTTATTTAAATTTTATTGTATTGGTAATTAAACTGGTCAAAAAAATACATGCCAAAAAACAATCTTTACGGCTCATTAACAGGAAAGGAGATGATAGAGAAAGGGAATTAGGGATGAAGCAGAAGGAAGGGGGAGGGTAAGTAAAACAGCAGTCACGCGCAGTACAGGGGCTGCGCTGTAGAGCTGGCGTTAAACGTTATGTTGTAAGGAATTTGTAAAGTTCTAAATGCTACTGAAGATCTCTTTGGGGGCTTGGCTGTTGTGAAAATCAAGAAAATGGCCCAGTTAAGGCACCCCAAAACTCGTGCGCCATCTTTTACCTTGAGGGAAACCATTTTTTCACTCTAGACCATTGGGGCAAAATTCTGCCCCTCAATCATACAAATCCGACAGGGTTTTCTGATTTACTATTGAGTATGTAAATGATTTCCTGTTTGGATTTAAATTTATTGCATGAATATTCATGTTGGATACCCTCAAAACCTGACCGATGTGCTGCCCTAATGCCCGAAATGGTGTCCCTCTGCTGCAGTCCTAACTATATGAATTGTCACCAAGTAATGATAGTTTCACTGACAAAACCTATGCAGTACTTGTCAGTGTGGCAGACATGTTCCTTATTTCCCTAATACAAATGAAACATTTGAATTGAAATTTCATTGTAAAGTATTTTCGATACAATGCCTTGGTGCCATAGAGCTATATGATGCCTTTGAGGGTGCTGTTACCAGTTGATGGATAGAGGACTGTGGGACATAGAGATGGGAGTGTTTAAACATACAGAGCTTAGCATACATGGACATTTCAGTATTTAAATATATATGCACAAACAGGTGAAGTGCAGAGTAGGGGATCATAAGGGAGGGAGGACGTTGCCCGAAGACTCAAAAGTTCCTTCCCTGTGAAGAAGACGTGATATCAGGGCCATCTTGAATCCTCTTAAAGTGGGAATCGACTTTATTTCAGTAGAAAGGGGCTTCCAATGAAGGGGAACAAGGAAGGTGAAGGAGCAAAAGCGGGAATTGGCGAAGGATGGTCGACGCACAGAGAGGTTAATGAGAGCTTGAGATAGGATACCGGGGAGCAGCGGTTAATGGAGTTGGCCAGGTTGGGGTGGGAGGGTAACCCCTGGGTTGATTTGAAGAAGGAAGGATGGAATTGAAAGGGGACACGTTTGTGCAAAGATCACCACCTCTGGTGCACAGATGTAGGGTAGCCTCGAGGGAGGTTGAAGAGGGTGAAGGTGGCTAAGTTGTCAAGTTTAGTAAAGGAATACAGAGGAAGTGCAAGGAGGTCTCTGGTGTGGTAGTCTAGCCTAATGAGAATTCGAGTGGAAATGATTCTTGGCAGAGTGAAATGTGAGGTAGAGTAAATCCTACAGATCTTCAGCAGCTTAGGCCTGACAGTCATTTTGGCCAGGTTAAAGAAGTGTTGTGGTTTAAGATCGCTATCAAAAAGCGCGTCTGGGTTGCAAGTCGTGAGGGATGGGGTGATAGCATCCAGTGGGAAAGGATATCGGAGAAAGAAGACGTGTGAAGCGTTGGAACCTGGTAGGTGCATTACATCAGTTTGGGAGCTGTTAAGGAGCAGTTTGTGATTCAAGAAGATAATTTAGGATTGAAGTAGGGGAACGGGGAAGATTTGCGCTTCATCTGCAAGGAGATGATATGACTAGCCAAAGGCGGATACGGGCTTACTGAGGAGCAAAGTGCAGTATTGTAGGATATGGTTTGTTTGACCTAAAAAACCTGACCTACGGCCCATTTGACCTAATTTATTGACCTAATTCTTTTTTACCTACTGCAGAGGGAGACCCCACAATCGCCCCTTATGCGGGGGGAGACCCCCAGCACCCCCACATCCAGTCACCTCAACCTATTCCCTTACCTTATCCCACAACAATTTTTTTATTAAAGTGTACCATTTGACCTACTGAATTAGGTCACAAAGATGCAGTCAAATGGAAGCAGGTGAAGTTGGCATTAGGTCAACTATGCTAATAACGTATTGTATTGCACTGTATCATTTGCATAGCGCCTTTCACCATTGGCATGGTCACATTGAGAACTTGGTGAGCCAAGGATTCCGTCCCGGGTCCTGGGACCCCACCTCACACCGTGGGTTATTCAAATATACTGCATGGTGAGTCTCTCCAAGTAAGAGGAAGTCAAGGGCTTAGAACGGCAATCACGCAGTGATGGAACACTGAAGCCGACTGGCTTGTACGCAAATAGGAAGGCGGTTCAATCAACCACTCTCGACTGCCTATGCAGAGGTCCAAGGGCTACTTGGCAACCAGCTCTACAGAGTCTTTACGTGTCGTACCCACTCGACCTGAAAACAGCAGAGTTGTTGTGGTCAGCCATATGTGTAATTAAGATAGGTAAGGTGTCGGCCACTTTAAAGCCATCTGGGAAGATCCTGTAGACGGAGAGGTTGAAAAGTGGCGGAAAGTGCGTGCAGGTACGGGAGGGCCGTTCCATGACGATCAGGGCTGCACACAGTGATAGGAAGCATAGGCTAGGTTGTGAGACTACAGGATGTGACCCAGTTCTGCCAGGTAACAAGTGAAAGAGGGAAGACATGGGAGGAAGGGAGGGAAGTTAGAAGGTTCAGAGGAAAAAGGGAGAGTAAGAGAAAAAAAAGCAGACACTGTGTCACAGATGTTAGAGATTTTAGTGGAGAAGTAGCAGTCAGAAAGGTATGGTAGCGTGCATAGAGGGGCCTGGAATGTTTGCACGTGTGCAGTGAAGAGAAGAGTTGAGGCCAGAGCAGTATAGTGACATGGCAAAGCAGGGGCAGAGGCGAGCATGGGTGAGGATTGCTTTCAGAAGGGAAGTGGACCACAGCCCCTACACCAGCAGCATCAATGAAGGCGGTGAGTAGTCCTCGGATCCTTCATGGCTGGTAACACCCAAAGTTGAGTCTGGAAAGGAATGTGAGAGGGAGTGTGATTGTGGTGCTTCAAGGGAATGGTGAGTGCCAGGTTGAATTTGGAGAATGATTTATCTATCGATTTAGTATTGCGTAGTGTCAGATGGTGGGGGATAGACAGAGCACATGACACAGGATTCTTAGCCTCATTCACAGTGATTTTATTCTGATGCGTTAAAGAAGCATTGGGATTCAGCCTTTGAGTGGCCCGGACTGGAATGGGTCTTAGAGGTGGGTCTTAGTAGAAGGTTGATAGATAAAAAATAAAAAAGAGAGTCAGGCTGCCAGGAGATGCTAGATATGAGTTAGAGAAGCTGGATCAAGTAGCTGAATAAAGGAAAGATGACTAAGTTGGAGAGAAAGGTGGGCGAATGGATGTCTTTACTGACCAGTAGACTCACCAGGCCACTTTCTCGCAAACGTTCTCCCAGATCACCTCCTAAATCAGACAGCAATGAAACATACTGTCAAATGCCACCTTGCACGGGCCCACAGAGTACCTGCCGCCCTGCAGCATGACCCAGAACTTAAAATGACCTTGTAATGATCAACATGGTGGAAGGCGGCAGGTCATTGGGCAATGAAGCCTAAACGTTGGTATATGTGTGTGTGGGGGGGGGGGGATAGGGCGGTGAGGTCCTGGGATCATGGTGGAAGAAAACAGGGATTCTAAAGGACCCTCCCTAAAAGAAAGAGTAGCTGGGAAAGCGGTTTGTGAGGGAGGCCCTCTAAAGTGAACGAAATATGTGTATGCCAGCATTGACCAAAAGGTAAAAGGTACAGGGACAGAGCAGCAGCTTGCGCCTGGCATTGACCCGCCCGCACTAGTGACTGCCAGTCTGAAAAAGAGGCCATTTGGACGGAAATCCCAGTCAAAATGGCCGGGACAAGTCTAGTTGAAAGATATTATGGCAGCCGGGGAACTGAGTAACGAAGTTGGAAAAACCACTGCTGCATCATTATTGCCGCTCCGTATTTGCCCGTCTCGGCGATGGCCTTGTTGCCCCAGCAGGGCTCCTCAAGTATCAGCGGACGAGTGACCCGCTCACGCCAAGCACAACTCCCAGCATCTGCCGAACTGCGCTCCTACGTCAATCTTCAGAGTTGGCTACAAAATAAATGCAACTCTTTCTTCATAATTTTCAACTGATGGGGAATAAATGCTGCAGGATAAATTATGCACGCTACACATGCATTCTGGCAAATAGTTAATTAGAAAATAAATGTCACCTGAACTAATTTGCAAGAGGTTTTTTTTGTTGCTGCATGTGGGTAATTCAGATAAAGAGCTCTGAGGCCAGGCTTGGCACTGTGGGTGTTTTAAAGGTTACTGCTGAGAGTTCTGACACGCAGGCCTCCTTCTTTTTGTAATTTCCTTGATCAGCATTATTGATGGAGTTTATGAGGCAGTTTACAAGTACTGCATGGTTGAAAGACGAAAACTGACTCTGGTACCTCACCTCCCACAAGGTTTATTCTGCATTGTACAGGGCTATAAATTTTTACAATCAATCTACCTAATTAATTTAGCAGAACAATTATATTCTCGGTGTAGTCTTTCAAGGATTAAAATGATTTTTTATTTTCAACAGCCGCGCGTTGACTTCAGTCTCATTTGCCTAAAATCCACTGCTTTAATACTAGCATGAACATGTATGCTGCCGTTGAACCATGTGTCTGTTCGGCATAACTGCAATTATTGCAATTATTCTGTTCATTGACCCCAATGTGCCCCCAAAGATAGTCCACCAATTAAAAATAAGATGTAAAGATGGGCGTGTATGTGCACTGCCTGTCTTTTTCCATCCGGGAGGCTTGCAAAGGGACCGCCCCTATGTCTCCACAGGGCTAGTTCCAGTTTGCCAGAGAGGTGGTAAGTCCAGGTCTTGGTGGCACTGATGCAGCAATCTGAATTCAAAATGAAATGGAGGCCTGCCCCTTTAGGCCCATCCTAACCAATGCCAGCTTCAGGTCCAATGTGCAGGCCATGGGCGTTTCTCATTTGCATAGACGAAACACCCATCTCACCGGCTAACCCTCGTCTACTACCAATTTAGCAGTTATAAAAAGATCCTCCATTTCTAGCAATAAGAATGTTACTTTTTATGTATCGTATCATGCTAAATTGCTCCTAATTCTAAGCACTGGAATAACAGGTACTTATTTTGTGGTATTTCACTCATTTACCTCTGAAGGGCGAAGGGCTCAGTGCTACTGGCGGTGACTGAACCCTGTGTTTGCAGCTTGGACACACATTTATTAGGAGATTTACTAACCTACTGACCTGTCTGACCCGGTCTAGGAGTAGAAGCAACTGTGGCAGTGGCTGCTTTTCTCACTCTAAAAAAGAGCAGACCAAAATGCAAACGTCTATAACATGCTTCTCATTTCCATGGTCAATAGTAGAGCCCTCACAGAGAATAATTGGGGCAATGCCTTTGTTAGGACAGTATTGACCATAAATTAATTTCTCCTGAACTGACTCCTTGATCTTCAAAACGGCGCCTCTGACCACACAGAAAGGCAAATGCCTAGATTTATGGCGGCTTTGAGTTTTGGACTACAACTCCCACTACCGATAGAAGGCATAGTCAACAGTGAGAGGTCATGGGAGTCGTAGTCTAAAACATCTGGATAGACAGGCTGCAGACCTCTGTTTTAGATGTAGGCCTCTTGTGATATGGAAAATGCAAGTCCTTGTAAAATAGTGGCATAGAGAATATGGCAAGAATAATTTTCTATCCAGGATAGCCAAAATAGGCTTCCATAAAATGGTGAAAGCATGTTTTGTAAAGGATAGCAACTGCCGAATTAACCTTTAAGGAAGCTGCCCAGCAGCAAGGTAGGCGTTTGCCTGGTGTCCAATTTCTGAAGATGCGAGTACCAAGTGCTTTGATTATGACAATTCTTTCCAGCTGTTGCTCATTCTTATAATGTTGTTTATCACCTTGAAGCTGGCCTTCGAAGTGGCATTGATGCAGAACAACCCTATTAAATGTTCTTTGGTTCTGAAGGCTGCTCTTTGTGTTCTCAAATAAGTATCCCTGTGGCTAATGTAAAACATGAGCTCTATGCATTTCTTCCAACAGTATGGCAGCATGCTTTGCACCCCAACCTTCCGCCCCTTTTTTCTACTGGAAACAGAGCTGTGTGTGGGCGTTGCCGCTTCTATAGTGCAAATCCCAGGAAAGGGTTTAAAATGCGCCAGGACGTCAAATGAGTAACCTTTTCAGCTTCAGAGAGTTACAGATCACTTAATCTGTGCCCACCTGGATTTCCCAAGCATGGGGTTTCCCACAAATGAGTCTGCTTGCAGCAAGTTGTAACTCCAAGGCCCCATACAGTGCGGAACCCCCCAGTGATCTAGCAAGTTGAAGCCCTGCACCACCTTCCTTCCGATGTCATTGGTTTCCGGAATCCTCAGTTGTTCCACAGCTGGCACAATCACTATCTCCACCTCACAGCCCGGTATGGATGCAGCGCTGCTGGCTCCCGGCCCTCCTTTAGCTCTTGAAAACCATGTGTCATTCTTCCTCGGACGCCAGGCCTGCTCTAGATGGAAGAAGATCTCAACAGCGTCCTTCCATTTCTGAAGATGAAAGCTTCATTATCGATGGATTTGCTTTTTCCCAACCCCTATTAGGCCAACCTGCATTTAGAGGGCACGTCTGCAGCGAAAAAGAAAATCATGCACTAGAATGTACATTCTGCTACCAACTACCTGGCTCTGGTAAAAGGATACATCTTGCACACACATTGGCATGCTGCTGTGTGGTAAACATCTGAGACTGGCTGGAAGCTTAAGTTTCCTACCATTGGTTGTTCCAAGCATACATCTGGTTAGTATTTTTGTCTCTTATAAAGGTTTAAAATATCAATTTGATGAACTCATTGCATGTTCTTTCAGTGACATATCCTCCCTCCCAAAGGAACCTCACTCCACCTGGTTTTGCCTCAGTAAAGCACACCCATTTGAAAACAATAGCTTCCTTTAATCTAAATTTGGAGCAGTACTTTATTGGCCACCATGTTAGATAATAGGGCCTGCAAGCTTCACTCTGTCTTATCCTCAAAGTCAGACGTCTTATGGTCCAGTCCCAGTAAGCCACAGCCACCCGAGGCTTTGAGGATAACCACTGAATATGTAAGTAGCTCCCATTGAGATTTAAGGTTTTCAAATGTATCTTCTGTTGATGTCCTGAAATGGGTGTGGCTCATGAGGCCTGGATTAGGACATCCTGGCACTAGGTAACAGATGAAATAAGGGTAGGTGTATTAGTAGTAGCAGAGAGGAGGTGGTTGGGTGTGTGAAAAGAGGTAGTGAAAGTGACAAGGTACTAGATGGAGATGAGATCATATCTACGGATGGAGGTAGGTCGGAGGACTGAAACATCAGAGGGACAGAAGATTGGTGGGGAGGAGATCTAAAGGGAAATGGCACAGTAAAAGGACAAGGGGATTTTGTGCATGATTGTCGGAGCGAGTAACACAGAGTGAGTGCAAGGAACTCCCCCAAAAAAACAAAGGTCTGCTAGCTTTCACTATACGTAAAATGGCATCTTGTCACGTGATTGCATTTTTGCTTGCTTTACAATTCTGGGTGAGCCTATCAACTGAATGACTGGGAGCAGAGCTGTAGTTTCTATAAACACTTAGAGACGTTTGAAAGTAGTGGATTGCAAGGGAGATAAACCAACCTTGACACTAGATGGTGTATACAATGAAAGAACAATGGTGGTCCACGCTTTGTGCGGAACCCCCCTCCCGTCCCCTGCACACCCTATGTGTGTTATAAATACAACCACTTTTTTAGGAATAGTAATATTATTTCCAAAAATACCATTAGAAATTAGATTTGTAAAAAAAAATGTAGATTTTACTGTATACATTCAATTTCATAAGGACAGTAATTACTTATATTTCGACATTTACAATTCAATTATTTAGTCAAGAAGAAATAAAACTTGAAAATCATTTTTTCTCAAAATCTGTTTCAACATTTGTTCTGTCACCAGAATCTGTTGCACAACTATCCATATACTTAATAATGAATAGGTCCTAAACAATTTTTCCTATTGTCAAATTCATAATATGGGTAGTGTTTTCCAAACTCTTAGTTGTTTGCTCTACACGTTTCGGGGATTGATCCCCTTCATCAGGAGCTGTCTGTTCTGTGTGTTGTGTTCTCAATCCTTTTCTTATCTATAACATATAACTAAATATCTATCAGATTACATTTTTTATCAAACAAGTATAAAAGATATTAACGAAAAAGTAATATCTGTCATGTATCCTGATCAGATAATAACCTGGATGATAATATCATGTGTATATTTTGTTCAAATTTTCGAATATCCAAAATGCTTTGGTATCCTCCTGAAAATAGGAGAAGAGTTATAAGTCAGGGCTAGGACTCTGTATTAAAAGAAGCAAACCATTTATACAATATTTTTTAACACTTAAAGGTTATAAAATGTAATACCTTTCATCACAATAGATCTAAAGGAGCAATATATGTACAGGGTTTAAGAGTAATCCAGCGTATTCATGTTGGACAATTATGCCTGTCAGGCGTTGGTCTCCAGCATGGAAATGTTAAGTGGAGGAATCCTCCACTATTTATTTTATTTTTTTATTTATTTGCATTTGTTAAGCGCACTTGCAGCCCAAGAGGCATCGAGGCGCTGTTACAGAGGATACACAGATTTAGGATTACATACGGGTGCCAGAGGCTCTTAGTTACAGAGGATACACATATTTAAGATTACATCCGGGTGCCAGAGGCTCTTAGTTACAATTTGGCTGGCATATAGGCAGTGGAGGATACAGATTTAAATCACACAAAGAGTCTGGTTTTGATAGCCTTACGAAAGGCTAGGTGGGACTCAATGAGTCTTAGGTGAGGAGGCAGGGCGTTCCAATGCGTGGCTGCTAGGGTAGGGAAACTGGAACCACCAGAGAGCACTTTTCGAGAGATAGGCCTAACAATGGTGTTGGCGTAGATGGATCTGAGCGGTCTTGTGGCGGAGTGCTTGGTAATTCTGTTAGTCAGGTAGGGGGGGGCAAGTTCGTGAAGGCATTTGTGGGTGCGGGCAAGAGTTTTAAAGACAATTCTTTCTTTAACCGGGAGCCAGTGTACTTGCCTTCTGATTTCGGAGATGTGGTTTCTCCTTGCGGTGCCGGTGGCTGCCCTTAGTGCATTGTTCTGGACTAGCTGAAGTTTGGCGAGGTTTTTGTTGGAAGTCCCGACGAGAAGGGCATTACAGTAGTCAAGTCTTGACCCGATGATTGCCCTGGCAATCATGAGGCAGCTTTGACGGGCCAAGAAGGGCCTGACTGCGTTGAGGACTTTGGTGTAATAGGCTGAAGAGGCTGCAATGGCATTGACCTGTCTGTCCATTGACAGGTCAGAGTCAAGGTAGACTCAGAGTGTCTTAACATGGTTTGAGACCTTAATTGGAATATTATCAATAGGGAAGGAGGCGTACTGTTCTCCAAGATTGCAGAGAGTGAAGGGTGAGCCAATAAGGAGGAGTCACTATCTGTTTCTTAATGCCTCATAGTGTAGATCTTTCTCATGTGGCTGAAAATAATAAGGATGAGTTGCATCAGTAAGGGTTCTTTTGTTGGTAGCATGGTAAATTATAATCTAAATTGGCTTTATATCTCTCTGATACCCACATCACCAATGTTAATGTTAATGTAAAAGGACATTTGTACCACGCACTATCACCACCGGAGTGGTCCCCTGGCGCTCTGGCGGCTCTGAAACAGGAGGGGAGGTTGAGTTAGTGGGAGGAAGCAGGAAAAGTGCAACAGAGCAGTGATGTTCTGTTGACGGCCTTAGCCCGGTGGGTCTGTTGGCTGGGTCTGGGGTGTTTGCGGCCGGTAATCGTTGTGTACTGTTGTGTGAGTCTATGTGTGTTTTTTGTTTTGTTGTTGCAATGTAGTGAAGTTTGTGCGGTTTGTTGTGCTGTAGGTTTTGGTTGTGTTCGGTTTGGAGTTTGAGGGGTGTATGCAGAAGGGGAAATTGTTAGTAGGGTTGGTTAGTTTGCATCTCTATCCTGAATTGAGGCGCTCGGCCTGCGCAGTCTCCCCTGATCTGGGTCCGACTGGCATACGAGGTTCCTTACGCCTATGGTCCCCACCTCTAACATGCTCTCTCATAGCCCCCCTTATCCTCCCTTCATACTCCTGTGGCCAGTGCACCTGCCAATGTCAACATCTCAGGTAGCGTGGTGATTGCCAAAAGTGATGGTACACCTCGGGTACCTGTGTGATGGCAGAAACAGTGATGTGTTGCGGATGAGGAAGCTTGTCTCCGGAGGACTGTTTAGGTTTCCCAGATAGACAATGAGTGAGACAAAACTCGGAACCCAAGAACAAAGATCCTGCCGTCAGTTGATATATGGATTGTGTTTTCGCAACCATGGCATGCCAAGCACTATGGGGTAGTGAGCTGCCTTGATTATGTCAAAATGCAACAACTCTTGATGGTTATGAATAGAGAGCATGAGCTCGGAGGTTTGTTGCGTTATGGGTCCAGAAGATAGGGGTCGATTCCTTCCACTGCCTGGAAGACCTTCTTGGCTTCTCGAAGAATATGATGTCTCTGTGCCCATTCATCATCGAGGAAAGGACCCAGGGCCCCCGCAATCCACCAAGGCCATGATGTAGGATATTTCCTTGTTGGGTGTTGAAAGGTTCACTTGGAGTAGCACTAAGGTATCTTTTAGAGAACAGCCCAGTGTAAGTGAAACGTCGAAGCATGATTCTTTTTCCCGAAACTGGGCTCTGTTCAGGATCGGGAGCTGGCATTTCCCGAGCATCGTGGAGGGGCTATCGGGCAATTACGCACTAAATGTTTGTCTGAAGCACAGTACATACAGAGACCGCTATTGATCCTTCGAGTCCTTTCCTGGGAAGTGATGGGGCCTCTCAAGGAACCAAGCTGCATGAGTTCTGGCTCAGTCGGACCTTGGGTTGGTGTTTCTTTTTCCCTGGTACTGATATATTCAGCTGGAGATTTGGGTGGCGGGTTCCGTGTCTTCTTCTTCTCTGCCTTTCTCTCTTGTATCCTGAAATCGATCTGTAAGGACAGGTCTAAGAGGGCCTGGAAGGATGCAGTACAGGCTACCCTGGCCAATTCATCCTTGACTTCTTCGCTTAATCCGTGTCTAAACAAGGTAAAACAGGCTTCTGGGGTCCAGTTAGCGTCTTTTTGCCAATTGTTTGAAACGGGTAACATATGTCCTGGTTTCCCTGCTGGAATTCCAGCAGTTCTTCCTGGGCGGAATACACCTGTTCAGGACGGTCGAACATGGCCTTGAGGGCAGAAACAAATTCATCGTAATTGTCGAGTACGGGATCCCCAGCGGACATTAAAGGGGTAGCCCAGGGCAGCGCATTGCCGGATAGATGAGAGATCATAAACCCCACCTTAGCTCTGGGTGTGGAGAAGCAGTAAGGTTTGAAGGTAAAATGAACTAGGCATGAGTCCAGGAAGGCACGTAAGGTCTTTGGGTTACCATCGTATTTATCCACAATGCCTCCTACCAATGCACTTTCTTGATATGCCGAATCCCTGGACAAAACTAGCTGTTTTAAGGCCGCATTTTCAGCCTTGAGGTTCTGTACTTCTGTAGTAAGTTCCTGCATACCTCTCATTAGGTCTTGTATGGCTGCCTCCATAGTGGAAACGGTAGTAATTGGGTGGCGTCTCAAACTGCCAGAATCCGAGTCTTCGGATTTGTGACTCACCTGGTTGTTTCTTGTGGATCTCTTCATGGAGTTCACTGGTTTCTTTTTCCTGGACGAGCGTGCCTTGTAGAGGTAAGGTCTAGAATCCTCTGAATCCAGTGTGCTGGGCTACAGCAAGTGCACTGGTTTCTGACTCCCGGCCGCGGCAGCTCCGGGACTTGGAAGGCGTTCAATGCTCCTGGGTGGATCCTGGACGGAACCAGGACTGGAAGGAAAAAGGTAACGAGGCTCCGAATGCGGAGGACGCGAAGGGGAGAGGAAGGGAGACCGGGAAGGATAAGAGGACGGGCACCAGGGATCACAAAGTTAAAGGACTAGGAACTTAGAACAAAACTTGCTGGAACGAAGGTGCAGGCAAGTGGAGCGTTGAGACGTGCGGGGGCGGGTCTGTTTTCAAGGAAACATGTGCATGGAAACAGAAAGACTAGACTGTGCCGTTTCTTGGCGTTGTAAATGGTTATCGACTGAGGGACCAGGCAGACCAGAAGTGTCGACATCGCCGATTCATCACACCCAGGGCCTATATAACAGAGAAAAGAGGTCACCCACCATACTTAATCATACAAGCTGCAACCCCTAGTGTGGCCAATCGTGAAAACAATAGGGGAAGAGAAGGTTGCTGCCAATTTATTGTGGAGTCATCACTATTGAGATTTTTAGATTTTCTTGAATGAAAATCAAAAGAAAGAATGCACTGGTTACAGGATCACAAAAACAGGAAAATCAATTTATTTTTAATATAATAAATATGGTAAGAGTTTAACCAAACACAAACTAGAGATCACTCGAGTGCCCATGCATATGAGCAACATAACAATACACAAAAATATATAACATCATACATAAGAATATGTTGCTAACAGAAACACAACACAAAGCAAGAAATTGAAAAGAGGAAACTTCCCTGTGCACACCCAACTGAATTGTTCCAACACTGTGCAAGAAAGAATTCCAGGCAACTTTCAAAAACACCAAACCAAAAAGTGAAAAGCAACGGTACTAAGTAAATAAATAGATTTCTTTCAAATCGATAAAAAAATGACCTATTTAGAAAGACCGCTCGGAGACCGCTCTGATCGGTCTTTCTAAATTGAACTGTCAGCCCCTGGCCGAAAGGCACGGCTGGACCCAGAGGCGTCTCGTCAGTCAGGTCAGTGTGTGAGAGAGAGAGAGAGAGAGAGAGAGAGAGGAGAGAGAGAGAGAGAGAGAGAGAGAGAGAGAGAGAGAGAGAGAGAGAGAGAGAGAGAGAGAAGAGAGAGAGAGAGAGAGAGAGAGAGAGAGAGAGAAGGAGAGAGAGAGAGAAGAGAGAGAGAGAGAGAGAGAGAGAGAGAGAGAGAGAGAGAGAGAGAGAGAGAGAGAGAGTGTGTGTGTGTGTGTGTGTGTGTGTGTGTGTGTGTGTGTGTGTGTGTGTGTGTGTGTGTGTGTGTGTGTGTGTGTGTGTGTGTGTGTGTGTGTGTGTGTGTGTGTGTGTGTGTGTGTGTGTGTGTGTGTGTGTGTGTGTGTGTGTGTGTGTGTGTGTGTGTGTGTGTGTGTGTGTGTGTGTATGTAAAAGGAATCTTTGTGAAGGGGGAGGGGCAGCGGGAAAATGTAACTCGTTGCAAAAAAATTAGTAACAAGACAGACCATCAGACCATGGGTATGCCGTGTATAACCCTAGAGTTGAACTACTATATCAAATCCTGCATCACAAGTTTGATAGAGGTATGAAGATCAATGTATATTCCATGAACAGTTACAATACATGCTTAATTGGTCAAATGAATTACATAAAAAATAGAGCACAACAGCTAAGCATAATGTTGGTGAATATTGCCAACTTGAGTTTTGGCTGCAACTGGCTGTAGACTTGGAAAGTGGCCTAACCTTCTTCAGGGCAAAGGAGATTTCCAAACAGGGAAGCCAAAGTAACACACCAAGTTTACACCATTAAGCTGTTTTTAGTGTTGTCTGTGGTCTTAAACCTCATCTCAGTTTAAGGACACTGCCCTTCCTGATGGGTCCCCATCACCAGGTGAAGTCTCCAATGGGAGGCAACCGTTACTAGCATGAGGAGGGGAGCAAGAATGCGGATTTCAATTTCAGCCAACACAAAAAAACTGGGTCAGGAAATTTCAAATGTCGTAGACAGGGGTGGACAGCTTATAGGGGACTCTGGAGATTTCCCGGTAGGCATCTGCACCATGGGCCTCTTTTGTGTAGGTATTTCCAAAATTTCCCATAGGAAAAGGATTGGCTTGCTGAAAATGTGTAATATGAGGCCACTTTGACAAATATTTCCAGGGCCTCTTTTGGTTCCCAGTCCACCACTGGTCCTAGAGGGTTAAAGTGCTTAGTTTGTCTTCAAAGGATCATCATTCTTACATCCTTGGAACATTCAGTCACATAAGGTATGTTTGGATTACTTACCCGCTATCTTCATTATTCTATGTCCTGCTCTTCCTCGTCACACTACTTTCTTTTGAGGTACCCATCTCTACAAATGATTCAGCTCACTCGGTCGGCTACTCCAAAACAAGCCTCACTCGTGTGGTATTGCTACCACCGTATTCACTGTTAAAGTTCAGATATTGAGCGTCAGTTTATTTGATCCCCACGGATATTAATGACTCATTTTGTGGACATGATTTCCTGCGATGCAAATAAAGGTGCCCATACATCGTTTGCCGCCCAGGGCCCTGCAAATCCTAGGCCGGCCTTGGTTGCCAGGTCCTTTTTTTATGCATTAGAACGTTCCAATTATTTCCACCCCACTCCACCATTTGTGGGTGGGAATGGTGCCGCAATGGTACACCCGGTGGGACGGCTAAAGAAATCTCTTAGAAGACAGGCACCTGCATGCTACCTGCGCTGCGCCGAGTGCCATTCAAATGAAGCATTTGTGTCTTTGAAGTTTGCAGTTGTGCTGACAGTCAGGGACCCGCGAGCTCTGTAATTTGAAAGGCAGAAGTATTGTTTTGAAAAATAAGATCTTTCAGTAAATCCATCAGCACTTCGCCAGGGAATTGAGCGTATGACTGTTGCTGGTCTCCGGCGTGGCAGGGCCGACGTTGCATCCGCGAGTGGTGGCGCTGTCACCGTGCCTCCTGGACCAGATCAAAATGCAATTGCACATTTTTTTCTTCTGCTCGTGTCAAGTTGCTTCTTGGTAACCTACTTTTCTAACGGAGTCATTTTCTTGATAGTAGTAGTCTCTGAGTATTTTCATATCCAATAAACACCCCCTGAATGGGCGGGATGCAGCGGGCGAATACATGTTTACGTTTGCTTTGAGTACTCACTTGGGTGTTTTGCTCACATATTTAATTGTAATGAGTTTGTTAGGGATGCTGGAATGCTCTTCATTGAAGATATGTTATTTTTAAAAAAAAAAAAACATTTTTCATGATATTTTGCATCCTGGGCACACCTCGCAGCCGTCTTCTGCTGGCACAATCAAGCCCCATTAACGAATCACCGCAGCTGGTTCATAGAAGCAGTTCACTGGAGAACATATATAGAAATATAACATATATAAAACACATTTTACAGCGTAGCTTTGGTGTTGGTTCCTCGCGCATATTCCATGACCTGTGTTCATGCTGTTTCAGAAGAGAGAGAGAGAGTGTGTGTGTGTGTGTGTGTGTGGGAGGGGGGATGGGCTGTGAGAGAGGGAGAGATAGAGAGGGAGAGGGTGACGGAGAGAGAGAGGGAGAGAGAGGGAGAGAGAGAGAGAGAGAGAGAGAGAGAGAGAGAGAGAGAGAGAGAGAGAGAGAGAGAGAGAGAGAGAGAGAGAGAGAGAGAGAGAGAGAGAGATTCCGCATCCGCTCCAATACCTATGTAGAAACCTCTGAACTTCACGATGGATGACAAGGTCAGCACTTCTTCCTGCAGTTTCTCCACTTGAGCAGCCTTCTGTCTGCTGTGAGCATCCTGCACACGGTTTGTCCTGTAATTGTTGCAAAGGATTGTAATTTAGCGAGCTGAATGTATAACACAATTATTCAGGCCAACTAAACATTGGCCTGGGCCTCCGGTGATCAGTCTGGCTGCTGGCTTCCACCCACCGTTAGTAGAGCTCGGAATGTCTAGCTTGGTGAGCAGGGAGGCTTGGAATGTGCACCCCTGTCCCCAGAGACGGTGACCTGTTATTAATCCGTGGGATAATGAAGGGCCCCGCTTTTGATCCCATTGAGAATGGCCTGGATCCCACCGCCGCATATATTCCAACATTTGGTCTTTCTCCTAAGATGTGTGCGGCATTGTGGGATTCCATGGGGGATGGCGTTGACGGCATAAGCCTGGAAGTGTTTTAGTGAGGGGGAAGCCATACAGTGTGTGACAGTAATGAGAGTGCCATAATGAAGAGGCCAACCAAAAGGTAAGGTATAAAAACTTTAGCCACAAGCTTTATTTTACATGAGCTATGGTGCGAAAGAAAATCAACCAACCATAATAAAACATAATGAAAAAACATAAAAAAATATTTTGGCGAACAGGGGATCAGGTGAGTGGGGACCCTACTCCCACATAGGGCCAACTCGAGGCTGATCCCTGCCGCCCTTCATACAAAAAGTTTGTGACGTTGGGTAGACCCAGCGTGTGAGATGTGTCTGGTGTATCTTCTTTGACTTTGCAGTTGACCTTCCTCTGCATTCTTCTTGTTTTTTCCATGCAAACTGGAGAGGTCTATGCCTTTCATCCACTGTTGTGCGCCTTTTCACGCTTTGAGGCATGTGTAGACCTTCTTATCGCTCCTTTGACCCACTTCTGATGTTGCCTCCCGAGGGGCGTTACTCATTTTTTATCCTCAGAGGTGGATTCTGGAGCTTGGCTTCCCTTCCACCTGTTTTCAGCTTTTTGGGGTTGCCTTTTCCTTGTACCCTTTGTGGGGAGGCGTTTTGCCTTTTCCCACTGTGTGTAGGCATCCTTTTTGCTCTCTGATCCACTTGTGATATGGCCCCTAGTGAGGCGCTATTCATTTTAATCCTCAGAGGTGGGTTCTTGAGCTTCCACTTGCATCCAACAGAATCGGGTTTTGGGTATTGCCCTTGCCATGTCCTTTGAGGGGGCATTTGCCCTTCCTCACTGTTGTGGGCCTTTTTCCTCACTTTGAGGCATATGTCAGCATTTCTTTTGCTCTATGATCCACTTGTGATATGGCCCCTTGTGAGGTGTTATTCATTTCTATCTCCAGAGGTGGATTCTTGAGCTTTGGCTTGTATGCAACATGCTTCCAGTTTTTGGGGCTTGCCCTTAGCATGCTCTCTGGGGAGGTTTTTGCCTTTCCCCTCTGTCGTGTGCCTTTCACCTTGCTTTTGGGGCATATGTCGGCAATCCCTTTGCTCTATGCTCCACTTGGGATTTGGCCCCTTGTGAGGCATTATTTTTTTTTTTAATTCTTAGTGTTGGATTATTGAGTTTCGACTTTCATCAAACTAAATTCCAATTTTTGGGGATTGCCCTTCCCATGCGCCCTGGGGAGGCATTTTGCCTTTCGTCCCTTGACGTGCACCTTTTTCCCTCGTTCTGAGGCATGGGTTGGCATTCCTTATGCTCCATGATCCGCTTGGGATTTGGCTCCATGTCAGGCGTTATTAGTTCTTGTTCTCAGTGGTGGATCCTGAGCTCCGCCTTTCATCAACTTACCTCAGGTTTGGCAGCCTGTCCTTTGGTGTTTGGTTATTTACTTGATTTGCTTTATGAGGGGTTTAGCCTTTTAGGTTATCTCATGTCTTTTCTTCCTTGGTGGGTGATTCCCGGGCTTCGACATTCATCAAGCTTCACCAAGTTTGGCAACTTGCCCTTGTGATTTAGCTATTTATTTAGATTAATTGAGTTCTGATGACTTCTTTAGTTTGGGTGTTCCTGTGACCCTATGTCTTCTAATTTGGTGCCTCTTCTATTTTGAGGATTTTTCTATTTTACAATTATTACCTGTCCTATTTGATCCCAATTTATGAGTCAAATTTTCAACTATTTAGCAGGATGGACGGAGGGTTTTTTAATTGCTGTCCTGCAGCTCCAGTCGCTGCCAGGACAGGAGAACAGATGACTGGGGGCTACCTTCCCCACCTTAGTTATAGGCCAAAACTGGCGTGAGAGCAAGGTAGCCCCCTTTGATGCATCAAAGGCCCCTTGTCTCTGCAACCGTCCGGATGGGAGGGGGGCCTTTGATGTGAGGTGTCAGGGGCAGGGACTACACATTGTCACCTGCCCCTGTCACCTCCTCTTCGCCATTTTGGGCGCCCAGAAGTCTGGGTCCCTTTTGTGCTGGGACCCATTGGCCTACTTCCAACACCCTCATGGTAAGTGGGCCAGCACCTAAAAGGTGCTGCCCACATTTGGGCCCACGACAGAGCCCACCTCCCAGCTTATGCCCCTGGTCCCTCCAGTTCCTGAGGGCCCATGTCTATTGGCTGCAATCCCTCTGCCATGTGGCTCACATGGTTCCAGTTGCAGCTCCTCTGGTTACTCTCAGCTGCACACACTTCACAGCATCTGTTTAATCCCCAAGGATCTTCCCAGCAATCACCTTTCACCCCTGGGCATCAGCTGAACAGCCCTTCTCTCCACTACCTGTTCCATCACAGTAACACACCGGAAGGGAACCGTGCCAACTCAGGAGGATGCTTCCCCCGACGACCCCATGCCCCCAGAGTGAAACTCTGTAGAAGCTGCAGCGCCATGCTCTTTAGGCCAAGGGTAAAGATCTTCTTCTACGGGACCCATGAGCTTCCATTGTACCCCCACCTCCTTCCCCGAAATCTCTTTTCAATACACCCACACCTCTCCCGGATGCTGTCCAATCGCTGTAGACCTATTCTAAAAGATACGCAAGGGGTTTCATCTGTACATCAGTGTGGCACAACAGATGCCAACAGCGCTGATGGCCTGCGGAAACTAGTGTTGGCACTCTTCGTCTACACTGCCCTATTGTAACAGTGGGACACCCGGATCCATGCGCCAATGCGCTTTGACGTCAGAACAATCACATAGCATGCAGCAAAAGAGACGTACATGCATTTGTGAACTCCTCCTCGGAGCAATTGGTCCTTGTAGGCAAGGTGCACATTTTCAATTTGAAAGCTACTAGGCACACAAGAGTCCCTCATTTGTGAACAAAGGATGGTCAGTGTATGGACCTGAGCAAACACTGACCAAACTTTAACACAGCAAAACAAAGAGGGGTCTGGGAGTCTCTTTACCAGCACGATCATGGCCCATTGACCTGTTCTTGGGTGGATGACCCCTGGGAGAGTCTCAACCAAGTCTTTATCTCACTGTCCCTTTCACAGAGGATAAATATCCCTGCATATCAGTCTTTGTCCTGCCTTGGAACAAGAGTACCAACAGCAACCCCCCATACACGTGTTTTAGCCTTTTTGGGCATCATCAGTGAGGTGGAGCTGTGCCTCTCAGAGAACAGTGAACAAGGGTCCCACGTTGGGATTCCCCTGGTAACTTAGGGTGAGACCCTAAGTTACTTAATATGCAAAACAAAGGGGGGTGGGGAGTCTCTCTACCAGCACGAACACGGCCCATTGACCTGTCCTCTGTTTCGCATATTAAGTAACTTTGGGTCTCACTAAACTTTAACACAGGTGTAGCTCACTTAGCATCATCAGTAACTGTTTCAAGCAGTCACCCAACAGTAAAAAAAGGAAAATGTGTTTTGCATCCTTTCCCCAAGTTAAATAGGAAAGTAATGTCAATTATTTGGACCAGTGCATTTTGTATCTATACAAGTGAGAGACATGGCATTGAGTTTGCTTGCTCTGATTGTACTGTTGTATTTGCGGCTGAAGCTGATGGGGGACAGTGAGAATGTGGAACTAGGTGGGGGCATGGGTTCTAATCCTGACTTCTCCATTGCTAAAATCTTGTCATCCTGTGCAAACCGCTTTAGCCCATGTGTGCCTTGGTAGACGTGTGTCGCAAAACAGAGACTGCATAGACAGTGACCCACTAAGTGCTATATACAAGCTAAAATAAATAAAACAAAGGAAACTGGGCCAATGTGTTATGCCCAGTGTTTCCTGCTCACTTGCAAATCAATCTCAGCGTCCCCATTTGGCCAATATATGCAGTACTATCTCACTATCACTATCTCACAATCACCTTTTCACTATCACGATCTCTCTTGGTCGTATTTCCAGGAGCTGTAACATTGGCGTCCCCTCCTGGGAGCATGCAGTGCTTTGCTGCATGGAAGACTCCTGATTAATTTCAAGGCCATGCTTTAGGCACCCTCGCTCAACTTTTTATATCCGCCTAAAGCACTCCTCAAACGCTTAACACAATGTGTGTTTCCTGCCAACTTGTAAACTCATTAACCAGGAAAGCTGGACCCAAATCTCTGCTTACTCATTTGACCGCAATTATGTGATCCTGCGCTAATCACTTCATCTCACTGTGCCTTCTTTTGACTACGTGCTAGAATCGGGATCACCCCCCAGCAGCTTGTATTGCTGACTTGCTTTGAATGTACTGCTTTGGGGTCCGCGCACAAACCTAACCGACCGCACTGAAATACGACAAAATAACCCTTAGCATTTTCTGATTTATATAAGGGTTTTTAACCATTTGTAAACCAGTTTTTATTGTGTCGCCAGAATGAAGTTATATTCCGAAATTATTGCTCTGCACGGTTATGCTTTAATGAGAAATTTGCACAAGCGTGATCATGAAGATATATATATATTTTTTTTATGAAGATATCTTTTGAAAAAAAGTCTCATGCCTCGTTGCCCATCCGATGTGTTCCCCCCATACTTCCTGCCCTTTCCAAGTTTGGATAGAAATGTTTCATGGGGTTGACTGTGCATTGGTGACATCACTTGGTAAAGTAGAGGATCTAAGCCTCACGTTCCTCGTGCAGCGGGAGGGAGGACTCTAGATTAGTTCCCATTAGTTCCCATTCTACTGGCATGTATTTGCCCCACTTGAGTGGAAATTAACAATCTTCAATTGGTGGCCTAGTCATGGTTGTACAATTCTGCTTTGCTGGACCATTTAATATATGTTGAGTAAAGGGGAAAACGTGGTCAACTAGGAAGGTTGACCTGCAGGGAGCAGGGCAGTTAACCCCATTGTAAAATAATTCTGAGTAACACCAATGCGTCGATACTAAAATAGTTAACTTGCAAAAACAGTCTCAAAAGTAATGTCAGCACAATACAAAATGTCACCAATCCTTGCCTACGGATTCCATATCCTTGTGTTCATTTCGAGTCCAAGATTACAATAACTGTAGTATGTAGAAACCAGGTGACATCCATGTAATGTGACACAAATCCAACTTTACAGTGTACGTACCACACGTGTTTCACACATGAGTGTATTATATCCATTGCTTCTTCAGGGCCTAAAGTACTAAAAATATATGTAAATAAAAACATGCAATATTTTCTAGGAATATATATAGGCATGCAATACGTTTTTATATATGCATATTAGAATTTGTAACAACTTTGTGGCTTGTAGAGTTGCTGCCTGTAGTAAAGAAACACCTTTATGAATTTGTGCATACAATCCTCTTTCACTCTGGCAAATTCAGACTATTGCAGATGATATGGCCTGGAGACAAAATAGATACTGGGCCTCATGAAGAATTAATATATGTAGGCGGTTGCTATGTTTTTATGGTAATAAAATGTGAAGTTATTTGGCGTATTATTAAAATTGGTTCTTAAGCTACCTTTGACTTTAAATGCATGATTTCAAGTTATGAAGGTAGTGTTGCCCATTTTCAGTATTTCTTTGTTACTTAATTTCGTTGGATTTGTGTTGGATTTGTTTGTCCCACTGTAACGGCAGTTCGCCTAGAAAGAAGGAAAATGTTACTTTCATTCTAGTATTAATGATAGTCCCCTTTGTAATCCTGTTGTTCTTTTGCTTAGCACTATGTGTTGAAGCCCTTTTAACAAATCCCTTACGCAACATCTTGATCCCTTTATTTTCTTTTTTCACACATTGTCAGTGTGTTTTCACATGTTGCCAGGACGTGGTATCTTTTGGTTCCTTAATTACACATAAAACAAGCTTTCTAGACTTCTTTATCGGGCGGCTGTTAGAGTGAATCCAGACTAGGCATTTTGGGAAAAATAGCATTCAGTATAGACTTATAGGCATAACTCTGTCAGCTAGAAAGAGACAGAACGCTGCTCACTGAAAACAACCTGCAATTCCAATAGTGTCAAGAAATTAATTGTAAGAAGGTGCTCCTGATTCACACGTAACTGTTGCACATAATTTATTAATTTATTTATTTACATTTTTAAAGCGCTCACACAGCCCGGGGGCATCGAGGCGCTGTTACAGGAATATGTCTCTTAGTTGCGTATTTATAACGCGCTTAAAAAGCACAGACCCGGGGATCGAACCTGTGTTGCTTTGTGTCGTCTTGATTCCAAGGCAAGCACGTGGCCGCTAAGCTATTCTCCCGGGACACGTTCTCAACATTAGGCACAAGCCATCTTAAAGCAATCTTTATATGTTACCCAGAAAGTTTAAACATTTATCTCAAGACAGATACTTAAGCAGTTTCAATGACGTTTTTCTATGAGCAAAAATTTGTCCAGTTATTTTTATTTTAACTGTGTGACCGCCCTGTGATGGAGTCTGTTGGATTTCAAAGACTACTGCATTGCACCGTCCTAGAAAAATATTGAGTTAGTCCAATTAAAGGTATTAACATTTGCCTTTTCTGTGATTCCAAAACTGGACTAACATGTTACCAACACTTTATTTGCACTGTATAGTAGAGCCCAAAACACACCAGAAACTGGCATATGTCCCAAACTAGGAGAAAGCAAGTCCACCCGGACAGTGATATACATCTTCTAACTGCTGGCAAGAAATAGAATATTGACAGGACTCAGGATCCAAATCCAGCCAGAACTGCCCGCAACTGAGTATTTGCTGAGCCGATATGCAGGAAATCATCAAACAAAATAAGGATTCATCTTCTATGCCAACTCCACTGCAAAAGAACAACATAAGGAAATAAGCACTCTCACATCAAGGCTCTGCAAACAAACACATGGCCCAGTACCACAACCTGAATGTGAGTTCAAACAGAACTATTAAAAAACACTGCAGTTGTTATCAATTCAGAAGAACTGCAAACTCCATGACCTCCAAGGAAAGAGTCCAGGCACTTTTCATGGACAGCGAAGGGTCACAGCAACCACGGAACAGTGATCCATACAACAAACGAAACCAACACTGTGGACCTAATTGGAGACCTCACTGCCATTAAACTAATTGTTATCAATTGCTCTGTCTGGTCACAAACGTATATGTACATGCTAAGTAGTCTTTCCCTTTAAAAAGGACTAACGTTTTGCCTGAGCGAGGAATTACACAAAATTAATCTTTGTGTGGACATTGACAACTACATTTATTTATTTTTGCATTTATTTCAGCACACAAAACCCTGAGGTATCTAGGCGCTAGTTACAGCACGTGCATGGTAAATTAGTCAAGTGGAAGCTATTGCGTATGGTTACAGTTTTAAGTTGATATGGTTACACAGACAGGTACAGGCTCACCTCTTGTTGCGGAGGGCTACTTTCGGCAGCACAGGAGTCAAATTGGAATGGTTACACAGACAGACAGAGCCTCACCTCATGGTGCAAGGGAATACATCTGGCAGCATTGGAGTCACAATGCACTACACTAGTCCAAGAAGGAGGATACAGTTGTAGGGCACACCTGAGGTCTAGTTATACAAGGTACACTGCACGCAGCAGAGAAGAAGATGCAGTTGTCTGGCAAACCTAGATGTGACGTTCAACACTTATGAGAAAACGATAATCTTTAGCAGCAGAATTTAAAGACGCCTAGAAATGGCAATCACACAGGTGTGATGAGACGAACAAATTCTGTTGCTGAAACAATGGCAACAGTGAATAAAACCCCTGTGTGGTGGCGAGGTAGGTACATGGCAAATAGCCAGATCGGCAGTGGAGAACAGGGTTACGAACAGTAACAAAAATTTGAAATGTTCGGAAGGAGAAAGTTCATCCAGACGCTGGGATCCATCGGAGGCCAGGACGAAAGACTGGTAAGTACTGTTAAGTCAGGACTGGCAGAATGTCAACGGGAGGGGGGTGGGGTGTCAGGCAAGTCAGGTTTTTCAGGTAGGAAGGAAGTGAGGCTGAGCGATAGCAACAAACTGAACTCATAGGGGCGCAGGGAATGAGAAAAGGAAATGTGTTCATGCACAGGAAATAGAGAAGTAGAGACTGGAGTACGGGACTCGCAAGAGGCTTACCAGCAGACACGCGTCAGCCAATCTGGAGAAGGCAGCCGCATCAGGTGGTAAGGTTGAGTCCTACAGTGCCCTTTAGGACCCAAACAGGATCAGCAGTGCCCCTTAAATACGACCCTTAGATAGAGACCGCCATTCACCTACCGGCTCCCTGGGCAACCGGGTTTGTTTGCATGTCAGACCAATCTCTATGTATGATGCAATGTTAGGAGATGCAAAATGTGCTAATATCTCTGTGCCCAATCTGCTATAAGAACCCCACAGAACCACAAGTACACATAAAGGGACATACAAAGGCAAATTGTCCAATGTTTTCTACCACATCCAATGTAAGAAATGCCAGCAAGGAATGTATGAGAGTGAGACTTGCTAAAAGCTGCAAGTAAGAATTACCCTACGTAGATACACCCTCTACAATCACTAAACCGGCTCACTAGTGGGTCACAGATGATGATTCACTAGTGCTTATTCGTTGAGGATCTGTGGACATATATAAATAGCGCTTTAGAAAGGGTCTCTGTTTAAATCCAACCGGATGGACAGATGGGTAAGTAAGATAATTACCTGGAGGTGGTGGGTGGCTGAATGAATCCTTGTTTTCAAACAGAAAGTTGCTTAATAGGACACTGTTGGAATGTATCTCCACCAGGTGCCGAAAGAGACAGAAGTCATGCTGGCCCTCAAATTGTCTGGCGCGCACAATATGAGGATTCTAGATAGCTACATGCGGTGAGTACCCATGTAGCGCCCTGTGTGAGAGGGTCTGGGATGTGTATCTCGATATTACTTAGATAGGTCAGTGGTAATCCCCTATGCAATCGCGCCCAGCGAATAGGCGAAAAATAACTAAAGGTCTAGAGCGCCATTATTTGAATGAAGCTGTATGTACCAAATTGAAATACATCGTATGTCGTGAATGAATTACCTTGCACAGTAAGCCCATCTGGGACTCATTCTTTTGAAATGTCAATAAACATTGAAAGCTTAACAGATATTTTTGCTCCAAAAATTGTTACCCGGATATAGACCCTCTCCACTCAGACATTTCTTCGTTTATTGTAGACCTACTCAGGAGTACTCATTTAGTGAATACCCACTAATGTGCCCGTCCTGTTCCATCCACAGCACATTTCAACTGCTCCCTGTGGCCGAAAAACAGTTGTGTCGACAACCACATTTCCATACAGTGTTGATTGTTCATACTGCTCACCAAGTTGATTCATCCAGCAGAAACAATGTTATCTGGTTCCAGGAAAATGTAAAGGGACCACCCTGCATTTGTATAAACTAATTTTTGCAGCTTGCACTTTTACTTGTCTATGTTTGCACCGTATTGTTGATGCATATTGTTTTCCTGTGGTGCACTTTGCTTAATAATTGTATTTGAATGTCTTGCATTAGAGTCATTAATTGAATTGTGATGTTTACTATTTCAAATTCGGTAAACTCATTAAAAAATCCTTGTGGGTCAGAATATATTCGGGCTTGCCCTGATCATCAGTTTTTGTGTTTGCCATGGCCTAGAGCCTGCAAAGCGCCTCAGATCCGTGTGAGGTCAATGCAAAACAGCATTCCCTGGTTTCAAATTGTGTATTCAGTCTTTCTTTTCAATATGTTTATAAAATCACATGAAGCATTTTTCAAACATTCTGGGTTCCATGCCACCATTGCTGGAACTGTGTGTATCTCCTTTGCAGCCTTTTGAGTGCCTCCGTAGACAGGGTAGTCACTTTTGTATTGGACTAACTGGACATGTTCTGATGAGGTTCTACAATGTATAATCATCAGATGATGGCAAGATAGAGTGAAATGAGTAGCAAAGAAACCCACACTGGACATTTCTTATAGAAATAACATTCTAGAAGAAATGTCCAGTGTGGGTTTTTTTTGGTACCCAAGTCATCTAATGATAATGTCTGTGTGACCGTGTGTGACTTTGAAAGCGAATACATTGTAGCACCGCAGCAGAACACGTCGAGCTTGTCCAATAAAAAAGTGTCAAAACTTGCATTTTGTGTGATTTGAAAGCTGGTCGAACATGGCGTCTCATCTTTCTCCTCTTTCTTGAACTATCTTGCACATCACTATACTCTCATTTAATGAAGGTGGATTACTCTTGAATGTTTTCAGTTCATTCCCACGCCTTCTTTTCTCTGCTTAGAAATCCATCTTGGGCATGTCTTCTTCCGAGGTTTCTCAATGTAGAGTTTCCACAGGTAGCCTGGATTCCTTATGATCAGGTTTGATTTCGTATGGACTCAACATCCCAGCATGCAGTGTTGCCTTATGGATGCAGATTGGATGCTTGGCTTCTCTCTGTGACCCTCAGTTTTCAGTGCCTCCTCACTTCGCCTGCTTTCCACCTGGTAAGGTTCGGCCTACAGAGGACACAATATCCTTACATGTTCCCAGTCTTGGCACCTTGCTCCCCACCACCTGTCTTTGATTATTTTCATTCTTCTCTGAAGGGTGAACACATTGTACTTGGGCTTCGGTCACTTTTCTACCAATTTCCCTCATAGTAATGATGGCTTTCAAGTCTTGCTTTGCATCGCCTGTGGCTCTAACACCACTGCCTGCTGGTGCATAGTGTTTCTCCTTCTGACATGCTCTTTGCCGGCTCTCCTCCAACTTCCTTGCCCTTGACTTCCTCACGTTCTTTTGTTCCACTTAGTCTGTTGTTTAACATAGAAAACTTTTCTCCCGTGTTAATATATGTTTTATGACACTAGAAGAAACAGTTTCATGTTTTTTTGGGAGGGTACTTTCTATATTTAGTAGCAAATGCTTATCATAGAGGTTCTGAGAGACAGCAACATTCTAAACCATTGTCTACATGTACGCCCTCGCTCACCTGGAAACAATGGCGACCCTGTATAGAGGCACTGGAGCCGCCTCACCCTTATACGCAGGTGTCTATTGAAGGAGATTATGACGGACAAGTGTTCTTTATTGCACTATCCTTTCTTTTTCAAAGTCACTCTCCAGCAATTCAACCTTCCGGATGTTGCTGATTTTCTTGGCAAGGCATCTGCAGGTTATTTGACCATATTAAAGAGGTTTAAAGCTATTTTATCACATTTAGACCTTATTTGATGAGATCGATTTTTCTCCTTTTGCATTTTCTAGTTTTATTGCTTTCAACTCAACACACTAAAACTTCCAAATTTCATTTAACAAAGGTTATGAACCATGTTTAAGCCTTCCCAATTAATAAGAGAAGACATGGTGAAAGGGACTTACAAGTCAAAAAGTGAGTCCTATTCCGTCTCTACATGCAATACAAAATGAAATTCATCCTGGAGAGGAGAACATCATTCCTCCATAGTTCTGTGATGGGTTCACTCATGTGTTGGCTTAACCCCCAAATGTTTAAAACATTGAAATGGCCTACCTCCACAGTAAAGAAATGTTTAAGAAAATGTGCCACGAAACTTGTAGTAATGTAGGATTACAAATCTGCACAGTTTCTACATCTGCATCCTGCATATGAGACCGTGCAGAACACTTTTGTGTCCTGGCTAACATTGTTACGCTGCTTTATTGATTATTCTTAACCTATTTTCATGCTAGACAGCATAGCTGTATGTATTCTAAATCATTTCTATTTTTTATTCAGTTTAAATATTTTTTTTACACTGTTTATGAATGTAAAAGTTGAATACTGCATTCCGGGAAGGATTCAGAAAAGACTGATTTATTCATTCTTTTGACATACATCTCGGGTAAGATTATCTAACATTTGTAGCCGTGCGAAACATTGGGCAAACGTACCTAGCACCAGTTTTGCTGCCTGTATCATACTCGATGGAGCCGCCAGTGGTCCAGATAAGGGGCCTCATTACGACCCAGGCGGTAAGGGGTTAACTGCGCCGTAAAAGGTGGCAGCACCGTTAACCCCTTACCGCCTAATTACGAGGTCCCTTTGCGAGTCCCTACCTTAACGGCTGGTTTTACTAGCCGTTAAGGATTGGACCCGCAAAGGGACCTCGGAGGTAATTACGGTACCACAATTTGCGGTACCGTAACTACCGCCTTCCCCATTTCCATTGAGCTCTATGGGGGCAAAAATGGGAATGGGGAAGGGCCAATGGTGAATGGGGAATTACCGCCCTGCCTACCTTGGAATGGGGCGGTAATTCCGCCATTCACCATGGCGGAATCGGTAAATTACCGGCATCAATCATGGCGCTAATAGCGCCATGGTTAATGCCTGGGTCGTAATGAGGCCCAAGATTTTTAAGTGGGAGTACTTTACTCGTTATTTTTTAAAGTTGTGAGTACACTTCTTTTTATGGAGTAAAAATGTAAATCCCATTCCTAACGGGAGTATTTTGGAAGCGAGTAAAAAAATGCCAACTATAAAACAGAAATGTTTTTGTAATAAATGCTTATTTGTAACTAGTTATTCGCACACATTAAAAGGTACATTGTTGTCTCTTGGCGCTACGTGAACATATCATGCAGCTGTGTGGCTGAAAGCAGGGGGACAGGCACCTCGTTTGTCTTCCTATTTTTTGTTGTGAGAATTTTTACTCTCTATTTTTATTTCTTGAGAGTATTTGCCTATTTTTAGTGAGTACGAGTGGCTGATACACCCCTTATCTGTAGAGCCGTAGGCCACAAAAGGTTTTCATTCAATGTTGTTTAAAGAGTTTTTCACTTTTACTTTGGAAAAGTGGGACAATGTTGTTTTACTTCTTAATGCACAAGCCAGAAATTTTGGGTGCTCAATTTTCCTACTTTTTCCAAACGTTATGCCATATTAACTCAGCTAAATTTGGAGCAAGCCCGATTTGCTCTTTTACCTATTAAGCTCGCAGAAGAAATGTGCACAACTATTTGACTGCATTCAAAAGTAGTTACATGATATAGATTGGGGCAAAACCGGTTTGTTTCCTTCAGTATTGTATAAGCAGAATGCAATAGCCCAATTGGGAGAACCTGTGCAAAATGTATATACTCTGGCCCCATGGTCTTTAATGTTATGCTCCCAGATTCCTGCTCATGATAGTGCCATTAGTAATGCCTTACAGAAAATACTACCTATATCTGTATTTCCTCACCCTAGTATTTAACAGTGAGGCCTGGAAGATGCTGTGTTAAGTGTAAAGCTATTCATTCTTTATGATCGTGCCCCATCTCAATTGTTACTGTTTCTGTGCGAGATTGTTTATTCACTGGTACATTATTCATGTTGTATGCAAAAAACATATCTGTAAAATTAATGCAAGTTACATTTACATACCTCTTTCGTTCCTGAGTTTGAACTAGGGACCCTCCATTATTGTCGTCCAATAAGTATAGTGCATTTTTGAGACTGTTGGTTTATTTTCCCTGGTAAATTGCAATTCTCTTGACCTTGTAGACCTTTTGGTCCACAATCAGAGTACCTCGTTAGATATATTTAACACAACTGGCATTAAAAGGCCTTATTTAATTACAATGGCTCTGGTGCACAATTCTCCCATTGTTTAGGCCCTAAGTATCTGTCATTATTAAATCAAAGGTTTGGGTTATTGTTTCTGGCACTCACGTAATGATGAACCCCCCCCAAAAATAATTAATAGAATTTTTAATAGCTATATTACCATCAGAAACCATCATTTGGCTAGGCAACACTCGCATCACACAAGGAAAAAACCTATAATGTGTTAGTTGCTTAATTGTTCAATCTCTTCCTTTTAACATTTGTAACATCCAGGGTGTTGTCATCAATGGAGATTGTTTCAGACACTACAGACAGTTTTAGTTGGCAAAAATTCAGTTTGAGAAAACATTTTAGTTATGAATTCCGTGCAATCTAAAATAATGATTTTGTTTAATTGAACTCAACTCTACTTTTGGACATTTTTTTAAAGAGATTATTTAACAATGTGCGTTGTATATCCAACTGATGGTTTCTGATGTTACTATATATAGTTAACTTGTAGAACTGAGTGCAGGTACTTGAGGGGACAGACCCATACACTTGTAACACATTTTATACATTTAATTTACATATTCTTCTTATTTTAGTATATTTAATAGATCACAAAGGTCCTCCCAGGTCAGAAAAGTGACGCCTAGCAGTTAGCTAACCCAACAGTGATCCATTGTAAAATGTCTGTAAGTCTGCAAGGGGCATTGAAAACCATTCCCTTTCCTTCACTGTCTAAGAATCCCTGACCTAATCTGGCCTTAATATGTTCATAGAAATACACTTATGTGACTCCCTACTCGTACAGGAACTTCTTAATGAAAGTGCAAGCAATTACAATGCATATTTCAACTGTGACAAGGTCAACGTTCTGAAAACCTTGTTCGTACCAAAGAAGGAAATTGCTAACTTTGTTAGCCCTTAAATGACTTTGCTAAAACTGCTTATAATTGGGAACGCATCTACTTTATTTGATGTTTGCAAAGTCTTCATGTGCATTGTCTGAGGTTTGTTATATGTTTGGCTTTGATTTTGCTTTTACGCTCCCGTCTATTATGTTCCTCATTGAGGGATTTTAGAGTTGAAGGACTCGCTGTTTTGGGCGAGCTCTTTATCACCAGCTATTTTGGAAAATCAATAATCATCGTGTTTATCTTGATATATCAGGGCTGCCACTGGTTATTATAAATGGAAAACAGGATATTCTGTGTCCAGTAGCACTGAGGCAGACATTTTACAATTATTTGTATATATAATCAAAGGCGGGACAGCCGTGTGGCTAGTGGTCTGTGGCAAGCCATGGAGCATATATAGAGCCTAAAGGTACCACTGGCACTTCGTACTAAGCTTCACTGAAAAAGTCCAAATTGCATCTAAGTTAAATACACGTTACATACAAAAATACAGATTCAAAGTAAATCTTGGCAGGAGTTTTCTAGCTGTTCACAATTTGTGACTTTATTCACTCTTAGAAAAAGGGGTTTTTCTATCTAAGCCTATGCACATTCAAATAGCCAATCCTTGCAAGTTCCCAATTCCGCAATAATTGCTAAGTACACACTTATTGGTGATTATAAATGAGTGTGTTTTAATTTAATTATTTCACATTCATCATAAAGAAGAATTCTTCACATAGTATCATTTTGTAGTGAACTTGTGCTCATAATACCATTTTTTTGTGAAATTGTACCATTTATAGGTAAACTTGTATCAACAAGTCTCCGCTAGGAGGCACGTGCTATTGTTTCACCCTTACTTGGGCTTTGTCCAGGCACTTAATTCATTTGTTTGGTTTGTCATAATGATTCATAAAATACATTGTCCTTAATCTTTGTTTGGTATAATACATGCAAAATCTATGTGTTCTTGCAATAAATGTATAATTCTCAATCCTTTTGTTTCTTGTAGTTCTTGAATGAACAGACTTCCGTGGTTCTGATGAGTTAAAGGGTGGAGAAGGTTGGGTAATTTTAGCTGTTGGTGCACAGGTAGGAGGCACCAAACAGTTAAGATATCGCTGCTTTCTCCGTTTCTGATAGATGTACGTAAGACACTCACCTTGATGTTCAGTGAAGAAATCACTCTTCTGGTGTCCTGTTTTATTGATGAGATGGCTGCAGCTGTATGCAATCCATCTTCTGGCTCTTCTATTCACTCTTATCTATATCTTGTATTGAAACAACCAACATGTGTTTCAACTATCCGTCATTTTCAAGGCTAATTTATTCTCGATTGATGTACCATATTAGGTGGGCTTGAAATTGTTCATCAGGTTCTACAATCTATATCTTTGGTGCCGCAACCCCATTGGATTCAGAAAGAGGTGTCTGGTCAGGAGTCTGCATGGGGACCCTGTTAGCGGCCCCCATGCATTGCCGATCACTAATTGAAACTCTTTTCTACTACCCTAACGCAACACTTTTTCTCTAAGGGTCCTTTGTCTAAATAAAGTTGTACACATTTTCATGTTTTCTTTTTGTTGACAGTCTTCTAGGATTGCTCACTAAATATCCCTATTCAGCCATACATATTTTGGTGAGATGCTTAATGGTGAATACTATTTCTTCAGTCTTGTAGCTACAGTGTTTATAAGTATTATTTAGTCTTCTCCAAAAAGGGAAATTGGTTTGTAGGTTGTGTAGTCTTCAAATTATTTAATTTCAGTTCGGGATGCCCTGCTTCATGGTTTGGTTACTTGATTGTGATCGCTCATGAGATGTGTGTTTACTTTTTCGCTGGTGCTAAGCTCAGTAGTTCCTATACCGAGTACACTCACGTGGGGGTAACAATGCATATCTACATTACTTTTACATTTAATTGTTGAGTGTAAAATGTAGGAACAGCTGATAAGCTTCAATTCTTAAAATATACATTTTAGTCTGGAATGTTGCTGTGCAGTTCATTTGGTTACTTTTAGTAATTTAAAGGTTGCCAAGCTTCTTTGAAACACTATTTCGTTCTGATAAATTTGAGATTACCTGACCTTGGCGAAAGCGTTAAGGTTTTTCTCCGTGACAACCCTCACATTTTAATAGTTAAAGTGAAAGTAAGTTGGCCATTGTTTTGTTGTCTACTGTACACGTGATTAGTCAATGTCAATATTTTATTTTGTCAGTGAAATAGATAAATTACTGTCTGTACATACTTTTTCAGGGAGAAATGATCTCAAGCTGCAGCCAGGCTGTTTGTTGGTGCCAAAGGCTATCAGCATATCACCCTGGCACTTGAAAAGCTGCACCAGCTCCCCTAGAAAGACTATGTATTTAATTGTTTTCTGCCTTAATTATAAAGTGGTTCATGCCAACTCTCCTTATCTGGGGTCCAGGATTCAGATCTTAGTTGTCTCCATGAGTCACAGTCAATTACATCTGGAGGTTCTCCGACTCAGTGACTCCTTCACTTCAGAACTATACATCTCATCGGCTTTTGTGTCTTTCTGGAACAACTTACCTTTGTCCTTTGCATTATTTTGTGGAGACGTCAAAACCTGTATTGGGAAACAACCTTTTCCTATGATGACTTTTGTTTTTAATTGTTTTTTATTTGAACTCATCTGGATGCTGAGCTGTTGTTCTTGACACTTAACATTTATGTGTTTCCCATCGCTAATTCTACTGTATTTTGTGTCCTGCATTATATTTCTTCCACTTACAGCGCTCTGAGGCTATGTTCATGCTCTGTAAGAATTGAAAGTAACATCAAATAAAATGTTACTTTCTTGCCATATTTATTTTTCACTATGCCAACATAATTCTACCACCCCCTCCTTTTACTGTCTAACGACTTTGGCATGCACCTCTGTGTGAATATGTGTGAAAAACTTTGTTAAAAGGAAATTGTGATTGCAGTGTGTGAAAATAAAACCTCTCAAATCGAGCAGTTGAAACATAGCCCTGAATTTGCGCTGCACTGCCCATGACGCCACGCATGAAAGGCACCACAAATGCCACCCACAACATCACTGATGACATCACAAAATATGTCATCTATGACATCACTGCCGATCCCACACTTGGCACACACGCTGCAACAAAAAGTGCCAATAATGAAACAATACAAATATTGAGAGTTATTCTGAAATTTCTGTTTAATTACCAACCTCTGTATATGTGTGTGTACTTTGAAGTTTTAACCATGGTTGTAGCAAATATTACCTGGACCTATGTGATCAAATGCTGTCCTTTGTCCCAGGTCCATTACAGTTACTCTATGCAGCGATGATTGCATGCCTGCTATATTAATGATAATGATGTGTTATTTATACAGCGCCTTTATCCAAAGCGCTTTACAGAGCACATATTTACATACAATATCACCCAACCGAAATTGGTACTCATTTATCGACCTCGGAAGGATGAAAGGCTGAGTTGGCCTTGCCGGGGTTCGAACCTGCGACCTGTATGTCACACTCAGAACGCAGCAGCGAGCGCTCAACCCGCTGAGCTATTTTACCGGCATATTATTGCCATATGCCATATGGATACTCACTAAGTGCAGTATTGAAGCACCAATGTTCATGGAATAGCATTTAAACACTGCCAGGTGTGCTTGTTATCTGTGTATGGTACACGTGCTGTGTGCTTGTAAGCACTTTTGCCAGATAACATACTCTGCCGTTTTCATTTTACTTTGCCACAAGCAAATCTGTCATTTGTGGTATCCCTACAAACACTCCAAATGTCATACATGTAATGGTTTTCTAAGTAATATTGACTTCCATACATCACACTAAACTGCTGTTATGTGGTTTGTTGCAGAGTGTATGCCCATCGGTGATGTCATATGTGATATCATTGGTATGTTATTGCCATAATTTCTGAGGTCATCTTTGATGACGAGGGTGGCATCATGACAGTAGAGCACAGTGTGGTACCTCACCGATATTTCCTAGGTTTTTCTAACAGCCACTCAACCATATTGCCCCATTAACAGATGTTTTAACTTATATTTCATAGTATTTCAACAGCAACCTAACCATGATTCCTCAGGTTTTTTTCCACTGATGTTTCATAGGTTTTTCCAACAAAAGCTTAACTTTTAACTATAATGTCTCTTGAACAAACGATCTGGTTAGGACCCACAAAAGACACAGATAATCAGGATGTGGGTAGGACCCACAAAAGGCACAGATAATCAGGATGACTGTTTTATTAAAATCCACAAAAATGTCTAACTCTCTAGACATCTAGCTGCATACCTTCACTAGCTCTCAGTCTCTAGTTTGGAGCCATCCAGACATCCCATCCTGTCCGGTCTGCACTATCCCGGAGCCGAGGTGCCCTTTGACCCAGACAGCTGGGTCAGAAGGGTTTACCACTAGTGTGGCCATGAGACCTTTTGGTCACAACCCGTATAGCTCTTCAAGCAGGGAAGTTGTCTTTGTCGTCCCTCAGGAAGTCATAGGAGTCGGCCTACCCTCCTTGTCGCCACGCCATGTGCTCATTCCTCACACTTCAACAACCATTGAGATCCACCCCTTCAGATTGGGGCTCAGAGTTAAGGTGGCATAGGTTCCAACACTTGCAGAATTGTAGCTCTTCTGTTGCATTAAACCATCACCACAATGTCACTTCAACTACCGTTTTTTAACTGACTGTGTCTCACACCACCTGCAGTACTAAAGTTTTATATTTTCATCCCAGAGGGATGTCAGAGTCAATGCTATCAGTATGTTTTTAAGCTATGTACCATGTGAGTGTTCCCCATTACAGCCCTGTGACCCACTCACTGGCCAATGCCTGCAGTCATGGCCAATGACCACTTTGCAATATTGAGGAACTGTGAATAGAATGGGTACGATATTTGGTGAGGTTATTGTGATCCCCCCTCTTGTGCGCATCAGACTTTGCCATGAAAGTTTCCTGCGAGAATTTACTGCAAATTTCCTATGGAATTGCTGTGAAATGTTTCCTGGAACACCTTGCATTAATTGAAACAATGATGACATTTCATTTCTGGAAGGCCTCGCTTGCTGCAATGCACCATGGGAGATACATAAACGATGTTGGTGCCGGGGGCAGCCCATTTTCTGCCAAATTAAAAGAAATAAATACAGGACTGATTGTCACCAATTGCTTTCCTTTTTCACTTTGGGGACTTTATGACAGCCAGTTTTAGGTCTTTACATTCGTCCTTACACTGGGTGTTCTGCACAACTGATAGGTCAAGTATCCACTCTATCTTGAAAATGTGTGAGCAATATAGCTTAAAATGCTCTGTGCTATTCCTCTGTAGAGTTCTTATTGAATAAGCAATACATTATGTGCATGTTTTGTGAAGAATTGCTATTAGTGTGTGTGGTTTTTTTCTGGCACCGAAATGAACCTGGCATTGATTTAATCACTATTCAAATTATAGGTTGATATTATAAGGTTGATTATATATATTAAATACTAAATAAAAATACTAAATAAGGTTTTGAATCAGTTACATCCTCAGTATCAACCGGAGGCAGCAGTTTTTCTTTTTTGTTTAAAAAACCAAACCACCACAAGGCACTTCGTTTCTGCACTTCTTTGTGACGGACTTGTTGTGAATTTTAGTTACATCGATCCAGAAGTTTGTTCTGTGCTTCTTTCAATGAATGCACAAATTGTACTACGGGAAAACCAATGCAAGAGGTAAATAACACCCCGTATTCAATAAACCGTGCAACTCATCTCCCTTAGCTGCAAATTCCTCTCAGCCAATAACTGCGTTACTTTAGCCAGAGCACTCATACTGTCTAAGCTAGACTATTGTAATATCCTCTTCCTTGGCACCTCCAAAGCCAACATAGCCAAACTTCAACTCATGCAGAACAAAGCCCTCAGAGCAGCACTAGGCATCAAAAAATCTGAACATATCTCTAACACCAGAAGAGACCACCACTGGCTCCACGTCCAAGCTAGAATTCTATTTAAAACCCTGAGCATCACTCACAAATGCAGGGCCAACAAAGCACCCAAATACCTCAACAACACAGTCATGAACAAGCCCCAGACTAGACTCCTCAGGTCCAATAAAAATGCATACCTTGAAACCCCCAGATACAAAAGAGAGAAAGAAGGGGGTAGTAGCTTCAAAACACTGGCCCCCAGACATTGGAACGCTCTACCCACCCACATTATGAACAAAACATCCTTCCCAAAATTCAAAAGCTTTTTGAAGACTTGGCTTTTCAACAAGTACTAACTGAACCAGAGCACTAATCCGCTCCAATTAACTGTACATATCTGACTATTTTGTATATTGTTGTATATTATTGACTGTTATTCCTTTGTACTTCTGTGTTCACTCTAAGATTGCATTCTCCCATTGTCTGTAACTACGCCGTGATACCCCTGGGTCTGGGCGTATAACAAATGTAATAAAATAAAAATAAAATAAATGGTATGTTATTATACATAATTCATTTTGCAAATGAGTTAAAAAACGACCAATTTCTAAGCCAACATTCCAACCAAGAGTTATTTATAGCTCTGACTGTGAAACGTCGACGCTCTTTAGGAATGTGAGCAGAGCCTCTGAGAAGCAGTGCACATGGTATGTTATGTGTATAAGCTTTGTTCTCCTCAAATCACCACCATCGTAGTTTCAGAGGGTCTGCACGTGTCCAGGAAGTGCTGTACTGTGCACTCACTTGGGTTATCCAGACCTTGTTCTGCTGGAGGAAAAAACAGTGACGGGGGATAAGAGGAGAGGAAGGGGGAAATGGACGCTATCCTGTTTTACTCCATAAATTCTAAGAATGGAAAATAGTCCGTGACAGGCACACATGCGCCTCACCCATTAAGTCACGTGCTCAGCTTAGGTGATGTGTTCAGGTCAGTGGAAAGAGTAGCACCTTCCCCAAGGAGTGCTTCTGTTGTTGTGCTGTCTCGTGGGATGAAGGCTGTATGATAGCAATGCATGCTTATGTATGGCAATAGCTAGCTACAAGCAATGCTTGGTTAGCAGAAAAAAGGCTGTTTTTTAAATGAAAATATATTCTGACTTGCACACAAATATGCCAGTCGCAAATGGAAGTTGCATTTTACTCCCAACTTTCCAATGAGTAAAACGGTCTGCGTTCAGCTTCATATCTGCTTCTATGCGTGCAAGCGGTAGCCTGCCTTATCGTCCTGATACGAAAGGAGCCATTTCTCAGAATCGTGTTAATGTGAGCAGCAGAGGGCATTGAAAGCTCCAGCATCATGGCCAGACATTTTACTTTGCTTTTCCAAGAAATTATTTCCGCAAAGATGAGCAGAAGTAAAAGGAAGCTCTGAGGTCATGGATCCACTTCCGAAAATGAAGGCCTCATTTGTAAATGTGTTAAGCTCTAACTGCTGTCTCTTATCCGCCATTAGATGTGATACACAGCTCTAACCTAAGATTCTGTTTATTACTTCTCATCTCTGTCACACAATGTTGCATACCAAGTGCATATTATTGTAAATTCTGCCCATCGCTCATTTATAATCCCATCTATCACTTCATGGAGTCACATAGATATTACATCGGGTAGGCGGAACTTGTGCAACCCCACAATCGGACACATATGTGGTGGACTGGTCAATCTCCAGACTACACCGATTATTACAATTTCATTGGAAAGGATTAATCAATTTTGGGTGTTTTCTTTAGCATCGTGCTCTCCCATGTTAAATGCGATTGCAAAAGAAAATGGCCACCTCTATTGAATACACTAGTTGGGTATAGCAAGACCCGAAGTAGTCCCTGGTTCCTATCTGTTTCCTTGGATGCATTTATTTATTTATTTGGACATTTACAAAGCGCACTTAACCCAAAGGCATCTACGTGCTGGAATTTAAGAAACTGGTTACGTGGGTGAACTTCATCATATTCAAGTGCAGTACTACAAATATTCACATCATACATACACATATACATATCAGGCACGAATTACATAGAATTACGAGGCTCTAATGAGTCACAGTGACAGTTGTGGCACATCATGCGTTCGTATCAGTCATAACATACGAAACTTGCAGGCACTGGTAAATTAGATTTACCTGGTTAATTTCTTTGTGGGAGAGGAGGACACTAGGTATGGCTTAGGCAGTCTAGGCTAGGGCCAGTCTTTATTGCTGGGAATCTAGGCTGACGAGCAGGGTTTTTAGGCTTTTTCGGAATGACCACAGTGAAGTGTCATTTCTCAATGCTGGGGCCAGAGAGTTCCACAGTTTGGCCGCTACCCCGGGGGAAAAGCTGCAACCACCTGCTTTCTGTCTCCTGAATCTTGATGTAGCGATGAGGTTAGAGTATGAGGCTCGTGTAGGTCTTTTTGTCATCGTTTTACAGTGCCATTCCAGCACCATGGTTCGGATGAATTCCCAAAAGTGAAGAATGTTCTGAAAATAAGTGATCTTGTGTGATTTGGCAGATCCATTTCTTTCAAACAATGGCACTAGTAAGGATTTCAGCTATAGAATTAAATTTCATAGTATCTTTTGGGTTTAGAGTTTTAAAGCTTTTTTACATGGCTTTCAATTTGCCAGGCCAACACCATAAATCCTAAGAGTAGCAGGTGTAGAGGAACCTTCATTAACTCAATATCATGGACCTCCATCAAAGCCAGTCTTTGAAGGAGGTCTACTGCAGATGCCTTTGGTTTTAAGCTATTTCTAGATAGTGGATGCAACTCCGATAGCTACCCTACATCACCAGATTTGGCAGAGGGCATCTTTTTGTTCTATCTAATGCTTTGAGGAACAAATACTTTTGGAGGAGAAATATGATTTAATAGTTATCTGAACAGCCTACATTGATATCACATATTTTTGGGTGGAAAAATCGGTCCAGTTTATTAGAGAATGTAACCAGTGCAAATGTGTAATCGTCGGGAGATGCCAGAGCAGTTGTACTTGTCAGAGTTGGGACAAAGTCACAACCAGGACTTGCTGTTTTTTGTCAGCCTCAATTGTCAGGAGGCTTGCAGGCCGGTGCTCCTGTGACAAAGTGACTGGAATCAAAAAGTATGCCAAGACTAATGTTTTCTGTTTTAACTGATGTATCAGGGTTAATGTACACCAGATAGGATAGGATAAATAATACGTCATGATGGTCTCCTTCCCCAGTGCTGAATAGGCCTCCTCAGCCTTGTTAAGTTTAGCAAGAGGCTCAGGTCATCTTGGTAATCCCAGTGCTCAAAAGGGGTCTGTCACCGCTCCCCCACATTTTTAGTTCTTTTTGCCTTGCAGGATATAGGGTTCCTGAGCCCTTGATTCATGTACTAACTAGTTGCAAGGCACTGGGGCCCATGCCCCAAAGACTTACTCTAGCCAAATATCCTCCAAACAGTCGGGAACCACTGAGAGTCTTCTTGGAGGGATGCAAAGAGAGATTGAGAGGAGCCCCTTTTGTTCTGCCTACTCGCAAGCCTCTTTTTTGTTGCTCCCAATCACCTCTATACTCCTGAAATACTCTCCCTGCCCCATTCTTGCACCGCCTATCAACATCTGGGTCTACCTATGATGGACCTGGCCTAGCAAATCCTTCCCAGACTCACTGGCTACGTTGCAGTGATTAGTTAATGCCATCTGAAGCCATCTGAAGCTGACTATAATTAGCCTTCCCTTCCTTCCTTCCTTCCTTCCTTCCTTCCTTCCTTCCTTCCTTCCTTCCTTCCTTCCTTCCTTCCTTCCTTCCTTCCTTCCTTCCTTCCTTCCTTCCTTCCTTCCTTCCTTCCTTCCTTCCTTCCTTCCTTCCTTCCTTCCTTCCCTAGGTGTTTCCCACTGTCAACCCCCCTCCTTTCACCTAGTGGTTACTTTCAAGGGTTCTACGTTATTTCGCCGCAGTATTTTTCACCCCCCCAAAAAAAAAACAATGAGTTTTTTTTCGAAATAAAATCGGCGATGAAAAAACACACAATGAAAAATACTGCAATGAAATGCGTGTATACCCTTTCAAGTTCCTCCCTCCACTGTCCTCCGTGCTCCTCTTCAATGTGTTCTCTCTCCTTCAGCCCTTTTTCCAGTCCATCTCCACTTTCTGTTGTTATCTCCTCCTAGACACCACCTTCCATACCTAATGTTACTGTCTTCTCCTGAGCCTACTGATGTTGCCACCTCCTCTTCAACACCACCATTATTGTTACCACATTCTAATCAATGCCACCGTTACCTCCTGATGCTACCACCTCCTGCACAATACTACTTCTGCCGCTTGATGTTACCACCTCCTTCTCAATTCCACTTTTGCCTTTTTATGTTGCCCCCTGTTCTTCCATACTATTTCCTTCCTCACAATCTTTTCTTCCCTGCCTCTATTCCACCCAACCCCCACACCGGCCTTCTGTCTCTCTGATCTCCTCTTACACTCCAGTCTTTGCATTCTCCAATCTTCTCTGATGGACAAAGGCCTCTAAACTCCAATTTCCTTCTCCAACAATCCACACTGTGCCCTGCCCCTCCTTAGTATTCTCGTGTACTCGGTTGCCACAGAAAGATGGCTCACCCAGTCACTGCCAGTGAGTTGTAATCTCCTTCCTCCAATCAACTCTCTGGTTTTCTCCTCCCTATCAGTCCCTGTTTACAAAATGTCCCATGCCTACGCGTGACGTGGTGCGACGTTCATTCAACCCCTGTTTTTTCTTTTCAGGCAATTTTTCCCAAAACCGTTTTTGCTGAAAAAAATTTAGAAAATATGGGGATGGGGGAGGGCATATAAGGGATAGGGTGGTGTATAGGGATAAGTAGTAGGGGAAGAGGATTGGAGGACCCCCCAAATTTAAAATTAAAAACCAATGATTTTGTTGGGCAAAAATGTTTTGCCAAAAAGTGCAGCGAAAGAAAAACGGGCAAAGAATGAACATGGAACCGTGTGACACAAGGTGGTCACCAGCATTCTCTCCATAGTAGTAGTCATACATATATATCACACTCAATTACAGTTACTTAATGGTAAACTCCAACATGCCTCCAAGAAAATCTAGGTTCTCAAAAAAGAACAAACCCTTCTATTGTAATGTTCCACCCTTCCTTCAGCTAAATCCGTTTTCACTGTTATACCCCATCGTAAGGCTGGGAATCCTTGGTTGCCTTTTGTGTAGCCTAACACCCTTGCTACGGGTGCTTTTGGTCTCCACCAATGCGACCTCGAGCAGTACTAGACTAGACCCTCCTCTTCCCCTCAGATTCTAACTGCGCGTTGAGCTGAGGGAGTCCTCAGGTTTTCCACAGATAGAATCTACGTCAAAGACATTAAAAAAATATATTTTTATTTCCTCTTCTGGTTTTCAAAAACATCAAGTCTACTGTTTCAACATGTGGTAGATGACTGGGGATGGAAGTCAAAAAGAGACTTAATTTTTACGCCACCTCTGACCTGAAAAACATATATGAGGGAGATAAACACTCCCGTTCCAAGACACTCAAGGATAGAAACAGAAGGCTGGTCTGCTGGTTGAATGAGGGGAACTACCCCTAGTACCCCTACGACATTGAATCAAACAAAAGCATGGCCACTCGTGCGTGGAAACGACCGTGGTCGAGGGAAAGGGCCAGGTCAGAAGAGGGGTCACTGAAAAAGACCAAGCACAGAGTCGCCCACGCCAACGAGTCGTCGACATCGGGTGAGAGGAGACCATCCAAAGGGGCCGGAGAGACTGTTGTCGCTGGGAGAAGGTCAGTTGTCACCAGGACAAGCATAGGGCAGCTAGCCCCTCAACGACGCCACACAAAACTACTTTGTCTATGATGCTTCACAAATCCAGCTCGTCAACGACGCTCCACAAAACTGCCTCGTCCCCTCTGAACCAAAAATCCAGGTCATCCATGACGTTCCACACAACTAGCTTGCCCACGACACACCATCTCGTTGATGAAGAAACCCATAGAAAAAGACAGCGCATGCATGGACTCTTCATCCCTGCCTACAATGAGAAATCCCCGGGATCCAAGAAACCACAGAAGGATGGCACATCGGCGACGCCGTCAATGACACCTCTGTCGATGAAGAACAAAAACATCAATAGGGGCAGCCTCCTCAGCCAGATGAGTCCACACACGCAACCCATGAGCCAAGTCTCCCCTATTCAGTACTATGATGTAATTCCAGAGGAGATATTACAGTACGAAATCGACACCGACTTTGAGACACAACATCAGCAAGCAGAAGGGTCAGAATCAGAACAGTCAGTTAAGATACATGAGGAGATACCAACCAGGCCACCAACACTAGGGAGTCACATTCCAGAAGGGGACCAATCAGGCGGGCAACCACAGTAAGAGGCAGGTCGAGCACTGCTCACTGGGCACTCCAACAAAGGGAAGTGTGGACACTGTTAACCAAACCACAGGCTTTACTATCGATACAGGTACTCTCTTTGCTACAGAAGGTCATCATTCAGCTTGACGCAGCTCAGTGATGCCGTCCTTAAAACCTCTACAACCTCCATCTGAACCAGCGGTGCATCAACACTCTCCTCCCCAGACCCAGATCTACATCACTGGGAAGATCAGCAAGGTCCTCTGGAGGACGCTCGCAATCCAGCTGGTTTCCCTGTCTCCTCCGGCATCCCCCGCTCTTCATCCGATCCACAGGGTCAGAAGCACATCACCAACGCTGACCTCTCCCTCATGCAAAAGGAGTCACACTGTCTCACCACTGGTGCCGTCAGTACCGGAATAGGGGGACTGACACGAATGTGGACGAACCCCACAACACTACATCTTCGTCAACCGACTTCCCACAGCGGGAAAACGATTGGGACACAGATTCCTCACAGGAATACCCCTGGACGAGGAGTCAGCAAAACCGTCCCCCCGGAAGACATCACGCAGTTCTATTCTGCAGTCATGAAGGCTTGGCATCCTCGCGTCAGAGGATGAGAAGGTGTGCTTTTCATTTGACCAAAGGGAAAGAGGAGAAAGGAGGTTGTCTCAATTCCTATCCTTGAATACGTCTGGCAAGAGGGACTTAAGACAATGAACTGGCCATTCACAATCCCAGTGGTACAAGGTTGCCTTGATAAAAAGTACAATCCACAGGAAAATGAACCAAAATGTCTCACTTCTCAGCCGTCTCCCGAGTCGGAAGTCTAAGCGTTGGCGAGCCAGAAGGCGAAATCCGAGAAACAAATGTGTGTGATACCACTGGATAAACAGGACGCATTTGGGAAAAAGGTCTTAGCAATTGGGGCCACAATGGTGAAAGCAGCCGACTCCCTGGCCATCATCGCCAGATAGGATAGAGAGATGTGGCATAAATTTGCTCCAATTTTTTAGCATCTTCCATAGGAGAAGCGTAAGGAGGACAAGGCGATCATAAAGGAAGGGGAGGAGTCCTCCAACCTAGGGATCAACATGGCAGTGGACCTGTCGGAAACAGGTTTTGAAGCAGCTGGCGAACGGGGTGGTCCTGAGGAGACAGACGTGGCTCTGATTTACAGACTTCCGAGCGGATATCCATCATAAAGTAGTGGACATGCCCATTGAGAGTGATGAGCTGTTTGGCCTGGAGATCGACAAAGCTCTTAAAACAATAAAGACGGACATCGACACAGTCAAGTCCTTAACATCTTTACAGAACCGTTAGCCCTTTCATCATTTTAGAGGAGCTTTGGGCAGAACATCAATTTCTTTGTCCAAAAAGGGATGGCAATACTCTAGAAGCTCAGCATATTACTACCATTGGTACAAGCGAGTATACCAGGTGTAACAAAAAACAAAGGAATATAGACAAAGTCAGCACTGCAAGCAACCTTTAGGATCCCAGATGGGACAGTAGGGCAAAGCCCAACAGTGACAATCCATCCCACGGTGCCCTGGGAGGGAGGATCTCCAGGTTTGCCCGAAACTGAAGAAAAATAACAAAGGACAAATGGGTGCTGGAAGTGGTATTGTATGGGTACTTACTAGAATTCAAACAAACACCCCCTCGCATACCTCCAAACCATCGACCACAGGCGCACAAGACCGCGCTTCTACAAGTAGTGCAGCTCATACTGCAAAATAGGGCCATAGAAAAAGTCCACACGGGAAAGGGAGTATACTTCTGATATTTTGTCGTCCGCAAACCGGATGGAAAATGGAGGGCCATTCTGGACTAACGTAGGTTAAACAAATATGTCAAGGGCCCGAAGTTCACTGTGATCACGCTGCAGCAACACAACTACTGTGCGTGCCTGGATCTCCAGGACACATACTTTCACATCCCCATCCATCCAGGGCATTGGAATATCTCCGATTTGTGGTGGGCAAGTCGCTTTGGCAATTCAGGGTTCTTCCATTTGGCCTAAAGTCTGCTCCACGCATCGTTACAAAGTGCCTCGCGCCAGTGGTAGCCAGCCTCCACAACCAGGGATGTCACATATGTCCCTATTTAGACAACTGGCTAATGTGCGCACCATCCATGAAGGGAGCTCAGCTTTCTATGGCAGCGACAGTGCGTCTCTTACAAACATTAGGCTTCGCCATCAATTAGAGAAAATCCTTCTTACGGCAGTCAAAGAAGCTGGTAGTTCTTGGAGTGGAATTATCCACCCAGGACGTGTCCCTCCCACGGCAGAGTAAATGCCCTTGCAGCCCTATTGAAAACGTTCACGCCAAACAAGGTACGGACAGTGCGCCAATGCATACAACTGCTTAGGACAATGGCATCATGCACTCCTCTAGTCCCGCACTGCAGACTCCACATGAGACCGCTGCACGAGTTCCTGGCAGAGAACTGATCCCAGGTAAACAGATCATGGGGGGACAAAATGCATATCCTTCCCAAACTGTGCTCACAACTTCAATGGTGGACAAACAAGGCCAATGTCCGCAGGTGGAAAACTTTCCATGAACCAATGCCCGACAAAATGCGGGTGATGGATGCCTCCCTTGAGAGGATCAACTGCATGTCAGGGGGCTATGGATGTCCCCAGAAACGGCACTATATATAAAGGTGCTCGAGCTCAGAGCGGTTCGATCGGTGCGCAAATCACCCCTTTCAATACTAATAAAGCATACAAACAAAGTCCTCATCATCAACACAACCACAATGTATTATCTGCGGAAGCAAGGAGGGACAAGAACCAGGACATTGTTCAAGGAAGCACAACTGACCTGGGCCAATGCCCATGGAATCATCCTTCGGGCAGTCCATCTTCCGGGACACAGAATCAAACGGCGGACAGCCTCAGCAGGCAAGTGTCTCAAAACCACAAATGGAAGTCAGACTCCACAATGCTGCAGGTGCTATTCCAGTGCTAGGGGCAACAAACAGTACACCTGTTCGACAGGATCCAAAAAAGTGTATGCAAGGTACGCCAGTAGGACGCCCCAAAGGGCTCAATGGGGCGCAGAACAATACAGACGGTCAAGCGGCACTCCTGCAAGGTATCCTCATTGCGCTGGATTGGCCCCGCCAGTTCTGGTACTCCGACGTGGTCCAGCTCTCCAGGGACAAATCCATCTGACTCAGCAATCGGCCATACCTCATCATCCAGGGCTGAGGGAAAATTATACACCACGGCTGCAATCACTCGGACTAACTGCATGGCTCCTGACTTTGCAGAGTTTGGAGGCCTAAACATATCACAGGAGTGTAGAGACATTCTAGCGGCGGCGAGAGCCCCCGCCAAGAACAAGTCCTACTTCCTAAAGTGTAGACGATTTTGCAAGTGGTGCGAAATGCGGGGCACATCAGGAGAGGCTTAACCCATTCCGGGTGACGCCAGAGGACATACTACCATAACTGCTTGGGCTAGCCAAACAGGGCCTCACCCACAACTCCATTAAAGTGCATTTGGCAGCCATCTCTAGGTACACATGGCGGGAGAAAGGCATTCCTCTCTATGGCCGCAGGCTCATAAAGCATTTCCTCAAAGGCCTGTTTAGAAGTTTCCCAGCAGTGAAATGGATATCGCCGGAATGGAACCTTAATACCGTACTCTCGGTACTCATGAAGAAACTGTTTGAACCACGGCCTCTACACCACTTTGATATCTGTCGTGGAAAGTGGCCTTTCTAGTGGCGATTACAGCAGCCATGAGGGTGTCAGAGCTACAAGCCCTCGCATTTAACCAGCCCTATCTGCATTTCCAAAAAGACTAGGTACTCCTCATGACAAACCCACAATTCATTCTAAAAGACCCCACATACTTTAACAAGAACTCCACGGTAGTCTTACCAGCATTCTATCGAAAATGTTCATCCCCGGCAGAGGTGGCATTTCACTTGCTTCACCTCAAGGGAGTGTTATAATACTACATTGACAGGACGCAGGAAGTCAACGCAGCTCTTCGTAGCGTATGGCCCAACAAATAAAGGCAATACACTCTCTAAGCAAAGCATAGTGAGGTGGATCTCGTCAGCCATTGCTTTCTGTTACAAATCAGCAGGGAAGCCCCTCCAGGTGCCTCCGCATGCACATTCAACGAGAGCTACAGGGGCCTTAGCGGCATGGTGGTCGGGAGTCCTGATCACAGACATATGCGAAGCGGCTACCTGGTCAGTGCTGCATACTTTCATGAAACACTGCTACCTGGATAAGCAGCATGCCAAGGAAGTGCGAACAGGGAGAGCAGCCCTACAGCACCTGCTCCAACAATGTACGATCCTATGGATTTGCTGTAAGGAAATTTGCTGGGTTTTACGTATATGCACAGCCATTTTCTATGTACTGCTACATAATCTATTCACAGCATGTGAAGCTATGAAAGATCCAATGCTGGAGAAGGAGAAAGTTTCTTACCTGTAATACCTGTTCTTCAGCATTGGTATCTTTCATAGATTCACATGCATCCTCCTTCACCCCATCAGGTAAACCCATATGCACATCTTGCGGGGAAGAGGAAGAGGAGGCTCTAGTCTAGCACTACTCTGGGTCCCATTGTTGGGGACCAAAAGCACCCATAACAAGGGTGTTAGGCTACATCATGTAGGTTCTTCTTGCCTATATCAAGAGGAATCAAAAAGGGTAACCAAGGATTCCTAGCCTGATGACGGGGAATATTCACAGCATGTGAATCTATGGAAGATACCAATTCTGGAGAACAGGAGTTACAGGTAAACATTTTCCTTTCCCAATTTCCTTTGTCAGTTGATTGCTTATCTTTTGCTGCCAAGTTTCCCACCTTGCCCTTCTGTTAGATGCCGGCTACCATGTATCTCTGTTTCCTTCACCATGTCCATCCCCCTATGGCTTATAAAGCATTCCATTGCTTGCCAGAGCTAGGTCTGTGCTCAATACTTTCCCTATTAATAATACCTATATGCCCACCTGAAAGGCACCACTACTGAGATGCCTTCCAGAGGGTGCTCTTACAAGGGCCACTTTGAGTTGCCCGTCGTGTCCTCCAGTAAACTCCCTGCACTCACATTCTCAACTCTACGCTCAAGCACACTATATGCATACAACTATGCCTCTCACACACAGCAACTGAATAATATTTATTTGTTTTTAGTCGATTTTGTGAGACACCAGCCATGAATTGCAGACATTTGGAGGCACTAGGGTTACCCTCCCAACAGACATCAAACAAGAGAATGCTAGACCTCTACAATCAACTAGCACATTACAGTCACAGCCAATGCATCTCAGCACCATGGGCACGCGAGTGTCCCCCGTGGACACAATGCTTCTGTGCTCTCCCCACGTGACACTTGGAAACAGACCTGCATGCACAGCCCAGGGTACGTTCAATCTGCACGCATCTACACAACAACAAAACTAGCTTTCATTTTCTCTCTCTTCCCACAAAACCTAATCGACTCCATTCTCTTTCAGATCTGTCAGAGTGCCTGGAGTCCTCGCAAATTGCAGCGGTGCATGTTATAAATCCCAAAACCACAACATATCTTTCCCTCAACTTCTCTAGCAGCCTGTCCTCTGCCTACAAAGATTGACCATGATCTCGAACCCCAAATGCCTTACATAAGTAGCGAGGCGGAACACGTCTTAACCACCCTATTTGACTCTGCAATGAAGTTAGAGAAAGTTTAGTCTGGCTGAATCGGTGTAAATTTGGGTTATTTGGGGTTTGTCCAAATATTTTCACCCAGGTTTACAGATATAGGATTGAGGGCATCAAGGAGAGGTGTGGTGAGCAGCACCAGTTACTTTTAGTTATGCAAATAATATCATCATCATCATAAATGTTTATTCGGAAGAATGCATCAAACATACAACACAATTTCATAATACACATATATACAAAAAAATCATTAAAGCACAGAAGTTCCTCGAAACATATTCACAATTTAATTCTAAAATATGCAATAAAAAGTCATATAAAACCTAGGTAAGAACATCTTTTTCTAATTTTAAAAGCCTTTCTAAGATACAACAAAAAGCCCATGTGGCACACATTGATTTTGCCGAAATCAGGAAGCATAGCGCAGGACGACAATGCAATGTGAATTGACATTGCCTTAGTACCGGAAGAATTGTTTGATTTCTGATTTGCACATATGCCAGGCAGAACATTACAAAATGTAACAAATCTTCAATGGTTTCATTACAATAGGTACAGCCAGTATCCGTTGGCTGCCCCGGCCATTTTGCTTTTAAGGGTAGACAGTTAAAAGGGGCGCTTGCTATCAGCCATCTGTCCTGCATCTTGTGACTCCATGATAAATATTCTTGAAGTGACTCTACCGTGCTAATAAAAACATGCTTTCGATTGGCCTTTATTAAAAGTTCCTTGGATTCCTTTTGATCTTTTAGGTGATAAATATATTTCTCTTTGGAGAATTGTTGTCTTGTCCAGCGCACCCATTTTGGTAGATTTTAGACACACCATCTCCATTTAAAAGTTCTGTAACGATGAACTTTGTAAGAGCCACATTAGGGTACACCAGATTCGCAACGATTGCAAAAATGGCTCGGCTTGCCATTCATCTTCGAGAAAAATAATGCTGTATTTGCCTAGTAATTGGGAGCGGATCTGGGTAAGCCCAACTTCCTTTTTAAAAAAAGTCCTTTTCTATTACTTGTAATTTCAATGTATTGGAGTAGCCCCAGAGTTAGCCAGCACAGTTAGTAGCAATCTTTGTTTGTGTCTCATATACCCTGGTGATTATAGTGAGAGGTTGACCGTTAAACATTAATTTTAAACTAGTTATTGTTCCTAGGTCTTGTTTCATCCTTAATGACTGATTTTTCATGTGAGCAGCACCAGTCAGGTCAGTTCAGAAACTCATACCAAGGTAATCAAATTCATGTACCCTCGGAATCTCTGATCCATTGGCGATCATTTTACGCATCATCAAGGTTTTTTGCCTCGACCACAAGCCATAACTGCATACTTTGCTGCATTTACCTTTAAAGCAAGGTTGTTCATGAATTGTGTGTAGGCAGCAGCTAGTTTTTGCAATGCTCTGGGTGTTCATGCTGTGAGGAGCAAGTCATCCGATTACGCAAAAATGGGAAAAGCCCTACTTTCCAATGTAGGACGGTCTGTGTTTGCTTCCAATAAGACGTTCTACAGTCCGTTTATGTAAAGGGAAAACCATATGCGTGCTAGGACACATCCTTGGCGCACCTCTAGATTGACATTAAAATAGCCACTGCAATGTCCTTGGTCCCCACTGTGCACACATGACTGATTATCTTTGTGTATGGATATTAATATATTTAACAATTCCAGTGGGCAACGTAAAGACCTGACCACGTCCCATAGTTTAGTCCGATTGACTTTATCAAAGGCTGTGCTCAGGTCCATGAATGCAAAGAATATTGGTTCATTATTTCCCAGGCCTGATCGAAATGCATATTGTGTGTCAGACAATATATTATTGGCTGTTATAATATCAATAAGTAGACATCAGATGGTGAATTAAATGTGGTTATTTCGGAGCCAAATGTGCAATGCTAACGACCGATCCTTCAGCACGTATGGTTACCAAGTGCAAAGTAGTTGATATTACATTTCCATTTTTCTTATCTCTTGTTCATTGTAGAGTTTTCACAAGTTAAAAAGCATGACGATGAAGTGGGCATCTTAAAGATTTCATGTGTGTCTCGGACCTTTGAGAAATGTACCCAGAACCAGTATTTTGGAATAACGTTTTACCTTTCAAAATCGATATTTATAAAGTAATGCAATGTAACGTGGTCTTAAATACTGCACATCTGCCACTTTGGCGGCCTTGTTGCATGTGGCCCTGCAAAAATAGAGCAACGGGAGGCGTTGCTCGTGGAATAGATAGGAAGGCATAAGGGACTCCTGAGGTGTTGATGCGTGCATTCCGGAGGTCCGAGTTCTGGTGTGAAGGTAAATGATAGTTGGCGAGGCAATTGGGTGTGTGTTTTTTCCAGAAGGGAGAGCACAGCATCGATGAGATGGAAGTGTGTCATGGGAGACCGACATAGCAGCTGGCATGTGGAATGTGTAATGGGACTAGCGAAGGGAGAAGTGGCATTTCTCCATAGTGTGGTCGATTTGTGGGCAGCTTGCTGCCTTGTGCATGGGTAGATTGTGTGAGTAGTAAGAGATGAAGACACAAGTCAGTTAGTGGCGCGTCAGAGAAGGAATTGGTTAAGTGAGAATGAACCCATTGGTTCAAGATGATTTAAAGTTGCAATACATTTTTTAAATTTGGTTTTAAGTTGTTGACTCTCTGGAGGAAGAGCTTTTATTCTGATTTCCATTTAAAGGGCGAAGTGAGACTGACCCACATGAACCATCTCTTTTGGACTCCTTGGCTGATGAGTTGTCTGCAGGCATGTAGCATGATGGTGTGAGTACATAGAGAAGGTTACATCCGCTCAGTGCTGATGTTGGTGTAAGGCGATTAGGTTAGGGTTAATCGATACAGGTGTTGTGCAAGTTTGTCATTTGAATAGCCTGTTTTAATGACGGCCATTTGGCTTTCCGCTGTGTGATTCTCTGTTGTTTCCGACTGCAGCTTGGCACTTCTACTAAGCCTGTGTTGCTGGACCATATTGTTCCGGTTACCTTATGCTGGATACAGTTCCTCCTGGTGTTTCTGGGCATCTGCTGTGGAAGGAGTGTTCAGCAATGGATATGATTTTGAAGTTATTTTTTTGTTTGATCAGGACACAGTGTTTCTCCATCGGGTTAGGGTGATATGTTGTGTTTTTGACGTTTGACAAGGCATCTGGCTCAGGCTCGGGCTGGACTATAGGGCAATAGGCCCATGGTCGAACCAAAAACACAAAATGCTCGTGTGGGCAAGTTTTTCTTTGTCAAAATGGACCACTTTTTGGGGCAATTTGGGCCACTTTGATGAGTTAATTCACTCTGCGGCTAGTCTTTTTGACGTGTTGCTGAATATATATTCTTTAAAATGCACAATTTGCATCACACTTCATCAAAATAACACACCCTTGGCTACTATTCAAACAGTGTCACAAAAGGAATTAATTGCCATTTGCAAAGGTGGACCGATTTTTCATTGGTGGTCGAGACAATGTTATGGCCCAGTCCGACCCTGGTGAGGGTGTTGTTGTAGTGTAATCATCAGAGTAATAGTGCAATCATGACAGCCATGGTTCTGGCCGAAAGGTCAGATAAGGAATGAGGCACCAGATCACTTGTTGTTGAAAGGAGCAGTTTCTTATGATGGTTTAATCTGTGGTTCAATTGTGAGGGCACTGCCCATCAGGAGTCTACGGTTTTTGACTGGGACATTGCTGTTGGCAGGTTCCCATTTCTTCAGGTCGTGAGGATTTTAATGAGTCGCTGTGAGAACGTAGTCACAACTCCTTATGCCACCCTAGACTTACTTGGCGGCTACTTTACTCCCCTACCCACATAACTACCCATCTTTCTCCCACCAGCTCAACACCCCTACCAGAAAAGGTTGGTTATTCAAGAAGTGTTGCAGTGATAGCGGCATGACCTGGTTACCAGGCAACTGAAACCCTTGTCAGCTCTAACAATACACAGTGAATAACTCAGAGATGATGAAAAAAAAGAGAGTGTCTCGTTTGACAAGATAGCACCTGTTTCACAGAACAGCCAGTGTTGAAATAATGATGGCATTACTCAGGGGAATACAAGGGGTTCAAAGGGTTTTTTGTGACTTTGAAAGTGAATTGCGGCACAGGGAGCCATCACGAGCTTTCCCACTCGAAATGTTATTTGCCATTTATTTGCCGTCGATTTTTTTTTTGTCATTTTCTCATTCCCGTCTACCTCTGCCTGCACGGCAGCTGGGCCGAGAAGGCTTCTCGCGTTTTCTTTTGCAGGAAATAAACCTGCGCAACATCAGCTCTCGGGGATTATGTGCAATCATTCATGTGGAGTGGAAACTGGTCGGATTTGGTTTTTGAAGTCGCCTGATCCCGCTCTGTATGAGAGGGATCAGCGCCTAGCCGGCGCGGGGCTTCAGAGGCCACGTGCAGCTGGAATCCTCCATGCCCATTGGGCAGAGGCGCCTCCTGACAAAGATAAATAGAGCGTGAGCGGCCACGGCCAGCGCGCGCCGCTGATGGCCCAACAGGCGGATGCTTATCTCTGCGGATGTAAACGGGCCCGCTCCTGTGGCAGAACATCTTCCTGTTGCAGTGATTGCACCGGCGCCGCATGGCTCAGGCTGTGCAGGAGCGAGACTTTAGTGCCGCAAACCGAGTCGCCCCCGCGCACTGTACTCAACCGTTTGTTTATCCTTTCTGGCCTGTGTGGAGAAGGGAACCATGTTTTACCCTACTTCATTGTGCTTGTTTTACTCTTTCTTTCCTCGTGTCATCATTATTATGGCGTTTCTGAACGTTTTATGTATAGGAAGTAATGCATAGATCTTAATGAATTTTCATTAGCTTTTTCCAGTACCTCTTTCGTTTGCCTATTAAAAACAAAAAATACGTTGCTAATGCATGTATTGAGCTATTCTGGCCAAGGATTTAGTCCCGGATACAAAAGAAAAGGACTCTGTATTCTTCTTGTTGCAGGTAGTACAAGATAGCCAAGCTAAGACTCCTCGGCTACGGACCAGCCCTCCACCAACTCGCACTCACGGAACTTCCGGACACGTGACTGCTCATCATTCTACTGGCAGCACAGACAAACCCAAACCTTCATTAGAAAGGACAAAAAAAGGATCAATGCGATATGATATAAAATTTCCGCTAGGAGAAAAAACACCAATGGCTGGAAAGGCAGGAAGAGCTCCCCTATGCATCTAATACAACCTTCCCCCAATCCCTCACTTTTATTAGAAGGGAAACAAAATATAATGCAATTATCTGTACTTAATATAACCGCAAACGCAGCAGGTATGGGTTAATGCTCTTTACACACAGCTCATAATCTTATCGTAACAGAGGAAAACATACTGTGCAAGTGCACATCCAAGCTGCTTACCCTAGCAGGGTGTGGCACCCAGCAGCACACGAGGGGTAACCTCGCACTATAATTCTGGCAGAGCCTGAAGCCTAGCAGGCCATGGTCCGCCTATTACAAGGCGAACTAGCAGTGCCAAAATGTCTAAAATATAAATCATGTAATTTTGATAATGATATGAAATGTTATTTATAACGCGCTTATTACCCAGAGGTTTCTAAGCACGGACCCGAGAAATGAACCTGTGTTGTTCAGTGTCGAGTTGCTTTCAGGGCAAGCACGTAGCCGCTGAGCTATCCTCCCACAAGAGAAATACCATATTGATGAGAACACCCCCCTGTGCGCAACACCTGAAGCCAAAGCTTCTGAAAATTTTGCCTGTGGGGCAGTGGTGGGAGGTACCCGGTCTCACTTGAAGCCGGAGAGATCCATGAAGCAAATTATAATATGTATGACAAAATATATATATACCCAAAGTATAATCAAATAAATATAATATAACAATATAAAATAAAATATAATATAATATACAATAAAAAAAACATGTGTGTCGGGCCTGAAGTTAAAGCTTCTAACAGGCCTGTGCGTGTTGGGAAGGAGTGGGCGGGGCCAACGGGCACCGCAAACACGAACTGCACACGTGGCATGGGGGGGCCGGCCGACTGGGGGCGCCAACTCCAGAGGTGAAGCGAATTACTCGCAAACAAGCCCACACGTGCGGGTGTGAAGCAAAACCTTCAGACAGACCCGCACATGCAGAGTGCATGGAGTGGGGGGCGCCCTCCAAAGGCCGCACCAATAATAAACCAACAGGCCCACACGTGGCGGGTATGAATTAAGGCCTTCGCCAGACCCGCGCGCGTAAGGCCTGGTGTAACACCAGCGCTGCTAAAGTGCACGAAAACCTACGCGCGACGGGTCTGAAGCCAAAGTTTCTGACAGGCCTGCGCGCGTCGGGGTAACAGAAAAAAGGAAATAGCGCTAACAATAAAGCAGCAGCAACAAGAAGCCAAGGAAAACATTTTTGTAAATGAAAGCAGTAAGCATTTACTGTAAAACAAAACACTACCTCTACACAATAATGTAACATATAATAATATACATAGTGCCAACTACTGACTAGCATGCAAGGCACAATTATAAGGAGTGATTTAGCTGTGGTGTCAGCAGCAACGAAAGAGGAGTTGGGATTAGAGTAAAGGACATGTATAGAGGAGGGTCTTTGCTCATTGTTCATCTGGACCGCATGGCATGTCCTCCATGTTGGATTGGGGGAGCCCCCCTTACATTGACTCTGAACTTTATTTAGTTCTATTATTTAAACTTTTTTGTTTGTAAAAGTTTTTTCTTTGCTGCTGTGGTTCAGAAGTAAAGATTGTTATGCATAATATGAAGCCTCCTGTCATGCCATAGAATTCACAAAACATTGTGCATGAGGCATACCACTCTTGTTGTGTTTTTTTACTCCCTTAACATTATCACTTTGTACCCAATTATCCTCTGCCCCCAACTCTTCAGCCATACTTCATCATGAAAATACTGTATTTCGGGTTTTGGGCATAATTACTGGATTTGGGTTGGATTTCTTGACCCATCAAAAAATATTGACTATTGCTTAATCATCAGTGGTAATTCTTCGTGGTTACTGTACACTGTCTGCTGTGTTAACTTCGGTCTGCTTCTCATACTCGGCTCTTTCTCCCATCTCCGTCCCGTCAGCCATTCATTACTCCTGCCCACACTTTTCCTTCTTCTTCACCAGGCGCTGTGCTGGTTTGTCAGCCTGGGCAGGTTTATCTTCCATGTTCCGTGCTCTCGTCTCTGTTCTTTGCTAGCCTGTGATGTATTTTCTCAGGAAATGTCTCAGCGATGGATGCTGAGAGGTGTTAAACAAAAGAACACAGAAGGGCCGCTAAGCCACAAATACTACCTCATAAAAAAGTCAATAACGTATTGATTGGAAGATATAGCAGGAAAAATGAAAGAGCTGCTGGGCTGCAGCCGCAAATGTTCAATGAGCAGGGGATGGGGAAATATCTGTGTGGCTTCATTATCGGCCATATCCCAAAAAAATACAGATTACCAGATCTTGGTCTGTGAAGAAATCACCCTAGAATGGGAGCGTATGAAAGGCATTTCATGAAGAATTCACCAGAGAGCCTTTGTTTTTCTCTTTTCTTTCGCCTCCTAGTTTCCAGTCATCACATCACACCCACCTTCTGCCCCTGAAGCAAGAATTATGGCCTGTGTTTATTTCCTTCACTTTTGCGGTCTCTTTTCCCGTGTAAAGCCTACTTTCTCTGCGTCTTTCCTTTCTTTTATTTAACAAACTAGGCATGTGCATTCGTTTGAATGTTCACACATTCTAGATCGCCTTTTCCCTCATTTTGCCGTTAGGTTTACTTTACAATTTCGTTCCTGCTGCTTTCCCTAGTTCTTATTTATATATTTTTATTATAATTTTCTCTTGAACTTGCTTGTGTTATCGGAGTAGGTTAGGGAACCACAGAGAGCGCTTGCACAATGGCAGCCACTGAAATGGGTATGGTCTTCTGAGAGTACATTTCTCCTGATGTCGAAACATTGTAGTTCTAGGGGTGTGGCCATTCATTACATGAGGCGACACTAGTATTTCTCTCCATGTTTTACGAGACCTTTCAAGTTCCGGGTTTCCATCTTGGCAACACCACTGACTAAGGCTGTCTCCCACTCGTAGGCGGCCTTGACTGCCTGTCAATGGATCCACCGCCTTACCAGTGTGACATGGCTATCAATGGAAGAACGCATGCACGCCGCTCTCTCTTTCTCTGCTGCTTGTGTCATTTTCTAATATTCGCTTCTATATGCAAGGTTCTCCTCTGGTGTTTTTTCAGGAAATCACTACTGTCCTTTTTAAAAATCGAAGAGCATGTTCAAAACGGTAGTGCTGCAGTTACCTGTAGGCGGAGGGATGATAGCGTAATCATAATGAAATGCATGCAGTAGCAATCCATGAAACAAAGTTATGAATAAACCAATACATTTGGAAAGTAAGAGGGAGAAAGATTCAAATAAAGTGAGGTCAGAAAATTGGAAGCAAGAATTGGAGCAAGGTTCGCTGGATTGTACAGTACTTAAGGCATGCGTAGGAAGGACGTCTTACCATGTATTACTCCAGGCCAGAACCATCCTCTTTTCAGCCCACCAGCCAGGACGGCGCCAGGCACCTTACTTTGTGCCTTTCCTTCCTCACCTCTCTACCCCCCAGACACACACCTCCGGTCTGGGAGTTTTTTGGGACATTGCTTTTCACCACCCTGCCAGCCCACCAACAAGCCATCCACTCATTTATTTATATAAAGTGTGGCTGCGGACTCTCGCGTGGGTACCTTCCCAAAGAACCGGTCATTTAGCCCTGGTCGCTCTCACAGAGGGGCGCCTATGGACTCTTTTATGATATGATGGGAAAGGCTAGGAGATGGCGTGAAAACCTGGACATATGAAGGCAATACTTGCATGTTCTTTCGATTAAACTGACATTACTCAAACCACATGATGACATATCATCTCAAAATCAAATTTGCACTTCCTACATCAGCAGTGTGTAGCCCCAACCCCTGCCACAGCAGCAACCTCTGCATTTGCTTTCCTAGTGCCTAACATCTGCTTACAGTCAGAACACCTTGTACAAAATTAGCTCTTTTGATTTCATTGATAGACAATGACACATGTGAAGCAGTAACACAGACCTCTTTCCTGGATCTTAACCCTACTTCTCTTAAAATGTAGTTCCACATTTTCATTGCGTGCAGAGACTTCAGTTAAAAAAGAGAAGAAACGAGATGGCGCATCGTTGCCACCGATCGCCCAGCATCATCATGGTTGCCTTGTCAAACGTTTTGCCCACTTATGTGTCTAATATTTAGCGATAGAGGAGCCCTGCATAACTTTGACAACTCTTTCCCCATTGCTCATAATCCTATTGTGTGTCAATTACCATTTATTAAGCCAAACTCGGGAAGAGATGTAATGGAAACCACTCTTTTCCAGTCCCATAACACATCTTTCTCCATATCCCTCGCCCTGATTTAATACAACAATAACTTCTTTGTAGCAAACACGGGTTTGTGGGTTCTAGATAGCTGGGGTCCCTTTAGCCAGTGTGTACCCCCTTCATAGTGCCCTTTTCCTAATGAATCAGGTATATATTATACAATTCAGCGGGGTACGTGGAGATGTGTTCAATAGCCTAATCAATGGTGTCAACAAGCAGGAGTTGCTCTTGGAACACCGGGCATTGCTCTCAGAAAGTTGCTCTGAATTCAGTCCATACTCTGAGCTTTGATGTTTGGCCAGACTTCACAGCTATCCAACTCCAACCTGGCCACCACCCCAAGTGACTCACGCACGTGCCTAGTACAACACCTAATGGGTCCTGCTTGTAGCTGCTCTTCCTTTTTTGTGTGCACTCTTTGCTGTGGGGCTGTTAACTACCTGATGTGGCAAATGCAAAACCTAAATAGGAGGGAATGGGGTCCTTGCTCAACTACCTCAAACAAAAACGTTCACTAAGACTTACATCCACCACAAACAAAGGCAAAATTCCTCCCTCTTGATTCAGCCTGGGGTTTTGTTTCACGCAGTAATGTCTTCCTCTGTGCAGACGTATTGATAGGCCTCAATTCTTCTGCTGCGTTCTGGCAGTAACCTCTGTTCCTCTCCTTGTAATTACCTTGGTCCACGTCCTGCTGTGCAACCGTTTCCACCTCGTTATCGTCACATCCGTTCACCACATGGTTGTCACTAATTGGTCATCATTTGCTTCCTCATCTTGACTTCTATCCCCTTCCTTTTGAAACTCTTCAATTTCTTTGGACCCCACTTGACTTGCTTATATTTGGCTTGCTTCACTCGTTGCTCTCCTGGGTCTCTCCTCCAGCATTTGATATTTAGCTCTTCCAGTCACCAAGGCCTCGTCTGCAGTCTGTGTTCTTTGCACTGTTCTTGAGCTCCAGCCTTAGCGCTGTGCTCTTTGCAGCTCTGCTTGTTGTGTGTCAGCTCCAGCCACAGCTCCCACCCCTTGCACTATCTTTCTCCAAACAAACTCTTAACTCCTACACCCTCTTCCTGCCAAATTCCCTACCTTGATTACAGCCTTGACCCCCCCTTTCAGCCTCCCTCTGATCGAAGGGAACGCAGGTGTGCCGATTTGGTATGGGAAACTTGGGAGATATTTGTCTCGGGCCGGTCTCTGTGATTGTCAACACCACAGATTCAAGAACGGTGTCCACCATTTTGGCGTCCACCTCTCTCTCTCTGCCACGTGTGCACTTGTGGGAATGCTGAGGCTCCTTGCCTGGAGTATTTCTCTCCTTCCTCTCCAGGAGTGCTCTTGGTGAACAGGGCATCGCTCTTGGTGAACGATCTTGTAAATGCGTTCATGAGTCAGTCCATGACTTTGACCACATATGATCGGACGGAAGTGCATGCATGCCCTCTGATTCAGGGACGTACCTTAAAGGGGCTGAGTTCTCACTGGCAATCCCCGTCCTCCGGCACAAGGAGCCAAGAAGGCAGGGGTAGCTCGCTCTGTGTGATTACTGCGCCTACTGTTATCCTTGAAAGTGACCGCATTCATAAGCGTCTTTAAGTCCCCTTCAGGGCAAACATTCTTATGGTGGGTGGCATAGAAAACATACATTGCCAGTCCCTCCATTGTCATTCTCAGTTGTTCCATCATTGTGAAGCCTGTATCTCTTGGAGAGACTTTTCCAGTGTTCTCATGTGGTGAGCCCCAGTCTTACATGGGAAGTAAGTGAAGGTGACAAGGGATTCCTCCCCGTACCACACCCGAGCCCATCGTCAAATAGCTTGGGCAGACATCTGCCACCCTTGGCCACCCCATTAGTTGTTCCCAGAGCCAGGCAAAGTACTTTGTCAGGTAGGCCTTGTCAGTTGACATCCTGTTATTGAGAATTGGGGTGAGTATTGCCTATTGCAGGATGATAGGATCTTTCTAATTACATTATTCTCTCTTTTACTGCCTTCACTATCACTGCTCACCTAGTATGTGGACCCGCAGTAAATACTTTAGAGGAAAGGTCATCTTCCCTACAGCGTCTTTTTTCTTGGTCATTTCGGCAACCAGACATCAAGCCCACTAGTAGTTAACGTGTGTACTATGACATTGGACAAGATGTCATAAAGTGGCGACGCTGAAGAGGGACGCCAGCATTTGCTGCCTGTTTGCATGCAAATTCGTAACACATATATGGAAATCGTCTCTAATTTCTGAATCGTGCACCCCTTCAACTATCACAGAGTTATTTGGAGATCCCTAAAATATACCCCAGAGGTACAGACGGGAGTATTATGAAATACAAAGTTTCTAATGGCAGAGGTCCTCATGAAACAGATACTGTATCACTAGCGGGTCCATGAAGAGATTTGATAACCAATTAAGAACTGGGGCAGAGGAGAAATTGACACCGTTTCCTGAAAGTTAAGAGTTGGCCCGGAAGAATACAGCAAAGAGCATAATACTGTTTGTGCTGAAAAACACTCATGAGCAATACTTTGACTCAAATGAATAACAAAATATCCTCTGAATTGAGCAAGAGCTCATGAGGAGTGAACGAGGAATGTCCTGACAAATGTCTGTAATTTGTAGCCATTGTTTGAATTTCATGTTTCTAATGTACTACAATATATTTATTTGAAAGTAAGAATATGCGGACATATTAGATTAGCCAAAGAGACAGTAAGTAAGGGCACGATATGTTAACAAATTATAACTGGGCAAGTTCAGTCCCCTCTCTTTCGGTTTTTACTTGTAATACATTGTACACTTATTTTTACATCAATTCCCTGTCTGTGACTGACTTTAAATCTACAGAATCATCAGTGGGAATTCACTACTGAAAAATAGCAGGTCTGGCTGGAGACCCATTCTCATAATTTTTGACTGCAACTAGAGGTAAACACACATCATTGCAGTTGGTACTCCTAAACAACTAAAAGACCCGCAGTATTATGCAGAACACTTTTTCCAGTGCCTCCTACTAATAAATGAAGCATCACACGTTTGACCTTTTTCTGTAATTCATGCTAACATTTTCCAAAAGACCACCACCTATTTTCTCTCTGTGTGGCCTAATTGTACCCGTCTAAATCAAAAGTAGGGCTTCTTTTTGTTTCTAGACTGCCTTTGCAGTCCCTTAGGCTTCACTTTGTTTACTACTACATGTATTTGCCTCTTTGTTGACCTGTTTCTTGGTTACAACCATAGCTAGCTCTAAGACCAACACTGGTCTGATTATGTTCATAAGCTTGTATTATATGGCAATTGCTGCCGTAGTGGTCTTACAGTGCTGAGGCTCGTCCGGTTATTGGTATATTCTGAGAAACCTCATTCCTATTGTGGAATACTTTGAGAGACATGGGGATCCTGCTAGCCCTTCATAGGGCAATACAAAGTCTTTATAGCGGTAATGAGGCTGTGGTAAGATGGAGTGCCGATGGGAGGATGACAAAGACAATTCCCATCAAAAAGGGAGTACGCCAAGGATGCATACTGTCTCCAAAACCCTTTTGCCTCTTTATCAATGTTATTATTCCAAAATGTATGAATCTTCCCTGTGATGCACCAACTCTGGCCGGGGAAAATTGTCCAATTGAAATTTTTGCAGACAATGCAGACCTATTGGGCCTCATTACGACCCAGGCGCTAATGGGTTAACGGCGCCGTAAAAGGCTGCGGCGCCGTTAACCTATTAGCGCCTAATTACGAGGTCCCTTTGCGGGACCCGACCTTAACGGCTGGTGTAGACCAGCCGTTAAAGTAGGGACCCGCAAAGGGACCTTGGTCCTAATTATGGTGCCGCAATTTGCAGCACCGTAATTAGCGCCTTCCCCATTCCCATTGAGCCCTCTGGGGCAAAAATGGGAATGGGGAAGGGCCATGGAGGAAGGGGGATTTACCGCCCCGCCAACCTTGTAATGGGGTGGTAATTCCCCCTTTCTCCATGGCGGAGTCGGTAATTTACCGGCATGAAGCATGGTGCTAATAGCACCATGGTCTTCCGCCAGGGTCGTAATGAGGCCCAAGGTGAGTGGGGCGGTAAATCCCCATTTCCCATTTTCCCTTCCCCATTCCCATTTTTGCCCCATAGGGCATAATGGGAGTGGGGAAGGCGCTAATTACGCCGCCGTAAATTACGGCGGCGTAATTAGCACCATGGCAGGTTAGCGCCATGGATTTTAACGCCTGCTAAAAGCAGGCGTTAAAATCAGAATCAGGCATTAAGGGTTAACGGTGGCGTTAACCCTTAACGCCTGAGTTGTGGTTTGGAAAATCATCTGCTTGCATTTGAAGGATTTTGTGATTGCAATGGGCTTTCCATTAATGTAAATTAAAAAACAAAACATGATTTTTAGGAAAAATAGAACTAAGGGGCTCAATGAAATTAGACTAAAATTGAAAGCGGAGCCTGTTGAACAAGTAACAGAGTATGACTATTTGGGGATTTGCTTCACAGAAAAAGGCAATTGAACTCTCCAAGTGATCAAAGCAGACATCACACTTAACCGATATGGCGGTGCCATTGCAAAGAGTGCTCAGGATTATGGTAATGGGCCTGTTAAGGTATCCCAAGAAGCTTATTCTGTGCAGGCCAGACAAGTGGCCTTATCTGGGGCAGAACTGTGGGGAGGAACAAATTGTGATAGGCTATCTATCATTGAAAATAAACTATTAAAAATCTTTTGGGCCTCCCCTATAGCACCCCAAATATTCCGGTCTTCATAGAAGTTGACATGCAAAGAATCGGGTTCCTGTGTAGATCAAACCCTCTCTTTTACTAGGCAAGAGTTTGGTCTTCGCCGGGACTTGCTGTGTATAGATCTGCAATTGAAGATATTCTCTCACAGGAGGGTGGCCGATCGCTCCTCTGGATGAAATCATTTAAAGTGTTCTTGTACTCACTTGGTCATTGTGACTACTGGTTTAAACCCCAACTAATTGACCGTGGTGCAAAATCAAAGATCATGGTAGCTTTGGCAAATAATGAAGTGAGTGTGCTTATCAGTGACGTCCTAAGCAGTGAGAGGGGAGGAAAGTACTGGGAGTGTAAGCAGACCTTTAGCTGCGAAACTAATCTAGATAATGACATTTTCTAGGGCTCTGTATCTAAAGCTTGGGTTTGGAACATTGCCTCTGGCAGAACTATTGCACAAATGGAACTACGGCCATTCCAACAAATTTCCTATGTGTCAAAACGAGATTGAAAATATAACCCACTTTTTATTATTTTGTCCATTCCACCGGAGTACCACGAAGAGATGCCTAAAGCCCTTCTTTATAAATAGATCAATAACAACTGTAAAAAAGACACTCTAGTTAGTACTATGCACTGATTCAAGGGATGAATAGTGTTGTGCATTCGGTTGTGAACTATTTGACGAGCACATGGAGGGTTAGATCCCGTTTTATTGCCTGTGACCACTAGGGGTGCTAATTTGTCCACAGGTCTCCTTCTGTATTTGAGAAAATAATGATCCCATTCATTTGCTTTTATTATTTTCTGTTCTTTGTATATTTATGTGATCTTAAGAATGAAGCGATGCACTCTGCGAGTAATCATGTGATTGAGTTTTACATTTTCATAATTTTATGATTCCATTGAATTGTTACATATTATGTAATTCGTTACATTGGTGTACCAATGATTCTTTCTGCCAGCCACTGTCATTTTTAAAAAAAAGTTTCTCTGTTGTTCCTTTTATGACTCGAGGATCTAAATAAAGCCAAATTGACTGACTGAGTTGTGTGTATAAAGGCTCTTGCAGGCGTGCTGGCTGAGTCGGGGATCAGTGCTGGTTGGCAGAAAGAATCCCACATGGGAAGCTACTGAACATGCTCCTCCCCGGTCACACACACATATATAATATATATATATATATATACACACACACCACCACATGCCCACTCCTGCATGCACACCCTTTTGCATACATTCAGACTTGTAGAGATGCGTAATCATGTGCTCCCACAACTCTCTGTGCAGACACACACACAAACACACTCACACACCCTTCAATGCATGCTAATACAACTGCATAGGCACACAAAGACAGACCTCTGCATGTGTTCACCACACCCACAAATACACTCACAAACTTCCCCAAGCACTTATTCCTGTGCTCACGCACTACTTAAACCCTGTCACAAAGCACTTGTGGTATAAGCATGATTCTGACACAAGGTTAAGTGCGACAGGTACTTTTTGTATGCACACTCTTTCAACAATTGTGGGGCCGTAAAGGGGAAGGAAAGCAAGGGGGGCCAAGATAACCTTGAACCTGGAAGTGACTCCCCTCATTGGGGCAAGGATTCCCATTCTGACAAGGAACTCCCGTTCTAGAGAGCATTGCTTGCCCGTAAGTGAATTGAAAAGACTCTAGTTACTTCTGTTTTGAATACTTCTGTTTTGAAACCACCAAACAGTGACTGTTCCTCTATCTCTTTGGTTTCTGGTAATGCTGGATCTCCCCTGAACGCCACAGTCAAGGAGCATGAACAGAACCCTCTTATTTGTGATCTCACTTTGGATTCACCAAAAAGTGACATTTCCTCAAACTCTTTGGCTTCAGGTAATGCTGGATCTCGCCTGAGCACCACAATCAAGGAAGAAAGACACACCCTCTTTGATCCTGATGACATACATAAACTCAGGAAGAACTGTTCAAAGAGAGGAATCTCCTATGAAGGGAGGAAACTGAATCCTACGCGGGGGCAAAACTGTTTGGAGAAGATTTCCTAGAAAGGCAGAGCACGCTAGACTGCGGTGCCAGTGGTGACAAAGAGAGCAAGCGCAGCGCTGGCCGAACGCTGGAAGGTTGGTGTCCCACCTGACCCAAGAAGCCAGGGTCGGAGGGAAAGATGGAGACTGGGGAAGTTCTTTTCCTCTGGTGGCACGACCATGAGAAAGCCGATGCCAAGACCAAATCACGAGGAGAGACCAAATCCCCAAGCTCCATGCCTGAAAAAGGTTAGCTGCTGAGAGAAGCGGCACCAGGGAAGCAAACGCTCCAACGGAGAGACTACTGCTGAGAATTCCGAACACTGTGAAGCAAGGCTGGGGAAGCCTACGTGGTTTCGGGAACTGAGAAACCCGAGAGGGTTATTGGCTTGTGTGAATCAAAGCAAGAGAAGTGCAAACACTTTGTACCATGGCTGGGCGAGCCTGTGAGGTTAGAAGAGTCTGAGAAACCCGAACAGGCAAGTGTCCTTGTGAATCAGAAAAAAATACATGAATACTAGAGGCGCAGTCTCTTTCCAGGTTACTTCATATCTTACACTATTTTGCAAGGGGTCTTGTACTTGGCTAAACCCCAGACCTGGTGAGACGCGACTCCATGGAACAAATGTATTGATTGTACCAACTACTTTCCTTGTTCACCATTATAAGATGTCGCCAAGTTAGACCAAACCTTCCAAGCCAAGGTTTTTGAGGAACTTACTTTGAATTAAGGTTGGGAAAGCTGACAAGGTTACGGGACCCTGAGAAGTCCTAAGGGGCACGCGCCCTATGCGAACCTGCTTGATATCAATACGAAGACATGGCATTGAGGCTGTGAGAACCAGCGAGGTTACAGGAACCTGAAAAGCCCATGTGCGCAAGCGCTCTATGTAAAGTACATGAGCTGAGAGCGAACAAATGTGTCAGAGAGCCAAATGACTTTGGGGAGTCCAAGAGCCACAGACTTGGTATCAAGGGACTTCTATCCAGAGGAAACATCTTTTGTGATTAACATCATCCTCTGCCAAGAAGACGTGAACTGTTGTCTGACATTGAAGAACTATTTTTCCAGGTGTTGGGCAAGGCAGAAGAAGCCACAGGCAGAGGCTATAGGCCCAGCCTCCTTCTTTCTGTTAGGTTTTATTTCTATAGTGGGAAGACCAGTTAGATGGTTAGGATTCGGACAGAGGACCTTTTGCTTTGGACATTGATGTGCACCCCTTAGTTATAGTTTTGATAACTTCCCTCAGAGAAATGGGGCAAGTCAGGAGTTTTATTTTATTTTAAGTAGAACCACTTTGAACATGTCATTAATTCATCTGACTCCTCCTTCTGGTTCACCACACTCCCCTCCTCTGTTTACAAGATACTTTCTTTTTTAAAGTGCAACTTAAAATCGCCAGGATGGCCTTTCTTCCGATTGGTGGCAAGCAAATGCCTTTAATTAACCTTTATCTCCTGTGAAGGTGCCTCTTTGAACTGGGTGTACGATGATGCAAAGCCAACCCATTGAACAACTTCTTTTTACACACTCGTACGCTTTCCAAACACACTCTTAAGTTTTCCAAACAAATGTTGGGGACATTTATAACAAGGGCCAGAAATAATTGAAACCAAAAGTGTGTGTTGGGCCAGAATTACAAGTTCCTCCAAGGGGGTGTTAAAGTTAGGGAATCCAGAAAAAGTCTCTAAAAAAATCTCTTCAGGCCTTTCTCTTGTGTTGCTCGTAGCCTGCGTCTGTTCTTTCAAAGGGCTACTGTCTTTTCACTTGAGTGTTTGCGGTGCTCATGGTCCCCAGCTAGGTTTAGCTTTAGGTATAGGCCAGCAGAGTTGACGTAGCGCAGAACTCTTTTCAGAGAGCTTTTGGGCAGGACACAGGCTTCCAACACCTTCTCAATCCTTGGTCCTGGCACTACCTGTGCCCAGACTCATTCTTGTTTTGCACCTCTGAGTCTCAACAGAGCCTCATGCCTGGGGGACCACATGCTATCTTTTCTGAAACCTGTCTGCTGGCTCTTCCAGGACCTCTGCAATTCCTTGCTACCTGCATATAGCTCCATCAACCACTCTCAAAAACTCCTTAAGCATGTATTACCTTCACTCCTCAGATCTACTCTCTCTAAGCCTCTTCATTTACCAGCCTCCTTACTTTCTCCTCAACCTCCTCCGCACTTCACTTCACCTCCTCTCTTAATCCTGCTCTCTCCTAAACCTCCTCTGCTCCTCTTTTCATTGGCCTCCTTTCCTCTGTCCAAGTCATCTCCTGCTCCTATCTCTCTGATTGCCAACTTTCTGTAAGCGCACGCAGTCTCATTCTCATAGCTCCCGCAGCCCTGCTCTCCCTGGGCTCACTTATGCCGCACCTTTTCCTCTTTCCATAAATTGATCTCCTCGTGTGGGTCGGCATGTGTATACGATTGCTGCTCTCCCTGCGTGATTGGTTAGGTTTGAATAACTGTTTCAACTAAAGGCCTTTTGATCCAAGCCTCCTGTATTACCCAAACCGAAGTTATTCCATGCCGGTACACAACTTTATTTTCAATCCGTGTTCTGCACATGACATAGAAACACATGAGCTCTAAAAACTGGAGCTAACGGCCCATCATGATGGTAAGTGGTGTTACCACTGTTAGCAAATACATTTTTCTGGCACTGAACATACAATGTTTTTCCACTACAGGGCACGCAATACAAGCCCCCCGTTCTTGACGCTGCATGCAGTGCATCTCATTTAAGTTTCATTGCTGACCTTATTAAGAGGGCCAGATGCTTTGCCTTGTTCCTTTTGATAAGACTCTGCCCAATGATTTAGATTTTGGGATCTGCAGGGCATACCCCTCTGAGCACTCACATAACTGTGCGCAATCACACGTTCATGAACGTGCAAACTCTCACCTCTGTATGCATACACCTCATATAGTCTGTTCATATTTTCCTAGTTGCTGCAGATGATTTTTAAAAATATTTATTTATTGTTCACTTGTTAGGCGTCTACACAGCAAGTAAATACCATTTCAAAGCGCCCAAGGGGCAAAGGGAGGGAACAGGGTGTGAAACACATTAGTAAACACAAAAAAATTACAAAACAGTCTGGGGGAAAAAGGACAAACCTACTATGCCTTGTGAGTATTCAGAACGTGCAAGTGCAGCAAGTAAGAGCGAAGGGGGAAAGTGCTGAAGTGTCCGTGCTCATGGGTGAGCCACAAATAAGTGCATGGTAGAAGTTCATGGTGAGGAGAGTGCTACATGGCCAGGGGCCTCGATGGGTAGGTGCGAGCCTCAAAGGTGGAGTGAGTGCAAGGGCAAGTGCTGAGGGTAGACAAGAGCTTGGACGATTGGGAGTGGGATGTCAGGAGCCCAAGGATGCATGAGGGCCCAGGACACGAATCACAGCAACTGTGCAAATTAGTAGAGGAAAGAAGAAGGGAAGGAGGAGGCAAAGAGGAAGGTCTTGAGGAGCTTCCTGAATTTAAGGAAGCCCTGCTCAAGGCGCAGAGCTGTTCCATAGGAGGGAGCCAGTGGAGAAGAGTGATCGACCACCTACTCTCCGTTTAGCGAAATGCTTTATACACAGTTGGTGCCAGAGGAACGTAGAGGTCTAGAAGCAAAGTATTTAGTGATATAAAGTTGAAGATAGTGTGGTAACACCTCTCCTTTCAAGAAGCTGGTTGACCTGGCAGTGTAGTGGAGGAAGTCCATCAGTGCAAAGTACATCAGTCTCCAGATTGAATATTTTCTATATTCAGTCTGTATTACATTTAACCGTACCATTGCTTATTTTGTAATAGACATTGTCTTAAGATGTGAGCGGCTATGAGGATTGTAATTGGAAGGAGCCCTCGCCACAAAACCCTACCCCCAGCCCATCCAAACTAACCACCAGATCCATACAAAAAAGGTAGCAGGCGCCCCTCTCTCGAAAGAACAAGGCATGATAACCTGTTCAGTGGTTATTAACCACATTGAGAGTTCGCAGCCATTGCTTTTTGCTCACTGTACCTTCACAGATGGGAAATATCCATTTGCATATCAGTCTTTGTCCCGCCCACAAGGGCAGTCCAGCACCGAAATGCTATGGCAATTCCTCTCTGAACAAGAGTACCACCAGCAACCCCATACACGTGTTTCAGCCTTGTTGGGCATCATCAGTGAGGTGAAGCTGAGCCTCTCTAAGCACAGTGAGCAGGGAGTCCACGTCTGGTTGCCCCCAGGTAGCCTAGGGTGACCAACCCCAAGTTCCTTTCAAAAATAGAAAAAAGGTAGCGGGCGCCCCTCTCTCGAAAGAACAAGGCATGATAACCTGTTCAGTGGTTATTAACCACATTGAGAGTTTTCAGCCATTGCTTTTTGCTCACTGTACCTTCACAGATGGGAAATATCCATTTGCATATCAGTCTTTGTCCCGCCCACAAGGGCAGTCCAGCACCGAAATGCTATGGCAATTCCTCTCTGAACAAGAGTACCACCAGCAACCCCATACACGTGTTTCAGCCTTGTTGGGCATCATCAGTGAGGTGAAGCTGAGCCTCTCTAAGCACAGTGAGCAGGGAGTCCATGTCTGGTTGCCCCCAGGTAACCTAGGGTGACCAACCCCAAGTTCCTTTCAAAAATACAAAAAAGGTAGCAGGCGCCCCTCTCTCGAAAGAACAAGGCATGATAACCTGTTCAGTGGTTATTAACCACATTGAGAGTTTGCAGCCATTGCTTTTGCTCACTGTACCTTCACAGATGGGAAATATCCATTTGCATATCAGTCTTTGTCCCGCCCACAAGGGCAGTCCAGCACCAAAATGCTATGGCAATTCCTCTCTGAACAAGAGTACAACCATCAACCCCATACACGTGTTTCAGCCTTGTTGGGCATCATCAGTGAGGTGAAGCTGAGCCTCTCTAAGCACAGTGAGCAGGGAGTCCACGTCTGGTTGCCCCCAGGTAACCTAGGGTGACCAACTTTTAACCACATTGAGAGTTCGCAGCCATTGCTTTTTGCTCACTGTACCTTCACCAGATCCACCTCTCCTGCATTCTGCCCTCAAGACCACTGTACGTAATTTGTAAAAATGTGTAAATACTGGCCTTAGGCTGTCAATGTTAAAAGATAGTTATTTTTTCTAGTCCTCATTTTTTTTTAAAATTTGGTTTTATTAGTTTTGAAAGAACATTAAACAAGAGAAAAGAAAACAAATATGAAACAAAAAAAGAATACCTTGCGTGATACTTCTCCATTAGCACATGGTGGGTCTGTAAAAACAGAACATAACATATCTTTTGAGTCCCATAGTGTGGCAATAGTTCCATGTTTCTGGGTGTATCACAACAGCCGTGGGGTTCAGCCCACTCCCACCCCCCTCTCTTACTTGGAATAGCATACTTCATATGGACAGTCATATAACGTGATTACTAGAAAGGCACAGTGAACACAGTTCCAGTGTCTGGCAACACCATTGTCGATTAACATGAGTTTCGTTCCCTCCCTTGATGTCATTGGGTTTTGCGTTTCGAGTCAGAGTCTTGAGGGTTCCTCCGGTTGGGAATCAGAGCTTGGCGTAATATACTTATTCTTAAAGTCCATCCATAAGGCTTTGCATGTGGCCATTTTATTGTGTAAGGAGGCGGTGATTGTTTCCATCAAGTAGATGTTGGAGGCCAAATTGATCCATTCACTCTTTCGTGGGGTTATCAGAGATTTCCATTTGATCACTAATAGGGCTCTCGCAGCCAGCAGTAGTTGGGGGGCTAAGCCTTGCACCCTGGACCAATCGTCTTTGTCCCTTTCCAGGCAGAACAATATAAGGAAGGGGCCGGCTTCCCTTTGAATCCCATCTATTTCTTTGATCCAACCCAGGACCTCATCCCAGAACACTTTGATAAGCGGACAGCCCCACCACATATGCCAGTAATCAGCATTTTTGCCGCATTTCCTCCAACATCTCGGGCTCATTGTTTGAGACATTCTGGAAAGTCTGAGAGGATCAAATTGCCACCTGTGTAGGAGCTTGATTGCATGGAGTTTATATTGGCTAGATAGGGAGGTCCTGGATTCAGCCCTACACATCATGGCCCATTGGTCGGAGAGTATTTCTTCTCCAAAGTCTCTTTCCCATCTGGCTCTCAGGGGGTCTGTGGTACCCTCCCCCGCCACTATTAACTCCCGCTACATTACGGAGATAAGGCCTTTCGTTTCGGATCTGGAGTCTAAGAGTTTTTCAAATGGGGTAAGGTCTCTCTTGAGCTTTTCTCTCCATTCAGGCTTCGTCAGTACGTCTTTTAATTGAATATACTGTAAAGTAGATATGGTCCCTATCCCCAAGGCTTCCGTCAGATCTGGTAGCGTAATGTATGCATCCTTTCTTTGCAGCTGGCCCACCCTTTCCAGGCCCGCTTCATACCATAATTGGAACCTCCCCACATTGGGAATATGATTGTTTGCACCGGGTGACCAGAAGCGACTAAGCAGGGATGGCCAGGTAGTAATATTACACATTTATCTGCCATTTCCCCATATGCTCCATATAGTGCTCAGTTTGGGATGGCCTTTAATGTTCCTTTGCACACTTTTATATGGGGTCCATAGCCATTCTGAAACTGTAGCGGGGGAACAGATAGTAATTGTCCATTTGCACCCATTGAAGGTTCTTATGATCTCTAAGGTGTGGCATTAGAACAGGCAACTGTGCTGCTATGTAGTTAGTTCTCAAATCGGGGAGCCCTATTCCCCCCTTGTCTTTTGGGAGTACCAGTGTATTATATGAAATTCTTGGGTTTTTCCCCTGCCAGATGAATCACATCATGATTCTTTTGGTCTCCATAAAGAACCTTTTAGGTATCTCGATTGGTATCATTTGGAAGGGATACAGGAATTGGGGAAGGCATATCATCTTGATGGCATTGATGCGCCCCAGCCAGGAAATCGTAAGTTTACTCCATCTTATAAGATCATCCTCAAATCGCCAGATTAATGGGGGGAAGTTGGCTTCATAGAGGTCATTCAGGATACTAGTGATCAGTATTCCCAGGTATTGTAGGGTGGTGTGTTCCACTTTGAGGCCTAGCGGGAGGAGCCTGACGTTATTCTCTTCAGGAGATCCCTGAACCCAGAGAACTGGCCGTATTCATCTATTAAGTTGAGTGCGTGAGGAATGGAATTCATTGGGTTAGTTATGTGCAAAAGAATATCGTCTGCGTATAGTGCTGCTTTATATTCCACCACCCATAATCGCATTCCTTCTATATTGGGGTTGTCTCTTATTTCTTTGTGCTAGTGGCTCGAGGGAGAGTGCAATTAAGATGGCAGAGAGGGGGCATCCCTGTCTGGTCCCACGGTTCAGTTCGAACCATCGGGAAAATTCTCCATTCACAAATATCGATGCCATGAGGGAGGTGTAAATTGCTCGTATCCCATCCCTAATTTTCAGGCCTATCCCCACTTTCTGTAGGACTTTGCCCAGAAACCCCCACTCCACTCTATCAAAGGTTTTCTCTGCGTCGAGTGACAGGAGGGCAGGATCTCCGGGGAGGTCATGAGCTGCATGGATAAGGTGTAGTGTTTTGCGCATGGTATCGGCTTCCTGCCTCCCGAGAATAAACCCGACCTGATCAGGGTGGATCCAGCGGGGCATCAAGGTCTCCAATCTTGCACCAGCACCCTAGCATAAATCTTGGCGTCAAGATTAAGGAGGGAGATAGGGCGGTAGGATCCGCAGCGTTTGTGGTCTCTCCCTTCTTTGGGAATCACCGTTATCAAGGCTTTTTTAAAAGAGTCTGGCGCTACCCCATGTGTCAGAGCTCAGTTAGGAAAGGTGTTAGTTGGGCACTAAAGGTTTTGTAAAAGCCGGCAGTGTAGCCGTCTTCGCCTGGAGATTTCCCCACTGTTAGTCTTTTGATTGCATTTTGGATCTCCTGCTCAGTGATTGGAGACTCAAGAAGCCTGGCTTCTGTGTGCGTTATTGTGGGCATAGTGATTGAGGATAGGTAGGAGATTATATCGGATTGGGGGAAGGGTCATTTCGGAGGTATATAGGTTTTCATAAAAGCTGGCGAAGCATTCAGGTATTGGGCGGGGAGGGCAAGCTGGGGGGCGGAGGTCTCTATTATGTCCATCACCTTGCGTTCCGCTCTCTGTTTCCGAAGTCTGGCTGCTAGTAGTGCATCGGCCTTGTCCCCCTTTTCATAAAATTTCTGCCTGAGGAATTGCAATTTGCGCACCACTTGGTTGTGTTCTAACAGCCGTAGTTCCACTCTTTTTCGTTGGGCTGCATCTATTTTATCAGGATCCACCTCTGAGCTCTTCCTTACTTTGTCATCTAGCTGATGCATTTCGTTGCGGAGTCTATTCTCCACAATTTTCCATTCCCTCTTCTTAGAGGAGCCTTCACGCATTAGTATGCCTCTCCATGTGGCCTTCCCAGCCTCCCAGATCATTTGTTTGGAGACTTCCCCATTGTTGTTTGACTTAAATGAATGTTTTGTGGGGATTCGATTAGAAGGTGAATCCACTTTCAGTGGGGTGCAGAGTTCTCCACACGTCATTTAGCTGATACAGTTCCATAATAGCGGACAGTTCAGTATGGTCCCCTCTGTATTGATTTCTCGTTTCAGGTTTACCTGGCTTCCAGTATAAGGACGGATCTGCCCATTGGTTGAAGTCACCTCCTAGAATAACGTGTCCTACGGCTTCTAGCATTATTTTAGGGATCGTTCTCCCAAGGAATGCGGTTTGTCTGCTGTTAGGTGAGTTAACTGTGGCAATCGTGACCTGTACTTTGGCAATCCTCCCCGTTATCAGGAGGGCTCGACCACTCACATCAGACCATGTCTTTTCCAGTTCAAATCTGGTTCCCTTCTTGAGTAAGATTCCGACCCCTCCCTTCCTGAGTGGACCAGAGCCCCAGAACTCCAGGCCTCCCCGCCTTCCCAGGATGATTCGCTCTTCGCCCTTTGCAAATTTCATCTCCTGGAGGAGAAGAATGTCTATATTTGATCTGCAGAATTCTCTTTGCACCAATGACCTCTTAGTTGGTGAATTTAAGCCATTTACATTAATGGTCCCGACTCTGAGGAGAGCCCTGCTTTTAGTCTTGTCGGTTGTTGCCATCATTGGCAGGTTTTAGAGGAGTTGCTCACTCTCGGCGGCCAGACAAATTTGCGATTCCTTAGTGTCATATAATTTTGTGTATATTGAAGTAATCTAGATGATGCTAGTCCATTTTCCAAGTGTCTGTTACCCTTTCTCTCCTTTTCCCTTTCCCTCAGGAGTTGCTGAGGCTCAGACAAGCCCAGGAACTGAGGGTGCTGCATTGGCAGCTTTTGACGGCGTCCGGAACTGACTTAGTGACAGTGTTCTGTCCATTGTCGGATCATCAGTGGGGACCGTTACCTCACGGTCCCAATCAAGTATTCCATCTCAACTTAAGGGTGAGCCCCTATCCCATTCCCCTCCACCCCCCAACTTCATGTATTTCAACAATAACAACAATAAGCATACAAAAGCATAACATTACGTGCATTCTCAGGGTCGTCCTGCGACAGTTCGTGCCCCCTCTTACTTCAGAGGGGTGCTCATCATCTGACGTCCCTGTGTCACTTGTCTTCCAGGGTTTCCATCTCAGTGGGGTCAGTGTCCTGTATTTCATCCATAGACGACAATGCATGGGTTCGCAGGATTCAGGAGGCATGCCCTCATTTTACACCATCAGGTGTGTTGTTAGGGCGTCTGTATTTTCTAGATCCTTTCACTCTTTTTTGCCTAGGGCCCTGGAGTCCCCATTGCATTCCAGCACGCTCATTTTCGCCACCTTCATTGTCTTTCGGACCTGTACCCAGAAGGTCGGCAATGCATTCCCTGATGTCTTCCTCTGATTGAAGGACGATTTTCCTGCTTCCATGCTCAAAGGTGAGCGAGAAAGGGTATCCCCATGTGTATCGTGTGCCCTGGTCCTTGAGCCATTTTGTCAAAGGGCTGCAGAGGCGTCTTAGCGCTAACGTGAGCAAGGATAAGTCCTGGAAAATCGTAATTTGGGCTCCTCCCATCGTGAGTGGGCCGCCGGATATGTCCTGGTATCGGTGGAATTTGGCCAGGACTGACCGGGGACCACCAGGCGGTCCACCAGCTCTGTGTATTCTTTATGTTTAGGGTTCATACATTTCTTCATCTGCTGTTAGGATTTTTTTGATATCATGGATCGTGTCTTTGAGGTCCTTCTCGGTTTCACCTTCGCGTTCCGGAATTCCAAAGAAGCGTAGGTTGTTCCTTCTTTCTCTGTTTTCTAAATCGTCCATTTTGAGACGCATCTCCTCTTCCCTTTTCTCAATATTTCGTATCCTCATGTCCATTTGAGTCTCAAGGGTGTCGATCGAGGCCTGATTGTTCTCGACACCTTCCAGCCTTTCCTCAAAGCTGTCCATTCTCTCGGTGATTTTATCGATTTTACCACCATGATTGGCGCCCATGTTTTTTATCTCAGTTAGCAATGCGGCAATGTCCCCCTTAGTAGAAGCAGCCTCTGCTTCCGAGGTTTCCATTGACATGGTGGGAGTGTGACGGGCGACCGGGGAAGGTGGGGCGTAGGCGAATCTGGCAAGTCTGTGTTGTAAGTTCATAAGATGTGTCCGAGGTCAGAGGAGGCACAGGCCCCTGGATCGGGGGCCTTACCCTCTTAGGAATTGAGTGGGACCTTAGGAACAGGGCAGACCCGAATATTTAGCTTGACACGTGACTCGATGTGAGACCAATGGGGTCTTCAGTGAGGATTCCATAGAGCCAGGGAGCCAGTCTTCTGGTGGGTGTACGCAAAAAAGCACCCTGTTGGGGGGAGGGGGGGAACTATATTCTGCTTTGATACATAATTTGTGCTGAAATTGCTATGTATCGACAGCCTCAGAGACTGCAGGACTCTTGTGGAGGGGAACACATGGCAACAGTGTAGTAGTAGCATGCAGTGTACAGGGGAGGCAATAAGTGAATTGAAGAGGTTTCGCCTCGTGCGGCACGCGGATGATTAGGGTGCACTTTTTATAACAGTCTTTTCAGGACAATGTGCTGTCTGGTGCCACTTAGTGCGAAGGTTATGATGATCTTCAGTACGGGGTGCCACTTATCTCCCCATTAGTCATCATGAGGAGTCAGGGATTGAATCAACGTGGTATTTGGAGGAATTCATACACTGTGCCAATTGGGGACACTGAGGCGTTGTTAGCCTTCATAGGGCTGAGTTGTTGGGGTTCGTGCCACAAGGCTATGGTCCCTCTCCCTTAGCCGGAGGCGGCTTTCTCATGTGTGGGAGCGCTCAGAGCGAATACCCAATGAGGGCTCTGGTGGGTTTTGAGGCCCAGGAACCCAGGGGACAGTGGTAGGTGGGGGCAACAAATATTCTTTCCTCCTCTTCGGGCACACCACCTTGACGCTCCCCGGGAGTGACAGATCGCCTGCAGGGGGGCCGCGAGCAGATGGTTCGCGGGCGCCTGCCCGCGCTGCGCCTCACTTCCAAGGGGCGCAGGGGGAGCGTTGCTCGGTGGTGCACCCCACTCTGTGGGCTCGCGGGGAGGCTCCTCACCTGGTTCCGCTACAATGCGTTGGCGGTCGCCGGAGACACGGCGTGTCGAAATCACGCTGTGAGTTCTCCTCGCGGCCCCCACCCTCCTCCACGTCTTCATGGAGGAACTCGAACGAGCAGGCGATGAGAAAGAGGAGGCAGGGGAGATTAGCAGAGGGACCGCACAGGCCGCTCGTCCAGGCCTCGGTCTCCCGTAAACGCCACCGCTGGGTAGCTGCGTTGTTCAGCCCAAGTTTCGGTTTCGTTTCGCGGGCGCTGGGAAGCACGGTTTTTCGGACGTCGATTTCTCGGCTTTCCCGTGGCCGATTTAGACCGTGTTTTCTCCTGCAAGTCGGGGGGGTCTTGACAGATCAACACCTCATTTTATATCTCGGGTGGGTCGTGAGACGGGGGCTCAAATTGTCTCAGGGACCTGAGGCATTGGAGCTCACACGAAGGCTGAGCTCATCCGTGTGCCCCCTGGTGGCCAGTTATGTTTTCATTCTTAACCAGTCTATGCTCTCTTTTACTGCCTACTTTGTAAGTCATGTCTTTTCGAAATGACACCCGGTTCTTCAATACATCCAAATACTTAATTCTTTGATCTACTTTTGTCCATGCCATACAATATTCCTTTAATTCCTCTTTCTCATAGTACTGGGATTAAGCTGATTCTGGAGATATGTTAATCATTTGAATTTAATTTCTCCTTTTTTGTGTGGTTGCTCATATCATTAAATGCTTTTAATGAATGTTTGTAATAGGAATGACGTTTACAAAATTCCAATCTCTTAGGCAAGATTTAGCTTTGTCTGTGCTTCTCTAGTCATCGACCTGCCCTTGCCTGCTAATAGTGTGCTTGTTCCTGCTTTCTTTTTTACTTATCATGGTGTTTATGCATGTATATATATATAATTTATTCACAATTGGAGAGCTCCTACGGTCCCATATATTACATCTCAGCAAGTAATTGGCACCTTTTGATACATGATCAACATATCCTACGGTGCACATTGTGAACCTATTTGCAGAGAAGGAGGCGACAGGAAGGGAACAAGCCCTCACTCTCTTCAGTGAGGTCTCAGCTTTGGGCAGAAAGCAAACTGCTGCTAAAGTCATGAATGACTATGATGACATTTCAGTTCTTAAGGAACACACAATATGTTAAAAGATAGAAATAAGCAAGTGGTGAGAGGAACATTCCCACCAGAACCATATCAATGTGGGTATGATCCCAATGGGATTAAGAATATTATCCACCACTTCATTCGAAGACCAAGACCCCGAAATGCTGGAATGGGGGGAAGCTACCAGTGGGTTCTCCATAGAATGTCTTAATAACCGCATTGAATATGCACATGCGGATCATGGCGAAGTATTGTTGAAACTGGCTGAAATAGAGGACAAATTTACATCAACTGAAGAATGAGAAAACTATAGATAAGTATGGAGATCCATTTAAGGAATTATGAAGAAGAAATAAAACAACTTAAGCAAAGCAAATTTTTAAGGAACAAAGAGGACCATGAGAGTGGTTGAGTTTATACTTTTGCCAGGCGCTTTGATGCCCTTAGAAAACAATTCCAAATGATGAATGAGTCACAACTAAGACAACATAAGTCTGATGTGCAAAGCAGCGACAATGAGGAACCTTCAGTCATACTCATTTTTTTTAGAAGAAATGAGGTTGCTGTGTCAGGACAGAAGGACAAGCAACAACACAAAAATCCAGAGGAAGAGGGCATGGCCGGGGATAAGCTCTGGGGGGAAAAATAAACCACGGCAAAGGAGGAGGGACAGAAGAGATACAACACATTTGGGGGAGAGATCAACGTGCTTTGGCAAGCAGATATAAATACCATAAATTTGGCTAAAAAGAACAACGTTTTGAATTTATCTAATCTCAAACTAACTAAAGACCAACAAAGAATCCTGAGTTTGGGTCTCAATTTGTGTGCCATATCACAGTTCAACTATGTTAACATCCACATAGATTTTGACAAATATATGAGAAAAATTTGGTTAAAGAACTTTTTCATCGTTAACCCACCGAAAATGTCACGCCATATATCGCAAGGTGGTTTAAACGGACATTATGATCCATGACAAAGATGTTGTTGGAGACTTGATTCATTTGGACCTGGCACTAAGAACTGATGTAGTTATTGACAGCATCAATTGGGAGGAATATGACATTAATGTGGATAGGCATGAAAACACCAAATTGAAGGTAAAATCAAGGTTCAATCCACACTCACAGCCGCACAGTCATATTTAGACTTTCCAAGGGTTGGTTGTTAACGACTTCAAGAAATGAGGAGGAAAAATTTGAAAAGAAACACAGGTGACTTGACCAAAAGGGATTGCATCATTCTTCATGAATTACAAAGCATAAAATATTACATCATTAAGCCCTTGGATAAAGGACATAACATAGTCCTGATGAATAGATCAGATTGCATCAAAGATTACATCAAAGAAGCATATTGTCAAATTAATGATGCATCTTGTTATGAAAAATTTGAGGGCAACCCTTTATGGGAAATGGAAAGGACATTGGAAGACTATTTTATTGCTGGCTGACTAAATGCATCCTGGTTAAAGATGATGAGGGGTTTTTGTTCCCCAAAAACATTGTGATGCAAACCATTTATTTTCTCCCAAAGGTCCATAAGAACATAAAGAAGCCACCGAGGAGACCAGTTGTGACACTTGTATGGGCCCTTTTGGAGAACATTTCAAAATATATAGATGATCACTTTGTATCCTGTCTACCATCATATCTCAAGGACACAAAGGATTTTTTACAGAAAAATGACGCACTCCCCTGGGAACCAGACTATATGATGGCTACTTTGGACGTGGTTTCATTTTATACTTTTATTGGACACACATTTGGTATTAAGTCTTGTGAATAGTATCTCAACTCATGCTCCCTAAACAACTTCAGCCATGCACAAATCATTTTGGGCATGACAGAGGTCTGTCTTACCAACAACATATTTTTATTTGATGGTATATGTTTTAGGCAACTGCAGGGCACTGCGATGGGCACCATCTTCACCCCAGCATATGCCAACCAGACCATGGGTTGGTGGGAGCAATCCATGGTCTGGTCATAGGACAACATCAGGCACACACATAAAGTTATGCTGTGGCTGGGATTTTGTAGAGGAGCAGCTACATGCCTCTACAGGAAATCCCCCCTACCTCCTATATGTTGGAGGCTGGAGTTTGTGCCATTTTTGACACCAGCAGTTGTGCCAATACTGCAGCAGATATTTGAAAGAAGGTACCCATTGAGAAAACCCTATCAAATATATCCATGAAAATATGACAATCTGAGGGAGGAACTCCCTGAAGGAATATGAAAAGGATCAAAAGAGAGAAGCTAGTTACATCACAAGAGACACGTGTGATGCCCTGAAAATACCTGCTGAATAAGAATGCATGGATCTTACAGAAACTGATGACGAAGTTTAGAATTGAGTAAACTTTTATGTGCAAGAGAAACAATTGCATGTGTGCGAAGTGCGTCAGAAAATCAACAGTTCAATAATTGTACAGACGCTGAAACGGAAGTAGACCAAGTCATCATAGAAGCTGGCTATACGTAGTGGATAGACTTCAGGCGAAGCCTCCGTTGTATAGGAGCTGGACATCGGTGTCATGAATTTAGTAAGCTCGGATCCATGGAGAGGAAAGGCAGAGAATTGTGTTGCAGCAAGAATAAGCTGAGATCCTGGAAGCGCCTGGTCAGGCTGCCTGGCCTGGTATCAAAATGTAAGCAGCCAAGGTTGGTTATCTATTCTTGAAGGCAGTGAATGTGCGAAGGATGAATCATCCCTTATTAAGGTGCAAAGAAAGAACACCAAGAGTGCCAAGTTTTATTCATTTAAGACATTTAAATGCTGCAAAATGGACTATATCGTTGTCTCTTCTCAGGTGAACCAAGGATGGAAATAGAGCTGAGCTTGGAGTCCTAGAGCAACGATAATGAGACCCTCCACTCCCATATATTCCCAAATACAAGGATACTTTGCAAGGTCAAGTTCAAAGACAATCTTCATGGTAGAAGGCATGGGTGATGAGAGATGTTGGGCTAATTGGGTGGGGAGGTAAAGTCAAGTCCACCTCCTGGCACCTGGGTCTAAGTTTATGTGCTGCTAAGTGAACCGAATGTTCCAGGCATGGCACGAGTGTGCTAACCAATTGTAGAGGGCCGTATAACGAAGAGCCTTATAGTTTGAAGACTAATCATAAACCATGCATTTAATAGTGTTAAAGATGACATGTTTTAGAGGTAGGCATAAATTGTCCACCTGACAGTAGGCAGCCAATCACAATCCTAATCCCTATAGAAAGTATATTTAGATGTCTTCCTTACCCAATCCCACCCCTTGATAGGTTTTCTATTATTTGACACGTAGTATGACGTTACTGCTGATGTAAATTTTGCATATAAGGATTTTGTTATGAGAAACTTGTCGAGAGCTTAACAAACGTCCGTTGATGTCTTTTGTAAACTCCCTGTTTCAGATAATTGTAATAAAACAGCAAACTTTCCCATCTTCCTGAGGTGGTTCAATTATTTGGACTCAGAGATATTCTGCAACCCCATACATTGCATGCACGTTACTAAAGAACCATAAGTTCAGTTTATTGATGATCATTATATAATTTGGAGTGGCAGTGAAGCACAGTGGCGGGAATGTGTCAAAATCCCTAACAATAACATATACAATCTTCATTTTACAGAGTCCCAAAGTAGTATTAAAATTGTATTTTTGGATGTCAGTGTTGCACAGATTGGTGGATGTTTGAGTACATCAATACACAGAAAGTTTACTGGGTCGAATACCCCTTTGCACACTACCAATTGCCACCAAAAGCCTAATTTGCAGTATCCCATATGGAGAATTAATTCGATTGAGGAGAAATTGCTCCAATTTAGAATCTTATGACAAGGAAAGTAAAATCACAGCGCAGGAGTTTTTGTCATCAAGCATACCCCAATAGGATTATTGAGAGAGCATACATGAAAGTATGGGAAATGAATAGAGATATTTTACTGTCCACAAGTAATTCACAAAACATACATAATCTTGAAAAAGAGGAAAATATATGTATTTTCGGGTTTGATGAATCTGCTAAAAGTATGAAAGACATTCTATGACGACACTGGCATACCCTTATGCTAGATAAGAACCTTACACCAGATTTGGGTAAACATGCTAGCATTAGTTACCGCAGGTCCACACCCATGTGAGATATGTTAGTATCTAGCTACACGCAGAGTAATACCAAACGTGGTGGCAACAATTGGTTAGCGAATTCTGGAATAGAGTTCAATAAATTTACTAAATGCAAGGTCTGCAAATTTCCACAAAATACGACCTCTTATACACATACTATATTAAGTCATAAAGTAAAAATCACCTCATAATAAACATGCAATGCATAATTTATGGTATACATGTTAGTTTGACCCTGCATGAAATAGTAAGTTGGAAGTACCATATGTAAACTAAAGATCCGAATCTTCCATCACATCAGAGCCATAAAAAATAACAATCGGGCAAATCCAATGGCAAAGCATTATCAAGAAAAACATAGCGGAAATCTGAAGTGTTTTCAGTTCTTTGGAGTTCACAGTATTGAACCATCAGAGGAGGTGATAGACAGCTTTTGTTGAGACATTGTGAAACGAGGTGTATTGTAGACTTTGAAACACAGAACCCAAATGGGCATAACATTGATGAGGAATTATACACTTGTTGGGGGACTTGCATTAACTATGAATTGCTGTTATGTTCACACTACTGGAAGGTTTTCGAATAGTGAAAATGTTGGGAAATCGAATTTCCTTTGGGAGGATATTATTGATATCTTATGATTTGAAAAATTATTCATTTCTTTTGTTTGTTCGACAACCCTTACTTACAGGTCTCTAGTTCATTTTAATGGTGGCACTTCTCTGGATATTTTTTCTCTTGCTTACTTTCTTCTTATAGAGGTGGAGTTGTATTTTGTAATACTCATCACTACATAATTAAATGAAAATCTACATATTATTTGGGGACGGTGACAGATGTCCACAGCCAGGGACCTATATGAAGCGATGATTCAGCCTGCTCTTTTTCTCCCCTTTTTTGTTTCTTTTTTTCCCCCTTTTTTCAATTTTTACCATAAGATCTTGCATTAGTGCAATAGGGAAAGGCATTTCTAGATTAGATTTTGTTACCAAAAAGGGATTTTAAATAATGTTTTAATTGGCTGGCAGCGATATCTTTGATATTTACATTGATTACTCTGGCCTGATAATACCTTACGGTCCTTTTCCTACTTTAGCTACTCTTACTCTAAAGTATGATACATAGCTATTTTGACATATTATTCAGTTATTTAATGTTTGTTTGTTAGGCGCTTATACAGCAAGTAAATTCTGTTTCAAAGTGCCCGCAGGGCAACAGGGAGGGAACATGGGAATGAGACACATTAAAATATTTAGAAATATTAAATACAGTGGAGGGGGAAAAGGAAGATAAAAGGAAGAACCTACTATGCCTTGTGAATATTCAGAATGTGCAAGTGCAGAAGCAAGGGTACAATTGGGGTAGGTGCTGTGGTGCCTGTGCTCATGGGTAATCAACATATGAAGTGCAAGGTGTGGTAAGTGTGGGCCTCCAGGACGGAGGGTGTGCCAAGGCAAGTGCAGAGGCTAGACAAAAGCGGAGGGCAATTCAGTGTGAGATGTCATGGCCCGAGGATGCATAAGGGCCCTGGCATTACCCATGGCAATTGGACACAACTGTATATATGCAGTACTAGACATCTTGTAACTTGTTTGCAGCTTTGCACATATTGAAGCACTTTATTGAAACTGTTTACACGCAAGGTTTGCACAGCACTTAGACACTTTATTTGAACTGTTTACATGCATATTTGCCCTGGTTTGTCTTTCAAAATATCTTTGTTCGGGAGTATTCACCAACACATGAAGTCGTGCCTTTGAATTTTAGTGGGTTTTATGGTATCTCTACGTACTTATTGTCATTCGAGAGGAATCGACATGACTGCATTAATGCAGCACTGTTGTATATATTATTTATCAAGTGGTATCACAAACATGTGCCTGGAAATAGCAGCAAACAAACTATTCTGTTTCATGGTCTTGTGCGCAACATTTTGCATGAAAAAGACTATGGGCCTCATCACGAGTTGGGCGGTAACGCCGGTGCTAAAAGCGCTGGCGTTATTAGCCCTACCACCAAACCCACCGGCGCTATTAGTGCCGGATCACGGGTTTGGCGGAACGGGTATTGCCCATTCCCCATTGAGCCCATTCAGGAATTCCCCATTCCCCATTGGGCTCAATGGGGAAATGTTGTGCTTTTACCGCCGGCGGATTTCCTGCCGGCGGTAAATGCGCTGAAAATCGGCAAAATGTTGGCGGATGTCCCCCAGGTCAGAGCTGGGGGGAAATCAGCCGAAGCAGTGATTTGGCGGACCCTTAAATGCGGCAGTAACAGCGCTACCGCCGCATTTAAGGGCTACCGCCAAACTCGTGATGAGGCCCTATGTTTGATATTGATATTGGTTTTGTTCTATTTTCCACATTGGTGGCATCTTATTGGAACGCTAAATTAGGAACCCAGAGGCACTAAGCAATAATATACTGAGTAATGTAGTTGATTACATCCTTTCTGCATAACAAGGGTGTCAACATGTAGTTTCCAGTCCTTAAGGCTTATATTGTCAATTGAATGACAAGCCAAACTGGTCACCTGTTCATGCCATTTAAAATATGGGTATGGAAGATAGAAAAACTGCACTTTATTGAAGTAAAATGATTAATATTATCCCGTAATTAGAATCATGTTGGTAACTGCATGCATATTGGCAATTCGTGTTCTTTCACTGGATATATCAGATACAAAACATATATGTTTCAAGATGGTGCTGTGCTTTGTCCAATGTTGTTATTGCATGAGGAAACATAGAGGAGAAACTAAGGACAATGTTTGTTTCGATGCCACTAGAAGGTGGCGAAAGGTGTCATTTGTGGCTTTATTTCCCTGTCTTTTAACCGTGGGAAATTTGAATTAATTAAAGATCGTGTCTTTCACTACTTCGATTGCCGTTTCCATCATTTGGCGGAGCACAGGTGCGGTCTGTGGCATTGTTGTGCCTGTTTCAAAAGCATATAAAGGTGCATTTCATTTTCATTCCTATTCACTGGAATACATTCTTCGTTGAATTGGTAAAACAGAATATAGACATATTTCACGTTGTATGCAGTTTGCTCTGAACCATTTGCCTTTTGTTAGCAATGCGATGACGGTTAAGTGTGGGTATCACAGAAGCAGAAATTACATTTAAAGGAAATTATTATTTTGAATAATATTTCAATGTCATTTCTTTCAAGTCATTGGAGAAAACATGTACTGCTTGAGCTAATCTGAGCACAGACAACTCAAAAACTAAACTTTCAAATTGAAACAAAAAAATAGCTTTAGCTAACACTTTTAAATTGAAGCTAAAAAAACATAGCATTACTACTTTTTTCTTTGTGTACTTAGAGTTATTAAGCATATCTGGATAAGGCCAGGACGCCTAGAAATCCAGGTGCAGATTAAAAAACTAACCATACCCCTGAAGAATGTGACTCTCTCAGGCCTGTTATATTAAGGTACGTATGCATTCAGCAAAAATAAAACTTTAAGTGTGACGAATCTGAGGATGTCGTCCCTTCTCCCGTAGGGGGAGGAGACCTTTCCCCAATTGGTCAATGCGGTGCGTCCACAGTGCAATAGTCCCTGTGGGGATGGTGCACCGAGGGATGATCACATGGGGGAGGATCCCCTTTATGGGATTAGGGATGACCTTGCTGTGAGAACGCTGTATGCCCCTGCATTTCTACATCTAAACCCTTCTCCAGTGTTCAATACTCCCCTTCCTTTTTTTGATAAGGCCAATATCTGTTATTGTCAAGTTAATCAACATAATAGACTTGACAAGATTCAAACCTTGTAAAATGTTAAGTATATTACATCTGACTCTTTCATGTACTGAGCAGAAGAAGATTACCAGGAGTCCAAGGATCACTATGGAGAAACAGTAGGAGCACTATAGCTTCTCAATGACTGAGAAGAAGATGATGATCAGGAGTCCAAGGATCACTTTGGAGAAGCAGAGTAAGTGAATGTGAAGGCCAATCACATTCCTCAATGAATGTGATTGGCCCAGAGTGACTACCTTTTTCAACATGGGAGTTTAAACATCCCACAGCTTAGATTCATCAGGAGCGCGATCCACCGAGGAGGGAACCGGCGAGCCGTGCAGGGGAGAAAAGGACGAGAGCCAGTAGGAGGCAACCCGAGAGTGGAGGAGAAGAACGCAAGTCAGATCCCAGAGGCAAGGAGTGCTTGCGTTGTTGTTGATGAAACCTCTGCGCACCCAGAGCACCAGCGAAGCGTCCAGGAGAGAGAGTGCACTGCTGGAGAGAAGCAGACATCAGAAAGCCACTGCTGACCACAACAATGCCCTGAATGCGACCGCAGCCTGTAGAGAGGCAGCAGCTGCTTTGGAAATACTGGTACCTACCAGAGAGAATCAAACTGGTATGTGGTTACTCGAGTAGTGCTGGAGGTCTGCAAGAGCAAGGGTTGAAGGTGGAAGCCGGATCAAGAGGGTCTGGAACCCTGGGAATGAAGTGCAAGTCAGGGACCCATTTAAGAAACTGAAACAAAGCCAAATAGAATACTGTGAGTCTGCGACCTGCACCCAAACAGAAAGACCACATTGGGACTGCTACCTGGCAAGAGAGTAAACCAAGCAACTGGGAATATTACAAGTTTGGGACTTGCACCCAAAGAGGGACAGCTCTTGAGAGGATAAAGGCTTGGCAGGAGAGTATACCAAGCCGATTTGAACATTGTGATTCTGGGACCCGTACCCAAAAAACAAGTTCATGAAAAGACAACTGCTTGGCAGGAGAGTGTACCAAGCAGTTATAGTGTTAGGCAGGGACTCACACCCAAAAGAGGAACAGTCCATTTGAGGACATTTGCTTGGCAAGGAAGAAGCCAGGCCATTCGGAATACTGCAAGGCTTGGACCCACACCCACAATAAATAAAGAATACTTTTTGCACACAAATTCTATGCTTGGGCAAAAGGAGTGTGCCAAGTTGGTGGCAAAAACAGGAGAAGCATAAGGAGCCTATTCATGTGTACTGTCTATTTATATATCCAAGTACAGGCCTGAGAGGTCGCAAAGGGAGAGAAACACTATAAGAAGGAATCTGGGGAAAAGACTTTGACTGTAACCTTGGATTCCTGCAGCTTTGAACATTTCTTTATTTTTGTCACTTGTTATTACCCAAGAGACTGGAACTTTTCTGTTGCTTGGAGCGACAAAGAACACTTTTCTTTAGGAAGAGATCATCCTTAAACTGTTGGGTTAGGGTATTAGTGTTAGGGACAGAAGTAGGCTTTTTGAGACACGACACAACATGACATACTTTAGCATTTGAACATTCTGACAATTTCCTTAGTTTTCCTAGAGGCAGGAAAACCCCTCTTAGTTTTAGGAAAAGAGAGGCATTTTTCCAAACCTTTTTCATTTAACAAACATTTCTATCCAAAAACGTGCCACCATTGTGTCTGAGCCTTACTTCTGCACCCTCACATTAGACAGTTAAAAGATGATCCAATTTATTGCAACAACACCTATAAAATTCAGTGGGTGACCTGTCAATCATCTTGACTTTGAGTAACCCCATTGATGTTCCTCAAAATGCCACATTTTATCTCATTGCTGATCTATCCTGAGATCTTATCTATGTGCTCACGGGCTGAGTTACGAGGTTCGTTCCTTCCCACAACTGCTGAATTTCCTGTCTTTTGTGGTGATAAATCAGATCATCTTAACTCTTTGTTAAGTAAAGTTTTGTCACTGAATTTCAAGGGCTTTGTTGTGCTGCATCTTCTCCAGGGCCCACTGGCAATTGGCAACCGACCATGGCCTATGGCCGTAACCCACATCCCCCAGCCTAGAAGTAACAAGATCTGCAGCTCCTTTTTTGATTGTTTTATCCACCCCACAGGAGTTCTGAGATGTGTGCAACGTTTTTGATAGCCACACTATTTCAAACACGTAAAGCCCCACAAACATTTTCATCTTGGAAAGCCTGGAACCAGATCAGATCCTTCTCAAACACATTTACCTCCCACCCCCACTGCACAGTCTTAACATGGCCTAATTAAAGACAACTTACTAAAAGCTATGCAAATGAAGGATTTGAGAATCATGCTCAATTATTTGGTGGAGGGAATATCAAAAAATCTTTTACAACCTCAAAGATTAAAACGGCAGCAGGTGACCCTCAATGAAATCAGGCTTGCACATGTGCTCTGTGGATCAGCTTGAATCTGTTAATCATTCTCACCAAGCACCAGAACAAAAGAAAGAGGGATAGCAGAATATTAAGGATGGTTGGGTGGAAAGCAGTACAGGTTGAGGAATACTTGAGCATCTTGTTTTATTTGACACGCTCTGGCGAATGTCGTTCCACTTTAGAGTTTGAAATCAGGATTTGATGCACAGGAGCCAAAAGCGAATCCTGGGTATCAGGCAAACCAGGAGCAAGTACACAATGTGTTGCAAATCCAACTTCCAAATGAGATGCATACTTGACATGTTAACTCATTATATGGCATCTATTATGCTTCAAGTGTCCTCTACAGTTGGCAATGAGTACTCTGAATCACAGAGTTGATATTATATAGGTATGGTTGCATGGCACCAGGTATGGTTGCATGGCACCAGTTGGCATGTGGAGTCTAAGGTAGCTCCTGGTATCTGTTGGTGGTAAGCTAACCCCAAGTTCTCCTAGGCTACCAGCAAGAGATAAATATCTCTCAGCAGTTTTGAAGCTTGCACTTAAAGCATCATTTGTTATTTGATTTTTATTTATATAGCGCTATATGCCAAAGTGCTATACAGAGATAAAAGCGGTACAAGTAATGTAAAACAAAATTGAAAAACAATTTCAAAAGACACAGTTAACCAATGAGGATGTGAAATTTAAGATGACAGCAGAAAACAGAGAGGACAGAGATCGAAAAGAAAGGCGAAGCACGTTCCAGTGCTTCGAGGCCTTTAAAGAAAAGGAGCAGAAACAGGAATCAGCACAGGGGGCGTGGGGGCGAGAGACAAAAAGTAGAAAATGGCACTTCAGTCTTGGAGGGATTAAGATTAAGAATCAAGATCAAGACTGATTTGCAAGAAGACAGAAAGTGAGAGTAGAACGTTTAAAAGAAGAGAATGATAGAAAGAGCTGCATATCATCAGCATAGCGATGATGAGAAAGACCAAATAAATAAATAAATAAGAGTCATGTGGAATTGTGTAGAGTGTGAAAATTAGGGGACCCAGGACCGAGCCCTGGGGAACCCCATACTGTAGAGGAAGAGTAGAGGAAGAAAGACCAGCCCAAGACACTGAATATTTGCAAGTTGTCCGGTAAGAACAAATCCATTGCAGTACTGGACCACCAAAACCTAGACCAGAGAGATAACGAAGAAGAAGAGAATGATCAGCAGTGTTGAAAGCAGCAGCGAGATTAAAGAAGACTAGAAGAGAGGATTGCTGAGAATAGCGAGCAGAAAGAAGAACGTCACAGACAAAGAAATTAGCCGTTTCAGTCGAGTAAAGAGGTTGAAAGCCTGGTTGATACATAGGAAGAAGAGAAGCCGAGTTAACATAATAAGAAATTTGGGAGAAGACAATACGTTCAAGGAGCTTAGATTGAAAGCAAGAAGCGAGTTGGGATGATAATTAGATGGAAAAGGGGAGTCAATTAAAGGTTTCTTAAAGACTGGGGGAATAGAAGCATGTTTGAAAATAGAAGGGAACGTTGAAACCTGAAGAGAAAGATTAAAAATCAGAGCCAGGTATGGAGCCAGACTGGGATAGACCATACAAATGTGAGAAGAGGATCAGAAGGAAAGGCTGCAGGTTGGGTTTTATAGAGAAAACATGAAACCTCAGGGGAAGTGAGATAATAAAAAGAAGACAGAGGAGAGGAAATAGGCTGATGAGTAGTAGAGCAAGGGGATGGCAGAGAAGAGGAGCGCATAGATGACTGAGAAGAGTAACCTTAGAAGAGAAGTAAGTGGAAAGGTCAGATGCAGTGAGAGAAGATGAGCGAGGAGGGTCAGAGGTTGAAGGAGAAAGAATTTGGTTAAGAATATGAAATAAACAACAGAGGTGTGGTAAAAAATAATCAGCAGGTTGGTTTAAAAGTGTTGTTTGGCTAAGATAAGACCAATATCATAGCTAAGATGAAGGGAAGAGAGACTAAATGATCAGAAGGAGATTTATATTCCCGCCAGCAACATTCAGTGTGGTGTGAGCAATGGCAGAGAGAACAAAGAGCGGGAGTGAGCAGGGTTGGGGGGGTTTCAATGAAGGATAAAAGGAAGAAGAAGGATAGACAGAATTGAGTGTCAAGAATAGAGGTGGGGAACAAAAAGGAAAAAGTATCAACTAGAAAAGATGAAAGGACATCCAAAAAGGCAAGAGACAAGGTTAAAGAAGAGATACATAAGGAGGTATCGAAAGAATAAAGATCATGGTGCGAAAATAAAGATTAAGAAGATAGAAAAGTAGAAGGAAGGGGAGGAATATGTGAGAAAGAGAGAAGAGAATGGTCAGATGAGGAGATAGGGAAGGCCAAGGCTGAGTTAAGAGAAGGACAAATCAGATCCCATGATGAGCCAGAGGCATGAGAAGGAAGTGAGGGATCAGGTGCAAGGTTGTAGGAATCAAGAGGTGGAAGGAGTGGAATGCCAGAATGAGAGGAGGAAAGATGGAGATTAAAATCTCCCAGTAGAATCAAGGGAACATCAAGTGGGAGGAGAGAAAATAGAAAAAGATCAAGGTAATTGCAGAAGAAGTTTAGAGGTCCATAGAGGCGATATATTCAAAGAAAAGCAATAGGAGAGGGCTTAAGAGAAAGAAGAGAACTGATATTCAATTGATGAAAAGAGTGGGAGATTTGGTGGAGCAGGAAGTAGAACAAAGGTGGATCGGAACAATATACCAATGCCACCCCCACGGCCCAAAGGGCGGGCGGTGTGGACAAAAGAAGTAGTAGATGAAAAAAGAGCTGCAGGAGTAACAACATTAGAAGGGGTGAGCCACGTTTCGGGGAGACAATGAACATTCTAATTAAGATAGAGAAAAGTGTCAAGAAGGGAATGGGCCTTATTGCAGATGGAACATGCATTTCAAAGGCCAAGATTCAACAGGGAAAGAGAGGAGGAAAGAGGATTGTAAATACGATTGTTGAAATTACAAGACTGAACATGAGAGTTAAACCTAAAGGGTTGATAAGAAGTAACAAATGAAGGAATTGGAGAAGACATAGTAAAGGAAAGACTGAAAGAGAAAAGAAAGTAAGACAGAAGTAAAAAAAAAAAAGGAAACTTACACGAGCGATGAAATATCAAGCGCCACATAGGTGTTGACTAGCCCTAAGAATGTATAGGGGGTGGGCGCTAAGATGGTAGAAGAGCAAGGCCCGGCAGGACGCTCATAGCCTAAGGCGGAAAAAGGATTATATAAGCAGCTCCAAAGAGAAAGAAGAGGTAAAAACATCACATAGAGCAAAAACAGACAGAACTATAAAGGATAGGATGGGGGTCTGCATCCAACGGTGGACAGCGGCAGACAGTTCTGACGTTGGCAGGTCTTCACCAGGGGCTTAACCTCAGGCTGACTGATATACCATCCAGTGGGCGGTGGACGGGTCAGCAGATGGCATGGCCCAAGTCCAGGGGGGCGACCTGGCTGATGATTGGATCGGCTCGAGGGGCGGGCTTGTACCGCTGCAAGCTGTTTGCAGATGGTCATAGTGCCCCGGTGAAGTCAGGCAGCGGAGAAGCAGCGGTCCAGGCACTGGGTAAGCAGGAGTTATTCAGGGCTCCAACAGCATTACGGCATGCACGCCAAGTTTGGCAGACGGTTTTGAACAGGTTGACCATAAGGATGACCGTAAACTGGCTTGCCAATTACTCTAAAGAAGCTACACTTCTTTAATCCCCACAGCTCCACTATCATGCCAGATAACAGAGAATTGGACCAACAAAATGAAATGCCCAATGATTGAGATGATGCTTGTAAGTATCTGCATATGTTCACATCCCACTCGTGTTTGTGAAGCTACAGGCACGAGATCGATGTAGTCTTGGACTATTGTTGAGGAATTCTAGTAGGATGCCTGCCTATAGGTTTGTTGTGGACTTCAGCAATAACTTAAAACAGTGTGAATGCAGTATATGTGCTGGATGATATGCAGCACAAATTTAGGTGTGAATCAGCACAGCACTGTACTCCAATGTGATAAAGTGATAGTGTAGAATAATATGAAGACATTTAGAAGGATAGGCTATCAAGGGTACACATGGGATGTTATTGAGAGTGGGGATACAGAAGGTAACATGAAGGGCATACAGTTTAGGGAGTAAAAGATGGACATGGGCTTGACTAATGTGTTGGTGGATCCACTGTGCTGCTGCTGAAGCTACATCCCTGCACGTTTCAGGCAACCCGACCTTCCAAATTCCATGGTTGAGTCTCTGGGTCTGTCTCAGCGATTCCCTCCATAGCCCTCTTCTGCTACGAGATAGGAATACAAGTGCTTTCCCTTTCCTTTTAATCGATCCCACTTTTTCCTTTCCATATGCCACAGAAGACCCCAAAGGTGGCAAGGAACTATGCAACACCTTGCACACTTTCCATTCTGTTAAGGATTTCAATCAGGCACACACGGGTCTCGCCTAGCATGTAATGCACAAATGAAATACTTATTTATTATGTCTATAAGTTCAATATTCTTAGTGATATACCACTCATATCAGACCCGATCTCAAAATACCCCCCAGGCCACACTGGACCAGGAATCAGGCTAGTTGGCAAAATTAAATATTCATTTATTTATTTAATATTCAAATCAAACACAAATGTATATATATATATATATACATATATTATGTATATGTATATATGTATATATGTATGTATGTGTGTGTATATATATATATGTATGTATGTGTGTGTATATATATATATATATATATATATATGGGGCAGCAATCACCAAGTGGTGACAATACAATTCAGAAAATAAGTAAAGCTTTGAAGCAGCACAGAAGATAAAACACAGGAAATAAACAGTTTTGGTTTGTGAAAGATAGCGCTTAGGTTTAAGTTTCCCCCTGCAAAGTTCTTAATGCACAAATGAGCAATTCTGCACAGATCTAAGTAAGCCGCAGTTATTCAGGAATGAAAGAACAATGTCTAGAGTTTGAATGCAATCTTCCCTCCCCAAACAAGAGAGAAAACCGTTTTTGGAAATGGACACTTTTGAAACTGACAATTGAAAATGGCTTTGTGAAACAAGGAAAAGTGTGCAAAAATGCTTAAATTGATATAAATTCCTATGGGAGCAATACTAAACATGTTCTAACAAACATAAGCTACAATATGAGCAACAGCACACACCTTAGATCGGAATGGAAGTTAAGAAACACTTTGAATGGGAAAACACACATGTAAAACATTTGCAAATGTAAATTTGCGGCAAAATCTCACTATGCAATTTTTAATAAAAACGGGTCAAATACACTGATTAGTTGTGGATGTTGCTAAGGGTCTTAGGTTTAACTGAGAGTTGAAAGTGCATTTCGATCTATAAAATTGAAGAAGTTGTGGAAGTTTTAGTGAGAGGCGTTTTGAAAAATAGGCCCGAAAATAGAAACAGAAATCAGTTCTTACAATGACAATTATGCTCTAAACTAGGGTATTCAGGCTGGTTAGGGTATTCAGGCTGGTTACTAGTTTGAAACACAGAAAGCCCCAGAGTGGTCTGCGGAAACCAACCCCAGCACTTCCGTGTCCGCCTTGGAGGACTCAGTCGGTTTACCGGTGGGATAATATTAAGGGTTTGAGATTTTCAAAAGACAAAAGGATTTGCAAGAAATTATTACTATTAGAAGAAATCAAAGCGAGGTTTCAGACTGGGGTGACACTACTACAAGTTCTTAAGTTAAAGAGAGGATGGGTTGAGATTGGGATAGGACAAGGCAATATACAATGGGTTACTATTATTCCTGTTGATACTTATTGTCCACTGTAATAAAGATTGGACCATCAGGATTCTGGTCATTGGATCGGGGTCTACCGGCAGCAGGGCACTTCTGAAGGGATTGGATCAGCTGTGCAGTTCTGGTCAATTTGGACTGCACCTCCGACTGGATTTGGATTGGCCCTTCTGGTCACTGGACACAGTAGATTATCGGAATTGCGAGTTTCAGCAGGCAAGCTTTAATGTTAGCAAGCCAAACTGGATCAGAATTAAATTCCCTAAAGTTTGGAATAGTTGGATCTGGGCCTAGCTGAAAAGAGTTCAGCAAACGCTGAGGCCTGGGTTTTGCAAAGAAGTCTGGAATCAGATGCAAGATGAAGAGTTCTGGAACAAAGCGCTGCACGGAAATCAGGATGTTGCCAGGAAGCAGTGTCTATGTGTGGTGAAGTTCCAATATTTATCCTACCAAGTGACATCACAAAGTGTATGGTAGGGGCAGAATTTCAAACCACACCCCCACGGCTGTGAGTGGTCAAAGGCACTTGCCTTGTTCTGGTTGGAAGTCAGAAAAGAGCTGTCATCTTTATGATATGATTTGGGAACTCCCACATTGATTTGAACCACAATTTAACTTTTGCACAAATGTACATTTCTAAAATTATGTCCCCTAATAAAATCGGACACATACATTACATATCTGATGGGTTATTTTTACATTCAATTCCCATCTCTGTGAGAGCTGGCTTTGTCATTCTGTGGAATTTTATCAATTTAAATCATAACAGTTTGGCCTAATAATTTCTAATTCAGTACATATCTGAGCGATTATCACTAGAGCATGGGTATACAATACTAGACTTGCAGCATTAATAGTTCTGCTACAATTAGGGTTTTCCTTGGTTCTTTATGTAGTACAGGGTTCATTAACGTCTTCAACGCAAGGGCCTAAAATTAGATTTACCACTACCAATTTTTAGGTTTGTCCTCCTTCATGTTGCAAAGTTAAAGAGTTTCAAAACTTAATCACAAATATGTATTTAAACACCAAAAGTTCTGGGCAGTTTTTTTTCTTTTTTAACTTTCCTTTCAACAGGCAACAGCTGTCACATTCCTTTGATCAGGGAGGGGTGTCCTCTTCCTTGAGAGGGAAGCTCCCCTGTAGAGATCAATAGGCAGCTTGTCCTTGTCCTTGGCTGTGCCAGAGATGAACGTCTGATGAGCTCATTGTTGTCAATTTGTGAGAACCTCCAGCATCAATTAAGCCTTTCTGTAACAGGGGGGTGTCAACATGAAGTGTCATCTTTCCCAGGCTGGGAACTATCAAGTCAGAATTAAATAGTTAACTCCAAAATGTGGTTTACTTTAAAATTCACTTTAAGGTCTTTCATTTAAAACATATAAAACTGAACACAGTTTATGAGGGATTTGGACATTAAGCCGTTCACAAAAACATGCTTCCAAATAGGTGAATTTTGCAATTTCCTCAGGGAAAAGGCACATTTAAATTGAGTCTTTTACATCAGAGTTTCCTTTACAACATGTACATCTATTCAGCACCATTTCTGCCCTTGATTGCTGGAATTTGTTTGCAGCCTGAAAGTAAGTATTCAGCTTATGCTTGGAGTTTTCTCTGCATAGCTGAAATTGTTGTATGTTGCCACTTTTATCCACATGTTTCCTGTGTAACTGAAAACAAACTGTTGCTGGACTTGTTTTCCATAAAATAAATTTCTTAGCTGCTGTCAGTCAGTGAGGCCCGGTTGCTCTGAGCCACCTGGAGGATCTGTGATTTCAGCACACTATGAATTTCAATGGTTCACTTTGAAAATGACTGAATTTAGCACCACACACCACTTTGAAGGTGGCAATTGATTGGGGAAGCTGCATTTTAAAGTGCATTTTCGGTTTTTAGCACACTTCTGTGGCCTTGCTTCATGTACAGCACCCACTGGCAATCTTCTGCAGTGAGTTCTATTTTTACACCAACTTTGACTGTGTGTGGCAGGGGTGTGCAGCTTTTGGTGATGGTGGACCATGCACAGTTTTGCAGATTTTCTGCACGCACATGGGTTAGCGCATCAATTTTTGGCTGTTTCTCTCCCCATTGGCAAAGGGGTGCAGTGGGGCGCATCGGCATGGGTAAAAATATCCAACAAAGCCCCACACCCCGACTATGGCTTGACTTACAGTCGTGGAGAAGTCAGGCACGTGGGATTTTTCTTTCTGTCCATGTGAAGATATCCAGTTGCTTCTACCGTCAGTGATTGATGTGACACGCTCTTCTCGCCGGTTCTGGTTGGAATGGGAAGATACTCCCGCCTTCTCCCTTGCTTTCTTTTCCAGCGTGGAGCAACACTCCGGATCCCTCTTGTTTTTCCTCGCGGGTCCCGAGGAGGTCCGCCTTGGTGATAAGGTGTCGTTGGTGCAATACTAGAAAACACAACATAACGCTGTTAAGAAAATGTTCCCACTACTGTTCCCAGGGGGATTTCAGCAGTGGGATAGACGCATGCATTAAATAACAGTAAACAATATTCCCTGCATGTATTTAACGACAGTCTGAACAAATTCCTTGCATGTAATCAATGATAATGTAATAATTTCCCTAGGTGTCCGGATTATCTCCCTCTGGGTTTCCAGTAGGCTTTTCTTTTTGCCGCAAAGTATGCCTGGGATGGCAACTCTTGGTTTATGTGGACCCACACTACTTCCCCTTCTGTCAAATTATCCTTGGGGATGCAGATTCTCTAGGCGACTGGTGAGATTCTGTCCACAATTTCAAAAGGACCCTGCCAGCTTGGCAGGAATTTGCACTCCTTGGCTTGGTTCCTTTGGAAATTGTACAAGTAGACCCTGTCTCCTACTCCATATTCCTTTTTGGTTGTCTTAAGGTCATAGTGGGTCTTCATACTGTCTGCAGATCTTTCTAGATTCCACTGAGCGTATGCAAAAGCATGTTGAAGGTGTTTTCTCACATTCTCAACATATTCATGAGTTGTGGAGGCATTTATCAAGTTCTGCTCTTGAGTTCTATAGAGAAGATGCTGGGGTAGCACCATCCTTCGTCCAGTCATCAGCTCAAATGGAGAAATGTTTGTTGCAGAAGAAGGGGTAGATCTGATGGCCATCAGGACAGGGGGGTAATCGAATATCCCAACTTGGCCCAGAGTCTTTTTTAATATGCTCACAATGGTTTAATTGTACCTCTCAACTCCACCACTAGAGGACTGGTGGTATGCAATGTGTAATTTCCTTTTTAGCGCAAGTATCTCCCACATCTCTGTCATCACTTCGCTGGTGAAGTGACTTCTTCGGTCTGACTCAATCCTTTGGGGTAGTCCAAAACGTGAGACGACGTGATTGATTATCAGGGCAGCTGCTGTTTCTGCCTTGCAATTTGAGGCCGGGAGACATTCCACCCATTTAGTGAACAAGCATGTTACGGTTAACATGTACTTGTTCCCCCTAGAGGAGCGAATCACGGGCCCGATGAAATTGACTTGCAAATCTGACCAAGGCAGTGTCATCCCCCTCTTTTGGAGGGGAGCACGGTGTGTGAGTGATGTTGGCTGAAATTGTGCACACACAAGACACCCCTTCAAGTATTGGTCGAGGTCTTGCCCCATGTGTGGCCAATATGCACCTCTTGCAAGACTTCTAAGGTCGTATGAAACCCCCGATGACCGCCTGTGGCCGCATCATGGGCGTGACTTAGCATCAGGCATCGGAATGAGGAAAGGACCACCCACTGGTCACAGCCAGATATGGATCTCCTCACCAACAAACCGTCTTGGATTCGGAAAATTTTTGGACATTTTATCAACACTCTGAGGTCCTCCTTCCCAATGCAATCGGTATCCGTCAGGGGAAAGTTCTCAGGGTCCTCAATGTGTTGATAACATTTAGAAATTATTGGATCCCCTTTTTGAGCCTTGATTAAATCAGCATCTGGGTTCTCCTTACTCCACTGGGCAGTTGAGAGTTCATTGTGAGCATTTGTCTGGGACCTAGTGATAGCAGTGACCTGGATTTCCCCCAACAGGGACTCGATCTCAAGTAGATCCCCTTAGATGACTCCGTTTTTGGCCAGCTGATCAGCTAGGTCATTTCCAGTTTTGTCTGGTCCCTCTACTTTAGAATGACCCTCGATCTTCTTCCAATCGATGGTCATCCCACAAGAGGTGACCAGATCATCGATATTCTGTATTAGTTTTCCGTTTTTTAGTAGTTTATTGTTAGCACATAGCATGTCTCTGGTTTTCCAATTAACCAGGTGCTCCACTAACCCGTTCCGGACATAATCTAAATCAGTGATTATGACCAGTTTGTGGAGTTGGTGTTGGACAGCAGTGAGGATGGCTTGATGCACAGCCATCAGCTCTGCCACTTGACTACTACGGGGACTGATTTTGTACCCAGCGGAGGGTTCTGGGGCATCATTCACCCAGGCATTCCCCACGCCGGCCACTAGTTCCTTTTCCCCATTGTTGTCAATATGGTAGGAGCACCCATCCACATAGACAGTGGGCATTCCCTCACACTTATCTTCTTCATAGACTTTGTGTGGGGAATTAAGGTATGCCTCCATGTTGTCCTTGATTTTAAGATTTTTGTCCTTGAGACAGTTTTCTCAGGCACAATCAGGCAAGTCAGCCAGACCTTGCGCGAGGGGACTCTTCTTGTTTTGGCCATATCTGACCTCCACAGGAAAGCCTTGCATTGACAGAATCCAGGAAGTAATTCGGGAATTACTCACATTTCCGGCCCAGATTCTGTCACTTTGAAGATATTGCAGAGGCAGGTGTGGAGTCTCCACTATGATGTGTTCCCCCTGGATGAACAGGTGGTAATTCTTCAATGCCCACACCGTTGCCAGGAGTGCCTTCTCAAAATCGTTGAATTTTTCCTCCACAGAGGATAAAGTCTTACTTGCATAGGAGATGATTTTATTGACCTTGTCAGGCTTATGGTATAATACTACAGTCAAGCATGTATTTGAGAACCCTGTCTCCAAGAAGAACTTGACAGGGTAAGCTAGACAAGGCACTTGTGAGAGGCTTCTTTTGAGTTGTCTTACTGCCTCGGCTTGTTCTGGACCCCACTCCCACTTGTCCCCCCTTCAACAGATGGATCAGGGGTCTTATGATCTCTGCATAATCCTCAATGATCTTTCTACTGTAATTAGTCAGTCCAAGGAGGCTCCCTAGCTCACGCAAAGTTGTGGGGTCTTTTAGTTTCAGGAGTGCTTCTACTTTCTTTTCCTGGGGACAGAGACCCTCAGGAGTTATCTCATGCCCCAAGAAATTGACACGGGTCCTGCACCACTGTTCCTTTTGGAAAGAGAGTTTTGCTCCGGTAGCCCTCAACTGTGTCAGAATGTGTTCCTCCACATTTGAGCTTTTGATTAGGACATCATCTACATAGGCCAGGTTACCCCTTTCACCTAAGTCGGGCATGGCCTTATGCAAGAAGATATTAAATGAATTGCCGTAGTTGATGTATCCGAAGGGAGTCCGGGTCCATGTGTACTGCTTCTTCCGAAGGTAAAGGTCAGCTTGATTTGGTCCTCCCTACTGACAGGTACGGTCCGGTACCCATTGGTCAGGTCAATGGCAGTGTGTACCTTTGACCCCTGGATCTCGGCCAGCCCTTGGTCATTGTTGGGAAGAGGCCATGGGGAAGTGTGGACCCGTTTGTCTAGCTCCCTCAGATCAGCACAGAGTCTCCACTCTCCGTTTCTTTCAAAATCCCCATCACTGGATTATTGAAGGTGTTGTGGACTGGACAAATTATCCCACGGGACTCAAGGTTTTAATTATTTCTGTGAGGTACTCCATGGATGCGAGAGGCAGGCGGTATTGCTTCACAAACACTGGAGTCATACCCGGGTCCGTGGGAATTGTTGTTGTATGGATTTCGGCGCAACCACAGTCATATGAGTCCTCCGCAAAGAGATCCTGAAAATCTAAGAAAACTTTTTTGAACTTTAGCTTTTGCTCCAGAGTCTCACAGGCATCCGCTAGGTTGACTCTCTCTGCAATTATTTGCCTGAAGCCCGGAAAGACTTCTGTTTTGGCTATTTCAGTGGCCTCCTACCGCTGGGTGAAGACCCTGGTTAAAGTACTGACGTGGACTGATGGCTTCAGGTGGGGAAGGCAGTCATGGTGGACTTGAAATATCACCTCATCCCTCCTGAAGTCACATGTCATCTCTTCCTTACCATAAGCAGGACGGCTACACCAGGAAATTCCCCCCTTGCCGGGTGAAGATCCTGTCTGGTGTTGTGTCATTTTCGCTATCACTGTCAAAACAATCATTGAGGATTGGTCCTATCAGTTCATTACGTAAATCTATGGAAAAATGTCAGTCATCAACCGCCATTCCAATAATGGTGCCTGTGCCCAGAGTGATATTCCTAAGGTCGCTGTTATCCACCACTATTTGAATGGTGTTGTATTCTGTATTGACTAGTGTTGTTGGGTTTACCCCCAACCCTTGCTGTTGGCGATGGGCGTTGAGGTGAACATATGCATCACGATTTTGCAGTTTATGGCCTCTTTTAATTTTTACTTCAAGCTGGAATAGTTGGGTCCGTTCTGGGATGGTGACTGCCTCTCCAATATGAACTTCAGCTGCATATGGGAGCAGTTGAGCTGACCGAAATGCTTTCTCTGGATCATCAAAGTCCATGGGATTGCCCGCTATTCGAGACCAGGCTTTGTAGTTTATCAGGTCCAAACAAATGGCAAAGCGATTGAGAATGTCACTGCCTAAATAAAATGCAGCAGGGACATCTCGCACGACCCAACAGTTATGTACTATACTTTTGTTGCTTATGTACATTTTGAGCATACACCTGCTAGGCAGGAGATGTTTGGAATTGGGAATTTCCAGGTCCATTTCCCATTTGTCTATCAATTTAAAGGTGGGAATGGCTGGATCTTTTGGGAGTTTTCAGAACATGGCTTTGCTGATGAAGCTCCTACCGTTGTTCACGCACACTCGGGCGAGAACAGAGTCCTTCCCCTGATTTAACTGAATAGGGATGAACAACTGTTCTTTAATCTTCTGAATGTCAGCTAAGCTTTGAACTGGTTTCCCATCATTTTAGACTATGGAAGTGGTGTTTCTGATTGTGAATTGGTATTGTATTTCAGAGTATTTCCTTCCAGTGTGGAATGCCACTTGAGACTGGAAGGAAGGTTGATTTTCAGAAATGGCGAGGAATTCCCATCACCAATTTGTTGTCCTACTGCAATTATTGTCACGTCAGGGATTTGGCTGTTCTGAAAATGGAATTCAATATAATCCGCTTTTTGTTCAACCATGTGGCATTTGCCATTTAAATAAGCATGGTTGACACTATGTTTTAATTTTATTGGTCGGTTAGACATGGTGTGCCCTCTGGAGTCACAACTATGTTGTGTTTTATCTTGTGTCGCCCATTTTTAATTTCCAAGTCTGCAGTCCCCTCAAAAGGAATTTCATTCCCATTGAAGTTCTGAAGTTGCCCAGGAAGAGGGGTGAGAGGGATCTGGTATCTCTCCCCCTTCCTGAATTCAGCTGATCAAAGGCCCTCTTTCAGAGAAGGGTGGCTTGGGATCCAGTGTCCACCGGGGCCAAACATTTTCATTGCCCTTGTATTTGGGCCGGGTCATAATATCTTCCCTCCTTCTCCTCAAGGGGACAAAGATAATGTGCATTTTGGGCCAATTGGTAGGTTAATTTCTCGACTCTTGATTCTGACAAAAGGGCAGTTTGGGCAGGATTCTGTGTGAGAGCTTGGGGATCTGTAAGAAAAATGTGGCAGTTGGATATTGGGGGAGTTTTGGGCTCCCCTGGTTCTGATTCTGGGCCGCCCACCCCCTTTTTGGGGGCAGTCACCAGAATATGTTTGGGCAAGGGGGCCTTCTGGCTTATCATTCTGGTGTTGAATGATGGGCGGTTCTAACTCAGTCCCCACATTTACCCACTCTTGATTAGGATCTCTTGGGACCCATTTTTCTTTGGGAGGAGTTCCCCCATCCGTGAACGAGAAGACCTTTTTCCAGAGTCCTCTGAGGACCCCTCTCCTTCAAACTGGAGGACACTTACCTCCTCCACAAAATGGGTCTTTTTAGGTCCTTTATTTATCCTACCCACCCTCTGTTCCTTAAGTTGCAGACTTTCGGGGGCATGAGATTTTCGTTCCGGTTTCTGGTGTTCCAGGGACTTTTCAAAAGTGGGAAAGGAAGCTTCGTCTAAGGCTTTACACCTCCTTCCACCTGTACCTCCTCCTTTAAACCGGTGAGGTGTCAGGGTTCTCTCTCCGTCATTGATCTGGAGTACCAGACCCTTGGTTTGTGGAGTTCTGGGCCGCCATGTTCATCTGAGGGTTCTGCTGAGCCCTCAACTTGCGACCCAGATCCTGGGACAAGTTCTGGACCTGGCGCTCCAGTTGGGACACCCGCTCTGGCTGGTACAGGGGGTCTCTGTACCATCCTAGGTGGATCACAGGAAGGGTAATTGTCCCTTCTCCCATAATACCCTTGGATGGGATAGTGCTGGTAACCCTCCACCCTTGGCCACCCCTCTCCCAGATTGGGCTGTCTGGGCTCAGGAAAGTGGGGAAAGAAAGGAGGGTTGCTTTGCGGGTTGAAGTTTTATGGGTACTGGGGAAAGAAGCTCAACCTGGCATTTGGGGGATTACTGCCCTCCTGGGGAAAGTTAGGAGGGAAGGGAAGTTTCCCAGGGCGGTGCCTACCTGATTGGATCCCCCCCTTGGGCTGGGGGAGTCCACACATACTCCAGGATGGGTTTGTTGCCCTTGTAACAGGGGCTAATATAATCAGGTGAGCTAGGGGTCACATTTGTGGGATTACCTCCCTGACTACCTGTCTGGGATTGGCCCGAGGGCCTTCTTATTCTTTGGTTAGAAGATGGATTCTGTACAGGAATATTTTTAGTCCCCCCCCATCTCCAGATCTAAAATGGAGGCAGCCTTCACCTCTGCCACCTTAGCAGTAGCAGGGGAGTTGTTTGGTTTGGGCTTTTTATTTGTATTTTTATTCTCTACAGGTTTCTGCACGTCATAAATACGGGTCGCCTGTTCAATGACCCAGTCTAGTGATCTCTTCTCGTGAAAGTCCCTCACCAGCTGGGTCATGATGTATTTGGGGAGTGCATGGAAGAAGGTATTAATGACCTCCCTACTTTCTGTGCGCACCCTCCTGGTGGTCTGCGCAAAGGCACGTTTTAGTTATTGCACAAACTCTTGTGGGGCCTGATATTCCCCACACTGTAGATTGTAGGCCGCCTAGCGGGCCTCTTGGGGGTTCCTATGGACAGAAAAATGTTTTAAGATGGCTGCCCTGTAGGTGGACCATCTTGAGTGGTTCTGATCCTCCAGCCCCGCAAAGAATCTGGAGTACTTGGGGAAAATGTCTACTTTAACATATTGGGCCTCATTACGACCCTGGCGGAAGAGCATGGTGCTTTAGCACCATGATCCATGCCGGTAAGTTACCGACTCCGCCATGGAGAAAGGGGGAATTACCACCCCATTACAAGGTTGGCGGGGCGGTAATTCCCCCTTCCTCCATGGCCCTTCCCCAATCCCATTTTTGCCCCATAGGGATGAATGGGAATGGGGAAGGCGCTAAGTACGGTGCCACAAACTGCGGCACCGTAATTAGCACCAAGGTCCCTTTGCAGGTCCCTACTTTAACGGCTGGTCTACACCAGCCGTTAAGGTCGGGTCCCTCAAAGGGACCTCGTAATTAGGCGCTAATAGGTTAACGGCGCTGCAGCCTTTTACCGCGCCGTTAACCCATTAGCGCCTGGGTCGTAATGAGGCCCATTGGCTGCAACTCTGGCTATCTTTCAGATGGAAAGTATCCATCATCTGCTTGTATAACTCAAGGTGCTCCCAGACTGAATACTTGGAATTTTTGTGATAGTTAGTTATGACGCTCCTAATGGCCTTGATCTGTTTCAGGGGATCTTTTAGTATAGCCCTCTTAATTTTGTTGGCATTTTTGGTCTTTGTCACCCTAGTCCACTCATCCTCTGACTTATAGGCACTGCTACAGGAGGTGGCTATCTGATCCTCCAGGCTCTCCCTGATTCTGCGAGCTTGAGAGTGGCTTGCATAATGTGGGGGCTAGTTTCTTGATGCCTATGGCGCTCAGAAGAGTCTTCTGACTCTCCCTTGCTCCCAGGATTGGCTGAGTACCTCCCCTCCCCTCACCCCACTGCCCTAGCTGGGAAGAGGTCTTTAGGATACTCTTTTTGGGCTTGCTTTCCTGGAGTGCCCCACCAAATTTGCCCCACCAAATTTGACAACTTTAGTAGGCGGTATTTTTAAGGATCCAGTTCCCTGATTCTCCCCTCACAGGAATATTCCTGATCAGAGAGGCTAGCCCTAACATTTGGGGATTTGTACAGAGATGCCCGTCCATCAATTTCTGGGAGGCCCTGATCTGTCAGTCCCATGTGACCAATTCTGCTGAAGTCTACCCTCCCCATGGCCCTTGGTTTATATGAGCCAGTGAACATGAAGCTGGCAGAGTCCATTGTACTGGAGGGGTTATAGTCCCTGATTACAGGGGTCCTGATGTTATGATCTAGGGTTTTTCTGTCCCTTCCCACCTCTTCTCTTTCAGCCCCTATTCCCTGGTGATATGCCAAGATCTGACTCTTTTGCTCCTCTATTAAGGCCTTACAGGTCTCAATGATTTGCTCTTGCATGGCCATCTGTTTGTGGAGCCTATCATTTTTTTCTCAGAGAGCCTCATTGTTTCTCTGTGCTTCCTGCCTGGTCTGAAAATACTGGGCCAATTTCTGCTGCATGAGACTCACCTCCTGAGTTTTATCATTATTGGTCTGGATGTTCTTTTCCAGAGCATCCTCCACCCGCCTGGTGTGCTCTAGTAGATTCTCATATTCTGTTTTTACCTCACTGAGCTCCTGGAGGGCCAGCTTTCTTTCCTCTAGCTTGGTTTTTAATTGGCTCGCTTCCTGGCCTAAGGCGTCCCTCCCTTGACTTAGAGTGCCCTTCTGTTCAGCCAGGTCGCCCCTCTGTTTTTTAAATGCATTGGACTTCTGGCGCTCCTCATCAAATTCTGTTTCAGATTCTAGATCTTTAATAATTAATTTATTGTTTCCTCTTTCAAGGATTCTATGTGGTTTTGTAAGGTGACTATCTGTTCCGCGCATGCTTTGTTATAATTTAACTGTTGTGCCAGCTTCTGCTGACTCTGTTTTAAAGAGTCCACCCTTTCCTGACACTCCTTTTCTCCTTTTGCAGTGTCTGTAATTGGGTATCTTGTTCTGCCTTCTCTTGCTGTAGGAGAGCCCGATCTTCCTTTAGTTTTGTCAGGTACTGCCTATCCTCTGTCTCTGATTCTTGCCTCTTCTGTAGCCCTTGCTCTGCAGTGTCCAGATCAGTTTGGATTTTCTCTAGCGTTTCCACTTGCTTCTTTGCCAGAATTATGTTTTCTGCATGCTTTTCCTGTATGACTCCTATGTGGAGGGATAGGTAGTCTGTTATTCTAGCAATTTTACACTCTCCTCTTTTACTTTTGGGGCCATGTACACTAAGAGCTTGGTGTAATGGGCCCTTCCTGCCATTTATCTAGGTCTATGGCAGTGACCTGTTCTTTGATTTCTTGCAGCCAGATCTGCTCATTCTGTTCTGTCCACTCACCCCTGACAGTTTGTGCAGCAGGTGTTCCCTAGCACCTTTAAGTTCAACTGGGATCGCTATTTTAGAAATATCAATTTCCTTATGACTTATTTTAGGGTTAATATACTTTTACTAACAGGCCCGATTTTTGGAGTATTTATTTTGAGAGGTGCTTTTACAGTGTAAAACAGTACACCAACCAACAAGGTGGCTGTACCCTGCAGGCTAGTATGCTGTGTTAAACTGTCATGGGTGGTAACTCGAACTCAGAATCACTGCACGAGCCCCCAAAATCTGTTAAGGATTCCAATCAGGCATACACCCGGGTGTGTGTCTGATTGAAATCCTTAACAGTGCCATTGTCTACTGCCAACATAACACCATTTTGAATATTATTTTCCAAATATCCAAACTTTTGATCAGAGTCATTTACTTTGATTTTCAATGAATTTAAGTAGTATATGATCAGGAGAAAATATCCATGTGACAAGTAAACACTCCCTGTTGTGGGGGATCCGCACAATACACAAATAGGTGCCTGTTTGTTATGCTAAAATAGTAGCCAGCAGCCTGTCAGGGCTCGATGAGCAGAGATGACAGTACTTTTGGATGAAGGGACAATTGTCCACCTTATAACAAAATTATGTGATGGCAATGGATTCCTTGTTTCATTCAGGAACAATGATATGTACCTAGCCTAGAACAATGAGATTGCTCATCTGCCTTTGGCAGCAACCTGTTTTCTTTGTATGTTATGTTTAGATGGTACAGGAACATAACTATTTCCAGTTTAACACTAAACTAAGTAAGCTGAATAGCGGAACAGCCATGGACATTTCGGGAGCACCTAATTCGACCAATCTCTATGTTGGGACTTTTGAAAATAGGTGATCTACTCAGAAAAGAATCCCTTCAAATCCAAGATCATCACTTGCAAAAGCTATATGGATAATATATTTATTCTCTGGCAGGGACCTTAGGATCTGACTGAAAGAAATCATATAATAGATGAACTAGCAAGACCATCATCAAACAGTCACTTCACTAGTACCATGAGTGCAGAAGAGATCAACTTCTTAGACTCGATGATGTTCCATGAGGAAGGACACTTCGACATCAAGCCCCATAGAAAGCAACAGAAAAGAACTTGTTATTAGATTTCAGGACATTCCATCCAATGGCCCATAGAGAAAATCTCTTGTATGGACAGTACCTGAGATTATTTTGCAATACCACTAGGGATTATGAGAAAAAAAGCCTGTAGATTTACCAATAGGTTAAAAACATTGGATAATCCAAGAAAACTCTATAGAGTACAGAAACGAGTTTGGCACAATGACAAGGAAGCCATTTTACAAAAAAGGCAATGGTCAACAAAGTGAAGAGCGTTGAGTCTTTGTTACCGTATTTTGAAATTTTAAAACAAAATCAAAAAGATCATGAACAAACATTGAAACGTGCTGGAGCATAGCAGCAGACCTTTTGGAGTAACCCTTTTTTGCAAATGAACAGAGTACTAATTTGAAAGACAGCATCATAAAGACTGACATTAGTAAGAACAGTCCAGCACCACCTAGAAGCACCACTTAGAAGCATCATTACAAGGCTATGAAAAGGCACATAGACAATAGGGCGTTATCCATGTGGGACATGTGCAGCCTGTATATATGCTAAAAAAAATCACAACAGCTGGACGTAGGTCTTGTAACACCATGGCATCAACTTCAATTCACCAAATGGAACACGAATAGTGTTGTGTTTGCTGTTACTTTTCCTTTTAATAGTATATTTATTAGGCACACAAAATGCAAGATTGAAGTACGCATTTTGGAACCAGGTAATTCAAGTACCCTTGGTTCAGCGGGTTCTCGCCCATGGACCTATGGCACAGATATGCAAGGGATGGTCCTCGAAAGAAATAGCAGACGTTCATTTTGCAAACAGGGAGAGGGGCACATAATCTGTCTCAACAATGATTATAAGGGGATTCTTGTTTGTTTAACTCCATGTTAGACCTGTTCCACACATAACAGCACACCACGGACCAGTTGTCATGTTTATGTCATGCATGCATAGCAATGGTACAACCTCTTTTGAGTGATGGATGCTTTGGCGTCTTCAAAAACAACAGGGAGAGCTTATGGAGCTGGAGTGCACGGTACAACCGTGTTCGTCCTTTTAACCGTTAACAAAATAACGTATGGTAGCACAAAAACAACGGTTTTATAGGAAGGAAGGTATTCAAGGTGCATCTGAGGTATGCAAAACAAATGAGTAAGTTAAAGTGCTCACACTCAAATACATGAAAAAAGGAGGGCCACCTGGCTCGGCGTACCTTACCCTAAGGAAGAACACCCTAACCCTGGCGGGGGTGCCTATCCCTGGGTTGCGCGTGATGTATCGCCTACTAAAAAGATATAGAGGAGAGTGCTGTCCCTCAACCTTCTATACTAGTGGCAGTGTCTGGAGGCAGACACGAGTAGTCCAACAGGGACATCTAAAAGGTGGTAGACTCCAGCAGGTTGGGCAGCGTGCAACAAAACTGAAGATTAGATCTTGAGGCTGCTAAGTCTAATACATGGGTACAACCTGCGAATCAGGTCAACTGCTTATATTCCATCCAAAATGTACAACTTTAATAATCCCCGTAGGTCACTGTGGTTGGAGTGTAAAACAGTACTGCTGGAGAGACCACTGGAGAGTGCAGTAAAACGAACACAGCCAAAGGGCTGTAGGGCTAAAAGCTGGCTCTTATAAAAATGTGTAGCTCACTCTGTGAAGATGAGTGTGCTACAGTAAGTAATTTTTGGAAAATACAGTCTCTTTAGTTGGTGTAAGAGAGATCAAAGGTAGGTCATGAGAGCCCTCATGACCGAAAGGGGTCGACCGGTTTCGATGGCGTAGGAGATTCGAGCCATCTTCTTCCGGACCGTGACTTGAAATGCAAGCGAGTTTGCCAAATGTTCAGAGAAATGCTGAACAAAAAGAGAGATGCTGGTGTCTCCTCTCAGCCATACCTCTGGGCCAACGTCCTTGCTGGGAGGCGAGGGATGACAATGGGTTGCTTACAACATCGGGCTGGTGAAGGAGAAACCAGTACTGCACACTCAGGTAAAATATGCCTGTTGAGGGGCAGCAGCTGGGCTCTGTGAAGTCCGTGTGCTGTATCGAGCTAGTACAGCTCGAGACTGGCGGTTCCTTTTTTCATGTATTTGAGTGTGAGCACTTTAACTTACTCATTTGTTTTGCATACCTCAGATGCACCTTGAATACCTTCCTTCCTATAAAACCGTTGCTCTGGCGTCTTGACATTACTCCCGATCCATATGCGGAAGCAAAGCATGAAGGCACCGAGTTGCCATAGTAGAGATCTGAGCATGCTGAGAAAAGAAGGTGGCATGCAGGAAAATTATACGACTGCTGGCTCCACTTAAATGTATGGTCGCCACAGTCCCAACAGGAATCGTGAGTTGTTGCAGCATGAAGAGGGATTACATTGTGTGACAGTGTAAAATCAATGTCCTGTATTGTTATCCCACTCCTGCCCCTGTGATGTCTCTGTTTGCTCCCACCCTGTCTTGCCCCCCGTGATGTCTCCATATGGCCGCACACCCCTCTTGGCCCCTGTGATGTCCCCATTTGTCCCCCACACCCCTCGTGCCCCTGTAATGTCTTTGTATGCCCCTCAGCCCCCTCTTGCCACCCATGATGTCTCCATTTCCCCCACCCCCTCTTGCCCCCGGTGATGTCTCCATAAGGTCCCCCACCCTGCTCTTGCCCCCTGTGATGTCTCAGTTTGCCCCCACACCTCCTTCCTTCTTGCCCCTGGGATGTCTCTGTATACCCCCACCCCCTCTTGCCCCGTGATGTCTCTGTTTACTGCCCACCCCCTTTTTGCCCCCCATGATGACTCTGTCTGCCCCCCACCCCCCTCTTGCCCCCTGTGAAGTCTGTTTGCCCCAACCCCTCTCTCTTGTCTTCCGTATTGTCTCTTTGCCCCACCCCCTCTTGTCCTTTGTGATGTCTCTGTATTCTTCCTACCCCTTTGACCACCCGTGATGTCTCTGTTTGCCCCCACGCCACTCTTGTCCCCCGTGATGTCTCTGTATGTCCCTCACCCCCTTCTGCCACCTATGATGTCTCTGTTTGCTCCGCAGCCCCCTCTCTTGTCCCCTGTGATGTCCTTGTTTGCCCCCCACCCCTCTCTTGTCCCCCGTGATGTCTCCATATGCCCCCAACCCCCCTTTGGCCACCTGTGATGTCTCTGTTTGACCCGCACCCCCTCTTGTCCCCCGTGATGTCTCTGTATGCCCCCCACCCCACTTGGGCCACCCGTGATGTCTCTGTTTGCGCCCCACCCCCTCTTATCACCTGTGATGGATCAGTTTGCCCCTCACCCCCGTCGGGCCACCGTGATGTCTCAGTCCCCCCCCCACTTTGGCCACCCGTGATGTCCCATTATGCCCCCCCACCCTCCCTTTGGCCACCCGTGATGTCTCCATTGCTCCCCACCCACCTCTGTACTCGCTCTCCTCTCTGCTATTTTCTGTTTTCCTCTCTGTTCTCCTCTCCTTTCCCCCTTTCATCTTGCCCCCCCCTTACTTTTTTCTTTGCCCTTATGCTTTCTGAATTGTCCCTGGACCTAGTATGATAGTTGCAACTGTTGTGTCTTCTCCCGCCTTACTTGTCATTCCCCCCACTCGCCCCTCCAGCACTACCAGAAATGTCATCAGACCTAGTACGATAGTCGCTTGTTTTGTACCTCTCCTCCTTTGTCCTCCCTTCTCCCTCGCCTCTCGTAATTCTCCGGCTCTACCAGAAATGTTGTCAGGCCTAGAACGATAGTCGCTTGTTTTGTTCCTCTCCTCCTTTCTCCTCCCCTCTTCCTCACCTCTCGTAATCCTCCGGCTCTACCAGAAATGTCGTCGGGCCTAGTACGGTAGTCGCTTGTCTGTTCCTATTTCCTTCCTATCTGTGTCTTAGTACTTTCATTATCTGAAATGTTGCCTGGCTGAGTACTATAGTTAATTTCACATTCTTGTTGTTCATGACATGTAAGAATGTTTTGTATTTTCCCTTGTTCCCTCCCTTGTCGTGAAGTGTTTTGAATGGGCCTGATTTATGGAATGTTTTCCTATACGAGTGCACCATTACAAAACACGTCCATGAATCAGGCCCATTGTGTATAGGTGCTATATAAATAAACTATGATATCATAACTATCATATTGATGCAGTTTACTTTGGGTCGTACTCGCTGGGTATGGATCTTGTGAATGTCGACCAGACAATGACCTTGCACATATCGTTAGGCGAATGAAAGAGGTGGAACCTTAAATTTCAATTGATATGCATGATAGTGTTGAATACTTACTAAATTATAAGTAGGTGATGCATAGTGGTGAAAGATAACCTATTTAGCTATATTTATACGTGCACAGGTTACGGCTCGATTGTGTCATTCCCATTTGAGTCTCACCGGACTCAATGGGGAGGACGGATGCACCGGCACCATTCATGAATGGCGCCGGTGCATACGTCAAGGTCTGCGAGCAGTTGACGTTCTGCCTGCCAGGTCAGTCCTGGCGGGCGAAAAGGCACACGCTCGCAGAACTCATAGTTTGCCAGTCGGAAACAACAGTACAAGCAAGCTTACCGGTACCGTTGTTTCCGGACCGGCAACCTTATAATGAGGCCCATTTTGTTTTAGGATTCTACTCTCCCACTACGGGAGTGGGGAATCTGGGCAAATCCTAAGTGGGACTCCTCTCAGTCAGCGAACTCTGTTCAGTTTAACACCCACATTTAAGCACACTGTTCCCCTTCACCTACCTCACACCTTCACCTCAGATGTCCCCTGCAGTACTGTCTTTTCACCTGTCCACACATCCATTGGTTCAGTCTTCATGAAGTCCCTTGGAAACAGCTAATTCTTCCAAGCCTCCCTGGAGACCCCATTCAGCTACCTACTTCTAGACCACTGCTTAGCTACCGAACCAATGAACAATCAGCTTAACCTCACATCAGGAACTACTCATGTGAAAAGGTTAATCCCTTACGTCCCAGTCAGCAGGTTCCAATTTCCTGACAGCAAAAATAGAAAAACCACAGTCTGAGCCCGTAAATAATATGGGAGGTTCCACTTCCACCACATGACCTTGGTTCACTTATCGGAGATCAGAGACCATCACCCTCATTCTTTGGTTTCCAAGACTTGGTAATCCTCTCAGCATTGTGTTTATTTATTTAGTGAGTATTTTTTAGGCGCCTATACAACAGAATAGTGTTTTGAGGTGCCACAAGGCAAAGAGGGGAGGGAACAGGGGAGTAAAAACACTGGGGAAAAAACGATAGCAGTAAATATACAATCGTGGTCCTACTAGGCCATGTGACATTCGGACGTGCAAGTTCAGTGAGAAGTGGGGGTAGAGAAAGGAGGGGGGTGTTGCTGCTCAAAGACACAGAGATGATTTGTGGCACTCCACCCCCGCCACTCAAATGTTGCCAAAGAAGAGCATTGCTGGAGGACCAGCTCTAACCCTGAAAATGTAGAAACACAATGAGTTGAACGTGAGCAGGTGTTGGGGAGGGGATAGATTAATTGATGACAGGAGAGCAACATTGGGATTCTACTGATCATTCTGTCTGCTACGAGTGGGCGAATGAGCAGTGGTCGCCCTGATAATCTCTGGTGGTGTGAGTACGCCGGCCCTAAGAGTTCTGGCATCGGGAGCAAGAGACCTCTTGGGTTTCTTTTTCTCCTAAAACTTTGTACATGAGGGCACAACATATCATGTGTCGCAACCAAAGTGCATTAGTTCAGTCAGGGTAGAGCTCTGAGAACGAGATAAATAAAACCTACAATTATAGTGACTGCCAAAGGGGCAGCACATCTCACGCCACGCCTCACAGTACAAACTTTGATGACTATATTACCCGCCTGAAACTAAATCCATGGTCCTCCTGGGGTAGAAGTTAGAAGGGCATTAAATAGATTGAGTAACCCTTGTGGTTAGAACACAGCTGGAGTCTGGACAATTTGTTTTGAATTGACACTCTTATTTTAGGGATTCTGGTGGAAGACTTATTCTTAGATTGGTCATCTCCAATACGTTTTCCTTTGACCCTATGAGTCCTGCTGCGATACTGCTGGAAGGCGTTGTCTTGCATGCTAACTCCCATTATGGTATTTATTGAATGCGGACCTAGTTTCGAGAAGCAATGGTGCGCTTTACAGAGATGCTTAGATTTACAAAATAGCTCATATATTATATTTGTGTTGTCTTGTGGGTAGAATGGCTATCTGCACTTGTCCAACGTGGGAAGGTGGAAGTCAATTACTCTGACATGAGGTTGTGTTGATAACCCTCACACGACATTTGCATTCTACCTATTTCCTGTTTTTTTGGTGTGATAGCATAGGATAGCCCTTTTTGTAGAGTGTGGGCAGTAGCTTAAACACAAAGTCCTCTCTGATTCCAACTGAGAGACCTGTTTCTTGATATGCTATTGCAGCCTTCTGCTCCCATCTTCATAATCGATCACCAGTCCTCCTTATGTGCCAGAGGCTTCACTGAAAGACATTTAAAGTTGCATCTGATTGACTGCCGGCCATTGGATATATGTAATTGTGGTTATGATGACTACAGCTCCTTTATCTTTTAGGTTCTCTCCCTTACCTTGGAATCCACGAGAATGCTCTCCCTTGAATTCCCGCCTTCCAGGCAGGCCCTGTCCTGAAACACACACATCTCTGTTTCCCACCCGTTTGTGGTGGCGAGTCCTCCATGGTTCTCTTCCAGCCCCATTGTTCTTCATCGTCAACATCTCATGCCTCAGAAAACCCATCTCTATCCTTTCGGTTCTCCTATCATCTCTTTGCTGATGATAATACCATTTAAGAACATAAAGAGGCACCGCCTTCTCATGATTGCCCAACGAATTTCGCTTGTGTTGGCAGTGGTAATGTTGAGGCTTGACTACAACAATAGTAATGATGGTAAACCTCCAACCAAAACACTCCATTAGTGCCCCGCAGATCAAAGAATTCATTGACTTCCTAATACAGTGGTTAACACATAATTCCATCCATGGCCAGGCTTCCCACTGCCTGTCCAAAGTATTTACCCCTGACCCACTGACCAATTACCTAGACTCTGGCGCCCATGTCGTTTTGGACGCTTGCTCACTGAGACTAGCTCAGTATGCAGGCTGAGCTCCCCACCCTTTGGCACGCTACAGCTTCTCATGCACATGCAACCTGACCATCTGATTTTTTAGGGAGTCATAGGGACCATAAAGACTTTCAGGGAGCAAATGTTTCCTAGATGCTTGCCTTCCCGCTCATCCCTGCTGCACTGGCGCCGAGAGCCTGACCCTTTAAATCCAGGCATGCTTCTGAAGACCTGCCTTTTCTCCCCGGCATCGCTTTGCGCCCTACCTGCGCTTTACCTTTCCGGCCCTCACATAGTTTCCTTTTCTATGTAGCGCTATGCAACTATGAAGTGACAGTGTTGGGCGCTTTGCAGATACTTTAAATTAAACTATATAAACTGGGAAATTTACTTCAGAATACCTTTGGGATGTGCCTATGCCCAAAATATCTATCCTTTTCACTTGTTTTTGCTGGCCAGTGGGTACTCGCAGTTTAGAAATGCTCTTAAAACTGATGGTATTCAGCCTGAATGCACATGGATTTTGAGGTATACACAGAAGACTGATTACTTTGCCATAATAATAATAATAATAATAATAATAATAATAATAATAATCATCATCATCATCATCATCCCACAAACATACATATGGTGATTTTACTCCAATTGATAAACATATTCAGCGCTTCGATGCCCCCGGGCTGTGTGAGTGCTTTCAAAATGCAAATAAAATAAATAAATAAATAAATAAATAAATAAATAAATATTGCGATATTTAAGACTTTAGTAGATAAACGGCTACTATTGAATTGGGTAATAGAAAGAGCTGTTATTACTTTACTTTGGGATTTGGATGTCAAAGCACTCTGCAAGAAACCCGTTATTATTATTATATGTTTTGGAAATGAAGCCTTCAGTGTTGTTTCTATTTCAGCAAGATTGCTTTTCATTCAAAGTGCAGAGGTATTTCCAGAGGTGTTAGAGGAGCCTGTGACGGGTGCCTCATGCATATGCGGTTTAGGGTTCAGGCATTGTTCTGTAACGGGGTGTTTTAATAAACACAAGCTTAACATGGCGCCTTGTGGCTTGGCAGGTTGCACGCGGCCTCGCGCACCGGTCATCACCGGGGCATGCAATATACTCTGCTTCTAGAAGGCTCTGTTCAAATTGCAATACCAGGCTCCCGCCTCGATGTTGCAGGACTCGAACGCCCCGGATTACCCATTCACTGTATATTTTGCTGAAAATGCAGCACATATGCTAGACATTTCCCCCGGGGCCCGTACAGCAGCGGCTGCCATTGGTACAACATCGGTTTAGTGGCAGAAGCAATGGTTGCCTCCCAGGCCCCGGCATCATTTGTAATGCTGGAAACCCAGACAGAGTAGCCGTATCTGCCTGCAGTGCTCGCCCACTCAGGAGCCGGGGATTTATTGCTGGTCTTTTTTAAACCACTGCAGCTCTAATGTAATTGCCTTCTACAAGTTACCAACAAAAAAAAGGTGACTTGGCAAACTTTCATCTCTGTACCCACTCTTCAGAGACGTGCTGTGGCCATTCAGAGCTGAAAGGCTTTGAATGACTGCTGTGTCGCGCCCGTTTCACCGAAAAAGTGAATATTAATTCTGAGCAAATCGATATAGGTTGGGTGCTGTGTAAAAGAAAGAGTGAGAGGGATAAACAAACACGCGCAGCGCGTTGCCTGGGGGGGTGGGTAGTGTGTGTGTGTGGGGGGGGTGGCTACGAGGCAAGGGCATGTATAATTTAGCACTGTCTTTGTTAATTTCATTTTACTCCGAGGCATTCAATTAAAGGGCCGTGTAATAAAGCTTCGGCTACAAAGGGAAACCAAATCCTATTAAGCGCCAACGATGTGAAGGCTTAAAAAAGCGAACAGGTCCTTTGCTCCGAGAGCGGCCATGTAAGGTACTTTTTAGTGCTGCCAACTAATGCCCCCCTCTGAATGGGGGATTATGGGAAAGCTTTGCTTTCAAACATCCTCTTGCTGCGGGTCTTTGAAATACTAGAACAAGGGGGGAGGAGGTGGGAGGCGCCATCACTCCTCTTCAATACTTCCGCACACATTGTTTCCTGGCAAACGTTCTTGACTCTCGCGTCCCCTCCGCCACCTCTTAAACGTGCACTTAGAGTAGGAGACCATTGCTGAAGAGACAGACTAGGTTTTAGGGCCTGAGTCACAGAACGTTTTCCAAGGGGTTTTGCCATTATAAAACGCTTCTGTGAATTAGGCCCTTGGCGTCTATGATGTAGGTGTTTTACAGCGCGGAATTGGGCCCTCTAGGCCTCATATAAACTGTTTTTGTTCCTACGCCTGTTTTCCTCCCACATGTATTTTGCACATCCTCTCACTATCCTACTCCCGCTTCACCCACTAACCCATCCCACCTAACATTTAACATGTGCACAGACACGAACGGTCTTCATGCCTCCCTGCCCTAACTAAGTCATGTTGGTAAAACGTCATAGAACCTGGACATCCGCTGTATAGCTTAATGTTTGTTGCAGAACAAGGCTGGGATTGTTGCAAGAAGACATTTTAGGCTTTTCAGTGAAGGCAGTGAGGTGACCTACGTCCTCTTCTCATGGCCATGGAGTGCTGTAAACATTCCTTCCCCTGAGATCCAATGTCCCCCGCTGTGACTCGGGCGCCAGTGTCCATGTATTTTTCACTATATCCTCGAGCTGAGTCCTAATTCCTGGGATCCTGGGAGGCAGAGGTATTTTATCCTTGAAGAATCCTTTATTTGTCAGGGTCGAGGTACCCTGCTTACCCGGCCTTGCTGCTCCCTATGGGAGTACCTTTGCGTGGTTGTCTATGCGGCCTCAGAGGCGCCACCACGGGCGGCCACAGCCATCCTTATAAAAACATCGCCCCCCACCGGCCCTGTTTGTTTTGGTGTGCCACCGCAGTGACCTCATCAGGCCACCCCTATGAACAATGTCTGAGGGCGACAGTGTGCGACCTCCACTGTCTGGTAGCATCCTTCACTTACTAGTCTGATGCGACACACACCCGATACACACATGGACGGGACTTCCACACCCCTGCTGCGTTTATCCGGTCTGTGTAGAAACAACACATTACAAAGCAGCCCATTCTTCCCGCTAAACCTCCATAGACGCGTGCCCTTTGCATAACTTCGGTTTATGACAATTCAAATGCTTTCCTGTCGGCTTTAGATGTTTTGAATCTGCATCTCCTTCTCGGGAATTCAGTTTTGTGTGTTAATATTGCTGTGAGATCTACTGAAGATAGTGGCGCCAGCCGTGCCCGCCGAGGCATGACATTGGGCTGCGACTGCAATTCTAGACAGCCCGCAGCCGGTCTCCGCAAGCCTCTCCATGGGCTTTCTGATGCTGTCTCCCGCTTTCCTAACAAATCATAATTATAACTTTTTTTCTGGCGTGCTTGCTAGCACAATGTTTTGGTTCCATGTAATAATGTCGCCATAAAAATATCGCCGAAAAATTGCATGCAACATTATTGCATGCAACATGCGGGGGACACCCCCGCAGACCACCAAATTTTTTTTATTTATTTTTTTTAAAAAAATTTTTTTTTTTTTTGCCCCTGTCACCATATATAGTCACCCAAATAATATCGCCACAACATTTTGCCGGCGATATTATTTACGGCGACCATATATGTGGCGATATTATTACCTGATACCTTTCGTATCACAGTAAATAGCAGGTATTGCTATTACGTATGCCAAGCATGTGAGAGCCCTGCCCCTGCAAAGTAAGGCCCACTAACCTTTTCTATGTGACCCTGAAGGACAGTCCAGCACCAACATTCCAGGCCATTGTTCTCCGAGTAAGAGTTCCAACAGTGACCCCACACACGTGCCTTCCTCCCTCAAATGCGGCTGAGCTGCAGCATTTACTTAATTAATTTGTATAGCGCTGTAAGCAGGCCCGCAGGCATAGTAGCGCTAGCAGACATGGACAACATAAACCTAACAAGGCAAGTGCAGGGGGAAAAACCAGACAGGAATCGGTTGAATAAAACTGTCTTTACTCAATGTTTGAAATTGGCTGGTGAGGCGCAGGATTCTTAGGTCAGGAAGGAGGGCATTCCAGATTCTAGGTGCTGCATAGGAAAGGACCCCTGGGAGACCAGGCTGAGCTCGGCTCTGGGCACCTGTAGGAGGCCCGTATTGTTCGATCTCAGCACTCTTCGTGCCGACAACCCAGATAGTCTGCTGGATAAATATCTAGGGCAGCTGCCATGGAGGCACCCTTTTGTAATGCACAAGAGATGAAAGGAGATTCTGCTGACAATAGGGATCCAGTGCAGCGCCCTTCTGGCCTCCGAGAAATCATCTTGTCTGTTAAGACCCACTACAGCCCTGACTGCATTGTTCTGAACAATCGGGAGCTGGGCGATTTCTCCCTTGCTAACACCTTGCAACAGGCTAGACAACAATCCACTTTGGCCCCAATAATAGCCCGCGCAAAAGAGGCACAGTTATCCCGCGTTAGGAATGGTTTTAGCTGGACAAGAGGTTTCAGGTAGTCGGATGTGGAGGATACCAGGCTACTTACATACGCTCTCATGTTAAGTTCTTGATCCAGAACTAGACCCAGAGTCTGACCGTTGGGCAATGTGACAATGGCACAGCCCGCTGGTACTCAACTCATCAACCGCAAAAGCATGAAAGACTAATGTAAGGAAGGCATGGTATCAACAGTAAGACAGACACAAGTGACCACAGTTCAAGGGTGTTTATTGAACTTGAACAAGGGTGAGATAAACGCCTATCTAATCTTAAATCTACAGATGGGAGCAAGCTACGACCATCAAATAATAATGATTATGTAGTCCTAGTGGAGTTTCGTCAAAATAAAAGGGCCTATGCTAAAAAAAACTATTGCCAATCCTTATCTCTAAATACAAGTAGTGTGGGGTAGTGTTTATTAAACAGAAAGAATTGTTCACAAAAATGATATGTCAGGAAGTTCAGGCTGTTGGCCTCTCTTCCGCACGTTTTCAGGACGGGACAAGGCAGTTCACTCGAGCATAGCACTGCTCCTAAATACAGCAGAATCCCATAAGAATAGTACGAGCGTCTCATTAGAGCCACAGCCTACACCAGTTCCATCTGTATTGTGTAACCCACTAATCTAAGCTGACCCCTCACATGTTTCATTTTGAAAACATAAATGCCCCTTCCTAGGGCAAGAGATAAAATTGCAGGAAGTATTGAACTAGTTAAAGAAATTCACAAGTTCCACCTACAAATCATTCTCTGCAACCGGTCCCCTTTCTTGCCACTAACGTTATATCACATTTCTTTTTCAATATGTTCATGTGGGTCCATTTTAATGAAAATAAAAAAATCATTGTGATGGACCTTTAAGTACAATTGTATTGTGCCAATTCTCAAATGTTTTCTAGTGCAAGTAATGGGATGCGCTAGCACATCCTTTACATTTGCACCAGAAAGACTTGCCCCCTAATCACACACATTCTGGTGCCCCCTTTCCTCTGCTTTTTGCAACCGTACCAATCAGGATGTGCAAGGGGGTATTCCTGTGCATTTAAAACATTTAAAAATGCATCGAAATTAAGAAGGGAATCAGATAATTAATTTCACTTTTCCCACCATCCTCAAACTGGACCCTAGCTGCTATCTAAAGTATGGGGTGCCCCGCTCTAAGATGCGCCGCTTGCAGGAGAAATTTCCCTCTACACATTAAAGTGGTGCCTCTGTTAATTAACCCGGACCCCAGTCTGGTGTGTGTATGCACACACAATTACTACTCTATGAGGGTGTGCTGGTGGACCCTCAAGGACTTTAAAAGTCCCGCTGTCAAAGTGTCACTCAGATCTTCACCTCCTCAAAGGCTGGTAATAGGTGGCACCAGATAGGAAAAGCCAGACCACCCACATTGCATCCATAGTTGTGAGCTCTGGCATGCAGTTCTAAAAAAGATACTTCTGTGGAACACAGAAAAGGCTGCTGGCACCATAGGTGAGATTCATTCTACACTCCTCCTTCGAGGGTTAGTTTTCCAGATTTTGTAAAGTAACACGTACGTACCTTGCTCTGAAGATGCAAGTGCATGCCAGGAAGCCCTAAATAAATGCAGTCTTAAAGGCTTTAGGTGGGCTGGGGCTAGCCAGGGAGGAGCCCCATCAGTCTCTGAAAAGGGTGTTACTCTCTGGCACAGGAAACTAAATTCCTATTAGTAAGGTACATTCTTAAGGCCAGGAGGATTAAGAAGTGCTTGTTAGTGGGTGTATGTTACACCTAGGAGACTAAAAAGGGGGGAATATATGGACCAAGAGGAAACTGAAAAGATCCAAGAAGTGAGCTAGGCATTATATCCATGAAATCGTGAGTCTAGCAAGAAGCTCTCTGGGTGCTACATCCGTAAAACCATGTGGGAAGCAAGAAGCGCTATATCCTTGACACTGGCCCTCATAAGGACTCCGGCGGAAAACCATGGTGCTGTTAGCACCATGGTCGATGCGGAGTCTGCCATGGTGGAATGGGGAATTACCACCCCATTCCAAGGTTGGCGGGGCGGTAATTCCCCATGCCACCATGGCCCTTCACCATTCCCATTTTTGGCCCATTGGGCATAATCGGAATGGGGAAGGCGGTAAGTACGGTACTGCAAATTGCGGTACCGTACTTACCTCGAGAGTCCCTTTGCGGGCCCCTACTTTAACGGCTGGTCTAGACCAGCCGTTAAGGTCGGGTCCCGCAAAGGGACCTCGTAGTAAGGCATTAAGGGTTTAATGGCGCCGTTAACGCCTTAACGCCTGGGTCCTAATGAGGCCCACTGTGTCTGCAGGCGTAGGGTTACTGGACAATGGCATTAGGTCCTTCAGAATAGGAGTGTACACATGTTTAGATGTCTACTCTAACACCTCCAGTATAGCTGTTAGAGTTGGAATAGTTGAAACCCCTATGTCCCGCAGGCATTCACCCCATCTTGCACCTCATATGAAACAGAGATCACTGATCACACTGGACAATGATCCAAGACTAAACTCTTACCCTAGAAAAACTGATAGTTCCTACACCTTGTCATTTAGTCAGATCTTAACAGTGGTAAATTAGCAAGCCAGTTAGGCCATCCTATCGTGTTTATAGAAGCCATTACCTTCAAACCTTGCTTGTTTATCCTATGCCAAACCTGCAACTTTGCCAGGAGTGACCAGGTGGCCTCAAATTGCCACAAGTAACACAGAAAAAATGTGCAAAGGGGGACAGTGTTACAGGCAGGAATGGTGATAGCACAGCAAACACACAAGATGCCTCTAGTTTGGAAAGGAGTCGATTTAATTGCCAAAAAGGAACACACATTTCTGTATGTTTCACTTTTTGCTACCCAATACCCCCTTACATCAATGGGCAAGAACTTCTTGCCCTATGTGTGCCAGGAAGCCAGTATGCTTCTGACCTAATGAATGCCTCTGGGAATGAATGGGCACCACAAGAACTTTAAAGAAAAGTAGGCGCACGGGGGGGGGGGGCATGGAGCACTGAGGCTATGAGGAGGAAGCACGGGTGGGACAGGTAGTGCACTTCAACTAATATGGCACCCCAGGGCAAAACTACACCATACTAGTGTGCCCACTTCCACACAGTGTCGGTTTGCTTGGTACCCCGGGACAAACAAGCACAGTGCACAAATATGCATTTTTGTGTGAGCCTGCTCTGAGCAAAAACTAAAAAGGACCTCTCCGTAAACTGAAATTAAAGTGGAGAGAATTCCAAGTGAACCACATCAATCACACAAGCAACATTTTTCTGCCCCTCAAACATCTGAGCAGGTTGGCTTTAGCTGCCGGGATCTTGATTACATCTTCTGGCCTATGGACCCACACAAGTTCCACCAACAAAAATAGCCTAATGCTTCACTTTATGTTGTCAGATGGCTCACATTCATCAAGGGAAGGTTGCAACTTGGTCTTGCTTAGGCCGTGCATTAAGTGGAGTCCTAGGAACACAGTGAGCCATGCAGAGATCTAGCATCAAACTCAAGGAGAAGCCGATTTGCAAAGCCAGTTAGTGCAGGGCTTTAAGTAATCACTGTTCAGAAGAAAGTTCACTTTGATATTGTCACATTCAATTTCCGGTGCCTTAGTGTGAGAAACCTGAAGGTGTCTCACCCGCTAGTCCCCAGGGATCTGTCATCCAGGTGGCCAGGACACAGCCATCGCTTTTGGATCCAGTTCCTGGGGGTGGACCAGTGCGGTAGGAGCACCTGGATAAACGTTCTTCTGGGAGTGGGAGTGGGATACTGGATGGTGAGTTGCGGTATCCCCTTCCCTGTAACACCTTTTCCCCATCCTACCAGGTAGGATACTAAGGAACTCAACATCCCCCCTTTCCAGACACACTTTCTCACAGAAGCTCACTGTGAGAGAAAACGGACTAACATCCAAGCCATATACCTGACATGTCAAAACACAATGGTCAGGCAGAGTCAGGCAATTACAGATCATTAGACACACCTAACTTCCATCACACTGCCCCACGCGGATAAAAGGTGGAGCAAGAAAGTACACTCTACGCAAGGCAAAGCACACAAGGAAGAAGCAGTTCCAAGATGGCAGTTTAATGCTGTGGGATGTATTAACCCACTTATGCTCTGCCCTGTGGCATCCCTGTGTTCTAGTGGTGCCAGAAATATCAAAATGGCCGCAAAACCCTTGTGTGCGCCAAAACCTATGGAAATCGCGCTTTACAACACGAAAAGATGGCTGCCAAATCTACCATGCAAATTGTCAGTGGTGGAACAGAGATCTCACTCATGAAACATGGCACTGGGCTTCACAACAAGTAAAAATGGAGCCCAGAGGGAAAAGCAGTGCTTTGCTGAAAGACATCCAAAATCTTGCTTTTAAATCCCTTTTCTTGGTTGCTGAAACCGCAGAATGCCGGTCCAAAACACCCACAAATATCCAATATTCTTGCTGGGTGCTACCATTCAGTTAGTTCAAGAAATCATTACGAACATACAATGTCCTGAAAAGCTGAATTTGTCATCAAAACATTCACAGCAAAAATGTGCATGTCTGTGAAATCTGTCAAAATCTGGGCGCAGTCCGCGTGGCCTGCATAGAATTTAAACGTGTACAACTGAAATCTAATGTCTGAAAAATAAGTGACCTGTTATTGAGGGTAACCTAGATTGTAACTATTTAATCCTATGGTTTAGAATCTGGAATAAGTTTTCTAGCTGTTTGTTTTGAAATTGCAAGTTTGTTTTAAACCAAGAAAACAATGTAACAGACTGACATTGAAGTTAAGCCTGCCTAAAAGCAATCACACCAGTCCAACAGCTTCCCCCACGGAGGCCAGGAATCTCCCTTCTGCTTCACTGCACCAGGAAATCACACCTCTGTGATGATTAGATCGGGGAGGAGAATTTGGGGCTGCAGGGGAAGGGGACAATGGACATCCTCTGGCTGAAGGGAAATGTGAAGAGTCATAAATGTCCTGGGCCCAGCAGGAACTGGGAGGAGACTGCTTCTGAGCTGCCAGGAGAAGAAGGAGGCAGAGACAAACCACAATTTGTTGCTTAACAAAGGCACTTAGGATAAACCAGCACACACCCCCTTTATCATAAGCATAAATAGAGACAGCTCAGGACAGGAAGAGACACACAGATTCACCCACTAACCAATTGCTGGCGGAGCACCCTGCTAGAGAACCATCCATCTTCCTTGCTCCAGACTCCAGAAACTTGGAAAGCAGAAAGGCCCATCATATAGCTGAACTACTTCCAGCTAGGCCTTAAAACTCCAGAACCCCAGAAATCTAAGGGGAACAAAAGAAACAGCCGGGCTGTGCTTTACTGCTTCCCTGCTGAAAAGAATTATCACCAGAACCAAAAGATCAAATCCAGTGGTGCCGTGCTGTGACCAGAACTATTGCAGACCCGATCCAGTCTGTGCTGTGCTGTGATCAGAACCATTGCAGACCCGATCCAGTCCTGTGCCGTGCTGTGAAAAAACCCAGTCCCGTCCGGTGTGCCCAGCAGAATCCCTGACCAGAAATGTTGACGGACCAGAATCCCTGACCAGAATTCCTGACGGTTCCGCTCAAAACATATCTAGTGAGTATCTATAGGATAGAACTGTGTCACTAGCAGATGTATCTGGCTTAGTCCAATCCCTATCTAAATCCATCCTATCTTGTCTTCAGAACCTGCATTGTTAGAAATCTTTTTGAATTGTCAGAACTTTTCTTGCGATAAGTTTCTCTAATTTGTTTTCTAAAATCATAACTCATTAGTGTTGTGAATAAATAAATTGAATCCCAGAAAGAAAGTGAGTATCCACCATGTGAAGGGTCCCTGGCCAGGACTGTGGAGATTCATGTGTGGCATTCTCTTTTTCTATAGTCATAATCTAGTAAAGGAAATCCCATTTGTCTTTTAAAAGCGCAATCCTGTTTTCCCTTTCTCGCACCTATCTCAGAAAAACGACCTCCATTAAAACGTCCATAACTATCTCAATTCGTAGGCTATAAACACCATATCAACTTCTGCTTGTAGCTAACATCCACAGCTTTCCATAGAACCTAAAACTAGAACTAAAATCCATATAGTTCTCCCGCAATCGCGATTACCGTGCACAGAAAAGTTAGCTGCAAATTTTGTTGTAGGAAATTTCTGGGACGTTTAAAACAGCTTTTGATTGCACCCGACCTCATTTTTAAGATTTCACATTGTTCCTTAGTATAAAATCATTGTTAGTGTTTGTCTGCAACTATCTAAAGCGGTTCCCATAAGAATGTAAACAATTTCAGCAATTTAAACCAGGTTTAGTGTTTTTGCACATTCCATTCTCAAGATAACTTTAAAACCATTTTGACAGCTTGCCAATCAATTCCGTTTTTCTCTTGTGTTTGCTGGGGGGAAATTGGGATTGACATTCTGTTTGAATTCTGCATTCCTGAAAACCTGCTCTCTCTCCTCCTATCTCTTTACATTGCTTGTTGGAGGGTTGAGGGGTGTGCAGGGGGAAATAGTAACTACACTGCTATTTGATCCAAACACACACTAAAGTATTATTTCTGTGCTGAATTGTTTTGCTCACTATTACTCCTTATGATTAAAGAGATTGCTTAGTGCTACATCACCGCATTGGTGATTATTGTATACCCATTAAACATAGTGTGATTATATTGTGAATACATAAATAAATATTTTAACTTTGCAAACCAGCCTGATTCCTGGTTCAGTGTGACCGAGGGGGTTCCAAAAGAGGGGCGTGATATGAGTGGTACATCGTTCAGAATAAAAGAACTTTTAGACACAAATAAATAAGGATTTCAGTTGTGCATTACACGCTAGGCGTTGACTTAGGTGAAGTGCCAGATTGAAATCACTTACAATGCGAGGAGAAAGACAGCGAGACCAGAGAAGATTGCAAGGGGGGAAGTGCCCTTGACCTTTTCAGAGAAACAACATTACTTTCACGAGCCTTTGAGAATAAGAAATATAAGACCTGGAATTAAAGCTGAAGAAACCTGCATTGTGTGTCAGAGGTACCAGGGGCTCTCCCACGTCTATAGACAAGGCGGGAAGGAGTGTTTGCAGCTTTGGTACTATCCTTGGCTCCTACAACAAAGCAGCACCAGTAAAGTCAGCACAGCCGGTGAGTAGGGGAGAATGATAGCAGGCCGGTCTGTGTTAGAACCAAGGTTGCCAGAGACAACATTGTATGGAGAAATCTGAAGAGAACAGTGTGTGAAGTGTATGTGATGAGCAACGCCAATATAATTGAACATCAAAGGAGTGACTGAACTTTTGAAGCAAAGATAGACACCGTACACAGAGTGGTCTGGTGCCACGTGGGTGCTAATTCGAAGGTCTCTGTTAGGTATCCAACCGGGAGGTGGAAAATGAAAAAAAGGAATTGTGAATCAAGGTGGTCCTGCAATGGGTCAAGCTAAACCCTGTGCATATTTGAAAGTCTTCGATAGTTAATGCAAACTGAAATTGGTCTGAGTCCGGCTGAGGGAGACTAATTGTGTAAGAGGAAGGATCAGAGCCTGGCTGAGGGGGATCCGGGGTGAACCGTGAGTCACCCGAGAAAGAATATTCTCTGAGCATTGGAATAGGGGACCTGAGCTTGGATGAGGGGGATCCGAAGTAATGATTATTGTATAAAAGCGATGTGAGCCCAGATGAGGGCGATCCATGGTGAAGAGTGAATCACCCGAATTGAGTACTTTTAAGAGGAAAGGAACTTTTTGTTTGTTTTGGTAGATCAGGCTCTCTGAATCAAGAGACGTTGATAAGTAAAGAGGCTTGGGTATAGAAGGTCTTGATGCTGGTAATGGAACTGTATCCTCGTGCCGAAGAATCCAGAGAGTGTGCTATACTTTCTGGAGAGATTTGTACGGTACCTGGTATAGTGGGAATAGCTCAGCAAAACAAATATGCATATGATAGTGCCAACATAGGCTTGCTGACCTCAAACATTTTCAATCTGTGTACATAACAAAAAAGCCACCCACACATGGCAATTGAACATAGGCATCAAACCACAGCATACTAGACCTCTTCAACTACCTTATATCCCACAACCCCGACCAATGCATCGTACCACACAAGACTCCCCTTGGGACGCAAATATATCTATGCTTTTGACAGAGAACACCTAGAAACAGACCCACATGCAGAGATCAGACATGACGTCATAGCTATCAAGCACTGTTTCTCTCCCTCCCTACTAATCCAACACACCTCCCTCTGTTTCAGATTGGGATGGGCACCTAGACACCATGCAAATTGCAGCAGAGCATGGTATAGAACCCTGTGACATAGTGGCATGACACAGCATGGGGTAAGTTGGATGGTCCTTGGGGGGAACGGCATGCGTTTCATTTGGATAGAGACCTCGTTCTATCGAGCAATGCCCAGAGAGGTTCACAGCCAGAGATATTTTGAAGGTTGAAAGAGCCGCAGAGAATTGGATAGTCCATAGTGCCTGCAGCTGCACTCTGGGGATGGGACCAGTTTCAAAAAAGCATTATGTAGTTTGAAAGGGTAGAGTGGGCATGCGGTAGCGGGGTGCATTTCATAACAATAGGGTGCTGATGCTTTACATCAGCAACCTAATCAGATTATTACCTCCCTGTTCCGACGTGGGAGCGAGGCTGTTTTCATTGGAATAGGGTGCTCGTGCATGAGCATGAGAGTCCTATTCCAGTGACTAACTCCCTGCCAGGCGCTGGAGCGTGGAGTTAGAAAGAAAATGTGGCACTCCTGCCCCCCCACCCCTCTTCCTGTTGACAAGGGGCACACAGGGGGGGGTCACCAATTCTTTTTTAATCATCCCAGGGCGCTGCTGCCACTAAGGCCAGCCCAGAGTGTATGAATGTGTACATTTCTGTGCATTTATGAGTGTGACAGGCTCAGCACTCAAGTGTTTGCATAATGGGAGAATGGGCCTGCCCCAGCTGAAAGAGAATTTCTATGTGACTGCTGTTGCATATTGTGGTTGTAACACCATCAAAGTGATTTACAGTTAAATTGGCTGCACCTATTGTGCACACAATATTATCAAAGTGACTTACACTATGAATCCTGGTATATATTGTGTGTGCAGAATCATGAAAGTGAATTAAATGGGCAACATTTGCATGTACAGTAGGCACAGCATCATGAACGTGATTTACAGTGGGAATGCTGAGATATAATGTGGGTCAATATCATCAGTGTGCTTTACAGAGGCAAAGCCAGTATATATTCTGGGTGTAGCATCATGAAAGTGATTTTCATTGGAAATGTTGGCATACATTGTGGGCACAACATTATGAAGATGATTTGAAGTATAAATGCTGGCGTATATTTTGGTTGCACCATCCTGAAAGATTTAGAGAGGCATTGTTTGCATAATTGTTCGTGCAGCTTAATGAAAGTGATTTACAGTCGGAATGATGCCATATGTTGTGCGAACAATATAGTAAAAGTGGTTTACATTGATAATGCTTGCATTAATTATGCGTGTAGCTAGCATTAAGAACATGTTTTTTTAGTGGGAATGCTGGAATATATTGTGACCACATCTTCAAAGTGATTTGCCATAGCAATGCCAGCATCTATTGAGGTGACAGTGGCTTCAGGGCATAAGTGCGGAGCGAGGAGAGAGAAAGGTGGATAGAGGGAGACAGGGTTGTGTACGGTAAATCCTGTTGAAAGCAAACAGAGGTGGTATTCCAAGGCTTCAGGCTATGCTATATGCAACCACTTATAGTCAGGAACCATTTATAGTTCGGAAGTAGGTAAATGCAAAGCGTCAAGTTTGTTTCGGTTATTATTCTGATTTATGACTTAAGTTGCAGAGAAAGCCGCTGATACCACTTCTTGGGTCATAGTCTATGTAGAGTAAAAGAGTAAATGCAGAGTAAAGCATGCGTAAATATGTTACTCATGCTTTTTACTCCACTCCACATTTTCATTCATTTGGATGGCGCAGAGGAGGCACTTAAAGGAATTGCCATTTCCGCCACCCTCATCCTCTCAGTCATGCCAATGTACACGACTTTACATCTACATGACCTTTTCATGATGGCGCAAATGCTGCAGATTCCTATGGAAGCCATCTGTTTATTACACCCGCTAAATGCAAATGGAATGCACAGGAATTCATTGTAAACGCCTCCTGCCATTCGCAAATAGCATGCATCGTTAACTCAGTTTGCACTACAAAGTGCAGAAACAGAGGCAGACAGATGATTACACCTGCATTTGTACCTTTCTTTGACACTGCGTAGTATAAATGACTACCATTGTACCGAGGGGACCTGTTTGCTCCTAAGACCAAACTTAACAGGTCACCACCATGTAACTTAAGTGTGCACGTAACTTGCTGATTGCAAGTTCCATTCATGGCATGGCTGATTGCAGTATTTATCCTCTTCCTGCAAAGGATACAATGAGTACATTCGAATTGTTTAATGGTATATTTGCCAGGACTTCCAAATAGCAAGCTGGTACATCTTCGTTTTCTTTTTAATGCCACAGACAAGCAAAATGTCTTCTTTTGTCCACTTCATTAGTACAACCCTCCTTTTTGCCTAATTCTTTAAAATACTTCTTTGACAACTGTTGTCGACCCCCTTCCTTTTTTAGACATACGCCACACATCCAACAGCTTGGCTTTCCCCCGACACTACTTTCCTCTGTCCCAAACCCCTGCCCATTTCTAACTCTTCTTCATTTCAAAGGTCATCTAGAGGATGAAGATTACACAGTTTTCCATTAAAAAAGGAATCTCTTATAGAACTTGTGTTGGCTTTCAACAGAGGCCTACTCAGTCTGAACATGAAGTTACATCTTTAACAGATAGTTAGTTCATCATTATCAGATTTTTACCAAATATGTAATCTTGGATCCTTTCCACAAATGGTTGTAACTTAGGTAAGGGCCCCGGAAGCCCCTACGGGATAAAGTGAGATATAAAGGTGTCCCTACTCAGTGCCTAAAGCGAGCGCTTGAGAGCTCTAAAAAAGGAAACCATATGTCTTCAAGTTCAAAACAAGAGCTGTTTCATTTACTCATTTCGTTCTCATACATGATTGCTATTTTTTTTATGGTTTTCATGCACTTGAAATGTATTTATATTTTTCTGTATTGGAATACATACACATCATTTCTGGTTGATATTGTCTGCTACTGAGCACAGTGCACCTTTCCAGTTGTTCTCATTTTATATGGCTTGCTTGCCTAATGTATGCACATTTACTCCTGCGGTGTTGGTTTCCCAGGCATATTTAAACCAGCAACATGTGCATTTCTTAAATCAAGCGCACATTAAAACAAAACTGATCCGCGATTGGAACAGATGACATAATCATACACTGTTCTTACGGTTTCGGTCGAAATCCGCAAATGGGTAGCTATTTCGCCATTCTTCAATTCAGACTTGAGTGAAATTAAAATGCATGTTTGCTCTGTTATTTTCCAATCTAGGTGTTGACGGCATCCATTTTGTTTTATTTTGCGGCGAGACTTATCCATTTGTGGTAGGCCTTGCTGAAATTCCTTCATACCCTTAGCAGCCTCACCAGACATTACTGCAGATGGCACAGGCTTGGGTGTTTTGCTAAGTGGCAGTCTTTTATTTAAATCCAGTATGGCTTATTTCCATATTCTTCACATCAGTGCATTTTGCATGATTCTTTATCATAATTTTAATATTAATTTCCACCCGGGCCCCTTGAGAACACACATTTCAATACAGAAGGATCTTATGGGTGGAGGAACAAGCTCTTTATGTGCCTATTTGACAAGAGTGTTTTTCTGTCATTTCTTTTGACAGATCTAGGTTTCTGAGGAAAGCAATCTCCTCTTGTTATGTGTATTTCTCCATTGTAGTTCGGCATTTAAGATTGTATTAAGAGCAGGTAATGGCAATACCAGCAGAGTCTACCTAACATGAACAATATGAAGAACACTGCATTCTAGAGATTGAGGTTTAATTCATATCTAATTGCCTGCCATTACAGGGATAATATATTGTTTAGATCACACTTTCTCCTTTAGGTTTGCAGTTTCTCTATGAATGACAGTTGTTGCTGCTCCCCAGCTCAGTGGTGCACATTTTGATAACTTCCTAAGGTTGGAAACAGCCACAACTTTCGAATAAAAATGGTCGAATGAACCATTTATTCGAATTTGGCCAGTACTAAAATACCAAAATCACATAATGTTGAACACGCGAACGGAGGTTGCGGTGGCCTTCACCCTTTGTTCAACATTGTATTCAGGAGTTGCGGGGGGGTCCCCTGCTTCCATTACATGGAAGGCGGGGGACAATAAATAAAACATTTTTAAAAGGAAAGGACCCTGCAGTGTCAGTTGCCACCCATAACTGGGAGACGGAACTGACGTCGCAGGGTGAAGCAGGACGGTGGTTGGCGAACGCAGGTAAGCAGGGGCATTCTAGGGTATTTTAATGGGGTAAGAGGATGGTGGTTAGCGGGGATAGGAGCATGCAAAATTGTAGGGTCTGAAAATGTCCACCCCAGTTTTTCGCGCCGGGTAAAATCCGCTGCGAAATTACAACCCAAATCCTTAAAGTTGATCTATTGTGCTAACACACTGACGTTTTAGCCAATGACTTTCTGTCCATTTTGTAGAACTCACATATACCTCATGTTGCTTCTTGCTGCTCAGGAAGACGGGAATGGGAGGGAGGAAGACTAATTAGAGAAGTCAAATTCAAAGAGACAGTTTTAAGTTGCCAATGAAAAAATCAAGATAGATGGAAGATCTCTCATACAAAAGGAGGAAGATCCGTTACAGAAGGTGCGAGAATAGTGAAAGAGACACCACCACCAGGACATGGATGTTAGTGTCTGGGAACATAAAGAAGACCAGAGTTAACAGAACAGAGAGGCCGGAGAGGAGAGTAACATTTAAAAGCTACAGTCAGTGCTAGCAATGGTGTAATAAAAAAGACAGCGTCTTAAATTTAAATCCTTTGACTTGGAGCCAGTGAAATTTAGTAAGTCAGGCCGAGATATGTGGGAGCAGTGCAGACCAACAATCAAGAGAGCAGAGACATTTTGAAGGCCCTGAAGCCTTTTAAGACTACGTGCTGTAAACTCAAGAAAGAGTTGGCAAAGCCAGGCTGTGCTTGGGTGAGTGTAGATTATAGAGGAAGCAGGAATCTGTGCCAAGAGACTGAGTAAAGCCACGCTCTGGAACAGCAGGGTAAGATAGAAAGGACAGAAAGACGAGTCAACGTTAATTTGAGAGATACGAGTGCTCCATTTCTGGTCACACAACGATAGCTACTACATGCATAATAACCCTCTGTGCTACCTTCCCAGCATGCTAAGACATGATGGACAGGTGAGACAGCCCGACGTAGATGTGTCCCACTATGTTCTTCCTGGATGTATTGCTCTAATAAGCTGGTCACCATTCTGTGTCCGGACAAGCATCTTTATATAGGCCCTTAAAGCCCATAAGCACTGCAGAACTCCAGGGTCTAATTGCATTCTGTTAGATTTATATCAGTCTGGTGGTGATTTCTGTAGCTCAATATTGCTGAACTTTTGTTGTTGTAAATCTGTATTTTTTGCATATACAGACTAAACATTACAAAACAATATCATTGACACTAATAAAGACACAAAAACATTTTTGAACAGCATCAAACCCCTCCAAATCACATGTAGGAAGCCTCCAGCAAGATATCAGCAGTCCAATAAACTCCCAACCATGCCACCCTAAACTGTCAAATGTTGCCCACCTCCTTACCAGGAAATCCCCCCAAATAAAAGTACATAAGGGTCGATGATACAAGAGACAAAAGGGAGTCATTCCAGATGGGGCACACTCACCACTGATCAACCACATGGGTACTAAGCTTGTATACACCTGTTGGGTGCATGAGGACGTGTGTACATTGAGGGGGGTCCTTCTCCCTTCTGGCGGCAGTTGCAAGTGTCCCTCTGTGACTCGGGGGGGGGGGGCAGTGAGTGGGGAGTACACATGTAGGGGTATCTAGTGGGGAGGATTCTCCACGGTGTGTCCCATATTTTACTATAAACATCCCCCACTTCTCCATGAATGTGGTCAAATCGTCATGCACCATACACAAGCCGGCCCCCAGCACCAAGGCCCACACAAGGCCCTGTCCTGCCTCGCAGCCTTTTCCTTCCTGCACGCTGAAGATCAAGGGCCTCTTTCCCCCCCAACCCCCCTTACAGCCCCACCTAGCAGTGAGGCCAGAATTCGGGGTGGCTCTGAGAGCCTTTTTTCTAAGGTAGGCCCATTTGGGCGTTGATGTGCAGCCTGGTGTTTTGCACCTCTGTCATTTCTTTTTAAGTAGCAGTAGTCTCCTGTCCTCCGCCTGTGTGCAGAATAGTTGAGAATTCTAATAATGCTACGGTTAAATGAGAGTCTTACACCTTCTCGAATTGTCAGGGTAGATAGGCAGGTTTGTGTGCTGGCACCCCTACATGTATCCTTTCACGAATGCACTGCAAAACAATTTTGAGCAATCTATCCCATGATGTCTCCTGTGTAGGTCTGTGCAAAGTCCCACTCTTATCATATGCAGACAATGACTTATTGCAAGAACACAGAGGGTTCTGCGGTGATTGCTAGATGATTATACAGGTGTTACGAGATTGCGAAACGTGGCAATCAATGGCTCAAGTCTGCTGCAATGATAAACAGTAGCGAAAATCAGTAGCTATATTTTATCTAGGGGGTCTTCGATTCTAGACAAATAAGATTACTTGCAAATATGATTTACTAATACTTTAAGGGGAAGGGACATTTGGAGCAACAGTATAGGTGTATTGCCCAGGTGACAGCATCATTTTTCTATTTGCGAATAGTACTGAAGTCTGCCCAGTGGATACTATGCTGATGGCCTACACATCGGAAGCCTATCCTTTAGCCCTTTTTGGAGCGGCAGTCTGAGAATTTGAGGACTATAAAAGGTTGCAAATACTGTAGAGTAAAAAAGAAAGTCCGTGTTGGTGTTACCGTTGCCTGTGCCAACATTTGCTCTGCATAGAAACTATTTTGAAGGTGCTGCTAATTTTCCCCCAGACTTGCTGTGGGGCACAAAATGGGCACATAAAAATTCTAAATTCACCCAAGAGCGAATAAAAGATATAGGGCCTCATTACACGGATGGCGGTAAGGATTTACCGGTACCGGTAAAATACCGGTACCGGTAAATCCTTACTGCCTTACTACAGGGTCCCTTTGCGGGTTGGGGGATTTAACGCCTGCTTTTTGCAGGCTTTAAGAACCAACCCGCAAAGGGACCCAGGGAGCTAATTACGGTACCGCAATTTGCGGTACCGTAATTAGCGCCTTCCCCATTCCCATTGAGCCCTATGGGGCAAAAAATGGGAATGGTGAAGGGCAATGGTGGAAGGGGGAATTACCGCCCCACCAACCTTGGAATGGGGCGGTAATTCCTCTTTCCGCCAAGGCGGTGCCGGTATTTTACCGGCATGAACCATGGCGCTAATAGCACCTTGGTCCACCGCCGTCCGTGTAATGAGGCCCACATTGTTGTGCAGAAATATGAACAATATTCCCTGGATGTCTAAAGTTGAGAAAGATCTGTATTACATTAATGCTGGCCCGAGGTATCCCCGAGAAACATGACGATGACTTTCAACTGCGTGCTCTTGGACCGCCACTATAGAAAGAGAAAGTTGTGAACTCGAAAAGCTGTCATCGGGCTCAAGCACAGCCTGCTAATCCCTCTGCTAGGGCTGAGTATCGGACATGGACCCTTTCCTCATCTCCGAAAATACGGATTACTGGACTGCGATTTAATCTACTTGTGATTGAAACGATTATGGAGAAATGGAAAGACAAGGCCTTGGAGATTGCATATGTCCTTTCTGCCCCCGGAGATCAAAACATATATTCAATTCAAAGATATTCTGTATATAAAGTGATCTGGGTGAAAACAATGTTACCATTGTTGAAAACACATGTCCTTTTAGTGCATAGTCCTGCATTTCTACACCTTATGTTGGCTACTGATTACACTATCTCTTGGGCCTGTAGGCGGTATCTTATAATTACATCAATAATTAGATAGTAGGATAATGTTTATGAAAAGGCATCAACCAAGCAATTGTTCTAGCTTAGATATATCTGTTGTTCTCTCATAGCAGATGTAGATAGATACATTGATGTGGGTTTGAATGATTATCTCTGTACAAAATGTTATTGCGAACCTGAAACTTTTAACTATACGTATTAAGAATGATTATATTAAGTATTATTAAAATGATTAGGATAGAATATGTGGGCTTTAAAATAGTTTACAATGATAATGTTTACTGTAGATGTCACAATCTATTTAAAAGAGGCACTTCTTCTGATGTCCAGCATTGACAATTTTCTGTGCTGTGAAAGAAGAATGGATGAACCATTGGGTGGTGGAGACGAATGGACTTTAAACATCGGCACCACGTGACAACAGATACATACTTTACATGTTAATGTGCAATGTGCCCTTGTAGTTTACAGTATGGGGGGAAGAGTATAATGAATGCAAAATTGAGAAAGCTGGAGCAATATCAGAATTAAATAGCCAAATCCACCACTTCCACGACTTTTCAATGAACCCGCCTGGGCACCAGCACGAATGAAAGTTTTAGTTGTGGAAAATGCTGACACATTCAAATGAAGAGATTGTGCAAGAATGTTGAGACATAAACAATCTTACTGGGCTAATAAATTGCAAAGTCTTCAGTCAAAGGGTCTGAATGAAGAATTTGATGTACTATGCACTTTATTAACAAGTGCATTGTGGGACCTTGAGTAAACATATGTGCATTCACACAAGTAGAGACGAGAATAGAACTGCACATGCTATATAAATAAACTAGTAGCTAAAATATCTCCTTTAAGGTAGTATTTATCTGATATGATGTTACACAATAAAACAAGTAAGGATATTATAAAAACTAAGAATGGACCTAGACTAGAAATTCGTAAAATGGTGAGGTTGTAGCATATCATTAAGCACAAATATAGCTAGAATATTTGGCACAATCTAACAGCTAGTCAGATCAATAAGAAAAATATCATGGATCCCAGGATGACAGGACCGCCAGTAAAACCGGTGAAAAGTATTGTGTTGGAGAGTAACTACTATCATAAAGCAGGGGCTATAACATGCTGTACTAGCATTTGTTATTCAAACATTGAAGAATGCTGATTTATGGAGCAGTTCCACTAACAGTAGTTTCTGCGACAATATTGTTTATATACCTTAAATGTGAATTATGTGTTGTGTTTATATAGGTTTGTTTGTAAATGAATCACCTGAGAACCTACATTTATTTGCTTGCGTTTTTGTAAAGACTAAGGGCCTCATCACAACTTGGGCGGTAACGGTAACGCTATTAGCGCGGGCGGTATTAGCCATACCGCCGAATCCCCGGCGCTGATAGCGCCGGATCACGAGTTCGGCGGTAATGTAAGTCCCCATTCCCCAGTGAGCCCATTCGGGAATGCCCCCATTCCCCATTGGGCTCAATGGGGAATCTTCGCGCTAATGCCCCTGGCGGATTTCCTGCCGGCGGTAATAGTGCGAATTTTCGGCAGATTTCCCCCCAGCTCAGAGCTGGGGTGAAATCCGCCGAAGCCCTGATTCGGCGGACCCTTAAATCCAGCGGTAATGGCGCTACCGCCGGATTTAAGGGTTACTGCCGAAGTCGTGATGAGGCCCCTAATTGTCTAGAGAAAGAGCATATCTTGACATGTTGGTCAAGTGGCACAGCGAGTAACGCAGGTTCGAATCCCGGCGGGGCCAAACTCAGCCTTTCATCCTTCCGAGGTCGATAAATGAGCACCACACACCGTGGGTAATAATAAGCAGCGCTCAGATACCTGAGGGTTCGTAGCGCTATATAAATGCGAAATTATTATTATTATAATGTTAGTCTGAGACACACGCTACAAACACATTCTGAAAATAATTCCATGAATATACTAGGAAATACCAAAGAAATCCTGGGAAATTGAAAGACCCTATCCAAGCATGGTTTACACCTGCATGTGAAGCGAGTGCCAGGCATAGGCCGTGTGCTATAGCAGCACTGCCAGCCTTCCATAAAGACCCTAACTTCTCCCGGAGGTATTAAGTCCTTGTGGTGAGTCGTTACTACCCACCGACCCAGCGCTTATCGCAGGACTTTCACTTTTGGTGTCACTGCTATCTATCAATGAGAATTTCCAATTCCCAAAAAACAGTTAATTTTATTTAATTACTGTTTGGATTTATTTAAGAATTTAAAAACTGCATGGCGGGCTCTGGCCTGGCTCACACTGCAACAGTGCCCCGAAGAAGGCAGATAAAAAGAAATGCCACACTGCCTTGGCATTTCTCTTTATGCATGATATACTTTGACAGAAGCACAACATACATTATGAACAGATTTATAAAAAAAGATACATGATAGGGAGCCCTGTGGGATGTTGATGCTACGTCATGTGACTTCTTGCTGGCCTGGCTCCATTAGAAGTAGACTTTCAATTGCTAAGAAAAAGAAAATTACACCAATGGTGGCTAAAGTGACTAGCATGACAATGAGTAATCGCCATGCTGGTGTTCTCTAAGTTTCATTAAATTAATTGATCAAAATTAACTTTTTGGATAAAAGCAATGACAAGAGATTAAACTTCATTTTGAGAATTAAAGTGGTAATCATTGTGTGATATAAAACTCATTTGGCATACTGTATATGGTGTTGCATGTTTTACAAGTGATTGAGTCCTAAAACCAGATGTTTAGCGAGTTGGGAACGACGGCTTTGGATCTAGAATGAAAAGGATCATAATTAACTGAATTGGGACCTCAACTAAACTACTTTACTGAAGGGGGATGGTAGGTAAGGGAAATTACAAATATGGGCACTCTGGCTATGCACCAAAGAAGGAAATGCTCCTGTCCTTTAATGTGGCAGTGCAGGCCCCTGCATTGGAAGTGTGGGAAAAACCTGCATCTATGTCAGCAGTGGACAGGGATCTGGCACAGGACCTTCTACAGGTGGCCCAGGATCTCGCGTGTTTGGCTATGCGGGACAGTTTGCTGAGAGGTGCGTGATTTCGTCAACCAAGACCTAACAGTGGTCTCCCGCAGAGTCTCGGAAACACATCAACTTGCTAGAGTTGAGGGCGATCAGGCTTGTCCTAATCGCTTTCCGCCTCCCTGTGAAATGCAAAACAGTGCTGATTTTGACATTCAACACAGTGGTCATGCACTACCCCCACAAACGAGTTGGCGTGGCTCCTTGCCTCTGTGCAGCCAAGCAATGAGACTTTGGTTCTGGGCTCGGGCAAACAGTGTCTCTGAGGCCATCTCATCTGGTCAGACGAGAGAATGTCACAGCGGATGCCTTGAGTAGACAGACCTCGCCCTCCCATGAGTGGGAGCTCTGTTGGGAAGTTTTGGAGGAGATGTTCTCTTTTTGGGGATCTCCTCAAGTGGACCTCTTCATTTCCTGTGCCAGCAGGAAGTGTGTGTTCTTCTGTTCCAGGGAATTTCCTTATCTGGGAGCTTTGGGGGACTTCCGACCTACTTTATGTGTTTCCGCCGAATCCCTGTCATTCTGCTGGTTCTCAGGAGATTGCACCTGTTTAGAACCACAAAGATCCTGATCACCCCAGACTGGCCTGTAGAACGTGGTATCCGGAGTTGAGGGTTTGTGATACTTGCTGTTCCCTTCAGAGTAATAGAAGACCTACACACATTGCGATCCTCCTAGAAATATGATTGGGGGGTTTCCAATTACATTGAGGGAAGTTGGAAACTCCTAGGCTATCAGAAAACCTTCTCTATTGGATGCAGCAAAAGAGTCCCTTTGAAATCAGTGCTGGATCCATGAACAGCTAGTAAAATCCACTCAGATCAAATGTTCATGATATGCAAAATAAACGTTTAGAAGGAAGCCAGTGTTTGGTCAATTTGTAAATTCAATTGGATATCACTCTTTGACGGGTCATTTGTTTGGTCATTTTCTAAATTCAATTGGGTATTGGTCTTTTATGGTCATCTTGCTTTGAAACTGATTTGTATATAATTACTAGCGGTACCACTCAGCAATGCACGGGTCTGTAGCCGACATGCATGTGGGGTCTGCTATAGCCTTGTGTATGCTTTACTGTTTCATAACTCCCTATTTTTGAAAAATCACAAAATCGGCAATGTCCCGAAATCGCCTATACTGATAGCACAGGGCCGGACCCCGCCCTTTGCAGGGGGAATGGGTGGGGTTGGTTGGATTTCACCATTGCCAGAACACCCTAGACTGGTATGCTGACAATCGCTTGAAATAGCCTATACTGAGTGCACAGGGCCAGACCCTGCCCGGTGCAGGACAAATGGGTGAGGTTGGTCTTATTTCACTATCGCCAGCACACCCCAGACTGATATGCCGATTTTGGCAAACATTTCAGCCCACCAACGTTTATGGGGCTGGAGCCAACCCCGAACATACAAACACACTTTCACAAATATATATATAGAAGACAGATAGTTGCAAAAACCAAGATGGCTTCCTCCTTGAAACCTCAGCAATGGTTCATTGTTTTTGCTGAAATATATGACCCAGCGGCCTCCATTGAAATAAGTTGCCCATGGACATTGATATTGTTACTTGTTAATACTCCAAAACACAAACATTTCTTGGCCGTAGCAAAAGCAAAAAGAATAAATAGAAATTACTTTGTTAGTGCCTTGCCGTGAAAAGATGGATCTGACGTGGCTTCAGTAGGCCTGCTTCATTAATGCTGCAGAAAGTCACTGGCGTAAAGATTCAATAAGGTCTAATACTTTGAAGAGAGAAGGCACACTGTAAGCAGCTCTGCATTGTGATTAATAATGTAAACCCATTTGTGAATGTGATCAGGTTGCTCAAGGTTGGACTGATAGTCCCTGAAGGTAAGGACATTGCCAGTGAACTGCCACACATGGAAAAGTAACCCTTGTCTGAATTGTTGGGTCACATGGAGGTTGGTTGTCTTTTTTTTAGATCCTCAAATTCATGCAATATCTGGTGTTACCACACCCACTGTCAGCTTGATTTACAACTTTAATTCGAAAATAGAAAAAAAAATACTTTAAAACAACTGCATATAGCCTGGTATGGTGAGTTAAAATCCACAGGTCATGCAACATCTGGTAGATTTGTTTATTCCATTTGTTGTCCATTTATTTGGTTTTGGCCTTACTTTAGCGCTGAAGCCGTGGGCACTAAACCTCCACTGCCTTCCTCATGTCATTGGCATCTGGGGAAAGCAGAGGAAAGATAACAAGTGCTGGGGCCAATCCCGCCTGTAGCCCTGTCATTTAGGGGGGAACACCAGACAGGGGATCCTCCATTTGGCAAAAGTCCTTTGTATGCCCTTTCATTATGGTAATCTCCAGGGTCCCACACCATATTTTTTGGGGTCTCTGTCATGTCATGTTACATCACTGCGATAGGCCAATGTGCTATGGGGATGGGATGGAGCCTCTATTCTAATGAATTCCTTTCCATTCCTGGCCGGGTATATTACTGCGCGCATCTGGGGACAGCGATCCACGGTTTATCCCATGTGTCTTTAAAGTAAATTACACCGTGGGTCGGGCGACAAGGCATTCAATTAAGCATTTCCTGCAGCTGGTAGTCATCAGATGTTGTCTCTCAGAGAACACTCGGGCCCCATTGCTTACGTCTATGCGAAATGCACAGTAAGCTTTTATGCAAGAGGTGTCTGTGTGTGATGTACCCACCTCCCCAATCCTTATTTTTGGCTCCAATAAATCTTTAACTTTAGATTAGAAGAGATTGCCAAATCACTACCGATGAGCTTGCAAGAATGAACAGAGGAATTAAAGTATGAATTACAAATCACAAGATTGCTGAAAATCCTGCGACCTGTCAAAATGATCTCCTAAGAGGTTCCATTGAGGCTTGCCGTCGACATCTGCCAGAAGGCAGTGTGTGATGGTGTCCCAGAACGGCTGTGCCTAATGTGCTCGCCTGAGTCACAGGTGATTATGTCAAGTTTGTCTGTGGCTGGGAAGCCCGCTCTTGGTTTGAGAGCTCGCTGTGGAACATGTCGTAACCCCTACCCCCACTCCAGCTGACACACCGAAAGCTGAAAATACAGAAATCTGTCCGAGCACATCTGAGATCACCAACCACGGTGCATCGTCAAGTGTCCACTGGCAGGTATTCCATGCTGGCGCTGATCAGGCCTTTAGCGTGAGTTCATGGACGTGCTGAAAAGCACAGAAGGTATATTTTTGTGATGAACCATCACTTTAAAAGGCTTGTGGTGTCTATCTGGACGATCGCCTGGGATCCAGTGGGTAACGCGGGGGGGGGGGGCCTCAGGAGACCTGGCCATTTCCATATCCAGGGCATTCTGTGAAACTGACTTACCCTTCTGAGGCGACCTCTTTGCACAGTCCCTTCAATCGCCATAGGGTTGTGTGTAGAAAACCATTAAAGGAATAGCCTAAACATATGCCTTCTCGCTCCAAAATAGTTATACCTGGTGCTTCGAATGTGGCTGTTTTTACTTTTAACAGAGGTTAAAACGTTTGAGATTTTGCGTTTTTCAATGGGAACGTCCCATTGAAAAACACCCCATTGAAAAACGGTTTGTAAATCAGGTCCGAATTCTCTTATTTCACAGTTTGCGCATGGGAGTAGGTGCATACGTTTCCCAGAAGAAACTCACACTTGCATAACTATGGCCCTGTCTTAACGCTACCGCTGGTACACTATAACAGGAAGTGGCTGGGATAGAGGGCTGCCTGGGGAATACCTACCAGTCTGTGCGCTCCGTTTGAGTGCTCACAAATCAAAGCACTTGATCAATTGAGAGTGTTGTCACCAGTGCTTTAAGTGGCATGCGAAATCGAGCCAGGGCTCTTGCAGTGGTGTGGCAAAAACGGGGATTCCTAACTGGCGGAATTCAGGTCTAAGTGTTGCATCTCTTAATTGTGGTGCCGACCCTCTGCCAGGCCACCCTTTGCATTGATCGACCTCTCACCTAGGGTGCAAGAGTGATGATCCCTGCATCTCTAGTGAAAGGGGTGCTTGGTGGGGATGCCCACACAATTCAGGAAGAAAAAGCGAGGCTGCTAGAATGCAAAGACTTGTTTTAAAAGCCTGAAACTCTAGCTTATATGCGAGAGCTTCAGGCTTTAAAAAATAGGTCTTGGCTTCTTGTGGCCTGAGGGGCTGGGGTTACCAGGGCACTTAAGGGAGCCCCAGCAGGGCCCGGTCTCAGACAGAATTTTCGGAGACTTCTGAAGTTCTGCCCCAGCTAGCCCCAACTGGCCCCGGCCCACTTAAATCTCTGGTTGTCATGATACAGGGGTATCCTTCCTTTTGAACTGTGCATTCTGAGGATCCCAGCACACATGTTAGTAAGGTGCACTGTTCCTCGCTCAGTTGAATGCGGCTGTCTGGAGGTTGGCTTTATCAGGCATTGCAACGTGCCGCAATGTCAAAGGGCTCAAACACAATTATATAAAACACCAACGTAAAGTGTGATGGGCAGAGCAAGCGGGGAAAAACTCATTAGGTGCGGATTCTGCACCCGGTAAAGGTTTGGCTCCTCAGAAGGTGCTACACGGCCCTGCGTGACCAATACACCAGCTGTGCATCCCATGTCCTGATGCACACACACACTTGCTTGAGTGGAAGGAGTTCAACAGTGAAAGGCGGCCGGTAGCTCTGCGGTTTGATTTACTCCAGGATGATGCAGAGGGTGCAGGGTCTGCCTAGGTAGGTACAATTCACGGGTTAGAATATGAACACGGACTCCTCACCCGCTTAGCCTTACCTAAGTATGGGAGTGGGCGGAGCCTTCGATGATTCCTTATTGGACTTCAGGACTATCCTACTCGCTCTTAGCACTTAAGGGGTGGTCGATAAACAGAGAACATAGTGCTGTTGAGATTCATATAGGAATAGCAGCAAGTCTCTTCAATGGTAAGTTGAACAAGCTACAAGGAAAGAACTAGTGTCACAAAGCACCACAGAGCGCACTGAAGCTGGTGCAATGCAGAAAGCGGAGAAGAAAATGAAAGAAAGGCATGCTGGGAGAAAAGAGGGGCCTGGAAGCGGTGGTAAGTGTTGCAGCCAAGTAATAGACAACGAAAGCAGCGAATGCAGGCAAATGAGGGGAAGAGAAGGGCGCTGAAACATTGGTTTGGAAAAAAACGTTTGAAGATAGTAGAAGCAACACCGCTGTGATCAGAAAAGCTGTTCCAGAAAGAGGAACAACCCAGAGTAGCAGGATAAGAAACCCCTCCTTCCCCCCATGTACTGCTTCTTCCCGCACACCTTCAGAGCCAGACGGGCGTGCAGTTAATTTGTTTGATGTCGAGCCACAGCTGGCCAGTAACACAACTTAAAATCATTTGCAGGAGGTATGACAGCTTGGAAATTGTCTGAAAAGAAGCAGATTGTTTCTGTTCCAAAAATAGCTTTTCTGATTAGATGTCAAATGATTAGGATTAAACAACCTCTGTAAGTAATTTTGTGATAGTCTTAATCATGACACCCCCTGCCCCCACACACGTACAACACCTGTTCCGTTGTAAGCTTTGCCTGCACTTACAGGGTAAGGATTACATTCATTTGAAACTGTTCACAGCGGGTGTTTGTCAGCCGACCACAAAGTAGGAGTTTCTGGTTAGGGGGGCATGCCCCCTCCCCAGTAACCCAATCACCATGAAGGGTGATCCGCAAGGTTGTGTAACTGTGAGAACATTATTTGAAAAGTGTCAATAACGCACACAATGCATGTGTTTGGAAATTGTTATCCTTTGTAATTTTCTTCCCCAAAGAATAATTTAAAAAACTCAGTCGATGTTAGATTTTACAGCAGATTTAGCTAGTACACAGGTACAAGTTGTGTAGGTTTGAAGCAGAACTTTTTAGGTGATTTTTCGGGTTCTCCCTCAAATAGTCTGTAAGAAGTGATTGCTCTATAGTAACCTTTAGAGCTCTGTGTAATAGCAACATTGGTTAAAATGGAATCCTCTTTAAAGATAAAGACATCTTTATTGGAGTTTTATGTCTTCGCCACCAAGGATATTTCAGCAAATTAATTGCAAAAATAGAATTGTAATGCACATTAGGCCTGTAAAAGAAATCTCCATTGAATAAAAGTGCTAACTTTCTGGGGCGGCCTGCATGCAAGCAAATTGTGTAATATTTTCAAGTCCCTTAAAACCAAAGCTGACAAGGCCTGAGGTGAACATTTCAAGTCCCAGAAAATATCTTACATCTTTTATTAAAATGGGGAATTGCCTGATCTGAGGAGAACGAACATCATTTATAGAAAGAAAAACGGATTTGCGTTTAATTGCTGTGTGTGTTCATTTTCCTCTACAGAAAAATAGGAGGCAGGATTAGGCAACCTATCAATATTGAGAATATGGACTGTTGATAGGAGTTTGATAAGCCAATGCAATATGAACGGTGGTGTTTCATGAGACTAGGCTCATTAAAAGTTGCAATTGTGACGGAAACCAACTTTCAATGGAGTCAGCACTGAATTCTGACATACTGGAATCCTTTCAACTCACCAAGATCCCGCCCCGGCTGCATATAGAATGGGAGGACAGATAAGTTCCTTTCCCAAGATAATAAACCCTTTGAAGCTGCCCACTCCAGACAAGGATCCTCCTTCAAGCAGGCGAAGCAAATCCGACTGCGCAATAAAGTTTAATTGTGGAGTTATATTACTTGCCCCGTGTGAATGCAGATGAATCCGTGGTCCTGCTCAGCTATATGTATTAATAAATCTTGCAGGCCTTCCTGAACAAAAGAATGTAACACTCGACAGGTCTTCGTGTCTGGAAACATCTCAATAGCACACATAATTAACACCTTAAAACCACAGATATACAAGTTCCAAATGCTCTTTTCATTAGCAAGGCCCTGAGCCATAAAGACCAGAAGAGCCAGGCCTGAGTCAGCAGGAGCAGATTTCCACCCCTGTCTCAATAGAACATTACCATGTTCATAATCTTTGTATCTAGGCACAAGAATTGTAATTGCAATGCCATATTTTTCTAGGAAGGATAAAGCCCTTTAAATGTACATTGAATTGCTTATATCATCTGTATTTCTGAGACCAAACCTCTTAGAGAAATCATTTAGGTGTCGAAACGTAAAGCTGAAAATCCTCTATTAGATGTGCCAACATATTTTAAATGTAGTTTTAATGTGCAAATTAGGCGAATTTCCATTTTGTTGCAAAGAAGTCTGTACGCTAGTGTGTCATATATTCTAGCATCCGCAGTGTGAGGAAGGCATGGTATCAAAAACAGACACTGACACAATGGATTGTGAGTTTCAAAAACCTTTATTTAACTCAAAGGGGTTTGGAAGCTGTCTATCTTGCCCTATCTCTAGAATGGCAGTAATCTCGACCATTACAACAAACAAAATAGTCAATGCAAGTCTTGTCAAAACAAAAAGGCCTATGCTAAAAAACAATTAACTTTGCCCAGCTTTTCAAAATGACAAAATGTATTACTGGAATACGAAAGAAAAATAGTGTCTCAAAAAAGAAATGTCAGAATGGCTTGAGCATTAACTCCCTTCCCCAGGTTCAACCTCACGGCTTCTAGAGAGTCTCTCAAAAAACAAAGGATATGTTGGTGGACAATTCTGTCAGTCTCGCACACTTTGGCTCACTGGCACAATTCAACAGTTCAATGTTAGGCTTCCATCTTCTGGTAGTTCAATCACTTCTTTAAGGCTTTACCCGCCTTGCCATCAATGTTCAGTTTGCATTCACTTTTTCAATTTCTCACAGTTCTGCACAGGCTTCCTTCTGCCAGGCTCCAGCCTGTGTCACTTTCCTTCATGGGGGTTCCCTTCCCCACGTTTTATCTGGTTTTCATTCACTGTCGAAGACTTTCAAAAATGCAAGGAATTCACCTAAACCTCTGCATGATCACTTTGGCTTCACTTACAACAATCCTTCAATCCACAATCTTCTCTTGCAGCACCAATGCCTCTTGGTACTTGTAGTTCTTATTCTCTTTAACTGGCCTTCTTGGCCTTTTCCAAAGTTCTTATACTTTGCCCTCTTGGGGTATTCACAGTTCATATATTTCATTTTTCTCTCATTCAATGTTCTTTCTTTATCACGGTTACTTCCTTTCCTTTGATCTCCGCTGCAATATCTTTTCAAAACTCACAACATTTCACAGAGACTTTTGTCGCAGGACCACTCTGTTAATTTGTATCATTTCCTTTCATCACATGTTCTCTTCCTTTGCGTTTTATCTGCACATGCGCGAAACATTCAACTTTCAAATTACAGTCATTATCCAGTTAACAAAACCGGACTTTTGTTCCCTTCGATAAATCACCGGTCATGTTAATGGGATCTCTTTCATCTTTTTCCTGCAGCTCAAGGCTGTTACCAATTCTCCTCTGCTCCTCCCCAACTCTGCTGTTCACCCGCGACGGTTGCGGACTGCTTTCTGGCACCTTGAAGGTCTCTTTCCTCCCCTCACTCGGCTTTGCTCTTTTAATGCTCACGGCTTCCTGAAAGCTTGAAAATCTTGCCTGGCGTTCTTGCCTGGCAGCTTCTCAACTGCCGATCAGCCAGTTGGTCTTCCAACTTCCACACCCTGGCTCGCATCAGCCTCGGAAAAGCTGTTCGTTCTCATACCCAGCCTCGCTCAAAGTGTGCTTGTGTGCGCCACCTTTTATCTTAAAAGAGAGTGTTAATAAGTGGCAGGTTTACCTTGCTAAAGCTACACGCCTGGCCTCATTACAGGGACAAGGCCAAGGCAAGTCAGGGTTGGTGATCTTTCTGGCCTCATTCATCATCTTCCTCAGTGCAGTACTGTTGTTAAGATAGAGTAGGGGGAATTATGGGAGTTGTAGTTTCCAATAAAATAAGCCGGGATAGGGGTTAGGTTGGTTGTTGAAAAAGGGGGATACCATGTCTCAGCATCGGTGCTTCTCCCCACTCCCTGGGGACCCCCTACCCAGGTGATCCTCCCTCGCTTGTGCACCCCTAGGGTCGGGATCCAAAAGCGATGGCCTTGCCCTGGCCTCTTGAGTACGGGACCTCAGGGACTAGGTGGTGAAACACCATCTGGTTTTTAACAGCCGGGACAAGCCAACCGTTATGTTCAGATATAAGAATAATGTAAATATACATGTAGAACTGAGTTAAAGGGAAAAGTCTATAACTCAGAAATCTTTAGTGCTATAATGATAAAACTTGCACCAATTGTTTTGTGGCAGAGTGAGAAATATGATGAGCCTATTAGTAAAGTGGTCATATGTGCTGAAATTCCAAGTTTAGAATGTGGCAATATTCAATGCAAGAAATCTCAGAGATGACTTCACATTAAATTGGAGGGAAAATGGGTTCATAGTCTCCAAGACGCTGCATGTTCAAATTGCTGCCTTATTTGGTGGATAGTTCATGCTGGTACACCTATCACTGCAAGAGCCTAATAATATTGTAACTGCAGGAAATTCCCAGGCCGCTTAATCTAGTCCCAAGATGGCCTCTGTCTAAATAATATTTACACATGATCTGTTTGTATCACCCTCACCAATTATTTCATTTGATCAACCTAAATTTGGTTGTGGGGTAAAATATATATGTATATAGATGAAGAGGGGATAGGAGGTGGGGGTAGGATGTGGTGGGACAAGGCGATAGGAATGACAGAGGGAAAGGGATATGGGGGCATCCAAAGTAAAAGGAAGAAAAAAGAACAAAATGCAAAAACGAAATTTAAGTTGACCACATTTACCGCTTTCAAATTTGTGTCAACAAACCAACATAGACCCAAAGGAATGCTGGGAGAGGCTTGGTGAAGGGGTGAGTGAATGGATAAAGGCCACAGACGGGTGAGTAACAGGAAAGTTGGGAAGGAAGGATCAGAGGGGCTGGCGTATTATCTAAAGCGGTGATTGACAGCTGTGCGGTCTCATGGATGAAAATGATCTTAAGGGTCTGTGATTTGTGCACCACCATGCACAAAAAGGGGTAGGACCAGCCGGGCTAATAAATGAAATGGGATGTGTTCACCTTGGCAACAGGATGAAGCCTTATGAGCGAGGCTTCATACCCCAGGCAGGCCGCCTCAGTTCTTTGAAATTGCTGTGAGCTGAGAGCTATGTAGCTCCTGCTTCTATCCAAGGAGAGCTTGACACAAACGGCTACCACAAGCTACCGTTGGCTCCCAGGTGCTATGCTAAGAAACCTAGGTGACATTAACTTTGTGTTTTTGAGAATGTGTACAAAGAAGCATTAGGGCACATCTAGAAGACATTTAAAGCAACATGGATCAAATATAATGAACACAAGTTAGTTTGCACATCATGCAGAAGTTAGATTTGTGACCTGCTATGTACTTGTTTCTTGTTTCCCAAAGTAAGCTCTTGTCAGCTGGGTGATGTCTGATGCCCAGGAACCAGCTTTAGCTCCTGCTTATAAAACCTTAATTTCACACCCTGCTGTGACTGTCTCCTGACAAGTTCTCATTTACAAAAGGGAGAGGTGGCTCTTTAACCGTCTGCACCTCTGGTTCCAAATATTATATTTGTGTATCCTAGCAACCTCGTGGCAGTATTACATTCTTAATATGAGCAGTGTTTGGGACATTTCACCCCCAGTGAGCAGCGGCCCACCCTCACTCCTATATATCCCTGACCCCTCCAGTTGATCTTCCATGGACCTACTCACTGCTGTTTTTTGATATTCATGGTTGTCAGGTGGGACACGTCACTGATGGTTTGCCGCTTCTTCTGCTTTCTGGATCCACCATACAGCCCAGCCTCCTCAATCATTTTCTGTGGACAGGTTCATGGTAAAATGTCAGTCTTTAATGCAGTCAGTCCTCAACCATGCAGGGATACTTTACGTGTATTACCAGTGGGATGATGGCCAAGGGTCTTAAGTCACAAGTGAAATATAGCTGAGTGGCTATAATTTAGTGTGCTCACAGTTGGTCTGACGAGCAGAAATAACGAAGTTGAGTACTGATACAATTTAGTAAATATTCAAATCGCTCCCAAAAAAAATCAAATAATGCAAAGTGTGTTTTAATGAAAAATGTGTCAAATACAGAAGAGCAACAGAGTGAAAGGCTAATGCACTTCGGATCATCCAGCTCCTTCTTGTGGCGAATCTGTTCACATTCAAAGAACCAACCCCGACTCCGCGGGATGCCCGAAACGGGATTCTGCACTTGTGCTGCGCTATCAATCGTGCTCTGGTTCCTGCAGCTTCAAATTTGTGATCCTGCTACATTAAGCCTTCACTCTCAAGCTGCCTTTCCCTGTTCATTGCTTGCAGTTGTGTGTGATGCAGTGTCTCTTTTGGCCCCCTTTGAGATCTGCCTGGCCGATTCCTTATCGTGGCTTAGTGGTTGCGTTTTCACAGGAGTCCAGGGTATGGCACTGTTTTGTAGCTTTCTACTCTAATTGGGGAATGTTCATGTGTAACCACGTCATGTGTGTTCTATGCACGTGTTTATGCTTGGGTACCTTTGTGGCTGTGCGTGTGCTCCATGTCTGAGTTATGGGGTCGCCCCCCGCTGGAGGTAAAGTTAAGCTGTTACGGAGTCAGGGATTTGTGCTTGGTTGGTTGTTGTGTGCCTGCACCTTTACTGCTTGATTGTAGGATTGCCGGGTTGCTAGTGGATTGCTAGTGAATGACTCTATTTGATGGATGTATTGCTTGACTGGCTATTCCTGTGGCCTGTGTTATGTTGCCCAATTTTAGGGGCAGCCATATGTGGCTGTTGTCACTAGCTCTTTGGTGCATGTGGTTGCATTTTTCTTATCTGGGTGGTTGGATCGATGTAGTTCTGACTTGTTTAGTGGTCTCTGTGAATCACACGTTCTGGTGATGATGGTGGTGCACACTCGAGGGTTTGCTTGTAGATGGTTCGTCTCATGGTGGAGGGCTTTTGTGTATACTGTGTGGGGAGGGTTGCATTGCTGCATGTCATTTCTTCTCTTCCTGGCATGTTCTCTTCCTCTAAGGGTAACTTTTAATGTGTTTCCATTTTGCTTTTAGGTTCCCTGAGAGGGACAATGGGCCTCATTAGGACTCTGGCGGTAGGGGGTTAACGGCGCCGGTAAAGCTGTGGCACCGTTAACCCCCTACCGCCTCATTACGAGGACTGCTCACGTGTTCCGCTAAGGACACCTGGTAAAACCAGGCATCCTTAGCGGGTCCCGCGAGCAGACTAGGATGCTTACAACAGGCCCGTCATTAACGGGCCCGTTGTTAGCATCCTCCCCATTTCCATTGAGCCGTATGGGGGCTCAAATGGGAATGGGGATGTACTGGGTCTGGGTTCCTTGAATGGGGAAATACTGGGCCCTCCAAGGTCGGAATGGCCCGGTATTTCCCCATTCAGGGAACCCGGACCGGGTACCTGCTAAAAGCGGCATGGCTACCTCCATTGTCGTAATGAGGCCCAATGTGTTGGTATCCACTTTCTATCTATTCTCTATGTTGTGCTAGTGCTGGAGAGTATGATTTACTGACTGTTCTATGAATAGAATGCTGTGAGTGTGTGGTGCCCACAGTTGGAGTGAGGCGTGCTGGCTCAGAGTGTGGGTGTGCAGTTGTGATATCTTCCTTGAGACTGAGCTGCAATCTGTAAACCTGTGACTACTGAAATAAAAAGATGGGATTTACTTCCTTTTCTATATAAATCTCCGGAAACCTTGGTTTTCCAATTTCAAAAACTATAGCCAGATGGATCGGCTGAGCAACTTAAACTATACTGTCATTGATAAGAGCAGTGCTGTCGGACTGCCCAGCCCCCTCTGGTGTTTTTTGATTCACAAGCATCATGTCAATTTGGTAGCGCTGTTAGAAGTGAAATGTGCTATATTTCGACAGTGCATTGCACTTCCCACATTCGTGCCATATCTTATTTGTTTTTATTTATTTATATACAGGAGGAAAAACGCTCTTTTGATCACAAAAGAACATACAATAGATAAGAAATGAGACTTGATGGGAAGCAGTGAGCTTCTTACAATGGGGTGAGTTTGAGGGACATTGTGACCAGGTTGTGAAGGGGAGTAAATCGAACAGTCAGAGGGTACAATACATTCATAAGTGGAAATACGTAGATTAAGGACAACCAACATTGGACATTTTGAATTGCAGGGACGCGGTTGAAATAAAGAGGCACAAAGTATGGGAGAAGAGAAGAGCTTTATTTGAGGCCCCCAGGTAGCTGCAGTGGAAGCATCAACTGGCGAGGCACTCTCAAATGGAATCTACATGCACAAGGTTCTAAGGAGACCTGTGCTTGTTTTACCATACCATCTCCCCCACGTGAGGCAAAAGAAAAGGAAAAACAGGTGGGGGAAAAGCGGGAAAGTGAAAGGGAAACAAAAGGGTGTCAAGTGGGAGAGGCAGAGGGAAGATGGGTAAACTGGGGTACATTAGTAATAAACATAGTCATTGTTGAAGTTTTGGATGATTTTGCGGTTCCTTCTGGACATTCTTCCAGTGGGGACTCCTTGATGCATGGAGTGAGGTCTGTCATTGTCCACATGTTCACAGAGAGATTCTCTTGGGGAATGTGAGGTGTGTTGTGATGGTTTGTCAGGACTGTTGTCCTTAGATATGCTGGTCTCTTGGATGTCTTTTGTTACCTTTATGAGATAATCTCCAGACCATCTCTTTCCATCATCGAGGATGACAGACTTCCCATGACAACTCACAACTCTCTGTGGAGGTCTGAAGATGGATTCACCCTTGAGAGTTTTCTTCGGTTCTTTGACACGTACCCAGTCACCTTCACGAACCATCATCTCTTTTACTCCATGTCTGGAGTCGTATTGTCATTTGTATTTTGCTTGTTTTTCTCTTACTGTCTTTTGAAGTAGATCCATGTTCACCCTTGCTTCTCCCGTGTATAAGAACATCCACGCCGGTCTAAATCGGTTGGTTGCAACCCTACCTCGCATGAGGGTGAAGGCCTCTATGTTCGTGGTGGTGTGTGGAGTAGTTCTATACGCATACAAAGCTTCTTTGAGGGTTTCTCTCCACGGGAGGTTGTTGGCCGTGGCCAGTTGGACTACGCTCTTCACGAGCCTGTTCATGCTTTCCACAAGTCCGTTGGAAATTGGATGGTACAAAGATGTTGTTATGTGGCTGATGGACCTTTTCTTGAGGAAATCAGCAAATTCCATAGATATGAACTGAGACCCGTTGTCCGAAACCAATTCCTTGGGGTCTCCCTCCCTGCTGAAGATCTCTGTCAGGAAATCTATGACTTTCTTTGAGGTCACATTGTCCTCAGCTATTCCCCATTCTGTCCATTTAGAGGTGTAATCGACAAGTACTATGATATATACTTTGACTGTTTTGAGGTTCTCGAATGGACCCATGATGTCGATTGCCAGTTTAGACCACACATGTTTGGGAGGTTCAATAGGCTGTAAGGGGGTCTTTCTTAAGATCTTGGACTTGTCACTCATGGCACACGTGGAGCAATTTTTGACCAGTTCTTCTGCTTCTTTCCACATTCCTGGCCACCAATAGTTGTTTCTCAACTTGTTTTTCGTCAAGCTTCTTCCTAGGTGACCTTCGTGTGCCAGTTGGAGTACTTTTTTTCTGAGTTGGGTGGGTGGGATTACTCGATCGCCTCTGAAGATATGCTCATCGTCCTTCGATAATTCTTCCTTGAAGGGAATGAAGGTTGTTAAAGCCTCTCCCGTTTCCACCCAGTCATTAGCTATCGCTTCCCTGATTTCTCGCTGTTCCGGATCAGTATTGGCATTAATTTTCCATTCATCTCTCGCGATGGCAGGGTTTACGACAGCTATGATGTCCTCATCTGGAGATGCAATCTCAGTGTCGATGTTGGTCGATAATCTGGAAAGACAATCTGCTACTTGGTTTTGTGGACCAGGAATATAGCATAGTTGGAGGTTGTATTGCATGATGTCGAGGAACCAACGTCTTATTCTCGGTGATATAAGGTGAGGAGTTTTGGACTGAAGGACATTTACTAGAGGTTTATGGTCTGTTTTCAGTATGACGGGTAAGCCCCAAATTAGGTTCCTGAAATGCTGAAGAATCCACCTCAGACCCAGAGCTTCTCTCTCGATTGTGGAATAGTTTAGTTCGGCTCCCCTCAGTACTCTTGATGCGAATGCGATCGTCACAATGTTCTTATCTTGTTGCTGTTCTAGGACACCACCCAGTCCGGTTTTACTTGCATCTACGGATATGATGGTTTTAGCTTTACAATCGAACATTCCTAAGGCTGGGGCTTGGTTAATTTGAAATTTGATTTCTTCGAATTCGTTCTTGCATTCAGTGGACCATATGAATTTGGTTGCCTTCTTCAAGATGTTTCTCATGTTTTTGGTCTTATCAGCATAGTTGCTTATAAACTTGGAGTAGTATTCTGTCATCCCGAGGAAGCTCCTTAATTGATCTTTATTTTGAGGCTCGGCGATATTCATTATGGTGTCCATGAGTTTCCTCTTGGGGCTGATGCCGTTGGCGTCAATGGAATGGCCCAGGTATGAAACTCGGTCGCACTTTATGTTGCATTTCTCTAATTTGAGTGTGAGCCCACTTTTTTGTATGACCTGTAGGACACCCACAAGTTTTGCGTTGTGCTCTTCTTCTGTACTGGCTGATATGAGTATATCATCTTGGAAGCAGTGTATGCCATCAAGTCCTCCAAATAGATGTGACATGATTCTCTGAAAGACTGCTGCGGCTGAAGCGAGTCCGAATGGCATTCTGTTAAACATGAATGCACCGAGAGGTGTGACAAAAGATGTTAGGTTCTTTGAGCTCTCTTCCAAAGCAATCTGGTGATAGGCTGAGGAGAGGTCCAGAGTTGTGATGTATTTTGCAGGTTTCATGGTCGATAGGAGTTCAGATATATTGGGAAGTGGGTGTCTGTCAACCCATATGTTTTTGTTTAGGTCTCTCAAGTCGACGCACATTCTTATGGAATCGTCCGGTTTTTTTACTAAGACAATTGGGGCAAGCCATCCTGAACTTTCGATGGGCTGTATGATATTTTCATTGCAGAGGCGCTTAAGTTCTTTCTTCAACGCCTCTTTTGTTCCAAAGGGAATACTGCGGACTCGGTAGGCCACTGGGACAGCACCTCTTTTGAGGATTATTCTGTGTTGGAAACCTTTTAGGAGTCCAATCTTGTCGCAGAACACCTTGGGGAATTGTTTTGCTAAATTAGATTTGATGTCCATATCATTATTGGGCACACTCAGCACGGGGATTTCTTCTCCAGGGTGTATTCTTACTCGAAGAGTGGCTTGTTCTTCCCATCCCACAACGGAGGAGCCATCTTTGGCTACAAAGAGTTTGCAATATGTTTCTCTGTCATGGAACTTGAGGTTCACCCACACATATCCCATTATCTCGATGGGCGTTTTTCCATAACCGGTAGCTCTTACACAAGTGCTTCGCAGGTCATGTATTTTGCCAGAAAGTACACTCAAAAAGGTCTTGAGATCCACGATGGTGTAGGGGGAGTCAGTGTCTACCATTACAGGTAATGATATGCCGTTGATTTGCATTTTGACCCAGGGACCGTTGATCTGTTGTTGGGATGTTACAGTGAGTATTTGTACCTTTTGTTGCATTGGACTGATAGATAACATGTCATTGTGCTCTTGGTTGCTTTCGATTACTCTCACAGAGGACGGTCTGATGAAAGGTCGCCTGGTGAGATTGCCATATCTGGTTGTCTTTCCCCGTGTGTTCTTGCAGACTTTGGCAAAGTGTCCAATCTGGCTGCACTTATAGCACTCCACAGCGATGGCGGGGCATTCTTTGTCAGGATTTGCATGCTTGTACCATCCGCACCTCTGGCAGCGCGTTGGATTCTGGGAGTTGTATGGCCTCGCTCTGTTTGAGCCAAATTTCGAACCCCTTGATGGCGGAGCCTTTTTTACTGCTGCTACTAGAGGCTCGTAAGGCTCGGACTCAGAGCTGACACATTTGATTTCCACACTGGTCGTGTGGTCACGTCTTTCCCTCATGCATCGATCTCCCAATTCCATGCTCCTTGCTATCTCCGTGGCTTGGTCCAGGGTGGGATTTTTGGTTTGCCACAATTTTTGTTGGATGCGTGGATCAGCCACATTCAGCACCAATTGGTCTCTCGAATACTCATCACAGACACCTGTGAAACTGCAGGTTGACATAAGCGCCCTGAGGGACGCTATGTATGAATCAATAGACTTGCCTTTGAGCTGCTTTCTGGAAAAGAACCTGTATCTTTCCAGTACCACGTTGGTCTTGTTGCCAAAATGACTGGTGAGTTTGGCCAATGCTATGTCAAACTTGCGGTTGCCATCTCCTCCTATGTTGCCGGGTTCGGGAAGGGTCCTGAAAAGTCTCAGTGCTTCTGCCCCTATACAGTTCAAGAGGGTCGCCTCCTTGAGGTCATCATTGAATTTGCTGCCCCCAATGGCTCTGAGGTAGACGTGGAATCCATCGATCCATTGTTCCCATGGGCAGGTTGGGCTCCGAGGGCATGGAAGAAACTTGGTGGGAGGCGGAACGCCCTGCATGGTGGTGTGCCTGATTCTAGGTTGTAAGTGGTGAGGAATGGCGTTGAGTGGCACCAGTTGCTGTAGTGTAGGCAGAGGTTTTCAGTACTGTTGGCAGTTAGCAAGGAGGCGCTGAGATACAGTCTTTATAGAATTGCTTGCATGGCAGGGTGGGACCCGATTCAGAGAATGCCCAGGTGTATCTGTACTGCAGAGTCTGTAGGCTTCAGTGTATGGATGGTCCTTAGTACAGATTGTGACCTCACAATGGGCTGGGAGCACAGGTTGGCTGGTTCAGGGAAGACCTGATGGAATGTTCAGTTGTGATGTCACAATGGACCAAGATAGTGAGTGATTAGTCCCGGAAAGTCAGAGTAGCCATTGAGAGAATGAAGACTGCTAATGCTGTGTGTGTGTTGCTGGGCAACAGCTAGCAGCTTTTGAAAATGATGCAGGGTTCTGCTCAGGGTAGCAGTGAGGGTTTTATACAAAAAAAATGCCAATAAAAGGAAAGTGTACGTTTCATTTTGTCCGTTTTACACATAAAATGCCAAATGAAAGGAAAGTGTAAGTTTCACTTCGTCCTCCCCCCTCCTCTGACCTGATAGATGGACAGCTCCTGCTGTCTGAAGCACTTTTGGAGTAGGGCAGGAGTGCAATGTGCGCCGCTCTAAACTCCCAGCAGGGAGGAGCGGCACCCTTTACAGTGGAGAACTGAAAGGTGATGTCGAGGCCTCTCTTGGCTGTTCCTCTTGGCTGTCCACAGCTGACAGGCAGGCCGCTGCAGGCGCTGGCAGCAGAAGTCGGCGGCAGCGAAAAAAGGGGGGGGCTGCGCCCAATCGGGTGACCTAATACGCTCCCGGGGGCCTCGGGGTACAGTGCCTCGTCCCCATATGAAATAAAGAGGCACAAAGTATGGGAGAAGAGAAGAGCTTTATTTGAGGCCCCCAGGTAGCTGCAGTGGAAGCATCAACTGGCGAGGCACTCTCAAATGGAATCTACATGCACAAGGTTCTAAGGAGACCTGTGCATGTATTACCATGTATGGCCAGCTGTGCTCGGGATGTCACCACGATGGGTGAAGTGCTAGACTGACGGCAGAGGAAGTGAGGTAAAGAGGCAGGTTAGGGGCGAGGGGAATAATGTCAACTAGCAGGCAGGTGAGCGGTAGGTTAAAAATGTAACTCAGAGGCGAGGAGGTAGGCTTTTAGTTTGGTTTTAAACACATCTGTGTGCACTGTTTCTTGGATGTCCAGGGTAAGAGAATTCCATGCAAGCACATCAAGAGAGAAAGAGTGGAAGTGAGAGGAAGCGCACAGAGGGCGAAGAGCCACAAGGTTAGTGGAGGAGGCAGACCAGAGATTACGAGAAGTCTTGTAGAGTTGGATAGAGGAGAAGAGATACAGCGGTGCCTTACCGTGGACAGAGTTGTGAACCGGGAGAAGAAATTTAAATCTGGCCCTGTTTTGCATCATCAGCCATTCAGCCTGGTGACAGTACGAGGAAGTAGGTGTGAAGTGAGGGAGTTCAAAGAGTCCTGGTAGCAAAGTTAATGTTCTTGTTGAGAGGACACAAGGCATTGTTGGGGAGACCAAAGAGGATGCTGTCTTAGTAGTCCAGTTAAGAGAAGACAAGGGTCGTTAAGAGATCCTTGGTGGTGTTGAAAGGAAGGAGGTGGCTGATTTTCCAAATAGTTGAGGCGAGCTGCTGTTCCAGTTTTGGAGATGAAAGTAAAGAAGGTGTGAGAAGGGTCATCAATGACGCCAAGGTTTCTTGCTGAAGAAGAGTAGCGGAGAGTGTCAAGTGGGAACTGGATAGGCAGAGGAAGAGATGAGAGAGAGATTTTGTCAGGGAAGAAGAGCACCTCTGTTTTGGTAGAGTTTAACATCAGAGTGTACAAAGCTATCCAATATTTAATGACAAGGAGACAGTTGGAAACTTTCACAGAAAAGTAAGGGGAGAGTTTTGGAAAAGATTTGGGTGTCGTCCACAAAGAGAACCCGAAGGAGGAAATAGTGCCCCAAGAGTAGAGGTGTAGAGTGTAAACAGGAGCGGACCCAGGACAGAGCCTTGTGGAACACCAACAGTTAGAGGAGCCAGTTGAGAGGTGTTTTTGCTCCAGGAGACATAGGGCCTCATTACGAGGTTGGAGGTAGCCATGGCGCTATTAGCCTCCAAACTTGTTCCGACACCGCCCTGGTGAATGGAGCAATTACCGGGACCGGTAATTCCCCATTCACCAGGGCCATTCCCCATTCCCATTGAGCCCTCATAGGGCTCAATGGGAATGGGGAAGGCGCTAATAACGGTACCGCAAATTGTGGTACCGTTATTAGCTCCAGAGTCCCTTTGCAAGGGAACTCGGAGTGGGGCGGTAAGGGATTACCGGCACTGGTGCACTTACCGGTGCCGGTAATCCCTTACCGCTCCCCTCGTAATGAGGCCCATAGAATGAGTGAAGTGGCAGGTAGGATTTAATTCAGGCAAGGGCTTGATCGCGAATCCCAAGAAGAAAGAGAGTATTAGGGGGATCAGAGGGATCGACAGTGTCAAAGGCAGCAGACAGGTCAAGGAGAATTAGGATAGAGGATAGGTTGGAGTTCTTAGCAGAGACAATGAAGTTGTAAACATTCATGAGAGCAGTTTCCGCAGAGTGACAGGAGCGGAAGCCTGCTTGTAGGGGGTCTTGAAGGGTGTGGATGTCTAAGAAATTGGTAAAACAGTTAAGCACAACTATTTTGAGCACTTTAGAGTAGTGCAGAAAGAGAGACAGAGGGTGAAAGCTAGCCTGTAGGTTTGTGTCGGTCCCATCCTTTTTTAGGAGGAGGGATCACTGTGGCTGTTTTGACAACAGAGGGAACACAAGTGGCGTAGAAGCACAGGTTGAAGAGTTTGCTGAGGTGAGGGGCCACTAAAGCGGCAATAGGCTTGACTAGCTGAGTAGCAAACAGGTCTGATCGGTCACAAGAGGGTTTAGCCTTCATCAGTAGAGGTGGCACTCTTTCACTATCTAAAGTGGGAGATAGAGGCAGAGGATGATGGTAGAGTAGGCAGAGTGTAAAATTTAGGAGGGAGTGCGAGGAAGGTCAGCAGAGAGTCACTATTTTTGGAACTTTTTAGCAGCAACATATTCTGCTAGCTAGTGAGCTGTGAGAATTGAGTTGATAGTCATACACTTAGTAGGAGTGAGTGGTGAGTTTAGGGTGTCCTGTAGCCGGCGAGAATGTTTGGAGTGACAGTCAATGAGGGTTAGGTAGAATTCCCTTTTCATTCTATGAAGAGTGGATTTGAGTGAGTTCAGCACAGAGAGGTAGAGTTGCAGATCCTCATAAGAGTGGGTGCGCCTCCATTTGCGCAGCAGCCGATGCATGTCTGTGCGGTGAGAGCATATGAATGGGGTGATACATGGTTGAGGATGCTGAAAACTAGCCGTGAAAATAAGCAGAAAAAGTGAGAGGAGAATGAGTCATATTGTAGGGAGTGGAAGCTGGAGAAGGCAGCAGAGTTGCGAAAGTGGAAAAGGCTTTGGATGTGAAGGAGGAGAGTGAAAACTGTTTGCACTGCCCGTTACTGTATTGTCCTTCTACCTGCCCCTTCTGATGCAACTGACCTGCTTGGCTCTTCTCCACCTTTCGGGCGCAGAGGGTTACTGCATTTACTTTAGGGACCCATAAGGCCCTCATATATTGTTAGTTGCATCAGTAGGGCACCTGCAGCTCTGCCCACACCCTCATGTGAGTGGACACTGGAAGTTAGCTTGTGGCCAATAACATTGAATTGTGTGCATTATCTCTTCCTTCGCCTGGTAGCACAGAAAGGCCAGAAATGTCACGCTCTACCTCCTAGTCCTGGAGAAGAGCGCAAAAAAACAGTCAACAGGGCATTCCTAGAAACTAGGCAGGTACGAGGAAGACCTGTGAGTACATTTTTTCTCACCAATTTTCACTGTTGCAGCCTTTCCACTGGTTTCAGAGAAAGTTAATGTGTGAGAGTATGGCTCAATAATTATTATTTGCCGTGCATGACGCACCAGGATATAATCTGACCTAAATATTTTCACGTTAGTACCTTTGATGGAATTCTTTTGTAACGCGTGGCCAAATGCATGCACTTAGGAAATGTCATTGCCCGAATCATGTGCAATTTGATCAAGCTGGACAAAAATTAATCTTTTGAGCCTGTCAAGGACCAAACGCTTTGATTGCTTTTTCCCCCTTCTTCATAAATTAATGCAAATTGACCAGGCTTCTTCTCGGCCTTGGCTGCGCAGATTCCAGATCTCAGAACAGCAGAGCTGGAGCTGACAGCAAGCTGGCTGATATCATGACAGGTAATTTACGACTAAAGACGTGAATGCGGCGGGGGAGAAATATTGAGACTGATGTTTTCTCGCACTCTCTTTAGTATCAGAAATTGTGAAATTAGTGTGAGACATGGTCAGGATCCGTTTTAGAAACCAAAACCTATCAACCTAATGGCAACACCATGAAGGCACCCAGAATCCATTATTTCCACATTTTGAGTAGCAGAATGGGGGCTGCGCGGTGGGGAGGGCCTGGGAGTTCGGTGTAGCAGTTTCGGTGTTTGTTGTATTGCTGTATTTGGTTAACAGCTCCATCATACATGGTGTGCAGTGATTTTAGTTTTCCACCCCAAACAAATAAAGAGACGCTCTTGCGTGTGGATTGTTTTTCTGTAGGGTGGAATGAGCTGCTTGTTGTCCAGATACCTTGTGCCTAATCCCTGCCTCCCCCCGCCCCAGCATATCCTCTGAAGAATCATGCATAGCCACAGGTAGCAAAAACCTCTGTAGGTTATCCTGTACTTACAAGTTATAGATCAGGTTAGTAGACATGTAGGAGCACCCACTGACCATCCTTTCATCGGCCACCTGGGATCTGCCATTCATGGAACACTCACTCACAGTGTTCACTCCGGAGTACATTCAGCAGAACACTCACTGCATCATACTTTATCAGTCTCACGCGCACACATACAATTCACTCTGCAACGCACCACCTCCAAAATCTTTGAAGTATGGCTAGGGGTACCTTAGTAGCATTTGTTAGCATGAAGGGCCCATGATAATTACTTTTTTGTTATTTTTGATGATGTCAGATGATAAAAGGACACGTGTGTTGGTCCTCAAGTTATTTAAAACGGGAAGTTTACACCACTATTGAAATGCTTGGATGGGATGTTCCTGGAAGAGGGGGCTGATGGAGAACATCAAAGAGAGGTGAGTGTTAGGGCTAACCACTTATGACTGTGCACTAGTGACTATGGTTGGCAAATTGTTAGGACTTCAGCTGAAAACCAATAGGCGACAGTTGTGAGGTGCGACACAGATATATGTTCTCACATAATGATCATTTTTTCCATCTGTAAGTCTCTCAGGAATGGTAGATGTTGGGCATCACCACTGGTGCTTGGGAGCCGATCATTTACCACAATGACTGGTCCTTGTTAAGAAATGTATAGAATTAAAGTGGGACACGCTCACTCTCGTTCCAGCATCCATTTGTATGCTATCAGATAAGTTAAATGATGTTTCAGCCTAATGACTTTCAGAAAATGTAGTCCTCGATTTTTGGTGCTTTTGCGATATGTATAAAAATCAGCAGTGCTGTATCTGCCACAATTCTGGTTACTTAATATTGAATAAAAAAGCAAATGAAGCTGAAGTCTATTGAGGTGATAATCGCAGGTTGTGATGGTCATACTGATCTGCTAGGTAGACTAGGTTTTTAGTCAGGAATGTTTGCTGCAGAAGCGATCGCCATGAAAACATGTCCACAAATGGAGCCTTTTGACCATCTAATTAAACAGGATGCCTGGCAAGATAAAGTAGACTACTCATGCACAATTTTCATAGAGCGCAAATGAGGTGCTCATAGAGGTCAGAAAACTGAGGGTGATTCTCCCTCTGTATTTCAGAGATCTTTTCACATGTTTTTCAGATCCTCCCCATTGTTATTTGCACTTATGTGCCTAGTTCCTGAAGAATTCACAGAACACCTTAACAGATGAAACACGTTGAAGTGTTCATTTCAAAGGATACCAATGCCATGTTGTATTGAGGATCCACATAAAGTCACTATAACTGCCATAATAATTTGTGAGAACAAGATTAAACAGATTTTAACAGCAAGAGTCTGCAATGTTGCAAGAACTGTACACCACAAATTTAATTACAGAATTTGACACGTTGTGGAAGATAACATTTCTTTTTTGTGCTTTCTTTTGTATTTCCTATTTTATTTATTGTGTGTTTACACAAAAAAGATAGCACTTAAAGTATTTGTTTTTTGCAAAATCCTTATCATACACAAAAAAACATTGGCAAATAATATGATATATGGCAGTAATACTTAACAGGAGAGCGTTACACAGTCAAAATATAGATCCAGAGTTACGATTTTTAAGTCTCAGCCGACCACTCCTATGTCCTTCCTGAGTTCTGACATGACCCCACTCAGAAACCAACATTATCTTCAATGTGGTATTGTAAAGAGGGATTACTCTACATTAGTAATCTGACAAAATATTCAACAGAAAAGTAGACACCCTCCAGGAAAAAAACACAACTGTATTAACTCCCCAACAGCCGGGAAAAATAGTCAGACAGTCCTGCAAGCTGAACTGGTTGAAAAGGTCTCAGCCCTGCCCATTGCTAACATACTTTTCATACAACAAAACGCTAATGATATTTTAGGGCAGGTCAAACAAGTTGATTGGTAGAGCATCCTCAAGGTCCTATAGTATGCTATAGATTAGGACACCTCTATTGGACAGACAATTCTCGAAACAATCCCCTTTAACTCCCATTACATGATGTCATGATGCTAAAATGTCCCCTCCCATAATTACATCACTTTTTGCTGACCAGCAGAACACCCATTGGCTGGCTCAGTCCAACATACAAATAGATACTCAGCTATAAATTAATTGTACCCTGTTTTTTGTTTGAAGATAACGTACGCTTCAGCATAACAATACCAAGGTCAAGAACATTTGACCCAGCTCTCTGATAGGTTCCCTTCCCCTTTTGCCCCTTGCACTCTGTACTCGCCTCCCTCCACTCGCCTCCCTCCACTCAGCTGGTGCCAGCTCTGCTTAGAAAAACTCGCAAGACACTGTTGCTGGAAAGTAATTCCTGCAATTTTATTTTCAATTGTTATTATATTCACTGCCAGAGCTCCTGAAACGTGTGTGGAACTGCAGCTGGTGTGTCTGGCTGGGGCTTGTCCCATCAGAAATGTTTCCCTTGGCAACAGTTAATTTGCTACTGGACCTTGGTGAGCTGATCACTGTTTCATCGTGTCAGCAGAAATTCAATTTTCCTGTGTGCTGTGGCCTCTGAACTAAAATATAAGAATGGCTTCTGTCAAAAATGCCCTAGGTCTGCTCCAAGATGGTCGGCCCGTGGTTCATTAATACACATAACACTAATCCTTATGATAGGTCTATTTTACTGCGACCACTACCGCTAGCTAAAATCCCTACTCATGCTCCACCTATACTTATAAAAATAAACAACAAACAAAACCCTATGTGCATGTGTGCCAAAAACCCCTGCACACATATGCTCTAAAAAGTGAAAACAAAACCCAATTATAGCTACAAATGTGATTATTCTTCACAATCACCATGCTCTCACTACGCTACTTATCTATGTTTTGGAAATACATCTCCATTGTGTATTTTCGTGTGTGAATCCATTACTCCTTTTTCTCTTCCAGAGCCGAGTGCAGCAAGAACGATAATAGTGGCAATCAGGCGCTATATAAAACCACTTACATTACATTAAATATACTAATTAAATTAATTCCATCTTTGAGGTATTTGCGTATAACAGCTTCAGAATAACTCCATGGAACTGGAAGCTTTTTCCCCCATTTCTTATTGTTGATTTTTGCAAATTGATTTAGTTGCCCTGAACCTTTTAAAAGACAAGCTCAAGTCAGGCACCTCGTTTCCAGATATGGCCTGTGGCACATCCGCCTCTCATGAGCTTCTCGCCAGCTTTACAGAAAGTGATTGAACAATAGGCTGATAGAAGTATTGCACATTTCTAAACAATGTTGGAAAATGTGGTAAAAAAGGGCAGTTCTTATGACAATTGGCTAGCCCATTTTTTTTTACATCAAACCTCAAAACTTGAAATGAGAACCAGAATAGAGGTCTGCCTGATCCACTGTGCACCCCAACACATTAACTGCCTGATTCATTGAATTATTTGCGCCGAAAACAGGGATTTGTACCCCATTCTGCCCGCAAATCCCCATTTGTCAAACAGGGATTTGCAGGCAGAATGGCGTACAAATCCCCATTTTCGGCGCAAATAATTCCATGAATCAGTTTTTCAATCTCTTTCCTTCCCCTACAATCCCATCCCATCTTCCCAAGTTGTTAGCCCTGTGCAGCCCTGTCCTATTCATGCTTCTCCCCGCCCCCACTCTTTACCTTGTTTTCCTTTCTTCTTCCCACGGGGCAGCACTGCCCCCATTTTGCCAGCCAGTAGTCTTGTACCAAAGCGATGTACTTCCTTTTTTATATTACTTTTGATATGGGGCTTTAAATGGGTGCTTTGCCGAACCCACCTTACAAGCTGCATTTGCTGGAGCCCTTCAGGCTGTCACTTCCCTTGGTGCATACACCTTGTATAAGGAAGTGTTATTTTAACCTCTTTACCTTTTAGCACAGGTTTCTCCACGTCAGCCCCTTGCTAACAAAGAAGGATTTATAGCTTTCAAGCAGGCATTTCGTTTTTCAGATCCATGCTGGCTGGCCCTATCGTGATAATAGGCGCTATTAACACCCGGCTGTATTCCTCTGTCTCCATTGTAATGCATGCACCTCGTAAGTGCCTCAGATTGGATTCCGCACCAGGCGAGGGGCGGTGGCCTTCCCAACCATCCTGTTGAAAGTGGCTCCCTCACATCTTCAGCTGGTCGTACCACACAGACCAGGTCCTGGTTACCCTGTGCGGGGTCATAATGTACCATTTACTTCAGACAAGCTATCAATGTTGTAAGACCACTGCAGTTATGATTTGGGGGAGTACAACAACTTCAGAACATGAACTGCTAGAAAGTGTGTGCCTGAGATCTAAGCCTCATAACATACACTCAGTTTCTCTGCTTGTTACAGAGTGGAGTTTGCCCGCTAATCCTGCTGTAAACTGCAAACCTACCTTGGAATGATGCCATCTTCCCCATTTGAAGAAGGCTGTGCATCCAGATGTCCCTTTGATTTTAAGTCCTTCTGGGCCTTTACTGCTTGCCATCAAACGTTCGCTAATGAGTTTAATGACTGACAAGTAGTGGGAGGTTAATTATTCATTGAGCCTTTGCATGGACGAAGTAAATACTTTTAGCTACAATTAAGGTCAGCCAAAGTAAATCAAGGGGTAATAAAGGTGTTAGCAGTTTATAACCATTACTGCAACCTTCCAAATCGTACAGAAGGTTAAGGGGGGTTGTTTTATCTTCCAAACTCATTGATGTTTTTTTCTTATCGGCTTCTTTTTTGGATCAGAGAGACCTTTCTTATTGTCTATGCATTTCTTTTGTGGGCTTATCGAGCACGAACCAGGGCTCAGAGTTTATTGGGAATGTGTAAAAGAATAGTCACGTGGAGGGGGAACAGTAACACGGTTGCCCGCTGTCATGGGTCAGTTCAGATGTCTAAAATAAGCCTCAGTGGGGAAGTACCGCGCTAGTTACGATGCCAATTTTTTGATTTTCACTACGAGGCAGAAATCACACCACCCTGAATACAAGCGAGAAATCAAAGAAATCAAGAGAGCCGCAGTCCTACTAAAATCAGAAAGGTGCGTTTTACAGCATATTTCTCAGAAGAAATAGGGGAAACAAATCCCAAAAATATACAGGCAACACAGAACATATCACATCTCAGCAACAGTTACTGAACTTGCTGGGATACCTTTGCAGCTTTCTGTTTTGCACTTGCCACTCGACATTCAACCAACTCGGGCTGTGGATCCCTGATACTGCTCAAAATCACTGAATTAAACCGCTCTAAAGGGGCAAAGTGGGGTTGCTCTCCGTATTGCTAAAGCCCAGTGTAGTTGGATTGGAAGGAAGGCAGAGGAAAGCACGCTAGTAAAGGCAGGGTATGCATGTTCACGCAAACATGATGAGGGTAGTGAGCGAACTAGACTCTGAAATCAGGGAGCGGTTTAACACAATGCAGTCTCTCTTCGTATAGGAGGTCGCGACTTTGCTTCTATTCCGGAATTGGAAGCATCCGTGTCCATGGCTGATTGGCAAACTTCATACTAGTAGACAAATTCACACGCAGTGCTGAAGTCAAGGGTAAACGCTGGTTGATGGAGTCTCGCCACAGGCGGGCTCCTTGATATGCTAATTTCTGGTGACGCCACATTCAATTGTTATGTTAATGAGTCACCCCACTTTTTTAGGACTTGATCCCCCGCTCACATACCACCTTTGGATGGGCCGAGTCCTTTCTTGCTTGTTCATGCGTGATTCTTTCATGACCGTGATCCAGTCCTGGTGACCACCTGGCACCACAGCCAAACAGGGTCTTGTCTCGCGATGGATGGGGGAGGATACTTGGACCGCACACAGGCCCCCTGGCAAGGGCGTCAACTCTTACCAGGATCCCCAAGCAGCATCTATGGCTATGTGTTCATTTATTTGTATAGTTTTATAAAGCGTGGACCAAGATCATGCAAGCAGATAACACCAAATATAGTCATCAATGCTCACACTGAACATCTTTTTATAACAAGTTATTCCAGCTAATTATTGTATTTCTAAGAAAAGATTCAACATGAGAATAGTCTTTTTTTTTCTCCAAACCTTACAATACATATCTCACAAGAGGGCCCAGGAACACACAATCCTTATCACTTGACAAAGTGTTTGAAGAGGCTAGTATTAGGGAGGGAGAAGGTTCAAAAGGAGAATAATGGGATGGTGAGAGATCTTTCGCCATGGGTAGTTGTTTCTGGGGCATGAGATTAGACAGAAAAATACTATCTTGCTGTGGTGTCGATACACCTGCTCTGCTGTGGGAGAATGTCATTATGCCTCAGGCAACACAAGCTGGTTTCTCAGCAAGCAGGAAGGAGACAGAGGTGTGAGGGAGTGGGGTGGTGGCCTGCGTAAGGGTCCGTGTAACAAGCTCGATGTGGGAAGCCTGGGGTTGGGGGGTGCGGGGACATGCAGTAGCTCTTTGTGGATGGTCTATGGAGTCCAGGAAGAGGAATTAAAAGTACTGAAAAAGTGATTGCGCGAGAGCTGGCTGTTAAGCCATCAGTACTCTCGAGTCATGGCCAGGAAGGTGGGGCTTGCAAAGTTAGAAGGAAGGAGGGGTTCAACATCCACCATGGATGGTAGAAAGGTCATGTGCCATAGATGTGGCTGGAGGGGTAAGGAAAGAGGGGTACTGGATGCAGGTCTGGCAAGCAGTTTAGCAGAAACCCAGAATGTGATGGGAGAAGGAGAATGGTCAGGCAGGGGGCAGAGCTGGAACACTTTGTAAGTGGAAGACTAGGCTATGTCAAGAATTGAGAGATGGAGAAAGCCTGCAGGGTAATGAGAAAAGGTGGTGTGGCTTGAACGGAGGAACACAGGCGACCCATGACCACACCCTGGTTGTGGAACAGTGACCGGTATTATGAGGGCTAAGAAGGCTTTGCCAAGTCAGTGTTGTATGGGGGTTTTCCAACAGAAAGATCATCAGATTGATCTAATACATTCAACATTTTAGATTGTGTGGTTCATCACATGGAGCGGAAATATCCATGGGTGTAGCCAGATTATTTAATTTGCGACTCTCTGATGATCTAGCTTTTGCATGGGTGTGCGCACGGCCTTGCATTTTAGTGAGTTTGTTTTGCAATGTATTGCAAGTGCACAAGTAGTGTCACGAAGATTAGTAGGATCAACATAGGGAGGACACAAAGAGTTGTCGTGGATTCGCCCGACTAAGGCCAGTGTTGAAAGATTGTTCATGGATCTGGGATTGTGAGAATCCCTACTGTGTGAAAGCCAACATCCATTTCTGGAGAGTGATTTCAGAGAGGGCAGAGGAAAGAAGTAGCCTTTATGTTGTTTAAGTTCAGGTGGTGTTGTCATCCAAAGCTTGATTTTCTCAAGGGTATCCGCAGTGTTTGCTTGCTCAACTGTTTCCTTAAAGTAGAAATTGTTATTATCTAGGTATTGGTAGACGATTATACATACCCAGGCTTAGCAGCACATTGCCAAGTGTGTTTTCTGGTAGGTCAGAAGAAGGAGACAGACCAGGATCTGCCATTTCAAGAGGTGTTCATTATGAATATGAAAATGCCTTACTTTCCCTACTCTAAGGTTTTCCCTACCTAACTCAACTAAACTAGGGTGCTCATTGTCCATTCTGAAGTCTGAAGTCAAAGACTGTCCTTCGTCCAAAACAAATCTTCACTGACCCTACCACTGTTCCTAAAATTCTTAAGACCAGAAGAATGACTCCCTTCTCCTGGGATTACTTTCAAGCAAGTACTTCTTAGTACAGGATCTTCAAATAGCTCTGAGCTATTCCTTGCATCCGTTCATTCAGTTATCTTAGGGGACTTCGCCACGGCCCTTTGTTTATTTCTCCTCTGCTTTTCAAGTTCCGCTCTATAGGTTCTATGGCACCCGAATATTCTTTTACTCTGTTCCTCTCAATTTTTGTTGACAGTTTCTCTTTTTCTGACAGAAATTAAACCGGTTGTATACCTTCTCTTTCATCATGAATTTCAATCTCCTGCATTCTGGTCTCCACACTGGGATCTGTGTTATGTACCCAGTGACAAGTGTCACTACTTTTATGTTTTTTCCATGCCCTGGGATGAGTAGGCCGAGTCCCTCAATGATTTTCACTCTTCTTAGAATGCAACCATTCACTGGGATGAGTAGGCTGAATCCCTGAATGCGTCTCACTCTTCTTAGGATTTAATAATTCACTGGGACGAGTAGGCTGAATCCCTGAATGCTTCTCACTCTTCTTAGTATACACCCACAGAGCAGCATCCGAGCTGCAGGGGCAGCACTACATGTGGTCCCCCCCTTACCCATCAAAGTCCAGAGATGTGCGCCGTGCCTGTTGGCTTCACCCTGCTATTAACGCTCATTTTTTGAGCTCACTACTCGGCTGCTGAGCCTTTGCAGCACCCCACACCCATGTGGAGTTCGTTCGCCGTGGATTAGCTTCCTAAAATGGCCGCCGCCTGCTGATCGTAACGGTGTGTACATTGGTTGTCCGGCAACCTGTATTCGAATGGCTATTAAGCCAATCGACTGCTACCGGAGGCGGAAGCCAGGACCCAGAAGAGTAAGGCCCCGAGAAGAAGGCCATTTCCTGTCTGTGCCTCAGTCCTCAGATCCCCAGCCAGGTCAGGAGCCCACTGCACCCTCTACAGCTGCAGGGGCAGCTTCACCCACAGAACACCATCCGAGCTGCAGGGGCAGCACTATGTGTGCTACCCCTTACCCAGCAAAGTCCACAGATGTGCGCCGTGCCTGTTGGCTTCACCCTGCTATTAACTCTCATTTTTTGAGCTCACTACTCAGCTGCTGAGCCTCTTCAGCACCCCACACCCACGTGGCGTTTGTTCGCCGTGGATTAGCTTCCTATAATGACCGCCGCCAGCTGATCGTAACGTTGTGTACATTGGTTGCCCGGCAACCTGTGTTCGAGTGGCTGTTAAGCCAATCGACTGCTACCGGAGGCGGAAGCCGGCCCCACAAGAGTAAGGCCCCGAGAAGAAGGCCATTTCCTGTCTGTGCCTCAGTCCTCAGATCCCCACCCAGGGCAGGAGCCCACTGCACCCTCTACAGCTGCAGGAGCAGCTTCACCACAGAGCAGCATCCGAGCTGTAGGGGCAGCACTATGTGTGCACCCCCCCTCACCTAGCAAAGTCCAGAGATGTGCGCTGTGCCTGTTGGCCTCACCTTGCTATTAACGCTCATTTTGTGAGCTCAGCACTTGGCTGCTGAGCCTCTGCAGCACCCCACACCCACGTGGAGTTCGTTCGCCGTGGATTAGCTTCCCAAAATGGCTGCCGCCAGCTGATCGTAACGTCGTGTACATTGGTTGCCTGGCAACCTGTGTTCGAGTGGCTATTAAGCTAATCGACTGCTAACGGAGGCGGAAGCCGGCCCCACAAGAGTAAGGCCCCGAGAAGAAGGCCATTTCCTGTCTGTGCCTGTCGGTGCCATAGGGGCCAGGGCACCCTAATCTAAGCTCCTCATCCGTGCGATCCCATACCAACTTGGAGAAATCAAAGTTAGGCCCCCTTGCCATCTCCCTCCAGCTTATTGTCATCACTGTATACCTATCTGCACTATACCGCTCCAGCTCCCCTTACCTACTGCTGCACATCGTATTTCGCAGATGCGCATTAGCTATTTCCCCTACCGTGTTTCCATTGCTTGATACACTTCAACATTCTGAACTCACTCAATGCCCAGCACTGATCGTGACCCCTGCCAGTAAAGTTCACACTCTTGCATTGAACCGCAAGACTGCTGCCGCCACTCCAAGGACCATAATGAACCATATTCACACGTGCCCTATGTTGTTACTACTGCTACCTCACCTTCATTGTCTTCTATATCTAACATTATTATGATTTTTAACGCTACGTCTAAATGCCTTAGGTAAATGCACACTTTACTAACCTTGAATCAGCCTATTGTTGACACACTATATACTTGTCTTTGTATTTCTTGGACACACAGTTTATTATCTATGTAGCATAGATGAATATGCCCACTTGTGCTAGGCCACTCCACTGCATAGTTAGCATAGCATAGTTGAATCAACCTCCTTGTTTGATGCCATAACTTTTGAAACTACCAGTGTTTGGTCACTCAGTCATCCAATGCCCAATGTACCTAACAATACCATCCCTGAATATCCCCGATGTTGCCCACTGTGCCTATTTTCAAGTTAGCCTATTGTAATCCACTGGGCCCATTCTGATTTTAGTCCATTTTAGTATACTGTGCCTATTTTGATCTTAGCCCTCTGTAACCCACTGTGACAAATTTGAACTTAGCCTTTAGTAGCCAACTGCGCCTATTTTGAGTCTAACCCATCATAGCCTATCGTAGCCTACTGCACCTATTTTGAACTTAGCCTTTTGTAGCCCACTGTGCCTATTTTGATTTTAGCCCTCGGTAACCCAATGTGCCTATTTGATTTTAGCCTTCTGTAACCCACTGTGCCTATTTGAACCTAGTCTATTGTAGCCCACTGTGCCTATTTCAACTTAGCCTTTTGTTTCCCACTGTGCCTATTTTGAACTCAGCCTTTTGTAGCCCACTGTGCCTATTTGAACTTATCCTTTTGTAGACAACTGTGCCTATTTTGAACTTAGCCTTTTGTAGCCCACTGTGCCTATTTTGAACTTAGCCTTTTGTAGCCCACTGTGCCTATTTTGAACATAGCCTTTTGTAGCCAACTGTGCCTGCTTCGAACTTAGCCCACTGCAACCAACTGTACAGACTCCACTCTGTTTAAAATGTTATTTCTTATACTACTTTGTATGTTCTACTAAACTAGTGAGCGCCATTCATGTATGAACCTGAACCCACCTGTACGAGTCTACTGCATCTTGTACTCACCTGAGCCCACTAGACCTAGGTTACGACACTGAGGTATGAACCGGAGTTTACTCGAACTAGCCAATTGTATTTGTGATTTACCCTAGCGTACCTGAACTAGCCTATTACATCCCATATGCACTTGGACTAACATCCTCCAGTGACCCTTGCATGCCTCGTACTTCAAATTATAAACCTAATTTAGTGTACTCACAGGCCACCATTTAGAAGGTGCATCAACTTATTATAAGCCACCTCCCATGCAATATCACACCATGAGCATTATAGCCCGTAGCATCCTAACCAACATATGTCTGGTGGATAATAAGCAGTAGACACCTTGCAGTAGTCACCTCATAACCATCAAGTGAGCTCTACATAACTCAACCTATATATCTCTAATCACCCCCAGCATTATGGAACGCCCTGACCTGAAGCCCTAAAGCGGCCCTCAAAGTATTCCATGTAGTCCACCCCCTCAGAAACTCTAGACTTAGAGCGAGACTCACAAGACTCCACGAGCCCCTGACTAGAACCTTACCTCCCGCCAATAAAAGATCCAATAATCAGAAGGTAAATATCACCCACCTTAATATCCTGAAGCCACTAACCACTCCCTCTAAAATGAAACCTACCCAATCCACTGTAGTGCCCCCCTCTTAAAGGAGGATTAATAAATGCCGTATCCCTGACTGCACACACTACGGACATCTGTGACTTGATTTTGGCCGATAATCTGGGCTTTCTTGCAATCACAGAGTCTTGGATACATGACGCAGCAGGACTCCTACTCTCTTTAGCAATCCCAGATGGTTATACCATTCTGAGACAGGACAGAACTAATATGCGAGGCGGCAGCATTGCTATCATTGCCAAGACTAGTCTAGGAATGAGAACTACGCCCACCCTAGTTTCTGAATCTTGTGAAGCGCTCACTATAAAACTTCCTCTTGTTAACTCCCAGATATTGACTGTCCACCTCATATACAGACCACATGGACCTATAGGGACATTTGAGGAGGATATCTACCACCTACTGTCCAATAACCTCAACATTTCTTCACAACTACCTGTCCTAGGGGACTTTAATTTGGGAAACAATGACCCACTTGACAAAAATGCCACCACCATGGCCAACTTTCTTTCTTAACTAGGCATAACGAAAAAAATTCTCGAACCCACTCAAACTAAAGGTAGAATCCTTGACTGGCTAGCAGATTACAACTGTACCGCCAACATCAATTCCATCGACCCACAACCTCGGAAAGACCACTTCCTCGTGTCCTTTCAATTCTCTACCTCTAGACCACTCTCTCCAGTGCCCACCATGGCACCGCCATGTCCAACTAGAAATAAAAGAGTAGCACCATGGAAAAAGTGATTCCCGCGATCCTACCCACTCTTAACCAATTAGCGGATCACTTAGACCCTGAAACGCTCGTTGACGAGTATAACAAAATCATATTAACCACTCTTGACAACATTGCCCCCCTAAAATTTAGACAGAATAATCCCAAATCCCATTTAAATAAATGATTCACCCCCGAACTAAGGGACTTAAGACAACTTAAGAGGGGTTGCGAAACCGCATGGAGGCTAATCCCCTCAGAAGACCATGAAAATAAACTAAAGGAAATCTCTTCCCACTACAAAAAGGAAATCCATTTGGGCAAGCGAAACTCAACTAACAAGCGTATATCTAATGCCAACTTGAATATGAGGGAATTTCTTACCATCCTCTAGGAATTAGAGTCACCCATCCCCATTCCGGATATTTGCTCCAAAGATAAAACATGGTGTTCAGATATACAACAAGCACTATCAAATAAAGTAACTATGCTCCAAAAGAAAATAGCTAAGAAAAAAGCCTCTCTCAATCAACCAGCCCAGACTAATAATCTGATTACCGACCCCCCGTCAAAGGATCAGGATTCAGCTGCACGATTCATGTTCTCAAAAACTTCTATCCTTGAGGTAGAGAAAGTCATCCTCTCTCTTAAGGCGTCCAACTGCCAGGGCGACCTCTGCCCTGCCCAGCTTATAAAGGACGCTGCCAAAGATCTCTCCCCATTTGTATCAAAACTAATCAATGCCTCATTCACATCGGGCACTGTGCCCACCAACTTGAAACAATCATGGGTACTACCTCTGCTTAAAAAGCAAACCCTAGACCCACTTATACCGACTAACTACCGTCCCATAATGACAGTCCCGTTTTTGCTTAAAATCCTGGACAAGATTGATTATAACCAAATTAAAACATTCTTGGAACAATATAAGCTCTTAGGAGCACGTCAATCATGATTCCGACCCCAACAGGGTACAGAGACTGCCCTCATCGATTTGAAGGCACAAATATATTAACTACGAGATAAAGGTAAAATGGCTCTTCTCCTGTTGCTGGACCTTTCGGCTGCATTCAACCTTGTCGACCAGAAGGTCCTTTGCAGCCATCTAGATTCAGCCGCACACTTTCCCAAAGAATCTATAGCCTGGATCGAGTCTTTCCTTAGCGACAGGTCTATGAGGGTGTACTCCCCTTCGGCTGCCGCTGACCCGATCCCCATCCTGTGCGGAGTTCCTCAGGGCTCATGCCTCTCCTCAACCCTATACAACATATTTACTAAGCCCTTTTTTGATGATCTGGACCTTCTTGGTATCACCTATACTAATTATGCAGATGATACCCAGATTCTCCTCCCACTTTTCGGGGATTTCAACAAGGATTTGGCCTTGGTAAATAGGGTGTATCTCATCATCCAGGAATGGATGGCAACCCATGGTCTATGCCTGAATGATGATAAAGCAGAGCTGTTCATCCTGGCGACCCATCCCAATCTCAAAATCTGAGGCCAAGACTATACCTCATTTGAGATATCATCAAGGTGTCTAAGGAGGTGAAGAGACTTGGCTTCTATCTGGACTCCACCCTCTCGTTCGACAAACAAGTGAAATCCATGGCTTCTGCCACAGCTTACACTTGTTAGCTCATCAGAGCAGGTAAACACTTTCTCTCAGGTAACAATTGCATTATCTTAGCTAGAGCCTTGATTCTGTCAAGGCTCGACTATTGCAATGCCCTATACATTGGCGCTAACAAATCTATCATCCACAGAATTCAAATCCTACAAAATAATGCCTTGAGAGCAGCTATTGGCGTGTCCAAAAGAGCGCACATATCTAAAATTAGGCACCAAAACAACTGGCTGTCCACCCAAAATAAAATCTATCTAAAAGTTGCATCCCTTGTTCACAAAGCTTTAAACAATGCCGCACCTAGCTATCTCACGGACAAATTCCTGAAGAGACGTTCCACCCGACCAGCAAGAACCTTCAATGCCAATAGCCTTATCATACCGAGATTTAGTCTGGTTAAGGTTGGGGGAGGCAGCTTCCAGGTCCGAGTGGCCCAACTATGGAACTCACTGCCACACCCACTACGTCAGGAGCAGCCTTTTTGGAAATTTAGGCCCAACTAGCTCAATCTGCTGAAGGCTGCCAATGACTAGTTGCTCACTAGCTCTTACTAAACCCATGATACCTCCTACTGTATATATATTTACTCACCATCCTGCAGCCCTTTTGTGCATCTCCCCTTTCTAGCTAGTGATTTGATGCCCTGCTAGTGCCTGTATATAGTCTGTTTTGATTGTAATCTTTAACTGACCTCTATGGCCTGTATATATTTTGCTTTGCATCTAATCCGTAATTAACTGTTGTCTGCCTGTATTTATTCTGCTGTGTATGTAATCTGTAACCATGTAACCTCAAGCCTCACATACTCTGCACTGCTGCGCCCAGCTACCTTCGGGTTTGGTGTGCATTATAAGTGAATAAAACAAACAAACAAACAAACAAACAACCATTCACTGGGACATGTAAGCAGACTCCATTGGTTTTATTTGTTTTTCTTACTATGTCGAATATGACTGTGCCTCTCTTTATCTGTGCCTTGTTACTCAGGTCTCCCTCTCTCCCCATTACCTGTAATGCAATATAGCTGCTTCACCGGGTCGGCACTCTCCTTCAGAGTCTCTCCAGGGTTTGTCATGACAGCTGTCTTACTCGCTCCTTCTTCTTCATCTGACATGCTTCGGTTCTGTCCTCTCTGTGTGGTTTCAGTATTGAAAGGGGCTTCCACTCCTTTTCTTTCCGAGGCACCACTTCTCTCTTGCACTTCTCTTATGGTTACTTGCCGTAGCTCAGACACTTTCCAGCCACAACCTCTCTCCAACCTTTCTTGTGCGTCTCTCCTGGGACTGTTATCCGACTGGCAGACTTCCTCTGGTCAACCCCGTGAATATTGCAACTCATGCAGTTTCTCCTTCTAGCTGCTCACCTACATGGAAAGCAGCATTCTCTCTGGGTTACCAGCTTCCCTTGTCCAGCTTGTTCGAAATTCCCGGGTCTCTCTCTCTTGCTCTTTTGCTCCTCCCATTTTTATGATGCTGCTCTGTGGCTTCCACAGTTTCTCGTGGCGGTCCTTTCTTTGTGTTGAAGTTATACTCATTATAACTCCTTTGGGTTTCTTCGTCCCAGTACTTAACAGGTACTTATTCTTTTTCACTCCTGGGTTTGTACTTGTCTCAGTATTAGGCTAGTATTTATGTTCTGAAAAGATCGCACAATAGCATATTTAAGAGGATTCTGGTTTTCTGTCAACTGATATGGTCTTATCAGACTTCTGAGTGAGATGCAAAGGGAGTTCCTCATCGGAATCAGAGTCCTTGTCCCCAGGGCTGGTGGTCCCTCCCTGTGAGGTCCTGTTTGCTGTCACCTCCCTAGCCTGTGATTCATCACAGTTTCCATGCTCTTGTTGAATAGAATAGAGCATGGAGTTGCACCTTTGGGTAGCCCAGGGACTGGTGATACAAGAACAATTCAATGTTTGCCAGGTAAGGGTTTTGTATCAGATTAGTGGGGTCGATTCTTTGAGGACTTCTCGTCGATAATATATGGCGCTGAAGAGCGATGAACGAGTGACTCTCTCGCAGCTCCACAGAAAGATCAAAGGGAATGCGTAAGCAGCTCTTTCACCTGTGTCTGTAAAGTACAACTTGCCGTTGACTACCGCCAAAGTGGCAGTTTCAATGCTTTAACCACATCTAAAACCTAAACCCTATGGGGCAGAAATGGGAATGGGGAAGGGCAAAAGGTGAATGGGGAATTACCGGTCCCTCCAACCCTGGAATGGACCGGTAATTACTCCATTCACCATGCCGGATTTCGGACGGTTTCTGAGGCAACCATGGAGCTAATTACTCCATGGTTAGCTCCAAACCCGGAATGAGGCCCATTGTTTTCAGATGTAAATGGGAACATGTATTCATAGTCAACTGAACTAAAGATCAAAGTCGTGCTTTGGTGTGAGTTTACTCCACTCCTTTGCAGCAGGTTACTCAGCTTGGTGGCTGGTGATACGGCCCACACAGTGGTATTTCATCAAAAGCAGTCATTGTATTATACATCTTTTTTGCCTAGTTAAGAGAAAATTACGCTATATCATTGTTGTATATCGTGTTTTTAACAAGGTCACTTTCCTCATTTGCACATTACTCGTCCATTTTTTCCATGGGGTCGTTTTCTCCCAAAAACAAGGTATATATTTATTTGTTATGTGTTTGGGTGTAGTGAATGGGGCTGGTAGGTAGCAGTGTGCGGTGGTCGGGGTGGACTAGATGGGGTGTTAAATTAATTCTGTGGCTGGCCCCTGCCCGATATCTGCTCTTTGTGATGTCCAATTTATATTTGCCTATATATTTTGTGCATACCACAAGCCTAGCAGAGCTCAGTTCACTGCATCGAAGTGCTGAAAAAATACAGTCAAAAAAGCAATGAAGAAAACTATAGAAGCATTCACCAACCAGCGTGACAGTGGCCCTCATTACGACCCTGGCGGAGTGGGTTTACGCCAGCGGTATTCGCTGCGGACCCGTCCGCCCTACTACGAGTTCCCGTAGCGCCATGGAGCGTTTTCCGCCTGGTTTTTCCGGGCGGAGAAATCCATGGCGCTACGGGACCTTGTTGTTAATTACGCCACCGTATTTTACGGTGGCGTAATTAACGCCTTCCCCACTCCCATTATACCCTATGGGGCAAAAATGGGAATGGGGAAGGGTAAAATGGGGAATGGGGATTTACCGCCCCGCCAAGGTCGGAATGGGGCGGTAAATCCGCCAACCCCCATGGCGGTATCGGCAGCTTTCCGCCGTGCTCCATGGTGCATATTGCGCCACGATTTCCTCCAGGGTCGTAATGAGGGCCAGTGTCTGTGTTGGAGCCTCCAGGAGGCAGTTTTTCAAACATGTACTGTCTCACAATGTGCAGCTTTGTGTACTGGCCATTAAGCTCGTACATTTCCACATTCTACAGGCAACAAAAACATCAAATACGTTTTGTTAAGGGCTTTTAGCTCGCGCGTACTCAGTGTAGTCTCTGGATTTACCTTGGCACTTGCCAGACTGGAACACTATGCATTATGTCCCTGCAGGTGTTTTACAACCATTGTTAAGTTATTAGCCGCCCACCCCTCTGCAGGGCAGTTAATGGCCATGTGAAAAGTACTGGCGCTTGTGTAATTAGCAATACCCGATATTAGGAATACATGTCATCTGGCAGCCTCTGACAAAAGGGTAATAACCCCTTGCTGAAGAAAATAGGCAAATTGAAACATGGAAGCGTAAATACGGAGGGACAGCTATGGTTTAATTTCTTTAAGTCATGGAACTTTGAACTACTAAACGGCAGAACCATTAGCGACTATCCGGGAAAATCAACATGGAGAAACCTCATATCCAGTAGTACATTGGACTATATGTACGTAAGTCCTACCATGACGACCTGGGTCACAGATATGAAGATCAAGGATAATGATTGGAGCGACCATGCTACTCTCACACTCTCTTTCAATTACATTACACAATTTATATCGCATAAATCTATTGGCGAGTTGAAGACGAATCATGCTCTCTCCAAGATACGATGGTCTGACAACAACATTAAACGAGCTATAGAGCACACAATCAACTATCCAAATCTGTGTCACACAGAACTCTTAGCCATGACCAGCAAGGAGATTGAAGAATGGATCGCAGCATTCTCAAACACCTATGCAGCGATTAAAACAAATATGCGGGCCCCTGAGACCAAGACCACTAATATATTCGATATTGAAATTAGAGATGCCAAACGAACTCTAAGAGCTGACCTGAGGAAATTACGTAAAGCTTCCACTACATCGTACAACTATCTGACTCTAAGCAAGAAGCTGAAAAATGCCTACAGAACATGGCTAAAGCAGAAACGCTATGCAATAAAACTGCTCAAATGGCAAACAACAGTCCAAACGTTATGTACGGGGAACTCCCGAACCATATGGGGATTACTGAGCACGGCTCGTGGTGACACCAGTATCCCCTTAACCAATTCAATCGGCATTAGCCAATGGGAGGAATTCCTGAAAACCCGGAACGGCACGGACCAGGCAAAGCCACAGGAGAGGATGCCCCAGGATCCACTTTCGACCCCTTTCAAAGTGTCAGTCGAATCTCTGATAATCAGGATAAAAAAGCTCAAATCCTCAAGAGCTCCGGGACCCAACGGCTTAGCAAATGCCGTATTAAAGAGCAACCCGGAGTATTGGGCAGAGGTACTCGAGATCCTCTTTGAAAAGATTCTGAAGGAAGGTCAAATCCCTGAATCCTGGCAGACTGCAATTTTGATCCCTGTGTATAAGAGAGGCGACCGCTCAGACCCTTGTAATTACCGTCTACTTTCAATGCTGGACTGCACGGGCAAGTTATTTGCAGCATATCTTCTACAGGAACTCCAAATATGGGCAGACAGAGAAAAGATCCTTGATTGTTTCCAATGTGGATTCAGAAGCGGATATTCTACTACACATAATCTGGTAGTAATGGATATTCTTTGTAACAAGGCCAGAACATCAGGTAATCCACCTTTATACGCCTTGTTCATAGATTTTAAGTCCGCCTTTGATCTAGTCCCCAGGGAACTACTTTGGGCCAAACTTGAAAAATTGGATGTCCTAAAGAAATACTACATTACCTCAAGTTATTGCACTACAATACCACAGTTTCCCTGAAGCTGGACGCGAAAGGGAATATGACTAACAAGATCAACCAAAACTGTGGCGTGAAACAAGGATGTGTTACGGCACCAATACTGTATAACCTGTTTGTCCACGATATACCTAAAGCACTATCATTGGAAAACAACTGCCCCCCCAAGATTGGATCCACTCACTGTGTAGTGCTAGCATACGCTGATGATTTAGTCATCTTGGACCACACTATCAGCGGCATTCGTAGATCAGCTGAGGCACTATGGTCCTATACTCAATCCAATGGGCTGGCTATCAATCTAAATAAAACACAGATGGTAATGTTCAGTTCCAAGAAGACAGCAAGAATCGGTCTAAACATATATGGGACGGCAATTAAATATACCCCATATTATAGATATCTGGGTGTCGAGGTTGAGCCCAAGGGGCACTATACCATTTGCAAACAAATTAGAACCACAAGAGCTGCCCAAGTAACAGCACTTATTTATCGTTTTTCTACAACTCACTGTGGCTATACCATCTGGGCAGCACGCCAACTATACCTTCAGGTCTTAACACCAATGATAATCTATGGCCTGGAGGCATTGCAATTGATAGAACTTGACTGGCTTCAAATCCTCGAAGGAAAATTTTGGAAAAAAATACTCGGTCTCCCGGGCTGTATCCCAATGGCCATCCTTAGATTAGAGCTCGGCCTTATTTCCTGGAAGTCTCTTGTACTCAGGAAAAGAGCCGAATTATATCTAAAAACAACACCTGATACAGCCAACTTATTGTTAGTGGCGATTCATTGCGAAATTAACAAAGCATCTTCATATTCTTTTATGAAAAAGAACATTGTTAAATATCTTGAAGAGATCGGCTGGACCCAAAAACAACAAGAGGTCTCCCCTCCTGTGCTGAGAGCGCTAGCCAAGAAATCTGAATTACACGATTGGATTAGCAATTTTGCACACTTGGAAAATCTAAAGCGCTATAAATTTGTGCAATTCATGAATTACACACTTAAGAAGCCATTGCCATATCTGAATCTATGCCCTTCGCCACGGCTACGATGATTCATTCTTTTGCTAAGGATCGATCAGTTTCCTGTACTGGCCATAAGTGGGATTAAGAACAATCTCCCCCTACCTGAACGTTTCTGCAGGTTGTGTAAGGACAGAATGAAATCGGAAACGGGCAAACATGTTCTTACCAGATGTGTCGCTATGATAAAGGTCTACACAACATTTTATACAGATTTTGTCCATAACTTGGAACACGTTGGCAGTAATGAATTCTGGCAAAGAGCCGTTAACGCAAAGGGAAACGGGATGAAATTATACATTGCTATGTACAATGTTTGGACGACTGTCGAGAAATCATTGGACATAAACATATAGCGAACTGCCAATTCATGGATGTTCTCCTTCCTTTTTACTATGGGAAAGTTTTTATCAGGAAAAACTGCTTATAAATTTGCCATCCGCAATTACTATTTGGACTTGTAGTCTCGAATATGTAAAAGAATTAATACTTATTCACTGGTGGACCATGGACACATTCATATATCCGCTTAATTTTGAATTCCGAATGTAACTCATTTTTCTTCTTATTCTCAATTTATTATTTTTTTTTCTCTTCTGCTTATTTTGTTTCTTATGCTACTATTTTCTTTATTCATTTAATATGCTAGTATTTATCTTAACGATCAATTGTTTTTTCTTAAATGTAATTTTTATGTCATGTGAAAAGCTTATAATAAGCTATAACACATTAATAATAAATTAAATTAAATAAGGGTAATAATCCGAGGACATATAAAAGATCACATAGTCCTACATTCACTATAAGTAGCACCGGGAGTGAAACGTTCGAATCTTGAGAATCATTCAGGATCTAGGCCTTCTGGGTCGCTCTCAGATTCACCTTGCCAGTTCTGTTGCATCTCGCTCTGTCCTCTCCCACCTTTGGCACTGCACTTGCCAGTCTAGGCTTGCTTTCCCTTGCGTCCCTCAATCCTGAACATTTCTGCCACTGCCTTCAACCACTGAACCTCCACAGCCCATATACCTCAGAAAGTCTGCTCCCTGGCAGCCATCTTTCAAATACTGTCCTCCAAAGCCTCTTCCCTCCTGCAGGCTTTTCAAAAATAATTGGGTTTTCTGGCTAATATACCTCAGAGTGTCTGCTCCTTGGCGGTCATCTTTTAACCACTGGCCCGCCAAAGCCCCTACACTCCTGTTGGCCTTTCAAAAATAGTGTTAGGTTTCTGCCTACTTTATCGCAAAGCATCTGCTTCTCTGCTGCAATCTTCGAGTGACTATTTGAAACTCCAACTCTCTTTTAAAAAATAAGGGTCAAAACTTTGTCCCCACCCCTTTGGTTCAGTGCTAATGGCGTTACTGACCCTCCCTGCTGGCAATATTGGCAGCTTTGTGCCTTGCTCACCCCTTGGGCAGCATCCAAGCTCATAAATGCCCTGACCGACCGCAGGGCAGGATAATAATGATAACTTACCACTGGTGCAATGGACTTGCAGTAAATGTCCACGTGAAACGTTGCCCACGTTAACGTTGTGTAATTGATCAGCATGCGTGTGGTATTATCACGGAGAGGAGGGTGAGCCAGCCATGCTGGGATTCAAACCTGTGAGGTTTAATCTCTTGTTAGTTTTAGAAGTGAACTCTTTACTTGTCGGTGTAAGGCAGAATTATATGCAGTACCCTTTGGGAACACCACACACAATTAGGACTACAAGTGACAGTACAAATTCACCTTTGGTACAAGCCTGTACTACACAGTCAGATGGCTGAGTAGCCAGACTTATCTCAAGACTGAAGTGAGCAGTATCAATAGTTACACAAAGGACAGCAATTACTATGATTCAAAGAAACACTGACTCAAGGTTTCTGAGTAAAAGAATATACATGTATTTACACGTCAGTTATTAAACATTTCACTCTTATCAAACAGTTGAAAGATCAAGTTTCTAATACACTACTCCACACCCAATAGATTCTGGACAAATTAGGCTCAAAATGAAGTGTGAGCAAGATGGCACTCCAGTAATAAAAAGGGGGGGAAAAACAAAGTTAGACAGAAGTTGAGCAGCACCAACAAGTAAATAAACAGGGCAATCTAGAAAAAGGAACTACAGTGAGGAAATCAAATCAAGAAGCCAAGGCCAAAGTCAATGGACCAAAGTCTTTGCAGAGGATCACACAGTTCAGGGTAGTTCGCGGTTAAGTCTTTGTCAAGAGTTCAGAACGAAGTTGGTTGGACGAAAAGTTACTTTAAAGAATAGCGAAGGACAAGCCCTCGGATTGGCGAAAGATTTCACACACTTTCACTGCGGCTGGATGAAACGAACAACTGGGTTAGCACAGTACCTTTAGAGCAGAAGAATGCTGTAGCTGAGGCAGATGTTCATGGCAGGTCCTGTAGGCTCACGGTTCCTGAAGCAACTGTCGGACTGACAAGAAGGAGGAAGACTGGAGGGTCCTGCACTGCCCATGGAAGAAAACAGCAGCAGAGCAAAGCGACGAATAATAAAACGCAAGCAGGGTCCCGTCCTCCTGGCTATCCGGTTCACTGTAGCTCTGTACAGCAAATTCGACCAGAGGAGGGAGGCCTGGCGAGCAGTTTGGCGAACTGGTTGTTCCCACCAGCTCAAGGGGAGAAGATTCCTTGCAGATCTTCCCTGTCGTCGAAGTTTGGAGATTCGATCCCGCAGCAGGGTTTCACCGGGAGCTTCAGTTGTGGTAGAGGTCCTCTTCTGTTAGCTTCTCTTCGGTTCTCTCGATCCAGTGGCGACTCTGGCTTTCCAGCCACAGAGACCTGCTTTTTATGCAGTTTTTCCCCATTCACACATCCTGGCTGTCAATCACACAGCAGGGTGGCTGTCCCGCCAGGACAGTCACCACAGCCAATCATATCAGAGTGCGACATGGGTCTCCAAGGAGACCCTGTGCAGTGAGTCCTAAACCCCTCCCTCACATCCTGTCCCCCTCAGACATTCAGGCGCCTAAAGAGGGCTTCTTTGCAGAAGGCCATGAAAGGACGGCGAACAAAGGAACCAAACCTGGTTTGGCACGCAGAGTAAAACACGAGAAAGACCTTTACAAAAAGAAATGGCGAATAAACCCAGCCGGAACCGTATAAAAATATATATGGTCCAGTGGGTTTAAGTTCGAGGCTACCAAGATAGCCTAAAACAATACCAAGTCTATATAAAATAACCGCGGTAGGAAAAATAGGTTAGTTACCACTGCCACCAGCCAAGTCTTAATGAAAAGGGAAAGAAACAATGTTTCATGAGAGACAGACAAAAAGGGATAACTTTACATGTTCTGGGAGACAGTAGTCAGTCCCAGAAAATGGAGTCTGAGTTTGGAAGTCTAAAAAGACAACCCTGTGTCACTGCACTGAAGGTGCCGTGTAACACACAGTAAAAGGATGATGCCTATGGAGTAGGAGAGGCTCCATAGTCTATGAACACAAAACTGTTAAACACACACAGAAAAACACATGTAAGAGTGGGAAAAAAGGCTCACACTCTTACCAGGTGAAAAAAAATGAAAGCTAGAAATCCAGCAAAGCTGCTGAGGGACTGAGTAGGTAAGGGAAATTAGCCATTCTGGAGAATTCTCCCTAATAGTCGGTGCCGTTGCTGGCTGGAGATGCAACCAGGAAACCTGCCCCCACTGTATGCACGGCGCGTCTCAGTCTAACCTTTGGAGGAGGAACACAATATGCTATTCATTAAGATGTAATCTTTGCAAAGTTAGATAGCATACATTACTTTGAATTTCCCCACCTTACCCATAACTGAATTTTCAAATCGTAACTTGTGATGATCCTGGAACAGGAAAAGAAGACATTCTGAATGATTTGAGTTTCTTCCCAGTGAAAACCCATCCACTCATTCAAAGTGTATTTTTCTGGAGCAGACTGATAAGGACATGTTAATATTTTACGATGTCTATCTGCCCGTCTTGAGAGTGTGGACTCTGTGGGGGGATTAAAACGGATCTCGCGATAGTGGGACAGGAATGTTAGCAAATAAGGTGAGCACCTCATTGCAGACCCAGAGGTGGACAGGTAGTGCTTGCTCTGACGGTGAAGGCGGTTGGGGAGGGGGGCGGTCGCGGGCTGTACACAGGCCATTAACGCGCACATCACACCTATCTATGAACAGATGAACGGCTTCTGAAGTGCGAGCGTTTTGCTGTGTTGCAGGAGCCCAGTAACCGCGATGACGGCAGCAGAAATGTCTGCAGGTCGAGATAACCCCCCTTTCAACAGTTTAAAGTAATGGGCCTGCTTCCCATACCTCTGTGCTTTAGCACAACTGAAAAATGCCCCTATATCGTGTCACGGTCAATCCTATTTCCCTAAATATGGCTATGTTACGGTAAATGCAGTTTGTGACTTGCTGGGTGAACTTAAGTGTGTTTGCGTTTGGATGCAGAAGGATTTCCCCCAATCAGAACTCTTGCTTTATTCATTTCCCCTCGCAGTTTGCACGTCACTCGGGTTTGCCTCTACTAGGAAGAAAGGGGGGTTATTGTATAATCTGCCCCTTGTCAAACATGCAGCACTGCGGGAAGGAGCTATGGGTCATTAGGTCTGGCATGTTGGTTGTACCCAGTGGGGCTGCAGTGGGGGCGTGGCTGAAGGTTTTAGGCACCGCCTACAAGGAAAATCAGGACAGGGGCGTGGGGGGGGGGGCCCTTCCTCTGCAATAGGCACCCTTAGAGCCATGTATTACACGACAGGGTCTTAGCATCACTCATCTCCTTTTATTTGTGTAGTCTGCCGGCAGCGATTCATTTTGCCCTGGAGCAGAAAACAAACACACTGGGGTTGGCCCAATTTACACTTCAGAATGAAAAACCAACCTATCATCACAAAGACGCAAAGACAGTTTCCTCAAGCAGACTCCTCACACGTTATAAAATGTACTGCTTTGAAGAGCCTATGTGGTTTTGTACTTGAAAAAATGACACTCTGCAATGTTTGTCTTGATAACATGGTATTCCAGCAACTCAAACTTGACAAACTAAAACCATTTTTTTTTTAAAACTGAAAACTTCCAGTTGATTTTCGTGACTTACTACTTAATTTTTTTTGTGGGAATGCAACCTGCATTCATCAGAGCAATGGGATGCCATGCTGATTAAAACAGTAACTAATAGCAGGGGATGCTATTATAAATGTATATTAAATAGATCTCAGTTGGCCTATGTGCGACGCGCAGTGAGTCCCGGCATTTACGACTCCTGTTGTATTACAATTTGGTACTTGCAGTCCTGCATTAAATGCTGGCAAAATAAAACTGCACACCTCACATCACACCTCTGGGACCTCAATATGGTTCTTGTAGCTTTGAAGCGCAAACCTTGCGGGCCGATAGCCTCTGTGGACATCCGGCTGGTAATGCTAAAAACAGTTTTGCTGATAGCCCTCACCTCTGCGCGTAGGGTCAGTGAGCTGCAAGCGTTGTCTTTGTGCAAGCTCTTCAACCACGTTTCACAATGACAATCTCATCTTGTGCATTCACTCAAACTTCTTGACCAAGGTGACCTCTCCATTTCATCCGCATCAAGAGATCTGCCTGCTGGTGTTCTTCCCGAACCCGCAGTCAGAGGCAGAGAGGCCCCTGTATTCATTGGACCTCAAGACGGTCCTAAAGTTTTACTGCTCTCGGACATACTCCTTCAGGAAGTCTGAGGCATTGTTTGTCACTTTTGGGGGCTCCTCCCCCGCCTCTCAGGTTTCCAAGGCTTCCATCGCCTGTTGGATGGTTCAGGCTAGTTCAGAGGCATTTACAACCATGGGCAAACCGGTCCACGGCTGTCGCATGTCAGAGACTTGCTTCTTGGGATGTCATCACCAAGGCAGCTACTTGGGCCACTCCGTGGGCTTTCTGGAAGCACTATTCCCTGGCCACCAGCTCCAGTTGTAATGCTGAGTTTGGTCAGGTGGTTTGTAGAAGCTGTTTACTTCTTTCTAGATATGAGGTAGGCTGTCATTGCTCCATCCTATGGTCTTGTTCGGTGAAATCACCTTCAAGGCTGGAGCAAAGGGGACAGGACTTGTGAGTAATTAAAGTTACTCGCCGTAGTGACTAGAGTACTCAGCCCATAGGTCCCTTTCCTCCATACATCCCCCCACCTTCCCCCGCTTGTATGGCAGGGGCTAATATGTAATAAGTGCAGCAAGGTATCTAAGTGTCCGCTGTGTTTTAAGGGGTCTGAGGTGAGGCGGTGGAAGTCTGCAGCCTCTGCAGGGGGTTCCCACACCCGAGGCTGCACCCCCATGCGCTGTACTGAATTGAAAGGGGAAGCTCAATTCTTTGCTGCCAAAGGTTCCAGTACGTCCACATGTTGGAGGACACCCACAAGGATGGAGGGAAGGCAATTATGAACTATGAGTACTCTAGTCACTACGGTGAGTAACTTTAATTAATGCACATGGCAGGCTGAATTGCCATTTAGCATGATCACTGCGCATGGCATTAGCACTTGTGAGCCATGTTGCTTTCCTAACAGAAAAGTGAAAGAAATCAAGTACTTTAATATTTGGTGGTCAAGAGGGCTTGACTGAGGAGTCTGCTAGGAGGATTTCTTTTACTTATGCTACAACGCTTTCAGCTTAGGGAGCAGTTTGCGATTGAGTGTTGGGGACCACTGCATCCTAATGGAGGAGACCCGTGTCTTGATTTTTCCCACCACAGTATGTTCTCTTTTCCCCTTTTTCCCACTTCACTTCACCAAATCATAATCGCCCGCCCTCATAATACTATTGTTTTGATTATAAAGGTTATGCATATTTAGCATCTCAAAACATTTCAATATTATAGTAATAACACCCGATCTGGCAGGTTGGATCAGGTGGCAACGGCCCAGTGCCCAGGTTATAGGCCCGAGTGCAGCAAGGATTGAGTGTCAATGCTATTTGCACCCCAGGTTTTTAATCCAGGGTACTGATGGCTATGTATTTTGTTTGAGTAATGGGCCTTTGCTTGCGCCGTCCAGTTCATTCAAACAAAATACATATCTAAGATGGCCGCTACGGAGATGGAGGAATGAGCGACATGATGAGCCACTCTTCCATTTCCATTGCAGCTGGCGTAAGCGGCAGCAGTGTTGGTGCAGCCGCCAAAAGGATCAAGTAAGAGGGTTGGGGAGGGCAATGAGCAGAGACCGGAGGGAAGGGTAGAAGATGGTGATTAAGCCGGGATCTGAGCAAGCTGTGACGCCCCGGTGCTAATTACAGATTAGTTGTATTGAGGCAATATTAAACAAAGTGGCGGGCTGACCCTGTCGGTAACGGCCCTAGCACAGTGAGGGTCCTTCAACAGAGGCTCCGTTTCCATTACTGCAAGGGTCGGCCTGCCGCTGAGTTTAATATCGCCATTTGCACCCATGTAGTTCACTACATGGGTGGGAACGTACTGTAGAGGAGGAGCTGAATGTCTCTGCCAGAAGTTCTGCCCCCATTTTTCCTATATGTTGGGAACCGGAAATTGCGACATGCGTAACACCAGTAATGATGCCTATATCGCGAAAAGCCTTCGAGATGAGGTATCCATTGAGAAAACCCTATCTGATGTATCTTTAGAGAGCTGACGTATAAAGATGAATAAAAGAGAAGAGGGTGGCATCATACAAAGTGAAGATGATGCACCAAGAAGAAGGACCGAATAAGAGAATGTATAGACCATATAGAATCTGATGACGAAATAAAGAGTCGAGGAAACTTTCATATTCAGAATGAAGATTGTATGTGTGAAAAGCACTGCAGAAAATGCAAACCATTTTATAACTGTACAGATGCTGTAACACAAGTAGACTAAGTGATCATAAAGACTGGCTATAAGTAGTGAATAGGCTGCAGGCAGTGCCACCACTATATAGAATCTGGATATTCGATATTGCAACTTTAGTAAGCCAAGACCCGTGAAGAGAAGGGCTGAAAGTGTGGTGCAGCAGAGAAAAAAGCTGAAGCTTGAGGAAGGATCGAGAAGGCTGTCTGGCCCAGTATCAGGGATTGGGCCAGCCAAGAACTGGTTATCTATTTTTGAAGATACTAAGGCTGCTCGGAACGCAGGCTTATATCATACAGTACAGCCCGCGTTCCAAGCATCCTGTTTGGCTAGTGCCCCTATCTGGGTGCTAATGACAGTTACATTTCTATATGCCCTTTTTATTGGTATATTGGTATATGTATAGTTTGCCTTCAGTTTAGTGCAAGGGTCAGCAACCTGTAGTAGAAAATCTGGAGAGCGGTTGCAGGTCCGTCCTTTAGTACCTAAAAAGTGACTGTTGTTCAATTCAATGGATGTTTCACAGGGTGTAGTGGAAGGGGGCGGGGGTGTTTATGGACCATCAGGCAGCAATTTTTGGATAGCTCCCTGATGTTCCCTAGGCTGCAGGGATCCCTACCCCCAAGACAAAGACAATTTGAAGGAAATATATTCGGGCAAAAGGCTTATACTGGGGATTATGCAGGTTCCTTTGGGTCATGGACACAAAGGAGATGGCTTCTCAATGCCCGATTATATATACAACTTGATGATGATGATGATGATGATTATTCTTGAAAAGCAATTGCATAGCTGTGCTGCTTGCAGCTTGCTTTCTTACATTTCTGTGAGATTGTGAACAAAAATATAGGCCCTGCAGGTGTGCCAGGCTACCTTCCTGCGTGTAAATAAAGGTGAGACAGCGAAGAAAGACGTAGAAACATAAAGGATCTTTGGAAATATGTAAGGAGAAAGTGTTCAAGGAACCATGGACACGTTAAGTAAATGTCCATTAAGAAAGATGTTTGTGACACTTCCCTGATGTAGGTCTATTTTAGACCTAAGATGTTTATATATGTTTATATTCACTGAAAAAACATTAAAGTGCAGTTAAGTTGACCAGGTTTGATGCAACGAAAACCTTGAAATTCAGCAGATGTTGGAAGTCATGACCAGCTTAACTTCATGTCCCCCATAATGAAATGTCCCCCATATGTCATTTTTGATGTCATTGTGAATCTCTCCTCTTACATTATATATGTGCTCATGGGCTTTGCGTCGGGAACGTAACAATTTAAGCTGGTCATGACTTCTGTTCTAAACCATCAGTCAGCCCCACACCTCTAGTACTCCAGAACGGATCAGAACAGTTTAGAAACACATGCACATTTTGAACCTCCTTGTCAAATTTTGGTAATGTGAACGGAACGGCAGGCTTATCTCCATAAGGTCGTGGATCGTTGGTTGGTTGCAACAAAGCGAAGATGCAATGTATACCCAATGATAAAAGGGACTGTCCAGTCAAGGTTGTATAAAAATATCGACTGTATTATTATCACAACAGACACTTCTAGCACACAATGAAATATAAACCACTCTGTAAAGGAATGCAGAGGACAGACAGTTTTAAAGAAGGAAAAGGGATGCACTCTCGATACTGACAGGAGGGTAGTCTTTATAGGAAATAATCACAACAGTTCAAAGATACTTGGTTTCAGCAAAAAGGGACCATTGGGTCATAAAATATCTCTAGGGGCCTTTGGAGATGTACCAGGGGGACAGAATCACAATGTACCTTTTACTTGTAGGTGTTCTTGGTACTTGACAGGGCTGAGTCGGTTTCAGGGTTCTTTGCAGCTTCTGCGACAGAATTCAAGATGGGAGACAGCAGCGGTTAGCAGGCGTCATGCAGTTAGGTGAGCGAAGCTGGACGGACGGCTGCAGGCTGGCTTCATGGCGGCTCCACGTCAGGAATCGTCGTCTCAGTGTTGGTCAGCTGTTCTGAAGCATCGAGATATCTCAGATGGCTTTAGCGATTGGAGCGTATCAGCAGACAGTGCTTGCAACTCGAGGGGCTCGACTGGCTCAAAAATATCATTTAAGGTGGAAGTCGGTAGATACTTGTTGAATCACTTCTCCTAGCTTCTTCACTGGGCTTGTGTCATCCTTTAAGGTGGATGGCCCAAAGCGGAGGATAGTATTGCAGGCAGCTGCCTTGTCCTTGGATTGGTTCAGAAACTCTCTGGCACTTCCCACCTAGGAAGCTGCTGCAGAGCCTAGCATCGCACACTGTGTGCTGGCTGGGTACATGTTCTGGAGCTGCTGGAGGGTCCTCTGGATTCTGTATCTCCATTCGTTCCCTGAGAGGTGTTTAGAAGAGGGATCTTGCCTCCCTCTTGGAGGTCCTGACCTTCCTTCACTGGCAGAAGATGTAAGGCAGACTGTACCTTCAGCCAGGGTCCAATGCTGAGTTCTTCTTGTTACTCCTTGCAAAGTCTTCAGATGACTTGCCAAGAAAGGGGCTAAGCCCTCTTCTAAAGCCAAATGAACCACAGGGATTAGTGTAGGCTAAGCCTACCTTAATGAACCAATCCTTGGTCCCCACCAACAATCTCCTGTATGTGGGAGGTCATAACATGAGTGCTTTCCAACAGAAAAGGTAAATGGGTGAAAACATGTAATACCAAGTCCAACCCATCTTCCTATCGGTTGTGGATCAAAGGGTCCTTCTGGTGAATGGAGCTCTCTGTGGTTCCTGATTAAGCGGCAGGTCTCCCTTGAAGCTGCGGCGAGACCAGACTTTCTGTCTCCATCAAACCACACACCTGTACCTTCTGAATGGGGTCCCCCGGCAGGGATGACTACTGTAAACACGCATTTCCAGACTGGACATTTCTCTGTCGATCGATACTGAGGGTGGGAGCTGGCATCATGGTGACACAGTTGAATATGAAAAGTTGTTGTGGTTTTTTGTCTTCTTTGTGAGACTTTGTAGCCAGGCCCCATGTGGGCCCGTTTGAATTACTTTCTGATTAGTATGCGAAGTGCTGCCACCAGCTATAGGGCTCAGGATGGATCTATGGAGCCTTTGATAGTCAATCAAGCCGGCCATGGCAGGGGGAGGGTTTGCCCCCCCCCTTCTGGAGATGCGTCATGTACTCCTCCTGTCATATCCCAACTAAATATGACAGGGGGACGGTGCCTGGAGGTTGTGTCCACCCAGAGTACACAGGTCTATGAGAATATCATGTGGTGAGCATAGGAAAATGTGCGCGGATTAGCCTTGCACATTTTCCCGATGTTGATCTACCATCATTCAATTTCATTTCAAATTTCAAAAAGCCCAGGTGAGCACACACCCACGGTGCTGATGGTAAGATTCCTCACAACTTCCCACATCTGCTGAATTTCAAGGGTTTTGTTGTGTTAAAACTGGTGAACTTAACTGCACTTTAACTAACGTTTTTTTAGTCAATTTCAAGGGTTCTGTTATACCATCATTTATATGGGGGCACTGGCCATGACCTTCAGCCATGGGCAGTATACCGTAAGTACAAGAATGTGTTTGCAAAATGTCATCCAGGTCCAACGTACAAGTCAAAGGTTATTAGCAATTTTTTTCTTCTGGGTTCCTATGGTACTTGATACTCACCTATAGTACAGCACCTGCCACGCTATTATATCTTCATGACGAGGTCAACACTTCGCTAACCAAATCCTGACTACCCTCTGCAAACTATCTTTTTTGCCCTTGGAATCAAAAGGTTAAGTGCTGCACTGTCTGAAAATAGAGCTGCCTGTATTCATCGATAGAGTGGAGAGGGGAGTTTCAAAAAGCCTCTCTCTATCTATGCACTAAAACTACATGGCTACCTCTCAATTAACACATGAGCCACACGTGGCCAGTGAGTAAAGACTCTAAAAGCCAGCTAGTGCACACTATAGGAAGGAGTCGTTTTGAGTGCGATGAGAGTGCCTGCTGTGCCATGCATCCCATGTTCCTTTCCCAGAGCCCTGCAGTGGCAAGCTGGTTAGACAGGAGACTTCTGCATGCTTCGATTCTGCTAATGGTTCCTCTGCCACTTTGGCCATTGTAGGAACCTGGAAGGGTTCTTGCTCTCACATCCCTTTTTGCCTCTTAAACTACTACATAAATATATTGAGGCCCCCAAAATGCAGGGAGGCTTCAGGTAGGGAGAGCTTCTTAGATGCTCCCCCCTAAACAGTAAGCACAGATAGGGGCCAGGATGAGGACATGGCTGTGTTGAACACTCTGGGCATTCTGCATGGAGAGTTCATAGGTGTGTAGGAGGGGCCAGCACCTCCAATGGGAGAAGGAGCTTGCACAGCTGTTTCTAGTTGAAGCAAGAGGAGCCCAGGCATTTCAGGGGTACCAGGGTAGTCACCAGAACGCCTTCCAAAAGGGCATTGCCATCACACAGGAGTGAGAGGACCAAGGCTTGGACACCAGAACTGAAGTTTGGATGAGGGGCTTGATTTTTCACAGGAGAGACAGGTGGTCCAAAGCCCCTTGTGCCTTCCTTGCTATGTGCTGTTTGAAGGAGCGGTGTCTTTCGATGCCAAACCCAAGGGACTTGGTACAGGTGGCCAGCTGGGGTGTGAAGCCCTTAAGGTTCATAGTGGAGAGCCATGTTCAGTGTTCTTGTTCAGCAGTAGGTATTCAGTCTTGGAGGGGTTGAGCTTCAGGTAAGCACTGAACATCCATGGCTGGATCAATGGGAGGCAGGCATTGAGCCTTTGGCAGTCTCCTATGGACCATCCAACTCGGATGGAGGAATACACAACTCAGATTCCCAACCTCCTCTTGGGCCCCTCCGAAATCTGTCCAGGAAGCCACATTCCTTCTGCTTGCAGGAGTGAGAGCTAAACGTTTCGCCCCTTAGCGCCTACCTGGCTTGGAGACTTATCCTGTCCGCAGCCTTGCTCAGCAGCAGGAAGCCACAACATCACCAGACTAGAATCCAGGAGATGCAAGAAGGAAAGAACCAGAAACAGGTCTTTCATTGCACCAGACCCAGACTCTGGAGTAGCACACCAACTACATCGGATTGGTTCCTTGCCTCCTGCACTTCAGGAGCAAAGCGCCACCCATGGACCCCCTGGTAACATCCCTTCCTACTCTGGTCCCCCTCAGCATTCTTTGTGTTTGCCCCATTTTTTTGTACAGTTCCCCATCGCTTCATGGCGATGTGCGTGCTATATCGTTCCGATACATACATGCCTTTAAAAGTTCCATCTTTCTACATCAAGCTGCATCCGAAGGGCTTTCGGCATACTATTGCTGTCTCAGTTACCATTCAGGTGAGCGATAGTTAAACGTGCGATTATAGCAGATTGAAATACATCAAACCCAGTAATATGATCATGGCCAACCAATCCCTGCAGTGCAGCTGGTTCCTTGAAAGAAACTGCGGTAAGGAAATGCAATTAATCGACTGCTATCTTTCAGGCTTGTAGTTTGGGAGTCTGAAATGCAGCTCTGAAGTATTGCATAGTGCAGATTTAGTCCCAGTGGGGACCTGGAATTGTTTTTATTGCATGCTGCGCTTAAAAGATACTGACAACATGCACTTACCATTGTGAGCGCACAACAAAGCCATGTTCTGGCGATAGAATGCGCTACCGGGCGCCGCAAAAACCGTGCCAACTATTGTGAGCCAGGCTCTCACTTTCATTGTGTCACAAACAATCGAATGGTGCCCACCACCCAGTAGTACAGAACTGAAGGGAACGTTTGCAATAGCGGCACACACTGAGTCTTAAAAAGGATCAGAGCTTTGCTGAAATTAAATATGCATGTTCCATTTCGGAATTTGCATTAGCCGGGTGACCGAAATTAGTAAAGAGGATTTTTTTGTTCAACTATCTCACTCTGATGAACAGATGGCAGCTTTTTAAGCAGAGGCTGGATCAAGACCGCCTCTGGTTTTTGATTTTATTACAGCAATGATTTAGTAAATCAGTTTACCCAGCAATCTGTTAACTGGAAATCTGACAAATATTTGGGGATTCAAGTGCTGGCACATGCAAGGGAGATTTTTCTGGCATGCTGTCAGTTACCGACCTCCATTTTGAATAATTTACTTTCAGCGAACACTTTGTCCTTGCCTTCAGGGATTAGGGACCATGGCCTAAGAATATGTTTGTTACCCTAATCCATCTTATTACAGGATGAGAGTGACATCACAGGACCATCTGCGCCAAATGCGCAAAATGATAGGTGTGGCTCATATCAAATGGGTCTATGTGAAAAATAACTCTGCATTGGACATTCAGTCAATGGTGAGGGCAGGGCAGGCAACTATTTGTGAGCTGAAATTTAGCTCAGCTATTAAGATAGTCTGATACATTTAGTTGGTTACATTTACACAGTACACCTCCTAGCTGCTTGTCTCTTGACCTTGGGTACTTGGTCAACATCTCTGTTTCTCCTGCTCTCCTGCTTATAAAATGCCATACTCCTACGTCCCGTCCCCTTTCCTCCATACTTATGGGACATTCCTCTGTCCTGTGGGACGGGACCAGAGCACTTTGTAAAGCATCAAAAAAAATGTACAAACATTTTCTGTCCCTCCTCTTTCTAGGCGGGGCACGGCACGCAGCCCTCACCCTGCCCATCTCGGCTCCGCCTCGCGCATCGCCCATGAGTCCTTTTCTCTGCTCGTTCGGGACTGGACACACTTGCATCTGCGGAAGAATGTCTTCCTTTTTTCCTCCTCTCTGGCTCTCGCTAGCGATCGTGTACTAGTCTGTCTATGTCGTTCAAACTAGGCTTTCCAGATTGTTCATCGTGTCATCGGTGCTTCGCGAGGGCAGATCCCCATCCTCTTTGTTTAGAGTGTTTGGGTCCAGATCACCGTTGGGACTCCTGTTTCTATTGTGACTCCCTTTCGGTCCGGGCACTTCAACGTCGGTTAGATCGGTGGAAGGAGGTGTTCCAGCGTACTCCTCCTTCACATTTTCAATCTTTCATCGACGAAAAGAAGAAACGTCCGGTAAGTACTTTACCTTTTAGAGCACCCTGACCGGGAGACACCTTCCCGGGTTCTTCCCCGTCCGGGAGGAGCGTCGACCGCTCTATCAGCGGGGCTTGCCCTGAGGTGCCTTCGGGGCCTAATAAGTGTACCAGAGTTTTCTCTGAGGGTCTCCGTAAGGGGCCTGTGGATACCGGAGCATGCTCCGAGGCCCCTCATGTGGGGGCTGCTTGTAGACCTAGTTCTACTGAGTCATGGGGTACCGGAGGTCGCTCTGAGGCCTCTTTATCGGCTTCCCTCAAAAGTACCGGGGTGCGCCCCGAGGCCTAGGCTGGGCTTGGTGTTACCGAACGCATGTTCGAGGCCCGGAGTGGAAAGGCTGTGACCGGACTTGGGTCCGAGGTCCTTCGTACAGAGGCTAAGGAAACCAAAATTTCTGAGAGGCCTGAGAAGGCCTTTTCAGTGAAAGCTGTTTCTCACCGTTCCCGCTCTTGTGGCGACGCCAGAACTGTTGAGGGGGCAAGGAGTGGAAGTTCCTCCTTTACCGGTAGTGCCAAGGTCCTTCCTGTGAAGGCTAGTTTGGCTATTGGTATGTCGCAGAAGCATTCCAGGCCGCATAGTACCGGCTCAGCCGAGGTTCCTTGTGTAAAGGCTAAAATGAACACCCCTGATTCACCGTCGGGGACCCCTGCCTCATTTCCACACGTGCCGCAGTTCCCCTCAGGTGATGGAAAAATGGCGGCCATTCCCGCCACGACCACAGCGGCCATTTTGGGCGCTTCTCCCACAACTACGCCATCGGTTCCTTTTGCGCACCCGTTCTGTCCAGTTTACGACTGGAACGCGCGGTTACCACTTCCGCATAACATCTCACTGCCTGTGGGTTCGGCACCCTTGATTTATGTGGACACCTGGGGGGATGGGCCGGCTTGGCAACCCTCCCCTCTGCGTTGGTGGAATTATCCCCCTCATGAGAGGCCTTATCCGGCAGCTCCAAATCTTTCTCCGGAGGACGCCTTTTTTGGCAAATTTCAGGTGCTCATGCGTACTGACCCCATGAGGGAGTATTTCAAGGGTCTTTTTTAGGCAGATATACCCGCCTGTGCCTCCGGCTCCACCTGCGCCTCCGGTGGCTCCACCGGCGCCGCCGTTGCCTACGGTGCCTCCCACGACCCTTCTGCCCTTGCCTCCGTTGTCCCCCGTGGACAAGGCAGTGCATGACGCGGTTCAGCAAGACCCTGACCTGTCAGGTGATTCGCAGGGCGATCATGACAGCGAAGACCAGCTCCGCTCTATTAGAGCTTTTCACGACCGGGTACTGGACATGATGTGCCTATTGGATGTTCCAGTAACTGAGGCACCAGCTCCGCAGGAGGGAGTGCTTTCGGGGGCGCTCACCTTGTCTCCTGGCCTGTTCTTGCAGAAGGACGTTTTGGCCGAGGTCCGTAGAGTCTTGGAAAAACCACACTCTGGACTTTTTGTCAATAAGAAAATTGACGCGCGATACGGGCTGCATTCTTCGAAGAGGTGGCCCTAGCATCTTGTCCGCCCCCCCTCCTCCAAGGTGGTTGCTGCGGTGACTTTACAGTCCAGGCCTGCAGCATCCTCTTCTATGACGGCTACTCAGGTCCTGGGGAAAGAGCACAAGCTCCTCGATTCCCTTGGGAGGAAGATCTTTGCTAACTCGGCCCTGCAGCTCCGGCAGGCCAATGCGGAACTGGTGTTAGCAGGGGCAAATAAGAAGATGTGGAAAGGTCTGTTGGAGTTCGAGGAGTTCATTCCGGTTGGGAAGCTGGAAGACTTTAAGGCGGGATTGCCCGATGCCAGGGTCTTGGCCCAGGATCTGCTGGAGGCTGCGGCTCATCACGTCGACACTTCGGCTCGGGGCCTTGTGGTGGGAGTTGATACCTCTCAACAGGCTTGGTTGCATGCCACCAAGTTCTCAAAGGAGGTGCAGGATAAGGTGTTGGATCTGCCGTTTCATGGTAAGGAGCTTTTCCATTACACAACGGATGTGGAGCTGAACAAAACGAAGGACAGCACCCAGACAGCTAAGTCCTTGTCCGTCCTGGTTAAAATTCCTTTCATAACCCAGAGACCGTTGTCCCAAAGCCGGCCCTCCTCGGGTTTCAGAGGTTTCCTAGATTGGAAATTCCGCAGAGTGGATACCCCTTTGGGTAATTCCCGCCAGAGGCAGCAACGGACTCGATTTTTCTCCTGCTCCTCAGCCTCCTCCTCAGGTTCAGGTGGTAACACCACAGAAAAGCCTGTCAAATGAGGGTTCTCCACGCTCGCACGAGACCCCTTGGGAGGACGCATTGTGTCTCATTGGGAGGCGTGGCAGACCATCACCGAGGACCGGTGGGTCTTTCCAGCAGTCAGGGTTGTACTCCCTAAAAGACGAGGTTTAGAAACTCCTGGACCTCAGAGCTGTGGAACCCATTCCCCTAGGGGAGCGAGGGGAGGGCTTCTACTCCCGTCTGTTTACGGTGCCCAAACCCAACCAGGCTGGCCTGCGCACCATCCTAGACCTTTCCCAGTTCAATATTTTCCTACCCCAAGAGAAATTCAAGATGATCACGCCCGGCCAGATACGGTCCTCTGCGCAGATGGCCGATTGGCTCATTGTGGTGGACCTTCAGGATGCGTACATGCATATACTGATCTGGAATCCACACAGGAGATATCTTTGTTTCTCTGTGGGAGAGGAGCACTTCCAGTTTCGAGTGCTTCCTTTTGGCCTCAGCTCGGCGATGTGTGTCTTTACGAAGATGATGTCGGTGATCGCGGCCTATCTTCGTCTGCAGGGTATCCATGTGTATCCGTATTTGGACGACTGGCTCTTACGCAGCCCTTGCCCGTTGAAAGCTGCCTGCATCCTTCTGGCTCTCCTCCAGCTCTTGTTCAATCTCAGGCTGTCGGTGAACTGGCAGAAATCTTCGATATCGGTCTCTCAGTACTTGATTTTCCTGGGTTTTTGCTGGAACACGATCAACTGCAGAGTTTACCTGACCGGGGACAGAATGGCAGATCTGTTGGCCACGTGTCAGATGTTTGCGCAGTCGGAGAGCATATCGGCTTGGTGGTTCCAGAGGCCTCTGGGCCTCATGGCCTCGTGTGTTTTGGCTGTGCCTCTCGCTCGTCTCAAGATGAGGCGAACTCAAATGGCTCTGCAGAGTTCTTGGCGTCAAGCCGCGGATCCGGACTCCAAGTTGATATTGATTCCGGTTTCCATGAGAGCAGACTTGGAGTGGTGGTCGTCTCTCAGCAACCTGTCGGTGGGAGCGGGGTTTCAGGACCCAGCCCTGATGGTAACGGTCACGGTGGACCCCTCCCTTCTGGGGTGAGGTGCAACGTTGGATCGCCTTCAGGTCTCGGACTCAGGACAAGCTCCTCCACATAAATCATCTGGAGCTTCTGGCGATTTTCCTAGCGCTCAAGGCTTTCAGACCCATCATTGCCAACAAGGTGGTCCGTATCCGCACATACAATGTGGTGTCAATGTATTACATCAACAAGCAATGGGGCACTAAGTCTTCCCCTCTCGTGGACCTGTCCATCCAGATTTGGGAGTGGGCAGTTCGTCATGGTGTCTGGTTAGTGGCGGTACACATTCCGGGCCAGCTGAACGTCATGGCAGATGCCCTCAGTCGGCGGACGATGGTCAGCTACGAGTGGGAGCTGAAGGCAGAGAGCCTCTCAGGGATTTTCCTGTGTTGGGGCACCCCGGAGGTGGACCTCTTCGCAACAGCGGCAAACAAGAAACTTCCTCTATATGCCTCAAGAAATGGTCTGGGAGCCTCCTTCCTGGGGGATGCGCTCGAGATTCCTTGGAACAACATGAGGGCCTATGCTTTCCCGCCTCTGCCTCTGATTCATCGGATGATTTGCAAGCTGAGGAACACAGTGAACTGTTCCCTTCTGCTTATAGCCCTGTGGTGGACGGCCAGGCTCTGGTTCTCAGAACTTCAACACCTGTCGGTGTGTGCACCGATCAGGCTGCCGGTGACTCCTGATCTTCTTCACCAGGGGGACCAACAGCTGTGGCACCCCCCCCCCACAATCGTTCAGCTTGGCGGCATGGTGCCTGAGTTCAGCTCCTTAGAACATCTCAACCTGTCTGCGGATAACATGCGCATTATTGAAGCATCCAGGAAACCCTCGACTAGGTCTTAGTATAGAAGCAAATGGCTCAGGTTCTGTCATTGGTGCTTAGACAAACGGCTGGATCCAAGGGCGGCTACGATTGACACTGTGCTGTCCTTCGTATCCCACATAGCAGAGTCGGGCATTCACGTTCTGTCATGCAGAACTTATATTCTAAGGGATTGGTTCCTCCGACGTATTCCACATCTATGCCAGGTAATCACCACAGCTGTGCTGCTTCGGAAAATTTTCAGCGTCTGCGTCCTGCATCAATGACGTTGATACGCTGTCCTCGAGGGCCTGCGTCGAGCCGACATCACAGGATGTTATAAGTAGGACGAACAACGCCCGTAGCCTCAGTTCCGTTTTTGTTCCGCAAACGTGTTCGCTTCGGAGATCTGGGCGCGCCTCGGTTCTTCTGTTACTTCTATCGGTTCTTCGAACTTGGTGTTTGTGAAGATATCATGTCTTTGTCTTCTTCCACCCTGCGGTCGGGATTCAAGAAGTGTCGGGACTGCGGTTCCAAGATGTCACTTACGGACCCGCACAACGTCTGCCTCTGGTGCCTCGGCGAGGACCACGCCACCGATGACTGTGACGATTGCCAGTTGTTAACGTCGAAGGCCTTGCGGGAGCGGAAGAAGAAGCTTACTGTAGGTAGGGTTTCCAAACCTCGAAAGTCGAAATCCACTGGGCTTATGACCGACGATTAGAGGGGCGATTCTCTGGGTCGTCGTCGTGAGTCCAGGGGGGTCTCGGTGCCGGAGGTGTTCCCGCCATTCCTCTGCCTCCTCCAGGCACTCGCAGAAGTGCCGTCATCGGTCACCTTCCCCATCCTCATCTGAGGACTCCGCCAGACGGCGGGTTGCTTATCCCAACAAGCATTCCTCTCCTGCGGAATGGGATGCATTTCATACGGCGATGATGGTGATTTTCCAATCGCAGGGCTCCGTTCCATCCGCGCCTTCGAAAGAAGCCGGCAGGGAACGTGCTAGGGCCACCGCTCGCACGCCTTCGGGCTCGGGCGGTCGGCACGATCAGCGGGAGCCTTCGAGGTCCCGATCGGACAAGGTGGATCGCTCTAGCCATGCCTGCTCCAGGTCCCGGTCCTCAACGCCCTCGAGACCAGCGGAACCTGTGAGGTCTTCTAAGAAGACGTCGAAGCCATTGGCGCCATGTCTGTCGAGGGACTCTCTCGAGGCTCTGCCTCCGAGGAAGTCATCGGCGCCGAGGCAGTTGAAGGACACGCTCGGGGCACCGCCCTCGAGGCCTGTGTCGAAGCCATCGGCGCCACGCTCGACATCGACGCCGATTCTGTCGAAGCCCTCGACGCCTTTTGTGGAGGCTTTACCGGAGGTACCCCGTGCATCGGTGGACATTCCAAGGAAGGCCCTGAAGAAATCAGTGAGGCCTGTATTTGAACCTTTTTCTGTGCCCTCATCCAGGGATTTATTCCAGCCTCCGGATTATATCTCTGAGGTGGATGAAGGGTCTGAGGAAGGTTTGGTACCTGATGAGGTTCCTGACGACCTGTTATCTAGTCATAGCCAGTTGGAAGACCTGCGTCAGTCTTTGCACGACACCAGTGGTCTTGATACCTCCCCGGAGGTCGAGTTTGGCAGGCCTGAGCCTGGTACACATGCTGAATCTTCATACAGGCTCCTCATGTCAAGGGTGACGGAGTACTTGGGGTGGTCTGCGCCACCAGTGGATTTTCTGCAGGATGACCTGACAGATATCCTTGACCAAGGTCCACCCACTGACCCGGTGCTGCCATTTCATATGGCTTTACAGAGAAGTGTGGAGGCGGCATGGACTGCTCCGGAGAGTCTCCTGGCAGTGAGCAAGCCGTTGATGAAAAAATACCGTCCAGCCAGTAGCGACCCCTGCTACTTGACGACGCACCCCACTCCTAAGAGTTTGGTGGTGGAGGCGGCTACGGCCCCGGCAAAGCAGGCGTTGTACCCTACCATCCCTCCTGATAGGGACGACAAACGTTTTGATGGCTGGGCAAAGAAAGTGTTTTCTTCAGGGGGTATGGCTTTACAGGCAGCCAACTCTGTGTGTGCCTTAGCACGTTTCACTCACACTCTGTGGAATTGTGTGTCTTTGGTGGCTGAACATATTCCCGAAGGGGAGGAACGGGATGGTTTTCTTGCCCTCATATAGGATGGCAGGGATGCCATGTGCAAATCCGTTCAGTCCGGTCTGGACATGGCAGACTGTGTCAGCCGGACCAGGGCGGCGAGCACCGATGCACAGATTTGCGTGGTTGCGGAAGTCGGGGTTTGCTCCGGACGTACAAACCCGGCTTCTCAACATGCCCTTAAATGGTGTCCATCTTTTTGGCAGCAAGGCTGACGAGAGCCTTGAGAGGTTGCAGACCTCAAAGGCTGCAGCGAAGTCATTGAGTGCTGCAGTTCGCCAACCTGCGCCTTTTCGTCCTAGGGGACAGCAATGGAGGGGAGGTTCCTTTCGATACTACTCGTCTTTTGGTAGATCGAGGGGAGCGGCCAGTCAAAGGGGCCAATGTAGGAGTACCAGAAGTGGAAAACAGGGTACTCGAGGTGCCAAGGCCGTTCGAGCAGTTGCCTCTTTGCCCTCTGGCACTGCCGCAACCGCTTCAGCTCAGTCATGAGGCAAAGTCCCATGGTTCGCCGGTTGGGGGAAGGCTAGCGCAGCATCTTGTAGAATGGTGTGCCGTTACTTCAGATGTGTGGGTTCTGGAGATCATAGCCCACGGCTACTGTCTTCCTTTCCGGCAGAGGCCTCATGACAATCCACCAGGGAATCTCTCTTTGAAGAGTCTGGATCCACTCCTTGCGCAGGAAATCAAATCCCTGCTGGAGAAGTGCACCATAGAACTGGTGCCTGTAGCGGAGAGGAACAATGGATGGTATGCCCCATATTTTTTGATCCCGAAAAAAGACGGGGATTGAGATCCATCATGGACTTGCATGGTTTGAACAAGCTCCTCAGGAATCCACAAGTTGTAGATGGTTACTCTCTCTCAAGTCCTCCAGGCCCTTCAACTTCAGGACTGGTTGGTGTCTCTCGACCTCAAGGACGCTTACTTTCATGTGCCGATTCATCCCAAGCACAAGAAGTAACTGAGGTTCACAGTTGGCGACTCGCACTTTCAGTTTCGGGTCCTATCGTTCGGATTGACCTCTGCCCCGAGGGTCTTCACCAAGCTCATAGTGGTGGTGGCAGCGTATCTCAGGAAAGGGGGGATTCACGTCTACCCCTACCTGGACGATTGGTTGATCAGGGTGCGCTCTCCCGAGCAAGTCCTAGATCATCTGTCAGTCACCTGCCACTCCCTTCACAGGCTGGGCTCCTCCCTAAACCAAATAAGTCACACTTGACACCTACTCCACGGCTCCAGTACATCGGTGCAGTGCTCGACACATCCCTGGGGCTGTGTTTACCTCCCCAGGTGAGGGCTCATCACATTCTGCCGATGGTGAACAAGTTTCAACATGCCCAGTGTCTCCCGGCATTTGAGTTCTTGAGGTTGCTGGGCCTCATGGCATCCTGCATTCTCCTGGTGCCAGAGGTCATGCTGCGGATGAGATCTCTGCAGTGGGTTCTCAAGATACAGTGGTCACAGTCCTCCAGCAGGATGTCAGATCCCATTCAGGTGCCGCCCTCGGTCGCCCAGGATCTTCTGTGTTGGGCCGCCGAAGGCAATCTGATGAAGGGGGCTCCATTTTGGCTACCCTGGCCAGAGGTGACGATCATGACGGACGTACCCCTCACGGGATGGGGAGCTCATGCCAACGAGTTGACAGTCAATGGTCGTTGGTCTCCGTCAGAGTCCAGACTCCATATCAATCTGTTGGAGCTGAGGGCCGTCAGGCTAGCCCTGAAGGCTTTTCTGCCATCTGTGCAGGGGAAGAATGTCCTGATTCTGACAGACAATAGAGTGGCCATGCACTACCTCAACAAAAAGGGGGGGGCAGGGTCTCTCCCTCTGTGCAGAGGCGATGCAGCTCTGGTTCTGGGCCACCCAGCAGGAAATGTCGATCTCGGCAGTTGATCTGGCCGGAGACGAAAACGCGGCAGCGGACGTTCTGAGCAGTCAGAGCACGGTCTCTCACGAGTGGGAGCTGGCTCCGGAGATTCTCCTCGAGATCTTTGCCCTTTGGGGGACCCCACAAGTGGATCTCTTCACCACCAGTGTTAACCGAAAGTGCGAAAGTTTCTGCTTGCGGGAATTTCCTCCAAGAGGAGCCTTAGGGGACGCGTTCGTAGTGGAGTGGTCCTCCCCACTGCTGTACCCGTTTCCTCCAGTCTCCGTCATTCCGCATGTTCTGCGGCGGTTACGGAGGTTCGGTTCCCGAATGATCCTCATTGCTCCGGCATGGGCCAGGAGAACGTGGTACCCGGACCTTCTCGACATGTCCATCTGCTCTCCACGCCGTCTTCCCTACCGAGACGATCTGCTCTCACAGGAGGGGGGTCAGGTTCTCCATGCAGAGGTCAAGTCCCTCCGCCTTCATGCTTGGAATCTGAAAGGTTGAGGTATAAGGATTGGCACCTCCCTGAAGAAGTGATGGAGGTGTTGCTTTCGGCCAGAAGGCCTCCAACGAAGTCCTTGTACCGTTACCGTTGCCATTGCGACTGGTGTAGGGTTAAGAATGTGGATCCTTTTTCATGTTCCATTCCTGTGGTTCTGTCTTTTTTGCTTTCGTTAGCTCACAAGGGCCTGCAAGTGGGTACCATTAAAGGTTACCTGGCAGCGCTGTCCATATTTAAGCGCTCGTCTGAGGAGTGTTCTTATTTTAAAATTCCTTTGATTTCTCAGTTTTTGAAAGGGCTCACTAATGTGTTCCCACCATCACCTTTCCAGGTGCCGGGTTGGGATTTGAACCTGGTTCTAAAATTCCTAATGGGAGCTCCGTTTGAGCCTTTACATTCTTGTCCTTTTAGACTGTTGACCTTGAAAACTGTATTTTTAGTTGCGGTCACTTCCGCTCGCAGAGTGAGTGAGTTGCAGGCACTTTCCGTTAAGCCACCCATCACAGTGTTCCATAAGGACAGGGCTGTCCTTAGGGTTCGTCCTTCTTTTCTTCTGAAAGTTTTGTCGGAATTTCATTTAAGCCAGATGGTCATTCTTCTGGCGATCTATCCTCCTCCGCATCCTGGTAAGGAAGAGGAGAGGCTCCATAGGTTGGATCCTAGGAGAGCTTTAAGTTTCTACATCTCACGCATGTCCCGGGTTAGAGTGGATGATCAGCACTTTGTAGGATACGCTGGAAGGCGTTTGGAACAAACTGTTACTAAACAGACTTTGTCTAGATGTATTATCTTGACAATTTCTGAATGTTACCGCTTGGCGGGTAAGGACCCTCCGGTAGGCTTACAAGCCCATTCTACTCGGGGTGTAGCTGCCTCTACTGCCCTGCAGAGGGGTGTTCACATTCGTAACATTTGTTAAGCAGCCACATGGGCCTCTGTCCATACTTTTGTAAAACACTACTCCCTGGATTCTATCTATGGGCAAGATTTGGCCTTTGGCAAGGCGGTCCTCTATTCTGCAATTTAATTGGGCATTCTAAAATTCTAAATTCTTTTCCCACCTCCTTACGTTGATACTGCTTTGGGAATCTGTCATAGATGTGGAATACGTTGAAGGAACCAATCCCTTCAAAGAACAAGTTGCTTTCTTACCTGGTAACGTTCTTTCGATGGGATGTTCCGACGACGTATTCCACATCGTACCCTCCCAGCCTGCCCCTCTACAGAATTTCTTATGCGATTGCAGCTTCCGTTTCCGCAAAGCTTTCTGTAGTCATACTAGAGGAAGATTGGTGCCACACGTTCTGGGAAAAAACTACAACTGAGGCTACGGGCGTCGTGCGTCCTACTTATAACATCCGGTGACGTCGGCTCGACAGAGACCCTCGAGGACAGCGTATTGACGTCATCGACTCAGGACGCAGATGCTGACAATTTTCCAAAGCAGCACAGCTGTGGTCATTACCTGTCATAGATGTGGAATACGTCGTCGGAACATCCCTTCGAAAGAACATTACCAGGTAAGAAAGTAACTTGTTCTTTCGGTGGTATACGCCTACCTATCTACGGACCAATGCTCTTACTCTCTGTCCAATCCAGTGGTTAAGAGACATTTTGCAGGTTTGATGCGCCTTTCATTTTGCAGGTTTGATGCGCCTTTATCCCCCGGTTCGTAAACCGCACCTGGCGTAGGACCTCAATGTGGTCCTTATGGCGTTATGCCATAAACCCTTCGAACCAATGGCCACGGTGAACCTTAAACACCTGTCGTGGAAGGTGTCCTTTTTGGTTGCCGTTACTTCAGCAAGGCGTGTGAGTGAGCTCCAGGCTTTGTCGGTGGAGCATCCCTTCTTGGTTTTTCACAAGGATAAGGTGGTCCTACAGACAAACCTTGTTTTCCTGCCGAAGGTGGTCTCTGATTTCCATCTGAACCAGTCAATCTCCTTGCCGGTCTTTTTTCCGAACCCCGCTTCAGAAGCGGAAAGTGTTCTACATTGCCTGTATGTCAGAAGGGCTCTTAAGTTCTATCTGGACAGAACATCCAAATTTAGGAGCTCTTCTCAACTGTTGGTGACCTTTGGTAATCCGCAAGGTAAGCAAGCCTCTAAGGCGACTATCTCCAGATGGATCGCTGCCTGCATTAAGGAGTCTTACACTGTCCAAGGACTGCAGCCTCCTAAATGTATGCATGCACACCTGGTGAGGGGCAAGGCAGCCGCAGTTGCCTTTCAGAAATATGTCTCCTGGGATACCATCACAAAGGCAGCTACTTGGGCCTCCCCATCGGCTTTTTGTAAACATTATTGTCTAGACCTGAGCTCCAGATCTGATGCTCAGTTTGGTCAGGCTGTGCTGAAGAATCTTTTTCAGTAAGGGGTTTTCCATCCACCCGTAGTTCATGTAAGGAGTGCTTGGGAATCTCCCATAAGTATGGAGGAAAGGGGACAGGACGTAGTAGTATAACCAGGTTACTCTCCTTAGTGACCACCTTACTCCTAGTCCATAGTCCCTTTTCCTCCATACGCCCGCCCGCCGTCCCCTCTAATAAGGTCCCTCTGTTATTGCTTAAAGGTCTCTAACCTGCTGAAGGACTGATGGGCGGTGCGCGGGGTGGAGCCGAGATGGGCGGGGTTACGGCCGTGTGCCGTGCCCCGTGTAGAAAGGAAGGAGGGACAAAATAGTTTTGTACATTTTTTTGGATGCTTTACAAAGTGCTCCGGTCCCATCCCACAGGACGGAGGAATGTCCCATAAGTATGGAGGAAAGGGGACTATGGACTACGAGTAAGGTGGTCACTACAGCGAGTAACCTGCTTATTTTGCCCTCTCATGTGACACAGTGCCTGCCCGTGGTGCATCGCACAACCACACGTAATCGGTCACTGCCTGGAAACTGATATCCCATGTGACATTCTGTCCTGTTCCCAGGCGAAGCAGATCCTCCCTTTCATCTATGATGTGCAGTTTATCCTTGGGGGGCTGCTCGTGCAGTACCCCTCTAGGAAAAGCATAACAAATGTGCTCAGTATCCAAAATAATAGCACCTGTTATTCCAGTGTTTTGAAGCAGTGGGAACCTGCCATGAAGTGCTATGTACACATTTGTATATCACTATTGTGAGTTGGTCCATGTTCAAGCCAAAACAGTTTGCTATATCATAAAATGTACAGAAATTATATATTTAATTTGCCAGGAAATGCATTCATATAGAAACAGAATCTTCAGAATATATGGTGCTTGACTAGGATCACAGAGGTGCACTGTAGTGAAATCCCTCCACCGCCCATTGTTGATTGCTTTCCTCCCTAAAAGCTATCGGCAAAAACGTGTGGGGCCATGCTGGATCAGGCGCTGGGCAAGATTAAAAAAGGGGCTAACCGTAAGCATCAACTAAAGTATTTTTTTACTGTAAATCTTAAAATCTTTGGGTGGTACTCGAAACACACTGGTCCTTTGGAAGAGGCACCCATGTGCAGATCCAGGTCAAATGCACTTTTCCATTCAAAGTTTATTTCAGAGCAGTACAGCAACTGTGTATAACAAACACAGCATGTTATTTTTAAGAAAGTATCATTTACGACCAGTTAGAAGACAGCATATACAAGTAAAGGTGACAAATATTTGGGATGAAGTGCAGACGAAAAGTAAATGAGGCTTTATTATCTTAGCTTATAATGCACAGACTCTGAGAGCCTAAGGGATGTGTTATATACACTTCACTTTATTGGGAAGGGGCTTAGCCAACCTAATGGAATAGTTAGAAACAACTTAGATCAGTAATTATGGTAACTCACCCAAATGCGCAGCGAAAGGAGCCAGATCTTTCCAAAGCTTTTCAGACTCCCTACTGCTTCTTTCAATGGGAGGAGCTTTCACAAGTTAGGGATGGTCAGTTGTTAGCACCGTGCTGGGCTAACGGAAATGCTAAATGACTGTATCGCAGTCCTAGAACCAAATAACCAAGACCCTCCCTCAAGTATCAGACCTTAATAATACAACAGCATACGATCAGAAAGTTGGACCAATGGGACTGCACCAAGTCTATTATGTGATGCCAATCGATCAATTAGTCAAATTAAGTAACGCCAAAGAGAACAAACAAATTAATACTGTGGCATAAATACTTTTTCTGTATAACAGTTGTCACAAACCCTTGGATCAACAAACCTTCAGTATGACATTGCATGCCTACCTGATATCATGTCTACTTGTGTTTCAAACATTTTACTCTTCTTCAGGGCACATTATGTGATTGTAGTAAAAGTGACTTGTGAAATTAATTGCCAAGTTCTCAACATCCTTAACAATATCATTAGGAATTGAGATTGCAGCTTCTAAGTATTCTAATTGTATGATATGCATTATTCTTAGCTTGTTTTCTTGTTTACCACACTGGTGCTATAGGATCTGCAGCGATAAATCCTTGAAATTGTTAAATGTAGCTTTCTTATATATCTTGCAATCTGTGTTAAACAGGCTGATAAATCCCCCACTCGTCCTGGGAGCGGTCTTTTCTTAGTTACAAAGAAATACAAGTGTTTCACAGGGAGCGTGGCAGTATTTGGTTTTCTACAGTTTCCAGTGCCATGTTGTGGTGGAGAGTCACTGCTGAATCTGGTGGGATTATCTGCTATTTGTTAGCAATGTTGTAATCTCCAGATGCTTTGGTGATGTTGTTAGGTTTGTGACATGCCACAGATCAGAATGGTCACTGTGCAAGTAGGAAAAAGGTGGGGGAGGCAGAGAGGAAGAAGACTCACCAATCATATCTAAGCCATAGTCACATTCCTAGTTTCGGCAGAGCATATCACAGAATGTGCGATTCCCAGGTGCTGTGCCCTTGACTGTTTATTAGGGGCTTACTCTCGAGTCTCGAAGATAATTTGTCTGTGGACCCCTCTGATAAGATCCACTGGGACCCTTCCTTCAGGTTCGTGTAGTATAGGAACTTCTGGAGACCGGAGAGATCGCGCCACGAGTTGTCTAACCTGTGCCTGGCTTTACAGGCCCTCCTCTTCTTCAGATATATCCAAGATCCCACTGGCGTTTGGCATGCTCACTACTCGCATCTTCCTGGCCTTTATGTCAGGGATAAATCTCTCTCCCCCTCGGTGGGACAGGGGTTGAAGGTCTGCGGCTTTGGCCTTAGACCATTTGAGGGCTAGGATTGGCCAAGGTTCCTCCATCACTGCGGTGCCAGACTGAGGCTGAGGGAGCCGACATGAATTTATATCTTTTATGGCAGACATTTTGGATTTGAGTCGAGTTTACAAGTAACTGCTTTGCTGAGGGGTCCGGTTTGCCACCTGGGGTGTTTTTGAATCTCTTGGATGTTCCAGTTACTCCTCTCTCTTTCAGAGGCCTGTGGAATGTGTGGGTGGGTCCGCAGTGGCTACTGGCATGTTAGAGTACCTTTGCAAGCTCTGTTACATGCTGGTGGAGACCGGCGGCTCAGCAAGTGCCACAAATAGGCAGGCATTACTGGGGAAGCTTCTGAACCTCACAGGCACATGTGGACTGGGTTGGGGCGGATCTGCGGGGCTGGCAATGGTCTCTTCTGTCACTGGCATGTGGGAAGGCTTCCTGTGTATCCTCCACACTTAGGGGAGAGGTCTTAGTCACTGAGGTGTGGCAGCCTCGATAGTGTGAGAGCGTCTGGGGGATCATCCCCATTCTGCCTCTGGGACCATCATCCACAGGTCCGGGGAAGCACCAGGCCATGAAAGCCACAATCCCACATGAAAGCAGAGTCATACCGGGACTCCGAGTAATATATGAATTTCCCATTGATTTGGTGGGGGGCCCTGGCAACACCACTTGATAAAAGTAGGACTGACAGATCACCTGTATTTACAGTAGTGACACATATTCAAAGATATCCATACTTGCGCTGGCATGACAGGTGTATTTCATTGTTAAGAAAACAGTTGTACTAACTTTGAAGCACTATTGAAGTACAGTGGACAAACCAAGAAACACATTAATTAGTGAACGTTTCCTGTTTGACGCATTCCTCGAAGTCTAGCTCTATTTTTGGGAAACTACAACGCCTTTGACTGTGGACTAAATATACAAAGAGAGAGTGTGATGAAGGGTGCAGTGGACGGATATTCCCACAGCGTGGACGTTATCAATGGGACTAGGAAAAGCAGTGCACAGCAAATACGGACATTCCTGAAGTCAATATTCATAACATCAGGATGGGTGTTTCTAATACAGAGGGAAGCCATTTACCACGTGACAGGCAGCCCGTCCTGGAATGTCAGAAGAGACGTGGCGTGTCTGACAAACGACATGTGAAACCACAAGCTGAAGTGATGAAGTAAGGGGGCGGATAACAAAGAAAGTAGAGAAAGGGAATCTGGACTGTGACCCTTAGTGGGCATTCTCTGTTCAAGACAGGCAAAGGACTGAAGCTCATACAATATTTGTACAAGTTGTGTGCAAAAAAGGAAATGGAATGCACACTGCAAGTAGCAGCAAAAGTCGGATGTAACAGAGGAAGAGCGGGTTAGGAGGGCGAAAAGGGATGGAGAAGTGGGGGAGGAGGAAGTGAAAACTGAAGAACAAAAATAAAAGATTGGTAGAGACTTCCAGTGCATAATGGCTAGAGGACATCTCATCATGGGACGAACCAGATGTCTGCATAGTATTAAGAACAAGGGGAGATTCACCCCAGTAACCCTTCGCCAGTCCATGTTGACTCACTGTTTGACACACTGTAGGGTACCAATCCATCTTATTTCGCATCTGTCTAAACGTAGTTCTCGCCTGCCACCTTGTTTGGATGCACTGATGTGTTGGAATGTAAGTGACGATGCGTCAATGGTATTTGCTTGTTGGAATTACATGGCCAGAGGTGAGATGGCATCCAGATTCTTGAACATCGTCAGGTTTCTGAGATCCTGATTTTAGGAGAAAGAACGTTGTTTGCAATCCACATTGAAGGAACATAGACAATGAAGAAAGTACACCACAAACGTAGTCAGGCAGCAGATGAATGAGGAAATATGAAATGGGTGCAGGCATTGAATTTGTCAGAGCCAAATTCACAGATGGGCTGCTTGGTGCATTCGTAAAAACCTAGCTAGCTATGTGGTAGCTAGCAAAGCCCTTTTTCTAAATCTTGTGCCTTAACTGGGTTTGTAACGCTTTATGGCAAGAAAAGACTACCTTTCCCATCTGCCCTGATGCAGACTCTTAACGGGTGGTGACAAGGCGCGCCAGCGCACCAGAGTCAAGCCTGTCTTTACTGGTCATCATCCGGCTTCGGCGGCTCGCCGCGACACGCTTGTCCTAAACCCTAAGTAAGTCCAATTTGCTGACCTTATTTGGGGTTTTTCACCCCTGTGTACTCGGAAGTTAATGCTTTTTACTCTTTTGCTATTGGGTACAGCTTTTCTTTCTAAACTACTAGGGTGCTGCTACATACACAACTTACATTTAGGTTGTGATGCATGCCCTTGGGTATCCATGGGTCACCCACCTGAAATAAATCATCTCCTGGCCACCCAAAAGGCTTCACGACTAGCTATTATCAATTAATATTGACTGTTAAAGGCAGATGGAACCCCGAACCCTCCTAGCATGGATGCTAATACGGTGCCAAATAATGAATCCCATCCCCACGACAGACTCCATCAGTCACACACACTGCTGGTCCAAATTTGACAAATGTTTCAGCTAACAAAGATGTAACTTCCCCAGAACCTCAAATACAGGCAGACTTGAATCCCAAACCTAACATCAGTATCATTGACACCGCCGTGCCTCTAGATAATCTACACACCACAGACTGCCCAATTAATTTGACTGATGGTATGGAACTAAGAATTGCCCTTTTAAACACAAGGGGCCTCATTACGACCCGTGCGGAATGGGTTAACGGGTTCCGCTAATGGATGCGGACCCGTTAACACCATTCCGCACGATTACGAGGTCCCTTCGCGGGACCCGGTAAGGGCGCCTGGTAAAACCAGGCGTCCTTACCGGGTCCCGCAAAGGGACCAGGGAGCTAACAACGGGCCGGTCATAATCGGCCCGTTGTTAGCTCCCTCTCCCATTCCCATTGAGCCCTATAGGGGCTCAAATGGGAATGGGGAAGGTCCGGGCCCCGGGTTCTCTGAGGGAGGAATTACTGTGCCCTCCAAACTCGGAATGGCCTGGTAATTCCCCATTCAGGGAACCCAGTAAAGGAGCCCGGTTTGGCGGCAGCTATGAAGCTAATGGCGCCAATGAGGCCCAAGGTCTTTAAATAAACATGCGCTCGGTGTCCATAATTATTTGACCACTCATGACCTAGCCATCCTATGCCTTACAGAAACATGGTTAACGGAAATTAGTGATCCTATGATTAATTTGGCAATCCCAGATGGATACTTTATTATCTTTAGGAATCACACCTTGGGCAATGGAGGGGGAGTAGCAGCTATCATCAAGAACCGCTTCCAGTCTTTGAAAGACTGAGTACCTGCAATTATTGTGAAGTACTACATCTAAAACTTACCCGGACGCCGTGCAGCTGTCTCAACATCATCGTAGTCTACTGCACACCAGGGGAAATTGCTAACCTCAACGAAGATTTCACTCAGTTGCTTAAAACCACAAATGGTCCAAACTGCTCCGATTTAGTAGTTAGAGACTTCAGTATATGGCTTCATGAGACCGAAGGGACAAAGAAGCAGTTATTCTAGAAGAGGCACTTCTGGAAAATAACTGTAAAATGGAGAATAACGAACCTTCAGCCATATCAGGGAATTTCCTCGACTGGGTAATTTCTAGAAACTTGAATATAAAGGACAGCTCCCCGTGTACATGGTCTGACCATTGTGTAATTAACTTCTCTATTCTCTTAGAAGGCATTAAAAAAAACTCTGAATTCCACCAAGGTAGTATACAATCAGAATTTTAAAAACATCAAACCCATTCACTTTCAGAGCTGTCTCCAAGACATTATGACCAGTATGCTTGATGTGAATCCTCCTGAGCTCCGTGTGGAGACATTTAATAATGCCCTGATTATAATGCAGGATAACATTGTTCCCATCAATAAGAGACTGGTGAGGGAAAATACCAACCATAGAAAATGTTACACCTCAGACCTCTGCATTCTAAAAAAACAGAAAAGTAGTGTGGAACAACTTTGGCTTAAATCTCCCACAGCCCCTAACAAACCTAAATGGAAGGCAGGATTAAAAACACCAAATTATCACTGCCCAAAAAAACCTTTTCAACAAAGAAATAGCTTGGGCCAAAAAGACCCGAAAAAGCTTTTTGAAATATTGAAAATTCTCAAAAGCCCTAAAACCCTAACTCCTCCCATTAGCCCTTTAGACCAGGACTGCGAAGATGTCTAACTCAATGTAGCCGCAGCGCATGTAAGTATGGTAAAAGTTGCCTGGCCGCTTGTTCAGAAATGATTTCACTCTAATGATTCCTTGATCAAGTCTAATTGAGGTACACCCTGCCATGATATCTTGGGCAATCAGTAGGAAATCTGGCGGCCAATTAATGTTGAGGATATCCGTTGAATCCCTGATGTAGAAGGTAAGTGCTGTCCTAGACTGTAAGAAAGTATCGAAGTAGTCCGAGATCCCGGAGAGGATTGCTCTTCAGTAATGGATTGGACCTGATTCGTGCATCTGTCTGTGGAGCTTCGGGCAGCGCTACACGCAGCAGAGAACTGCTTCAAGGTGCTGGTTTGTGTATTTTAGGTACTAGGTACAGCATAGTCGACGCAGGTGTAGGGCGTTTAAGGAAGCATAGTTTTCCAGAGGCAACATTACATTAGGGACCGTGGTTGGCTGCCATTTGGAATAAGTTGTAAAATACTGAACCTGTTTAAACTCTTAATGCCTCTTTTAAGCGTGTGGGCAGGACATTTTAAATGCAAGTTTTAAGCCCTGTGTAATTGAAGTTTAGCTATCGATGGGCTCTATAACGAGTTGGGCGGAGGTTTAAAAATGCAGCCCTTACCCTATTACTGCTACATTACCACTCTGCCCAATCTCGAGTTGGGTGGAAAGTGGGAGGTTAACCGCCAGCTTTTTGCTGGAGGTTAAAACCTCCCCTTTCTGCCCATTTTTGGCGCTATTAGCGCAGCGCTAATTGCGCCTTCTCTAATAGCGCCAAGAGACCCCCATTGGGTCCAACGGACTGAATGGGAAGTTACAGCCTTACAGAAACTCGGGTTCTGCTGTAAAAAGCACCAGACCGAGTTGCAGTAATGCTAATAGTGTCGGGCGGTGGTATGTCGTTGCATTTGCTGCCGTGATACCGCCCAACTCATGATGACCCCATATATATTTTAATTGCTTAATTTTTACTTAATTTTGTATGTATTAGCGACTTACTTGTATTCCACTTTTGCATGTACAAGCTGTTGGTTACATTTTATGTAATTTTGTATTTGGTATTAAATATAAATGGCAAAAGCGGGATTAAGTACTACCCAGCTACCCAACTCTGTAATGTAGTCAGGTTTATTTGTAGACACAATGCTGTCGACTGCTCCCATATGGTATCTGCATTTTTGATCAGGTTTCTTATGGGTTTCTTTTCACAATCAATGGGAGAGGTTAATGATATGCAGATATAATGGGCCTCCTCAGCAGTTTGATGGTAATTCGGTGTTATATCTGCCAAACTCGTTTATCGTTACTTGGTCCCATGGGTTTAGCACGAGATTACAAGTGGTGGTAAAGTGGTGTTAATCCCCATTTTTGGAGTCCATAGGACTCCATGGGGATTTCGCTGGAATTACCGTAAGCGGTAATTCTGCCGATTTCTTTACGTTAAAGAGACGGATTGACCTCCAGCATGAAGTTGGGGGAAAATCCCACACTTCAAGTTCAAACTTGTAGTTCGGCGAGGGGGGAATGGTGGTGGTTCTGTTACCACCCAAAAAAGTGTCGGAAACAGATTTACCACCTGTTTATTGCCCCACTGCTGAACTTTAATGAGGCCCATTGTCTTAAAGTTGGTTTAGTTCTGTATTCACACCTCTCTGTAACATTTGTAAATATTATTGCCAGATGGAACCATCAGTCTGAACACAGATTTGAGTGTTAAATAACTGTAGTACAGTTAATATCTAGCAGCACGACCTTACTTGACTTTTACTACTTTACCTGCAGGTTTTTATTTCTGCCATAGATTTGCAGATTGTTATTCATGATTTCAAGAAAAGAAATTGAAATTGTTGAAAAAACAGATCTTTTTTTGTTTCCAATAAGCAGACCTGAAAATAAGTTTGGCAGAGACCTGTGGCGTTTGTCTGCACTTGTCTACCTGCGTTTGGAGGATAACACAGGGGCAACGTGTTTTTTCTTAGAGCAAGACAACACAGAGCGTCAGAGATTCAAATCCTGATCCCATGCTTAGAGGCTTGTCTCCGGCATGAAGCGTGATATAAAAACTCGCATTATTTTTATTAAAACATTTATATTGCTTTTAAACATGTCGGAAACACAAAGGACAGGCATGCCTCACTCCGTATTCTATGGAAAATCCAACATCCAATGTAAGCAATAACGAATCCCCCTGCTACCCCACCATGTCCCCGCACACCACACTCCCTCCTCTACCTACCGCAGAACACCCCGAAAACCCTCTCCCCACTTCCTAGCCCACCAGACATAGATACCCGCAACCTTCAACCAATCCCTTCGCATCCTATAATTTGGCTTACATGAACACCTTTTTTTGTATATCAGTTTCTCCATTTCGCCATACTATGGCCCCATTCCAAGAAAGAAGGTTTCTCCTCTGATATCCTCCCCCTTGCTACGCCTCTCTTGGTTAGGACAAAGGCCAGATCTACCAAACCTTGGTCCCACGTTACAAGCTCCATGTCTCTTAATTTAATAAAATATTTAGGACCACTTCCACGCAATAATCCCACGTGAAAAGAAAGAGCAGGCAACTGACCTAGCAATGCCACCAAAAATCTGGGCAAGCAAACGTTTGCCCCCAAAGACAGCCCAATAATATACAGTTAGCTATGAAGATCTGTCCAGGATCACAGTGTCGTCCATTGGCAAAATCGTGTTATGTGCTTTGAGACTTTAACTCCACTGTCTCGAATGTTTCTATGTAATGATCTTCCAACTAACACACTATGCTATTTGTTTGCAGTGGCTGCTCAGTTTGTATAACCTTCTCTTAGAGAGACCAACCTTCAATATACTGGGTTTGTTTTCATAACATGTTTTCTGATGCAGGTATTTTCTTATCGAACAAGGAAGGTGTTACTCTCATCAGTATATGCTCACATTTGTCAATCTCAAAGAGAGGAAAGGGGATCTAGCATGTGTACACAGATCCCAGCTGGAACTGTTTTATGCACTGAGCTAGCGCCTGAACTAGCATAGCTTTCATGCATGTCAATTTCAACTTTAGTCATCGATTGTTATCAATACATTTGCCAAAGAAAGGCGAGTTACAGTTGTGCTACAGTGAATGCACAAACTGTTTATACTACAGCGATCACAACACATTACAGGACTAAACGATCTGATTGGCATGTAACTTCTAACAACATCAAGGTAGGGGGCACAGAGTCTCAGCAGCACCCTAAACCATTTCAAAACGTATTATTTATTTATTTTAAAACTGTGTACTGACTTAATTCCATCATGTAACCAGCTAGGTGGACATTTTTGTTTGGGGGCCTCGGGCATATGCCCCTTTTCCCGCTGCAATGACGTATCTGAGGCCAGGAAGTGCGCTGGCCCTTTTATGGAGCCCCAAGCTTCCTTTAGAAGATTCAAACTCTAAATAAAAATCAAACATTCGACCGGAGCCCTAACGTGAGGTTCGAGATTTGACCTGGGGTTCAACCTCTTCAACAATTCTGTGTTATCCAGGTGAAATAGTTTGAATCACCCCAGCAAGATTTGAGGGCCAGGTGAAACTTGTTTTTCAAGTCTATTCAGGACTGCATCCGTTTGGAATATGGCTCTTTAACTTTAGAAAGACTGACTTAACGTGTGATGATCGTGACTGGCCATAAATCTTTTTGTGGGTTGGAGTTTTTTAAATGTATTCATTTCCACCTTCAGCAGTGTGTCAAATATGGTTTTGTTCACATCAGCACCTCTTCATTAGAACACCTGAAGACTAGGGTGCAATCAGTGCTTTAAGTGGGCGGGGCCTGCCGGAGCCAGGCCAGGCCCCGGCAGTCTCCCAAAAGTGGGTTTCACCTGGGGCCCTCCCACCACAACATTGGCGGGATGCATTAACCCCTGGCGGCCGCAGTGTCGATGTAGCTGACTGGCACTTCTGTCAGTCACTGTAACTTCCTATAGTGACCTCTCGAGCGAGGGGTCACCAGAGGAAGTTACTGTGCCTTTGTTTCCCCAGGTCATTGAGGCGTCTTTAACCCCCTCTGAACCTGGGGACTCCTCGACATATTTCGAGGTTTATAAAAGATGGCTTGAAAAGTGCACAATTCAAGCCATCATTTATAAAGCTTTGCCGACAGACAAAGATTTCTCAGGCTTTTTCCGTCGGGACAGCTTTATAAAAGATGGATTGATTTTGTGCACTTTTCAAGCCATCTTTTATAAACATAGAAATGTTTAACAAAGATGGCTTGGAAAGTACACAAATCATAAGGTACGCACACAGATTTATACATGCTATATATTTGTGTGCGTACCTTACTATGGTTTATGTACATTTGAAGCCATCTTGAAGTACACAAGCCATAGTAAGGCACGCAAACAAATATATAAATGTAAGTACCTTACTATGGTTACAAACTATAGTAAGGTACGCATACAAACCATAGTAAGGTATGCATACAAATATACAAAATGTTTGCATACCTTAATATGGTTTGTGTACTTTTTTAAGGCCACGCCCATTCCACAAGCCACGCCTCCAAATGAGGCCCCACCCCCTCAATTTCTTACCCTACTTAAAGCCCTGGGTGCAATCCCTGGTAGCTCAACCCCGAGTGGATGGCGTGCATCAGAGCCTTTCTTCATGCGCCAATTTAGAGCCATCCTGACAAGCCCCAAATTGCAGCTTGCTTTGCAGAGAATGGATCGAACGCTGCTCTAGAGCACCAAATTGATCTTGCCAGCGCAGTGTTTTGATACTTTAGCGGCCGGACATTTGTGGCATGTAGGCACTGCAGCAGCACCTTAGAAATTCAGAAACTCCTCAGGATCCAAAATCAAGCGACATGACTGTCAAGACCTGAGGAAGTTAGACATCTCCACTGCCATCCACTACCCAACAATGAAACCCTTGGGCGGTAGCGATATGTGGTATAAATTCACATAGCATAACTATTGTGAGAAACCTGTGCATCAGCTACAGAGGGAGGATCAAAATGCCACCAGACGCTCGTCTTCATTGCGTTTTGTTGCCCTAATCTAAGATAGGGCATGGCGAAGCTTGCCACCAAGAGCCCTAATCATATCGCCTTTGAGATCCGTAAACAGAAATCCATTCAAGAAAGCAGCCCACAGTCACCCAGCCACTGACTTGATCACCTCCCCAGACTGATCACAGGAACCCTCAAATGCAGGATCAACTGAGGCCAGCTGTGAGGGCCCTCCGAGAAGAGGAGGAGCTCATCCTCACTCACTGATCCCAGGCAATGAGGCTTTCCAGGGCCGGGAATTGGCAGTCGGGCAACACGGCTCATTACTCCCTTTGCGTCTGATTGCTGATTACATTTTGACACCTCACATTTTTACTATTTTTTTCCCGAGCGCTAACACCGATATGCGGTTGCATTTATCCACATAAAAGAGCGGCACGTAGGCACTCCTAATGACAATGCACACGCCTATGGCAGCTGCAAGGCAATCGTCACCTATGCTTACAAGCCGCAGTCAATACATGTCCTGTCATTTTTAGTGCTAGTTTCTCGGTTTACTGTGAAAGCGTGTCTAAGTGAGACCAGCTCACTCTATGCCAGTAAGCTTCAAACCTTTTTGGCCTTGTCCCCCCCTGAGCAAAATGTGGACAGGCCTGGCCCCCCAAAAAATGCTAAATGTATAGTAAGTCCAAATGGCTACGAACTATTGCACGCCGTCACTGCACCCTACGCCCACACTTGGGCTCCCCCACCTGCTCCCATCACAGTCTCTGGGTTCCCTCATCCCACTCCTAGACCAATCCATGGGCTCTCCCCACCACGCTGGAGACCATGGGCTCTCCCCACCCTGCTCCCACCAATGTCCCTGTGCTCTCCTCACCATGATCCCATCACAATGCCCTGGCTCCCCCATCATCCTCCTCCCACCACGTTCCCAGGGCCAGTGATAGCTGGTGATTTTTTTTAAGTGGAGGGGCATAATTATTTCTCCCAGCTATGCCATTGCAACCGAGCTTAGCAAGGGTGCCCGAGCTAATCAAGGGTGGCTCGGGAGGGTGGGGGGGAGTTCTCCCCAGGGAATTGTTTTTAGGTGCTGGGGCACCCACGGGGCAGCCATACTATTTGTTACTGGACATCTCTGCTAGATGTCCAGTAAAAAAATAACATCCCTGTCCCCTGCAGGCCTCACACCCCCTACCACACACACACAATCAAGGTGAGTATGTGTATTTGCAAAGCGCTGGGGGGTTCAGGGGGAAAGCATGGTATTTTTTACTGGACATCTATCATAGATGTCCAGTAAACAAATACCATTGTTGTCCTCTGGGCTCCACAGCACCTCAGACGGAGAGTTGGTTTTGGCGGGTGGGTAGGAGGATTGTGCAACACAAGTATTTTTAAAATGCCTTTGTTGTGCAACCACCCCCCCACTCTGCAAAATCAGCTCCACTGACCAACACAAAAACAAACACATACACACACATTCACACAGCATTCACAAAGCAAGCACTCTATCATTCACATGAGCACCCATCATCATCATACACTCACTCATAGGACAAGCATACATACTTGCATCCGTACACATAAATAAATAAAAAAATAAATGAACATAAAGTAACCTTATTCCCCGGTTCTGAAGTTTCCTCCCCAGCACTCCAGCATCGTGAAGAGGAATCGGGAAGTAAGAGCTTCCAGGTTCCTGCACGAGCCTGAGTGTGGGTGCTGGCACACCCTGCTCCAGCCTGCTCTGTCTGCATGTGCGAGGAGGCGCAGGAGCTCCCCCTCACACATGCAGACATGCAGTTCCCTAACCAGCATTTCCAATGAGCTATGCAAGGCAGGTGAAGCAAAGCACCCCCCAGCCTTGCATGACTCATTGAGCACCTGCGGCTGGGAAACTGTAATGTCAAACTGACAGTTCAGCCAGCCCTGGAGCTCTTCCTCGGCTTGAAAAGGCAGTTGAGGGAGCGCTCAGTGTTTCACCGGCCTGGCTCCTTGGCTCCTCCATAATGGGTTAGGGGACCACAGGGTTGGCGGCCCCTCGCCCCATTATGGACAAGCCGCACCTGCCCAGTGCTCCCCATTACCCCGCTTTTTCTTTCCTCCCTTGACACAGAGCAACGTGAGAGCCGCTCTGCTTCCCGGAGCTCCTTGGGACATTGTCCTGGCAGCGGGACATCCTTGGCGTTGGGCACCCTCATTGAGGGGCAGAACGGGAGAGATCCCCCACTGACAAATGTCCTGGTCAAGAGCCAAGGGGGCAGCTCACCAACCCCTCCCCGCTCGGTAGACCACTGATCCTGAGTAAAATTATGTGTTATTATACAACTTGCACAGTAATGCAAGGCTTTGCGGGGGGCAGGTGGGAGTGCAGGGTTTAGGTGAGACAGGGAAATGGGGACTGTATATGCGCCACTTGCTGAAATGCTCTTCGTAGGAAAATTAACCGCTCAATAAAGTTGTCGCTCCATGCTGAGCACTTTTCCATATGATAAAAGTGCTGCACGCTTAAATTCACGTCTGGTTCAGCAAATGTTACTGTGCAGTTGTGCATTTATGAAGCCCATAGCCCTTTGGAGAACACGTTGATTATATTTTAATTGCTCTGTTTAACTATATGCCGCAATCCTAACGTTATCCATCTCTGACATGGTGTGGAAGCCATGCTTAGCTCAAGTACGTACTTAAAAAGGAAGCGTTCAATCAGAGACTGGAACTTTGGAGTCGGGACAATTGTACCAGAAAGTAGCAACTTTTGCCCATGTGATCCAGATTCGAGTGATGTATTATCCCTTGTGAGATCCTGCTGTTCCACCATCGAGTTGTTTAGGGGCCTTAATATGTTCCCTTAATCAACAACACTGATAATTCTCCTGGTAATATGGAAGCGCCCGCTGCGCATGCTCCTGGCAGCGTTGAGATCAGGGCTCGTCACCACTGTGAAAGTGCAAAGTTGGAGTCACAATGGTACCTCTGCGTGAATTGTTTTGAAGTTATGGTATGTTACTTGATATTTGTATAGCACCTGCTGCCATTATTGTGGCCTCAAAATACCGTGGGCTGAAGGGCCCTTCGGCAGACTCTAGTCTGAACAAATATGACAATACATGACTATTGCATTCAATGTGAATAGTAATTGGAATTTAGCCGAATGTACAATTATTCGCAGAGATAACTAGTTTAAAGACATTATTCCACCCGTGCAATGCAGAGTGTTCAAGCACAGAGAAGATTGCTATATCATTGAATGTATGATAGCTTGACTGAATTTTTTGTGGATAAATTGGTTTATCAACCCCAAGGGCAACTGTCTACAGTTAAGGGCTCTGCTATACTTTACATGCATAACGCATTCCACTGAATAACATGCAGTCACATGCAAATTGCATGCACATTTGTTAGCTAGGCTAACGATACATTCAACACATGTCCACTTGTCTGTAACATAGAGTTAAAGCAGTAGAAATGTTTTACATTGGATATAAGATATAGTGTTGCACTGTTGAATGTGGTGAAAAAGCCATATTTAATATAAGTAGCAATACATAGCCATCCTTATAGAGAAAATATGCCCTATTCTACCCCTAAAGACTGAGTTCATTGGACCATGTGTAAGGTGGGGGTGGGTGAGGGGCAAACCGGGTTGGTAGGTCAAGAAGGGCCAGATGTCTTTCTTTCTTTATGCAGTGACCGTCGGCATCTTCCTATGTAATCGACTGAAAACCGTCTACCCTGTAATGAATTCACTCTGAGTTAGTGCTTAGCTGTTCCGGCCGTAGGTGCTTTATAAATATACAATAGCAAATAGGATAGCGCTTTATGCCACAATAAGGCCATCTCAAAGGACTGAGGGACAGGGAGGCAATCTTTCTGGATGCAAGCAAACAACTGTGTGTTCACACCAGTGTGCCCAGAGATCAGGGCCAAGGAACTCTCCAACCAGCCACTAGCCAGCAAGCCACAGCAGAGAGAATGTGCGTGCAATAGAAGCAAATGTGCTTGAATAGGGACTCAAAAGCTGGAGAAATGGTGATCTCCACAGCGTGCACGCCTGGGAACCCTTTGAATGAAATCCTCCAGGAACGGTTATATGCCAGAAATGCAAATTGGCCATGTTCTCAACTCCCCTCCCAAATGAGCTGCATTTTCCTCTGATATGATACAGAGTTTTATACTGCACCAAACAACTTACAGGGCTGGGCTTTTCTGTTTGTGTAAAATGTTTACAGACACTGAACACTGCCTCTAGCTCAGTAGTGGCCAGGCCTTTAATGATTTCACAGTGTCAGCGGCATGCTGAAACCACGCCCCACAAAACAGGAGGGAAAAGCCCTTCTGTTTACACTCCTAATCCCCTGAATAGCCAGGTTTTGTAGATGGGAAAGCTGGAAGGAAATATGGGAGGCAGAGGGGTTGAATCATGGCTCCTGTGGGAGCAAAGCCCCCAGAAAAGGCGTCCTGGAGGGTCTTGAGGCCTGCTAGGAAATGTAGGGGAATGGTGATAGTGGTGTGTGAGGCAGAACTCCTCTTAGGGTGAGACTGGGCTTCTATGGTAGTTACTCTCCATAATCCAGCCTTCGTAGAACCGTCTTGACCTTGGCCGCAGTTACTTTGTTCTGTTAATAGAGGCCAGCGTGCAAATCTTAGGCCAAAGCAGGGGCCTAGAGTCTGATGCTTCATGGTGCTTAGTTATGCAAAACACCACAATAAAACATATATTATACTGACATAACATGTAGTGAGCGGGTTAATAAGCTCTATGAATGCAATATGAGAGTTATACATTAGAGTTGTGGTTGTAAAATAATGACAGCAGGATACAGGGGCAACTCTTTAGGCGGGCACAAGTCCATGGTGCGGCCCGTATGCAGAGGCTACGTGGCACTGTAAGCAGGCTATGTGGCATTCCTACAAAGTGCCATAACATTGAAAAAACAAAATAGCAAAACTTGACATGGCTATGCATAACCCAATCTATCATAACCTTCATGTCTAACAAAGAAGAGCATGTTAGTCTATGCAGGCACTGCACTCACACATACCTCTCTCCTCCAAGGGGGTTGTAGAGGCAGCCGGGGCGAGCCTAGCATGCAGATCTGCGTCAGTTTGGAGCACTGGTCAAAATGGACGGCTAAGAAACGCTACTTACAAAAGCCAGAGCTGCCTGTTTATTATTCGTTGGCATGCCACCCTGTGAGTAGGTCTGGGTGAAATTACCTGAGAAAAAGAGGATGTGGATGGTGATATTGACGGGACATCCTCCTTTTGGCATCTCCTTTTGGTGTGTTTTTTTTTGGGGGGGGCGATTCCGGCAATACGAACATAAGTCCGGGCGGGTTCCTGTTCCACAAACATGGCAAAACAAGAATTCTGAGTAACGTGTGGAGGCGCGTTAATCACGTGGAAATATTTTGGTTTTGTGATCACCACCTAATAGCCCAAACTAATGCAACGTCATTCAGGGACGTCATAAATGATAGGGGTAGCAGAATTGACATCACATGACCCTTGACTGCTGATGACATTAAAGGAAGTGACCCCCACCCGGAAATGATATCACAGGAAGTGATGGAACATGACCGTTTACCCCTTGACAAAACAGGAAGTGGCATCACATAGCATTGTTTCTAAGCACACTATGAAAAATATGATTACAATATTACTGCAATGTGGTACACATTTCATACAATAATGGATCACGATATGTATCGGCAGAAAAATATTTGCTTTAACTGCAACTTGCGAAAAGCAAAATATGTAGTCTGAAATGGATGCTTATTGTACTCTGAATGCTTTTTGGAGGATTTTGTCTGCATTGTGAATTTGAGGTGTTTAAGAACAGACTAAATCAGTGACTCACCCTCTGAAGTGTGCCTGAAATAAACCTTTAATGAGTCTAGCAATTATTGTTTAGAATTCCAGAAAGACAAATAGCTCAAATAGCCACATGGCATTGGCCCGAGCCCAGGAGCTTCAATTTGTAAAAAAAAACTATGTTTTAATTTTTTTTATTTTTTTGTTTAGGGATAGCAAGGGAGACCAGAGGGGTAGCAAGCGAGACCTTAGGGATCACAAGTGCAGACACCAAACTTTTGGATTGGTGACCTGTCATATGTCGGGAGTTCGCTCATCCCTACCCTCTTGCCCATTGTGCCAGTGATGGGCCATAACCTTCTACTGACTTTGCTCTCACAGCATTTGTTGTATTGTGCTTTCTGCATATGAATCCTGTATTGGCGGTCTAGTGTTATTTGTTTTATGCAAACAGTCATGCAATCAAGCGCTGTGAAGCCAGATTCCCGGTACTTGTCCACTTTATGAATGTAATCAACTAAAACCAGTAGGAGACCCTAAAGCAGCAACCATGTTTGCGGTGTTGTGCACTGTCCTTTATTTTCCATGGAGATTTGCTTTTGTGGTTGACTTTTTCAAGACTATGGGCCTCATTACGAGTTTGGAGGTAGCCATGGTGCTATTAGCACCATGGCTGCCCCCAAACCGGGCTCCATTACCGGGTTACTTCAATGAGGAATAACCGGGTCATTCCAACATTGGAGGACCCAGTAATTCCTCCTTGAAGGAACCATTCCCCATTCCCATTTGAGCCCCCATATGGCTCAATGGGAATGGGGAGGGAGGTAATAACAAGCACATTACGAATGGCCCGTTACTACCTCCCTCTTCCCCTTGCGGGACCTGGAAAAGACATCTGGTTTTATCAGACATCTGGTCCGGATCCCGCAAAGGGAACCTCATAATTGGCGCTCCCGTAATGAAGGGTGCAGGTCCCGTACCGGCACTCTTCATTACGGGAGCGCCACCCTTGTAATGAGGCCCTATGAGACTTTAAGGCATCCCACCACATATATTCATAATGACTTGTGAAAGCAAGCGTCCCCAAACAGCACGATCCTCCCCGCAATGAGAGACAATGAAGGACTCTCCCAAAATGGGAATAAGGCCAAGACAGAGTGCGGGTGAGCGTAAATGGGAGTTTATCAATCAGAATAGGGCATGCAAAGGACTCTGCAAACTCCGAGAGCGCTCTGTCTGACAATAGCAAAGACAGGCGTATATATTTACAAAAAACGTCATAAAAACCTACACACTATAGGGGGCACAAGTTCAATGGGATTGGGTGGCGACGACTAACTATAGGTGCTGCTGCGATGTGGTTGGCTTTGGCTGGAAGACGTCACTGGTCAGCCTCGTGGGTTGGGCTGGGCCTGGCAGGGTGGCGGAGTTCGTCCAGGCGGTGTTGTGGGGCCATCGCGGCCTGTGGCAGAGACGAATGTCTTTTCCTGACTTATTAGCCCTAGGCCATGCACATCGCAGTCACTCAGGCATTTTGGTATTATCTTCTTTAGTAAATCTTTCAATAGGTTATACAACAGGTTAATGCAACACAGGAGGAATGTACCTTGTGAGGGGTCTGGAGGTAATACGTCAGGACATGGTTACCAGTGTCCTGTTGACCGGGGTCATGGGTCGGGGGGCTAAGCTTCAGGGCCAGGGACGGGTGGTACTGGTCTGTCTGCCTTGTAAGAAGTTGTTATGGATGTTCCGCTTGTGTGTTGTCAAAGTGTTGGGTGTCCTGATTGTACAGGGCCATAAGTCTGAGATGGTCCGGTGGGTTGTGAGGGTTACGAGGGGGCGCGTGTGTTCATGCAGATGTTTACTGCTGCGCTGTAAATAATGCAGGTGGCGGGTGGCGGCCTTGGGTGCTACAGAGGGGGTCACAAGTCTTTGAAGCGGCTCCAGTCCGGTTGGGGGAGGTGAAGCAGCGCGGCGCGGTCTCTGCTCTCATGCCTTGGCAGCCTTCGCAGGGTGGGAGGGGGAATGGCCTTGCACGTATTTCACAAAGGTATCTCCCTCGTGTGTTGCCGATTTAGGTAAAAACATCACGAACATTTGAACCCTCTATAATACTTATTCTAAGCAATACGAGACATACATTTAAGCTTTGCTGGATGTGTCTCGATTATACCCAGTCTGAGCACCTTATTCATACATTATGTTTCAGCGAGTACAGTATTTTAGTTATATGCATATATATATATATTTGCAATGAGTGAGGTAGAATTAGGATTGGTGGAGAACATAGAAAGTAACCCGCCACTATTCGTGGCGGTGGTGGCACATATGGGGCCTAGACATGCACATATGACATGCGCCTTCTCGTGCATCCTTCACATGGGCCCTCTGTATGGTTACATTCGTCTTTCTTGTGTCCTCTAGCAGCATTAGTTCAGTTAAGGCGTGCGCCCATGGGGTGTAAGTTTCCCAGTGATACACGTAACAAATAGATTCCTGGTGCGTTCCTTTATTATTAGCACCCAACTGCAATGGTGTGGGCTCGCCATTGCTTATATCAAGGAAGCATGCTTTCCTGGAGTTATACATTTTACAGGCTTTTGCAATAAAAGGGATCTGGTGGGGGAAAGCATACTTTGCGAGTAATCATGACATTAATATATAAAGACTGTCTGCCATCTGATGACCATTTTACTTGTTCTTTTCATTACCCAGGCCTGCTGGCCGAGTCATGCTGGGAGCGATGGTACACTGCGGGAGGTGAATTGTTACAATGTTAGTGTATAACGCTCGCTCATGTCCGTTTTGTCCGTGAGAACGTGCTCGCAGCGGATCTGCCATGGTGCTGCGGCAACAAGGATGACTGGAACCCTCCAAGGGTGGGGGCCGCGCTACAGTGCGCTGAGCTCACACCATCTTTACCAGACAAAATGGTTTCTGGGCCTAGCTAAATTTTACTACAGGTGGGCAATTTTAATACGTGTGGGCAATGTCTCCAGTGGGTGAACCCTCCACCACCTGGGCCCGGGTGGCATGAGGGGACGCCCAGAAGAGCCATAGTCCTCACCTGGGGAGAAAGCGCAGGCGAGGGGGGTCTCCTGGACCAGTCCTCCCCTACATTTCCCCCCTTTCGTTACTAAAGTAACGAATTCTTTAAATCTTCTATCCTCCTACATTCTGCCTCGTCCATCACCGCCTCATCCCATGCGGGAGTTCCTTTAATGGGCATCCATGCTCTGCACACCCCCCTTAAGCTTTCGCCTCTCCGGGCGTATTCATCTGGGGTACACATTAGATATATACATCCACCATCTCCTTCCAAATCTACCCAGACTTCCTCATACCATTCTAGTATACGGGGCTCTTTGATGGTGGTGTGCCACAACTTATTTACAATATCCTTATCGTGGTACATAGGCACCAGTTGGTACCTGGGTGTGTTGTCTATCCCTGTCTGTACTTGTGCTTCTTGCATCGTTTTTATTGTACCATGTGAGTTGCCCATTGTCACCATCATCATTGCACCATTTGGTACTGCGTTAGCACAAACTCGAAGACCCACCTGGCACAGGCAAAAAAGTAAAAGGAGGAACACGACAGCTGGTATCAAAAATTTCACAGTCATTCCAAGCCATGAGGGAACCCAGGAGAAGATGTTGTCGAACCATGTACTGTCTTCTGTTCCACCTTCCATTTTCATTTTTTCTCCTAGGTTGTGTACTGCTTCGATCACATGGGACAGGGAGCCATTTTCTGCGTCTTCAGAAGGTACGAAAGTGCAGCAGGCACTTCCTATTTTTCGGCAAACACCGCCGTCCATCGCCGTCAACAGGTCCAGGACATACCTGTTTTGCATGGTCATTAGTCGTAGAGCTCTTAGTTCCACCTTTATTATATTGAATCCTTCTTCAGTGTCGTTTGCCAGCTGAATTAATTCCCAGCGGGTTATCTGGAGCCATTTTGCGTTTGCCCTTGCTTGGACACTTGAGACGAGCGAGGCAAAAAATGTTTCTGCTGAGCTGAATAATCGATATTTGTCTGGGATCTGAGCCAATAGTTCTGATGAGGCTTTTGATATGTAATTTGATGCTCGTCTGTTACGGGTCAGCACTTCTCCCTTGCTTCCGGAAGACAGGACATATATTTGTGACTCTGCAGTTGGTTGAGCCACACTCTGTTGCACGCGTTCCTGTGTCCTTTTGTTCCCATCGATGTGGCTTTCTGGTATCACCATCAGGGCTGAGTGCAGAGTGGCCATTGAGCAGCTGCCACTCCATGACTGGGGGAGGTGTAAGTATGCCTGGTTGCCGCATACCCAGTACGTGTCCATGAGGGCTGCAGTACCTTTTCTTAGATCTGGGATGGTGAGGGTCTTGTTACAGTTCTTGTTTGTTCCCATGGGGATTCTCCCTTCTCCTTTAAAACACAGTTCATAGTCCATTTCACTCTTGAACGGTTTTTCAATTGCAGTTACCCAAGTTAGTTTTGAAATGTGTTCTCTCCATACTGGTGTACATGTTTCTTCTATCCACTGCAATTTTTCCGGCGCCACACCTCTTAGTGCTTCCGCTTTGCACAGTACTTCTTCATCCTTCCGCTTGTTGTCAGAAAAAAGTGTCCCTTCTATTACAAAAAATGGTTCTTTCAAACATACCACCCCTGCCGGTTTTGGGTAACACGTTTTCTCGTTCTGTAGCATTTGAAAAGTCACTTCGTGTGCCTGGAAGGTGTTCTTAATCCTGCATAACATGAGATGAAGGAGACACTGGGCATCTACAATTGGCAACTCTTTGGGTAGTAATACTTTGGGTGTACCTGATGCGTGAGGGATGAGGGAACAGACATAGCAGCTCTCGTTGGTTGTTTGTTTAGCTGTGGCGCTCATGTCTGCATACCATTTATTTGTTTGGTGGGGGTGTCATGGGTCTTCCATCTTATCTAGACCCAGCCCATAGTACTCATCATACTTCCTCCTCCCTGCTTCCCTCTTCCGTCTGTTATTCTTGTTCCTCATGTGCTTCCCACCTCCCTGGGCAATGGATAAGCTGGACCCCCCTTTCTCATTCCCGCCCCCCTTAGCCCATTCATCATATAATATTTCGTGCATTTCTAGTAGCTTTTCGTCTTCTTTCCTGACGTTAGCTGGCAGGTTGTTTTTTAGTATGGGGGCAGGCTGGCTGGTGAGGGTGTTGTATAACCATGATATGGCGGACGGATTTTGGTCATTTAAACTGTGGGCATTGTAATTAGATACCTCTGGTGGGGACACTGTGTTGTTCTGCATTTCACCTTGTAGCTTTTTTCTTTGTAAGGTGACAACACTGGATGGTGTGGTATGATACCCCCATACAAGTTTATTTCCGTCCCATATCAAAAAATCACCTTCCCTGGTATCGACACCTGTAGTTGCATTGGGCCCGGTAGTGCTGTTAATCCCTCCCCCCTCGTTCATCTCGATAGAGATGAACGCTATAAACCAATATGTAACCAGGCCAAACATTAGCATAAAAAACAATATGATGCATACAGATAATCCACACTCATACGAATATCTGCATCTCTCATGTACTACATTTCTCATTCTACTAATTCTATCCGTTGCAGGCTGCCCGTTAGATGCCATGGAAGCTCCTGTTTGAGATATAAAAGTGCATTAAGTGCATGGATGTAAACATTTTGCTAGCACCATCGGTGCCAATATAAATTTGACGGGGAATGGAAGCGGGTGGGGACGCGGGGAGGGGTATTCACAGACAAGGGTGTATACAGGCTATAATTTGGTTATTTCATTAATTACATACCACTCAACAAGATAAAAAGAAAACACATTTTTTTTTTTTTTTTTTTTGAAATATCCTTATCAGTTATTCTCCCACTGCGGTCCAGTGCTGACACACACACACACACGCAAGTTCATATTTGGGCATCTTACTCATTTGCATCGTTTGCTGTTGTCTGTGCCTCCTCATCTATCTCCTCTTGTACATTGCTGTATGCTTTCCGTACGTCGGTCAAGTGCACCCAGTACCTCAAGCCCTTTACCTTTACCGCCGTGGGCGTGCAAAATATTACCTCGTATGGGCCATGAAATCGTGGTGCATTCCACCGACGCACAAAGCTTCTGACATAAATTGAGTCGCCTGGCATCAGCTGTAGCTGTTGCTTTGGCTCCGTGACAGATGTTGTTACGTTTCCCTCTTCTCTAGTGAAGGGTGGGGATAGTTGCTTTGAAATGGCGCGCGCTGCTCTTGTCAATTTTTGTAAATAGTCTGTAAACTCATCTCGTAATATTGCGGCGCTTCTGTGAGCATCTGAGTGTTCGCGCAGTGGAGAGTGTGCTGTATTCATTCTTCTCCCGGTCACGATCTCGTGCGGGGACAAATGATGGTCTTTGCTTGGCTGATTTCTCAATTCAAATAGCGCCAGGGGTAGACAGTAAATCCAATTTTTCTTTAATGAGAAGCATAGTTTTGATAATCTGCCCTTTAACAGTCCGTTCATCTTTTCCACTACGCCATTACTTTGGGGATGATAAATCGAACACAATTTATGTTTTATACCCAATAGTGTGGTAACTTCCTTGAAAAGTTCATTCACAAAGTGAGAGCCGTTGTCTGAGCGAATCACGTCACAAATTCCCCAGCGTGGGAACACTTCCCTTACTAGGAACTTGGCGGCGCTTTTGGCATCAGGTCGCGCACAGGGTCCTGCTTCCACCCACCTTGAAAATGGGCACACAACCACAATCATGTACCGTGCGCCATTGCACCTTTCCCCCATGTCTGCGTAATCTATATGTAGTTCTCTGAATGGGCCAATGGGTTTGGGAATTGTCCCCCGGAGCGTGCGTAATGTCATTCCTGAGTTGTATATTTGGCATGTTGTACATTCCATTGCTAATCGAGATACATGCTCCTGGAGACAGGGCACGAACCATTCTTCCTGTATTTCTGCTGCGATGTGCTGTTTAGTATTATGTGCAGGGAAGTGTAGCTGTTGAAATGCAACTTCTAGTAACTGTAGTGGCATTACCACTTTCCCTGAGTTATTTTGCCGCCATAGTAGGTCTGTTCCCGATTGGCTGCATCCCCGTTTTGTCCATGTCAATTTTTCTTCTGCACTAGCTCCTTCCTGTAATTCTAGTATTTGTGATACGGACATCATGTTGTACCCTTCTGGGAGTTCTTCGGTTGTTTTGTTCTTAATCATGAACTCACCTGTGTCGTATTTCTGAAAATAGGAAGCCTCCTTGGCGGCAGCGTCCGCTGCCGCGTTCCCTAAAGACACAACGTCTGTGTTGGATGTATGGGCCTGGCACTTTACTATTGCTACTGCAGTAGGGTTTTGTAGGGCCTCAATTAACTCTTTTAACAATTCTGCATGCTGTACTGGTGTTCCGTCTGCCCGTCTGAATCCCCTACGCCCCCATCTTGCTAGACCTCCATGTACTGTTGTCGTCATGTAAGCTGAGTCTGTGTATATTGTCACTGCACAACCCTTTGCTGCATGTAGTGCTTCTATGAGTGCAATCAGTTCTGCGGCCTGTGCAGAGTAATGTGACGGGAGGCGGTATTGTACTAGTGTTTCATACTCACCGTCTTCTAGCCTCACTACTGCCATGCCAACGTGTTTTTCTCCCGTGTCCACATCAATTGATGCAGACCCATCCACAAAGTACACTTCCCCTTCGCTTAGAGCGTTCTCGCACACCGCTGTGTCCTCCCCTCCTTCTCCTGTGTAGGTTGCGCAATCGTGGTTCTGCATATCCTCTAATGTGCATGCTTCTGTAATGAATGTGGCGGGGTTCACTGTCTTACATCTCACTACATGGATGTTGGCGCTGGACAATATAATCTCGTAGGCTGTTGCGCGCTGTGTGGTCAGTGTGCTTTTTGATCTCTCAAGTATTGCAAATAATGAATGTTCCACAAACAATGTCACAGGGCAACCCATTACTATTGTGGCACTTTTCTCAATCGCGAATGCGGCTGCGGCGAGTGATTGTTCGCACGCGAAATGACCTTGCATCACAGCATCCAAAGTACCACTATAGTAAGCCAATGGCTTGTGTCCTAAGGATGTTTTTTGTGTCAGTACCGCTGTCATAAGTGTTCCTTTGCAATGTGAAAATAGGTAAAAATCGCGTCCATAATCAGGGTTTGCTAGTACTGGAGCGCTTGAAATTAGCTCTTTCAGTGATTGAAATGATGTGCTCATTTCTTCTGACCATTTTATTTTTTCATTCTCCTGTTGTGCTTCTTTGAGTGCTTGTAGGAGGGGCCTCGTGTATGCTGCATAATCTAGTATCCATGCTCGGCAATAGTTGCACATTCCCAAAAATTTCTGCATATCTTTCACTGTCGTGGGTTCTCCTACTGATCTTATTGCTTCTACTCTGTCAGGAATTATTCTTTTTCCATCTTTGGATATGAGCTGTCCCAGGTATAGGACCTCAGTCAGGCAGTACTGTAACTTCTCCTTGTCTACCTTGTATCCCTTGTTTGCTAGTAAGGTCAGGAGTGTTGTTGAATTTTTTCGACATGTTTCCTCATCCTGTGCACACACTAATAAATCGTCTACGTACTGAATAATCGTGCTATCAACTGATAGATTTCCCAAGTCTTCATGCAATATGCGGTTGAATATGCTCGGACTCTCACAGTCTCCCTGAGGTAGTCTGCAGTGTTCATATCTCTTTCCCCCCAGTGTGAAAGCCGTAAGGTATCTACTCTCTTCAGCCAGGGGTATTGAGAAAAATGCATTTTTCAAGTCCACTACTGTGAAATGTGATGCCGCTTTTGGGATGCTGCATAGTATTGATGCAGGGTTCGGGACTAGAGGGAACTCTTTCTGAATTACGTCATTGAGGGGGCGTAAGTCCTGTATCATCCTCCAAGATCCCCCTTTCGCTTTTTTGATTGGATAAATACATGTGTTACATGGGGAGTTTGACGGCACTATTATCCCTTGTGCTAGTAGTGCATTTATTGTTTCTTTTATCCCTTCTTCAGCTTCACGGGACAATGGATACTGTTTGACTCGGGGTAAGATAGCTCCTTGTTTTAGTTTTATTATCACAGGTTGTACTCCATGCAACAGCCCGACATCATGGGGGCCTGTTGTCCATAAATTGTTAGGTACGAGCCTCATGTCGTCATCAAAAAATGACGGTGGTGTTCCTACCACTGCCATCAATTGGACGGGGATCTCCCTGGCTTGGATCAAAATGTCACAGGGCATCGCTATTTCCATTACTATCTCACCATCTGCTTCTGTGTCTGAAAAGAGATCCTCATCTGTTACCTCGCGTAGGGCGAGGTTGGCGTTTGTACACAGCACTGTGCGCCACTCACATCCTTCCCTGTCCATTCCAATCACAGCGATCCTTTTCGTTGATACCTGTACAGCGTGCAAATCCAACGATACCACTGATCCTGGTGCTGGGCTTGGACACACTATGGGGCGGAAGAGGAACTCTGCTGGAATCCTCCAATCCATGTTTCTTAGCTCTGGAATTATGAGGGCCAAAGTCTTTAGCCCTTAAATAAACATTTCCCCATTTTGTGGCAGCCCTCGTATTTCCTGTGTGGTTGTGTAGGCTTGTACTACCAACATTGCACGCAAGGGGCATATCCCGGGTGTGGAACACACTATTCCTCCTTCAGTAAATGATATGGTCATGTTAAGTTTACTCATAAGATCCCTCCCCAACAAATTTATCGGGGACTGTTCGTAATACAGTAAGGGCGCCTTTACGGTCTTGCCCCCCACTGTTACATCCAAAACTTCTGTGTAAGGAACTTCAATTACAGTCCCAGAGAACCCCTGCGTCTCTAACTTCCTGTTAGATAACGGGAACCGGCCCTCTCTGACACATGATTTCTCCGCTCCCGAATCAACCATGAATATAAACTGCTTGTCTCCTATCTGCGCCCCTACCAATGGTTCCTCAGCTGCACTGTAGGTGGTAGATAGAACTGGACACGCAAGTGTTCTCTGTGGGCTGTCCTATGCGGGGTGTCTCATCGCCCCCCCTTCATTAAATACGTTTCCTGAGACCACCGACATGCCGTTGTAAGGTGCAGGTGCGGGGGCCCCGTTTGCTGTTGTCGCGAAAGGGTTACCTGGTGTATATTGCATACTGTCGCTGTTTTGTGGGTGGTTCTGTGTTCTATACTGAGGTACCTGTTGCTGGCCAACATTACCTTGGCCTGGGTTTCTTGGTTGTTGTTGTCCCATTGGGAGGCCATATGGGCTTCCCGGGTGGGGATGGCCATATTGTTCTACCTCTTGGAACCCGCTATTGGGTCTGCTTCTGCACTCTCTAGAATAGTGCCCCCATCGCCCGCAGTTCCAGCAACTTCCTTGTGCACCTCTAGGACCTTGCCATCCATTTGCTCCCATTCCCCCGTATCCCATTCCACCTCCCCTTCGGCCCCTGTACCCACCTCGTCCCCCTCGAGGGGTCCACTCTTGCCACTGCGGACCTCCACCTTGCTCCTGCTCATTCCACTGCCGCTGTCCTGTTCCCGCCCAATTAGTTGCCATCCTTCCTTGTATTGCTATCAGCCCCTCCTCCTCGTCCTCTCCCTCCCTGCTGTGTGGGAGCGCAGCTACTGCTGCTGCGACCTTCACCAATTTTGTCTGTACTAACTTTGCTTCGTCTGCCAACCTTTTTTGCGCCACCTCCTTCTCCCTCTCCTTTATTCGTTTACAATGGTGTACTATTATGCTCTGGATTTCTGGCCATCCCTTTGCTTCAATGCCTGCTATCTTGTCGAGCGCTTTCTGCACTTCCTTGGGGAGCCCTCTTTTTATAATGAAGTAAAATAAAGATGTCGATTGATACCAGGGCGTGCCCGTCTCCGCTCTCCACATCTCTTGGACCCGAAAAATGTAATCCATAGCCTCCTCCCCCTCATTCATGGTACATTGCATCACTGACTGTAAGTCCGGTGTATCTGGGAATGTTTCGCGTAGGGCGTCCCACACCCTAGCCCGTACTGTGTTAAAGGATGCCCCATCATGGCGGTCACAATCTAACGTTACTCCCGGGAACCCTGCTTTAACCCATACTCTTTCAGCCTGATCGCCCACCGCTGATACGAGCAGACTTTTCACATCTCCTATAGCTAGGGGTACCCCAGCAGTATGTTTTTCAAAGGCGTATATCCACTTACTTGCCCCTCCTGATAAAGGGGGCAATAGCTTTAATAAATTGGCTTTATCCATTTGTACCCATGGGATATAGTTAGGCCTCCCTCCTCCTCTGTGTATCAGCGGGAGCTGTAGCTTTCCTTTCGTTAGGGCATCCGGACCAGATTTGGATGCTGATGTTTCCAGTGATGCCATTTTCCCCACTCTGTTCCTTAGTCGTCCCGTCCACTCATCGTCCAGTGTTCTCACTGAACATGTGCCATCCCCCCCTTCGCTTCCCCCTCGCATTGCCATGCTCAATCTGTCACTTTCTTCTAATTCGTCCCTTATGTCGCATAGTAATTCCTCTCGATCCCCCATAGGCCTTTCATCATTGTCAGTATCTCCCTCTCGTGTCTCTATTTCAATTATTCGTGTTGGTTCTTCTTCAATTCTAAACAGTATCTCACCTTTCTTCCACCCCTCTTCAGGTTTTCTATTCTCGCCTGGTGCTCTAGACGTGCGCCCTGATCTAGCCGCATTAAGTGCTGTTTGCCCGCACATGTCTTTTATCCTCGAGAGCTCATCTTTGGCTATTGAGAGTCTTGACTGTAAATCCTCTGTGAGTTTCTCTATGTCTACCCTTTGTGTACTCACCTGGCCTCGCTCCCTTGTATTTTCATATGGTGGGGGTGCAGTGGGCCGGTGGGGTGTAGTGGTGGTCGGGGGAGGCACATACATCGGATCACTGTATCCCTCTGCGGGTACAGGTTTTCTTAATATTGGGTACAAGCTTATTACCTCTACTGGTTGCGCTACACTGGGCGATTCTTTGACATCTTTCTGTATCATTAGTGGATTGTCGGTGGTGGACGGGAGATCAGGATTTAATGCTGGTGCTTTAGGTGGTGGTATCTCTTCAAATAACCTCCAAAGGTCTAATATTTCCCTCCTATTTTGCAACTGCTTCCCTTTGTACTTCAAGAAAATGCATGTGACCACCATATCCAGGACATTTTTATCGAATGACCCTCCCTCTGGCCATATCTGGGGTAACCCCTCTCCCTTCAACTCAGTTACCCATTGGTCGTGATATTTTTTAATTCGCTCCGCGTACCCTGGAAGACTTTTACAAATATGTGATAAGGGTGTTTCAGCCCCCATCTTTATACTCTCCTAGGGCTTGTGTGTCTCTGTGCGTCTGCCACTACAAGGTAAATGGATTATCAATATATATATATATAAAAATATATATATATATTTTATGCTATTTCACAATCAATGTTGGGCTCGTTTGGGCTCTCCCCCCCTTCCTCTGATTGCACGATATAAAACTAGCTATACACAGCCTCTACTCTGTTCTGTTGGAGGGGCACATACAAGGGCAACCCATCATGTATTTTGACAGTATTAATCTGAAAATCAAAACATGTACGTCACGCTTACCAAGACCGTTTAGCTATTATACATTTATAACCGTTATGCACATTCACAACCTCAAATCGTCCCCTGACACATACGAGGTGCACACACCTCTTGGTAACACTCAATGCACCATTCAAGCTGAGGTGCACACACCTCTTGGTAACACTCAATGCACCATTCAAGCTGCACTCCCTTTCCTCCCTAGCCGGCTTCCCCTGTCCTGTCTTACTTAGATAGATGGATGCGCATATGCATATATTTATATTTTTTAACCTGCTCTCCCCCCTTATAGTAGGACCTGTTTCTCTTTTACTTCCTTCCCAGGTTCGTGCTAACCTTGTTTTTTATTCTCCCCCTACCCTAAAGAAAAAGAAAAGAAAGAAATAATAGCGATCACTAATATATTCTCAGTGTCCCCTTTTGCTGAACACTTTTATCTTGTATTTCACTTCGTCATATATTCCCAGTACTAGTCAATATAGCACTATGCGGCGCCGCCTTCCACCCCCTTTCGGAGCTAGGTTCCCGTCACTTTTATCTCTTATTCACCTCTTATCCTAATGGCCATATGCAAAGAAAAAGAAAGGAAATTTTAGAATGATCTTTAGTATATCTTCGTACCCCCTTCTCGTTCCCTGTTCTACACTTCTTTCCCCGCTCCCTTTACAATCGCTCACACTCAGTACTCACGTGCCCGTCTTGAACCGATAGTCTCCGAAACTGGGTCCGTCCAGGCAGTGTCGCCGTCAGCTCAACAGTCAGCCCCGGCTCCGGCGAGCGGTACTCAAAGGGGATTTTTCAACCGGGATCCCGTACCCTTTCTCTATTGAGTGCGCACTTCTTAGTGTACCGGTCGCCGTTGGCAGGCAGCCTCCCGGAGCCGGCTCACCGTGCGTATCCCTTTTCGACCGGAGATTCTCGTGCCAAAAAGGGGACGGTTATAATGAGTCAGGAAGAAGTAAAAATCACGCTATCGGGGTCACCACTGAAAGCAAGCGTCCCCAAACAGCACGATCCTCCCCGCAATGAGAGACAATGAAGGACTCTCCCAAAATGGGAATAAGGCCAAGACAGAGTGCGGGTGAGCGTAAATGGGAGTTTATCAATCAGAATAGGGCATGCAAAGGACTCTGCAAACTCCGAGAGCGCTCTGTCTGACAATAGCAAAGACAGGCGTATATATTTACAAAAAACGTCATAAAAACCTACACACTATAGGGGGCACAAGTTCAATGGGATTGGGTGGCGACGACTAACTATAGGTGCTGCTGCGATGTGGTTGGCTTTGGCTGGAAGACGTCACTGGTCAGCCTCGTGGGTTGGACTGGGCCTGGCAGGGTGGCGGAGTTCGTCCAGGCGGTGTTGTGGGGCCATCGCGGCCTGTGGCAGAGACGAATGTCTTTTCCTGACTTATTAGCCCTAGGCCATGCACATCGCAGTCACTCAGGCATTTTGGTATTATCTTCTTTAGTAAATCTTTCAATAGGTTATACAACAGGTTAATGCAACACAGGAGGAATGTACCTTGTGAGGGGTCTGGAGGTAATACGTCAGGACATGGTTACCAGTGTCCTGTTGACCGGGGTCATGGGTCGGGGGGCTAAGCTTCAGGGCCGGGGACGGGTGGTACTGGTCTGTCTGCCTTGTAAGAAGTTGTTATGGATGTTCCGCTTATGTGTTGTCAAAGTGTTGGGTGTCCTGATTGTACAGGGCCATAAGTCTGAGATGGTCCGGTGGGTTGCGAGGTTTACGAGGGGGCGCGTGTGTTCATGCAGAGGTTTACTGCTGCGCTGTAAATAATGCAGGTGGCGGGTGGCGGCCTTGGGTGCTACAGAGGGGGTCACAAGTCTTTGAAGCGGCTCCAGTCCGGTTGGGGGAGGTGAAGCAGCGCGGCGCGGTCTCTGCTCTCATGCCTTGGCAGCCTTCGCAGGGTGGGAGGGGGAATGGCCTTGCACGTATTTCACAAAGGTATCTCCCTCGTGTGTTGCCGATTTAGGTAAAAACATCACGAACATTTGAACACTCTATAATACTTATTCTAAGCAATACGAAACATACATTTAAGCTTTGCTGGATGTGTCTCGATTATACCCAGTCTGAGCACCTTATTCATACATTATGTTTCAGCGAGTACAGTATTTTAGTTATATGCATATATATATATATTTGCAATGAGTGAGGTAGAATTAGGATTGGTGGAGAACATAGAAAGTAACCCGCCACTATTCGTGGCGGTGGTGGCACATATGGGGCCTAGACATGCGCCTTCTCGTGCATCCTTCACATGGGCCCTCTGTATGGTTACATTCGTCTTTCTTGTGTCCTCTAGCAGCATTAGTTCAGTTAAGGCGTGCGCCCATGGGGTGTAACTTTCCCAGTGATACACGTAACAAATAGATTCCTGGTGCGTTCCTTTATTATTAGCACCCAACTGCAATGGTGTGGGCTCGCCATTGCTTATATCAAGGAAGCATGCTTTCTTGGAGTTATACATTTTACAGGCTTTTGCAATAAAAGGGATCTGGTGGGGGAAAGCATACTTTGCGAGTAATCATGACATTAATATATAAAGACTGTCTGCCATCTGATGACCATTTTACTTGTTCTTTTCATTACCCAGGCCTGCTGGCCGAGTCATGCTGGGAGCGATGGTACACTGCGGGAGGTGAATTGTTACAATGTTAGTGTATAACGCTCGCTCATGTCCGTTTTGTCCGTGAGAACGTGCTCGCAGCGGATCTGCCATGGTGCTGCGGCAACAAGGATGACTGGAACCCTCCAAGGGTGGGGGCCGCGCTACAGTGCGCTGAGCTCACACCATCTTTACCAGACAAAATGGTTTCTGGGCCTAGCTAAATTTTACTACAGGTGGGCAATTTTAATACGTGTGGGCAATGTCTCCAGTGGGTGAACCCTCCACCACCTGGGCCCGGGTGGCATGAGGGGACGCCCAGAAGAGCCATAGTCCTCACCTGGGGAGAAAGCGCAGGCGAGGGAGGTCTCCTGGACCAGTCCTCCCCTACACTTGCTCCAATTCCTGTAAGTCTTCTCTGATTTGTATCTAATTTTTAGGTTCCCAGGCTTTCAAGAATCTGCCCATTAATATCCTCAACAGAGATGTCACTATATCTGCTGATTCAAGCATGCAAATACACGTACAGTTTTCAAAAGAGCATTTTTCAGCATTTATGACTAAGCTGGCGAGAAAATGAAGAGAAGGGCGTAGCTATATTCTATACAGAACATTGGCTGAAGGTAAAGGATAGCATGAACATACCTTTGACCCCTTTGAAATGTTCCGCACCACGTGCACAGCTTTATGTGAGCAACGCCATCTTCTACTTTGCCGCGGCTGTTTAGGAGGAATTCTTATACAGATACTGACTGTCCCAAGGGGCTTATGAGGAATTAAATGTGCATTATGCGTTGACATTTCATGATTTCCCCTCAGTGCTGTCGCCTGCCACTAATGTCTCAATACGGAGCTGTGATGAAAGAATTGCCCATCATGCACCACCTACTGTCGCCCCGTTCCCCAGAACCCCGATTCCGGTGTCTACCTCATTAATTGCCTCAGATAGCGTTAATCCTCAACCCCGCCACCCCCCCCCCCCCCCCCAACCCCTTTCACTTTTTTTACAGTGCCGTGCTCAGAAGGCATGTTTCCTTACACAGGTGGCCCAAAGGTTGTCAGGGATCAGGCACTAATAGTGTGATACCTTGCCTTGAAAGCGGTACTCTCTGTGGGTAGATGGGCCCGAGCTATCCTTGGGCAGTGGCTTGAGATGGCAATAGGTACGTGTACAGTCACCGGTTCGGAAATTCCATTGAGAATCCAACATTTTGACACCACCTTTTGGAAAAAGAATATTGGCAAAGGTGATATAATATAATATTATAATGCATATATAATATATATTATAGTATTATAAGGTAATAAAATAGGCAGTCATAATGGAGCCTACCATACTGAAAAAAGAGTGGAGAAAAGGGCGAGGGGGGGGTAAAAGAGTGAGAGTGCCAGGGGTGCTGATGGGGTGAGTAGGTGAATCTGGAGGGTGGAACCCCCACTTTAAAAGAGCGCCTAATTCTCAAAAAACTGAAATGAAGGGAAAATGCAGCCCATCCTCATTAAAGGGCAATTGGAATTTATGACATAAAACCAATGAAAAGAGGTAATACAGTGCAAGCTTTATTTAAATTCCTGCATATGTACCCTGAAGTCTTAATTCTGTATGGGCATCAATGATGGATACAACAAAAAGTCCTATTCCAATGTTACTTAAGTCAAAGTAAAAACAGTACAAAGCATTTCGGTTATCAGAAAAGTATTCTGATATGGTAAAGGTACATGGTATACTCATATGTTCCGTCCCCTTTCCTCCAACCTTGTGGGCGTCCCCCAACATGGGGACAGTAGGCTTTGGCAGTGAAAAATTGAACTTCCCCTTTAAATTTCGTATAGTGCGCTGGGGCATGGTATTGGACGTGATGGACCTGCCATCTAGCCCAGAGAGCTTTCCGATTGCTCCCCATTTGTTTTTTCATTTCGTACTTACCTTTGGTGCCTCGCCTCTCCAGGCGCATGTCGGCCGCAGGAGGGCTCACGAGATGTAACTGCTCGTTCTCGGCCTCAGACCCACAATAGCTCCAATGGTGCTCCAATCAGTAACAAAGGCATTTAAGTCAACATTTTGAATGGGGGTATAGGGAGGCCGTCGCTGATTAATACTTTGGTATTCACCAATGTTAGGACTGGGATAATCAAGAGTAGGACTAGGAATAAAGGAGAACGCTGGAAGTGATCCAGACTCTTCTTCGTGGTCAACAAAACAGAAAAGACTGCCCCTTTGGACACCCTGCAACAGCACCTTGGGAAAACCTGGGAAGCTCACTAATTACCCAAATCCCATCAATAATAGATAGGTATGTTCAGAAAGCACGCGGATAACTCTGGGTTTAGCAGATGCTCATGTGATCAGAGACTTAAACATGGAAGTGGTGGACCTGCCAGTCGTGGAGTCGCAGCAGCCTGGCCATGCTTCCTGGCATTCAGCTCTTGAAGGTTGGATCGTGGGCAGGATTCTGTGCTATTTTGTTAACAGAGTTTCCATAAAAGATCTGGCCTTGACACCTGCCTGTATACGATTGCCTTTGATGGGGATTTCTAGTTTGGGCTATTGGGTGGTGCTTTAGCGCCACCTTGAAGCCGAAACTATTGCATTATAGCACGGATAGGTAGAAATGGCATATGAGGAGTGACGCAAAGCTTGCAGTGTTGTTTGGCTGTTTGCCCACCCATTGACTACCCATGTCCATGCCAATCCTTGTAACCATTCCCACCCAGTTCCTGTCCCCCCCCCTTCCTGCCCAAAACACTTCCTCATGGGAACTCTTTGAGCTCGCTTTAATCAGGTCTTATCAAACTTTGCACTCAAAGTGCCTGCCAGTGTTTTTTCAAAGCATTCTTCTGCGAGCTAATGAGTTGATTGGAATTATAAAATTGGTTTAATAAAAATGTCTTAACCAGGTCTGCCTTCAGCCACTTCATTTATAAGCACTATGTGTGTCCTTTGCTGAAGACTTGTTAAAAACACGCACTGACAAAGCCAGCTATTTTGGCTTGTGTATAAGTATTAAGCATTTACCAGGAACTTCTATTAGATGCCCAGGTACTTGCACCATTGTGCACCTGCTACCATCAATGGCCAGTTAATACCACTACGGATGTGCCTGGCAAGTGCCGTTCCCATGCCTTCACAAAAGCCCAAACTGTTGGCAATACAAATGCTTGTTCCTGCTGTCTTGGAAACACTCTGTAATCACATAGTGTGCCTTGCTTGCTTACTATTCAACAAGTTATCTAATTAAATAAAAAAGTGACAGCAGTTGCATGTCCACTGTGGTGTTGGCATTCCCTTTAGCGATCAGTTGCTTTTTATGTGTCCTTGAAAAGATATTCCGCAATGAAATCAAATACTGTGGTGTGTCTGCTAATGATTCTGATGTTGAGGGGCCCCCTTCCAAGACCCCGGCAATTGAGTTTCTTTTAATAAATGGAACTTCCAGAATACAATGTTCAACATCTCACTGCACTTTCCAATTAACTGTTTGATTGCCACTCAATATAACAGGCCTCTCCTTTTCTTTGATAGAGCCATTACTTTGGACAATCAGCTGGTGGTGCTTGCTCTGGCTGCCTCAGATGCCGGGCGCTACTATGTGCAGGCGGTCAACGAAAAGAACGGAGAAAACAAGACCAGCCCATTCCTCTACTTGAGCATCGCAAGTAAGTGCTTGGAAACCCTGGGGGGCGTTTGCAAGGAGCGTCGTCCATATATTACATGGCCACCATGTAGTTATGGTTAAGTTACTGTTTCCATAGGAAGAGCACTTTTTGGGCGGCTTATAATATATATATATATATATATATATTCAGTAGTGTGTCTTGGGGCTCTTAAATGGGCAGGTGGTCACACTTCCAGGGCCTTTGTTAAGACGGATTTCTGAACTCTGTCCTGGTGGCGCAGAAGTTCAGAAGGCCAACCTAATTACTTGGAACAGGGTAACCTCTGGACGAGCCAGACCAATCAAGGTAGCGATCGCGGCGGTCAAGACTAGGTCTCAAGAGGGGTGAGGGTGACTGAAAGCCCGCAATGAGCACACAAAGCAAGAACACTTACAAACTACTCCAAACAGGTGTTATATTAAAAATATATACACATGTATTCCAAGGCCTTTAAAACAATGACCGTAGCGAGAAAATCACAATATAACAATAGTAAACCAACACATACCATACCAATACAATATATATACAAATACAACAAGTCTCAAGCGTTATATGCACGAAATGTGTAGTCCACCTAAAAGGGAAGGAAAACAGGCAGTGCGAAATAATGCTTAGACCCAGTCCGCCTTCAGAGGCACCTAACTAGATGGAAGTCCTAGCCCTGCGAAGAGTGGAGCCTTGCGCTCAAAAGTACCTGCACACGCTGGTGCCAACGGGCAAAAGGAGAAGCTCTTCGAGGGAAATCAGGCAGTTCGGTTTAGTGCACAAAAGAAGAAGAACAAGTTCCGCGACTCAAGCGCAGCCTCCACAGTGGGCAGAAGCAGAGCGCGAGTACGGAAAAGGGCGCTGTTTTGACACAGCGGGGAAAAGCAATGGGCTCCTGCAGGAGGGCGACCAGATCCTAGCTATGCTACTCACCGGTCCCCGATGCAAGCAGACCCAGGCTTCTCCGTGTCAGTTTCAGTCACTGGCAGGTTCAGAAGAGCAGGGAACGCCTCGTCGTCGTGTTGAGTAAAAAGACGTCCCAATCGAAGAAACCCGCACAGTTTGTTACCACAGCAGGGCAACGGAGCGGTCGTGTGTATCTGAGCCAAATGTACACTACTCACTTCAGACCTGGGAACGCCAAATGTACGAAGCGTGTGAGAGTGACAAGGACTCGAAATACTACACAACCTGGCGGCGGTTACAGAGCAAGACTCCCGTGTAAGCTGGTCAGTCAGCTGGATGGCCCAGAGACGCTTCCGAAGGCTTACTGGCAGGAGATGGTGAAGATGCAGAGAATAGCTGTTCCCGCTATTCCAAGGGTCGAAGTACCAGTACAAGCCTTCTGGTTCGATCAAAGGTGAAAAGGGTTTCACAAGGCGACAGCAGTGCAGAGGAGAAGTCCTTCAGCGGGTCACCAGCGATTCCTCGGTTCAGCCTCTTGGTTGCAGGATACTTGGCTCCTGTATTCCTTTGTTCGTGAGAACTCAGGAGATCGACATGGTAGTGGTGTTTCCAGCCCCCTCTTATCCACGGTTCCCTTCGCGCCAAAACAGAGGGGACCCAATGGGAGATCCGCTCATCAACACTCACACCATTCGTGGACCAATCACGGACCACGGTGGTCCCAGCCATTCACACCACCCTAGACTCTCTGGCACCCAGGATGTGTATTGGGACCAGGCATCCCAGCCCACATCCTGGAGGCACACACAAGACATTTAGAAGCCCACGAAAGCATCCGTGTTTCGCGGGAAAGTACATGCCCAAATAAGGAAGGCCCCGGGTCGGCTCGACCTGGGGAAGGTGAAGGGAGCAAGACGGTCAGCGGACAGGACAAAGGAGCCTCGTGGTCTGGCCATTTTGGGAGCCAGGCCACCATTTTGGGTTAAGCGCGGAAAACGCGCTTAGAACGCCAAAAGGAGCTCAAAACACAAGAAACGATCGCTGCCACCATTCCCGTCCCTGAATCACTTGCACCGATCAGATACAATCCTAAACGAGTATCTAGGGTCTGTAGAAGGCTAGAGACCCAAGAGAGCTGTAACTTAACTTACAGTGCCCTCTTGTGTCATGTTGCACGAAAGCCGCAACATGATAAAAGAAACTACGGGAAACAGCGTTCCCCGGTACTGACTGTCTTAAGGGCATGTCAGTTTCCCCGTAAGAAAGGAGCGAAAGCCCAGAGGAGTGCGGCAGAAGGCTGCACTTCTCTGGCAAAGTCGAGAACAAGGTGAAAAACAACAGCAAAAAGTTTAGGGGTTGCCACATGGAAGGAAAATTACCTACAATTACGAAATCTTTCCTAACAGCCGCCACTTGTTCAGACACTTTACGCTAGAGCCGCTAAACATGCAGTACAGGAGTGTGTGCACTTATGAGCAGTGACCCCCGCTTCCTTGCCCCCACTGAGAGAACTGAATGCGGCTGTTCGATGTGTAAGATGTACTGCTGTTTAGAAACAACATCATGCAGTCTTTAAGCAAAGCTGGCTAACATGCATTGCCTGGATACAGGCTTGAGTAAGCAAGTGTTATTGATGTTTCCCAGTACATTATTCATCTCTGCATCAAGGTTTGGTGGGGTATGAGCAAGTAGTGCTGACTGCCTTTGGTACTGTCTACTCACTGGGACATAATGATCAAGCTAGCAGGTGTGGTGAGAAGGGAAATGTCTGTTCCTATTGTTTTGTGGTTTTATTTCTCCATTTTGATGGATAGGGATCCAGTGGATTAAATGTTTAATTTAAGGCTCATGTTAATTTGTAGCTTTCTACGTTGATAACTTGCCTTTCTTTGAAAAATATCTTTATGCGCTAGTTGTTTATCAAGTTCTGATTTTGCTTTTTTAACATGCAACCGCAATAGTTGAGTTTTCCCTTAGCTGAATTTGGAATGTGGCCAATGTTTGCAGATGTTTCGTTTTTCTTACTGCTGTTCAACTGTTACTGGTGTTAAAGGAAAGTGTGCGTGAAGCACCTCTTGCAAGGATGCTGAAGCTTCTAGTTTTAATGGTTAGAAACACATCACTCCAAAGAGATACCAATCCCGCTCCGCCTCCCACTACCGCTAGAATCCAAGCGCATACCTTCTACATTATGGAATTTAAGACCGCACAAACATTTGAGAGGAATAATTGCAATTCAATCTCGCCAAGCAGGTGTTCTCAGAAGACTGGTGTAGTATATTGTCACTGTTACTCTATCAGTATCCCATTTGATTGCCAACAATACCAGGGGCAGTATGATAGGTCTTCAATAGTATTTACAAAATACTTAGAGCATTTCCAGTGCCACTGCTCTAATTGAATAATTTCGTATTTTTGAAGCGTTGATTGTGACCATTGCTGGTATATGCAAGGAGCCGTCTATGATCACCTTAATAAATTACAGGCCAGCCGGGTAAGCATCCACCTTTGGAAGTCGTTTTCTTGAGGCATCCGATTCTTCGGCCACTGTGCACAACTTTCCAACTGTCTGAGATAATTGTGGTTGTGATATTTGCACATGTTTGTCTTTTTTTAAACAAGTTGCTCTGTAGTTTTCCCATAGGATCCTGGTCAATTTTAATAAAAGTAATGAAAAATAGCTTGCACACACTTATCTGCATCTGGCATATTACCTGCAATACTTTTACAGAGAACTTGAACCTTTTGCTCTCCAGATGTTTCAGACTACAACTACCATCGGCCTTAGTCAACATAGTTAATAGTGAAAGATCATGGGAGTTGTAGTACAAACCTTCTGGAACCCCACAGATTGCAGCCATCTTCTGCAAGATATTTTAAGTGCCGGGGTCTAGCTGGTTAAAAAGCACAAACTGGTTTCCAATAGAAAATGTGCATTTCAGTTACCAGGACCAGGAATTTCGAATCGTGCATGGTCCTGGGCATGCTACTGAGCTCACGCGCATCAGCCATGAAGACAGGGGAGACATTTAGTTGGGCTTGGGCCCCGCTTACAAGCTTCATTCTTTCGGCTGTATCGTCCGACACCATCCAAATATATGAGCACTGTCAAAACGTGTGATTCAATTGGCTCCCATTTAGGTTCAGTTTCAGATCACTATTGGCCCAGCAGAGAATGAATTGAGTCGATTTAGCTGGCGCCTTGCAGAGCCGAACAATGGTTTTCTATTGCTTCCATCTTAGTCATATGCCCGTAGAGGAATTTCTGATGGTTCGTTACCGTGTAGATGATTCTAAGCCTATTTAATTGGTGCCATTTTCTGTTGTTGATTGTTGTATGGCTGTCCCTTTCAGCGGAAGCTGTTTGAAGGGCCATCTGGTCGGTGATAGTAATAGATTCACTATATTAACTTTTTCATTAAGAACCTAATTATTCGGAAATCTGTTTTCATCCCACCAGGATCACTCAGCGACTGAACAGGCAAGTGCCTGGCTCTATTTGAATGCAACTTATGGCACTTGTATAGAGGCAAGTTTTTCACAGGTTGTCAACCGCTCCCTTGCTTCAAAGCTGACTGCAGTATAACCCTGTGTTCACTTTTTTTTTTTTTTTTTAGATAGTTGTGTTGGTGTGGTTCACCAACACAAGAATGGGAGCTAAATTTAAAAAGACATTCCAATCAAATATGTTTATTTGTTTTTGTTCTCACAATGCAGCCTGTTGCATTCTGTAAAGTGTGCATTATTCACCTATATGATCCTCTACAGAATGGTTTACTGAAAATGTTTTGCACCATTATCCTATGTAAAGATCATGCTTCGAGGCGAGAAACGAGGCAGGGGTTGAGTCTTCATGTGTCCAGGTCCTTGCCATTGCACTGACTCTTTGCTGTTGGCATTAGCTTATTGTACTGCCCTAACCGCGAGACTACCATGACGTGGGCATGATGGGCCGCCGCCAGTGTCGTCTCGCACAGGCCAAGAAAGGTTGCCAGGCAACATGGCACTCAGGATGGCATCTTAAGGATTCACTTTTGTACTGCAATCAACCTGCATCCCAAGCGCGCCCCTCATGTTGGTACCATTCATCTTGTGTTTCTCCCAGAGACATTGAAGTCACACATGACCTTGCAACGTGGGTTGCTGGTCGGGTGGGATCATTTCTAACCAGATGTTAAAAAGTCAACCAGTACAGGGGACTCCATTTCACATGATGTCAAACATCCTATGGCAATCCTTAGGAAAAGATCCAGCTACCCATCCATTGACATTTGTATAGAAGCTTCTAAAATCATAATTTTTGTCATGGATGCTAAATTTTACCAGTAAAGACATTGACAGATTTGTATTTAATTAATCGTTTAGGAAACTAGAGGTAGTAGGGGAAGGGAGGTGCTATTACATGAACACAAAACACACCATATAATGTTCTTTTTCTGTGAATTTCGAATACATTGTGAAAACCCTTACTCCATCCATGAAGGTTGCACACGGCAAGAGGTTGAATCTCTCCATTGTATTTACAGGTTGTATTGTTTAGTGCAATAAACCTGATTATTAGCGAGATAAACTGCTTATTTTAAGAAGTTGGAGCCCCCCCCCTACCGTTCAGGACTTCAATACTCGGGTCCTTTCCCTCATCTTAGAGAGGCTAGACTGTGGGCCTTCCTTAAAAGTGGGCATGCTTTAATGTTGCGTGTCCCTGCTCAAAGAACTCTGCCTATCTTTGCCCTAATGTTGGTTGCTCCTGCTAAAAGAACTCTGCCTATCTTTGCCGTAATGTTGGTTGCTCCTGCTAAAAGAACTCTGCATATTTTTGCCGTAATGTTGGTTGCTCTTGCTAAAAGAACCCTGCATAGCTTTGCCATACTGTTAGTTGGTCCTGCTGAATGAACTCTGCATATCTTTGCATAATGTTGGTTGCTCTTGCTAAACAAACTCTGCATAGTTTTGCCGCCATAATGTGAGTTGGTCCTGCTAAAAGAACTCTTCATACCTTTGCATAATGTTGGTTGCTCCTGCTAAACGTACTTTGCATACATGTGCTGTTATGTTGCTGTGTCCCTGCTCAAAGAACTCTGCATACCTTTGCATAATGTTGGTTGCTCCTGCTCAAATAACTCTGCATACCTTTGAATAATGTTGGTTTTCCCTGCTATAAGAACTCTGCATATATTTATTGTAATGTTGGTTGGCCATGCTAAAAGTACTCTGCATACCTTTGCTCTAATGTTAATTGGCCCTGCTAAAATAACTGTGCTTGCCTTTGCTGCAATGTTGGTTGGCCTTGCTAAAAGAACTCTGGAGACCTCTGTTGTTATGTTGGTTGTCCCTGCTAAACGAACTCTGCAAACAAACTCTTGGTTGGCCCTGCTAAACGAACTCTCCAAACAAACTCTGCAGACCTCTGTTGTAATGTTGGTTGGCCCTGCTAAACGATCTCTGCAAAACAACTCTGCAGACCTCTGTTTTAATGTTGGTTGGCCCTGCTAAACGAACTCTGCAGACCTCTGGTGTAATACAAACGAACTTTGCAGACCTCTGTTGTAATGTTGGTTGGCCCTGCTAAACGAAATGTGCAGACGAACTCTGCAGACCTCTGATGTAATGCAGACGAACTCTGCAGACCACTGTTGTAATGTTGGTTGGCCCTTTTAAACGAACTCTGCAGACCTCTGGTGTAATACAGACAAACTCTGCAGACCTCTGTTGTAATGTTGGTTGGCCCTGCTAAACGAAATCTGCAGACGAACTCTGCAGACCTCTGGTGTAATGCAGACAAACTCTGCAGACCTCTGTTGTAATGTTGGTTGGCCCTGCTAAACGAACTCTGCAGACGAACTCTGTAGACCTCTGGTGTAATGCAGACACACTCTGCAGACCTCTGCTGTAATGTTGGTTGGCCCTGCTAAACGAACTCTGCAGACCTCTGTTGTAATGTTGCAGACCTCTGTTGTAATGTTGATTGGCCCTGCTAAACGAACTCTGCAGACAAACTCTGCAGACCTCTGTTGTAATGTTGGTTGGCCTTGCTAAACGCACTCTGCAGACAAACTCTGCAGACCTCTGTTGTAATGTTGGTTGGCCCTGCTAAACGAAATCTGCAGACGAACTCTGCAGACCTCTGTTGTAATGTTGGTTGGCCCTGCTAAAAAAACTCTGCAGACAAACCCTGCAGACCTTTGTTGTAATGTTGGTTGGCCCTGCTAAACGAACTCTGAAAACCTTTGCCAGAAGTGAGAGCCATGCTATAACCGACACTGATTACCTGGAAAGCAGATATCACTGGGCCGCTGTTATTTTGCTAACAACCTGATGCTCTCTGAGGGGATGATTATATATTCTAGGAGTAAACATCTCGTTATCATTTAATTCTTTCTATATTATTGCTGCTGGGTCTGTGAAACTGTCAGCCAGTCCCCATCCTGGCCGCTGGAGCCCAGCATCTCACCCGATCTTCTGCTAGGGACAAATCATCTCAAAAATAACCTTTTAAAAATGGTCATTTGCCTTACGATAGACTTAATGTTAAATTACCAATAATCACCTTTGTTCTAGTGCGTCTTCTGCAACCATATTGAATACCACGTTAGTTCTGTTTTATTCTTTTCGTGTCTTTTCTTTAAATAGTGGCATTTGTATACGGCACTGCGAATCTCTTTGGATTATGGAGGGTACATGGTAAAACATGTAAGTAAAACGCAAAAGGTGGGATATGGTACAGCCCTTTTTAAGAAGCAGGTGGATATTTTCTTTGCATGTGTGCATGGCAGGATAATGGGCAAGGTGTGTAGACTCTATTAAGAGGGCTACTAAAGTCGTGGTGTTAGTAAAGGCACGGAGGGGTGTATTATGCAGTCTTGTTTTGTCTAATTACTGCAGAGACCTTCACTTTTTTATTTACCTATAGAAGAAATGGTAGCTTCCTCTGATTTGCACGCGGACATTTAGCAATCTCTTAAACGGTGCCCCCCATCTATCGGTCTGAATTATCCAGGAAGTCATGCTCCTCCAGTTGTGCCTGGAACATCTGGAATGTTACTCATCCTACCTGCCTCCAGTGGTGTTGCCCTTCTAATCCCCTCAGGGCAGCAGGGCTATGATTGTGGCCTGGGGTACCGGCCTGTATAACCCGCGTCCAATCCTTCAGGCCTCTGGTCTCTTGCTATGCCTTGTGCTGCAAAACCTGGCCAGCACTTTCCCGTCACTCGGCCCACTCAGAGGCAGATTTAAGGCAAAGGGCTTCTTGGGCAAGAAGGACAAAAAGGGATCCTGTGGGTACCCCAGCAAGCGACGTTGAGGGGGTTTGGGGTGTTGTCCCAACTGTTTACCCTGGCAGCGCATAACTACCAGCCTTAAAAATGTAGGAGCCAGAGACCCAGGGACCTTGAAAAAAATGGCCAAAATGTGCATTTCAATGTAAGGCGGCAAATCATGTTTACGTCATTTGTTTTACTTCTCCATTGTAATATTAAGCCGTCTGGTGAGTTTAACCCAAAACCGGAACACCAAGAGCCCTGGACTACGAAATATACCAGGACTCTTGGACTGCGATTGATCATCACCGGTCACTGCTAATAATAATAAGAAAAAATATTATTATTATTTTTATGCCTTTTATTGAGCACAGACCTAGCTTTGAGAAGCAAGAGCGCATTACAGAGGTGTACAATACACAACAGAGCGCTTTACAGGGCTATACACAGTGCCTTAAGTGGCACTACAAAATGAACCGGGGCCCATCAAGGGGGCGTGGCCTAACAGCGGGGGTCCCGCTGGCCGTTAGGCCACGCCCCCCTGACGAGCCTCGGCTCAATGGGCTACTGGCACCCCTACCAGGCAGCCTTTTGCAGAGATCAGCACCCTCTCCCCCAGGGCTTTAAGTGGGGTAAGAAATCGAGGGGGGCCCTCATTTGGGGGTGTGTGGCTTGTGGGAGGGGCGTGGCCTAAAAAGTACGCAAACCGTAGGGTATACACACAAATATATATAAATGTTATATTTGTGTGTGTACCTTACTATGGTGTGTGTACAGTACACACACCATAGTAAGGTACACACACAAATATAACATTTATGTTACAAATATGTAACATATTTCTATGTTTAGAAAAGATGGCTTGCACAGTACACACACCATAGTAAGGTACGCACACAAATATATAACATTTATATATATTTGTGTGCACAATTCAAGCCGTCTTTTATAAAGCTTTCACTAAGGACAAAATTGTCCGTCGGCAAAGCTTTATAAAAGATGGCTTGAAATGTGTACTTTCAAAGCCATCTTTTATAAACCTCGAAATATGTCGAGGAATCCCCAGGTTCGCCGAGGGTTAAAGACACCTCGGCGACCTGGGGAAACAAAGGGACAGTAACTGCCTCTGGTGACCTCTCGCGCGAGGGGTCACCAGATGCAGTTACTATGACTGACAGAAGTGGCAGCCAGTCACAGCGTCGCTGTGGTTGGCTGCCACTTTTGTCAGATCGCCTGACTTCATGGCAGGCGCATGCATCTCCCGTCGCGGCTGCGGCCGCGACGGGATAATGCATCCTGCCGATGTTGCGGGCGGTGGGACGGGGCCCCGGCTCAGCCCCACTTTTTGGAGACTGCCGGGGCCCGGCCCCGGCAGGCACCGGCCCACTTTAAGCACTGCTCTCCCCACAAGGGAAAGGGTGCTGATCTCTGCATTTATTTTCTATAGGCTTGCCTGGAGATAGCGTCTCGCCTATTCAGCGTTAATGGTGGCGCTGCCCCTCGCCAGCTGGGGAGGGGCAGCGTCACCATTAAGGCTGAAAGGGTGAGGCTGCTGGAAGCAGAGGCCTTTTTCCTAAAGACTGAAACTCCCGCAAATCCGCGGGAGCTTCAGTATTTAGAAAGCAAGGCCTCTGCTTCCAGCGGCCTCATGTTTCTCTCCATAATGGTGGCGCCGGCCCACAGCAATCTCTTGCTTAAAGGGATGCCTTGAAGGTGCGGCGCCACCATTATGGCTGAAAGGCATTTTTTTCTGAAGCCTGAAGCTCTCGCACACGAGCGAGAGCTTCAGGCTGTAGAAAAAAAAAAAGCCTTTTCGTGTAGTAGCCCGGGCTGCCAGGGGAGAATAGTGGGCCCCGGCAGGGCCCCGCCTCAAAACGAAATTTCTGAGTATGCCGAGGCGCAGGCCCCGGCCCACTTAAAGCCCTGGCTATACAACAGTACACATGCATAACGGAGCGCTTTACAAGGGTTTACAACAGTACAGGTGTCTAACAGAGTGCTTTTCTGACGTAACAATAGAATCGATATACAGTGGGGTGGTAGGATACAGAGGGGCATAGAGGAGGTGTACAGCTGTACAGGGTGGAGAGGGGCGTACAGCATCCAGCGAGTCCGGTTATTCAGGGGCGACGTGATGGACTAGGTGTTGAGGAGTAAATACTCCTTGAAGAGAGGGGTCTTGCGTTATTTTCTGAATTGTAAAAGTGTGGGGGAGAGTTAGATGCTGAAGGGGAGGAGGTTCCATAGTCTTGGGACATAGACAGCGGAGGTGTGTTTAAAATGTCAATATCCATGGGCCGGCAAGGTGAACTAGGCGTCATTTAGAATTCGCTGGTTGTCGCCAACATCTAAGCCTTGACTCAGGATGAGCCTGCTCAGGAGTGTGACCCTCAGACCCAATCATGGTCTCAGGCTCTGAGTCGAAATATGTTGAGTATTTCTCACTGTGTCATTATTTCAGTTTTTTACGCTAAGTCACAGCTAACTGAATTTGGTAAAACAAGCAAAATCTTTTCCAAGTGCAAACAATGTTTGTAGTGGGTGCAGCAGGATTCCTTTGTAAACATTACTTCTCATCGATCGCCACTAGCCTAATGCCTATTCGCACCAAGGAAAGATAGATTGACCAATCATAATCTGCCTTTCCCAGGGGCAATTGGGCATTCACCGCCCGCGGTAATACAAACACAAAGTCAACAAAAATGGCCACCATTAAGATAGGAAAGGGACTAGGTCTCTTTTCGGATGACAGCAGCCATTTTGGAACTTGTTTTCCATGGCTGCGGTCATCAGAAAAGGGACCTAGTCCCTTTTCCGTTTTAAAGTTGGTGGGCATTTTTTTGGTAATTTTTTTTTTCTCCAACAGGAGATGGGCTTGCGCTGAACTCATCTCCCTTCAGATGAAAAAAAAAAGAAAATTATCTGCACCCTGGTAAATCCCAGGGTGTGAATAGCTTTCACCTAGTGCTGAGGAAAAACATGTCCAAAAAATGGCTGCCATCCTTAAAGTAGAATAGGCACTAGGCCCCTTTTCGGATGACGGTGGCCATTTTGGTACTTGTTTTCCATGCCTGCCGTCATCTGTAAAAGAGACCCAGTCTCTTTTCCATTTTAATGGCGGCAGCCATTTTTTTGTCCCTTTTTCTTTTCCTCCGAAGGGAGATGGGCTTGCGCTGTGCTCATTTCCCGTCAAACGGAGAAAAAAGAAAACTATCCCCATCCCGGTAAATCCCAGGGTATGAATAGCTTTCAAGCCCCTGCTGGGAGGGTGGACATGCCGTTTAATGGCCCGCAGCCCGAGCTGAGTCCCTCGTTCGCTTTGGCCTACCAAAGCTTGAGTTGGCGCGCCGTTAAACCGCATGTCCGCCCCCCACCTGGAGTGTGAAAGCTATAAACTGCTCATTTACCCAAAGTTTACACACGCTCCACTCTTCTTGCACACATTTTACTGCTGACGTCTGTTTGTTGTTCCCATATTAAAAAAAGGTTCTGCATGCTCAGGCTTCGTGACAAAACATAGAAAAGTACAGTGAAAGCATTGTTGTCCGGCACTATAGTGGATCCAGCGGCGACAGATAACCACGCATGTTGGTTAACATAACGTTGGTTTTCCGTGTGGATAAAAGCCTTTATATCTAACAAAAAGGTCTGAACAACAGAGCTTCACAGCCTTCTTTTCATCACTCTGCCACATGGAACCTCGGTTATCTGGCCTCCAATGTTCTACCCTGAAATGCCATTCACTGGGATGATACTAGTGCTGTCAATGATAGGGTCTGGTCAATAGAGCATTCCAGTTAATAGAGTGCTGGACAACAGTGACTGAATGGTCCTTTAATGGCCCAGTAGCATTTGCAGTCACATTTACGATCTGTTCAATTGGGGGTGTTCATATCTCTTTGAAGAGATCATTTAAGGTTATTTAAGGTGATGATTTCAGTTGTGTACTCTCAGAGCGGGTGTTGCTTGGGCTGGCTGCTTTATGATTTGTTTTCTTGCACTGCAAAATCTGGAATCTATGCTTTCTGGCCTTAAACTTTATCTGGAATCTTATTTACCTGAATGGTAATGACGCGTGGTGCAACTTAATGCATTCATCTGGTTAACGGGATGCCACAGAACACAGATTTCACTGTGGTTTAAACATGTATGTTGAAACATTGTTCTCTTTGTTTTTCTAATTCTTTGGGCAATATTTAACCACTTCTTTTAATAGTCCTGTGTTCTAGGAAATTTTAAGCTAATTTGGGCAGAGAGGTGAAAGACATAGGAGGCCTCATCTCGCTATTCAGCTTCTGCTTCTGCCAAGCCCGCCACCCACCATGAATTCCACTACCTTCCGGGGCCTTCATGATGTAGCATTCTGACGGGGAAGCCCACCGGCATGGGCCGACATGGTTTTGATGCTTGGGCTTCTTTGCTAAAAGCAGAAGGTCAGGAGAGTGCAAAGATGAAGAGATTGTTCTTGAGTTGGGCATCCACAGCACCCAAAGGTCAGTTTGCAAAAGACCCGCCGGAGTGAAGAAGTTACCAACGGTGCAACTGATGGTATAAATACCGGGGTAGGAAGGAACCGCAGTAGGAAGGATTTAGCTGTGCTGCCATGTCTGCTGTAAAATTGCGCTCAACTCTTTGCAGGGTTCTATGAAGGTTCTATGTTCTTACGTCGCCGGGTTTTTTTTCGCCAAGTTTTTTTGCTGAAAACTATAGGCTGAAAAAACTCATCAAATAGTTTTTGATATTTGAGGGGTTCTGTTGAGCAGAAGCAGCTGAGCTGCCTCTAGCATCTGAATTCCAAAGTAAAAAAAAGAATAAAAAAGACATTTTGCCAGGGACCAAAGCGGTAACACCACAGATGATTCATTAGTTTACTTTTACTTTTAATGTTTTCTATTTATATATTGCAGCCATGGGCCCTTAGGCATTAGGGCGCGTAACAAGACGGACAACAAGAAACTCAAAGTTTCTAGTAGGTGAGGTCAGAGTACAGAACTAGTCCCATAGGAGGGAGGGAGGGGACGTGTCCAGTCAAGTCAGGGTCTCGTTAAATTGGCAGAGGGTGCACGTTGTCGTGTACTGTCAGAGTTGTGTCCAATCCTCCTTGTGTGAGGCATATGCTGGGGGACAGAGGGGCGTGACTATCCGCTTTATTGACAACAAGCTCTACCACCAACAATGTTACTGTTGTGAAGTCTGCAGAAGTCGTCTAGGAAGAGTTGTGTGCCTGGGGTCTGAGCACAGGCCATGGCATAGTACTGGGTGCTAGAGGCACGGCGCATAGCAGCAAAGGGATTTTTTATTTTGCTTGTGCAGACCAATGAGGGACTACGAATTGCCATCTGTGCCTCCTAAATACGCTATTCTTGGATTGAGCAGTGCAATCTGAGCTTGCGTCTGCGTAAGGATTGGAATTTAAATAACCAACACGTTTTCAGGGCATGTATATTGCGTCAGCTCCCATCTAACTCCATGGACCAACACATCGGGCCTGATTTACAAAAAGCATTTTATAATGCACAATCCCATTGAATAAACATTTAGTAAATGAGGCCCATCGTCTTATAAGGGACATTACCGTACAAGGAGAACCTCAGACATGAAGCAGCATGGGGTGTGCACGCTCAGGATGAGGCTGGGTTACAGGAAACAGAATGTGCTGAGGAGGGGGAGGGGGAGGATGGAATTCTGTAATGGAATTCTGTAATTGGGACTGTGCCCGAGAGCACTCTGTACCCCAGGGCTTTAAATGGACCTGTCCTAATCAGCCCTGTGTCCCTTCACTTCTCATTTTTGCCAACACTCAGAACCAGGACTTCTCCAAGCTGAAGGAGAGTACTGGTACTCAAGTGGTGTGGAGGAAATTAAAGCATTGTCCTAAACTGTACAATGAAGCAAGTCTAAGCACTGCTGATTTTACTGTGGCAAGCAGGGCCTGCTCACGCTTCCTCCCTCTGTCACCTGCTGTGTCCCATTAGGTATCCTACCCGCCCCACCCTGCTCAACAAAGACCCAGAGCCGCCAGAGTGCCTCCCACCTGAGCCAGCCCACTGCCATGTACAATACCTTCAGTGGCCATGTACAACCAGAAATCTCATGTTCCATTGTGCACTTGCTGTGGCAGTGCATTATGTATTCAGTACATTAGAGTAATGCAGGCTCACACACTGTGGGATGGCATGTGTATTTGGTGCTGTGCATAGACCTCAAATGTTAACTCCCCCGGAAAGAGCGTGGCTGCAGAGAACTGAATCGCTTCTGTTTTTAATGGCCTTCTATAAGTGTACTTTCATGAAGGACTGCAGTTTAGGTCATTGAATGCACATGTGTGAGGGCCAGATACTGTTGTCAGGTGTGCTTATGTTCTGGTGCACATCAGCATTAATGCCTATGGGTGTTTGCAGTGGACCTGAACAAGCAGCTGAGAATTGGCGGGGTCGTTAGGTTTATTTAATAGAGGTGTGTTGAGTGTGCCTTGTGTCATTGGAGCTATCTATGAGGTATTCGACCATCCGCATGGGAAGAGTGCGCTCGCCCGTTTTATTTTTGTTTGTTTAAAAGAATGAATGATGGGAAATCAACCACCGTAAATATGTGGGTGCATTCCCGCACATATTTTCCACGCTCACCCCACAGCAGAAAAATAGTCATGTTCTCTGGGAGGACAGACCTTACGAGCGCCTCTCTCCACTGTCATGTGTAGCTGCCACCTGACTGCCGCGGGTACATAGCCTTTGACTGTGGGCAGCCTAATTAGATTTTCATGGCCCCATGGATTTGCATCTCCATTGTCGAACCTTGCTGGTGGCAGTGAATACTGAAGAATGTTAATAAGCAGGCCTCTGAGAAGGCATGGGTGCAGGAAGTGACAATGGAGACCAGACACCAACATCTGTTTGTAATGCAATGTGTCAACTTGTTACCAACACCCCTCCTTGTTATGAAAGGGAAGTGGATGTCCTGTCTGGAATCACTCCTTTCAGATCAGGGAAGTATGTGAATTGTAGGAGACGAAAGTCTGCCTGCAACCCCCAACTTCAAAGTAGGCCCATGTTGTGAATAAGCGCCGCATAGGGGTCACTTCATTAGGGAGGCACTTTGATGTACAGCAGACAGGAAGATGTGTGGGACTTAGAAGTATAGGTTGTCATCCTTCCCCTGTCTGTTGCCAAGCACTCTGATTCTGACCTGAAGCATCACTGAAGATTGTTGGTGGAGACCCAGGATTGGTTCACTTAAGTTAGGCTGGGCCTACACCAATCCCTGGCCCTGTTTGGATTTAATTGAGGGATGAGCCCCTCACCGATCAGATCATCGGAAGACTTTGCAAGGAGTAATACGAAGGATTCATTTGGACCCCAGCTGAAGGTACAATCTACCTTACATCTTCCGTCAGTGAAGAAAGGCCAGGAGTTCCAAGAGGGAAGCAAGATCCCTCCCCTGAACATCTCCCAGGGAGGAAGATACTGGACTCTGAGGACTGGTCCAGAAGCTCCAGAAACAGTACCCAGCCAGCACACAGCTTTCCTTGCTAGGTTCTGACAGCAAGTTTCTTAGGTGGGAAGTGCCAAAGAGTCTCTGGACAAAGGACAAGGCTGTTGCCTGCTAAAACCCTCCTGAGCTTTGGGTCATCTGCCTTGAAAGGATACAAACCCTGAGAATAAACTAAGAGGAGTGCCACACAAGCATCATCTAGCATCCATCTTCTTAAGGACAATTTCGAGGCAGTCGAGTCCTCGACCCGCATCCGGCTGCACCGTGGACTGTTGTCACGCCGCAGTCGCCAGAGCCATCCGGGACGCCTCAACCAGCATTCCAGATCTGCCAACCAGCGCAGAGACTCTTGGAACCGAGCTGCCGCACCGGACAGCCTGCAGACGTCTGTCCAGCCTCGCTTGCCGAACTGCCTGCTGCCTGGTACATGCAGCTGTCTCACACCACTAACTCTGTCGTATGGGTTGCAGAGCGTCCTGGAACTGCCTCTACGCTGTCAGCACCAAGAACTTCTTCGGCACCAGGTACAGTGTGGTTCTGTGCCCCTGGTCCTTCTCTGAAGGCCCCTAGAGACAGTTACAACCCTTTGCCCCTTTGGTGTTGAAACCAATAACCTTGAACTGTAAGACTGATTACTTTACCAGCTACCATCCTGTCAGTATGCAGAGTGCATCACTTTCCTTTGTGAAAGTGTCCTCTGTGTTCCTTTATAGTGTGAGTTGTAATTATAGTGTGCAAGAACTGTCTGTTGTAGTAATGATAAAGTAGATATTTTTATATAACCTTGACTGGACGGTCCCTTTTATCATTGGGTAATAATTCTTACTCTTACGTCCTGTCCCCTTTCCTCCGTACTGCATGGGCATCCCTTCCAAGGGACGGGAGATGGAACCTTTTTCACCAGAAAAACCTTTTTCCCCCTTTAAATTTAGAGGCGCACAGGGGTGCGGCCTTGGGAGCATATGATACCCTAACCCTGCCCACCGGCGCAACTCCTCAGTCCCCTTTTCTGCGTCACCAGGAACGGTCCGATTTCACCAGCGTTCCTGGGTTTGGCTTCAGCCATGTAATACCATGCGCTCGTCCCCGAATTCTTCTTCTATCTTTTTGTCTTCTTTGTCATTCAGGTACGAAGTCCTCCGGCGTCACGTTCCTCCCCGGCGCATGTCGACTTCAGTGGGCTTCAGCAGGTGTACAGGCTGCGAGGGGCTCTTTCCTACATCTGTCCCCCACATTCTTTGCCTTCGCTGCCTTGGCCCTGACCATGGCTGGCAAGGTTGTACCAAATGCGAAGCACTGAAGAACAGGCTAACTAGGTGGAGAGAGTTCTTCGAAAGATCGCCTCCAGAGGACTTGAAAAACTTTGTCAAGCAGAGATCGAGGTACAAGGGTGGGCCGCTATTTTCCATCGCACAGTGTAAGGGCGAATCCTTCCAGAGGAAATGCCCAAGCGGGAGGAACCGTTTGGGTTCTACTACCAGCACACACACCGAGGCTAGTCCAGCTACTAGCCTCATGGCTGAGGGGTTGTCATATCCTTCCGGAATCAGTGCTGAGGGACGTCAAGGTTGCTTTATTGGGTGTGAACCCGAGGGGCAATGCCCTAGTACCAGCTCAATGTCCAAGGGGGTGCCTGCACGCAGCACAACCAGCGACATTGCCGAGGGCAACATGCCTTCCAGACCCAGACCTGAGGTGCAGGGTAGGCCTCATGCTCCACAACCAAGAGTCCTGGCGGATACCGGGCCCAGGGAGCCAGGCACCATGACTTTGGCACGTTGCACGCGGCTCAACAAAATGGCTGCTGTGCCAGAAAACATGGCTGCTCGTCCAATGCCACTCCTAGGAACAGAGCAGGCGGGTGAACGAGTTTCAAGGTGAGACTGGTGTCAACCAGATATGTGGCCTACAGTTTATCCATCAGCAGCGCAGGGCAGGTTTCCCCTGCTACCTAGACAGAGTGTGCTTCGGCCCCAGCAGCCCCCAGCCGCTCCGTCACTATCTCATGCCTCCTCTTCTGGCTCCGAAGACAGGTTCTTTGAAAGGTTCTTGTCGCTGATGCGAACTCCCCTTATGGAGGCCATCGTATGGGATACTGTAAGGGATTTGCTCCCTGCGGTCACTCCACCTACGCCCCTATTCATTCCTCCCATGGCTCCAGTGCCACAGGCCGCAGCGCAGCTCCAGCTGCCCCTTCCGGCTCCTTCGTCCGGCTTCCCTGCCTCCCACAGTACAGGCGGTTCCACACCAGCCTCCGGTCTCCTCACTGCAGCCCACGGCGCGCAGCGCTCCTCCACCCGCTCTGGACCAGCCAGACACTGTGGTGGACACAGACGAGACGAGCACCCCGTCGTCAGCGAAGGCCTTCCACGACAGGCTTGCAGGTTTGGCAGAATTTTTGGGCCCTCCTCAACCTGAGGTTGAGCAGCCTGAAGAGGAGGTCTTGGCAGAAGTCCTCACCCTACGCCCCCCTACCAAAACGGGTATTCCGATGCAGAAGGATATCGTGGCGCTGGCCAAGAAGGGATGGCTCAAGCCACACTCGGCCCAACCTGTCAATCGGTGCCTCGATGCCAAGTATAGACAGATGGAAGGGGATATCATCGTGTTATCAACACACCCCTAGCCGTATTCTTCGGTGATCGCTGCAGCATCACTCTACTCTAAGCCTCAGTCGTCCTTAGCCACCTCGTCTTCAGCACTGGTAGGCAAGGAGGAGAAGATCCTAGAGGCGTACGGGAAAAAGCTGTACTCGAACACCTCCCTGAACCTGCGTCAGGATTTTCGTCATACAAAAAGAACCAGGCTGGCGTGAGAGTTGTTTTGGACCTATCCACCCTCAACCTCTCCCTCCCTCTTCAGAAATTCAAGATGGTTACGCCAGTACTCATTGTGGAGACACTAGACAGGGGAGACTGGATGCGCTCCCTGGATCTGAAGGACGCCCACATACACGTTCCGATTTGGCAACCTCATCGCTCCTTCTACACTTCAGGATCATGGGCTGTCATTTCCAGGACACAGTGCTACCTTTTGGCCTCAACTCAGGCCCCAGGGTATTTACCAGACTCATGAATGCAGTGGCAGCCCTCCTCAGGTCCCAGGGCCACAATTTCTACCCGTACCTGGATGAATGGCTCATCAGGGCGAGATCCCCAGAGGGGGTTACCCACACTTCCTCTGCGTTTATGAACATTCCCCATGACCTGGGGTTCACTATCAACATCAAGAAGTCTCAGCTTCAGCCCACACAGAACCGCACCTTCCTGGGCCTCATCTGGGATACGAGCTCCGAGAAGGTATTTCCATCAGACGACAAGATTATGTCCCTTAAGAAGGCCACTACACACTTCCTTACCAGTGTAGGGAGCTCGGACGGGTGGTTCCAACACCTACTGGGTATCATGGCAGTGGTCCTCCTGGACGTGCCACACAAGAGGCTCCTGATAAGGAGATTAAAGCTGCACTTTGCAGCCTCTTGAATCAGGAGAGGGGCTCCCAAGCGGAGCTGGTCAGCATAGTGCCTTCTCTCCACTCAGACCTCACATGGTGTTCTAGGGACTGCAACCTGTGGACGGGCAGGCCCTTACAGCAACCCTCTCTGCAGGTCATCATCACTATGGACTCCTCCCTAGAGGGCTGGGGAGCCATGCTGGACAGCCACACCGTCCACAGAGTTTGAACCCGGCAGGAGTCACATATCAACTGGCTGGATCTCAGGGCCATTTGGTTAGCCCTCAGAGTCTTCCTTCCACTCATTGGGGGCAAGACCGTCCTTATCTAGACCGACAACTCCACCAGCATGTACTATGTCAACAAGGAGGGAGGTACAAGGTCTCCTCCGCCTTGCAGCCTAGTCGTCGGCATGTGGGAATGGGCCCTGGAAAACAACATCTACCTCACCGCCGTCCGCTTCCCTGGGGAGGCCAACTTGAAAGCGGACAAGTTCAGCAGGCTGAGAGCGGAAAATTACGAATGGCAATTGAATAACCTGGTGCTGCAGGTGGTCTTCAACACATGGGGCCATCCTCAGGTGGATCTATTTGCCTCCTGGAAGAACAGGAAGTGCCTTCATCTCGCATCCTGGCAGGGGCTGGGCCCCGGCTCCCTGGGAGACACATTGCAGATTCAATGGGAAGGCATGACAGCATATGCTTTTCCTCCCACACCCCTGATCCCCAGGGTACTCCGCAAGATGAAGGAAGCTTGTCAGCTCAGCATTATCTTGATAGCTCCTTGGTGGCCAGCGAGGTTGTGGTTCTTAGGACTGCTCAGCCTCACGGACAGGCCACCCATTCACCTTCCACTGGGTCCGGTACTGATCCTGTCCCAGCTGGAGCGCAGGGTTCTCCACCCCGTGCATCAGAAGTTAGCCCTTGCAGGGTGGTTCCTGCGCAGATCACCCTCAAGCTGCTGAGTCTCTCACAGGCTAACCTGGAGATCAATCAGGATGCCAGGAGCAAGGCTAGCAGGAGCCAATACAAAAGCAAATGGAGCAGTTTCTGTCACTGGACGGACTCTAAGGAGATCGACCTCCTTACGTGCACGCTGGACGACTTGCTCTCCATCTCGGCACACCTCACACACTCAGGCATTCAGGTGGACACATCTCGCACCTACCTGCCAGCCGTATGGGCCTACAGAAATTCGGTGGAGCAGCTCTTCTCCTCCAACCCGATTGTCAAGAAACATCTGGCAGAATTGTACAGGCTTTACCCGCCCATCAAGAGACCACACCCCGTGTGGGACCTCAATGTGGTGTTGGGCGCCTTGGCGCACAAACCAATTGAGCAAATGGCATTCCGCGGACATCAGGCTGGTCCCCATCAAGACTGCTTTGCTGGTGGGACTTACCTCTGCTCGCAGAGTTAGTGAGATCCAGGCTCTCGTGGCCTCAGAACCTTACACCACTTTCCACAGGATAAGGTGGTCGTGCGGATTCACCCGGCGTTCCTACCTAAGGTACCCTCCTCCTTTTACCTAAATGAGGAAATAGTCTTACCTACGTTCTTCGCCGACCCCAAGGACGAGGCTCAGAGAGTCTTGCACTGTCTGGATGTCAGACGCGCTCTGAAAATCTATCTGGACATGACCAAGGCCTTCCGCAAGTCAGACTTTTTGTCACCTTTGGGGGCTCCAGACCCGGTTATCAGGCAACCAAGGTGTCTATTGCACGATTGATGGATGCAGCAATCAAAGAGGCCTATGAGGGCCAGCACAAACGACTGCCAGCCAGCATGCACACTCATGCGGTCAGAGCCAAGGCCATGGCCATGGCCATGGCCTTCCAGTGCCAGGTTCCGTGGCAAGTCATAAGCAGGGCGGCTACCTGGGCCACCCCTTCGATTTCTGTAAGCCCTACTGTTTGGACGCCAACGCTAAATCAGACGTGGCCTTCGGATAGGCGGTTCTAAGGAACTTATTTGCTTAAGGAGGGTCTCCTCTCCACCCTGGGGCTACGTTCAGTTGTAATCGCCCATGCAGTATGGAGGAAAGGGGATTGGGACGTAAGAGTAATTATGTACTCTTAGTCCTTAGTCCCCTTTCCTCCATACATCCCACCATCCTCCCCCTAATAATACTGGTGTCATTAGGCAATGTTAAATATTGTCAACGCGTCAATGGGGACTGAGGATAGGCGCTGGTGGGCAGGGTCAGGGTAGCACATGCTTCCAGGGACGCACCCCTGCAAGCCTCTAAATTTAAAGGGGAAGAAGGTTTTTCTGGTGAAAAAGGTTCCATCTCCCGTCCCTTGGAAGGGACGCCCATGCAGTATGGCATTAGGCACTACAGTAACTCATAATATTTTCGCTGTTACAACTAACCAACGATCCATGACCTTGCCGAGATAAGCGTGCAATTCCGTCCACGTTACCAAAATTGGACAAGGAGGTCTTATAATTCACTTGTATTCCAACCTGTTTGGATCCATTCTGGTGTACTAGAGGTGTGGGGTTGATTGATGGTTTAGAAACCGATATTGATCCCTGGACCACTGGTGCCCCGGGAAGTTGATTTGTCACACTATCATTGTTCGGAAAGTTTTCTTGTGTTCAAATCGACATTGAACTACACTAGTTGTGCAACAACTTTCTTCTCCGGTCTACGAAAGTGTGAGCACCACACACCATGGGTAATAATAAGCAGCGCTCAGATGCCTGAGGGTTTCTAGCACTATATAAATTCTAAATTATTATTATTATTTGTCTGATTTTCCCACCAAAACCAAGATGTGATATGTTGCCCACAATAAAACATTAAGAGCAGTGTATTAAGATGAGCAGATTTCATGTCAAGGCCTACATCTATGTGCTTGATGCTTCATCCACTTGGCTGCGATGTTTCAGAGTGCCAGGCTCCCACGTCCCCTGGCTTCAAATGATGTACTTAGGCAAAGAATGAAAGAGAGGATGAGAGCACAACTAGAGTAGGGGAGGGGTCCGTGCACCGCAAGAGAGACCAAAATAAAAGGGCATAGTGACACCCAAAGCGCTAGACACACCCAGAGGTCGAAGTGGGCGGGAGCGGTGCTCCTATACTTTTTATTTTTAAATTATACTGTTCCTATACTTTTATTTTAAAAATAAACCGTTCTGGAATGGTTTTGTTTTAAAATGAAAGTGTAGGAAGAATGTGAAGCTTGCACTTCAGTGCACTGAACATTCCCATAAATATCAGGTTTGTTTGTTTGGGGGTTTGGATTGTGTGTCGGAGGGGGTGTGGCGATGGGGTGTGTGAGGAGCAGGGAACATAGTTCCACTACTTCTTTTCGTACACTTCGACCACTGGACACACCTAGAATGTCAGACAAATTAGAGAACGAGAACTAGAGAAATAGGGGAACTGAGATTGTGATTGATATAAATGGGTCGGGAGCCCTGTCAGGCCCGGCATGGGGCCAATATTTGTACCTTGCTTGGGCCCACTAAAAGGTTTCATTGGCGGTATCTGCACTGCTGTCTACTTAGTTTTTAAAAACGTAACGCCTGTATAATCTGAAGGACAGGGAAATAAAGAGATTTTGCCCAGTGCACCCTTTCATAGTTTGGCCTATTTGATGGTGTTTAAGCACCACCTACAAGCCAAAACTATTTTTTTGGAGTACAGGTAGGAGGGAGATACATGTGAGGAGGGACACACAAGGGTGTGAGTGTTGTTTGGCTATTTACCCACCCATTGACTGTCCATGGTCATGCTAACCCTTACGGCCATTCCCACCCGCCCAGAACACACCCTCTTGTGATCTCTTTGAGTCTGCTCTAGTAAGCAATAGGATCATGCTTTGGACAGTCAGTGTATTCTCTAAGCAATCGACAGAAAGTTGATGGCTTGATTGGAGCTGTAAATGGCTAGTGGTGTGATGAAAATGTCTCAGCAAAGATGGCCATTAGCATTACATCTTGATTTATATCTCTTCCTTGCACTGATCTCCTGCAAAAACAAGCACTGGGAAAGCCAACCATTTTAGCTTGAGATATTAGGCAAAGAGGCATTACCAGGTCCTGCCATCAGATGCCCAAGTAATTCTAGCTCTTGCAATCTTATTGCTAGGTAGTACCATTATACCAGTGCGTAGGAAATTCCTAACCCATATGTACACAAAATCCCAAACTGTTGGCTTTGCCAATGCTTTTTTAGGCAAACACTGAAGACAGTTTAGAAGAACCTCGGTCTAGAATTTCCAAAAACGGCAATTTAGCCACTTCAGTGCTCTCCTATGTCCTGCTTCTTTTGATTCGGCCATTTCAGACACTGGAGTTCCAGTAAGACGTGAAGGTAGATATTGTAACGTGTGGTTACATCATACTGATTTCATTATACGTGCAGCACTTTGACCTCAGTCGGCACATGTTTGCTTAACAGAAGTCTCTTTCATTTTCTCACAATCGAGTTCTGCGTCTTCGTCGCCAGTCGAATGCACTTGGCAATTCCGTTTCCTGAGATAACGACTGCACATTATTTTTTTATAGCATTGTATCTCCAAAGCATTGAAGCGCTGATAACATAACGGCATAACCCCAGGTAAGTGCCCTCCACTTAACGGCTGCGAATGATGAAAGCCGCCACCTCCCCCCGCCCCGTGCTGCAGACCTGTGACCTGCAGGTGGTGCACAGTTTCCCACAGCGGCCACATCAATTCGCTAAGCCCTGTTACAGACATTAAGAGGGAGGTTTATTCGGATCTTTTGTTAAAAGCAAGCGCATAGTAGTATCTTTCGCATTGGGGGGAAGCAGTCGCACGAATTGAACTTCCTAATGAAATGCGAACGCTCCTCGTTAGGTTTGGGGCTATGTGTCGCACTTGACTGAAACCCCTGTCGATTTGGGATGGAGGCGTTGCTTGAGTCACGTGGCACTAGCGGCCATTAAGGAGTCCTCGGGAGTGACCGGGCTGGGGCCGCAATCTTTTAGTGTGCAGTGGAAACGTAACAGAGAACTTTTAATAGCAGGGCGCGTGCGTGGAGCAATATGGAGCTGCCTAGCTTCCAAAGAGACTTTCAATTGAGAGCACTGCTTGGCAAGGCCTGAAGGCCGACTAGTTGTCGTCCCTCATGCCACACTTCTATGAACACATAAGCTGTTTTTTGAGTCTCGTTGGAGGTTTTAATAATATATGCATTTATACTCCTTTCAGTATTGTTTGTAATGTTGTTTCATCGCACATTGGCAGACAAAAAACATGTTATATTTGATTTGAACATAATGGATGTCAAATGGAATCTTAGATATCATTATTTATTCAAGAAAAGCTCATTTTGGTTCCTACAATGAAGACATATTTGTACTTAATTTAAATAGAAGGGTTTTTGCCGTAGCGTTGTATGAGTCAGGCATTTTTTTTAACAAAAGACAATAGAGACCATTATAAAGAAGAAAGACGATGAGATTAAAGACTAATACGGGATCCAGAAATGCATGAGGCCGATCCGATAGACAACGGCACGATTTTTCAGTGCTTGAGCAAACAAGCGAAAGTGGTACTGAGAGCAAGGAGGTTGAGGGGCAGAGAGAAGAGCTTGGGAGTGGAGTGAGCAAGTGGGTCTAGAGATTGAAATAAGAGACACGAGTTGTGAAGGGGCCAGATCATGGATACCTTGGAAAACAGTACAGAGAGAGTGGAAATGAAGACAATGGATTAAAAGAAGAGGCACAGCAGTAGAGGTACGAGGAAAGAGACAAAAAGGAGACATAGAGCAGAATTATAGATAGAGGAAAGGTGTGCAAATTGGTAAACAGGAAGCCCAATTAAGAAGGCAGAGGACCGGTCAAGTCGGGAAACGATCAGAGTAGCGATGAGGAGCTTTGTCAAAATAATAGAGTGGTAAGAACAAGCTTTTTGGATGTTACAAAGATGGAATTGACAGCAAGAAGCAGTGTTGGAAATAACAAGTGTAAAATAGAGTGTTGGATAAAGGATAACAGCAAGCCTGCAAGCAGATGAAGGGAAGTGGAATAGGGGAAAGGAAATGGGGTTGATGCAGGAAAAAAAGAACTTCCGTTTTGGAAGAGTTGTGGTACAGAAAGTGGGTATTCATCCAGGATTGTAAAATAAGAAGACGGGCAGAGAATGTACAATGGTGGTAGCCGGAGAAAGAAGAAAATGATGGGGGGAGGGGATCTGAGACTCATCAGCATAGAAAATTGAAATGACCAGAAAGATTGACGGAATCAGCAATGGCTGAGAGAGGAATGTTATAAAGAGAAAACATGAATAAGGGGACAGAGGACGACTCCGGAGGATCACCACATTGGAGAAGAAATGTTGACAAAAGATTTTCCAGCCTAAGAAACAGAGGAGCTATGGCTACGTAGATACATCTGTAACCACTGGAAGAAATAACCAGAACATCCTAAGGAAGAAAGAGTGGGGAGAGAAGCAGGAAGATGGACAGTATCAGCAGAAGCAGAGAGGTCAAGAAGAGCAAGAATTGAAGATTGTTTAGAGTGACAATCTGAGAGTATACAGTTAGCAACATAAAGTAAGGCAGTGTAAATCGAGTGAAAAGGTCAAAAACCATACTGTTGACGGGAAAGAAGAGTCTTCATTTTCCCAGACCTCTGCTTTTTTGACAGTTACAAGAACACAACACTTGTGTTCAGTTTGCATGATGGTTACCTGGTGCTCGTAAAGACATGCTAAGGAAGCCATGATTAACAACATGGTCATCCATGGGCGGCCCTGGAGCATCCACTCATAACCATGGGATTGCAATGATCTTAAAAATAGGGCTGTTTCTATTAGTTGATATCCGATTTAAACTGTCAATAAACAAACATATCGAATAGTCCTGGTTCATTGTTTTGGAGTGAGCTGAACACAAAATTCACTTGTTTTTATTTTTCTAATATTGTCTGTGGAATGAAGGGACGTCCACTTGGTGTGTGTAATATACATTTGGCAGGGAGGTGTAATGCATGTATTTTTAATTTGGTGGTGAGATATAGTACACTTAATACACTTTTAATATACATTTGTTCAGGAGGTGTGCACTTTTGGTACGTTAGGTTATGTTAACAGAACCTATAGACCACATCTGTGACCTCTGGTGTGTGGCCTCCTGGCAATAAAGGGCTGTGCTTACATTAACAGAAAACAGCATTGCTTATTTGTTTAGTACATATAATGTGCTTTTTAGTGGTGTTCTAAAAGTAAGGTTGTCTGGATCTCTTTTATATCTTCTCTTAGAAAATTCCATAGTTTGGTCGCTTTTTTAACTCTATTTGTATTTGATTTGCCTTTATATAGCACTTTACGCCAAAGCGCTGCACAAAGAATTATGGTACAAAATAAGTGTTAATGACAGAACTTAAAGAAATAAAATCATGACGAAAGAAGGTAGTCCTTGAGGCGAGAGTGAAGCAAAGTAGGATGTGAGAGAGCAAAGAGAAAGGGGAAGCGCATTCCATTGGAGAGGTAAAGTATGGAGAAAGAGCAAAATCGAGAAGAAGAAGAGGCACAGGGAGGACGAGCGACATTAAGGAGGTGTAAGGAGTCAGAGCGAAGCGAGCCATAAGGAGAGTAGAAAGATATGAGGGAGGAGAGATATAGAGCAGCAAGATTACGAAGGGATTTAAAGACAATACTAAAAAATATTGAAGAGCTAGCCAGGGTGAAGATTCCGAAGATGTGAAGGAAAAGAGAAGGCGGTTGGAGGAGTTGTAGATCTAGCAGAGAGAAGCAAGATGAGAAGCCAGAGGGCCATGAAGAAGAGCAGAACTGTAGAAAAACAAAAGAAGAAACAAGTAGTTTAGTAGAAAAAAGAAGGCCATGGACTAGCTTTCCGGAAGTTAAAAAGGTGAAATCGACATGAATGAGAAAGTGCAGAAATGTGAGCAGAAAAAGTAAGGGAGGAATCAATGTACACACCAAGGTTGCAAACTAACAGTGACATACATATACAGATGGGGGGAGAGATGAACGTAGGAGGGAGAGGGGGAGGATTGGGAGAAGCAGGAAAAAAGAGGACCTCAGTCTTAGAAGTGTTAAGATAAAGAAAGTGGTTGGACACACAGGACTGGATGGCAAGGAGGCAGGATGTGATAGTTTTGAGGATAGCCGGAGGGAAAAGACGGGAAATAAACAAATACGTGTGTGTCATCGGCATAAAAATGGTGGGATAGACCAAATGGGGTGATAATGGAGCAAGCTGAATTGTACATAGGGAGAAGGAGATGGGGCTGAGGGCAGAACCCTGCCGAGCTCCATGTTGAAGAGGGAAGTAGAAGAAGTGTCATCAGCCCAAGCATCAGAACAGGTACAATTACATCGATAGGAACAAGACCAGCCAAGAGAAGCAAGCGATGCAAGTAGAAGAAAGCAATCAAGAGTTTGAAAGGCTGCTGAGAGGTCTAGGAGTTCCAGGAGAGAAGAATGCTTAGCATAACCAGCCGATAGGTGTGAATTTGTGACAGAGAGGAGCGCAGTCTTAGTAGAGTGGCAAGAGCGAAAGCTGGACTGCTAGCGGGGAAGTAGAGAGTGGGAGTTAAGATATGTAGAGACCTGGGAGTTGACAAGTGAATGAAGAGCACTCCTACGACAAAACCATTGCTGCTGTGCAGGTCTACTGAGATATGTAGTGGTGTCTAAACTCCTACTCAGCCCCACACCATTACTTAACCCTTAACCAGCAGTGATCACAACCATAAATGTGAAACAGGCACAATATGAATGCTATGCTTCCTTCGTCTCTTAGGCTACTACGGGCAGAAGGTAGGTAATACTCTTCAATAATGTTTGAGGTATCAAAGAAGCATCGAAAACAACAATGGTACCCAGGCCCTACAAATAATGCCCAATCAAGATTCTATAAACATATAAAAATATAAGACGTCAATTGAACTAAAAAGGAAAGGTAAACTAATAAAAACATTAACCACCGACCCCTATAACGAAATGCAAAGAATATACAGGCTTTTGGTTGAACGGAGGGACTCTGGGTATGAAGACAGGGGAATGCAGGCAATTGTCTACGCAGCAATGTTCATGGTTTTAAGAATATGTCTTTAAAAGGTAAAGAGTGGATTCTTGAATGTCACTGAGGCCCATTAAGCCTAGGCCCTGAGGACAAGAAACACTCTAAATCCCGTAAATCTTCTTTTGAAGCTCAGCAGCATTGTTCCAGGAGTCTAGGTACTTTCTGAGGCTTTCATTTGGAGTCAAGTCATTGAGCTGGTCGACTGGGTCCCCCGCTTGGTGCACTTGAAGAAGCTGGGAAATCGCAGGCTTTGTCGAGTCACGAAGGTCAGAGTACGAAGGTCAGTGGGACTTGGATGAAGAGAAAGCAGCGATTCAAAAACAGTGATACAGTCCAAGTCCAGGGGCTTGGGGAAGCTTCCAGAAAGGCAGTCAGCCTCGCATCAGCAGGCCCAAAGTGGGTTGAAGCATTAGAGCAGGGGTCTGCAGACTTTGGCTCTGCAGGTGTTTGGGACTGCCACTCACTTCAGCCCTAGCCACCATATTCACTGGTGAGGCACCGTGGGAGTTGTAATTTAACATGTCCGGAGAGCTACAGGTTGCAGACCCCTGCATTAGAGTTTCAAAAGCAGCTACCGTGGGTAACGTTCAGGAACTCAAGAGAGTCTTCAAGGCACAGGGGGTGGCTCATAGCAGCTTGGCCATGCAGGGGGAGCCCATGGCAGCGTTTCTTTGATCTTGGGGTGCTGTGGGGCCTTGTCCTGTGTAGTTGGTTGCGTTTTTCTTTAAAAGGCCTGGGCAGTGAAGTGATGTTTACTATGATTTTCTGAAAATGACCTATTAAGTGAAGTGGTATTCAATTATCTTTTCTTTAAATGACCTGTAAATCCAGGGTAGTTTATTATGCATTTCGTTACAGTGCCTGCCCATTGAGGTGGCTTTGAGTTAAATGCTTTTTTAAAGAGCCTCTCCAGTGAAGTGTCGGTCAGTCATAGCGAGAGTGGGGAGCACTTTACATGTGCTCCGGGGAGGTGTCTTACTCTGCCCCAGGTGACTGACTATCTGTGCCCCATGCCTGCACAACACGTGCCTGCCTATGTTCAAAGTATCTGCTGGTACTCAAAGTATCCGTCAGAATTTATCGATGTGCCGTGTTCCAATACTCGTGCTGTGCTCCTTTATTTGTGTAGATGTTGTTGGTGTTGTGTGGACAGGCTGGCTTCTAATGAAGAGCACTGGGTGCATTCGAATATTGGTTGGGTGCTCTGTAAATATAGTGGTGGGGTACAAATCACACTGTACAAAAAGATGGGTTGACAGAAGTGCCTTATTAGACCTTTTGTATGGCTCAGCGGGTTCAACTCTTGTCGCTGTAATTTGTGTTTGATCGGCAGGTCGCAGGTTCGAATCCTGGTAAGGCCAACTCAGCCTTTCATCCTTCCGAGGACGACGAATGAGTACCAATTACAATTGAGTAATAATAGTGATGTATGTAAATATGTCCTATGTAAGGCGCTTTAGATTAAAACGCTATATAACAAAGTAATTACTAAAAACTTTCGTATAGCTATATCAATGCTTTAATTCTTCAATTATACGTGTTTCACCACTGTCTAGTGGCTAGTCAGGAGGATTTGTTTGAAATATCAATCAAGCATAATCATTCTGATGTGATACCTTGTCACTGTGCTACAACAGAAAAACACACCTCTTCATCTTATTTAACTAAATGTGATAGACCAGATTCAGGAAAGCTGCTGGGGGATGAAGCATGTCTGCAACGGTGTCTTTATATTCATAGTGCACGGGTATTTCCATGTGTAAAGTTGCAGTGTATGGAAGCGATGCTGCATAGGTGTGTTCGGCCTGTTACTGAGTGTGGTGGCGCTGTTTAGATGCACTCCGTGGATGTTTTGGGTGTAGTATGAATGTGATGGAAGTTGTGTAGCTGTGCTGGTGTAGGTGTGTTCATGCAAGCTAGTACTGCCGGGCAATGTGCCTTATAGATGCGTGGTACTGTGATGATTTGTCTGTGCCGTGTTAGAGTGAGCTGGAGCTTAGTGTTCAGTGATCCTCCCTCTGTCCTTACTATACAGGGCCACTTTCACATCTCAGGCAGCGCTGGTCATTGGGCCGGCTCTCGCCGGATCTGAGATCCGGCACCAGATGTGTGGCTGGATCTCAGGATCCCGCCAGAGTCAGCCGCTGCAAACACCAAAGCTATGCTCTGCGCTGGTTTACTTTGAAAAAAAAAGAATTTGAAAAAAAAGAAAAAAAATGCCACGACAGCTTTGAGTAGGGGGGACGAGCAGCTCCTTGCAGCCATGAGCACTCTGCTGGCTCCGCCCCCCTACATGTGCAAAGCAGGATTTTGATACAGCTCACAGCTGCAGGAAAAGCAAACTAACTTCCTCTGCTGACCCTGTGCAAGGTGTCACAAGAGGAAGCGACAGTCCTCAGCCAAGACCCGGTTCTCAGTCACAACCCAGTTTATGTATTTATTCAGGCAATGTTTGTCCGATACATGGCATTATTTATTTATGCAATGTTTTCGACAAACATTGCATGACTAAATAAATACCCCTACTAACATTTAAACTATCACACACGATGCAGACACACAAATGCTTTCAGAGGGGAGCTGCAGGCGCTGTGCCCGTTGTGGTTCAAGTAAAAGAAAATGTTGCTTATGGCGAACAGAAATCACCCTGTTTGAATAGTACTCCAGGTTTCTTTTTTTTAATATAAAATGGGATGCAAATTGTGCATTTTAAAGAATATTTACTCAGCAACACTGGTCAAAACTATTATTTGCATAGTGAAGTAACTCATCACCAGTGCCATGGAATTAAAGTGAAATTGATATATAGTTTGGAAAAGAAGCAGCATGAAAGAAATAGCACAGTTTTAAACTATTATATTGGACATTTCCTTTGATCAGAGGTCAACTGCCAGCTCCGCCCCCTAAACCCGCCTCCTCTGGCACCACCACCCACCCAAACTCTGCCCGTACCCCCGCCCTTCTGGGATCCCCCACCAATTTCTTTCGATTTCCACCACTGGTCTCAGGTACCTGGTACACTCTTTGTGAGGATTTTGTACACAAGGAGTCCTCAGCCACTGACCCTCAGATCTTCCCTTTCAGCCATTAATGTTGTCTAGAGTTGCAGGAAACCGCCCAAGCAGAAAAGATGGTGGCTCCAGCCAAAGCGGTTGGACTAAGTGAAATCAGGGTTGCTATTCCAGCTGCGGTCAGGCTGTTCTAGGTTTCCTTGGGGGCCCAGTGTGCAGTTGGCCAGGTGAGTGACAATAGCATGCATATCGAGTGCCCTGGTAAAGGCAGAAGAAATAGCCCAATATTTGACATGCATGAAGTCCAGTGTTCGGGTCAAACTCTGTGACAGAGGCAGCTTTTGGTGCCAGTGTGGCCGGGGTATTTTGAGGGGGAACCCCAATTGTTATAATGAAAGGTAATTGTCGGCTAGTGGTCTTTATCACTGGAAGCGCGTTTATATTTCCATCAAATTAACGAGAACGGCCATCCGCATTGAGAGAGGACAAGCAAATCGCTGTTGGGTTTGAACTGGAGATTTCCAGCCGCTTAAGATGAGTAGCAATACCCTTGAGATGGATGGGGATGCAGATTTTAATCAAACATCAATAATTCCGATGACAGAAATAGTTTTGCAAAAAGTTAGTCTGTTTTAATGTAAGTAAGTAAAACAGGGAGTACAACGAACATCAGCAATCGCTCGATACTCAACTCTCAACTCATTTAAGAAAAAACATATTTTTTATAGACCAAATTTGTCACTACCGACGTGTAGACCTGCGTCATTACCAACACCATCCTACGTGGCAAACTTCTCATCCAATCGATATTGTAGGTGTTTATGTTTTAAATATTCTTTCAATTTCAGTTTTCTAATGAATTAAAATGTGTCCATCTGTAGATCAATGTAATTGCTCCTGATGGTAGGTGCGAAGTGTAGGCCCTTATTCAGTACTTCCATTTCATCTTTAGAAAGTATTCGGACGGATAAATTAATCACTAAGTTCAGATCCTGCCCTTTGTTTCCTTATGTCTGAGCTTGTTCTGATCCTGTTGTCTTCTTCTTGAATTTCTATATCTTTGTGCTTCACCTCTTGTGTCCCGTGTTCTGTAGTGTGCGTTCTGGCATTTTCTGCTGGAAAATCCAGAAATCTTGTATCATTGAATTTGATCTAAAAACCTGCTTCTTGATTGGCCATCAATGGCGCTCAAATCTCCTGTACTTGATTCAATCTCCTGTTCGCTGTCCACATCCGAAATGCCTGGTGACGAGGTGGGTGTACTTCCTTTAGAATTAAATGTCTTGGTTACGTCATACTTGGGTTGAAATGTGTAGAATCTCTCTTGTTGATGGTCTCTGTTGTCTCTAAAGAATTTCCTAGACTTCCTTATTTTTACTTTGTCCTGATGTTTTTTAAGTATGGTATACATAATCTCAAACTGCAAAACATTAAATGGAGACTGGAGGGTTTTTAACGTCGACGCCACAGAAATCTCTTTGTTCAGTAAACTTCCACTACTTAAATGTGCTCTGGTGGTCTTATGTCGTATTAGGTTAACACACACCTATCTACCAAAGAAATCCCTCAAGTATGGAAAAGTGAGCAGGCATAATACAGACAATACATTTTAATATGTGCTCAGATACATTTTTCATAAGAAATATTAATTCAATAAATACTTATCAATAGATTTCATATTTTCACAAATTTCTATGGATTAGTGGATTTGCGATTTTCAGTGCAAACAAGATTTTTTCCCAGCATTTAGAACAAATATTGGTCTATGAAAAAAGTCGACAGTATTAATACTGTTTCATTTCTTCTACCATACCACTCATTCAGTCTCATTACATTCTATCCAACATGTTTCTTTCCTTTCATCCGTTCTCTAAAAACTCATCTATCAGGAAATTCTTCAGGGGAGCAATGTCCACTTTTCCACAATCCTTTTTCTATCAACTGATGTAACAAAATGTTATATGTTTAACCGAAAAAGCGTATTTGATTCATACAGCTTCTCGTTAATCTGATATTCAACCCTTCTTTTTTTCACTTTCACATATTCAAATTCAATGTTATCAAACAGTGTTACCTGTAACAACCTAACCAAAAGGTTTACAATTCCTGTTTCAGAAGGGTTACATTTTTTATACCTTTATCGCAATGATTTAATTCAGGGGGGTAATATTTCCTGCTATTTGTGCATAATAGGGTACATATGTACTTACACATGTCAGCTTCCGGAAATTGCATATAGTCCAGTGTTGCAAAGGTTACTGGTTCTCTGTCTCTAGTCTCTATTCTGATCGTTCTCATGGTGCTTGCTATCAGATGGCCTTTGTCATGTTTTAGGACTCTCATGTGCAGAAACACTTCTTCAAGGGTCTCTAGAAAACAAAAAATGGGGAATATAGCCAGCTCGCCCATCTATCAGCAAATCTCACGTATCTCAAAAAGCAAGTCAGTTTACATCTCAGTTGAGACTGAGTCTAACTCAATGCTTATCGTGACTTGGGTGATCCTCTTACGTCATGGCTATTCCACTTGTTCATATAGCTCTGACGGGTTTCTACAGCGTTGTTTGTGCCTGCGTTGGAGTGAATCCATGCAGCACTCTGCTGACAAACATTACACCAATATGTTACCTATTCGATTCTGCTTTGGCATCAAGATCCCTATATTCATGGAACTATAGGGCAGGGATGTTAACCCTCCTGCTTACCATTTGCGAAGGACCCCTGTCTCTATCGCTCTGAGTTTGGCAGTGCGGTTTCCTGCTTGGTGACCTGTTTCTATAGTTACTGCGTGGACTTGTCACATTTCTAGGTACTTTTCTCTAAGGTAAGGTACCTATTCTCCCGTTTGTAATTTGTGTGCATTGCCATGGAGACTCATTATTCCTATTAAGATTTTGAACCGCATAGGTCTCTAATATGCCACTAATTAACCTCGTTTAGTGTACCATATCGATTTTCACAGAATTCACTTTCTTCGATCGTACAATAATGAACCCGGGACTCAGTGGAACTGGAGGTTATGTCCATGTAGTGATTCTGGTTTCCATGGCTACTCGTCTCCTTGCTTGCTGCACTTTGGATAGCTATTCACGAACTACAGTGGTGGGCATATCGATTACTTAAGGGGTACACTGGGTCGTGGGTCTCTTATTATACCCATTGTTAGGTGAGTGATGTAGATAACCAGTATTACCCTATCAAAGTTTTTATCTTAGTTGCTTCCTTGCGAAACCTGACTGTTTTGTGCTGCAGCACACTTTTTCTATGCCAAAAATATTTGTATTCCATCCATTCATTAAGTCCCTTTTCTACACTTTGTGTTAAGAAACGAATCACTACATAGAGGTAACTTCCGGTCCACTGAGTCCCGGGTTCAATATCGTATGATCGAAGAAAGTGAATTCTGTGAAAATCTATATGGCACACTAAATGAGGTTAATTAGTGGCATATTAGAGACCACGCAAATCCCTTCGCAGGTTTCATTCAGCGTTTCTCCTGTTACTTTCTTGGGGCAGCATGCATTCTTAGGCACCCCAATAACCCATCCACCTTCCCTGGGCTTACCGGATGCTTTGAATGCCTCTTGCGCCTCTTTGTTTCTTCTCTGTGCAGCTTTTTGGCTCAGCGTGCCTCCCGGCAGCCACTGAAGCTTCGCCGCATTTGGTTCCTCTCTGTGCCGCTCCCGCTGCCTCTCAGACACAGGCGGCAGGCCCTCTGGCACTCGGGTTTCTCTCACGCTGCAAGGATTCGTCTCAGCTTCTCTTCCCACGCCGTGCTCACCATAGCGCGTTGTCTGGTCTCTGCACAGCTCGCAGCATCACCCAGCTTCTGCACTTCACACTCAGGCCGTCTGTCAGCTGCAGTGAATTTAAACTTCCCAATAGATCGGTGCAGCTTCCAAAGGTTAGACCACTGAGTTTGCTTAACGGTTCCAGTTACCTTCATTGTTCTGTTCCTCTTTCTCAGCTCAGTTGCAGTCACAGCGTCTTTATTATAATGTTGAGGAAGCTCACAATGGATCGCTCTGGGAGTAATCACTACTGCTCCCTGCCTTTTCCTTTTCTCAGTTATTAACCAATCTTTGCCTGTCTGATGTTGGGGACTGTATGAAGTAGATCTGGCAAGGGTTTGAGAGAGAGGGTTACAATATGCCATGTAGGCATGAGGAAGAGAGGAACATCCCTGAAAGGAAAGGGTGATATGTGTCTTTATCTAATGATGTCTTGTAATCCCCCTGAGGGTCGCCTCCCCCATGTAGTCCTGCCTCATATAGCCATCCCCAGGGTCAGAATCAGGTAGCGGCTGCTGGCCATATGGGGAGACGCTATCCTGAGAAAAGGAGTGATGACACCATCAGATTGATCACAGTAGATATTTATACTTTCCTTTCTCCAGTTTTTAGCTTGAACTCTTTTCATTCTCTGTTTTATTGCTTTCACTGCAAATCGCGAGGTTAACAATGAGCGTGCCTGGGAGCTATACAATTAAAATGATTTTACCACTGGAAACAAAGTCCCTTTCAGTGATATGCATTCTGTTTGACAACATTTCTTTCCTTTGGAGTTGTTTGGCATTCATAACACAGTCAACCCCAGGCAAGGTTGTTTGCTTAAGTGTTTAATTGCATCATGCAATTAGATGCCTTAAAGCTTTTGACAGTGCAAGGCATCTTCAGAACAATACAAGCTGCGCCGAACCAGAAGAAGAAGACGGGCTCAGGAATGACATGTTACATGTGTTTAATGATAACTAGAAGAAACATGCCTCTGTCCCTATTGCTACGAGGGGTTCCCTACCTATAAAGTAAACTAAGGGTGCTTGTCAGTCATCAACAAAATAAGGCAGTCCTCAGTCTGTAACCATCTGCTATCTAGCCCTACTACTTTATTCAAATAGCACAAACGGATCTATCTGATCACTTCGGAAAAAAAATAAATCGAAAACGAAAATACAAAATTAATTTTTTCCACACAGGAAAAGTTGCAAATCTTGCTTTTAAATGAAATGTTCTCTTCGTGGGCTTTATGTCTTAATGCACTTGCTTGAACCCTCCAGGTTCCCTTGGATTTCCCAAATGGTTCTTTGGGGTTATATCATGACCCTCTTGATTGAATCGATTGAATCCTCCAGATTCCCTTCTCTTTGGGGTTTCCCAGCTGTCTCTTATCCCTCTTGGGCCTTTCAGACACCTTTGGCTTCTTGTCTTTCGTAAGCATTGTGTTGGTTTCAATATTTGTATCTCATATTCATCTCTCTGGTTCCTCAGGCATCTGTAACCCTCTTTTTCTCTTTATTTCTGTTTGTGGGGCTCTGCTCGCCTTCCTCTGCCCTGGGCAACCCTGGTATCTTCTGTATCTCTGGGCGTGCTCCATTGGGGTGGTGTCCCAGCAGAGCTGTAGCCATTCAGCTCTCTTCTCAGCATTCTTGGTCGAATGCTGCCTGGCAAGAAAGACACCTCGATTCTCGCATCCAGAACTGAGGATTCTTTCTTCTGTTCCCTCCTGGTCTTGGTGCTGTTTCTCATGTCCCTGGCCCACCACGGCTGCGCCGTGGTCGTCCCACCAAGGAAGATGGTTTTCCCATCTACGTTTCTTGCTTGGCTGTGTCGCCTCTCTCGGCACCGGTATCTCTGCTTCCTCGCTTCTCTCCAAGCTACCGCAGGTTCTGCGGTCTAGCACGCCTCAACCCCTCTAGGACGTCATTAGGCTAGAGGCTCGCCTTGCCATAGGATTCTCTTTTCTACATTCATTATTTTTTGGCTATATATTCACGTATGTGTACATCAAAGGGGCGTGTTGCTGTACATCCGCAACTGACTTCAACTGGCCTCCAGCATTACCTTAAGCCAATAGTAGAAAACGTGCTGTCAGTCTTGGTTGCAGGCCATATAGTATTACCATTAGTTTATTCTATTCCTATATGGGCAGAAATTGTGTTCTTTGGAGGGAGTTCCTTAAAGGAAGGGGAGACCTTATCCGAAAGAGGGGACTCACTCCCAGGGAGGTCTGCTTTCCCTGACCGCTAGGAAGGATCTTGCTTAGGAGGCTCACCTCCATAGCCTCTAAGGGGGAGCCCTGCATGCTTCTGTGTCTCATAATACTCTAGGGATGTCTCTCCCATCTTATACATGTATTTGCAAGACGAGGTGTGGATACTTTTAGGCCCTGTCAAAGGTCAAAAGGTCAAGAGGGGATGTGAGACCAAAGAAGTTCTGGGACTTTTCTGACTTATCAAAGTTGAAAGAGAGAAGTTGGAGTATGGTTACAGGTCTGACCAGGAATGGTAAACAAGGGGTAGTGTCCAAAAACGAATCTGACGCCGGACTGGTGACCTACGTCCAAGTTTCCTAGCTCTACAACAGTCCTCATTTCTTTCACCACCCAGAAGGGTTCAAATAAAGTTGCTCAGTTCCATAGGTCCAGGGCCCTTCGCTTCTGTCTTGTTATATATCGCATATAAGCTGGGATCTTGGTCAGGATGCCCAGCAAGCTGTGGGCCGGGCTTCATCCTTGCCATTGCAGAGGCTGGTTGACTTTATTGCTTTTGTTCCTGATTTCCCTTTATTTCCATTTATCTTGATCTCTAGCCTTTCCCTCACATTTGTCCTTCTCTTTTCCTCGATCTCTTCCTCCTCCTACTTCAGCCTCTCCCTCCACTTCTGAGTTTCACATTATCTTCCATGATCTCTCCCTTCTTACGCCTCTCCTTCAAGCACTTTCTTACTTCCTCTTGCACTCTCCATCCTCTAAATTCTCCCTCTTGTGCCTTCCTTCCTCCTCCTTGCTGCTTTCCCTTCTGAATGTCCAACTTCTCCCTCACACTCTTTTCATATCTCTTCTTACTCTCTCTGCACAACTCTGCTTCTGGGAATCGGAGAGTGGGTTTTGTGGAACCTTCATATATGTCTCAAGGGCCAGCCTCACAGAGCAGGTAACGTTTCCTAGAGTCTGTCAACCACTACCCCCAGCTGCTCACATGCGACTTTGTCACGGGCCCTATGGCGTATGTTCATATTCATGTATTCATGCAACAAACGTGTGTGAATTTACATGATCATTGGCTTAAAGCCAATCACACAACAGGAAGAATACATTCAAGAGGTGTGATCTATCATTTGGGTATATTTGTTAAATAGGGTTGTGGTTACTCTGTCAGAATGTCAAAAGCAAGAAAACCTCCAACTTAAATTTTATGCATTAGCTTCACACCACCCTTTTGTACAACAATTGTCAAATTATCAATGACATCAAATGCGACCTCACATGATGCCCGGATCATTACATCATTGATGATATCACACCAGGATTTACAAAGGCATCTGTGTTGGCATTTGGCAGACCCTTCAAACAAACACAGAGTGCAGCTGTAAAAGCTTCACTATCCTTCTATACAACCCCTTCCTTACACAAGGACCGTAGGGCCAAACCTTTGCATTCCGGAGAATGGTGCAGGCAGTAGTGATCTAGCATTGACAGTAGTAATGCCCTCCTCACAGGGCTCCCGGCTGCTCACCTGGCCACCCTCAGAGCAGCCCACCACTCTCTGACTTGCCTCATCAACGGTTGCAAGACATTTGACCCCATCACCCTTTCCTTGTACAAATCACATTGGTTCTACATCCTTTGTATCATCTGGTTTGGATGTATATGATTTTGCCTTGGCACAATTGTTTGTGGCCGAATTGACCGGTGTCGATTCGGCCTCTAAGACAATTTTGCCACGGCCAAATCGGGCCTAACATAAATCCCCCCACAACCACTAATACACTCCCCCACCCACACCCTACTTACCTTTTTGAGGTCCACTCATGTTCTGACCCTGTGGTGCCGGATCAGCCCCTCCTTCACGGGTCGGATCCGACACTGCAGGATGCACTTTTCTTTCTTTTTTTTCCCGTCCCCCACCTCCAAACCTCCGGAAGCGGGGGACACCCCCGCTACTCCTAAAGGCCATCACTACCAAACATGTGGAGTGGGGGACACCCCTGCAACCTGTGCTCTCCATGTTTGGTATGATTACCCAAACTGATAGTTTACAATCGATCGAATGGTACTGGCCGAATTCGGACAGATTTACCATGCAATCAATTGTAAACGGTCAGTTTGGGTATTACCTCTGGTTCAAAGCCATGTGCCTCTCCCTACAAGGCAACCACGCTATTATGCCGCCCATTCGAACGACCAAACTAAAAATATTGGGCGGCACACAGTCAGCTTGCAGTAAGACCATATCTAGCCCAAAAACTAGACTGACTTGCAGGGAGAAAAAATAAGAAGCAATGCTTGCCATCCTGCACTACGGTCATCTGGTAACTCATCCCCATGGCAATCTGGGCTGCTCCAGGTCTCCTTCAGTTTTGGAAAGAACTAAAGACATGCCTTTTCTGGCAACACTTTGCTGTAAGATAGATTCTGGGTATGTTGTGCACACCTGCATCCGTATATTGTACTGTAATAATTATTACTAATGTTTACTTGATGACTTGTTAAATTCTCGGCACCAATGTTTTGCTCAGTTAACTATTATAACGAATCTAGCAATGTCATCATGCCTTACTTGGGGGGGGGACCTCTCCTCATGTGGCCAGGGAAAGGCAGAAGCTGGCTATCTGCAGCAGGAAGAACACGTAGGAGAGACCAAACTCCAGGGAGGCAGACACATGCTGAATCTGAATAATGCTTCAACTTTAATTATTAATGACACCCATGTACCTTTGGAACATTCCTGTATGGCTTAATGTGGTGTAGAAAGAGAATTCCTGGGTTCTCATGGCCAAGAACATTATTTACCTTCCCTCCCCTTGTACTGTACTGTGACGATGAAGAAGGATGGAGTAACGAGAATTGCCAGAAGCGGTAAGCCAACGCTGTGTTCAAGTCCTTGGAAAATGCCAACCAATGCTGGGACATTTAAAACTGACACAGCTGAACAGAACGCAAGAAAGAAATGGAGACCGCTGCTGGATCCAACTTGTTCTGATGCTATTTTGGACACCGGCGGTGAGCAGACTGCAGGATGCAGCACAGAGGCTTATGAGAACGGCGTGCAGAGGAACTGAGCCGAGAGATTTTTGCTGCATTATTGCCACAGGCAGGTGGGCCGCCAAAATCAGAGGAAGGCAAAGTGGGAACCAAGCATCTAATGGGACGCACTCCCAGTCAGCGGGCTGAGAGCAAAGAAGACGGTGAGACGTAAGGAACGCCAAAGCAGCCAGTGAAGACTTGTAAACCCAGTAAGAGTGAATGGTACACCGGGGCGCCACGTACCATTGATAGCGTGAGAGAGCCTAATTAAAGGAACTGGAACTGGAATAGTTAATACAAATGCGAACATTGTTAAGGTAGGTGGGGTTGGGAGGATGGAAGGGAGGGGAAAGGGGAAAAAAAAAGTAAAAAAGAAAGAAAACGTACCTGGGTCCCCAGCAGGGGGCAATGGAAGTCTCCAGACGGGTGGAGGCTCGGAGCGGGGATGGCCCCGCTCTGAGTCTTCACACGGCTGGAGGCTTTCATCGTCCCCCGCCGGCGACCAAGGCATAGAAGGTAAGTGGGGAGGGCAGGGAGGTGGGAGGATTGAGGGAAGGAAAAAAAAAAAGCCTTACCTCTGTCCCCGGCGAGGGGGCCAAGGTAGCCTCTCAGCCTTGGGCTGGGGTACTAATTAAGCAATATGCCCCGAGCGGCGGGGGCATTACCGACTATAACTATGGGCCCCGGGGCATTAACTGAGTCGGTAATGCCCCGTATGCTCGGGGCATACTGCTTAAATAATATTAATAATAATAACCACAGGCTGCTAATAGACACTGACTATTACAGCCAGAGGGGCTAAGACCATGTCATGATGTGAAAGCCCACAGGAATTTACTTCAATTAGACAAGCCCAATAAACACATAAGGATTGGTTTCTGAAGAACAGAAACCATTATCTAACCTCATACTTAGTATTACTACAAAATAACAGGCCTAACTATGAATTTCATCCAGTGGAAGAAGGTTTGTTAGATGAAGTAGTCAAATTGTGTGCGGTAGATGAAATGGGCCACCATTCAGCCATCTTGCAATTTCTGTTATTGCGTTATTCCAAATTCATCTGATCCAGAGGTTGCCAAAACATTAAACACGTAGGTGAAGCAAAATATTGGACGAGGATATTTCAAACACCTATTCTGAAAAAAAATCCTTCCTCTGCCAGTAAGTAACAGTAAGAAACTTAATCTTGTGCGTGACTAATTGTTAAAATATTTACATAATTCCCAAGAAAGGAGTTCAGTGGATGTTCAGGTGTTTTTTTCAAAGTGCATTATTTTGTGGTAATTCACTTCGATGCATTAGGCCGTGTGTGCTCCCTCGCATCAGGCCGCTCCACATCTTCGGCCCCATGCGCTCCTTCGCAACTTTAGGCCACATGCGCTTCCTCGCATCATAGGTCCCCGCATCCTGTCCACGCTTCCTCTCCCGTGTTTCCCTACATTTGTCTCGTATCTTTCGCACCTTTGCTCTCTGACCTATTGTTTTGTCAACCACTTGCATGGTGTTTCCCTGGCCATTCATTGTTTTATTTCACTACTGTACCTTTGCATTGCCTGCGTTCCTAGACTTCTAGGTTTTTCAGTTGTGTACTGTGCCTGGTGGGTTGGGTTCCTGCACTGTACTTTGACACCGCTGCTGTTTTCCCTACTGTATTGACATTGTGTTGTTCTCTATGGTTTTGACATTACTTTGCATTGCCTCCACTCTACTAGGTTCCTTGTTGTGTAGTGTGCTTTGTTGATGGTTCTGTATTGATTCTGATTTTGTAGGTCTGGTGTTTCTTGTTCTGTGCTGTGCTTGACTACCTGTTGTGTCCCCGCCTTGTGCCTTCCTCTTCTCTGCCCCCAGCAAAACCCCCCCTCATTGGCTCCCCTCTCCCTACTCCCCTCTTTCCACCCCATATCCTCTGGTCCTCTTTGTCTCACCTAACTTCTTTAACTACTATTTTATTGACTAACCTATCCCTCTCAATAAGTCTGGCAGGAAGAAGCTCAAAAGGGTTGGCTTGGTCTCCAACCCAGGCCTCCCTATTGCTGATACCTATACCAGTGCTTCCTCCAGACAGACCCTTACCAACATCCTCTTTGTTTTTCCCTCTCCAGGCCTATGGACCCCCGATATTGTCTCTGTTCTCTCGCCTTTTGCCTCTTCTCTCATTAATGGTGGCACCCAGTGGGAGGCCCTCCTGGGCCCTCTTCCATTCCTCTAAGACCATCATTAATGTCTACCTAAATGGCACCGTCTTGGTCCAGGGCCCTCAGGCCAATCTCCTCCTTTTAGATAGACGCTTCCCCTGCCTTATGAATTACCTTTCCTCTCCTGCTATCCTTACTTAACCCTCTCTGGGTCCTTTGCTGCCTCCTTCCTCTGCTACCTCTCCAACACCCTCTGCTGCTTCTTTGGCCACCTTGTTGCCTCCTTCCTCCACGACCTCTCTGGCACTCTCTTCTTCCTCTTTGACTACGCTGTCATCTCTTCCTTCCTCCTCTGCCCATCCTTGGGCACCTCCAACACTTCTGTACAGTGTATCTCTGGCCTGTACCCTCCACGGCAGTCCTTCAAATGTGGCAACCTGTTCGACATCACTACTCTCAACTCTCGCTCGACTGTCAAACATTCCTCTGACATCTGCCGTCTCCTGGAAGAGCTTGATTTGGGTGTGCTCGGTTTCACAGAGACTTGGTTCATGGCCAGCTGTCACGTGTTTTGACACTCTCCTTCCTGATGGCTACAAGATCCTCTCCAAACTCAGGACCAACCGTCCCGGTGGGGGTGTAGCCTTTATTTTCCCAGAGAGGGTCCCTGCTTCTTTCATTCCAACGCAGGACTCCTACTCATTTGAATGCCTGGTCTGCAGCCTCTCTATCTCTCCTGGCCTCTCTCTTACTGTGGCCCCTATCTACAGGTCACCCTCTTCCTCTCTGAGTGGGCTAACCTCTCCTGCTCCCTCCTTGCCTCTACCTCTTGTCTTCTCCTGGATGCTCTTTCAAAACCCCTGCAAATCGCTCTCTCTCTCTTTCTCTCGCTCTCTCTCTCTCTCTCTCTCTCTCTCCTCTATCTCTATCTCTCTCACTCTTTCTCTCTCTCTATCTCTCTCTATTTCTCTCTATCTCTATCTCTCTCACTCTCTCTCTCTATCCCTCTCTCTCTTTCTCTCCCTCTCTCTCTCTCTCTCTCTCTCTCTCTCTCTATATATATATATATATATATATATCTATCTCTCTCACTCTCTCTCTCTATCTCTCTCTCTCTCTCTCTCTCTCTCTCTCTCTCTCTCTGTCATGCTCTCTCTATTCTTCCCTCTGGCCTTACTCTCTCTGCAGGGCACACCCTGGATGTTCTGATCTCTTCAGACCTCCCCCTCTCACCACTCCTCTCTTGTTGGAGCAACTTTCTCCTTTCCTCCCACCTCTTTTTCTCTACCCCTCAGGTCGAGCAGGTCCCAGCACTGCCACCTACCTTCTCGGTCATCCAGCCCATGAAGCGTGTGTCAGTTGAGGCTTTCACTGCTACCTTCTCTCCTCCTCCCACACCTCTGGCTGACTCACTCTCTAACCTTCATTTCTCTATCTCTAACACACTTGATGACCTTGCCCCTGTCATGCGGATCCATTTGAAGCCCAAATCTAAGTGCTTCCAACCTCCCGACCGTTAAACGCAAGTGTAGGGTGGATGAGAGGAAGTGGAGGGCATCAGGTGCACCATCTGACAAACTGGCCTGCCACCTGCTCCCAAGGCAGTACAGACTCTGTCCTCTCTAAGAAGAGAGCCTACATCCAAGCCCGTGTCTCTGCGGCATCTACCAACTCGGCCAAACTTTTCAGAATCTGCAAGGAGCTGGCCAATCCATATGTAGTCTATACTTCTCCTGTTCCCTCCCAGGCCCTGTGCAAGGCCCTGGCTTCTCATTTCACCACTAAGACTCAGGACATCCTGTCCACACTCTCTTCCTCTACCTCCTCTTCCTCCTGCTCTTCCACCCCTGGCCCGTCTGCGGCCGCTTCTCCTCCTCCTTTGTACTCCTTTCCCCTGTTCACCCCTGATGATGTTTCTAGACAAGTCCGATCTATGAAAGTCTTGTCAAAGCAGGTTCTCCAATGCTCATCCAGCACCATCAAGGACCACTTCGACACCCTTGCTCCAGCCTTGGTCTATTTCTGCAATCACTCCTTTGCCACTAGAACCTTCCCCTCCCCCTTCATCACACCCTTGTGTACCCCTTCTAAAAAAGCCCTCTGCCGATACTTCCTCTCCGGCTAACTATTGCCCGTTCTCCATCACTCCTTTACCGGGCAAACTCCTGGAAAAGCTGGCCATCTCCCAGCTTAATCTGCATACTGAATCTGTTGGTTGTCTCCATGACCACCAGTCAGGCTTCAGAGCTGCCAGAAGCATGGAAACTGCTATCCTGAACACCTGTGAAGACTTGCTCTCTAATCTTGACTCTAATCTTCCTTCTTACCTCACTCTCCTCGATCTATCCTCTGCTTTTGACACAGTGAACCATGCCATCCTGCACAATCGCATCCGTGCCAACCTAGGTATCACTGGTCAGGCCCTGGCCTGGTTGACCTCCTTTCTCACTGACCGACCCTCCCAGGTCCAACTGGGGTCTTTCCTCTCTTCTATCTCTCTCTCTACTCGTGGTGTTCCCCAGGTGTCTAACCTTTCTCCCTGGCTTTTCAACCACTACCCGGCATCTCTTGCCCGCGGCATCGCTACATTCTGCTCTAACTTTCCATGTTATGAGGATGACATCCAGCTCTCCTTAGGCTCCCCTCAGCCACCTCTGCTCCTTCTCTCATACCAGACTGTCTGGCCGCAATTTAGGAATGGTGGGCCGCCAATGATGTCTGCCTTAATGCCAGTAAGACTGAGATCCTCCTCATTGGGACATCTGCTCCCCCCTTTCCTCTCTCTTTCTCTCTCTGGCCGCCCACCCTGGGCCCTCTTCCTGCTCCTTCCTGTGAGGCTAAGAACCTTCGTTCCATTTTCGACTCCACCCTCTCCTTCTCTCCTCACATCTCCGACATCTCTAAGAAGTCACACTTTCAGCTGAACCTCCTTAGAGGTAGTCTGCCTTTTCTCACTTCCCCCAGAAGCTCACTGTCTCCAGACCCCTGGTCCTCTCTAGGCTGAAGTATTGCAACAGCCTCTTTCTAAATCTGCCTGTCTCTACTCTTCGTCCTTTACAACTTATCCGGAACAGGACTGTGAGACTTGTCCTTGGCCTCAAGCCCAGGGATCGTATCTCTCCAGCTCTGAAATCTCTTCACTGGCTCCCGGTGGCTGAAAGGATCAAGTACACAACCCTTTGCATCGTCCACAAGGCTTTCTGGAGCCTGGGACCGCACTACTTCTAACTTTCTCTTCCTAAACACCTTCCTTCTCGAGCTCTCCGGTCATCCACCTCCAACTCTCTGAGGGTCAGATGCTTCTCCAAGCAGAGAGTGGGGGGCAGATCTCTTTCCTCAGCTGGGGCCTCCCTCTGGAACAGCCTCCCTTCCTTTCAAACTTGAGCAGAACCACCTACGGTTCCGGAAGCAACTCAAGACCTTCCTTTTCGCTTCTGCTTTCTATCTTCCTCTCCCCTGCTGAAGTCCCTGACTGCTCCGCGCACTGGTGACCTGGCCGCCCACTGAACTCAGGCCCATGCTCCTGCATGTCCAGTTGCCCTTGCACTGCTTATGGGGTCCCTAGCACTTAAGGGTCTGTATCTGCAACCCTATAGTCCCTTCTCTCTGCACTTATAAGCCCCCCTGCGACAGCACGTATTGAGTTACCTGCACTTCCCCTCCCACCCCCACCCCCAACACTTCTCCCCTCCCTCTTCCCTGATTTGCGCCATCTGAATGACACAAGGCCTAGTAAGATCGTTGTTGTGTCCTCCTTATGTTTCCCCCTCCTTGTTTTGTTGCGCTTAGAAACACTTGTGACCAGGTTAGTTTAAAATGACATATATCATATCATTTACTTAGTGGGGACATAATTTAAATATTTACATATGTATATTTGGGCGTAAGCATAGAACGGTATGAGGGTGGAATGTGAAGAATATTATAAAAGCCTGAACAATTATTAGAAGTAAATCCATCAAAGGGAATTTCCAAGGAGTAATTCACTTCGATTAAACCATGTACAACCGTTCAGGGTGTTCCTTTTCTCTTGCCTACGCTCTGAACATTGAGTGATCTACTGGCAGTCTGTATGATGTTCATTATATTGCAACAAAACTCATACTTTTTCATAGGCTCCTAGGTGATTTTTTTTTTTTTATAAAAGAAGGTCTCATGAAAGGTGCGACACGCGTCAGTGTATCAGCAACCATTTAAATTAACTTAAAAATATAAGAGGGTCTCTAAATCAAAGTGCCTCTGTAAAACAAATTAGATTCAAAAGAAGTAGCAGGAGATATAGCGTGGAGGATTAGAGGACAATTTTATTGCAAAATAAAATTGATCTTTATAGTCTAAGCCAGAGAGAGCGAGAGAACGTTAAAACCGCAAGTGTCTATACGCAGCCAATATTTTAGAAAGGGCCAAAGGACATTCTAATAAACTTTAACCACAGCCTTGGGAATAGTTCTAGAAACGTTGTGGTTGGGGAAATGAAAGCTGTGTTCATTTCTTTTTTCCTGTTCTTTTGTTGCGTGTCTTTAAAAGCAGCTCTATCGGCGTGAGGGCACTCATTGGGAAACATGACAGTGCTGTTTCTCAAAAGTGATCTTCTGTCTAAAGTGCCTTGGTGGGACGAAGTCGATTTTCCATTTCTGGCGAAAGTGAGCAAAATCGCTGTCTTGCAGTTTTGTTCTTTGAAAATGTGCTGTTTTCTTTTCTCAACTGAGGCACCCAGTCCTAGCCCTGAACCTTAGCCCCACTCTTCTCCTGCTTTACTTTTCCCCATTCTTCTGTTCCCATCTTTATTCTCTCCTCCCACTTCATCCTCTTTTCCAGTGACCTTTCCCTCTCACAGGCATCTGAGCAGTTTGTCAGAAAACGATTCATCAAATGGGTGTGTCAACCCGAGTTAACACGAGTTAAGGTGCTCATACAACCCTCGGTCACTGGGCTTCTGTGTTGCTGTTAAGACGGTCCGATGCCACATTTCATATTCTGTGATGATGGCGTCACATCTGATGCTGAGGATGATGCAGTAACAATGCATAAGGCCGTTGCATGCACCCATAAAGTCCATACATTGTCTGTGCATGCATCATGGTGGCCTCCCCATGAGGATGTCATAAGACATATGATCGGGTCATATCCAGGCTCTCGCTAAAGTGCCATAACACATGCAATACCTGCACAAATATCCCCAGAGATTGCAGGAACATGCAGATGAGATGGGCCAGTAATAGCCAGCCAAGGGCAAAGCTGGATACCACAAAGGGCCCACAGGTCACAAGAAGGCAGACAATGACCAATCAAAATAATCCACATTGCCAAAACATATGCTGTATTCAACACTATGCACAATTCTGACACTCATCCTAGACATCATTTCAAATTGTGAAAAGGTATACTTTTTGGGTACACATCAGTCAATCCCATTTTACCCTTGAAAGGCAGCCCCTCTCGTCTTCCTCCCCTCTGGAAGTGCACATAGCTGCTAATGTTAAAGGCAGTTCCTTGGTCATTAGCTTCAAGACACCCTCTCCTGGGGACATTTCACAACTTGAGCATATGGTGAACCATGACAGCATCACCCTATCTTAGGAAGAACAGCCCTAATATTAGAGAAACAATCCAAACCTGCGTGTGCCATGGTTCATTCTTTAGCTCTGCATAAAGCTTTCCAAGGAGATGTGGCATAGACCAGTATCCAGCAAGGAGCCGGGGATACTGTAACTTCAAAAACACACTCTTACTGGGCTGCCCGTTCTATCTCCCCTCACCAACCCCTTTCACTGCTTCTCTTTAACTTCCTACAGCAGTGTCACCCCATTTTAGGCCAAGGGTTCGCGCACCACGTCTTCTTGGGTGCACTTTAAGGAATCTGCACTCCACCTTTTAACATTCCAGTTCCTCACCTCATTGGGAAGAATCTGCCGCAGAGTTTCGGCATGGTTCTGAGAATGAAGTTATGGAGCTGCCTCAACACTTGGTGAGGGGGCAGGAAGGGTTCCATTTTCATCTGCTGCTGTGTGCACAGTGTTAGAGGAGTTTGAGGCTTTCGGTAGATACGAGGGGCGAACCAACCAGGGATTCTGGCCCCTGCCCCGGTAGTCCGGCAAACGCTTGACAAATGCTGATCATTAACCTAACTGACAAAATACCCAACTGGCCATTCAACAGAGCACCTGATCAAGTATGAGTGGGGTTTCAGAAAGCTCTCAGCCTACCAACCAACATAGTACGGTGAAATGGGTACTGGGGGTTTTCTTATCTCAGGAAGCCCTTTCTCAGAATCAATGTTTATGCCATAACCCTTAGCACTTAGCTTATGGTACTGAGTGGAGTCTCCCGATTTTCCCTCTTCTCATCTGCCAATTTCTAGATCCTTGCTGCACATGGGTTAAGTACAGCGTCAATTGCATAACAAAATGAAAGCACAATTACATACCAAAGTGCATTAACTGAACTGTGTCACAACCATGGTACTGTTTAAACCCAACTCCCTCATCTATGCCCTGCTGCTCTAGCAAGCCGTATAATCTACACTTTTGCCTTCTTGACGGGATCATCAAAATCTATTAATTGTCTTTGACTAGTCCATTGGTAACAATACTAGTCCCCACATGTTGCTTTAATCACATTCTAGCTTCCCATCCCACCCCCTGATCATAATTCTTCAACAAGGGATCCAATCTGGAACCCAACCATTATACTAATCCTGCAAGCAGAGTAAATCTCCTCCTCCCGTTTAACTGACCCAGTACCTCCAAGTCCTGCTCTTTTGAGTAGGTATAGCTTGGACGGCTACTAAATGGCCATCAGACATTGTTTAGGTTAGGCGATGCTACAGAAATTCTCTCCATGTACTGAATAGGTCATTAGCCCTCCCACCCATTCTGTAAATGATAGATCACCATTTATATCCACCGTAGGGCTATGCATCACTTAGCCAATACGGATGCCAAACTGAAAAGCTTGCTGGACAGTTTGCAAGCTTAGAAAACACTGCTCGAACAACACCACCTTATGGCCTAATGACATATGTATCTCTAGAATCTCTACAAGGTATACGCTAAACCCCTCTTCGACCTCCTTGACTCTCTCAACATTAAGTATACCAACTACACGGACGATACCAAGAACCTCATCCCTCTTACTGGTGATCACCACCTGTACTCCCAAAGATTCTGCACCATATACGAACCATCCAAGCCATGGAACTCCTTCTCATTAGCAACCCCTCACACCTCACCAAACTCAGCCCAGACTACAAGCTGTTCATCATTGACAACCACCCCGTCCACATCTCGCCGGCTGTCAAGGCACTTGGCTTCCATCATGACGCACTCTCACCTGGTACCACCACATCTACACCACTGCCTCACCGGCTGCATATGCGACCAATTTCATCAACAAGAGTTGACCCTTTCCATCGACTAGTAACTGCCTTTATTTGCTCGAAATTAGACTACTGCGATGGCCTCCTAGAGTGTAACCGAATAAGTTACAAACCATCCAAAACAATGCTCTGAGAGCTGCCCTGGGGCTAGGCAAATAGGACCACATCACGACAGCAAGGAGGGATGCACTCTGGTTCCCAGTCTGAGAACGGATCAAGTTTAAAATCCTGACCATCACCCACCGCTGCCTTGGCAATCCTGCACCTGGCTACCTGGCCCAGAGGATCTCCAAGCCCTCCGTTAGGCCCACACGCTCTACTTATGCCAACCGACTATGCACCCCTTGGTCCAAGCGTGGGAAAGCTGGAAGCGCCAGCTTCCTTGTCTCCGCAACTATGCTTTGGAACGCCCTTCCCCCTGCCTTGAGAGCCGAGCCCTCCTACATCTTGTTCTGGAAGAGACTAAAAACGCACCTGTTTCAGTAACACCTCCTCTGCCTGCTTATTTTTGGTACTACCTAAGATGTAATCTGCGCCTAGACGCCCTTGGGTAAAGAGCACTATACAGATGTATAAATAAATAAATACAGTGTCCCGGCTATCCTTCAGTACTGACTTCCAAAACCTGAGAGTGGACAGGCACTCACAGATAAATGGAATAAATCTGCTTTCGAAAAAGTGCACGTCTTACAAAAAGGCAATTGGTGGAGTCACACTTCTGTTTTCGATGGGGAGTCATAAAGGAGGGAGTGACTATATTCTGGTGTTCAAAGCTACCGTCCACGTGTGCTGGCATGCCCTCTTAAACTCATCTTCGAATATAGCCATTCCAAGATTTTGCTCCTATCCTCGGGAGTAGCTTTGTGCACCCCCTCTTAAGAAGTGCAAAGCAGCCCATAAATTGCAATTTACCTGCAACATTCCTTCAGACAGCAGCATACATGTCAGGAGCGGAGTTTATCGTGGAAGCTCTTGCTATGATCCCCATCGTTTTGCTTCCACTGCTCTAAGTTGGTTTTACTTGAGAGTTGCTCTGGTGTATTGACAAATTGACCTTCCATATGCATCAATTCCTGGTAGCCGTCTTGCAAATAACGGCCCCCCACTAGCAGGACTCAAGTCAAGGGTACACGCGGGTGGACAGAGTGCCCCACTTATTTCAGAAGTCCCCCCGCTTTTTTCAGAGCGCCCCTTGATATGCTAATTTCTGGTGACACTACATTTAATTGGTATGTTAATGAGTCCCGCACCTTTTTGTTTTAGGACTTGACCCCTGCAGTTAATATTACATAGCTATGCTTACACGGCAACACTTGCCTGGGGAGTCAAAAGTAGCTCCTGGTAGCTGTTGGTTTTGAGAAAACCAGGCTCTACTTTGCTAGAACCAGGAGCTAAATAGCTCCCAGCAACGCACAATTTCGAACGCTTAGCTGACCATAACATTCTGAGCTACCTTAAAGCAAATAGGAGCTAATTTGATAGGATTGCAAAAATTAATCTTAATTCAAAGGTACCATTTGATCAATTACTAAGTAAGCCACATAAAACAAGCAGGTGAATCTGCTTAGCCTGCTACCTGGTCTGCAGTGCCCCACTCCTACTTCTAGGCAAGAGCCAGGATTCCTGTAGTGCAATCCGCAAATTGTGTGGCTGAAGCACCCAGGGTAGTCAAAGAGCCTCCATTTGCACCTTCTTGGTAGTCCCAACTGGCATGACCCCCTCCCAAGCGCATTTGCCTGGAAATGCTAAAGTAGACCCTGACATATCTGTCTTCATTTGTGTTGCCTCTTTCAACTTCAGGGCTCAACAGTATCCTGCCAATGAGCAGAATATTGTAAGTGGGCCACTCATTAATGTCGGTATAAATCCAGTAATTGCAGCCCCTTCTGGCCTGAATGACTTGACCAGTGTATTTATGTATTTATTTATAATTTGTATATACCACCCTGCATGCCAGGGGGCCTCAGAGTGCACACATGGAGAATACAGGACAAACAAACAATGAAAGGAAGAGCGTAGGATTCAGTGTCCGAGAAGCATAAAAGAACAGTGGACGCAGGATTGAGTTATTCATAGAAACGCTGGAGAACCGCCCAATCATGTCAATGGAGCATTTGGGGAGGGGGTTGTATTAGCTAAATACATCCATAGGTATTTCAAATGGAACATTTGCAAACCCATATAAAAAAAGATTTGAACCCATGACCATCCTAACCACAGTGATCCTGCCCACCACAGTGATTGGGTGCCTGATCCACCTCTTCGCTTTTTCTACGAACATATCCAGAACCACTGTGATGCCACTTAGAACAGCTTCCTGTGTCGTTCTGCAAATATGAGTACCCAATGACTGATTGCCCAGTCTAAGGGGGGTGGGCACCCGTGTCCGGATAATATGCCTGCTTCCAGAGATAATGCAGCTCTGCCTTGGCCCAGTTAATCTATGACAAGTCCCAGAACTGATCAACTCTATCCAGCACCTCCCCAAGATGCATTTCTTGTATACAGCAACATATCATCAGCATGAAGGAGACCAGTGTCTCAATGCCACCCCCAACTCTGCCCTTACCCCTCATCCATTCTTTCGGTGGACGGGCCAGGAATCCAATTTCAGAGCAAAAAAGATTGTACAAAGGACATCTTTAAAGTTAACTGCTCCAACGTGAATTAGTTTGCACCACTGCCCTCGTAGCAGTGTATAACAGGCTGACCCTGCCCAGATTACATTTACAAAAGCCACTTTTATTCTAGCAATTTGGTCAAGAACAGCTATGGCACAGAATCAAATGTTCTTCCTGGCTGCCGGAGGATAGCCCATCCCTTTGACAATGCATTTTGAACCCCGTGGACCTCCTCAGCATTCATCTCAACTAATCAGGGTGCACTTATTTTGGCATGTGTGGAAGCAGCCTGTGACCAAGGATCTAGGCTAAGATGTTGCTGTCATTATTAACAAAGAACAGAGCCTGTATGGTTAGCACTCTGCTGCAGGGGTGCCTTGTTTCCGTGGAAGCATCATTTTAAGAGTTATCACACACAGGGTCAAAGCACTTTGATGGATCGCCTCCTCATGCACTTTTTTTCATTTTAATTACTTTTAACTTAGGAGCCAACATTTCTGTGAAACCTTTCTGTGTCCGGCCTGTCCAAACCTGGGGTCTTCTCACTGTTCAGGGACTTGATAGAAGCAAGTGCTGCTGATTCCAAAATTGGCTCTCTACTTAATCCTGAAACCAACCCGGGAGATTCATCTTATCCAAGAAATGTAGGGCCTCATCCTCTAGCACCAGGATAGACTGACTATATATAGCTGTTTACAATGCTTGGTAAACACCTTATTGATCTCATTTCTACATGTCAGTGATTTACCTTTCCTGTCTCTAACCTCTGCTATACATTCTTGTCCCCTTCCCTGTGAATAAGGAATGCCAGGGTTTTGGCAGCCTTTCCTCTTGTGCGTGCCACCCCAGAATTGGAAATTTAGACATAAGTATAATTTTCTTGCTTGCCTCTTCATCAAATATGCGTGTTTCTTCTCTAATCTTAGTCAATAGCCTAGCCTCTCAAGTTTTCTCAAATTTGCCTTCAAGCTGCACAACGGACTCCTCAATCTCATTCAGCTACTTTCATATAGTTTTGAGTACTCCTTGCTCACAGGTCATGCAAAGTCTCCTGACAAAGACCTTCAAAGTCTTCCAGACTGTACCTGGGACCAGGCGACGCTCCCAACTAACCTCAACAAACACCATCAATTATTTTGCTGAAGCACTACTTTAAACACCACACCCAAAGGCAAGTTCGGCTTGACTCCCATCCACTCTCATTGGTCCAACAGGCTTTTCTATTCAGGCCCCAAATCAGAGGGAAAGGATCAGACAGCGTCCCAGGCAGAATCTCACATTGCTCCCAAGCACGTGACTTATGAAAAAGTAGTCTAATCAGGAGGCAGAAACATGGACAGAAGAAGAAAAGGACAATGTTTTACTACCTCGATGCCTTCTCCTTCCTACAATCCTCCACGTCATAAAAAGGCATCTGGTTGAGCAGAGCCTCAGCCGCCCTAGGTATTTAGACTCTCCTGGAAGAATGCCTATCCATCTCCATATCCAGCACCAAATGTACATCACAACCGCACAGAACCATAGCTTTGAAAGAGTCCTGACATACCTAAAAAAGTTCCTTAATAACCTCTGACGGGTCTGTATCGGGTGATGGCTAATACAAGTGCTAACCTCAGGCCCCCAGTTCTCCCTTTGCTACCACATATCGATCTGTCACAACTGGTTGCTCCTTCAGCATTGGAAATCCCAGTGATTAATGATCGAGTATTATCACACCAATAGACCCACGCGTGAATGGCAAGAAGTACCCATGCTGACCCAATTCTCTGGTCGGTACAGTAAACCCCTCCCCCACCAAATTGGTTTCTTGAAACTGCCATGATCAAAGACAGCCAACATGCAGCTCCCTCACAACGACCCACAACTAGAACCCCAACTGCTTGTTGAGAAATGGACACCACCGTCCCATCAACCCTCCCAACAACATACTCCCCTCACCAATACTTGCAGCAGGTCATGTCCAACTCTACTTCAAGACTGGGGCACCCACTCTTGGAGTCTCCCCCATAGTCGATAGGCCAGTCTCGCACACCAATCACAGCTATGCAGGCCATCAAAACCGGTGCTGGGTTCAAACTCAAGCCATTGCCATAGGTCTATTCTGTGTTTGTTTAATGAGTCTCACCATGCCAACCTGTGCGACTCTAAGGAAGGAATCATCTGACATCAGGCCTGTCCTGCCCCTAACCATACAAAACCACACACCTACATCTCCCCTCCACACTCACCAGAATGTGCATGTGGTCCATTAACTTACAGGCCCTTTTTCCTGCTCAGCAATCCTGCCATCTGTGATGTTAATTTCGTCTCTGCCTCACTTATCTGTCTCACCATATCTGCCTCTCTTGGCTGCATCAGTTCCAGTCTATCAGAGCACCCACCTTAGCCAGGTGGCACAGATGGCTTGAATAATAGTGCAGCCCTCTGAGATGTTTCAAGGGTTTTTATTAAATGTTTGGGTGGATCTATGGCCTTCAAGCTTTCTCTTGTCTGAAAAGCACAGTCCTCCCTACCCAGGCATTCCTACACCCCTGGTTTGCACATACAGCAGATTCCATCCTACTGCCTTTGTCCTTACCTATTCTAGGTGTGGAGAGCTAAAGATGTGTTACCTTTCCTAGCTGAACACCCCAGGGACTTCCTCACTTTCCCTACACAATCTAGTGGTGAGTGCTCTAAAGGGGTTATTGGGATGTGCCATACAGACACTGCCCAACTTGATCTCTTTTCTTTCCTGTTCACCTACTCCTCTTCCTCTCACATCCTGATGGTCTCTCGTCACTACTCTCCCCCTTCAAACTCCACTCTGTCTACTTCCTTCTACCGCCTCTTTTTTTCCTGTGTTGTCTCTCAGCCTTTCTAAGCCTTGCCTCCACTCTCGGTGTTACTTCTGCTTCCTCCCCCACTGCAACTCTTCTCCCCACTCTACAGTTCCCTCCTCAACTTCTCCTTCCTCCCGCCCTTAACTCTGTTACTCCCTTCTCAACTCTACAGCTCCCTCATGCACTCTATAACTCTCTCCTCCGCTCTACAACTCCCTCCTCCACTCTACAACTCCCTCCTCCACTCTACAACTCCCTCCTCTGCTCTACATCTCCCTCCTCCGCTCTACAACCCCCTCCTCCACTCATTTCTACATTTCCTTCCTGTGCTCTACATCTCCTTCCTCCACTTTACGAATCCCTCCCCCACTCTACACCCATACCTCCAACCACCTCCTACACCCTATTTTTTCTCGCACAACCACTTCAAATTCACTCCCTACCCTCTTTCTCCTAACCACACTTGCCACACTTTCAGCCACACTCACAACACAGTTCCACTTCCACTCATTAGCCAATACAATACCTCTCTGTCTCAAGAAATCGCCTCCATTTTCCGCTGCTCCATCCTTCTTCCTGCTAGTCTCTTGGTATGCCATCTCCTCCTCTAAACATCACCGTAACAACCCACCACGTATTGTTTCCTTTTATCCTTTTTATGCTCCCTCTCCACCTTCCATTGCACTACCTGCCCTGGCCAATCTGGCCCAGTCATTCCTGTCCCCGAGGTGTTAGAAACAGAAAAAGTTAAAAAATAAAGGGTTAAGCCCCACCCTCTTTCTCCAGGCAGGCCCTCAGAGGAATCATCATGGTGGTCCAGAAGGCTGAATGTCTCAGTTCGAGTTAGGCGGGCTTGGTCCCAGCTCCCCTAGGCTAAGTGAGCTTTGTTGGTTTCTTCCCTGTCGGTCTAGAGACTCTGCTGCTGGCTGTGGATTTTCTCTGCTGGCATTGAGGATTGTACGGTAGCTGCTGCATATGTGGTTTGATACCGGGTCCCTCTCTCTCTCTTTGTCACTGGCAAAACTGCCTGTATGCTGAGGGACACTGGAGGGTGATTCTCTCTGGGCCAGGTCCAGACTTGTTCTTCTCCTGTTGCTGAGTGTCTTTATTTATCTCAGCCACGCTGACTCTAGAAGAGTCAGCAAAAGTCGGGCCCACATTTTGTTTCTGAGGCATGGCGTGAGGTAAAACAGTACTGCACAAAACACAGAGTGGCACAATGAGGGGTGGGTGAAGGGACAGGCATTGCCACCTGCAATTGCCACCATCCTCCCATGGGTTGGACTGGCTCTTGATTGTTCCCTAGTAGGCCTGCTGTCTCTGGTTGAGAGGGGTTCCCGTCCCTTCTTGACAAGGCCAGGGTGCTGCCCGTGTCACACAGGAGATCATTGATGCGAGATTTTCTGTTCTGTGTACCATCGTGGAGACTTCCGATGCAAAGCTGCCAGCCGCCAGCACCTTCCCACTCGCGACTTAGTCGGGGACTTGGATACAATGAATTGTTCTAGCTTCCTTTATTGTTGTCTGGCTTTCTCCATTATGGCCAAGCAGTGGAGCCTGCAATGCTAAGCGCTTTAACTGCGCATTTAAACAATTCAAATGGGAGCTGTCTGCAAAGGCTGGTGGTCAGAGTGGAGCAAGGTCCCCAAGTTATTATACCTTGCAAGTCTTTTTCCATGCTTTGCTCTGACTTCTATTCCTTGTTTATAACTTTCATAACTTTTTCATGCCTTGCTGTGCCATATCATAATCTGCTATATCTGGTTCCAAGATTGTCTACGCCCCTCGCCAACCTACCCATCCATGTCTCTGACTGCTCCCCTAACTAAAGCTGAAATCTCCTGTTCCAATACACACAATACGCATACCAACTAAGCCACTCGGAAATGGCAGCTGGAACCCCTTACAACAGATAACAAACCTCAGAACACTTCACCTCTGTCACCAATTTCAATGCTGAAGCCTCAGACAACACATCATAGCAGTATGGGCGCAAAAGTCTCCACTTTGGACACAAATGCCACTGTGCTCTTGTAACAGAAAACCTGGAAACGGACTTGCATGCAGAGCTCCTGGTTAGTCCGGCCAGCAAGAATCAATGCAACAGCAAAGCTGCCTTGCATCTTCTCTCTGTCCCCCGACAACAGCCCTAGAGCAGCCATCTCTTTCAGATCCACCAGAGCACCAAGAGTCATGCAAAGGGCCTCATAGTTATTGTCGAAGAGGAATGTATTACCAGCACCAATAGTAGTTTAAATTCCTTGACGAATGTGTTAAGGCACGCGAAAGCTGTGGTTGCTCCCGTGAAGTTGGTCCGGACGCATAAACATTGATCTGAACCTTGGTTTTCGGATGAAAGCGTTTCGGCTTAAGGTGAGACAGGCGGAACACAAATGGCGCCGCTCATATGGGACGGCTGAAAAGGCAATTTACCACCTGTGCACTAAGGATTATCATGCTGCCATTGCGTTAGCAAAACAGGCCTTTTTTACCCACAAACTTTAACGTTTGATAATCGACCCCGAGAATTGCTTTTAATGGTAAAATCTGTCTTCTACTGCTAATGTTGTGTCTGCAGTTGCCCTTACACACATTCGCTGTGATTGATTGGCTAGATTTTTCATATTTGTTATGAGTCCCATGGACCTCATTGAGGCTAAATCAGCTTCTTCTCATCATTGGTTGGACTTTCCAATATTCACCACTGAAATGGTGTATAAAGCCGCTATGCAGCTTAAATCTGCTGCTCCCTCTGATTCTGTACCACCGAGTGTCCTGAAGGACATTATGCCAGGTATAAATAACTGCCTGGGTTGCCTAAACTATTAACCTCTCTTTTCAATCTGGCCTTATCCCAGTTGAATTGAAGCAGGCTATTGCTATCCCGCTCTTAAAGAAGCCATCACTGGATTCTTCTGTTTTCTCTAACTATTGTCCTATCTCTCTGCTACCTTTCTTTATGAAATTGTTGGAAGCCCTCTTGTCTCCTCTCTCTTAATTCTTCTTTTCTTGAAAACTCTCAGTTCCTGGACCCCTTTCAGTCTGGGTTCCGGCCGGGGCGGGGTACGTTGAGTGTCCTGGTGTCTGTTGTAGATGACTTGACCGGGCTGGTTGATGCCGGAGGAGTGGGTGCCCTAATTTTGCTAGATCTTTCAGTGGCTTTCGACACTGCCGACCGCTCTATACTCCTATCCCACCTGGCCCTGGTGGGATGCGCCAGGACCGTTCTGGCCTGGTTTGCCTCCTTCCTGGCTGATAGAGGCCAATCTCTTTCCCTTCCTCTCTTTCTATCCCCATCTTATTCACTGACCTGCAGTGTCCCGCAGGGCTCCACGCTGCCCCCATTGCTTTTTAATATCTATGTTCAGCCTCTTGTCTGTCTTGTCGCTCCTTTGGCCTCCTGTGCTACTCTTATACAAATGACACCCAGATCCTGTTTCGACTTGATCTTGCCGGGGCTGAGGTGTCTTTGCGTGTCAGTCAGTGCTCGGCAGCCATGAGGGGGTGAATGAACATCAATTGGCTAAAGCTTAACGGGGACATAACAGAGATTCTGGTGATGGGTTCACCCACTAAACCTACTCTTTGGACTCCCTCTTTCTGGCCTTCAATACTAGGTGAAATTCCTATTCCAGTGATGGTGGTGAGAAATGTAGAGGTTATCTTATCTTCCACTCTTTCCATGGCTGCCCAAGTTGGCACAATCTGTAAGGCTTGGCATTTCCAGCTGAGGATATTGCAGAAAACATTGCTATTTCTGTCTAGTCACGTGCATCTTGTGGTTGTGGCTTCATTGGTCCTTATATTACTGCAATGCCCTGTTTCTGGGGCAGCCAGTTGGGCTTATCCATCGATTACAGGTGCTGCAGAATCTAGCTGCCCGGGTAGTGAGAAATCTACTGTGTGGAATGCATATATCTCCAGTTCTACGGTCCCTTCATTGGCTTCTGGTGCATAGGCGAGTGAAGTATAAGGCCCTTTGCCTCGTTCACTGGGCTTATTATCAGCAGGGGGCTGACTAGCTCGGTGACAAGTTTGTTTCATATGTTCCTAGTCAGAGTCTTCGTTCTGAAGATGCTAATTTGGTGGTAGTCCCTAGGTATCATGTTGTAAGAGTGGGAGGCTGAGCTTTCTCAACATTAGCTGCTAAGCTGTGGAATGGGCAGCCGCCTGTGTTGAGACACATCCAGAATCAACCAGAATTTAGATGGAAGTTGAAAACTACTTTTTTAGGTCTGATTGGGTGCTTGTCTTTCTGTGTGTTCTCAGTGCCAAGATGCCTATTGGCCTATGATATGATATGATAGGTTAATTATCACGCGATTAATACCAGAGGTTTCTAAGCGCGGACCTGGGGATCGAACTTGTGGTGCTACATGCCGTCTTGCCTCCAAGGCGAGCATGTTGCCCCGGAGATATTCTCCCGGGTTAGAGAGCTTCATAAATTGCATTAAAATAAAATAACATAGTTCTGTATCGATCCCAGTAGCATCACATATCTTGACAATAATGAGACATGATATCGTGCGCATGATATAATATCACTCTCACAGGATTTATGATGTGTCATATGTTTGCAGTGATATTTGAATGGTTAACTGTGTGAACTACATTCATATTTATGAAACTCTGAGGTTATTTAGCGGTCACAGAATGCTGTTTTTCCTTTTTACTTGTCCAATAATTGGATGAGAAGTTGTCTGGGATCGAAGGGGTCGGTCTTTTAGATCAGCAGTTCCTGTAGTGATGTCATACTAGTTTATTGATTGGGTGGCTTGCCCTTCAGTGTCAGGGTTCTGGCAGTAGGGGGTAGCATAGTATCTGCAGGAAGGCTGAAAGGAATTGGCTGTTTCCCAGTGACTACATGACTGAAAGTTGAATGAACCAATGATTGCGAGGACTTGTGATAGGGCAGGGCAGCCGGGGCTATATATGAGGAGAAGATAGAGGGTAATGAAAAAAGAGAGGTGCCCTATTCAGGATTTCCTCAGATTCCTCCCTCACCTAGTGTGGATCGGAGAATCCAAATGCATAATGGCAAGAAAACAGCATATATGTTGATTAAGCCCTGATGACATAGGCCCCTGGAGAAGGGTTAAGTACAAAGGAAAGGTATTGGGCATCAATGTGGACTGATGACATACAGACTGACAAGGAATTGAAACTAGCTGTGTGGAGAAAGAAAGTTGTCTCCCAACGCATATTGTGGTAGAATCCAGATGGTGATGTGAAGTTTCAGATTAGAAGTGGCCATTTGCCTCTTAGATTTAGGAGCCACTTCTCAGGCAATGCAATGAAATGAAAAATGTGCAGAGGAGGTGCTTTTTTCATTTGCGCTCATTGCTGAAATCCAAAGGTTACGTTATTCTCAAAGGTGTCCTGCACATTTCGGGACTGGTTGGACAGGAGCACAAAGATGCACTGTGGAGCCCCCTTGCATATGTTCTCGACACTAACGCATGACTGGTTGGGCAACCACATCCTTGCTCTGAGCGCATTTCACTAAGGCAGGCATTTACAGGGCCCGTCTCAGTGAAATGTTTAAAACAAGATAAGAATTTCCATTTTTATGGAAATGACCCAGCCATGATTTGCGCCTCCCCCTACAACTGCTCTGAATGGTGCAGTGGTGGGTGGGGGGTTGACTCATTTCTGTGCATTTAAAAGTGCATACCATTTGCGAATTTTGGATGCGATTTTAAATGTTTAAATGCGCAGAAATGCCACATGCGCAAATGTACAAAGGGGTGAAAAAGGCAATTTGAATGACTACATCTAAAATGTGTTCATTCAGATGCACTTTGAGAATGGGACTGCCCCTTTTGTTGGCAAAATTGAGGAAATGCGCTAGTATGTACGCTATGAGAGAGTGTGTCTACACAGTCTAACCGCACAGTTTATTGTCCTATTGCCCTATAAGCAATAGGTGGAGGTACTAAAAACACATATTTATCACATTTCTAAAGAGGGGGGGATATTGTGTAGACCTGTGCAATGTCATCAGTTTAGGGGGCCTCACTTGTATTTTGCTTATGGTCGTCAAAGATGCTCTGCAATATTAGACAGTTATGCAGCCACTTTAAGCTACATAATGACCATCGTATTACAACCATACATGGAAAGCTGCACTACTTGTATATGTCGAGTTCATTTGTGTCTAAATATTTTCAGGTTCAGAATGTGATCACACAGTACTTCAATGGTACGGAATTACTTGAGCGTTTCAAGCTATTTTTTATGAAATCTGTTCTACCAAAAGTGTACCCCTTTTATCCTTACATCCTTATTTTGTTACTTAAAATGAGAACATTATTCGTTCAGACATTACGCTTGCACATGTTAGTAATTGGCAGATTGATTGCTACATCAGACATTGTGCACATTTCGTCTCCTTATTTAGCTGAAAGCGCAAATAATCAGAAGCAGTAGTCTTCGTAGTAGTTTCGTTTTCCTCGTTTCTTGCATCCTCCTAAATAACCTTCGTGAATAGCCCCGAGTGCCCTCCTCCCCACTTGAAACCCCCTTGATCATCTTCTGCCAGGAAGTATTTCTTCCCTCACGCTTCAGGGTATTTGCCAGGTCTACCTATTCTGTTACTCTAGACACGGGTTGCCCTCCTGTCAATACCTTTGAAAACCCTTGACCAGCAAGTATTTCCTGCTCCTGACTTAGGGTAATTGTTAGGCATAGACATTTTCACCCTCTAGTGGTGGGTTGCCCCACCTCCCCTTAGCCAAAGTCACTTAGTCTGGTCCCACCAGGAGTCTGAGGTATAGCTTTTAACAGGTTCTTTACTCTCTCGCTTAGTCTGGCCTGTGTCTGAGGTGTAGCACTCAGCAAACTCCCGAGGTCAGCATCTCTATGTCACTGCTGTCCTTTTACAGGTGATGTTTCTTTTGCTTCTCTGGGCTGATCCTGGTTGGCACACATGTGGGTGTGTCAGCACCAGTGTAGAGCAGTGCTCCTTTTATAGTGGATCTGATTTAGTAATTGTACCTTTGAATTGGTTATCCCTCCTTCTCTGATTTGTCTTATCATGTGATGGGTCACCTCCCCTTTTTGGGGTAACCAATGCAGGTGTTTTCACTTTCTCTTTATTATCTGTTGCTTTCAGTTGGTCTTCTACCACGTAGAGCTATTTGTGGATAATTATTTTTTGTTTGGCAGCGGCTGGAGCCTTAACAAGGCCACCTGCCATTTTCATGCAGGCAGAAGTGGCACCATGTCGCCACATCTGTGCAGCATGGGGCCATGTATTCGCAAGTAGTCAGTGCTGGTCAGAGGAGAATCCAGAATCTGGTAAGCATGTTTGCTTTCCCTCAACGAATCAGCAAGGAACAATTAATTAATTTATTTTTTAAATCAGAAGGAACGCAATGCATTTTTTGGCAAAAAAACTGCTTTCAGAAATTACCATTGCTAACATTGGTCCTTTACAATAGGGTGTGAGAATGTGACTTGAAGACCAGATGTTGCAAGGGAAGGTAGACATTTTAAACCAAAGACGAGGACAGGACAGAATGACATAGGAGTGGCATAGTGGAGGAATGGCTGAATTAAGGATGGAGGGGTGAAGGAAAAGTGCTGTATGATTGTCCATGAACGGTAGGGAGAGAGAAAAATCGGGTGATGCAGTAGTGTAGAGTGCTAGGAAACATGATCTTCACAAAGGAGAGTTTTGAGATTGGATTTAAATAGTGGTAGAGTTGGAGTAGTACAGAGAGGGAGAGCAAGAGCATTACAGAGTAGTGGATTGAGGAGAGAGAGCGAGAGTAAATGAGAGGGAGTACAAAGGGCTCGAGTGGTCGCAAGGACCGAGGTGATTGTAATGAGCGAGGAGGTGAGTAGGGAGTGAGGTGAGCAGATAGGTAGGGTGAGGCGAGTCCATGAATGATTTTGAAGATGATGGGAAGAAGTTCATACTAAACCCTTTGTTTCATAGATAGCAAGCTGTTCTGGCGATAAGCAGAGGAGGTAAAAGTAAACCGAGAAAGGTTGAAAAGTGTGCGGACCACAAAGTTGAGGAGTTAAAAAGCATTGTTGGGAAGGCCATAAAGAAGGCACAGTAGTCAGATCTAGAAGGGACTAAGGAGGAGATTCGCTGTTCAGCAGTACTGAAAGGAAGAAGATGACATTTTGATATTCAGGCAGATGAGTCTGGCTGCAGTGCCAGATTTGGCAATGAAGAGCGAGAAGTTGTGTGATGGGGCAAAGACACAGAGGTTACAAGCAGAAACAGATTACGGAAGGTAGTCAGAAGAGAAGTAGGGGGGGAGAGGACGGGATAGCCTTTTTGTCTGGGACACAGAGAACTTCAGTCCTAGTGGAGTTGAGCATGAGTGAGTGAGACACCATCCAATATTTCATGCCAGAGAGACAGACCTTTTTGACAATAGCTCATCGGATAATGATTGAAAGGAGAAGAAGAGATCAGGGAACCAAGAGCTGAAGTGTAGAGAGTAAAGAGAAGAGGAGCAAGGATAGACCCTTTGGGAACTCCAACAGTAGGTGGGATGAGTGGGGAGGTAAGGCTGTTTGTTCCAGGACACCTGAACGTGTTTGGGACAAGTTATGAAGCGTACCAAGCAAGGAAATTATCTCTGATGCAAAGGAGAGATAATGTAGAGAGAAGGTTAACATGGTCGGCAGTGTCGAAGGCAGGAGAGAGATCGAGAAGAATAAGAATAGATGAATGGTTTGCATGACAAGCAGAAAAGATGACGTTGCTGACATTGAGGAGAGCTGTCTCGGTAGAATGCAGTGGTCAGAAGCCAGATTGAATAGGGTCCCAGAGGTTGTGAGTATCAAGGAACTCAGTGAGTTGATTGAATACTACTCGTTCTAGTATTTTAGAATAGTGTGGTAGAAGACAGACAGGACAACAGTTGGCTGGACAGTTAGGATCTAGACCAGGTGCCTTAAGGAGAGGGATAACAATAGCTGTCAAATAGGAGGAGAGAAAAGTGACCTTGTCAAGAGAGGAGTCGAACAGAGAAGCAAGATGTGGAGCAACGCTTGGAGCTATGTGCTTCACAATGTGCAGGGACAGTGGGTCAGTGGTGGCACAGGAAGGGTTAGCGTTGAGCAGTAGGGTAAGAATCTCATCAGGGTTGGTGGGGCAAATGAAGACATAGGGCCTCATTACACGGAAAGCGGTAAGGGTTAACGGTCACCGGTAATGCTACCAGTGACCGTTAACCCTTACCACCTTACTACGAGTTCCCTTTGCGGGACCCGACTTTAACGGCTGGTTTTACCAGCCGTTAAAGTAGGGTGCCGCAAAGGGACCTTGGTGCTAATTACAGTACCGCAATTTGCGGTACCGTAATTAGCGCCTTCCCCATTCCCATTATGCCCTATGGGGGCAAAAATGGGAATGGGGAAGGGCCTTGGGTAATGGGGAATTACCGCCCCCGCTCACCTTGGAGTAGGGCGGTAATTCCGCCATCCACCAAGGCTGACACGGTAAAATACCGGCGGCAACCAATGGGCTAATAGCGCCATGGTTACCGCCTACCGTGTAATGAGGCCGATAGTATCAGGAGAGGAGGGTAGGAGTGGTGGAGAAAAAGTGCAGGAGGAGGGGATAGAAGATAAGTAGCGACAGTATTGTGAATGGTAGAAATTGTAGAAGCAAAGTAGATGGTAGAAATTGTAGAAACAAAGTAGAGCGCAAGATCATTTGCACAAGGTAGAGGAGGAGGGAGGTTTCGGGGGGGAGGGAATTGAGTTGAGAGATTTTTGAAGGTGCCTAGTTTGGAAGGATGGAGACAAAATGAGAGAGAGGTAGAAGTCACATTTGGCAGAGTTAATATTAGAAGAATCGTTTTGAGAGCAGTGAGATAGAGTTGGAGATCAGAGAATTGTCTTGACCCTTGCCAAGTGCAAAGGTTTTCTCCATTGTTGTTTTCAGGGCGCAGATGAGAGGTGTAATCCAGGGCTGCGGAGGGGAGAATTTAGGAGTGAGGGTAGTAAGAGGGTGATTGGGGAAGGGAGAATAAAGAGCAGTGTTCAAGTTAGTGAAGGCTTCTTCAGTGGATGGAAAGGTGAGTTGAGCGTAGGAGCAGAGAGAGTGATGTCGGTCAGAGAGGCCCTGGGCGTCATTACAAAAAACCGTCAGGCTGCTGCCGAACTTACTAATTTTACCAGCACCCTGGAATGGACAATTACTGGGTCATTATGGCCCCGCCCAACCTGGTATTTGCCCATTTCTGGGCGCCGGTAATACATGCTCCCCATTCATATTTGTGCCCCATAGGGCTCAATGGGAATGGGGAGGCCGGATGCACCACTACCATTCAGAATGGTGCCGGTGCATCTGACATGCTCTGCTCGCGGGTGCTGGTCTGCCCGCCAGGTCTGACCTGGCGGGCGAAAACACACCTGCGAGCAGAACTTGCAGTTTGTCAGTCCAATAACTATTTTACCAACAAGCTTACCGGTACCGTAGTTACCCGACCGGCAAACTTGTAATGAGGCCCAGGGAGTTTGGAGGAGGTAGACTTGTTCTTAGCAATAGCCGTAGTAGATCGACAGACTGAGGAGAAAGCAAGAGTGGAGATTGAGGCAAAGACGATAGAGTGATCATAGGAAAAAGGAGCGGTGGAGATATTAGAGTCGGAGAGTTGACATGAGATGATAATAAGGTCAAGGGAGTTTCTATTTGAATGGGTGGCCATGGAGTGGACAGAAGAGAATGAGTGGTTAAGAAGAAAAGAGTTGAAGTCAGTGGATAGAACAGCAGAGAGAGAGGGGGGGTTGCAGTCAACAATGTCAATGAGGTTGTGATAGGGACGGAAAGAGACAATTAGTTGGGAGATGTGAAAAATTGACCTACCAGACCAGGTGGCAGGCAGAAAGAGATATTAGTTATGCCATAGGGGGCAGTGATTGTGGAGCTAGTGTATTCGAAGTGGGGAGAATTAGCGTGAGATAGGGGAGTAGGAGAGATAGGACGTTTGGAGGATGAAAACAGTCCTACACCAGTGGGGCAGGGAGAGTGAGTGAAGGTGTAGGCAGGGTCATGAAGGGCAGCAAGTGTTGCATAGTCAGAGGGAGAGATCCAGGTTTCACTAAGGGTAATGATGTCAAGAGAAGGAGAATTAGAAAGGAAGAAGTCTGAGGTAAAGGAGGTTTATTTCCAGACAAACTGTGCATTCCAAAGAGCAATAGAAAAAGAGTGAGTTGTAGAAGCATAGCAACGTTGAGTCCAAGAAATAGAGAGGCACTGGGGGTACATGCGAGAAGAGGAAGTCTGTTACAGAAAAAAAAACATTATAACATAACTTTTTCATGTAGAACTTCATGCCAGATTACTTCAGCTTCTAAGCTGTGCAATAAAAGGTGTTATTACCAATGCAATGGTACATTTAATGTGATAGAAGAAAGGCTCCAGTGATGTGATCTTGCGAAGTACAGGCTGAGCACTTGTCTGTGGCAAGCGCTTAACTCGCCAAGGGCTATTCAGCCGATGGAAACAAGCACTTATGATGTACCATGGAACACGAAATGTGGAAGTTATGCAGAACTATGTAAACAATAGGATCATTTGTGTGTTTAATGTGATAAGTGATGTTGTAATTGGAAGATGTGGGAAGCCTAATGGATATGTGCACAATAAAACAGGAGGTAGAAACTGTGGAAACAGTCCTTCAAAAGATGAGTGACATGAGTGGCAGGAAGGCTGAAGGAAAATGGAGGTCTAGTGCCGCAGCTATTTGGATTCTAATTGAAGAGAAGGAATAGAAAAGTCGTCAACAAAAAGCCTGGTAAGTGAGTGCCCCTCTGGGTGGCCCCTGACTGCGTCTGGCGTCAGCGGGAAGGTATTTATTTTTCCAAACGACGATAAATCATAGAATTAAAAGCGTGGGCCAGTAACGATTTGTGAAAAGAAATGTAATTACAAATGTTCTGTAGAGGGTTGGGGGGGGGGGAATCAACAGCAGTGCCAAATCGGGACGAACAATCAGGCACAATAGGAAAAAAAAGTAATGTTTGCAAAAATGGTAGTACTAGGTTTTCACCTTTGTTTAAAGCAAAAATCAAACTTGAAGCCACACCCGCGTTTTAGAAGTCCCTTGACACACCCCTTTTACAGAATCAACTCTAGTACAATAGCAAGGGGAAAGAGACAATGCATGCTGTTATTTCTTAACGGCCCTATATTCGTTTTTTAAAACAATCTGCATTATTAAAATGAAAACTAATTATGTAAGGCTGAAGTAACATTTCACAATATTGTATCCTACACTTGTCTTTTGTTTGCCCTGGAACGATGAAAAGCTGAGCTGGTTCTGACAAAAATGGATCCAATTATGTGAAGCCAGACCTGCCTGCAGTTGAAATCAGGCGCTCGGTGCTCTAAAATATGTCCTATTTGTGGTGCACACCTAACACTGCTGCTAGGTATTAAACATTCTGCCATTGCCTTATCTCAGGGTAAAAAAAGGGGGTCAGTCTAATAACACATGCACACACCACTCATGGCAACATTTGTAGCAATTTTGAAAAAAGTAGCTATTTTGAAACAATGTAACAATTGTCATTTGCAATCATCACTTTCATTTCATCATAGCAAATCTCAATATATACATATATTCATTCAATCTTCCTTTATTTGATGCAAACCATGGCTTGTGTAGTTCTGATGAGATGTGCTACAGATAAGGCACAGAAGGAAACATGAAACAGGATCACACACTTTAGTTAAAAGATGAAGCTAGAATTTTAGACAAGTCCACCACTTAGGGTCGTGAGCTCATATGGTACGTGTGAGATAGAAACACTCATTTTACTAAGCTGACACATTGCATTGTGCAGTTTTTGAATCCGGTTTAGGGATCCAAACTTTATCATTTTATTCCCCGCCTGTCCCCGCTCAGACGGCCGTGCGCGCCAGGAATCCATAGGTCTCCCTCTTTCCCAGGAGAACCTCTCAAACACCTAGAGTCTCCGAGCCAATACTGGAGGTTAGAAAGGTATTTATCAAGCGGTTCAGATTTTATGCAGATGTGATGGTTCTGATCATTTCATTTCTAAAAAATGTTTTTATCTTTGAAAGCAGCTGTAAAATAATTCCTAGAAACTTTATTCTAAGCTTTGAATGCCAGTAAATGAGTCAACTTGCTCACTGGGTTAAGAACCTGCAGGAGAGATTTAGCTGCAGTTTTCACATACATCACCTCAGCTGGCACATTAACCCACCAAGCCAACATGGCCCAAATCATTCATAGGAAGAAAAGGTGAGCGTGGTACTTCAACCATTTCATAAAGCGCACACCAGTAACAGAATGGTCTGTTGACATTTTTAAGAAATATTACCCAATTAAATTCATTTTATAGGTGCAAGAAAGCTGAATTAGGCACATTTTACATTAAGCTGACTATTCCCAATCCCTACCAACCTTTAAGAGGTATGGGCCAGTCATACAATGTTGCCACATAATATGTTCCACCAGAAGCATATACATTTTTTGAGATGATATAAGAGGCTGAGCCGGGTACACTGACTTGCGATAGACTTTTCCCTGTTCCTCCTAGCCTTTCACAGAAAATGACCTGTTATTGAATCTCCCCATTGTATATGTGTTGTTACACTTGTTAAGCATATCATACAGCAACACTATAGATATCTTGTGTCTTTGGCTACAATACTGAAGTTCCCTTTTCCCAAGGGAAATGCAGATCTACAAGTAGCGGCTTGAAGGTTCATGTGGGCCTGGAGGCCATGAATTGTGTAGCTCCCGCCAGAGATTGGTTAGCTAGATAGACCTACAGAGTGGGCACTGCAATGAAACAAAGCGCTCAGTATTGAGTAGTGGTCCTATAACATGTCTGGCACCTCCCATCCAGCCATGGCGTTTCCTTCAACAGCGGTTTTCGTTCTGGGAATTGTAATGTAGCTTTTCCCAAATGTGAGTACTGCAAACAAAATTAACACTGGATAAACAGCCAACACTGTGCACCCGTCAGCTTAGATTCTTTATAACAAACAAGGATGGACCAGTAGATAGGGATGACACGGGTATAGTTCAAAACAAAATATTACGAATTTTAATCAATAAACACATCTTTGATTGTTACATGCAATGTTTTAAAAACCATAAATAACAATTCACCATCATATATTTCATCTATACTTCTCTCATTCCCAACTCACACATTCATTCAAAAAATGTTCTTAAAACAAACAAATTTGTTTCTTTCCAGAAAATGTATCATACACTTAATACATATATTTCTACACACAAAATTTCAGTGATTGTCTGCCCAGTTTCCCTTTTCAGGTGTCGTATTTGTCTTGGTCAAATAATTAACCCAAGTATCTTTTATAGTCGTCGACACATGTTTCGGTCCAATATAACACAATTTGCTGTTTTTTAATCTCAAGACCTTCTTCAGGACGTGAAGTGCAGACAACTGCGTCTGCGCTTGTGTTTTGGAAATGCATGCGCCAAATGTCAAATCTAAAAAACATACATAAGGTACCGTCAGTATCAAGTGTCATCCCATATTATTTAAACTTTTGTGACTGTTATTGTCATATGTATAGTATCTCAACACACAGGCCTACTCACCACTATGTGTCAATTCACAAATGGGCAAATAGGTATACGGAATCAATCCTTCCCAGGGTCAATGGTATAATCAAGACCTGTGAACCAAACAGAGACACGTCTTAGTTCTCTGTACCATTAAAACATTACTTATGGAAATAATGGAAAGATGAGAAAAAACATTTTCTCAACACTTTTACTTCACAGATCTGTGAAAAATAAACGGATCTGTTGTATATGCTGTCATGAGTATCTGATGATATTTGCCTAAAATACTAGATTCACAATGGGGGTGATGTGCACTCACCGTGAAGTTTCTATGGGCTGTACAGAAGTTATAAGTGTCAAAAAATTCCTCAGCAACCGTCTTCATCGGTTAAATACACAAGGCTGTTGGGAATAGTATATAGTAGTCATAAGAGTATTTCTCTCTGATTACATAACACACTTTATTAATTACATTCCCTCCATATTCAAGAGTTAACTAAGCACCTATTAGGCTTTTGTGATTTTTTACAGGCTAAAAAGTAGCCATCTCAAGACAACCAACTGTCAATGGCTCAATCGAGTGTCTCGCAAAGGAGAGATACCGCCCTAAAACAATACATTCATAATTCAATACCACCTGTGCATGTAGAGCATTGCACGGGTAACGGTCCCTCTGATATATGCGTAAATTCAGGTACGTGCCGCTAGTAAGACACGGGTGAATGGAACACACATTTAAAAAACGCTGTGTCTGCAGCGTCCACATGTAGTAAACCAGCGACCGGCAGAAGCCCATGCAAGCTGTCTGAAAGTATGCCCGGTAAGTGAATAAACGCACGTGTATTATGTTATGAGCAATTGCATCAATATGCTCCGTACACCGCGCTTTAGACGGCTGTAGATAACGCAGGATTACCTTAAAGTCTGCTGTTTACTCCTTCTAAGGGAAAACAAAGTATCACTCGAGCCCAGATCAAATCGGCAACATTAAGAAAGGGCTATTGTTATTTATTAAGAATAGTAAACATAAAGAAAGGACCCAATCTCAGCATGATGCTCATAGAAAAAGGGCTCATAGAAAAAGGACTAATATTCCTAGCTAGGCAAAGTGCACTTATACTTACAAAATACAGTTTTTTAGATGATTGTGTCTCTAAAAGCACGTCATCCATGTCGGACACAGTATATGCACGTCTTCCTACATCTAGACTAAATTCTATTTAGTTCCTTTTTAAATCCACACAGCGTGACTAACATGAGATGGTATGCACTGTAAAATTTACATTTTAAAAAATTGCCTATTTGAGTATGCTTAGTTCTTTGTTATGAGGGCGTTCCATTCAACCGACAGATTTAGGTCATTATGTACTGTATCAAGGGTATATATCCATCGTTGTTCTATATGGTGCAATATTGACCCCATATCTCCACCTCTCATGTTGGGTTTAACATGTTGAAGAACAAACCATCTAAGGTCTGTATCTTTATGTTTCAATTTCAAGAAATGTTCTACGAGCGGTTTATCTGCCACATTATTTCTGATACAGCTCCTATGTTCAGATATATGCTGTCTCACCTCCCGTGTAGTTTTGCAAACATACAGGAGTTGGCAGAGGCAAGATATCACGTAAATCACATTTTTAGTTAAACAATTGGTATGGCAATTCATTTTCCATATCCGGCCATTATATAGAAATTCTTGCTTGTTCTCGGTCAGGGGGCAGGTCACACATTTCCCACACTTATAGTGTCCCACAATCTGAGGGAGACCCCACTGTGAGGTAATGGATTGTTCTTTTGGGGAATCTGGGTAAGTGTGGACCAGTCTTTAATTCTGGTTCTTCTTGAAAGCAAATAAAGGTTTAAGGGTAAGGGTCCCTGGTTGTTTTACCAAGTCCCAGTGCCTGTTGATAAACCGCCTCACGTCACTGCTAATTGGATTAAACGTGGTGACACAAACACAGGCGTTTAGGCTGTTGTTTAACAGGGGTGGATAAACATATCTCTCGATCAGTGTATTCTGCCCTCTTACATTGTTCTTTCACCAGTCTCCTCGGATATCCTCTCTGTTTAAGTCTATTTTTTAGATGTTCAGCATGGATTCTGAAATCCTCTTTTTCAGTACAGTTCCTTCTTATTCGCAGGAATTGGCCATACGGAAGATTTTGACATAGGCTAGAAGGGTGAAAACTGTTAAAGTGGAGGAGAGAGTTCTTGTCTGTTGTTTTTTTAAAAAGTGAGGTGGTGAGGCAATTGCCTGTTTTTTTAATGATGAGATCGAGAAAACTCACTTGGCGATGGTGATATTCCAGAGTGAATTTAATGTTATTGTCACATTGGTTAAGCCAACCATGAAATTCAATCAGTGATGAGACGGGCCCTTTCCATACAAGAAAAACATTGTCAATGTAGCGGTGCCACGTGCCCAAAAACGAATTCAATGTCAGATGAACACACAGAGCATTCCCAGTACCGAGAACAAACTTTTTTTCAAAATCTGCCATATATAAATTGGCAACATCAGGGGCAAAAGTAGCACCCATGCTGACACCTTTTTCTTGCTTATAGAGCTGTCTTTTAAACAGAAAAAAGTTTTCCGTCATAGCCAACCTCATGCACTCTTGAACAAATTCAGTAGGAGGTAGGTGGGGTAAAGGTCTCGTATTTAAAAAAACACCCAGTACATTCAGGCATTCAATCTGTGGAATAGCTTAGATTCTTTCCCACCACTGCCTCCTTACTGTGTGGCGATTGTGAAGCAGAGATGCATATTCCCTAGCGCCGTGTCCGTCAGGCATTTGCTTCTCACTTATCACTGCAGAGCTGTAAGTGACAGAATACAGAAAAGGAAGCAGGCCTTATTTATTTATTTATATTTGCATTTGTATAGCGCGCACCAACCCATAGGCATCTGGGCCCATGTGAATAGGGCCTTCATGCCCTATTCACATGTGAAACTGCAACAAGGAAGTGTCTGAAGTCTCCTGTGGTTGGGTTTGATTATTTAAACATGATGTTTGATTATTTCATATTTTAAAACAGGCATCCAGCATATCAGTTTGCAAAAGTGTACATAACAAGTGCAGTTTTGAAAAAAAGTAATTTCTTTGCGCTTTCAAACAAGCATGCATGCTTGCACATTTCTATACATATACACTGGTCCTATTCTTTAATAAATACGCCAAATAGCTTGGAAGACCTGTTGTCTGGACTTGCCTTAAAAATGCTTATGGGTCATCAAAATAACAACCCCAACATTAGCACTTTAGATGCAGAGTTCGTATTTTGCACCTGAAAGGATTACTGAAGGTTAACTTGCCACCATGGCCCAGTTCCCATTCATTGCTTCATACTACGCAGCCTTTATCTGACAACAGAGCTGTAACTCACAGCTCCAAGGAACACTGCAGGAAGCCCACTCAGCTTTGGCTGAAACTCCTCAAAGTATTGCAAGGCCGCTCTGGCTGCAATGTCCCTGTCTGAAACCCGGACTGCTGTCCCAAGAGACAGAAAAAATCCAGATTTAAGTCATGATGACCGACAACCGGACAGAGCTCGAAAAATACGGTCAGTCCAGACGAAGTCTGGGAGGGTGTCAACTCTAGCTAGTAGTCAAGTGCGAGAGAGCAAAGTGACGGTGGGCGTTGTACAGCCCGATCTGCAGTGTGGGCAAATTTGCCTACATTTCAAAAACAAAAACCTGGCGGACATACCATCACTGAGGCCACGCCCACATCCACAAAGCTCCGCCACATCCATCACAAACTCCGCCCACATCCACCCAAGACTCCACCAACATTCCCCGCCAAGGTGCTTATAAAAAAAAGAACTCACACAATCCGTGAAGCCAGATATGGGTGGGATTTGGGATTTTCAGGCAAAACTGTGCCTACAACTCCATTTGATTGGCCACTGGCGGTCTGCTTGAAGCCAATCTCATGGCCCTCCGTGCAGTGACACAGGGGTGTCGTAGCGACCCCCACACATAGACTCCATACCCTGGGACTGACTACTGTCTCCCAGGGCATGTAAAGTCCCCATTGACTTTACTGGTCATTTTTTTATGAACTAAACCAGTACAACCCATCTTACTATGGAGGTACTGGAAAGGGTTAATAGTTTTTCCCTTTTGTTCATTTTTGAGAGGGTACCGTACAATCCCTCTCTCAAAAGTTTCTGGCTGGTGGCAGTGGTTACTACCATAAATATTCGACCACGAATATTTTCCTATGGGATTTTCCCATTGTTCGAGGCTACCACATTTTCTGACAGCCGCTAACATACCGCTGGTGTATTTTAATGTTAACTTTACTCCGGTAGGTTTTATTTGCCAGAACTTTAATATAACTTCTTTCTCGTGTCTTTCTCTAAACTCCTAACCAAGGTCGGGGATCCTTTGTTCGTCCTTTTGGCGGGCGTCTGCCAAGAAGCCCTCCTTTCGGCGCCACTGAGTTTGGGGTGGGTCCATTGTGTGGGAGGGGGAGTAGGACCCCTGGACAGGGTTGCCTCAGCAACCCATGTCACACTCTATCCTGATAGGCTGGAGGGCCTCCCGCCAAGATGACCACTCCACTGTGTGAGTGACAGCTAGGCTGTATGAATGGGGATCTTTTTGCATAAAAGCAGGGTCCTGAGGACTGGAAGAGCAAGACGTTGCCACTGGAACTAAGAAGCCGAAGAGGAGAGAAGCCAAAGACATCTGCAACAACTGAACCACTGGTGAAGCCCTGCTGCAGCATCTCACCACTTTTCTCCACGCGAGGAGAGAAGATCTTCATCTGCAAGAGCCTTCTTCCCTTGAGCTGGTGGGGCCAACCAGTTTGCCAATCGCCCTCCTGGACCTGCCTTGATCGAATCGCCAATACCCTGTACTCGGAGGCCGGATAGCCAGGCACCAGTCCACCCGGACCACGATTTAAAGGAGCGTACCTTTTATTCGTCGGGCAGCACCGCGGCTGGTTTCATCCCAGGGTAGTGCAGTAACTCGAACCTTCCTCCACGACGAGAGCCTCTCATCCTCTGCTGGATCCCCCGAACTGCAGGAACTACCAGGAACAACCACCACCACAGGAGCCACTTCTTCATTTTAAAGGTACATTGTTCCGCTCGGCTGCCCTTTCTGCGTGGTAAAGCTAAAGGTGTTTTAAATCCTTTTCCTACCTGTTGAGTTGGCCGCCCCTCTCTTAACATTGTCTTTCACCTTCTGCATCCACCTTTTCAAAATCGATAACCAAAGACTTTGACTGCAGCTACAAGAACATTTTGCTCCTGGGCCCTTGCCCTGTACCACTAACTCTGGCACATGCCTACTGACTCTGGCTAAATTTGTTAGAACTGCCTTCTCTAGATTGCTTCTCAACTAGAACTGTGTTGGTGCACCTACTTCTTATGACCACCCTTTCCTCCCCACTTTTAAACCTTTTGAAGTGCCATTTTGCTCAGTTTTCATTTAAGTATTTTCTATACTGATTTATTGCCTTGCTTAAACTGGTTCACAAACTTATGGGAAGTGTTGCTAGGATGTGTAAGAAGATATTTCTGTATAACTTGTGTTTTCCCTCCCTTGTGATAAATTGCTTGAGTGCCATTTCTGTTTGGTTTTCACTGTGCCGTTTTGCTCAGTTTTCACTCTTGCTCAAAATTGTGTACAATTTAACTAGGGAGTTGTGTATACTTTCATTGACCAAATTTAACTTGCTTAAGAACTGTGATGGATGTGTTTAACTAGAAGTGTATAAAATAAATATATATATATATTCTTTTGTACTACAACGGTTTGGCCAGTGTTTTCTTGTTCCATAGTACTGAAGGCCTAATGTGTAAACCCTCAATACTGCTCATCTCCCTCTTGAGATAAGTCTGACTGCTCAGCCACAGCTACCAACTAAATATTTGTGGTACAGACTGATACCAAAGGGGATGTATTGCTCTTACCTATAGTACTAATCTTCTGTAGGGCTCCCAAAGGGAACTGCACAGGATTCTGCCTAACACCCGGAGACCCAGAGAAGAGCGTAAAAACCCAGAGTCTCTGGGCTAAATCCAGAGAGTAGGCTGGTCTGAGTGGGGGTACGGCCCTGGTCTTGCAGGATGGGCTTTACCTCATGCATGCAATGCCAAAGCTGTTTCCTCTTCTTGGTAATCAGTGATGTCATCAACCTTTCTGTGTGTGATGTCAATACTGTTGCCGTAGCTGATATCATTTGATAGTGCAAGAACAATCATGCACTGGGTGTCAGAAAATGCCCCACCGCTGCTCTCCACTCACCTATAACTGTGGCCATTGTTAATTGATGCTGAAATTTGCCACACACCCAGTTCTGCATGTGCAGTAAAACAACTGGACACATTTTGCGCACCTCCTTAGAAATGTATGTTTTAAGTATAATGTAAATTATATTTGATTTACCGAACAGGAAATCCCCCCTACCCTGCCCGGAAGCCTTGGATATGGAGAAAGGCTGCGCAGAGGGAGGCGTGGTAAACGGGAACAAGTGTGGCAGAGTGTGAGGATTAGAGGAGGCGGCGTCCATTGTGGGAGCTCTTGGGGACAGAATGTGGGACGCAAGGCCAACCCAGGAGCATAAGGAGTTAACTTGATTCAACGGGGGATGGTGGAGGGACACCATTTGAACGCACCTTTGTATTGAGATTGGATTGAAGGGATAAAAACGTAGAACGTCAAAAAGGAGAAGTGGTGGTAGGGTAGCTGAAAAAAACAGGCAACAAAGCTAAGGACATAGATCACAGGGGAGTATTGGGTCGATGCGGAGAGAAGGGCACCAGGTGAGCCTGGCTAAGTGTTGAAGAGGTTGGCAGAACCCGGAGCAGGTCTCCAAAGTAATTGTGGATGGGAATGCTGTAAACATCAGAACCTTCGAAACAGGGCAGAAAGGGGAGGGATTCAGCAGAAGTGTGAGCTGAAGCACCTGTGGCATTAATGCCATGGTTACAGGATAAGGAGGTACTTAATGCAAACATGCCATCCAGGCTATAACGAGTGGTGCAAATGTGCAGAATGTCATAGGGCGTTGCCGTTTGTTGAGCTCAGGCAGGTCAGACAACAGTTAAGTGGTCGATTGAAGTTCTGAGGAGAAGTTCACGTCCCACAACAGTCTTTACAATCGTGAATGGTAAATGCGTTGTACGGCCATGTTGCTGATGTAGGTAGAGCAGACGAAGAGCTCTCTTGGGCTGTAGAAACACTCCTATGCAATACCATGATAATGGTCTACTATGCTGGTGGCTCCCTATGAAACATGGCCACCCCCAGTGGGATCTGAAGATGAGTCTGGTTTTGTTGCCAAAGGCACACGTTAGTCCCACGGCAACCTGTGCCTGTCATTAATTAGAAACCTGTGTTGCATTTTGGGCCATTGTGTATGTGAATACAAACACGTTCAATGCCCGAGCTCTGCACAATTTCTCACATATATAACACAGTTCCTACATGCCACCTTTTCTTTTTTACAAAAAGTAATTTCTAGTTTATCTGCAAATCAAGAGGCATACCTCTAAAGATTCTTGTCTTTTTACACAACCATGGTCCACCTAACATCAGTGGCGCGCACTCATGCTATCACAAAACATTCTTCCCCGACTGCACCCCTCTTTCCCTGTGTTTGTAGCATCTTTTCCCACTTTCCCATAATGCTATCTTTCTCTCGCTCATGTTCTTTCCTCCAGCCTAATAAGATGTAGATAACCTGGGTGGGTTAACAGTACGCCATTAGGATTGAGGTTGGAAGTATGTGGCGGAAATGTTTGAGGGAGAAAAGACCGGAAGTTATTTTTTGGAAAATAACTTTTGGACTTTTCTCCCCTGAACATTTCCGAATTTGCTCCCGCCCTCACCCAACCCCACACCCCCACTCCCACCCCCTACTTACCTTGCGGCGGTACACTTTGCTGTGTGCCGCCGACTCACTGTGTCCCTACCACTGTAAGCCCTGATCAAAGTATAGTGAAAAAGAGTGCGGGCGACTCCCTGGCATCCGCTGCAGCCCTTGCCACCAAAATGTGGGATTTGGTCAAACTTTTCAGCCGTTCGGAATTTGCGAATGGCTGAAATTCAGCAAAATCTCCCAATCGGGATTATAAACTCTGTCTTTTTGGACCTTTCCCGCCATTCCACAAACAAGCTCAGGTGCTCTGAATCTGCGATGGGGGTGTTTTTGTGCATTATAAAAACGTATTAAAGTAATAATAACATAAACCCTATGGATTCGAGGGAAGACGTTTGGTGTGGAATTATGCGTGCCGCCACTATTACAGTATTGAATTGCAGCGCAATCAGGCCTCAAAAGTTTGCCCGTTCTTTGCAACCGGGAGGCTATGCCCCTAAGAGGCATTCTTCCAAGGCATGCATTGCTTTTTGGACAATCTCCTGCCATCTGGGCGACTTATTAAATGAAAGGTGCATTGGAGAATATGCTTACATTAAATTTCCCAAAGTTCTAGTGCTGATAATTTTTATCTCGATTGACGTATTTAGATGACATGTCCCTCCAAAAACAGTGTACATGGCCCCTATAAGCTGGACATTTTAGTGTCAAAATTATTCAATAGTTCAAAAGTTATTAAGAAAAAAAATAACAATTTTTTGCCTGACTCCCATTCATTTTCGCATTGGGAAAACCATGCGTCCATTAAACTCCTGTAACGTGAAAACCACTGGGCAGACATACACCAAATAAGAAGCAAGTTAGGCAGAAAGCGTGGCAGATAGGCCTATTGTTGCTTTCGTGTAAATCCATCCAGGTATTTAAAAAAAAAATCACTAGAGAAGGGGATGATCCCCTGCTCCCATAAACGTTTATATATCTCCCAGGCTGCATTGCAGGAGAGAGGCTTTTAAAAAATGTGAGGGACTTACACTTCAATCCCAGGGGAAGCCAAAAAAGAAAAGTGGTGAAAGTGATATTTAGAGAAGGGAAAGGGAAAGGGTTGGCTTCATGTAAGGCTACAGGTGGGGAGGGTGAAAGAGGGCCAGATGTGCAGTGGGGGAGTTGGGAGTGGGTTGCGTAGCCCGTTTGGAGAAGAACGTTTTTTTTTGTCTTACTGGGGTAATCCTGTGTGAATCTTCGAGACTCCCTCAGTAATGTCAAAATCTTCCATTGGAAAGGAAAATGCAGCAGAGGAACCTGATAGTGCAAGGGATAATGGGAGAGGGCCAGGGTAGAAATACACAATGGAGAGGAGTGGGGGCCCTAGAAAAGAGAAGGGGGAACATGGTGAGTGCCAATGGGTACGGGAAGACTTTAACATTATCAAGTGTTTACCTGTTCCCACAGAAATGGGCACATGTTATGTTACAGTGGGACTCGGCATACTCTGCATTGCCACAGCAGTGATTCCTGTAATAGAGCGGCATTGATGAAGCCATGCATTCTTAGTGTGATTTGTTAGCATGGAAACAAAGAGTATAGGAAAAAGGCCAGGGGTTGTCCTATATGGGCCTTGGCCATAGTCTTTTTAACCTGCACAGATGGGGATCTGGATACTTCATAGGCAGGGGGATATAGGTTTTTTTAATAATTGGTTCAACATGTACAGTTGACATGTCCGAAGGCCATGGACACTGGGTCATCAAGGTCACCGTCTATGGCCCTCTGTCTTTTTAAATCACGGGTGCAATTTGGAGAATGGGCCCAGTCTAAGGCTGACCCTGAGGCTGCACGTAATGGCCATAGACCATGGTCAATGCGATCTTGTTACTTTGTAGGAGGGTATACGCCTCGCCCAGTAGGCAGCACCACTGACAGGTTACTTTGCCAGTGGCCTTCCCTTAACATGTGCTGTCGACTTGGCCATGGTCCCAAGAAGATACCGCATAACAAAACCCTTAAACGTCAGTGAAAAAACTATAGTTAAGAGAGAGTTAAGATGATCTGATTTATCTGAACAAAACCCTGGAAATACAACGGGTGTGGGTAGTGATGACCATCTTAACTCAGCGTTCCCCCCTTTGTAAAGCCCTTTATCACATACATGAAAACACAGAAGCATTCCACAGCGTGATACAAAATGACATTATGGGGGAAATCAACGCTGAGACACCGAGTTAAGGTGATCATCACTTTTCACATCTGCTGAACTTCAAGGGTTTTGTTGTGATACAGATCACCTTAACTCTGTCTTACCTAGGCAGAGTTAAGGTGATTTTCACTGAATATATGTATACTCACGCATACACATATTGGACATTTTTGCAGCTCCAGAAGGAGAGTGTCTCCCCATCACACACACAGGGGTTTGGTCTTCTCTCCCACGGTGCGCCACTGCAGATGTAAGACCTGATTAGGTTCTTTCTTCTTTGCTCTTACTTTAGGGCACAAGAGTCCTCCTCCCATCAGGAGGTTTCTACCTGTGTGTGTGATCAAGCACCGCAGGTCGTGCAAAACTCATTGCTTTTCTGTTCTCCCTGCTACCTGCAGGCAACTTTTGCCTTTATTTAATAAACGTACACAGCATTTTATTTTCTTGTGTGTTTGTTTTGTGATTTGGAGACAAGCTGTGGTGTGCTAACCCCGCACATCTGGGTGCGATCTTGTGTTTCAATATATATCTATTACAGGTTCTATGGTAGCAACCCTGTAGTTTTGGCTAAGTTGCTCAACCCATAGGAAGAACAGATTTTGAGCGACTCATAACTCTGGCGCCGTTCAACGAATCCTCACAAAACTTTGTAAAAAAAGAAGTATATAGCCACATCTGAAATATTTTGCAAAGTTCTGTGAAATTCCGTCAAGGGGGGGCTATAGGGTGACCCCAAAACATTTGAAATCCAGATAGACAGGAATGGAAATAAATACTGCTCGAGGCTACAGCCCAAAAAGTGAGGTGGGCTTGCACCAAACCTGCGCAAGGATCAGTGGCCTGGTCCCAAAAGCGTGCTTTTGTAAATTTGGTGTTAATCCATCCAGCAGATTTTTTTTAATGCGCAAAATGTAACTAAACTAAATGTGTGATATCTCTGTCTAGTCCACAGACTCACTTCCTGGTTTGGTGTCTGCAGACGCGTCTGGGCCAATCGGCAAGCTGCGTAACATTCGTGGACATAGTATGCGTCCGCTGATTGGTCAATTAAAAATGTGCAGTGTGTAAAAACTTTAGAACAGACGCCATGTTGAATTCATGAACTGTGCCCATAGTCCGCAGACATCACAATAATGACATATTAAAAAAACACTACATTACACTTGTCAAGCAAATGAAACAATCTATGGGGAGGTGAGGGTGAAAGACCAAAGGAAATATCGAGGCTTAGTACCACCAAAATGAAATACGCCAATCACGAGTTCGGAGTTATAAGTATACTTTTTAATCAAAGTACAGATATCTATTTGGCTCTCAAGCACCTTGCAATGTGTACCAGCAGACACTGTGAGGGAAGAGAGTGCTGGACATCACAAAACACGCATTATTTGTACACAGTCCCGGCCACATCATCCAGCCCTTCTCCAAGTTAATATCTTACAAGGGTTCGTGCCCAGTTCACATGACAAATACAACAATATTGTCTTTCAATACTTCAGATGTTTTTCCAGCCTACAACATACAATGGTTACAACTTTGTTCTGTCTGGTCATGTTGGTTCTCCAGCTTAAAGTAAGTCCAGTTTCAAGAAACAAATTCAATGGGTTTCTGCAAAGGCACATAGTTTTAGTTGTCCAACATTCAGTTCCAGTGTTTGTATAAGGATGAAGCTATTGGTGCAGACAGCACTTGAATTGAGGTTCAATTTGGCTCCAAGGTTTCTTAGCACAAGACAAACATTCTGCCCTCAGCAGCCTCAATGTTGACATAATTCAACGTTCATTTTGCTCTGCTGCAGCCAAAAACACAGTTTAACATTTTAGGACAGAAAGCATGAGTTAGAATCAAAATGGTGGATGGTTCTAAGATGACGGCGAAGTCAACTCTATTTAAGCGTGGTTTTCAGTACAAATGCAAATGCGCTTAGGCCAATGTTCATAATCAGACGGTATTATGCTAATATAGTTTGACAAGGGGTGATGAGGATAGAATGGGATATGTCAGGAAAAAGCCAAATATCTGGTGTTTTTCTTTCGCGACAAGGGCGCAAAGTTAAGGTGGACTTGCTTCAAATACGGATGCTGAATTTCAATGGTGTTGTTACGTTAAATCGGATCACCTTATAGGCCTTGCAAATTCTTAAAAATCCCACTAGAACTGCAGGGCGAGTCCCTTAGTTTACATACTCGACCTAAGAGAAATGCACGTGCACCAAGGTTACTGGTGACAAAATATTTACTAGTGCTTTTTTGTAAAATGATGCATGTCGCCATAAACACACTTCATATTTGGTGCAATGCTGTCAAGCATGCACGCTGTAACTTGTATTTGCCATTTACTGCAAAGTGTATTTGCAGCAAATGCAAAATACATTTCAAACATCCCCATACTTGCCAGCAAGGTCGAGCATCATGCAAATGGTACTCGCCCTGCATAAAACTACTCTCCAATGCTAGTGGGCTAATAGATTTTGTGAGACCTGCCTTAACTCTCTTAACAAAGGTATTTTTCACTGAATTTCAAAGGTTTTGTAGCTATGTTTTTTCCCGTTAAATCTGGTCACCTTAGCTCTCTCCTAGCTTACGTTTTGTCACAGAATATTTACACATCTTTTGGGATCTGCTCTTGTTTCCCCTGCATAGAAACAAACTGTTGGTCCGCCAAATGTTTTGGACTACAACTCCCATCGGCACTTGTCAACATAGTCAATGATGAGCGATCATGGGGGTTGTAGTCCAACATAAATGCAAAGACACGAGTTGCAGATCTCTGGTTTAGGCAAATGTGTCGTTTTTGTACTTCACTGTCTTAGCGATCTTCAGAAATACTTTGTTTGCCATTTTAATTGGGTACTGCAAATGTGAACTTGCATCTTCTACCTGTCTCACCCATTACAAATGATAGCAAATAATACGGCTTTTAAGGTAATTCACTATAAATGCCTGCGATATGTGCCTTAATGGAGCACAGAACTCTTTGGTATTTTTACTTTTTTATTTAATACTGTAACTAGTTTCAAAGCTTTTTCGTTCTCTTCCTGCCACTCATCCAATGTCATTATATGCCATATTTTATATCATCAAAGTGCAGCATGTGTACACGCAGGGTTCAGCCCCAATTCTTTTGTTCAGTTGTTGCGGCAGTTTTAGGTGCATTTTCCGACAGGGTTATTCCCCATGCAACAACACTTCAAAATAAACAGGTTCTTACGTCGTAGGCCAGTGGGCCCAGAATCGACATAAGCACTGCCATTTGAGCAAGAGGTTGCGACGCCTCTCTCTTTATCGGTCCTTGTCCCCCAGAGAAGCTCGGATTTCATTTCTAAAGTCATTCCGGTTCGCATACACTTCCCAATGGAAAGGGACAGAAAGTAATGAAGACGAATTCAGTCAGACAGACGTCGATAGGCGGCACCTCACCTGTGCCTGGGCCAATATGGAAAAAGCATTTGCGATGGAAGCCGGATAATGAGCCCAGCAGAGAGAAGGCATCTCGGTGGCAACCTAGCCAACAGCGAGATGTCTCGGCTGGCCGCCCAGGAGATTAAAGCAGTGCAAAGCAAGAGGCGCTTTATCGCTGTCGGATAGCTAGACAACTGACCAGTTTTGCAGCTTAAGAAGATGGAAACAACGTTATACTTTCAACCGCCGTGGGGTACATACAAAAGGCATTCTTCCTTCAGCTGAGCTAGTTCAACATTTCCACCATTGGCTTACATTGTGTTTCGAGACTTGCATATGTTCAGTGCCTATCACTGCAAAATAACTTGGAGTAATGTTGATGAACTGTAAAATAACTTGTAATCTGAGAGATGTTTTGGACAACAAGTCCCATGATCCCTTAGCATGGACTGTGCTGGCTAGGGCTGGTGACAGTTTTAGCCTAACACATCTGGAGAGGCAAAGGTTGCAGCCCAGTGCTCTTCACAAAGCAGTCTCCAAATTACAGGGGGAAGTGGGAAAAAGCACATCTGGCGAACAATCCAGAAACCATTTTACAAAGACAATTGGCAATGTCAGGTGTTACTTATTTTAAATAAAAGGCTTGATATCAGAGGCGTAGCAAGGATTGTCTAGCAAGTGGGGCCTGAAGCTAATGTAGTTGGGCCCACCACAGTGTAATCTACATCTGTAAATGCCCACACAATGCTGCACAGTTGGCATTTACAGATTTTGGGTGGGCTTTGCCTGCTCAGGCCCTACCCTGTCTATGCCTCTGCTTGATATTGCTGCAAGATATTTCATAAAGCAAGAGAGGTCCCTTCCCTGACATCATAGTTACCCAGTGGGCCAGATTAACCTAGCACTTTAGGAAACAAACACCAAGGTGACTTGCTGAGACTGTATGATAAGACTGAAAACACACCATCAAACTAACAGACTTTCCTTGCAGGACTTTCCTGGGTGTAGAACAACACTGAGACACAAGTTATCCATTTCACTAGTCGCCTACTTTCCACGGCATTGATGGATTGTTAACACCTTCTTCTCAATCAGTGTGATGTGTGAACACGGTTTTCTGTCAATTGTAGTTCTTTTGTGGTGACAGGAATGCACCTGGCATGCTAGGATAGTGCTTTCGGTGCCTGTTTCCTTCCACTCCTACTATATCCAGGTGTGACGATGCGCCAGACCTGAAAACTAGCCTCTTCACCAGGGCTTCTCCGGTCCTGCAGCCAAGGGCTACGGACTTCCATGTCCACCACAAATGGCCCAGAGGTGGGTGTTTTGCCTCCCAGGCCACGCCACCTTGTCCTGGGCCTCCCACTCCCACAGCCCGGACCTAGGTGGTATAATCCCTCCCCTCCTCAGCTTTGTCCTGACTTTTCTGGCACGGGAGTGGGATGCTGACTTTTGATCTTCTGGGCTCATCCCGACTGGTCCCGGGATAGGGCTGCCTCCCAGGCTGCTGCTGCTTCCCCAGGCTGCTTGGCTCACACAGCCTGGAATGGATTGTTCTTCTGAACCCCCTGTCTGGTCCCACGGTGGGTCGGCTGACTCTGGGCCATCCTGGGCTGCTTCGACATACAGCCTCGGACCAGCTTCAGCCGGGCCGTCGCTGCTACCTACACAGATTAAATGGAAGCAGGTAACCTTTTACTGCCCTGGTCAACTATATATTTTGAGAGTTTAGGTGAAGACGGACAACATCTATTTGGTCTTTTTGCAGATACTGATCAAACACGAACGCAGATGCTCTGATGCCCAACCAGTCGTGCATGCAATCTCCAGAATATGCACGGTACGTGTCTCATTGCCAGCCTTAAAAGAAATATCTGTTTATTTATTGACTCATAAATAAATCTGGTCATACACCCGTTTTTTAATCACTTTGAAAATCTCTACATTTAGAGCACAGACTATGAACACAGGATCCCTTCCTATGGGGATTGAACAATTTTTCATCCTGATGAAGGCTGTTCGAATCAGCGCATTTGTAAAACGCTCCAGAGGCTGAAACACAGATGTGTCGACAAACCAAAATACGTCCCGTCCCCTTTTCTCCATCTTTGTGGGCGTCCCCCAACATGGGGACGGTAACAGAACCTTTGACAGCTAAAAATTGAGCTTCCCCTTTAAATTTAGATTAGTGTGCAAGGTTGCAGCTTCGAGACTGGGAACGCCTGCCTGAGGCCCTGCCCTCCAGCTCCTCACCTCAGTCCCTTTTTCCACACGGACGGTGTTGGTCTTGGCAGCCAGCGCAGAAACTATTTCAGCTTTCCCCTTGCTCCCTGTTTTGTTTTTTCAATCTTACTTAACTTCCCTTCGGTTCCTCTCCCCCCCCCCCGGCACATGTCAGCCACAGGAGGATTCACGAGATGTGCCTCATGTGACACCACGTTCCCGGCCTCGGATCCCCATGCACTCAGTCTTGAGTGTTTGGAGCCTGCCCACCGCTGGGACGCATGTTCTGTTTGCAGCGCTGTTGGTCACAGGGCATTGAAGAATTGATTGTTGCGATGGAGAGCGATCTTCCACACTTCTCCTCCGCCCCACCTTTAGGACTTTGTCTCCAGGACCTTTTGTCAAGACAAGTTAGGCCCTCTGTTCAGCACGGCTCCACAGCGCAGCAACTCCTTCCCTGGGGTTCCCACGGATCGGGGTTCCTCAGATTCAAGTTCAGGCAGACCAGAGGCAAGAAGGCTACCAGCTTCCAAGCCAAGGGGCCCGAGTGATCTTCCAGGCGCTGCAGGGAGAAACCTGAATCTGCCCTGACTGCCGACTCCCCAGCTGAGGGGCTCAAGGGTCCTACTGGGCTGTCCTCGGAAGGGCAATCAAGTTTGTCCTTTTCTTCGACCCTAGGGGGTAAGCCCCTGACACCAGGAAGCAGTGGCGTCAAGGTTGGGGAATCCAACTCACCTGGCTCTGTTCCAGGACACCTGGAAGCCTCTTTTCAGCAACCCGTGGATTCTATCCATAGTTTCCTCAGGCTTCAGTTGGCCTCTTCCTTTGCCTCTACCATCGACTGCTCCTCCTCTTTGTCAGATCGGGTCACCAGCTCTTTTACGGGCGGACCTATCGCTCTTGGAGATGCAGGTGATGGAACCGGTTCCTCTTGTAGACAGGGGCTATCGGTACTATTCCAGGATGTTTGCGGTGCCCAAGAACAACCAGGCTGGCCTGAGGGTTGTCCTGGACCAGTCATTTCTAAATCTGTCTTTACCGCTGGAATGCTTCAAGATGATTAATCCTGCAGACATAGCCGAGTCCCTATGTGCAGGGGAATGGATGTGTTCCCTGGACCTCAAGGATGCGTACCTTCATGTACCCATCTACCAACCGCATCAGACGTTTCTATGGTTCACGATTATGTCGTACCACTTTCAATACAAGGTGCTGCCCTTCGGACTGGATGCAGCCCCTCAGGTCTTCACAAAGTTGATAACTGCAGTGGTGTGCCTTGTCTGCTTGTAGGGCCATCATCTGTTCCCTTATTTGGATGCCCCAAAGGGGTGGTACACTCCTACAAGAGATTGACGGATATCCTTCATCAGCTGGGGTTCTTCCTCAACCAGAGGAAGTCACACTTATACCCATCTCATTAACTGGTCTTCCTAGGGGTGCATTGGAATACTACCGTTCAGCGGGTGCTCCCTACGACCTCAAGACTTCTGTCCCTCTGCAAGGCAGTGGGGCACTTTCTGGCCAACTCGACCACCTTGGCATGGTGGTTCCAGCACATTCTGGGCCTGATGGCATCCTGCGTGCTCACCATGCAGCACGCTCGCCTCAAGATGAGGCGCCTCCAGCTCAGCCTGGCAGCCAGTTGGGATCAGGAGACGGGGTTTCAGTTGGAGAGGGTCCCAATACCACTGCTCCTACTGCCCGATCTTCACTGGTGGTTGATGGATAGCAATGTTTCTGTGGCAGCCCCCTTCACCAACCGGAGCCTACCTTGATGGGGATGATGGACACCTCCCTTTCGGGCTTGGGGCGCTACTCTGGAGGGCTATGTGATTCATGGAGCATCGTCCAGGATGGAAGCCATATTGCATATCACTTTGCTCAAGCTCAGGGCAGTGGGACTGGCCCCCAAGGTGTTTTTGCCTCATCAGGGACAGGTTGGTTCTGGTCAGGATGGACAATTCTACTACAATGTTTTACCTGAACAAACAGGGTGGCACCCGATCCCCCTCGCCCCAACCGTCAGTATGGAGGCGGTATCTATTTTGGAATGGGCCCTGATGGAGGGGGTTTGGATTTCAGCAGTCGACCTCCCGGGGACAGCAATGCAGAAGCGGTCCAGCTGAGCCGCTTGGGGTTCAACGCCTACGAGCGGTTATTGCACATCAACTGCTTGTTGCCCTTGTTCCAGCGCTGGGGGTTCACAGACCTGGATTTGTTTGCATCCCCTCTGAATTGGGCCCCAAGTTTGCTTCATAGGCAGGACGGGGTTGAGGGTCTCTGGGAGATGCCTTCCAGATCTGTTGACACGGCCACAGGCGTTGAGTTCCCAGCCACCCCTCTGCTCCAACTGACCCCTCGCAAGTTCTGGACTTCGGTGGGTTGCAGCTTCATCCTGATTGCCCCCCACTGGCCTATGAGACCCTGGATTTCGGATCAGCTGCAGTTGTGTTCACCTTCCGATCTCCAGCAGGGGGTTCCTGACACAGCCGGATGGGGCAGTGGAGCATGCGGAACTGGCCTAGCTGGCGGTGGGCGCCTGGTTCCTGACCATCTGAGGCTTCAACATGCTACATTTTCGGAAGACATCTGGGACATCATTCAGCCGACCAGGAGGCCCTCGACTCGGTCCCAGCATAAGAGTAAATGGACTAGGTTCTGCTATTGGGCTTGTGACAAGGGTCTGGACCCTGTCACCTGTCCTCTGGATGACGTACTGACTTTTTCAGCACTCCCGGCCCATTCTAGAGTTCAGGTGGATATTTGCTGCCCTTATTTGGTGGCCATTGGGGCTTACAAGAATTCCCCAGGGCATGTGTTTTCTGTTGCCAACCAGGTGGTTAAGGCCCACTTTAAGGGGTTGTCTAGACTTTTCCGCTGGTGCATAGGCCACACCGGTCTAGGACCTCATTGTGGTTCTGGCAGCTTTGCAGCGCAAGCCTTTTGAGCCGATGGCCTCTGTGGACATCCACTTGGTGACGCTGGTGAATCTCACCTCTGCGTGCAGGCTTTGTTGAACTGCAGGTGATGTCTTTGTGCAAGCCCTTCACTGCGTTTCACAACGACAAGGTCATTTTGGGCACTCACCCAACTTCTTGCACAAGGTGGACTCTCCATTTCATCTGAATCAGGAAATCTACCTTCCGGTGTTCTTCCCGAAGCCACAATCAGAGGCAGAGAGTGCTTCGTTGGATGGTCGTACGCAGCCATGGGCAGACCTGTTCCTGAGCGGATTCATGCCCATGCGGTCAGAGCCAAGGCCGTCGTGTTTCAGAGCCATGCTTCTTGTGATGTCATCAGCAAGGCGGCTTTTTGGGCCACTCCATCGGCCTTCTGTAAGCACTACTCAGTGAACACCAACACCATGCTGAATTTGGTCAGGCGGTTCTGAAGAGCCTTTTTGCTTCGTCCTAGATATGAAGCAGGTTATCACAGCTCCACCCTACGTTCTTGTTCGGTGGATTCAGCCACAAGGATGGACGAAAGAGGATGGGACGAATGAGTAATACATTTTACTCACCATAGTGACTAGAGTACTCATAGTCCTTAGGCCCCTTTCCTCCATATGTCCGTCCCACCCGCCTTCCCCTGCCAATATACCAATGGCTAATATCTAATAGGTGTAGCCAGGTATCGTCCAATGTGTTCAAAAGGGACTGTGGTGGGGCGCTGCAGAGTGGGGCCTCAGCGGGGAGTTCGCATGCCCGAGGTTGCGCCAGTGTGCGCTATACTAAATTTAAAGGGGAAACAACATTTTTCGCTGCCAAAGGTTGCGGTCTCATGCCCATGTTCGGTGATGCCCACAAGGATGGAGGAAAGGGGACTAAGGACTAGGAGTACTGAAGTCATTACGATGAGTAACTTTAATATACCAGTGGTGTCACATGTACAACCTAGGGAATCGGGGAAAATAGGCCCAACAAGCCCCTATCCAGTGATAGGGGGTATCATTTTGGATGATCAATCAATGTTTATTTTCGCACTGAGCACACATGTAATATACCACACTTTATATGCTTATGTTACAATGTTGATGTTGTTTTTGGGATTGTACCAATGATGGAACGTGTATTTTTGTATGAAATAAATTATATACGAGACAACACACACAGAGTGTTGGAATGGATGTATGTTAGACTGGGAATTGCCCTGTTCGATTGTATATTTATAAAGTATCGATGCCTGAAGTGAACAGGGAAAAGGCAGGTGCCCCCTGTGTAAAAAGATACATAAACAGCCTGACATCGAATTTCCGGTGCTGCCGTCTCCCCGCCTCACACCTGTTTCTCCGTCCAGCAGTTTGTTCTGCTAGTGTTATCAGCGTTGTCTCCACGCTGGTCCATGATCTCTGGACAGGGGAGACTTGACAATTGTTCCTGGCTCTGGGGATTCTCAGTGTCCCCTGTGACATTGGTTGCTGGTATTGCCTTAATAAGTGTTACAGTTATATGTATGCACACACTTTAAATCACCCCTGGTCTCTGTGTGTTCATTTCTCAAATGTAATCCCCACGGAGCATGCATTCTGCACAAGGCCGGGGCCTAATTACAGCCATTTCTTATCAATCTCAGACCCACACTTGGGTGTGTACCGCTCACGCGCCCGTACATTTGTTGTGCTGAAATGTATTTTGAAATATGGATCAGCAGAATTTGAATAATCCAAACCAATGTACAGCAGTAGTCAAAAGAACAGATGTCCAGATTGATAAGGAGGGAACCAAAAGAGGACAAAACAGTAGGGTATTAAAGGAGAGCATTTCAAAATATATGTTCGGCGGAGTAGGAAGGTGTAATATAGTGTTGGCAATAAGGACTTTTATGAGATTGCAGGGCACACACTGACTGCCAGTGCCCCTCAGCACAAGGTAATGACCCGAGCGAAGGGACGACTTTACTGTGGGTTTTGGGATTCACCAGACTGGTATGCCCTGCCACCGAGGTCGTTATAGCATTAGCATGTGTTTCAGTAAAAAAAACAAAAAAAAACAGGGAGCTGAGAAATGAAAATAATCTGTTAAAAGAAGACCGTCACATGCACTGAACCCTGAGTGTATGTGCACAGAGTAGGGGAGTGATGACGGATCAAGATGTCCGACACAAACAAGCGGAGGTCGCAGCTTTTGAGACTGTTAAGCTCCCTCAGAAGGTGAGGAGGCATGCTGATGGAGGGGTTGCATCAGTGTTTCCAGGTCAGAAGGAAACAAGTTGAATGCCCCTTCAAAACAAAACCAAAACAAGCTCACTACCAACCAAATAAGCTGAAAAAACAAGTGGACCTATAAAACACGGTGAATATATGATATGGTATTTATAAGGCACCTATAAACAATTGTTTTAAGGCGCAACGAGGCAAGAGTGCGGGGAACAAAGGGAAGAAAGAGACAACAATCTTACTAGGCCAGGTGACATTGGGCCTCATTACACGGTAGCCGGTAACCATGGCGCTATTAGCGCCTTGGTTGCCGCCAGTATTTTACCGTGTCCGCCTTGGTGGATGGCGGAATTACCGCCCTACTCCAAGGTGAGCGGGGCGGTAATTCCCCATTCACCAAGGCACTTCCCCATTCCCATTTTTGCCCCATAGGGCTCAATGGGAATGGGGAAGGCGCTAATTACGGTAACGCAAATTGCGGTACCGTAATTAGCACCAAGGTCCCTCAGCGGGCCCGGTAAAACCAGCCGCAAAGGGATCTCGTAGTAAGGCGGTAAGGGTGCCCTTACCGGTACCGGTAAACCCTAACTGCCTATCGTGTAATGAGGCCCATTGAGATTGTGCAAGTGCAGGGGATGGGTAAGGGGAAAGGTGTGGGGGAAAAGGGAGGGGGCAGTGCAGTGCATAGGATAAGCAGTCAAATAAATACAGACAATAAATAAAAGTGCGGCCAGTGCAAGGGTAAGTGCAGACATCAGGTTTCAAGTGCTGGAAGGGTGCTCTAGGGATACAGGAACAGTCCCCGAGTGCAAGGTTTGCCAGGGGGGCAGTGCAGGTGTGCAACTGGTGGGGAGGGACTTGGGCCAGAGATTAGAGGGTAGCCAGGTAACCAGTGCAGATTCAGTGTAAGCCAGGAGATCAGCAGGGGAGAGGAGGAGAGAAAGCAGAAGCAAAGAGGAAGGTCTTGAGGTATTCCGGAACCAGAGATGGTTCTCCTCAAGTTTCAGAGAGGCAGGGAGGCTGTTCCAGAGTGGGGCCCAATCAGAAGAAAGAGATCTACCGCTAACTCGTTGCTTGGAGAAGCGACTGACCCTGAGGGAGTTGGAGGCGGATGAGCGAAGAGCTCAAAAAAGTAGATATTTAGGAAGAGAGAGTTGAAGGTATTTAGGCCCCAGGCCCCAGAAGGCCTTGTAGACAATGCAGAGGGGTTTGAACTTAATCCTCGCAGCCACAGGGAGCCCGTGCAGAGATTTCAGTCCTGGAGAGATACGATCCCTGGGCTTACGACCAAGAACAAGTCTTGCAGCCCTGTTTTGGATGAGTTGCAGACGGCGGAGAGTGGAGTCAGGCAGGTTAAGATAGAGGCTGTTACAGTAGTCCAGCCCAGAGAGAACCAGAGCTCTGGAGACAATGAGCTTCTGGGGGAAGGAGAGGAAAGGAAGAATACCTCTGAGCAGGTGCAGCTGGTAGTGAGATTCCTTAGAGGTTGTATACAAAGTGTTCGAATGACAATTGTCCAAATGACAATTGACTTTCTGCACAATTGACCGAATTTAAACAGTCAATTAGGCTATATATGCGTGGGGAATCCCCTGCAAGCCCTCCCACCCAATCCAACCCCCCCACCTAATCCCCTTATATTATTATTACCCTAACCCAACCAATTATATATATAAAAATGACCACACGGTCAATTGTGCAGAAGGTCAATTCGGACCCCTGTAATTTGGTCAATTGTATCATTCGAACAATTGTACTCAAACAATTTGGGTAATACCTTCTTAGAGACGTCAGAGATCTGAGGAGAGAAGGGGAGTGTGGAGTCGAAGATGACCCGAAGGTTTTTAGCCTCACAGGTGGGAGCAGGAAGAGGGCAAAAAGAAGGTAGGTCATTGGCTCCCTCGAGAGTTGCTCCTCTGGTCCATTGCTCCTCTAGTGCTTGGCTCCCCAATGAATCACTCCCATCTGGTAATTTGCATTCCCTGATCCTTAGCTCCCAGACGAGTCACCCTCGCCTCGCCAGCCACTCCTCTGACCCTTGGCTCCCTAATGTCTCACTCTCCTCGGGTGCCTGGCTCCGTGGTGGGTCGCTCTTGACTGGTCTTCTGCTCATATGGCCCATCACCCTCATTGGCTCCCTTGTGTGTTGTTCCTTTGGCCCATCAATTCTCTGCTGCTTGGCATGCAGTGTGTGGTTAACTTTGTCAGCTGCTACTTGATTAAGCACAATGGAACATACACCACCTGAAGACATATGTCTATATTACATAAGCCTAAATTGCACGCTAACCAACTACAGATAACACTACTCTTCACGCTCCTTAAACACCACGTCAACAAATACCACAATCACACAAACAATGAAGATGGAGTGCACATTAGCCACTGCTCCAGACTACTCACAACACATATAAAAAGTATACACCACAGAAAAACATACCAAGCCCACGTCAGCACTGCAACAAAGAAGCCTTGTGATGCTTGTACTCCAGCCCCCATCCCACCTCTTGCACATTCTGAAACTACAAGAAACTGTAGAAATTATCTACTGTGTGATATACAAGACTCAATAACACAGCATAACATGGCATAGCAAAGAGGTTCTCTCATTCTCCTGTTGGGCAACTACTCTGGTGTTCCCACACAACCTTGGTGACTGGCAGCAATAGGGCAGGACATTAAATGTGTCCCTGCCAGCTGAGTCCTCTTTACTAGAAGATAATCCAAAGGGATAAACAGGACTGCAATGCCTTCTCGTCCATTTTCCCAGGAAACTTCAGAGCTCTGATCTTTTAATGACAAAATACACATATCTCATATTAATTCAACTTACAATGTGGAAACCGTTAGACAAACATGCTAAGCCAAAATAATAATGTTGTAGCTTAATTTTCCACACCCCAAAAAGGAAAACTACAAGTCCCTGAACGTAAATAATGTTACTTGGATACAGAGTGCATTTGCCACAAACCTTCACATGCAGTTATGCATCCATTTAAAACAACACCTTCTTTGCATGTCAGGCTCATTGGCTTCCCTTTAAAAAAGGATGCTTTATATTTTAGATGGAAAGCTTTTTGGTAAGGTAATGACCCTTTAGGGGGGTCTTTCAGACCAATATTGGCAAATGTGTAAACGTGTGTGAAAGAACGGCGTGTGGGTGATACGTGAGAGAAAGGAGTAATTGCAGGTCATTAAAGGCAAAGGCCACATGCAGCCAAGTCAAGCTGCCTGTGGCGTTGCATGATAATGGCAATCCAGAAATTCAGGGTGTCAGTTTCAGCAGTGATTGGCAGGACCGGGTACAGGGGGGTTGTTCTCTTTTCATGTGAAATGAGTACCTTGTGAATGAAGCCAGGCCGGGCAGGGCCGGTGGTAGTCAGCAATGAAGCTCAACAATAAGTGAACAGTGAAGGAGATAAGCGGATAAAAACAGTAACACGTGACCTGGAAAAATTATAAGAGACTTTTCGCAAAAACGAGCCCAAAGTCGCTTATAATAAGTGGACATGGCAACACTGGTTCGCCGCCGCAAATAAAGAAAGGACGTTGACAGCCACACACGAGAGTGGAGGAGCAGATGATGTGACACGACACAGTACGCTGAGCCTCCCATCAGGCTCGAAACGCGGGCGTAGACCACCAAACAAAGCCTGCATTCCAAGCCATCTCATTGGCTCGGCTGCACCTTCAGGGTGATAACTGGTGATAGATTTAGTTGTGAGGAGAGTTACCTGTACATATTTTTACAGTTAGCACAATCAATTGTGTGAATATAAATTGTTGATTGTAAAATTGCAGTTTTAAAAATGGCAATGTTTAACAAATACATATTGTTACTTACAAGCCATTTTGGATTCTTGTACTGCTCTCTCTATCTCCTAGACTCAATGCGTGCAGGCTTTTGCCCAGATACACAGATGCCAAACCTCCTGATCTACGCGGGGCACTCCTAATTCTGTTGACATAAAAGTTGCTATTTTTCACCGCCTCCCTCCTACAATAATTCTACAATAATTCTAGCCCCAATGTAATTGAATGAGGAAATTCAGTTCTCCTGATTTCTCTGTGAAAATCTCCCTCCCAGTTAGTGTAAAATGTTGCTGTGTATGAAGGTATACACCCCTACGCTACAAGAGAGTTTGGCGCAGTCGTACAGTCTAGGGTTAGAGATGTTAGGCCATACAAGCATAGATTCTCAAAAATGTTCATGTCTGAGCAATTACCTTTGGAAATTAAGAAGATCCATCCCTACAATTTTCCAATTTCCTCCTGGGGATGGAGCACGCATGCCAATGTACGCAACTTCTCTTCCAGACAAATCTTATCCACTTTGGGAACATTGGAGTCCAAAGTTAAGTGTGCCATTAATTAAACAAAACATGAATACCACTAAGGTACTGACTAGACCAGGGGTCCCAAAGTCTAGTCCTCGAGAGCCAGACTGCACCAGTCTTTCAAGATGGACTACTGAGAAATATTTGAATCTGAAATGACAGGGGAAGAAAAAAAGAAAGTTCTTTTTTCGAAAATAACTTTTGGTTTTGTCTCCCACAGACATTTCGGACTACCCGCTCCCACCATTCCCTTACTTACCTTCTTGCGGCACACAGCAAAGTGTGCCTCCGCAATCACCCTTCTACGCCGGTTCCCTTCATGCACACGGGAGGGAACCGGCACTGCAGAGTCCTCTTCTTTTTTTTTTGTTTGCTTGTCTCCAGTTTTCCTTTTTTTTGTAAGCGGGGGACATTCCTGCAGCCCCCAAACCTTGGAATGTCAATCAAGGAGAGCGGGAGACACCCCTGCAACCCCTGCTCCCCTTGCTTGATGTTAAGATGGATGTCTAAACTCTGACCTGGTGGGCAGAAGTTTAGGATGCCACCCTAATTTAGTGGACAAACCAGACCTATCTACTGTAGCTTGGCAGGTGGTCAAGACTAAGGGCCTCATTACACGGACGGCAGTGGACCAAGGTGCTATTAGCACCTTGGTCCATGCCGGTAAAATACCAGCACCGCCTTGGTGGAAAGGGGAATTACCGCCCTATTCCAAGGTTGGTGGGGCGGTAATTCCCCCTTCCCCCATTGCCCTTCCCCATTCCCATTTTTGCCTCATAGGGCATAATGGGAATGGGGAAGGTGCTAATTACGGCACCGCAAATTGCGGTACCGTAATTAGCTCCCTGGTCCCTTTGCGGGTTGGTTTTTAACGCCTGCAAAAAGCAGGCGTTAAAGTCTACAACCCGCAAAGGGACCTCGTAGTAAGGCGATAAGGGTTAATGGTCACCGGTACCATTAACGGTGACCGTTAACCCTTACCGCCGTCCGTGTAATGAGGCCCTAAGTCTCATGATGGGTAAGAGTGAACCAAAGGCCACAATGAGCACACAAAGTAAAACTCCACAGAATATTCTTAGACAGTGTATGTTAATGTGAGAAGGTATTTGTGTGTATCAAAAATACAATTTTTATAGGCCTTTAGGACTAAACACGAATAAACCACAGTAATAATAAAACAGTTACCAACACACACTTTTCACTATGCAACATATATACAAAATGTGTTTAGTCTAACGCAGATGAAAGGGGAGAAAATAACCACAACCTGCAACAGAAGAGGTACGTTCAACACAGATATCACATTAGGCAGTTCTTCAAAGTCAATCCCTACCTTATGCAGTCCAGCCCTAAGCAATGAGGTGCCTTATGCTCAAAATTACAGCAGTGCATTAACAACACGCAGTAACCGGAAAGCGGGTTCTCTTCTGGGAGCTCTAGCTGTATAGGAAGGGTGTTGAGGCGATGAAGAATAAAACCCTACTCCTTGAGGAAAGTCTACCCTTGCAGAAAGAGGGCCTTTTGGAGTTTGAGAATAGCTGGGGAGCGCAGGCTAACCCAGCTTAAGTGAGTTTCTTTTCAGGGAGTCTCGTTCGTAAAACAACTGGATGTGCCATGGGGCCACCAGTAAGTGATGCAAGTACTCAACAACCCTCGACAAAGTATGGGCCAAACTTTGCCAGTCTAGCCCAGTACGCCTGTAGGTTTCACCCCTGCAGATACAAGTCACTCTGGCTCTCGGCGGCTGCGGGACAATCGTCTGTAGCGGGAGAGTAGCCTTTTCTCAGCTCTCGAAGAAAGGAAAAGAATAGCTCTTGTGCAGCACGTCTCAGGACATGGTGGGGCAGGTCTGCAGACACTTCAGCAACAGTTATCACTTCGGGGTGACACAGGGACCGCAAATGCTCGCTGAGTGGCGCACTCTCATAAATCGTGACCCAGGGGAGCCAGGAAAGGGCCCAGGACCACAAGTTAGCGATGCCTAAAGTCTTAATTCTCAACTCGGGATGGCAGAATTCATGTACGATACCCCAGGTTCAAGCTGGTCAGTCCGCTGGATGGCCTAGGAATACTTCTTTGCAAGAGTAAGCAGGAAGTATCGAGGGTAATTGGTCCCACTACTCAAAAGGGTTGACGCGCCCTTCCAGGCCTTCTTGGTATGATACAAAAGCAGGGGTCTGATGGGACAACAGCGGAGTCAGGGTGCCAAACCTTCCAGCACGTCTCTGACGGTTCCACAAGTCTGCTCTTTCGTTCAGGATACTTGGGTCCTTCTGTAACTTGTTGTGAACTTCAGGTGATCGACCTGGAATGGAAGCAGAGCCCCTTCTCTTATCCAAGATTTGTTTTGCGCTTATATCTAGGATGGCCAATGGAGGATCTGCTCTCTTGCATCCACGCCAGGCCTGGGCCAATCGTGGCTCACAGTGGTTCCAGTCATTCAGGCCTACCAGACATACTGGCACCAGTAAGTGTAGATTAGGACCCGGCAGTCCCAAACGTCTTCCTGCGCACTAGCACACGTGACATGCACGAGCCTGCAGAAAATGTGGTTTTTGCAGGAGGCTACATGCCCAAATAAGGAATACCGGGTCTCTCGACATGGGGGAAGGCAAAGGGACAAAATGGCCATAGGTCAGAACAAAAGACTTTGTGACATACATTTTCAGCACTGGGTACTGCCAAACGCAGTAAACGCGGTATGGTCCATAACGTTATGGTCCATGAAAACGAAATAAAAATACTTTAAAAGTAAACTGCTGCCACCAGTTTGTCTTATGCACACTTGTACAAACATCAAAACATCCTTATAGGGTGGCTAGGGCCATAAAACAAAAGGACCCCAACACGCAGAGCTGTACGGTACTTGGCAGATATATAAAGTTACTAAGACATGGCAACATAGTGAAAGACGAAAGGAAACATGGTTTCCCAGTACTGGCAGCCTGAAGGACGTTTCAATTTCCCCATAACAAATGAGCAAAAGCCCAGAGGAGCGCAGCTGAAGGCTGTTCTCCACTGGTAAAAGTCATGTTAGGTAAGCCAAACAAAATCAAAATGTTTTGGTGATCCATAAATGAAGGGAAAATTGCACCTACGGGAAATCTTTCCTAACGATCAGCGTGTTGCACCTTTCATTTTTTTGTCTTTTTCGTTCCTTTCTTCGTATTCCTTTGAAGATTACCAGGTGCTACTTATATGACTGCCAGTTCTAATGGATTTTGGGGGATAGTCAGAAAAAAAATGATTTAATTCCACTCTTGAGGAGCGCCTGACTTTGAGACCCTTGATCCAAACATACAATAAGTACTATTCTCCATGTATGCAGCACACAGAGCCTGAATTACTTTTTTTTACAATCCCTTTTGTTGGTCTTCTGAAAATAGGGACAGCAATGAAAGTCATATCAATTTCCGAAATTATGCTGGAATACCTCTACATGCTGTTAAAGGAAGGAATTTCTTTTTTTTAAAACTTTAAGACACACATTTTAGTCTCTAAAGCCCGAATTGACCAATGCTTCTGGCCTCTGCGTCCGACTAGCAAAGCACTGCACACAAGTCACCTTTATCACAGAAAGCAACTTCATGCAGGTAGGGGGCTGGGGTCTGAGTGCAAGCACGTTGCAGCTCAGCCCCATTGCATGGCTAAGTGCTGGCCGCTTGACCAGCACAAAGACATGCCTTGGCCACCTAGAACTAACTGGGCACAGGACTGGGTCAGTTCTCGCCTGACAAGGGCGCAAGGCGTGCAGTGTAGGAGCTGAGGTGGCAATGGCCTGTCACCTGCGAGGCATGGTTTACATTTCCACCCCTACATCACAGGTGGAAGTGCATCAGAATTTCTATTTCAGATAAAGGAATGTAGCGAGAGGTCAGCAAAGAGCCCTGTTTGCTTTGACCGTGCACGTTTCTTGAGAACCGTCGCACACGCAAGCTTCGTGCATATTTCGTACTTGCCTAGGCAGTGGGTAAACGCAAGTAGTATAAAGGGAAGGGGAAAAAAAGCCTTTTACCAAAAATTCTTCCTTGGTTAGTATTCAAATCTTTCGTTGGTGCTCGGCTGATGTAAGATCCCATTCCGACACCATTGGCTGCTTAAAAGGTAGAGTACCGTGATGCACGTGAGCAAAGCTTTTCCAAGCACCCATTGTGTCACATAGTTGACATTTTTACTTCTTCGAGAAGGGCAGTGTTAGTCACTGCTATCGTCACAGTCCTCCGGAATGCACCTGGAGGATAGCGCAGGGGCAGATCTTTTGTCTTGGAAGCAAGACAAGCAGAGCCATGCAGGTTCAAATCCCTTATGTGTGTTATAAGGGATTAATGAATGTATTAATAGTATGGTATTTACAGAGGTGTATAACGGTACAGTTGCATAACTGAGTGCTTTACAGAGGTAACAACAGAAAAGATATACACCAGGGGCAGGGGGTAAGTAGGATACAGAGTGGCAGGGAGGAGAGGGGCAGATGGCATCTAGCGAGTCAGGTGGCGCGGGGGCAACATGATGGCCCAAGTGTTGATGAGGAAAATGTAATTCATTCTTTTTTTTCAATGGATGTTATTTTCATGGTTGCTGACAAATTGCAGACCTATCTCAATGTTGGTGTCTTGCCCCGATTTTTGGTTTTAAAAATCTGATCACTCTGTAAACCTGTCCAAATTTGGTGCCACCCCCATCCCAGTCCCCTATCCTCTGGACAAAGATTTTTTTGGTCCTAGGGCCTACAAAGCATTGAACTGGCTTAGATTTACTCAACGAGGTCAAGGAAGTTCACATCGAGGAAGAGGCAGGAAACAAGGAAAACTCACAATGAAACTTCCCATGATAACTCAGCCTCTTTAACAAGAAGAGCATATATATTAACACACTTGCCATTACACTTTTTGCAAATGTGTCAGTGGAAAATGTTCCAAACTCGTTTAATGTTATGGCCACTCATTATGGTGGTAAATCTGCCATATTACAAGTGGTGGGTGGTGGTGTTATACCCCATTGTGGAGTACGTTTGGGCTCCATTCGCGTTCCAAGTGTTTTCTCTGGGTGGTAATTCTGGCTGTAGAAAATCTTCAATTTTTTGGAACAAAATACCTTCAGCCAAGTGCTGTAGTTTTTCCTCAAACTTACCCGGACACTTGGGATAGTGCAGTGAAAATGGCAGTACTTCTGTTACAGGCATTCTTTTACCAAATCCCCCTAATCCAATTTCTGATGTAGCTAGCAATCTGCTTTTTATTGACCTGTCCTAGCAGAATGTGTAAACTAAACATGGCCTCACTTTTACTCACCACCAGTGATATACTGCATGACAACACCATAGGGGTCATTATGACCCTGGCGGTACCCGTGCCAGTAAATACCGGCACGGCTTCTGCCGGAGTCATGAATTTACCGGCACCCGGCAATGGGGACGTACCTGGGCATTACAGCCCCGGCGGACCCGGTACATCCTCATTGCCGGGTGCCGGTATTTATTACTCCCCATTCCCAGTTGAGTCCCATTGAACTCAATGGGAATGGGGCGGCCGGATGCACCTGCACCATTTAAAAATGGTGCCGGTGCATCCGTTGAGGTCTGCTCGCGGGTGCCGGTTCGCCCGCCAGGTCAGACCTGGGGGCCGGGAAGGCACGCGCTAGCAGAACTCTTAGTTTGCTGGTCCGGTAACAATGGTGTCGGTAGCTTACTGGCACCGTTGTTACCGGACCAGCAAACTTGTAATGAGGCCCCATGAATCCATTCAGACTTAGAAACAAATCACTGGGACATGTAGAAGTAGCACGGTTTGAAAATGTGTGGTCGTACTGAAAACTGTCCCTTGCTTTTTTCATGACCATAAATTAGGGTTTGAGCACTAGTCACAAATATCACTTATAACCAGGATACAAGATGCCAACAGCTAAGCGATAGTTCACTTGAGCGAAGCGTTTAAGCCTTTTGATAGGTTTGGTCTGTGGCATGACTAATCAGGAGATTTGACACCAGGCTGAGGAATTTGGAGGGCTAGTAGGTTTGAGGAGGTGGTGTGTACATGTCCACATTTCTTTCGGAGGAGCCGGCTTTCGGAGGCTCCGGCCTGAAGCTTTTTCATTAGGACTTAACAGATCAATAGGCCCAATGTCAGTTCATTGGAAAACTGTACACTCGCCTTCAAAACACATGAATTGCCAATTTTATTGAGAGAGCACAATAATGCTAACGGGCTGCTTCATGATTAGCAATACAAAGAGAGTACATATGCAGTGAGCATTGGGGCAGCCATTTTGACCTAAGCCATCTGATATACCTAACAACATAAAAATATCAGCATTTTTCTTTGGGGCATTAATTAATGCATATCTCCAAACAAATGTATGTTTCCAAACTATTAGAAGACCACTTCTTTAAGTCAATATTTTACTTAGGTTTTGGATTTTTAAAAACTATTATTTTTCCTTTTAGCAGCATTGCTGAGAGCATCAATGGAATAGTCAGCGTGCCTGCGTCAGATGGAACACACCGTCGAACACTTGCACAGCTAGCTTGCTGAATTCCAACTTAAAATAGTGGCCATGGGGAAACATGAGCCACAGCACCAAAACTGTGATGGCCCTTTCTTGGGTTTTCTCGGCATAACTGTTAGGGAAATGTGTCCACAGCTCTCTGCTGAAGAGTGTGAGAGCATCTATCCTAAGAGTAAAAGGTTTCAACCGCAAGTAGACCAAAATAACTATTCTTAGCAAACCCGGGAAACGTACCGGGACAGCGCTGTTGGGCGGCCTGGTGGGTGCCTGGAGAGGGAGAAGAGATTTTAAGGGGGGTATTCCGGTGCCGAGCAGCATGATGTTGCCATCAATGAATGCTGCTGTGTAGTGCCGGAGGTTCCCAGGATCCCATTGATCTCGGGTGAGAAAGAGCCATAGGCTGCTGCAATGATCAGGTAAGTAGGGAGGGGGTTTGGGGACAATCCAAAAAAAATAACAAGGGAAGGGAGGGTGGGGAGAAGATGATGGTGTAGGCGGGGAAAGCACCCTGTGGGTTCCATGGAACGTGGGCTGAGATTAGCGGTTTCAGTCCGCAATCCACGGAATCTGATTGGCTGCACTCCCCCACCCCCGGTCCTAATTAGTGAATGGGCTTAGTAGTTCTGCTAAAAAGTGAAGGCCTTTGGTATTCTCCCAGGCTGGCTGGATCTACTGCGCTAAGTAATGCACATACACAGTTATTGCTCAGGACAGCTTGCTGCCAGCTAAGCATTCTCTGGGCTGTTAGCTGGAGAAGACATAGGGCCTCATTACGAGTCAGTCGGTCCGGAAATAACGGTGGCGGCAAACCCACCGCCACCGTTGTTTCCAGACCGGCTGATCTCGAGTTCTGCAGGCAGGAGGCGTCATTCCCGCCAGGTCTGACCTGGCGGGTTTAACACCACCCACCTGCAGGCGGACGTGGAAACACCGGCACCATCACCAAAGGGTGCCGGTTTTTCCACCTCCCCATTCCCCTTGAGTCCTATTGGACTCAAGGGGAATGGGGATTTACTTAATTCCGCCTCTGGAATTACCGGGTCACCGGGGTTATAATGCCCTGGTGATTCCGGGAATCACGGAGGTTGGAATGGTAATATGAGTCCAGTGGTAACCTGCCAGTTTTTCCGGCTCGGTTAACCGCCGGACTTGTAAGGCCCATAGTAACGAAAGTGTGGGATGAGGGATTCAGGCTAATGTTGTCGGAAGCCTTGGAGGTTATTAAGAAATCAACCAGATGGAATGCCCCCGAAACAAGGGTTGATAAATGTATGCAAATTATTTTAGTAGAGGATACGCTAACATAACAATATTTTCATTTAAAAACAAGTTTTACAGATAATGTTGAGGGAGAGTGGAGAACAAGAATAATAGTATATGCGACCGGTCATTACAAAGGCTGCATATTACAAGGGCTGCATTTAAGGCTCATCTTAAAGACAAATGAACCGTAACAAGTTTCAGCCGTTGGGGTAAGGAATTCCTTAGTGCTGTTGCCTGAATTGAGGACGTTGGCCAGCATTAATGGCTGGATCAAGGAATTTCAAGATGATAAGCAGTTGTAGATCTACGCATATTAGTAGGGCAATACTTGTCTACGCCACTTATGTCCCCACACCCTGTTTTGAGCAAATTGGCCTGTTTGAGAATCTTGTTCTACATGTCCCTCACAATTCAATCCCAAAGTTTGTTTGCAGCTTTCTCTGCAACTAGTACAATTGTTGATCCATACTTATCTGTCACAGGACCCGATCGGATCCCCATGTGGACTGAAAACTTTCCCCCCAATCGCCCAGCTAATGAGGACGTCACTAAAAAAGAAGGGAAATGCATGGTGGAAGCATTGATCCAAGTCTCTCTGTCACAGGAGAAAAAAGTATCTAAAGTAAAGTCCACCAATAGTCCAGATAGCATTTCGAAGGTTAATCCAACTCAATCAAGTGTTCAGGACCAGGGTTGCAATCCAACATCCAGGTATCAATCCATAACAGTTCCGAATGAATGTTGGATCAGAGCATAGAGGCCAGGGACTCAGAGCCCCCGTAGGAAGACCTACCGAAAACAGAATCCATGTTAACGGCAGCAAACCGGAAAATCCTAAAATCCGCTCATATTGAAGAGAGCAAGCTTGTTGCCTGGGATTCGAAGCGGGACTCCATGCTGGTACAGATCGCCCGCGATGAGAGCATTGTTAGAGGGTCTTGAGGATGTGTTGAGCCATAAGATTCTACCGTGCAATATTGAATTACTACTTTTGAGACTGGGTAAGCATATCAGAACTGTGCAATCTGCTCCATGGTCAGAATGAGGACTTGACGGCCTGCTTAGAACATAGAACAAGTGCTGCTACGTTGAGGTTCCTCGGCTTGCCACAGTTAGAAGTTGAAGGGACTCTTCGAGATGCCATGATCTGTTTTTTGGAAATCACAAGCCTGGACGATCGAGCAGGGGGCAGTCAAAATCCTGAGAGCTGTGGGACTTACAACCAGAACTCCAGATGCACCAGCAGGACTGGGCATGGTGCCGGCTGAGCTGGCTCAACATTATAGTGTTTGGTAAATTGTGATCTTGTTGACTCAGTTAGTGATGGGAAAGTACTAAAATGGGATGTCGACGTGTATGTATTGATGCAGCTACTCTTGTGGGGATGACCTTGAAGGTTTAAAGAGTTGTATGTTACGGTGTTATGTTGTCTTCTTTCCAATAAACAGAATTGGGAATTAAAGAAAATGAAGACATCTTCATCATCCCATGACTCCCCACATTGGCAGAGAACATAACAAAATACAGTTTTCATTCCTGAAAACAAAACTAAAATAATTGCCTTTGTGAATGCTGTTTTTGCTTCAGTCACTAAATCTCATATCTTCACTTATTGTATTGGGCCTTCAATTGTGGTAGGATTGGGGCATTAGTGGGGGTTGAGAAGGTGAAGCCTGGATTGGCCTTACGCAGCAGCTTCCCTTCTAGTTTGCTCCTCTGCAGTGCACAGTGGTGACTGGTCCACAGAAGTGCTTTAGTACTTTGCATAGGGTGAGGAGGTGAGAGCCAGAGGTGGCAGAGGCATGGCAGCTGCCTCTGCCAGTTGCTGCTCTACAGCAGACAGTAGTGCTACGCCGGCATGCAGGAATTAACCCACTCTGTGGGGTAGGAAGGTGCTTTTCGGAATTAACCCACCCATGGCACCTGCCTATGTCAGCTGTTCATCTGCTGCGGAAGTGGCAGTAGGCGTACACAAAAGCATAGCATGCTCACGGGTGCAATGCCAGTGTCCTCCAGGTCTTCCTGAGAGGATGAGTGAGTCGGGCTTCTGCTCCTTCCAGGCTCTGTATTCCTACCCCTAGGCATCAATACTGACAATCATTTTAGATCATCTGACATTGTGGTAATGAATCATGTTAGCCTGTTCCCTAGTGGACAGTATCCATTCCACTCATGTTATCTTGCTGGTAACTGGCCCAGGTGACAACAGTGCTCAGACATAGTCACTTCCTCATCTTTGCGGACCAAGGCTTCATGTCTCTGTCCCAATTCCATTCACAACCAGATTTACAGATTCATAAAAGTTAACATGCAGTAGGAGTCCTCATGCCCATAATAGCAACAGGTGTAGTTTTCGCTGAATGATAACCGCTTTTACTTCTGTAGACTAAACTGTTCTGCCAACCCTTCGTATTAAGTATACTGGTGACAGTGAATGCTATATTTATTTTATCAAGCCGCCTAAATTATTCAAGCAACCACAACCCTTGAGAAACTGGGCTGTTGCGAACATTCTAAATAATGTAATTTGAGCAATAAACACCGCTGAGGAGAGCATGCCCAGTGGGCAGAAGCACTATAAACCAAACGCCTGGCTGAAATGGTTTATAGCTGTTGCCACAGAAGCGTTCTGTCCTTGATGCTAATAGCATTTTTTAGTTTGTTAACGAAAACTACAATGCAAGATGGCTGCCGTGGAAATGCCCAAGGAGCTATATAACGTCCCTTCCCCATTTGAATGGTTGCCACCAGCAAGGAGTCCGCGAGGAGAACAATGTCAGATGTCCCAGCTGGTGAGTGGCCCAGTGAAGTTGGAGGCAGGTAAGTGGTGAGAGAACAGGTGTGTGGGGAGGCATAGGGGGTAATGCTGCAGGAACTAAGGGGTGTAGCATGGCGGGCCCTGGGCAGTGTACAGAACACTTCAATGGCTCAGATTTCGGGTCCATACAGTGAGGTAAGATCTGAAGTCTCTGATATGCGAGGACCTGCACCCCCCAGGTGCTAACAGAAACATAAATACCACACAACCCACACCCCCATCCCATAGTGGCGGCCCTTTCTCAAGGGGTTTTACCCAGGCATCCCAATCTAAGTCCCAGCAGAGGCTCTTAGGAAACAAACCCACTCATTGGTGCGCCCAAGATTGCAAGGAAAAGCTCAACAGAATTTCTTATGACCAAAAGCCAATTCTGCTTTAAAGCGGCTCATTCGCCAGGACAGATCTATCTCAAAGATCCCTAAGTTGCGCACCAGGCACTTTTTGTGGTTTGCCAGTTCTATGTAATTGAAATGGCTTGAAAGTAAAATCGCTCCAAGGGTGGCCTTTTTAAACCGAACATCCATGAACTGTTCTAAGCAGTAGAAGCACGACCGTCCCCGTGTTCATCCAGGCACGGAGGGCTACGGGGGCTCCGATTAGCAGGAGATGGCGTTTCCACTGTAGGCACCGCGGGCAGCACTTGAAAGCATTCACTACCTTTTCAGGTGATAATGGCTTTCTCTCTTTTTTTCCGGCTTCCACCCCAGCTTCCCCCTCCTTTAATCACGCTCCAATGTTGACCCTTCCATCTAGAGCCACGCTTCCGCGAAACGGTTCTTTCCTCATATGCAGTATTTATGTCCTTAATGTCTGGGCAGGTCTTTGTCACGCCACGCCCCTCGTTCTCCCTTCCTCCGGGTTGTGCGCATAAGGGTCCTTGATGCCCCACTCAGGCAGTCTTACGTTTGAACTCAGAACTCCTCAAGAGTTTGGGCTCTTTTTGACAGTCTGCGATGTTCGCTTGACAATGTTTACAAGTGTATACCAAGTGACTAAATTGTGAAGTTTCACTCTCCATCACAAAGTCTGCTTAATTACTGGTAAAACGAGAAACAGCTGTGTGCTCTCGCGTGTGTTGAAATGTATGATTGACTTAATGTATACTCATAATGTACAGAGGACCTGTCATTATGGCTTTAGTACGATTCGATGGGTAACAATTAGACATTCTGTTGCGAAAATGAGTAAATATGACTTGGTAAACTCGCCTGTGCCTCGGCAACTGCTCACACGCATGCGTGGCGCGAGCTGCCACCGGACTGTGCTGCCCCCAAAAGGTAACGGATTTTGGCTACAGTTTGAAAGGAACTTTCAGTAGTCAAGCAAATGGTCTGCAACTTTTACTTACAGTAGGGGCAATATTGCCAACTTTTTTCAACATATTAAGTCGCAGGCAGCTTTGGGGGTCCTTTTGTTTCTGTGCCAGATTGGCATGGGTCAGTTAGGGAATAAGAAACAACTTGCAACTGTGCTGTGGAGGCGGCTTTGCCCAGGGACTCAGCAGTAGACACGCACTCTGCCTGCTCATCTGCCATTTTCCTTGGGTTTCTGCGTCTTCCCTTCACCTCCAACAAGCCCTCGACACTCTTCCCCCAGATTCCATCTGACTCCCACCCCTCGGAAGGTATTCCTACTACCTCGCTTTCTACCACAGCCTCCTCTCTGCTCCTCGTTGACTAGCGCTAGGAAATGGAAGAGGGAAAAGGCCATGGCAGCCATATTTATTGCAGTTTTTCTGTGAGATAATACAGTTTGTGCACTTAAAACTTACTGTGTTTGCTCACAAAAGAATAGCCCACAGAAGCCGGTCATTTACCCAGGGTGCTAATAGCAACAGTGCCATGGTCAGTGGGCTGTACAGGCTAATAACAAACAACTGCTCTCTTTAAGTACTTGCACTGCTCTGGGGCCTATGAACTTGAGCAGCAGGACATTACCACCCTGTACCGCATGCAAGCTCCTCATTATTATTGACGTATTATATGGCTCAATGTATTCTAGAAGGATATATGTGAGATGGTGACTTGGGCACTGAGCTCCTCCCTTTCAGGTCAGTTTTCACTTGTATTGTGTTTCAGACATTTCTAGAAAAGCAACATCTTTAAGGATGAAACCAGACTACCCTTCTCCCGACCCTCAAGAAAGTGTAAACGTCATGACAAATCCCCATTTTCATTTTCAACAGAACAGTTAACCTGGGATGAAAAAGCACAGCATTTTTATAGAAAAGTGAACATTGAATTCAGGCCTACATTATTTCTGCTTCCTAGGACTAAGGGTGTACCGAACTTCGGCTTTGAATAAATATTCGGCCGAATTTTGGCTGAAAAAAAGCTATTCGGCTCCGGCCGAATAGTTTCTTGCTATTCGGCTCCTGACGAATACTTTGACATTCTCATTTGAATACAATGCAACATGAACTCAGAAAAGGAAATATAGACTTCAGTTTGCAAAACTGAATAGAATTAGACCTGACAAAATGCTATCACACAGCTGAAAAATATCTTATATTGTAATATATTCTAATCTGCTCTTAGGGCATGTTTTGTTACAGATTCTTAGACAAAAATACTTTATACTTATCCTGTAACAATACATGAACATCTTTTCTTTTGGCAAGTGTTTTATATGCAATGTGCACTTTTTTCAGTTGGAAAAAATAAACTAGAAGACATGTTGATAGATCCTTTCAGTTCCTGTCATGTCACTTCCCATTGCGTACGTCATAGTCCCCCCTTTTCTTTTTTTAAGGACTTGAGTCCTGAGTTTAACATTATCTGTTTATTTTATCAGGAAATTATAAGTTGCATTTGTTTGTGTATTGGCGAGAAAGAGTGGCTAAGATAAGTGAAAAGTGAGCAGCATTTGTTTGGGTGGGGTGAATAGTTGTGAGATGGAGTTCACACATTTCAGATTTCCTCTTCACTTGTGTCCTGCATGAGCCGACATGAACCATTTTATACATTTCTATGTGAGCTGCAAAGAAGTTTCAAAACTCAACCACATTGAGTTTGCAACTGGAAAGAGAATGCAATGCATCTGATTCACAAAGGCAGTCGTTTTGCATTTGTGAAGCCTCCTACTTTAATTGGCACTGAATATGCAACAATCTTCTGTACATTTGGTCCTTTCATTTTGGTTAAATCTGCTTTATTTCTGGCTTTTATACTTTAAATAAAGATGCTACATTAATTACAATGAAGAGAAATAAAAGTATGGAATGCATTTAAAATGTTGATTTATTTGATTTTTTAATAAGTGTGTTTTGTGAAGTTTGGAACATGATTTATTAAATAAAGCAACTATTCGGCTTCATATTCGGCTTCGGCCGAATACGTGACAAACTATTCGGTATTCGGCCGAATACTAAATATGCTGTTCGGTACAGCCCTACCTAGGACTGAGAATTACCCTTTTATCATGAAACTTGCAGAAACCTTAAGAACAAATTATAAGGAGGAAAATGTGGAAATGAAAGTGACATCATATTGAACCCAGAAACAATGGAAAAAGCAAAAGGGCATTTTCTTTGACCCTCAACAACAGTGCTGAGGAGACGTGATCCCAAAATGAAACCAATGCTTGTGGGCTGGACTATAAACTTTATGACATAGTCCTTGCACCAAAAGGATCAAACGCTCTCTCAACACTACCCTGTTGGACTCCCTAGAACTACTCATCTCTACTGAAGAAATCATAGATGCCATCAAATCTCTCAAATCAGCTGCCCCGAGCCCTGACGGATTATCCGCAAATTTCTACAAAAAATATGCCAGAATTCTAGCACCTCAGATGTCGACCCTATTTAACTCTTTCCTTACCTCGAAGTCAACAACCGACTCCCGCTTCACCCCGCAAGCCACGGCCGGATTGCACCCAGACCTTCAGCCCAGCATTCCTCGGCACACAGTGAACCTACACCAGCACAGATCGCCTGGATCATATCTCACTGGGCCTGAAAAGCCGCAAACTTGCAGGTCGACACAGAGTCCTCATACCTCTCGGAAAACACACCAGAACAGCACCAACATCTTTAAGATGAGGAGAGGGGAGGATTGCCCGCCCGAATCATCAATAACAGCCCCCCGAACAACACTGAACGCGAGGGGCACCACCCGCCTAGCCGCGGCTTCATTCCCCTCTGCCTATAAGTCCACCGCACCTTCTCAGGCCATTGGGATCCTTCTTACTGCACGCCGAGGCCCGCCGCACTTACCCCCTGTGGTATACTAGCAATAATCCCACGCAGAAAGACCTGCCACAGTGACCCAGCAGCACCAAGATGTGAAGAAGCGGCAAGGCCTCTAGGCAAGCGGACATTGTCTCCCTATTAGCGAACACTACTATGGAGAGATCCAGAAAGGGGGACCTACCAGAAGATCCCCCCAACACCCCCATGTCTGCAGCACCGGCATCAACCCAGTGCCCATCCCAATCAGTCACTAAAGCCGACCTGCAAGACCTACTGTCAGCCTTGACTAAAGAAATCCAAAAAGCGCAGAAGAGGTCACTAAGAAAATTCACTCTCTAGACGGGCGGGTGGGAAAAGTAGAACACCGAACGGCCGAGCTTGATGCGGAGGTCTGTGACCAAAGATTTGAAATCAATTAGGACAGGGGCAGGATCGCGGCCTTATAGTCAAGATGCAACCTCCTAGAGGCAAAACAGGAGGACGCAGAGAACTGCTCTCGGAGGAATAACATCCGCTTATGAGGAATACCATCCTCCATCCCAGATGCAGAATTAAAAAGCTATGTCACAAATCTACTTAGATTTATAATTACACTTCCAGACAGCACACCCTTGGAGCTAGACCGGGTGCACAGAACCTCCCCAAGAAGGGAATGCACATTCCCACCGGATGTACTAGTTAGAATCCATTTCTTTCACATGAAAGAAGAAATTATGCGCGAGGCGAGGCACCAGATCACGTTCCAGGGCTCTGCAATCTCGCTCTATCAGGACCTAGCCGCCTCCACGCTCCAAAAGTGGAAAATCATGTGGCCTCTAACGGAATGGCTATGAGACAGAAAGATCCCGTATCAATGGGGTTTCCCGACCTCAGTCAAATTTAAATGGGAAGGAGCCCTGAGGCAAATTCACACGCCTAAAGAGGCGGATAAATTCATGGGCCTCAGAAAGTCTGACGGGGAGTCGGAATCAGAAGAACCGTCCCGACCCCCTCGGGAATAGCCTCCCACAGGAGAATGGTCAGAAGCCGGCAGAAGACGAAGACTCCGGTTTCCCCTAAGAAAGACAGCTTGCTGGGATGACCAACCTGGCAAGAACTTAGCCGAGTCCTGGCAATTCAATCTCGTGGGGAGAAAGCCTCCAGAGACATCAACTCTCATTCACGCCAACAGTGCGGGAGCAAGGATGAGCTCCAAAAGAATTCGGATCAGCGGCCCAGTTGGCCATCGTTAGGCGCCTGGGTGCCACCAGTTCCCCAGTGGCAGCAGGACAATGGTTCTACTACCAGTTCAAGTTGGGGGAGGAGGGGGTAAAGGAGAGATAAACTATCATGGCAGCCAACCTGGAGAGGAGCAATCCGAGCCCCACAGGTTCTGGCCTCACAGTCATCCTCACAGCATATCGCACCAGCAACTAAGCTTCCACAAGACCAACACAGCAAGCGATCGCCGCTAACAGACTCTTGGCCCAGGAGCGAGAGCAAGGCCAACGACACACCGAAGCCTAAATTGTATACCAATGGCCGATACAAGTGAAATAGTGATACTCACGTGGAATGTCCAAGGCCTCAACTCGCCAAGAAAGCGTAAATCAGTAGAACACAGACTGGGTCAGTTATCGGGCGACATCGTACTGCTCCAAGAAACTCACCTATTGCAGGAAGACGAATCCCGAGTGAGATTCAATAGACATAAACACAGAGCATACTTTGCCTCCTCCGGACAGAAGAAGAGAGGAGTTGCAATCCTATTAAGTGAGAAAGTCCCACTATCAAAAATCACCATAAAAAGAGACCCGGAAGGCTGCTTCCTCCTTCTAAAGGGCCTGTTTGAAGAACTTCCTATAACCATTGTCTCAGTTTACGGCCCCAATACATCTCAGGCCAACTTTATCGCAAAGCTAATTCAGACCATTCTAGCCTTCCGTGAAGGCCATCTGATCATAAGTGGTGATTTCAACTGCATGCCAAACCCACAATTAGATAAAACGCTGCCCCCTACGAACACAGACTTCGTGCAAGCACTAGCAATAGCCAAATTGCTAAGAGAAACTGAATCCGTCGATGCATGGAGGATATTCAATGGCACCGCAAGGGACTACACTCACTACTCATGTGTGCATAAAGGCTTTTCAAGAATTGATCTCATATTCCTATCGGGTGTCCTGTTCCCATGTCTTAAAAATGCAAAAATCCACACCTGTTTGTTATCGGACCACGCTCCAGTATCCGTGAATCTAGTTATCTCAGGTCAAAAACAGCCCGTTCAAAGGCATTGGAAACGTAACGACTCATTGCTATTAGATGAATGCATCCGAACAGAAACTGAAGAAACTATCTCCAATTATTTCAAAGAAAACACGACGGAGCATTCTTCCATCAACATTATCTGGGATGCCTTGAAAGCGGTCGTCAGAGGCACACTGATTAGTGCCGGGGCAGAACAGAGAAGAGTCTCGAACATCATGGCTGCCAAGCTGGAGGAAAAAGTCAAGCAATTAGAGAACAAACTGAAATCACACAACTCCAGGAAAACGGAGAGAGCCCTGAGGAAAGCGAAAACAGCGCTGGAGATGCATTACGCCTACCGCACAGCGAAAGCATTAGCATTTACAAAGCAATTCTACTACAGCTAAGGGAATAAAGCAAACAAGGTCCTAGCGCAAAAACTGAAAAAAGTCTGCACCCGAAACAACATTTTGAAACTAAGAAGGGAAGATGGACAAATGCTCTACTCAGATACAGAGAAAATCGAAGAACTATTGAAGCACCACAAATCAATCATGTCCGGACAACCCACGGCACTAGATAATCTAGCAGAATATCTAAGCACCATGCCCTCCCGGGACACTACCCTGTTGGACTCCCTAGAACTACCCATCTCTACTGAAGAAATCATAGACGCCATCAAATCTCTCAAATCAGCCGCCCCGGGCCCTGACGGATTATCCGCAAATTTCTACAAAAAATACGCCAGAATTATAGCACCTCAGATGTCGGCCCTATTTAACTCTTTTCTTACCTCGAAGTCAACAACCGACTCAATGGCTGAATCCATCACAATCCTGCTACACAAACCTGGAAAAGACCCCGAACTAGCTGCCTCGTACCGGCCTATCTCACTCCTAAATATCGACGGGAAGATTTTTGCCAAAGCACTGGCCAACAGACTGGCACCAGCCCTACCAACCCTAATTGATCAAGACCAAACGGGATTCATCCCTGGGAGAAGTACCCATGACAATATTAGAAGGACGATCAACATTATCGAGAGTGCCCACAAATCAAAGGTAGGAATGGCCGCCATATCCTTAGACGCACATAAGACCTTTGACCTGGTTGACTGGGGGTACATCCGGGCAGTCCTGACACACATGGGCTTTGGGCCGAACTTTACCACATGGGTAATGGCTATCATTCTCCCACCACACAGCTGCGGGTCAACGGCACAAGGTCTAGCAAAATCCACATATCCAGGGGCACTAGACAGGGTTGCCCACTCTCCCCCCTAATCGTTGCTCTCTCCATGGAGCCCTTTGCAGAAAGAATAAGGCAAAATACGAACATAAATGGGTTGTCCGTGGGAGGCCAGGAATATAAAATTGCACTGTACGCTGACGATGTTCTAATAACGGCAACAAACCTGGCATCGTCCCTGGGTGCTATATGGGATGAAATTTCAGAATTCGGGACTCTATCAGGGTTCAGGGTAAACCTATCCAAATCCGTAGCACTACCGGTGAATCGCTCTAGACAGGAAAAAGACACTCTCAGCCCCCTAATGCCAATCCCATGGTCATCAGGCCCAATCGACTATCTCGGGGTTCACATCCCCAATGACCCACTGCGCCTATATTCAAGCAACTTCCCGCAACTGATCAAAGATCTTCAAAAGGATCCCAAAAGGTGGAAGCCACAGGAAATATCATGGTTTGGCAGAATCACAGCCATCAAAATGAATCTGATCCCCAGAAGGCTATACCATTGCACCGCACTCCCAATCAACATCCCGGGTCCTGCCTTCGCAGCTCTGCAAAAGCAAATCCAAGCATTTGTATGGGGGGGGGAACCTCGTATAGCCAAACGAATAATGATGAGAGGAATTCCACAGGGAGGTCTGGGAGTACTGGATCTTGCTAGATACACCCTAGCAGCGCAACTCTCTCACGCCTTCACATGGGCCCAAGAAACAGATAGACCGAAGTGGACACACCTCGAAGAATCTTGGTGTCTGGTGGCACCATCATCCCTCCGACACCTTCCAACTGTAAAACCACAATCAAACAGCGGCCCGCTGCTGCCAACAATATTGACAGCCCGTTGCTGGAAGGAAACAGCCCGGAAATGGCACATCCGCGGCTCGCTAGGCCCCCTAACTCCCATCTGGAACAACCCTGATTTCTCCCCAGGTCTATCAGTTCATGGCTTCCAACCCTGGATGGCAGATGGCTTACATAAGACCAGTGAATTCCTGGAAGCAGGAGCACCTATCTCATTTGAAAGATGCAAAGAAAAATTCGGAGTGGGTGAAGGTGAGAGATTCCACTAAGCCCAAATCTGACACTGGATGTCCCACAGAGTAACCAGGGAGAAATGCTCCAGAGAATTAACAGTCTTGGAACTATCATTAACAACCCCTACAAGCAAAGGCAGAATTTCGACCCTGTATCGACTCCTAGACAGGGCAGACCCCTCGAAAAAGGAAAGATACATGATCGAATGGGAAAAGGATCTGGGAAAAGAAATTGAAGTCGAGGAATGGGGGAAAATCTGGGCCAGGCTACACAAAAGCTCACAATGCATTACAAACAGAGAAGGGGGCTATAAACTCTGCTACAGGTACTATATAATCCCTGCCCAAATCAACAAGGCCAACCCAACCATTCCCGGAACTTGTTGGCGTGGGTGCCCGACTACCGGATCACTGCTACACATGGTGTGGTCATGTCTGAAAGCGGAAATGTATTGGAAAGAGGTACTAAAACACATCGAGGAAATCTCGGGCCTCACAATCCCATGGGACCCTGGAATCGTCCTTCTTGGCAGCACAGGCGACGCAGCATTCCCAATATCAGGCCAAATCCCCAGACTATGCACGCATATACTCCTAGCAGCAAAAATAGCAATGGCCAGGGTGTGGAAAAATAAAGAGGGCACCTCCGTGGCACTTTGGTGGGCGAAATGCTGGGATATAGTGGTGGCCGAAAGAATCACTGCGATTCGGTCAGGCTCCTTGAATAGAGCTCTAAACATATGGGACCCATTCATGGACTACGCCGCCAGGTTCCCGGCCCTCACCAGGAGGCCTCCGTTAACAAGATGGCTCCAAAGCAGCCCGCTGTATTGAACCACGGCCTCACACCATAGCTATCCATCACCCCACAATCCGCTTGGTGAAAAAGGACAGGACAGACCATGGTCAGTAGTGGCCATTCTAACATTTTTGCTCCCTGCCCTCCGGCTCTCCCATGAGTCGCTTTTGCTAATTCATATTGAATGATTGCTGTTCTGCGATTGCTGTTGTGATATATGTATTGCCTATATGTAAATTTGTTGTTATGAAAAAAAAAAAGAAGTGATGTAACAATTTCCATTAGTCATGAGGAAGTGAGCCCAAGACCATCTAGCAATATACCGCAGGTTCACGCCTGCAATTGCGTAAGTAGCTCAGGTTACTCATTGATCCTGGAAGAGCGGGTGAAGTTGAATCTTTATCTCAAACCCTTGATGGCTAAGCTTGATGACCGTTCTTCAGTTGCTTTACAACCACCGGTTAATACGTTTAATATACACAAAAGAACCAGAACGTGCAGTGCAAATTATCTAAGCCTCTCTTGTGCCAATGGTGACCGGCACCCGGGATGGAACACCCTCGGTGGCGTTAATCGTCATCAGCTAAGCTTAATAATGAACGGACCAATACATGGTGTGGTGAAATCATCTGTCACATCAAATGTGTATTCCAAACTTCCCAAGAAGCCAGCTTCTGTGGCACATGGTGCGGAAAATGATGCTACTATTAGGTTAGCTTTTGACCATTATGCCTGCACCAATTCCCCCAGGATGGGCATGGTCAATGGCTTTTCCACTGGTAATCGTCTGGACCTAGGGGCACGGGATCAGCATAATGGGCCTTTTGTGACTGGGAGTAGGAGCAAAAGTAGCTCCAAAGAGGAGATCATCTATATGTACAATGTGCCGGGACTTTCTCCAGGCCAGTTTGAAGATGGGGATTCACTACAGAATAAACCCATTCATTGGATAAGACACATCAGTGGTTGGAGAGGACATCATTCACTGGACCAGGGTCCAGATGCCTATGGGTAATGTGGATTTTATTCATTTGATTTTGCGAAATGATTTCTTGGGCAATGAATCTCGCACATATCCTCTGAGAAGTTCCATGATAAGTCTAAGATCACGTTCTGCAAGCAACGAACATCAAGCTAGAGGTGAAGAGGTCTGTTTTGGCAAACCAACCAACGCAGTACAAACTCAGGGTTAGAAGGTGTCGAATACTACAGGCCCCATGGAGCCCCTTTAACATTGTATCTTTCCAGGATGTTAAAGGAACATTTATGGTATTGAAAAGCAAATGGTAGATCCGGATTGGAAAGGATTAATTCAAGGGTTTGACTGAGTATGTTTCCAAGAGGCTTGGGCAATTGATAAGTACGATATACAGGAGTATGCTTCCCATGTGATACCAACCTCTAAGGACAAAAAGGGTAGACCCGGGGAGGGGGTGTTGCTGACCTAGTTGACTCCTCAACTCAACTGGGCAGCAGTGCAACAGGATACCAAAACCCCAGATCTACAATGTATGAATATCACCACTTAGAAGGGTGATAAGATCAAGTTGTTTAATATCTATATAAGAACATTTGGGGACACTCCACTGAAATGTTTAACCATTATGGGTGACCTTTTGAAAACTCATGAAAAGCTCACTTCCTCAGGTGATCTTTTAATAGCATTGGGTGACTTCAACCTACAATTTGAACCACCAAGGATCTTGGATGATACTTGGGATGATCAAGATGCTGTATGGGGGATACCTAAGCAGATGAGTTTTAACCCTAAAAAGACTAATCGTCTGGCCATAGAGGCTCCACAAATCTTGTTTGATATTAATGTTAGGACATATAACGCTCATTGTAAGAGTGACCAACCTACAAGGATCACTTTTTATGTGCATAATGGCACAAGCTGAATAGATTACATTATGGTCAATGCAATGTTATGGAATCAGTTGGTTTCATTTGATATTATAGGTCGTCAAGAGAGTGACCACAAACCAAGCAGCTTGCACCGTCTCATCGCCAAATGATGCAAGGCCTGCAGAAAAAGTGCCCTTGAGAGCAGTAGAGCAATAGATATTGATATTCAAGGGTCAATCAAGGTAGATGCTGAGGTGGCCCTGGCTCGCAGAGCTCAACAGGGTTCCAGAGCTCTATCAGGTTGTTGAATGGCATGCTGCACAGATAAGTGGTCCCTTGACTGATGCACAACACAAAGTTTGTACCCTCTGTTTACTAAGTCCAATAGAGTGATCAAATATAATCAAGTGACTAGGCAGGGTTGGTTTGATAAGGACTGTCGAAAGTGGAAAGAAGCAATTTTGTCCTGCCTTAGGTATAATGGTAAAATCACTTAAGAGACCGAGTACTGTGTCAGCATTTGTGCTCTGAGCAGCCTAACAATAGTGACATGACAACCAGGCATCTCAAGGGTCATAAATGGCTCAGCTCTAATCCTCAAAGGACTGGCAATTTATGGCAGTTGGCAGGCCAATAGTACTGGAACTAATATTTAATATTTTATAGGAAAATAAGTACATTTGAAAATCTTGCATATCGGATTATATTTTCTTGACTATCTTTTGAAAGGAGTTTTCCAGCAATTTACCTTTAAACACATCTTCAGAGTGAAAACTCAGCTGAATGTAAGACAATATTTTTGTGGTGTTCTTTAAATTATGCGAATTATAAGCATGTAGATATTTTTGCACAGAAAAGTCGTATGTCAGTGATCCATAAATCCTAGTGTCTGTGCTCGCTAGGCAGATATCCTCGAAAAAGAATAGAATATTTGTGCAAAAGTATTGGAGAATAAAAATAAAAAATCTGCCACATGTACATCACATGTTGTTTTGAGATTAGACTATTATCATTTGATTCACCTGAGTGAGACCAATCTGGCAAACAAATTAGTGACTTAACCAATTTGTGGAACTTAATGTCGTAATTGTTTCATGTAAACAAGTCAAGATGATATCATATCACATGGTAGGGAAACTGGGTTAGAATGTTAATCCCACTGGACTGCCCTCTTCATTAATATGCCCAATTAGTACAAATGGAGGTGGGGAGGTTTTTTTAGTGTAATGTCACTTTTGGAACACTGTCCAGTCGCACATAGACTGACCCATTCAGATAAAGAAATTATAGGCACCACTAGAGTGAGAGTAGTTTCTAATCTATAAATTCTAGACACATAAACTGACTGACCTACTGGAAGACCTACTGACTGACTGATTAGAAGAATGGAGAGAAAAACAAACTTATAGCAAGAGAAAGGAGACTAGACAAGCTTGCTTTTCTTTAGGTTCATTTTGGATTGCTGGCAGACTACTGTGAGGGAGGCTTATATGAAGTTCAACCCCAGGCCTTTGTGACAAATCTGATACATTTGTCACTGATTCCCTGGAAGAAAGCCTCTCTTACGTGGCCAGGGAAAGGCAGAAGCTACCTGACTCTGACCCTGGGTGTGGCTATCTGCAGGAGAACCACGTGGCAGAGGACAAACCCCACGGAGACAGACAGCAACTAAGTCAAGATAACCCTTCCGTTATACCTTGCCGTGACAACCATGTAGCTTTGCAACATTCATACATGGCCTATTCTAATAAAGATGCTGATTTCACAGGTTTCTCGGACCCAAAAACTAACCCCCTTTCCCCTTTGGGGCCTGAGATGAGGAAGAGGGATGGAGTAATGAGGATGACTGGGCACAGTAAATCCATCCCACTTTCTAGTCATTGCAGACTGCAGAGAAAGTCTGGGACATTTAAAAGCAACACAGGTGAACATAATACAGGAGAACGAAAGAGCCAGAACCTGGAGAGGCACCTGACAATGGGTAGCCTAAACTGCCAAAGCCAGAGGAAGGTGATGGGGGAAGCAAACAATTTGCGGGATGCAAGACACTGGGGAAACACGAGGAATGCTAAATACCCCATCCATGACCGGTAAGCTCAGAGAGAGTGAGCAGGTTATCGGGGAGCGTCTAAGTGAATGCTGTATACCAGTTACTACGCTAGAGAGCCCAAGACTGAATGTTACCGATGCAGATTTATTTTTACGGAGCTAGCCTAAGGAAAGGTAGAGTGAACAATACAGATACCAACATTGTTAAAGGAATGAGTCTAAGTAAAGGCAAAATTATTATTACTGATAAAAACATTGTTGAAGGAATGAGCCAAAGTCAAGGCAGTGCAAGTATTACCAATACGAACATTGTTGAGTGAAAGAGCCTAAGTAAAGACAGTGCGAGTATTACCGCTGCAAATCCTGTTGAAAGAATGAGTATAAGTAAAGGCAGGGCAAGTATTTCTGACATGAACATTGTTGAGAGAAAGAACCTGACCGAAGACAGTGAAATCATTGCAAGTATTATCAGTGTTAAAGGCAAAAGTCTAGACAAAGGCGATGGAAGTAAGAAAGGGTTGCTGACCCGATATTGGAAAATTGTTGTAAGCTGGATAAAAGAGAAAGTGAAGAAAAGAGTGACGACGCCCTTGCAGGTCAGTGAACCATGCAACCAGTGAGTCTGGGACTCCCACCCAAGCAAGAAAGTGACAGCACCCTTGCAGGCGAGTAAATCAGGATTAACAAGGATAAAGGATGTAAAAGGGAAGGTTCATCCACCTTTTTCAGGAACAAGGAATGACACCCTGGCAGGAGAGTATGCCAGGGAAAGGAAGAAGTCTTGCGAGAGTTCAAGGGGTCAGCACCCTATGTGTGAAAGTGTGTATCAGATAAGGTGAGACTCATGCCCCTTTAATGATTCAAGATAACTATGCAAGAACTGTGAGAAAAAATTATCAAGATCATTAGAAGAAATCTAGGGGAAGGGAAGCACCTTTCTTGATGGAACTTTGTTTTCTCTCCGTGTGTGCACCTTAGAACTTTATTTGGAACTTCAAGAACAAGTGATACGTTTAAAGCTTAAATGAATCCCATTTTCAACTTGTACTTAGTTTAGAATGTAAGGGTCAGTTTAGGGTTTTGGACACAGGACTGAAGACTCTGTTTAATACCGCGAAACAGACATTCCTTAGTTTTGTTGAGGCAGGGAACCCCCTCATAGAGTTAGGAATAGCTAGGATTTCCCCAACCCCTCTTATTATTTTGACAATAAAAGTTTGTAACCAAAACGTAAGTTGCCACTGTATTCAAGGCTTACTAATGATCCCTTAAACCTTCCTCAGTGGAAAAGGAAGCAGACTGCCCCAATACAGAGGGAAAGAAACCAGGCTGTGGAGGAAAGCTGGCCCAACTAGCTAGCTGATGCCCACCTGTTACTAGAGGTAAATAATTGAACAAGTCCTTGAGAGGATACCCACCTGCTTTGAGACAGCCAAAAGAAATGTCCATGGGAGCCTTAAACGAAAATATAAGTCTGTGGTAGGTACATTCTAAAGGGGAATTGAGCAAATCCCAGCTCCACTATATATATAGCAATTGACTTTATTTACATCCTAGGAAATAAGTACATATTTTAGAAGTGTAAGTGATTCTGGAAGCTTTGGATTTGATCAAATAGACCCACATTGTATGCACATTGGGATATCCCTGAAACCCTTTATGTGCAATGGCCAAGTACTGACTGTCAGCCTAATATTATCTCACTTTCCACATGCCTAGGAAAGTAATGTAATTGAAGTCATTCCATGGTTGCATCGCTGAGAAGAGTCCTGTTACTGTCTCTGAACCACTTAAGAAAAAGCGGAAATGTGTTTTAACTGCTACCTGTTTTTCCCACTTTAAATTGCCCATTGAAGAATGACAAAGGTGCAATTCCTACACATTAATGCAATAGAAATTATCGCTTTTGTAGAATACCATGCCATAGTAAGAAAACATTTCAGGGCATTTTACAAGGGCATTAGACTGCATGCACCAATGCCCCCAGCATGCTCAGCCTTAAAAAAAAACACACACAGACACACACACACGCACACGCACACGCACACACACACTTCCATGTTCCCTCAATCAGTAATTCACATGTGCACCCAAAACATTCACGGTGCATTCTCACACGCTTATTGAGTCAGATGCACTCCCCCCCTCACATGCATGCACCCCTTTCAAATAACCTTTCTCACACACATACACTCAAACAAATACATGCGCGCAGAAATCATGTATATTCAACATTCCCTTTTTTATTTAAAAAACGTACCGCCACAGTGGTGATCTCCTTTTCAAGATGGGCTTTACCTTTCCTCCAGACGTTATCATGTTGGGGAAAGAGGGCCGGGTCATACCATTCACCCCTCTTCCTGCCTATTCGTGGATCAGGCAGGGGGCAGGGTCTGCATTCTGAGCCCGTCCACAGCCAGAGATAGACAGGCACAGAGAGGGGGGTGAAGAGGCCTTCAGTATCTTTTTTTGGCTTTTTATCTTTACTTTATGGATTTAGATGGTCCTGAAAAGTAAAGGGGGATCTGTCCTAAGCCCACCTATGGGTGGTCCACCCCTGCCGCTTATGCAGTCTAGGTTGTGAGCCCTGTATAAAGTAGATTGCACGTACATGTGCAACAGAAGGGTTATGTTCGTAAAGCACTCAGTTCTTGCAGTGGGCAATTTTGCTAAGGCACAGAGAAATAAGATGAAGAGCCCAAGAGCACAGGGTTCCAGTGATGTGGGGAAGAAGAGAGTGGTCTCCTGGATGCAAATTCTGCATTTATTTTCTTCTCCACTTCCAGTCAGAAAAGGAATGAGAAAGGCAGAGAAACTGGCCCACCGTGATGGCTGTCCACCGCTGATTATAATTTTTTTTTAAAAAACAGTGCCTATCACAGAGGGATCCACCAGGGACCCATTTTAGTGGTATTTTTGTAGTTTTTGTAGCATCAGGTGGAGGTACATCCTCCACTTTAATGCCACAAATCTGCAGAATTACTGCAGAGGAATGCTCGTGGTAATTCTGGCAAAATCCTGATGACTCCATGAATGGGGATTAACACTGCTTTGCCACCACTGTAATCTCGTGGTAAATCCACGGAACCGAATGGCAGTAACGATAGTTGATTTTGTCAGTAATTTGGTGGATTTACTGCCGGATTACCGCCAAACACGTGATGAGACCCTGTATGTTTTATTTCTGTTAATCTTCATCTGTCACCACCAAGTGGTGGATTTCTTATAAATGGGTCAGATTCCTGGAAATACTGCATATGGTAATTCCAGGAAAAATGTTGAGAGACTAACAAGATCACCATTTCCCCATATAGGACTGGTCCCCAAATCAACAGCTGAAGCAGATTTTCTCAATGGTATTACAATATCCAGAGGCTGATCCAGAGCTCATTGAATCCGACTGGTTAAAACATATGAGGAATCGGAAATCGTTGGCTATGTTGAAAATGGAGGCTTGGCTTGGGAACATAAGTAATCCTCTGCAGCCAAAAGAGTGAGATATCGCTCTCAAGATGAAAGCTGAGAGGCCTTGTCACAGATGCTGCAGCCATGTCCAAGGATGCCTGGCAGCAGTTCTTTGCTTCTCTGTGATTGGTAGATTCATTAGGGCTGTGCAAGATTATCTCCCTGTGCACTGCGTTAACACTAATTCACGTTGTTTATTCTAATTACACGGACTTCTCTCAAATCCCGTGCACGTGACATGCTCCTATCAATTCTTGACTTGTGATGCAGCTGTTTAGGTTAGGGAGCTCCCCAAATGCTGCATAACTTGACCTCACATGAACCATTGCAATGTATATGACTAAGCCTCCCTTTTTTTTTATTTTGAACTGATTTTTTTCTGATATAATTGGATTTCTTTTTTGCACCAATAAAAAGAGAAAATAAAACAATGTTGGGTCTTGACAACTGACACCCAAAGTAATGGCGTGCGCCTGCTTTCCTGGGATGCAAATCATTGGCTGACATGTTTCAGAAGTCCCCTGCCTGTCCACATGTCCAGTGTTTCTGCGGGAATGTAGCTGACAGAGACCAGTTGGCTTTGCTGTGGTGGTAGCTGCCCTGCTAAAGGGTACACGGCTTCAAGATTCACTGGGATGTTAGTGTTTCCTCCTCCCACCTTTTTCATCTAGTTTGTTTGTATTTATAAAGGCGGGTCTATTCTCCTTACGTTGTCATCGCCATGATTAAAGTGCTAGAATGTGGAGTATTGGCTATAGATGAAGGCCTTTAACTCTTTACTGTATTGTTTTAGGGAACACATTTTCCTGAAATGCCACAGAGTCATTTGTAACTTGCAGCATCTGCAAGCTATCTCCGGCAGCCGACCATCCGTCACATGTCTCTTCTCGTGTGTCCTTCCCAGCAGTCACCTGCCTTTGGTGCAGTGTTCTACGAGCTACAGTGATCGTGCTTTCCGACCATGTTGCTCTCCCTCTTTCTTTCATACCATCTCAATTAATGCTATGCAGTGCCATTGTATAGCCCACCATTTGAAGGATGTGCCAGAACAGCGTTCCCAAGACGCTAGATGTCATTCCAGCGGAAAAACGGACCCAGGTGTGAAAGTTGAGATAACATACGGGTCACAAAGCACTTTGTGAACTGGGCAGGGGAAATCAGAGGTCCACAGCTGCGCACCCACCGCAACAAAGTACTATACATACTCACCAGTATATTTTTAGTTTTGACTAGAAAGTGGTGCTTTAGCACCACCTATAAGTCGAAACTAATGCATTGAAGTACAGCTAGGGAGAGATGGTACATTAGGAGTTCTTGTAGATGTTGTTTGGTTGTTTATCCACCCATTGACTGCCCATGGCCATGCTAATCCCACGGTTCAAATTTGAGGGGATCTGGGGGCAATTTAGCTAGGGTGACCAGATTTTTTAAAAAAAATGGGACAGGACATAGAAGTAGGACTAAAGTAAACACAAATAAAATGGTAGTCCCACTTCTATGTCGCTGGCCTTTTGCGATAGTGGAGTGAGAGTGTGCTCAAAGGCACACTCTTCTCATTGGAGGAGAGCTGCTGGGGAGGGGAAGTGGGAAGAAATGGGGGTGTGAAAAGCATTCACGCCCCATTCACGTACAGGAAGAGACGCGCCAGGCCCGATTTTGGGATTTCGAAATTGGATGCCAGCAAAAACCAGCAACGTAGCCGCCCACCCTTCCAATACCGGGACAGAATTTATAACATTAAAAAACTCCCAGGACCCCAGGACAGAGGGCGATTTCTCGGGACTGTCCTTGGAAAATTGGGATGTCTGGTCACCCTAAATGTTGCTCCTGCTTGTAGACTAGAAGTGCCTGGTTAGCTTGACATCAACAGCTATGAGGAGCTATTTTTGGCTCCCCAGGCCAACTGATGCCAAACAAACACACCTATATGAATTTGCCTCAGCATTTGGGACAATGCATAAACATTAGGAAACATCTATATGACGTTTAAAGCTTAAAGCGTCATAAATAAGGGACACAATTATTATATTTTACCATCTTCTATGAATTTCGATTTGAAGACTGCTATGTACTAGCTCCTCACTCCCCAGTGGTAGCTCCTGGTCACTGGTTAATGCTAGATGCCCAGGAGCTGCTTTTAGCTACTACTTATCCAATCTTAATTTCAAACCCTATTTAAACCCCTATAGCCATTCCCACCCACTTCCTGCCCCTCTGTCACACAAAACACCCCCTCCTTGGATCTCTTTGAGCTAATTAGTAAGCCTTAAAATCAAACTTTGCACTCAAGGTTTTTTCCAAAGCATTCTTTGAGAGCTAATGGTTTAATTGATGCTGTAAGTGCAATACAAGTATAATAGAAATATCCTAACCAGGTCTGCCTTCAGCCACCTGATTAATAAGCACTCTGCATGTCCTTCACTTAAGTCCTGCTAAAAACAAGCATTAGCAAAGCCAACAGTTTTGGCTCGTGTATAGGTTCTAGGTAGGCATTTGCTAGCACTGCTATCATAGGCCCAGGTACTGCACCATTTTTGAAAATGCAACCCTTAATCGCCAGTTAGCACAATACTCTTAACTGCCGTCCCCTTTCCTCCATACTGCATGGGCATCCCTCGCAAGGGACGGGAGATGGAACCTTTTTCACCAGAAAAATCTTCTTCCCTTCTAAATTTGGAGGCGTGGCTCTGGGAGCGTGCGCTGCCCTGACTCCGCCCTCCGATGCCACACCTCAGTCCCCTTTTCCGCGCTGACGGGAACGGGCCGAAATCACCAGCGCTCCTGGGTTTGGCTTCGGCCATGTAATTCCCCGCACAGATTCTTCTCCTATGTCTTCTTTTGTCTTTTTGTTCAATAGGTACTTGGTCGTCAGACGCCACAGCTCCTCCGCGGCGCATGTCCACTTCGACAGGGTTCAGCAGGTGCCCATCCTGCAACTAGCGTTTTCCAACTTCAGACCCCCACGCCCTCTGCCTACGTTGCCTTGGCCCAGACCACAGTTGGCAAGCCTGTTCGGCGTGCGGCTCGCTGTCCACGAAAGCGCTGAAGAACAGACTAGCCAGGTGGAGGGAGCTCTTTCAGTGGTCCCCTTCTGAGGACCTCTACAAGTTAGTGAGATGTTCCAGGCCAGAGGTAGGGTCTATATTTTCATCTGCACCTCGCAAGGCAGACTCCTTCCTAGGGACTCTCATACGCGGGAGGGACCGGTCAGGTCCTTTTACCAACTTGCGCACCGAGGCTGTCACAGCTACCGGCCTTCAGGCTGAGGGGTCCTCGGATCCTCCCGGTGCCACGGTTGAGGGGCCGCTATGCTCTATTACCGGGCTTGCACCCGAGGGGCTCTGCCCTGTTACCAGCAGTACGTCCGAGGGGGCGCCTAGTTCTATCAACCCCCGGTTCGAGGTTGATACACCTACCGGGCACGTGCCCGAGGAGCGGGGCAAGTCGCGCACCTCACACATAAGAGACTTGGCAGAGGCTCGCAACAACGAGCCGAGCAACACGTCGCAACCACGTGGTAGGCAGCTCAACAAAATGGCCGACGGGCCAGAAAAGGACACCCGTTCGACGCCTCTGCAAGACTTCGGCGAAGAACGAGTATCGAGGGGGGACTGGCATCAACCAGGTATGTGGCCTACGGCCTACCCTTCTTATGCGCAAGACTGTTTTCCTTTGCGTCTGTATGTACAGGGTCGGCAGTGGCCTCAGTTGCCTCTAGTAACCCTTTCAGTGCCCTCCTCCTCTTCGGCCAGCGAGGACCGGATCTTTGAGAGGTTCCTCAGCCTCATGAAGTCTCCAGATATGGGGGCTATCATCAAGGACGCAGTCAGGGAAGTCCTTCCTGCTATGCTAGCGGCACCACAGATGCCTCCGCTGACACCTTTGGCCCTGGCGCAGCCGCCTCCTCTGGCTCCTCAGCCTACTCCACAGGCAGTTCCATACCAGCCTCCGCTTCTTCTTAAGCCTCCGGCGGTGGTCCCTGTGCCCCTGCCTCTGGCTCTGGATACTCCTCCTCCACAGGATCCCCCAGACCCTTTTGTCTTTTTGTTCAATAGGTAGTTGATCGTCAGACGCCACAGCTCCTCCACGGCGCATGTCCACTTCGACAGGGTTCAGCAGTTGCCCATCCTGCAACTAGCGTTTTCCAGCTTCAGACCCCCACGCCCTCTGCCTACGTTGCCTTGGCCCAGACCACAGTTGGCAAGCCTGTTCGGCGTGCGGCTCGCTGTCCACGAAAGCGCTGAAGAACAGACTTGCCAGGTGGAGGGAGCTCTTTCAGCGGTCCCCTTCTGAGGACCTCTACAAGTTCGTGAGATGTTCCAGGCCAGAGGTAGGGCCTATATTTTCATCTGCACCTCGCAAGGGAGACTCCTTCCTAGGGACTCTCCTACGCGGGAGGGACCGGTCAGGTCCTTTTACCAACTTGCGTACCGAGGCTGTCACAGCTACCGGCCTTCAGGCTGAGGGGTCCTCGGATCCTCCCGGTGCCATGGTTTAGGGGCCGCTATGCTCTATTACCGGGCTTGCACCAGAGGGGCTCTGCCCTGTTTCCGGCAGTACGTCCGAGGGGGCGCCTAGTTCTAACAACCCCTGGTTCGAGGTTGATACACATACCGGGCACATGCCCGAGGAGCGGGGCAAGTCGCGCACCTCACACATAAGAGACTTGGCAGAGGCTCGCAACAACGAGGCGAGCAACAGGTCGCAGCCACGTGGTAGGCAGCTCAACAAAATGGCTGACGGGCCAGAAAAGGACACCTGTTCGACGCCTCTGCAAGACTTTGGCGATCAACGAGTATCGAGGTGGGACTGGCATCAACCAGGTACGTGGCCTATGGCCTACCCTTCTTATGCGCAAGACTGTTTTCCTTTGTGTCTGTATGTACAGGGTCGGCAGTGGCCTCAGTTGCCTCTAGTAACCCTTTCAGTGTCCTCCTCCTCCTCTTCTTCGGCCAGCGAGGACCGGATCTTTGAGAGGTTCCTCGGCCTCATGAAGTCTCCAGATATGGGGGCTATCATCAAGGACGCAGTCAGTGAAGTCCTTCCCGCTATGCTAGTGGCACCACAGATGCCTCTGCTGACACCTCTGGCCCTGGCACAGCCGGCTCCTCAGCCTACTCCACAGGCAGTTCCATACCAGCCTCCGTCTCTTCCTCAGCCTCCAGCGGTGGTCCCCTGCCCCTGCCTCTGGCTCTGGATACTCCTCCTCCACAGGATCCCCCAGACCCTCAGGATACTGATGAGGAGGACGATCCTGACACACCATCATTGGCCAGGGCCTTCCACAAACGTATCGCAGGCCTGGCGGAATACCTTGGCCTCCCCGAGCCCCAGGTCGAACAGCCGGCAGAGGGCGTCCTCGCTGAGGTCCCCACAAGGCGCCCTTCTGCCAGAATGGGAATTCCACTGCAAACCGATGTAGTCTCCATCGCCAAGAAGGGTTGGCTCAAACCACACTCCGTCCAGCCAGTCATTCGCCGCCTGGACCAAGTACAGGCAGATGGAGGGGGATACACTCTTGCCCTCCTCCCATCCTCAGCCACACTCCTCGGTGATCGCTGCAGAATCACTGTACTCCAAACCTGAGTCGTCCTCGTCTTCTTCATCGATGGTGCTGTTAGGCAAGGAGGAGAAAACCTTGGAGGCATAGGGTAAGAAGCTGTATTCCAACGCTTCCTTGCACCTGCGACAGGCCAACGCAGATGCCATGCTGGCAGCCGCTAACCAGAGATTATGGTGGGAAATTGCTGACTTCCTCACGGAACCCCCCTCCCACAGCCAATTACGTTTCAAGGCGGGGCTAGCCGAGGCCAAGCTCATGGCGCAGGATATCATGGAGTCCACGCTAGCACACATCAATACCTCTGCATGTGCCATCTGTATTGCCACATACATGAGAAGGATGGCCTGGCTCCGGGCAACCAAGTTCAAACCGGATGTCCAGGAAGGGCAGTGTCTTCGAGGGCAGTGTCCTCTTCCACTCCTAGACAAGAAGAAGAATAGCTCTCAGAAGGCTAAGTCTTTATACATTCTGACAAAGGCCACGCCCACAGCTTACTCCTAGTCTCAGCAACGCTCGGATAAGGGTCGCTCATCTGGAGGCTTCTGTAGCTTCCAGGAACAGAGGTCTAGGCAGCCAGAACGCTCGCTGACCCCTAGTCGGCGTAAGCATCAAAAAGGGGGTGAGGGGTGGCAAGGGCTTTTTCCAGTCCCCCTCCTCCACCTCAGCAGGTAAAAAGTCATGACAGACCCACTCGGGTCCACGTGTCACGAGTTGGGGGCAGCTTGCTCTTGACGTACACTTCTGGCGACAGAACTTCACGGACCCCTGGATCCTGTCAGTAGTATCCTCGGGGTACCGTCTACCTATTCCTGCCTCTCCTCCCTCCTCTCCCCCGCTTCCGCAAGTCAGGACAGCAACTCCTTTGGCAGAGATTTGGTCGCTTGTCCTGAGCCAGGCCGTAGAGGAAGTCCCAGCCTCCAAGCGGGGCTCGGGCTTCTACTCCAGGATTTTCGCCATTCAGAAAAAGAACCAGGCTGGCCTAAGAGTTGTACTGGACCTTTCCACCCTCAACCTCTCCTTACCTCTCCAGAGGTTCAAGATGTAGATGCCAGCTTTCATTGCGAAGACACTATGCAGGGCAGACTGGATGTGCTCCCCGGATCTGAAGGACGCCTATCTGCACGTCCCGATCTGGCAACCCCATCGGTCTTTCCTCCGGTTCAGGATCATAGGATGCCATTTTCGGTACAAAGTCCTCCCTTTTGGCCTCAACTCGGCCCCCAGGGTCTTTCCCAGACTCGTGAATGTGGTGACAGCCCAAGGTGCTCAAGGACTCCATATATACCCCTAGCTAGACGACTGGCTCGTCAGAGCTACATCTCAGGAAGCAGTTCAACACTCCTCCCAGGCACTGATGAACACGCTACACGACCTGGGCTTTTCGCATAATCTCAAGGAGTCACAGCTGCAACCCACACAGTCGTTGACCTTCCTGGGCCTAATCTGGGACACGCGCTCCGAGAGGGTCTTCCCCTCGGAGGACAAGATCTCGGCCATCTGGAGAGCCACGTTCCACTTTCTCAGCCGAGGTGCTACTTTGGCTTGGTGGTGCTAGCATCTATTGGGCCTTTTTGCAGCAGTACTGCTGGCCGTCCCCCACACAAGACTCAGGATGAGAAGGATTCAGCTCCACTTCTCAGCGTCATGGAACCAGGAGAGGGGATCACAAGCCAAAATCATCAAGATCCCCACCTCTCTCCACCCGGACCTCACATGGTGGACCGAAGACTGCAACCTGCGGACGGGCAAGTCCTTCAGGTCCCCCGTTCCGCAGGTGACGATTACCACAGACTCCTCCCTCGAGGGCTGGGGAGCCACCCTGGAGTTTCTCTCAGTCCACGGCACATGGTCCTGTCAGGAACAAGATTACCACATCAATTGGCTGGAACTGAACGCCATCTGGTTAGCGCTCAGAGCCTTCCTCCCACATCTCAAGGGAAGGGTTGTCCTCATTCAGACAGACAACTCAACCAGTATGTACTACATCAACAAGCAAGGGGGGACCAGGTCCCCTGCCCTGTGCAGACTGGCGATCAACATGTGGTAATGGGCCTTGGAGAACAAGATCTTCCTCACGGCAGTCCACCTTCTGGGGGAAGCCAACCTGGAAGCGGACAGGCTCAGCAGGTTGGTAGCGGACAACTACGAGTGCAGCTGACGACCTCGTTGCACATAAGATCTTCCACAGGTGGGGCCTCCCCAGTTGGATCACGTTGCCACCGGGCACAAGAAGAAGTGCCTCCAGTTCACCTCTGGGCAGCGGCAGGGCTTGGGCACCCTGGGTGATGCCTTATGGATCCAGTGGAACGGCATGTCAGCCTACGCCTTCCCGCCCACTCCACTGATTCACCGAGTGCTTTGCAAGTTCAAGGAGTCTCACCAGCTCAACGTCATTCTGATAGCTCTGTGGTGGCCAGCCAGGCCATGGTTCTCGGAGCTGCTCAGCCTCTCGGAGGTCCCTCCAATCCACCTCTCGACAGGCTCAGCACATCTTCTGACACAACAGGGGGGCAGGGTCGTCCACCCCACCCCTCAGAAGCTGGCCCTCACAGCGTGGTTCCTGAGCAGTGACGCTCAGCCACCTCAACCTATCCCAGGCCAATCTGGAAATCATAGGGGGCTAGGAGCAGGGCTACCAGAGCTCAGTATAAAAGTAAATGGACCAGGTTCTGCCACTGGGCCCACTCCAAGGATATCGACCCGCTGGCTTGTTTACTGGATGACTACTGTCATTCTCGGCGCACCTCGACAACTCTGGCGTGCGACTCTGCATGCACCTGCCGCACATACCTCTCAGCCATTGGGGCCTACAGGAATTTGGAGGAAGGGGTCTTCTCCTCCGCCAACCCGATTGTCAGGAGACACCTGGCGGGACTCGCTAGACTCTACCCGCCCATCAGGAAGCCACACCCCATGTGGGATTTGAACCAAGTCTTGGACACCCTCGTGCACAAGCCTTTTGAGCCTATGGCGTCCGCGGACATCAGGCTAGTCACCATCAAGATGGCCCTACTAGTCGGCCTTACTTCGGTGCGCAGGGTCAGCGAGATCCAGGCCCTAGTCGCCTCAGAGCCGTACACTACCTTCCAAAAGGATAAGGTGGTCCTGCGGACCCATCTGGCATTTCTAACGAAAGTGCCATCAGCCTTTCACCTAAACGAGGAGATTGTCCTTCCCACATTCTTTGCTGACCCGAAGGACGAGCCTCAGAGAGGTCTGCACTGCCTAGATTTAAGGTGTGCCATGAAATTCTACCTGGACAGGACCAAGGGCTTCCGCAAGTCAGATGCCCTATTAATCACTTTTGGAGGCGCCAGGCCTGGCTATGAGGCCTCAAAAGCCTAAATTTCCTGCTGGATGATCTCGGCCATCAAGGAAGCGTGCAAGGGCCAGCATAGACCCCTTCCGGCGAACATTCAGGCCCACGCGGTCAGGGCCAAGGCAACGGCCATCACTTTTCAGCGCCATGTCCCCTGGCAGGTCATAAGCAGGGCGGCCACATGGGCCACTCCATCGGCTTTCTGCAAGCACTACTGTTTGGATGCCGGCTCCAGGTCGGATGCGGCTTTCGGACAGCCGGTTCTCTGGAACCTGTTTGCTTAAGGAGGGTCTCTTCTCCACCCTGGGGCTACATTCAGTTGTAATCACCCATGCAGTATGGAGGCAAGGGGACGGGCCGTAAGAGTAATTATAAGTTACTCACCGTAGTGACTAACATACTCTTAGCCCATAGTCCCCTTTCCTCCATACGTCTCACCTTCCTCTCCCCTAATAATCTGGTGTCATTAGGCAATGGTAAATCTATTGTTGACGTGTCTTTGGGGACTGAGGTGTGACGCCGGAGGGCGGAGTCAGGGCAGCGCATGCTCCTAGGGCCGCGCCTCTGCACGCCTCTAAATTTAGAACGGAAGAAGATTTTTCTGGTGAAAAAGGTTCCGTCTCCCATTCCTCGTGAGGGACGCCCATGCAGTATGGAGGAAAGGGGACTATGGACTAAGAGGATGTTAGTCACTACGGTGAGTAACCTATAATTTATGGCAATGCCTGGCAAATAACTTTCCCATAACTACACAAGCCAAAGCTGTTGCCATTGCCAATGTATGTTTATGTTTTAAGATGGCAGGAAATCTGCTCGATGATACGACGTCACTACTAGTGAACCGATGGAACCTGCGAATAAGCCTTAGGGCATTTGTGCTGTGCCCACATGGTAAAAATACATTCCTTTAGCAAAAGTAAGGCCTTGTAAGGTGACAATAATGAGGGGAAATGTCCTCTCATTGTCCGACACTAATTCTGAGATGTCTCATTGTGAATTATCCTTCATAGGAGATGAGCTTGCGATGGTGACCATGTCTATCCTTCAAGGAAAAGACAGGTAAGATCTTACATAGGGTGTGCAGTCGGGTGTTGCCGCACATGATGCAGAATGGTATATGGTTATTGGACAGCAAAGAATGAAGCAGAAAGAGGCAGTAGGTTGGTTATTGTATGCAATTTATGGACTAGCACAGCATTAAGTCATTGAGATGACCTTTCCTCTTATTATCCTTGATCGTTTCCAGCCACAAAATCTGAGCGGTGTGCCTTATCCAAATCCACAAAGCAAATCATAATCTTTTTTTTCACTACTTCTTATCTGATGCTCTGTGTACCACTGTCAAAGCAGATTATGTTTATAGTCATTTAAAGCAGATGAAGACATTTCCTTCCCTCACTCAGTAGGAACGTGGAAAAAAATTATTGTAAACTTAAAGAAAACACTGCTCCGAAAATATGAAAAAAAACAAAGACGTTAACATGAAAGAAGGATTAATTTTTAAGGAAAGGATACACCAAATGATTGAGTTGCATAATTGTTAACATAACACCAGCAACCTTTCTGATTGGAATTTGAGTCACAGCGAGTTTGAGCTTGGTTCCTATTCAAAAGAGCCAGTATGCGGCTCCGGTCCATCTTTAGGCGAGCGAGTTTGGACTGTTGCCAGGAATCTTCTTTCCAAAGATAGTCTTGGCAGAATGCAGCATCTAGACTCGTCTTAAGCCTAATCAAATGAGGGCAGAGGTATTATCGTGGGATAATGACCCGGCCCCAAGTTACTGTGTGTGAGAAAGCCTAGGGCTATAAGTTGGTGAACGGTCATTATCACACACAATGATGGCCCCTCCCTGGGTCTATAAGGTTGTTAGTCCATGGAGTTGTACAGCTAAAAATGAAAGTGAATGACTCTAGGCTCCTTTGCAAGTCAGAATGTGTGGAATTAGGTCTATATTGGAGATGATAGACTGCCTTATGAGATTTCTGACTGGCTAAGACGTCAAATACAGACAATAGTCCTTTTTACTCATTTTAACTGAGGTTGAACTTTGATGGTAACAGATACATGTACATATGTATGGAGACCTCAAAAATCATCTTTCATTCAACAAGTGGCACTGTAATCTTTTGAGTTTCTTGGCGCCTGCAGTTTGTACCCTGGGTGAAGATTGCGCGTGGCACACACACAGGGACATAAATCAGAGCTGCATTGCAGTTAATAACCTCTCTTACTTTAACCAGCGGTCTAGAGATTCTGTAATGGGCTCCCCTTTGGGAAGGAGATGTGGAAGCACATCCACGGGGTGTGAGATGCAACACACACGAAACCGAGGAACCGAAATCCAAGTAAGGGCCCAATTCATGGAGCGTTTAACAAACACGTTGAACCAGGCCTGGTTCACAGACCGGTGCAAAGAGTATTTTAGCAGTACAAAGTCACTTTTCACTGCAACGTCACTTTGCACTGCAACAGTACTCTTTTCACCGTGAATTAGGCTCATCTAACGCGGGTGCAAAGAGTTACTTTTCACTGCAAAAATACACTTTGCACTGCTCTGTGAATCACGCCCCGTTCAAGGTGTTTGTTGGCAGTTCAAAGTCACTTTATTAAGCGCTAAACGTTCCATGAATTAGGCCCTATGTGTTTCAGTATTTGTAAACCTGCACTCACATGCTGCTTTCACTCTTAATGTATACAATCATAATTATTGTATTGTGAGAACATCAACGAAAGATTACCCACACGTTGTTACTTTAAATGTTTTTATGCCATAGTCCCATAACTTCCTGAGCACGTGCTTTCCATCCAGCATTGTTTTAAATTGCATGCATTCAATGTGTGGCAACTCCGACTGTTATCGAACATCATTTGTTTGTTATAATGTCAGGGAGGAAACCTTCTTCCAAAAGCTCTGTAGAAATCTTCCTCGCCCTCTGGAGGGGATTTAGTTTAGGAAATGTATCATTCTAATATGAAATGCAATACCAAGATTGAAAATGTTGGCGACTGTTCTCGTATGCCAACTTGGTGGCTTGTGAGAACTATAGTAACTTGCACAGCCACAATTATTCACTGACGTTGGTTCATATCCCCCGTGCACTGAAACCTTAGGACAAGGCACTAGTTTGTGACAGCTGCATATTGATGGCACAACGGATTGCTCTCGAAGTCCCTGCACATAAATCCTGTTACTTTTGTCCCTGGATTCAATTCAAATATACAGTACAACTTAAATGATTTAACGACTGAAATGTCAGTATCACTGAAGCAACGAAATTGATTTAGGTAATTAATGGACTCACCCAGGGCGTTTGGAACAATTGAATCCCCGAGTTGAATGTATATATTGTGAAGTGTAATTACTCAGAAAGCTACGGAAATAACAGTCCTGACTTTTGCCTAACGAATGGATCCACAAACAATTCAAGCTCCCGGATCCCGTGCACAGCGGGCAAAGGATTTCCGCTTCAGTTTCTTTGAATTCGAGTACTCTGGTCCAAAACACGAAAAGACATATCGTGCACCCTAACAAGAACAGACGCCCTAAGGCTGGGATCTGCAAGCTTTAGCTCCCCCAATGATGGGACTGCTGCTCCCATCGGTCCTGTCCAGCATAGCTAAAGGTGAGGGATCATGGGAGTTGCTGTCCAAAACATCTGTAGAGCCGCAAGTTGTAAACCACTGTTTTAAGGGTTGATCAGGACGGCTGATGCTATTTAAATGCCCTTGGTGGAAAAGAAGGCTGCCACTGCAAAGAGTCAAGGATTCGTGTCCTACTTATGTTACATAACGTTGTGTCATTTCATCCACAGGCACATAGAAAATAAACAGTGGAACAGGCTTCACCCGACATTTCGCCATCATGGCTACTCGTGGGTTTTGCTAGCACCTGGTTCGCCACTTAAGGCACATTCCATAGTTTGAACGTGGTAGAATGATTCTCTGTCCATTTTACGGGCTCTATCCCAATTGCTTATGTGGGTCATTTTTTTTTCTGTGTACCTGCGTGAGATCTTGAAGAGACTTTATAATGGGCTAACAACACCGCAGTGGTGATATTCACTTTAAATCCTTGACCCGATTCATGGAAAAGGGCGCATAGATCCTGCAAAGCCACATGCTGAGAACGAACCTGCACGGCTCGTTGTACATAAGAAAATCTGCGTGGCACGCATATTCATGGAATTGTCCACGCAAAGTAATCCCATGCGCCAGTCGCTGCCGGAGCGCTAACTACACGCCCACACACAGCCATTCCAGCCATGGAAACAGACCTGTGCGCACTCCTCGCACACCTATATATGCACCCTGGAAAAACAGCCTGTTTACCCCCCCAACCAGGCCAGCACAGCAGGGGGGGTGCGTACGGTCCCCGTAACTATTCCCAGCAGCCCCTCAACATGCATATCATGCATGGCAAAAATCGCCATTTTCCCGTACACATGCATGCAAACTCCCATAAATGGTTCATGCACCACTCTACACTGCTTATGAGCACCCCCAAGTGCGATCAGAACCCTGACTGTGTGTTTGCACCCCTAAATCTAACACCCGGTCTAACCTCTGCATGGAGATTCCTATGCGCAAGTGTATGTATGCCTGCCTTTGGGTGGCGGATAGTTCGAGTGCATTGCGTGGCCATTTCCTTGATGAGAGGTTGCACGGACTGATCCATGAAAACCCTTGATTATACGCTTTTGTGGGCATGCGATGAGCTGCCTGTGGGCCGTCTGCTGTAATGCCCACCTTTCCCTTTGTTCTTCCCCATTTTGCGTGTTGCACCCCCAACTCTGGTCTATGCACAGGCCACGTACATGCTCTGCGAGGTGTCTCGCGCCGGTCACTCGGCCACTTGAAGAGATATGCCGAGCCTGTGTGAAATCTTCGCACAGTACGAAAAAGTCCCACACAGACAACTCCATTAATCGACACACTGAGTTGCGCACAGGGTTTGGTGCGCAATGTCCCGATTTACCCCGCAAATAATTCCATGAATCAGGGCTATAGTGTAAAATTGGTGGTGTGCGCCTTCTTACTTAGGTGTGGTGGGCTAGTGTCTTTGCTTATTGAGATTCGATAACGTTTTGATGTCAAGTCATAGCCTCTCTTGATTCCAACGTAAGTTCACTATGCGATTATGCTACATTTTTATACAGTGCCAAATCACCACCATAGTAGTCATAGAGTGTCTAGCCTTGTCCAGAAAAGCACATATTACGCCCTCAGCAGGGGTTTTCAGAGCATAGTCTGAGAGGAAAGTAGAAAGGGGAGGGAGTAGAAGGAAAATAAAAGGGTAACATATAAAGAACAAAAAGGAAAATACATGAGATAGAAGGTAGAATTAACCGTGGCAATGATTGTGAAAACTTGTGTGCATGATGCTCCAAAATCCTGGAACTAAATAATTGAGCATAAAGTGAAGGGCAAGTTCAAAGGTGGCTTGGTATTAGGGAAAATATACATAAGGGCAGGTTTAATATGGACTATTATGAATTGCAGTGTAGTGTATTGTGTACCTGCGTGATGAATTCCCCTTGAAGCGTGGCTGCTTTTGTTGACTGAGAAGGCACTTGATGTCCCAGGATGTCCCAGACTAAACAAATACCAGCCTAGTAATACTGGGACTGAAAAGCCAGGACCGGGCACGTGCAGGATAGACTGTATAATACATGAACGTGAGCAGGAACATGGAGAAAAGATGGATGGAAGGACATCCTGTTTTTCGGGATGTGGTGCAAGCCTTTGCACCCTAATTGTATGGAGAGTTATGTGGCCTCATTATGTGGATCTTGTAGGGAGCCCCGTGCTAGCACTGACAAAAGAGTACCTGAATGAGGGTTGGGATTCTCCTCCCTGGACCTGTGAGGCTTACACAATGCTGCAAAGGTGGGAGATAATCGCTCTGAGAGACATTCTCCCTTCCTTCTAGTGATAAGTAAAATGAAATAGGGATAGGGGGAAACTCTGAGTGCGGCTAGGCGTATAATAATGATATATTGTAATTGTAACTGGTTATTTATAACACGATTAATACCCAGAGGTTTCTAAGTGCGGACCAGGGGTTTGAACCTATGTTGATCTGCGTCGTCTTGCACGTTGCCCTGAGACCTGGTACAATTGGCTCATCAAATTCAAATGTTAAGTTGGATACTCAAGAAGGTCGATAGTTAACAAGCCCCTAATTAGTGGAGTTTAATGTGTTTTCCAAAACTGGCTTACACTTCTGACTTTCATAGCGATACAATTCCTGTGGAAGAAACTCATAAGCCCCTCATTGGCATGATGGGATGGAATTCTTAAAATGTCCCCCATCACTTGATAACCCTTATGCAAGTCCTACTCCCTTAAAACTAGTAACCTGCAGTCCCATCCTTGAACAAGCCTAAAAGTCAAGTGCCTACCATATAATGCTCATCCTCTAACATATAATGCTGCAATAAGGAAGGCGTGAGCTGCACACTGTCATGAGGTCGAATGGGCCAGAATAGCAATCTTTTGGGTTGCACAGATACCAGGGTTAAAGTTAGTCGTCTCTCGGAAGGCTCTCCTGGTCTGTCCCCTGCATCACTCAGTCTCTTGTATCTAGTCAAGGTCCTCCATCAGCGGGCAGATAGGTTGCACTTTGGTCTGCTGTACACAGTTGATGGTGATACTGCTTCCAGCGCTCCCCTCCGCTAAACTTGGAAGACCATAAATTAGGCCCCCAATCTTGACGAAAGGTAAGGCTGCATTGGAAGCTTAACATTTTGGGGTCTAGGTGCCTAATCACCTCTCTACCCAGGGGACGCACATGTTCATTCTCCTCCTAAGTGCCCCAACATAGGCTCAATTATTTTGGGACCTTCTTCTGGTGTCTCCCCTTACTTGAAGGTAACTAACTCGTGTCATGCCTCCTTGTCACTTCAACATGTGCTCATTCCTCCTCCCATCTCACTTATGTAACGGTGGACATGGGGTATGGGTTTCCCTTATGTCCCTCTTCTTGCTTCTTCATGTCTCTCCCAGACCACACTTTTTCTGTGGTGACTCCTTCTCTTGATTCCTCAGTTGGTCCTATTGCTCCCATCTCCTCCTCTTCTCTTCTAGTCACTAATTCTCCACTGCTCCTCCCCATCTCTCTCCAACGCCGCCTTTCTTCTTGCTGCCACCTCCAACCTCCTCTTATCCTCTAGTTTCTCCTGCCTCCTACAATCTCACACTGTTTCCTACTCCAAAATCCCACACAAACCATTCCCCTCTACTGAGTTTTATAGACAGGTGACCCTCTCCAGAGGCAGGACCTTCTATAAGGCTTTGCATATGGGGGTTGTTATTAGTAATCAACTCTGATAGGCTATGACTAAATTGGTTTTCACTTTGAATTGTTTTAGTTCTAATGGACCGAGCCAAGGAAAGGTTGGTCCACCATCCTAGTTCCCACTTGCTTTTCAGACATGTGTGCTGGAAACTGGCCTCCTCACGGAGCAAGGGAAGTTCAGTCTGTCGACAGTGCCCCTCTCCCATGACCTGAAACAACCCAGTGATTCTCAGTACGAGTTGCAATGTGGGTTATTATGCAGATTCTGTGGTCTTTTGATACCGAAATAAATTCATTACTGCTAGTACATAATTGGTGGTTCTTGTTTTTAACATTGAAGGCATAGTTGGGCCTGGAGCAAGGTCCTTCCCCAACAGTGTGGAGTTTGTGTTGCTCCTACTCGGGACTGGCTATGAAAATTAAGCTTGGAAATGTTAACATTGTAGTCTTTCCTCCTTTGCCTTCAAACCTGGAGTGCTTCAGGCCGCTGGCAGCCTTCACGCTGAACCTCGGGGCATCCGTGGTTTTCTATTCATGTGAGCTGTACATATGATACATCTCAGATCAAGAACAATGGTTTTCCTTTTTTGAGTGTCTGAAAAATATGGGAGAGCAAGTCTTGTGAAGGCCTAATGGGGACATTGTTCTTAGCAAGCATGATTATGTTCGCCGCTCTGAATCCTGCAGGATGAGAGAGTCTGGAAAAACACCCTCTACATTGTTATGAAGTGAAGAAGTTACTTTCTGAGGAAATACTAGTCTTTGCGGTTTTGAGATGGCTTGTGGAGCCGGGCGCAGGCAGGGGCAAACAAGCAGTTGTCCACCCAGTTGTGCAGTATAGGGGATTATACGCACCTTGACCTCATCGCACTACATGATATTGGGTCCCTTTCACTGCTAATACACAACCAGGCTCGGACTGGCAGGGCAATGATAAAAGGGCCTGTCCCACTGGCCAACATTGAATGGCTTTGTGGGTCAGTGCGGGCCGGTGTGCAGATGCTGGTAGTTTTGACCAATTTTATTTCTTTATTCATATAAAGGAGAAACAAGGCCCTTTTGATCACAAAAGAACATACAATAGGTAAGAAATCAAATTTGATGGAAAGCTTCTCACAACGGTGTGAGTTTGAGGGACATTCTGAACAGGTTGTGGACGGGAGTAAATGGAACAGTCACCGGAGGCAAGTGCAGGTAGGCAGTATGCCAGCTGTGCTCTGGATCTGACCATGATGGGTGAAGTGCTAGAATGGAGGCCGAGGAAGTGAGAGATAAAGGCAGGTTAGATGTGAGGGGAAACATGTTAGCTAGCAGGCAGATGAGCGGTAGGTTATGCGGGTAACTTGGAGGCCAGGAGGTAGGTTTTTAGTTTGGTGTTGAACAAATGTGTGCGGACTGTCTCTCAGATATCCGGAGGAAGAGAATACCATGCAAGTGGAGCAAGAAGAGAGAAAGAGTGGAAGCCAGAGGAAGCACAGGGAGGGCAGGGGGCCACAAGGATATTCCAAGAGTCAGAGCAGAGATTACGAGAAGGCTTATATAGTTGGATATTACTAGCCTGGTGTGCTTTAACATGCATCGGCCGCCACAAAAGTTCTCAAAATTCACTCCCAGGCAACACTCTTAACAGTTTGTCGCAAAAAGTTGCAAACAGTGCTTCGGAAAGGCGGTCACTTGTCTTTGGTGCCCGGGTCTCATTTTTGTCGCAGTCAGTGCCTGGGCGCACACGCCACTGACACGTCGGTTCACAACCTCCCCGCGGGGCCCAGCGTTAGGTTCTGGAATATCGAGCTTCCTGCTCCTGGCCGGGATTTATTAGCAAATTATCTGTTTGCAGTGCACGTTCCTAACACAGCGCTCTTGAGCGGGGTTCTGCGCGTGTTGACACCCAGGACGCAAGCCGGGACAAATGCAGGCTTTGTGAAAACACAAAACAAGATTGATGGGCATTTTTAAAACCTTGCCAGGCAGCGTTTCTGACGAGGCGAAAGATAATACAGCCAATTATTATTTAACAGAGATAAATTTTTCCCTGAGCGCTGAGAGAAGAAAAAAAAAAGAAGAAACTGTTCTACAATTGATAAGATTGGAAGTCATTGGCTAAAAATTAAAAACCTGGCTGGCTTACAATGTAATTAATTTCAAATATGAGGGTGTCATTTTGTTCTGCCGATTTCTGCAAGCTACAACAAGACATTCTGCGGCACGTGGCAGGAACAACCGAGTGCTGTATGCAAAAGGGAGGGGCGCGGGTAAGGGTCTGCTCGCTCTGACATTGAGGCTCGTTCGGCTGTTCAATTAACATGATATCCCAACACGAAATTCATAGCAGGAGAAAAAAATCAATTTGAGTCTTACAAGCTGCAGATTTCTTTTAATAAATGCATATTTAAGCAATAAAAAAGTAAGCTCCCATTCAGAAAGAGATGTGCAGGTCACTAACGGAGACAGCAGAGCATAAAAGCGTTTTAGATGACGAGCATAAAATGTCTTACATAAAATATATTACCCTAGAGACTTTTCTTTGATGCCGGATGTTAGTTCAAGCATTTAATGGAATAGCTTTATAACCAGTCACGTTTTCTCTTGTTAGGAGAGAAAAAAACCCAGCACCTGTGTTTGAGTTGACATCATGACTTTGGGTTTGCTCAAGCATAATCCTGCCTGTTCGCCATGCCTGCTGGCTGGGGGCAACAGCAGGTGTTGGATTGAAAGCGGGTGCTCAGAACATATTGTTGCATTAATTTTTCAGCGCACCCGGGGGTTGCTCAAGTGCAGCAGAGCTCATGAAATGGAATCGCTTCTCATGGGAGGGGACATTTTCTTTCACAAGATCAGAATCGGGCAGTCTCTGTAGGCCGTGTGTCCGTCCTGTTGGGTGGGAACTTGTGGCTAGTAGCTACGGATCACATCCTTCACAAGACATTGCGCCAGAATGATCCAACGTTCCTCTGGAAGCAGCGCAGAACTCTTGTCGAAAGTGACCACAGTAATCCATTCTAGTAGAGTGGCCTGGGAAATTACGCAAAGCGCAATTCTGTTTCACCGCAACACCTGCACTCAAGTTAAGATGTATGTGTTATAGTGGACCAAAATCTGAGGGTATCCATTGCTATGGGATGGGGAACGTCGAAAACTAGGCAACTCATAGGTACCCAGAGGCTATCCTTAGGGTGGGGTATAACCTTCAGAGATGCCAAGAGGTACACATCAGGGATCACGCCCTGTGCCACACAGAGGTCAGCCCAGCACTCAGAATCTCCTTTTTAGCTGCAACATTTGCACCCACATTTCAAAAGCTCTTGCAAGTTTTTGTTCTGGAAATATGCGCAGACCAAGGCCTTAGCTTGTTTGGAGCTGAATCTACCGGTTGCTGTATCTGTCTTTACAATCAGATGGCAGTATAAAGAGGGCCTCCCCTTAGATTCCGTCTGTGGAGAGCAGTTCTTCACTGTACAACTGCATTTGCTTCGATTTACCTTCATTTGTAACTACTAACTCCCTTTCTTCCTTTGCCAACCAGCTCTCTGTGGACTGTAATGCCACCACCTTCATTCAGTGGGTGATGCTGACTGATAATGTCATGGGTTTGTTTGATGCTCCAGCATTAGAGCTTTTATGAATTCACATGCTTTAAATATTCCATGCCAACATGCTGGAAATCCTCAGTAACATTTTATTATAGCTTATAACTAAGGCTTCCAGTTTTCCGTTTTTACTGATTTTTTACACATGAATACAGATGGAAATCAATTTGCTTTCTGTCTGTATTTATTTATAAAAATGGAAAAAAATATTAAAAACAGGTCTTTCTCTCTGGTTCTCTATGGTGTCACTCATACATCACAGGCCAATTGCATTGCAAATTGGCAACATGGAGAGTGTAAAAGTTGTATACAAATAGCATTACAGTTCTTTAAATTGCTGACACCATGTATCTTAAGGCCGCATCACTCACAGGAGAAACCGTTTGTTTTTATGGATAAAACCGAGCTAGCATTTCTTTCCTACATGGCTGCATGTGTGCTTTAATAAATGCATTTTTTTTAGAATAGACGCTGAAAAATGCTAGTTGCAAATTATCTTTTTATATGACAAAAAATAAATGTAGATAAATGCAGGCGGAAATGGCAGAAAACGAAATACCATAAAACCGGAAGCCTTATAATAGAGCTTTTAAGCTCACATAAGTAGCCCATCCACATCCTTTTTGGTGTATTCTGCCTCAGAAAATGGAACGTCGGGTGACAAAGCCCACCAAGGAGGCCATCTTCAGATTCTAACAGTACATCATGCTGAGGAGTCCTCAAGGCTTTCTCTCCTGGAGAAAAAATGCCAGAGCCCAACATATTTCTTCAAGATTCTGAAATACTCCTTCCCAACTTTATAAAAACAATATCTATATCTACCCAGATAAGTGCTTTTTGCTTTCATAATATGGAAGAAAAATTGAAAGTTCTTTTCAAGGCATGCCAGTCATGTGGAATTAAGAATGTGTATGAGGGAGACAAGCATTCTGAATGCATATACCGTCTCTACCCTACTCACATTCAGGAGGACTGTGAAATGTGTGCCACCTTTAGCACAAAACCCCTCAAGGATAGAAAAAGGAGACTAGCCCTTTGACTGAATGAGGGCAAGATACCCTCTTCAGAAGCTGAATCCCCTCGAAGTGTGGTGGAGGACAGATCAGACAGGCCAATAACCTATAAAGGAGCTAGGCCACCTTCAAGAGGAAAAAAGAAGGAAACATGGAAAAATACATCCGTTGACTTTGCCGGCACAGGACCAGCCAAGGACAAAAACTACAACAGAATCCGCTGTAAGGGCTCTGTCAACGACCGCAACTATTCTCGCCGTCACCCCAAAATTACTGTCGACGGCGCCACGATCGTCCACGGCACAATCATCATCCACAGCCATAAATCCATCGCGGTCAGTCTCGTCATTGTCGACGACCATCAAACCATCGCAATCAACCTCTTTGATGGCTAAACAGTGTGAGAAACCTGAGGGCGTCCTCACATTTTCTCCCCTTGGATCCCTTGCTCAGGTGGCCAGGGAAGGACCATTGTTTGTGGATCCCAACCCTCGGGGTCGGACAAGCAAGAGAGGTTCACCTGAATAGGAGGACCCTGGGGAGTGGGAAGAGGATTCCTGAGGGTAAAACATCATGGCATCTCCCCTTTCCCAATTATCCATCATCTACTCTCCCTCAGCCTTTATTCGATATTTCCATTTCTGCCCCGTTTCTCCCTCCCCATTTTCAACAAATACTGAGACGCGGTATCCCAAAGGGACGATAGGCGAGGAGGAAGAAATCCCTGAGGTTTTAATGGGATATGCAGGTCCCACTGCCCTGATCCAAGAGGGAGGCGGAAATATTGCACCAGAACCGAAGCAGGCAGTGAGAAGGGTCAGATGAGACAAAGGCATGGGTTTGACCTCAACACCTATTTATCTTCCCCCATTTCAGACCATAGGGTGTTCTGTCAAGACCAGTACTTTCATGCATGGTACCAGGGGTAGGTAATATCCTAACAAAAGGGGAATCGCCACAGCTTTATAAAAACAGGCCAGGAAATTCCCCTCTTTCCTCTTTCAATCACCCTATGATTATTCAGCCTATAAATATCAATTTCCGTCTTGTCCTGTTTCACCCTCCCCATTTCCAATCTGTACTGCGACGAGGAAGAGGCAACTGAGAGTTAGAGAGAGTATCCATGTGAAAAGTACTGTTGAGAGGAAGATGAATGGAGAGGCCTACATTCTACCACTAACATGCTCACTTAGAGTAGGCAGGGTCAGGCACTTGACACTGACCCTACACACCTGACTCTAGTTGACCCTCAGTTAAGGTAGAAAAGGTGGAGTTCTGCCAGAGTAAAGGAGCAAGCTGGGGTTGCTAGATATATTGTGGAAGCCAGGGGACAGGAGGCTGCAGCTGGAGGAGCACAGAGGATCAGGATGAGAACGGGACACCAGGACTCTGACCCACTGTGTTAGAGGCGGTGCAGCGTGGCGAGGGAGCCATGTCTGCAAGGAGCCGAATTGGGGAAAGCTGTTACCTGTTCGCCGAGCCTAAGCAAGTGCACGTTACCCCGGGATGTGTGCAGGTCCCAAAGGTGTCTGAGGGGCAGCTGGTGAGACCTTGACCTCGACCCACGCATCCTGAGGAAACTGCCCGCCAGCGCTGCACTACCTGGTGAGTTTTATGAGAGAGAGAGAGAAACTCAGTACCGTGCGGGTGTCTGGAGCGGGAGCAGTAGCAGCGGAAGGTACAAGCGGCACGATAATTGGAAAGAGTGAGAAAGCAAGTGCAGAAAGGTGTGCATGCTGTGCGAAAGCAGAAAAAGCAGAAACAGTGAGGGTTGAAGAACAGAAAGAAAGCAGAGGGTGCAAGCGACCCAACAGAAAGAAGGAAAAGTGAGAAAGATGCGGGCAGCATCAATCAGAGAGGAAGTGTGCAAAAGGCACGGCAAGGTACAGAAAGAGTACAAGAGGAACGGCAATGTACAGAAAGAGTGCAAGAGGCACAGCAAGGTAATGAAAGTGTGCAAGAGGCACAGCAAGACAAATTAAGTGTGCAAGAGGCACGGCAAAGCAGAAGGTGCCCGAAAAGAGTGCAAGAGGCACAGAAAGACAAAAGGTGGAAAAGGAAAGTGTGCAAGAGGCACGGAGAGGAAAAAGGTTCCACAAGGAAGATAAAGAGTGTAAGGAGAGGGGCCATGTTTCAGAGAGGTCACGCATGGGAAGGAGCAAAAGCCCCGCATTCTCGAAAGTCTCTGATACTGCCCCGGTGTTGACCAAAGGAGGTGTACAGTGCCACTTGATAGAAGGTGGAAAAAGGGGGAGCCACACTGAGAGAGAAGTGGGAGCAAAATCCTCCAAAGTGAAGGGAAGGCTGTTGCAACCTCACCAGAAGGAACTGTGCTATGAGAGGTGCATCCTGACAAGGTGAACTTTTGGTGCATTGTGTTTGTGAACTTTTAAGTGAACGTTTTGATACAAGAGGGGCCTATGCTTGGGGAAGGGAACCCTGAGAGGCCCAAAGGAAACTGTGAAAGACATTGGTGTAGGGAGAAAGGCTGAGGCTTGGGGAAGGAAACCCTGAGAAGCCTGAAAGGAGCTGTCAATCTTCATTTAAGACAAGAATTGGCATACACATGGGGCAAAAGAACCCTACGGAGCCCAAAGGAATTATAAAACAAGAAAGTGTCAATCATTTTGAGCCAGAGAGGCCTCAGCTTGTGGAGGGGAAAAGTGAGAGGCCCTAAGGGAACCAGAAGAGACATTGTTGAAAAGAGAGATGCCTAGACTTGGGGAAGGGAAGCCTGGGAGGTCTAAAAGGAACTGTGATGCTTTGTTTTGGAAAACAGAGGGATCAGGGCTTGGGGAAGGGATCCCCAAGAGACCCAGAGACATTGTAAACTGTATTGTCCTGCTGTAAGAGCCCTACCTGGAAGATCCCAAGGACACGCCTTTTGCGTTGAACTATTTTTAAACTGACAGAACTAAACCTGACGGTAAGATTACCTGAATCCAGCCTCATTTTACATTTCTTTTTTGAACCACCATTTTTATTTTAAGGAGACCAAACATCCACATTTGTTTCAATAGTGAGACCGAGCATAGTTTGGACAGAGACAGATTTTCTTTTGGGACTTCGACTCTCATTAGAAACATCATTTGAGGGAAACACCTCAGTAGAGGTAGGATAGGTTAGGCATTCCAACAACTGTATTATTTTTTATAATAACGTTTTTTCAGTTATACTTGTATCTGTGTCTCTCTTGATACCAGGCCTATCTCACAACAGACATCTTCATCAACAATGATATAGTCTACACACCCGTCAACGACACCCGTGCCCACGAAGACCCCGTCCTCTGCAATGTCGGCTAATTCCCCGTCCACCGAATGCCAAACATTGTCGCCGGCAGCATTCACAGCACATGGAAAGTCACCAACACCTTTCCTGTCTGTGCCGTCAAATGGTTGGGGGAGGGGGCAATAGAGGAAATTACAGCGTCCTCTTCTGCGGGCACAAAGAAAATATCAAAAATCAGAAAGACTGAAGGAAAATTGGAAAGACTAAAGCACAAGCACAAGTCTAGAGACACACATATACCACATAGAAAGGAGCAAGAGGCAATAGAGGACTCTGCAGCTGTACAATAAGGCCCAATAGTTCTTAAATTGCTTGTCAGATCCCTGCACTTGCCTAATGTCGTGGAAGACCAGGCCATAGTAGCAAAAAGTGGGAAACCATCTTCGCCTCAGTCCCCCGAGGGAGACACTGATCAGCCTATAGCTTTCAAAGGTCCAGCACTGCCTCCGATCTCATCAATTCTCCCAGACCAGATACTGGAGCACCATATTGATTCAGAATTTGATCAGGGGTACTCATCCCAGTCATCTGAAGGAGACCAATATTCACAATGGGAAGCACCTGTGGAACCAAGGTTGCAGGAGTTGCCGGAGCTGATGTTGCTGACCCTGTTCCCTCCTCCACAGGCAACAGAAACTTTACTTAACCCACAGTCCCTGTTATCGTTACACGTATTATCTACTCTTCAGTCTTTACTTCAACAACTGGATACCAGGCTGACAGTGAACCAACCCCACCCATAAGCACCCTATGAGGTACCAGGGCCTTCGTTGGAACCCCGCAGGTGTGACAGAACGGCTACGAGATATCAGGCAAATTAACCAAGGGACAATACACCCACCATGCGTGTAACTTCACTGCAAAGAGAACCGCCTATCAAGCTTATGCAGCACAACTAAACAGTACCAGCAGCCCCATTAGAACAGGCTACAACATTCCCCATACAGTCAAAAAGAGGCAGAACGCCAATCCTCTACCATGGACGATGGGGGAGGTAATAGGGATACTGACACCTCTACCTCAAAATCACTGCAGCCAGATAACCGGGAGGACACAGACTTGGGTCTAAACCAAGACTCTGAAGAACCATCTCGTCAGTCTCCACCTGATGACATAACAGCATTTCACAATATGGTCCAAAAGACTTGTGAGGAATTTGGCCTAATACCATCTGAGCAGGGAAAGGATTGTTTCTTTTTCGATTTAATGCACTAGCACAGAAAGGCAATAATGTCAACTCCCATTCTCGACCATGTTTGGGTAGAAGGGCTGTTACTCATGAGAAAACCCTTCTCGGAACAAGCATTAAAAGGCTGTTTGTAGAAATATTTGAAGGCACCTGAGGTATCCCCGAAATGCCTTACATCCCAGCCAACACCTGATTCGGTGGTATCAGCAGCAGCATGCAGAAAATCAAATTCACAAGGTCAAAAATGCACAGTATCACCTAACAATGACAGCAGGAAACAAGACACATTTGGCAAGAATGTTCTAGCCACAGGAGCCACAGCAATACACAAGCGGCTAATTCACTGGCAATAATCTCAAGATACGACTGCAAGATGTGGAATGGGATGGCACCCTTGCTAGAGTACTTGACAGAGGCTAAAGAAAGCAATACCTGGAGATCCTACGAAAAGGGGAAGATACCTCAAATCATGCGATCAACATCATAGTCGACATACAAGAAACAGGTTTTAAACAAATCAGTAATTAGGTCGTGCTATTGAGGCAGGTATGGTTAAAATGCACAGATGTTCAGAGCAGGTGTTCAATCAAAGGTACTAGACCTGCCTTTCGAGGGAGACCAACTCTTTGATCCCAAAATTGATGATGCTCTGAAAGCGATAAAAACAGACACTGATACAGCAAGATTGTTCACCACACTAACAGTGAGACACACTTTTCACTCTTTCCCAAGGGCCTCAGGTCGTTCCAAAGCAACAAATAGAGGCAAAAATGTATACCAGATGGAGCCTCATATTCACAGACGTACTACCAGGGGTATCCCTGTGCGTACCCATACAAACAAAAGGACTACAAGCAGGCTCCAAGAAGGCAACAAACAACATTCGCCTCTAGGGGCGGACAGCAAAAACAAGCCTGACTTCTATCGACCAAAGACACCCATGGATCAACTGCAGCAAGTGGGGGCAACTTACAGTACCATCTACAGCAGTGGCAACAGTAACCAAAGACAAGTGGGTGTTAGACATCATACAAAGAGGACACATAGAATTTCAACGAACCCCCCCCCCCCTCCATCGCCCCCAATATTTCAACACCAGCCACACTGAAACATCTTAACGAGTGAAGTGGAGAAACTGCTCATAAAAAATGCAATCGAAAAAGTCCTAAACCATCAGAGGGGCAAGGGCACCTACTCCAGTTTATTTGTGGTTAAAAAACAGATGACTCATGGTGACCAATTATGGACCTAAGAAGCCTGAACAAATATGTAAAGAAACAAACGTTCAAAATGGTCACCTTATCAGATGTCATAAAGTCAATAAAGGAGGACAACTTCCTACCGATACTGCATCTCAAAGACGCATATGTTCACATTCCCATTCGCAAAAGCCAGAGAAAGTTCCTAAGATTTGTCCTAGGCACAAATCACTATCTATTCAAAGTCCCCCTGTTTGGTCTTCACTAAGCCCCAAGAACATCCACAAAGTGACTAGCCCCCCAATAGCTGCATCATTCAGGAAAAAAGGATACCACGTGTATCTATATCTCGACGATTGGTTAGTGCGAGCACCGTCCACCTGGCGGCGGAAACAGCAATCCGGCAGGTGTCCAACACCCTCTTACACCTCGACTTTGTAATAAATTCAATCAAATCCTGCTTCAAGCCATCACACAGGCTAGTGTTACTAAGGGCACAGTTCAACACCAACAAATGCCGGGTACGTCCCTCGGTAGAGAGGGCAGCGTCAATACCCCGTCTAATCATGAAATTCTACCCGGACACCAGCATCACATTCAGAACCGTCATGCAACTATTAAGCACCATGTCGTCCTGCATTCTCCTAATACAGCATTGCAGGTTACAAATGAGACCGCTACACAAATTCCTAGCGGATCGGTGGTCCCAATTAATGGGAACATGGAATGACAGGTTAACAGTAACAAAGTCCCTCACAGAGCTCAGGGCTTGTTCACCCGTCCCAGAACCGTCAAGAACCAGATCTGCTAACCATGTGCAACCAGCAGGTGCGACACCACAACCCAGAGGTGCTATATTTAAAGGCCTGGCTCCCGACTTCAATGGGTTCGGACAAGTACCACTCGCACAGGAATGCAGAAACATCCTAAAGACCACCAGGGTGGAGTCCACAAACAGATCATAAGTATACCAATTTCTACGGTTTTGCACTTGGTGTTCTCAACAACAATTGAACCCGTTAGGTGTGGAAGCTCACCAAAGCCTACCATACCTATTAAAATTTGAAAAAGATGGGTTATCGCACTTGTCCATCAAAGTACATTTGGCTGCAATTTCGAGATACACCAGAAAGCAAGGAAAAGCTCCCATTTTCGGAGCCCGCATAGTAAAACACTTAATGAGAGCCCTATTCCGCACCTCTGCCCCTCAAAAGAAAGTGCCCCCCTCAGTGGAACCTAAACATTGTGCTGTCTGCCCTAATGAAACCTCAGTTCGAACCTATGGTGACTGCAGACATAAAATTTGCCTCCTGGAAAACTGCTTTTCTAGTAGCAATCGCGTCTTTCAGACACGTGTCAGAAATACATGCACTATCTGTTAAACCTCCATACATACGGTTTGAAAAGAACAAGGCAGAAAAGAACAAGGCCATTTTAAAAACAAACCCTATGTTCGTTCCCAAGGTGTTGTCCAACTTGCACATGGAGACCGAAGTAACCCTACCAGTTTTCTTTGCACAACCGTCTACACCAGCGGAACAGGCTCTACACTCGCTAGACCTTCAAAGAGTCCTGAAGTTCTACATAGACAGAACCAAGAATTTTTAACAAACGTCTGAACTATTTGTGGCGTTCGGCACCCCTAACAAAGGTCGGTCTATTTCAAAGCAAGGTATTGCCAGATAGGTTTCCACCGCAAATTCAACTGCACACACCCTGGCCAATCTATCGCTACAAGGACCTGTTCATGCTCATTCCACTAGGGCAGTGGGGTCTTCGGCAGCGATATGGGTGGGGTCCTGCTGTCGGACGTATGGCGCGCTGCAACCTGGGCAGTCCTGGACACCTTTGTCAAGCATTACTGCATGGAGGGACAAGGAGAGGCTGAAGCAAGGGTCGTAAGAGACGTCCTACAGCGATTGTTTTAATAAGGTATGCCTTCTCCCATTACACCTCCTATTACCAAATGTTAACTGCTGTGGCACTCTATTCAAAGCATGTGAATCCATGAAAGATCCAATGCTGGAGAAGGAGTATGTTGCTCACCTGTAACTCCTGTTCTCCAGCAATGCTATCTTTCATGGATTCACATGCGCACACATATCACCCCTAAGGCAACAAGACTACTTTTCACTAACTCTCATCTCTCTGGTGTTAGAATCTGAAGATGACCTCCTGGATGGGGCTTGTCACTCAACGTCCCATTGACTGAGGCAGAATACACACAAAAGGACATGGATGGGCTACTAAAGTGAGCTTAAAGGCTCTATTATAAACTATAACAAAATGTTACTGAGGATTCTCAGCCTGTCGGCGGGGTATATTCAAAGCATGTGAATCCATGAAAGATACCAATGCTGGAGAAGAGGAGTAACAGGTAAGCAACATACTCCTAATCACTTTACAAAACCCTAATGAGATGTATTTTCTTCAGTGAAGATAAAAAGTGTTCCACTCCACTGAGCTACAGAGCAAGTGTTCTGCTCAACTGAGCTACAGAGCAAGTGTTCTACTCCACTGAGCTACGGAGCAAGTGTTCTACTCCACTGAGTTATGGAACAAGTGTTCTACTCCACTGAGCTACAGAGCAAGTGTTCTACTCCACTGAGCTATGGAGAAAGTGTTCTACTCCACTGAGCTATGGAAAAAGGGTTCTACTCCACTGAGCTATGGAACAAGTGTTCTACTCCAGTGAGCTACGGAGCAAGTGTTCTACTCCACTGAGCTACAGAGCAAGTGCTCCATTCCACTGAGCTATGCAGGTAATTGTATAAGTGGCCATATCCTGTGCATGGCCACTATTTCAATCTCAAACTACTCTTGCATTATCTTAAACACCTTCTTTCCAATTGAACCCTTTCCTTGCCCTAATGTGTCTATATATAGGCCCTGGTGGTTCATAGGTGTACATATATGTGTATCAATGGTCTCATGGGAGGTGCAGTGTTCTCTGAGTCCCTCCACAAATGGTACATGTATATTCTGCTTTATTGAAGTTGTCAGATGGCTCTAAGCCAGTGGCATCATTTTTCACGGATTCTTTATACGTGCACATGTCGCCATTGCTATGTATGCCGCCTTTGCCCTGGGAGTACCTATCACCACATCCCTACCCGCATGAAACTGGCAATGTGACAAACATAGTATTCCTCTTTGTTTGGATGATAGCCGGGAGCTAATGTTTCCTCCCCTTTGTGGTGTGGAAGCGGTTGTTGGTGTTATTGTTCATTGTTGTCCCTAAATGCGTAATCTGGGAGCCGCGCAGTCACTGGGTGGATGGGTTTCGGTGTCATATATTACTGCGCTGTGTTGTTCTGCTGGTTTCTTGTTTTAAGTTCTGTGACTGTAGGTTCTTTGCGGACAGGGTCGCTGATGTGAAAAAGGCCCCGGCATTTTGTAGAACAGGTCAATGCAGTCGCAATATGTGTTTGGTTAGTGAGTGTTGATGGTGTAGGGTTGAGGTACGTCGTTATTGTCGTGGATTGTTAATAGGCCCTCTCTAAGTTGCAAGCAGTTGCTAATATTCATTGATGCGGCACACTTCTGCCATGCCGTTGTAGTGACTGACAGTTTTTAAATATTGGGCTGGGGATTTGTAGGTGTCCATCAGTGAATATGCCAGATGATGCGGAGTGTCGGCGACAAGGATTGTAGTCATTCATGGACCCGTCCAGTTGCTGAGTGACAACAGGGTTAGTTTGGGTGTGGAATGAGTCTGAGGGTTTCTTTGCCATCGATTTGCCATCATTTTCGTACACTGTAGGCAGCAGTCTTTCAATCAGTTCTGCCCTTTGGGGCCAGCAAAGGGAAAGAGCAAGAATGTTTTGGTGTGGTTTGACTGATGTTCTGAAGAAGTTGTAGAGGAGCCAACTGGGTCCAACAGGTTTGGGGATGGAACATGGTAGGGACTGCGACAGACCCGAGATGCTGGATTGGGCTGGTAAGTGGGTGGAGGTGGAAATATCTGGTGCTGGAGTGGTAGTGGCCCTGTGAGGCCGTAATGCCCATGATATTCAGAGGCGTAGAAGTGCATGGTTCTGAGGCTCCTGGGGCCCATTTCTTGGGTGGACGGGGGCCCAATTCTGCCTAGCAGTGGGACCCAGTTGTACAACACCAAGGGGTTCCGTGTTCTGTGGTGAAAGGAGGCCTTGTTATGGGAGGTAGGGGCTGGCATTATGCGTGGGCATCAGAGGTTCCTTTGCTGACTGGTCTTAGTTGTTTCTGCAAGCAGCATAGTTAAAGTACTGTGACATGTGTGTATGTGTTTGTGTACTTGCTCTGGTTGTGCTGATAAATATTGTACACTGGTGGCCAGGGATGGTGGTCGGGTTATGGCAGCTCCGTTGGGTTGGCTGCAGGTAGTGGTGCAGGCCTCTGATAGGCCACATGCAGTAGTGCCATGCTCCTATAGATTGTGGATGACAGCAGTGACCTTGGATGATCTGGTGCCCATGGCCTCAGACTCTGAGGACCCTCAGATGATGGCAGCTGCCTAGGTTGGCCTGCGGGCTCTACTGGCTGCCTCAATCAGAGTGCGGATAATGGTGGCAGCAGTCGAGGCTGGCACACAGAAAATGGGCAACAACATCCAGGGCCAATGTAACTCAACCCCATCACCCACGTCACCACAGGAAATATTACCCTGGCTGGCATTGCTGGGGTTAAGCCCTTTCTAAAGATGTGGCTGTCCTACCTTTCCGCGTCTAGAATGTTCTGCGTGCAACGTTACAACATATAGCGTCACTAGCATACACGTGACCCGTCCTTCCAGGCTATTTCTTTTGGCCGCCTGATACGAGGCTACATCTTGTGAGCCTTTTGAAGACATCACGCTGAGAGAGTCCATGGTCTTCGCTTCATATTCCGTTTGTGCTGCTCAGACACTGTCAATACAAAATGAGGGTTTTTTAAACTAATACATTTAGCCGGAGTGACCTTTAAGCCAGAGAGCAAACACGCAAGCACATCAAAGATCTAATTTTACCCAGAGACTTTTAAGCGTAGCTGCTCCATGCAACTCGTGCGCTGTCTTTCCCCGGGGGAAAATACAATGTAATTTTATGATATTCAAGGATCAATAATGAATGTCAGCCAGGCAAGACTTTATCATTTTGTTAGTTTGAACTTTAAAAGGGGATTTTGGCCTCGCAGAAAAACGGATTCACTTGCTTTGATTCTGCTTGAGGGACTATACATTGCTTGTCCATTTCATAGTTGGTATTTTAGAGGCAAGCAGTAGTTCTGGACCGCATATCTCCCCCCGCCCCTACCCTCCTTCCCTTGCCACTTGCATGGGGGAGCCTTCAACTCTTTCCTTACTGCTAGCAATAATGTTGATTGCAGGTAAGACATGCATTGTTTTCAATTTCGTGAAGTGGTACATATGTTTTCTGGGCAGGGTTTGGTGGACAATGGTTATCGGTCCATGCAGATAAAGTATTAAGGTTGCGATACTGTGCTCAATTGTTTAGTTATTTTGATATAATGTGGTCTGTGCTGTGAATCCACACTTCTGCTGTTTTGTCATTATCTTAACATAACACCGACATCACTTTGTTGATGTTATGTTTTGGTTTTCAGCTCTGTGTCATGACAGTTTGTGGCTACCTGACTCCTATGCGCATGAAAGCCAACCGCAGCATCTCCACTCAGTAGCAGGCACCAAAACCGAATGTTTTTAGACGTTTTCGCAATAGCTGAGGATCAGCCGTATTCCTAAGTCGGTTACATGAGTTTTCAGGCTTAACCGAAAAGGCATGTTCCCCAGCTCTTAAGAAGCAATTATAAGATGGCGATGGGATCTACATCTCAGGTGGTGGTTGGGGTAATATTTCACCCATCAATCTCAAATAGAGATGAAGCAAGAACAGGAGAGTTGATAGAAAACCATGGGAGGCTCTTTGAGGAATCTTGAAGACATGTGCATGCCAGGGACTAATACTGACATGTAACATGAATGCTGCAGCCAGGGGCATACTGGGCCCCCTGGCCACTACTGCGGTCAAGAGGGGCCCTCCAATTCAGTGGTATATACATCTGTGGCCCAAGCCTTTTGGAACTGCCTCGAGCAAGATGGCTGTTTGTTTGGAGGGAGACTAAACCAAAATACTGAGCGAAACCACATTTAAAAAAAAGTTCAGGTCGACTAAAACTATCAATAAAGCCTTTTACCTCTGCTGCAACTCAAGGACCCCCCCCCCTCCCCATGAAAAGATGAGTGAGAATTTGGTGCAGTTTAGTAACATTTATTCCAGAAGAGGCAGAGCTCTTATGAGATGGAAGCAGGAACTGTTCCTCTACAAGTAAGAAAGAAAGGATCTAAATAAGGTTTGAATGCTTGGAACATATGCAATGTTCCACACTTTTGCCCATTTTGTTTTGCTATATTAATAATAATAGTAACGATAAAACATTGTTTGCTGTATAGTGTTTGGTACTCATTGGTGTCTTGCTCGATTGTTATTATTTGTATAGGCCCTGCTTTTGATTGGCTAAGAAGAGGAGGGCATAGATCTGATAGTATAGTTTATGGGGAATATAATTGGCTTCTGGGATAGAATGGTGCAAGGAATTCTGCGCTCCATTTTGGGAGAGAAGCGTGCCCACAATGATTTGCTTGTCTTGTGCTGCATGCTCGGTCCACCATCTCTTCCAGGTGTAGCCCAGAGTAGTCTATGATTTATTGGACATTTTACAGAAGCGCTGACACATTTATTTGTTCTCCCTCGTCCATTTCCAAAACCAACAGTCATGAGCAGTGGTCTGCTGAGGCAGAATGACTGCCTGGGCGTAGGATGTACAACGGGATGCTGAAATCAACATAGTATTGATGAGAAGGTGATAAAACCAACTCATGAGCATCAATGTTACGCAATATGCAAGTACCTCTGAGGAACCTAGGGCTACTAGGAAGCAATCTGTAAATCTAACCTTAGATGCAAACTGTAACTTTGTGACCATTATTTATGACCACTTATTCTTCAAGTGCCTTCTACATGCGCTCTAATGCCCGCTTGTGTAGGTTCCAAAACACATAAAGTTATGTATGTGACATGGGTATGTTTGTATAACACCACTTGGCCTGGAGAGTCAAAAGTGGCTCCTGGTAGCTGTTGGTGTCAAGCTAGCCAAGCTCCAATACGTTACAAGCGGGAGCTAAACAGCTCCCACTTGTTCTGAACCCTGAATTATTCAAAATGGGTTTCTTTCGGGGAACAGCGTCCTCTCATCGACCTTTTCTCGATTTTTTTTTTACGAAAAATGTTCAATGAAAAAACGAATCGAAAAATATAGGGGGGTGGGAAAGTGCATATAAGGGGTGGGAGTGCGGGAATAGAGAAAAAAACAACAGGGGATCGGGGCTTGGTGGAGAACCCCCCTCAAAGATAACAAAATAAACTTTGATGAGTTTTTCGTTGAAAAATATTAATTAAAAAACCCATTGAAAAGAAATCCGTCGATGAAATGGCATAAAACGCTTTTCAGTAGGTGTTGTTCGTCTTGGAGGAGTATGTGAGTTGATGACGGGTGTTACCTGACTTTTAACACATTTGTATCAAGGACCATCACACATTATAGACTTGTAATGTAATACAGCTATTTTTGTGGAAGAATTGCTTAGCTCATCTAGTACTAAGCTCACCAAAGCATTGGTGAAGCTGCCTCCATGAGATCTCTCCTCGAAGGGTAGACCCTATCTTTAGATTGGCATATTGTGGCCCCACCACCGGTATCCAGACCTTGGTTACAAGATGAGAGGATGGGAAAGAGCGAAATAGGTGGTACAGACACCACGGAGGTAAGGATACAGTGGGGTGTTGTATGTTTTGTAATATCATTTTGAGAAGGTTGAACTCCCAGATGATGGTGCTTCCTTAATAAATTGGTCATGCCGCGTCTTAAGCACGTTAGACAATCAAAAAAATAAATAATCAGGTGATGTAACAAAGAAATAGAGCAGAGATAAACTCCTGCGTGAGAACAACATTGCATGTAAGCTTTTACTGGTGTTCTATCATGATGTCATTTTTACCACGCCTTTACGCCTAAAGTAGTTTGGTTGCAGAGGAGTTTTTGCACCACACATCGGCCTAAAATAGGTTGACACTGGAGGATGTGTTTGCCAGACATGTGGGCCTAAAGTAGATAAAAGGTACCGGATGTTTTCACCACCTGACTGAATAGGCCTAAAATAGTTTGACACTAGGAGATGTAAGGCCTACATGCGCAGGCCTTAAGTAGTTTGACCACGGAGGATTTTTTACACCACACAGAGGCCAAATATTAGTTCAAAGGATGGGATTACTACATGTGTAGGCCTAAAGTAGATAGATACAAGTTGCTGGATGTTTTACCACTTACACAGGGCTCCAATAGTTTGACACTATAGGATGTGTTTAGCACTTGCTTGGGCCTAAAGTAGCTTGACACTAGAATAGAGGATGTTTTTGACTGCGGTCTAGACCTAAAATAGATTAAAGCCAGAGGATGTATTCACCCCACACTTAGGTCTAAATCGTGTCACTCTAGAGGATGTGTTTACCACACACAAACACACGCTTAAAGTAGATTCAAGCCAGAGGGTGTATTCACCCCACACATAGACCTAAAGTGGTTAGCAGCACACGTTGTTTTTACATGCTCATAGTTCTAAAGTTCTTCGATGTCAGAGGATCTTTTTACCAGACGTGAATGCCTAAAGGGGTTTTATGCCAGAGGATGAGTGTATCACATGGTTAGCTCCAAAGTCGTTTTTTAACCACGCGGGTGCACCTACAGTCGTTTGAAGCAACCAGTTGTTTTTACCACGACGGTTTTGTAATGGCCCTTCGCATGCAATACAAAAACACCTCCCCTTTCTAATTTGTTCAAAACACATCTAAAGGAATAAGCTTTACAGAGCTGCTTCATTGACTGTCAAATCACATATTTAGCAGTGTTTCCGTGTTAAAGTGTATTTTTTTTTCGTTACAGAGAAATCTCCAGGTAACAAGAAGGGCTCTAGTTACCCAGGGTTATTCACTGATTTGCCATGCACTCGGGAAAAGAACCGTTGGAGGCTGTGCGCGTGCAGATTGCCCGCGTGCTGGGCAGACAATGAGCATGCAGGCCTCATTCCAGGAACTGCTTAGCATTCTTTATTCGTCGGCAGAGCCAATTTAACAGTGGGACCTGCATGTCTGCGGGAGCTGAACCTGAGCTATTAGCATAATATCCATGTAAATGTCACGCCGAATGCCCCAGACAACGTAAAATAAACTTTCTTGCCACTGTGAACTTCGGTGTCATGCAAAACAAATCGCAGAGGAAGCAGGGAGTGCTCAGAAGGGGCTTTGGTGGTCTGTTTGTTTGGCACAAATGGGGGAGTCTTCTAATAGATCGTGGCTTCATGTGTGATTGGATCTGTGGCATATTGAACCCCAGTTTTCAAAATCGGGCATAATTTTCATAAAGCTGTCTCTGCTACATCACAGAGCCATATCACAATGCTAATGTGTCATTGCAAAGACTTACAATTATCACCAAAGGTCATTATTACTAAAAATCGATGCATTCATCAAACTAATCAGGAGGGAGGCAGGGAGGCAGGGGGACTAAAAATGAGACCGGGCCGGGCGCTGACCAGTACTGTCTATGGCTGGAGAGTGGGTCGATGGAGAGACATGTTGCTGGAACAGGCAGCAAGGGGGTGCTTTAGGGACATGGAATGGGACCAATGAGGAAGGGGTAGGCACAGAGGCTAGCAATTGGACCAAGCTGGGTGGGGTTTGCCCTATGCATACACTCCAGTGTCGGGAGTGGGTGGGGAGGGGGCAGGTAAAGGGAGGCAGAAAAGGAACTGGAGGTTACCAGATGGGATTATAGCTATCCTGAGTGAGTGGGCAGAGGCACAGAAGTGAGAAACGGGCCACTGGCAGGGCACAAAGAAATGGGATTGGGGGAGTGTGGTGGTGCAGGGGCAAAGACGAGAAGTGGGAGGGACCAATTTCACAAGGGGGAAGCAGAACATAGAAAACTGCAGGGGGTTCTGAGGGAATAAGGAAGGACTGGAGGTCTAGGCTAACGTTAGAGGCTCTACTTTAAATTTAAATAACCTAATTTAAACTATAAAAACTCACTTTCCATGATAAGTGTCAATGTTGATATGTACAATGATGAAACGGTAACAATGAATTGTGGCAGAGGTTGCAGACCCCTGATTTAGAGGGTACGACAGCATAGGTCCTGTGCCGATAAACAGGGCTCGCGCCCGCCGTGCAATGTGCCTTGTTTTAATATATTAATGCTCTTAGCAGTGGGTTTGGTTCCGCTGTCTCGTTTCCACATCACAACACAGTCACCATTAACAAGGGGTAGGCCGCGAGCAGCTCTCAATATGTTTCAGACTACGACTCCCACAATCCTTTACATTTCACTATACTAGTTTGAGCTCATGGGATTTGGAGACTGAAGATAAATGGGTATCTGCATGTCGCCAACCCTGCCATAAACAGTTTATGAAGTGGAATGGACCCCTTCATCTCACGTTTCTCATTTTCCCCTTATAGAAACTAATTTAAAAGACGAATCTGTGATCCATGAGGATATTATTGAGCATGTAAATGTTGAGCTAATGAGTGAATATTTAAGTTCCGAGGGCGTTTCCAGTGGAGTCGTTGTTTTTGCTGCAAGTTGAAACCAACAAAATACACGTTGTTTGATTGAACATTTTTGATCTGCCTGGAAGGGTTTAGGCAGGTGTTACTTTGATAATGAGAATGTTCAGTTATTAGACACAAAAATCACATTTTATGACCTTATTTCGTTCTTTTATTTGATAATGCAAACCATTGACTAGAGCAAGCGTGCCCACGAGGACTGGAGTGAGCGACACTTCTCTACAGCACGGGATTCACGATGCTCAATGGCGTACGACCAGCTGACTGCCCCCCCATTACACCAGGTCCACTGCGGTGATCTTGAGTATCATCGACTATGTCTTTGCCACACAAGAATGTAATTTGATTAGAGACTTTGTGATAATACAGCGCAAAGAGAGTGATCACTTGCCCATTTAAATAAATCTTGACCTTAAGCTTAGCAAATATACTTACAAAGCCCAAGGAACGTTGGCCGACAACAGCGGCATAACCCGTGTAACATGGATCCCAACTAAACTTTATCTGGCAATAGCGAATATCCCACGAATACTGGAAGATTTCTGTCTAGTAGGTGGTATTGACCAACACGGTTGCTCTACGACTCTGGTCCAGTACGAGAAATGTGTGGCGGCCATCAATAAGTTAATTTCCCCTAAAATGGTCGGAAATAAGAGCAGCATAGACAACATCGATACCGATATGACTCTCTGATTAAAGATAAGAAGAGGGAAATGTATAAAGCACTGTGTAACCTGTCAATCCACACCATCGACAAAGCTACTTATGCTGCCTTCGGGTAATTGATCAGGGCCAACTATGCTCGATGTTTACGCTCACATCGGCAATTCCGTGAACATCACAAATGTAAAGAGCTGACTCATTTTTTTGACCATAATAATGTCAAGACGTTCTGGCAAATTGTAAATTCCAACAACAAATGCTGTCCCTTTATCAATGGCGTTGCAGAACCCCTGTGCATAAAGCACATCAATGAAACACTTGGCCGGATCTTCAAGGAAACTACTACCCCAGCACGGCACGTAGATATGTGGGTATATCAGAAAAACAGGGATGACGTGGCTGGATTGATCATCTCCATTAAGTCCGCCCGGACACCAGGACCGGATAGGCTCTGCAATGCATTAATCAAGGCTGATATGGAGCTGTGGTCAAAAGTCTCTCACCAATTATTTTGCTGTATCGCCGATACTCAAACCCCACCCATCTCTTGTCGTGATAGTATTTTACTACCAGTCTTGAAAAAAGGTTTGCATCAAGACCCACGCAATTACTGTCTATTGGCAATGTTGGATACGCCAGCAAAACTATAGGCAAGAATACTGCTCGTAGACCGAACTGCATGGGCAGACATTGAAAACATCATACCTTTGAAACAAACTGGTTTCCGTAAAGGCTGTTCCACTTCTGTGAATGTGCTGGTGCTGATAACCATCATCCAACAAGCATGGCTAATTAGACAGACCCCAGTTTATGTGGCGTTTGTTGTCTACCGATCACAGTTGTGGCCTAAGCTGCAACTTTGGGCCATACCCACTGGCCTCCTTAAAATGATCATGTTGTTACACGAGGAGACTAGAGTGAAGGTCCATCTAGAGAACAATGGAGGAACAACTGGCTGCATTAAGACCTCTGCTGGCCTTAAACAGGGGCGCTCTATTGTTTAACCTGAATCCAGCCGACATGAGGAACGACCTGAATGATCGACGATGCAATCCACCAAAATTAGGCACTCAACCAATTCAATGGCTTGGGTACGCCAACAACATTGTCATTCTCAACCTCACACCCTCAGGGCTCCAAACTGCATTACACAAACTCCATGTTTTCTTGGAGGCAAATTCCCTGCAAATGAATGCCGGAAAAACAAAGATCATGGTGTTTAAGCCAAATCGTAAAAAGGGGAAATCACCTATATTTAGCTTTAATGGTACTTCAATAGAGGTGGTCTTGCATTAAACCTATCTTGGAGTTTTCCTAGATTGAAAACTGAAGTACAATGTCCATGTCGATAAGCTGAAGGTGCGTTGTGCCCAAACCGCAGGGGGACTATGCTCATTCGCTGCTAAGGGAGTAGGCTACTCGATCGGATCCCTCCTGAATTCAGTGAAAATTGTCCCTATGATCAGCTATTTTGATATGGGTTTTGTGGTTGCTTGAAATCTTGTCGGCCATTGAGAAAAAAAACATGAAAAGAATAATAAGAATGCCCAACCAGACATCTGCTGAAATTATATACCTAAAATCACAAGACAAATAACACAGTCCTGTTTACTGTTATTCTGGAAGCTCGCCAATGCTAAGAACAATTCTATTATGTGGATCATCTATAAATCCCTAAAGGCCGCCACTTATATCATGAAATCCTCGACTCTCGGTATGATTCAACAGCAATTCACTCTCTGGCATCAAAGAACTCTGCTCACCATAATTGCGATGTCCCTTCTCCAATATAAGCAAGAAATGAGAGTTGCCTTGGAAGGGCGCAGCCAAGAACAGTTAATTGTAACATTGGCAACAAAATCCACTGCTTCTGGCTTTTTCTCCTATATCTCTGAGTGAACACGACCACCATCTTATATTCGGAAATGTATTGGAAACCATCTGGTTTGGAACTATTTACGAATTAAATTCAATGCAGTAAAGTCGTATAAAATAACTGCCCGATGGATAGACAGTCCAAATGTGAATAGACTTTGTCTAGTCTGTGGCGAATTGGTACTAGAAACTGCTTGCCACCTCCTTTTTGTTTGGGAGGCAATTATTGGTCTGTGAGTGAAAACGCTACATGCAGCAGGTCTGGACATTGCTACTAACACTGATCAGTTATGGCCCATGTTCTTAAGTGGAGATCACGAGGGATGTATGATCTTTTTTACTATTTTATGGCGTTAAATCTATGCCATTATACAAATTGTTGATGTATGAGGTATAATAGACCAATGTATACACTGAAGGTCATAATATGATGCTAAGATGTCAGTGTGAACTGTCTTAAAAAGTCATTCATTTGACTACATGATAATACAAAATTACAAAATAATTTAAAAGATGCAATTAGTTCTGGGCGAGATTTTTCTTTTTTTATTAATATATTTATAACATGCCGAAAGCCCAAAGGCATCAGGGCGCACAAAAACACATGAGGCAAAAACATCCAAAACTAGTAAAAGTAGAGGAGGAGGCCCATTCTGTGAGAGACAAGTAAGGCAGGGACTAGTTGAACAATGCAGTTATCATTACTCAGATAAAATACCAATGTCCTGTCCAGTAGGCAGACAAGTAGAATTTCAGCCCGGTGCTAGGAGATTGGACTAGAAGCCCAACTGAGCATTAGAAAAGGAGGGCCAATGTAAACCACACCTAGATAAATGGCAGCCGCTGCCGGGTTTTGCTAGGTCTGAAAAAGATTCGGGGCTAGGTTAATGGCCTCTCGGTCGGGACTCGAGGCCAGCTAGCCTTTTGGTTATAATCCCTGAGCTTCCATCCGGGGCTACAACCAAAAGACCCAGGGATATAGCCCCATCAGCCCCCCCCCCTAGCAACGCCCCTGGCTGCCGGCCATCCTGAGTGTTCTGCAGTTTCACGTCCACTCTCTGACAAGTTTTGGGTATTTGGGAACTATCCAGAGTCCTTAACTGCTGAACCTAGGAGTGTGGCAGGTTCTTCATTTGTTAAGGTCGTCTAGGTATTTATGATTGATCTACATGAAAAAACGCATCCCAAAAGCACAAGTCTCAAAACTGCAAAGCTGACTTCTCCAAATGCTTTTTTTTAACATTTGTCCCATGCTTTGTATTTCATATAAGCCGGGGACACCCCTACAACCCTGGATGTTCATAATGCTGAACTAGGTGAGCGGGGGGCACACCTGCAACCCCTGCTCCCCTTGTTAGGCTTTTTGGGATTCAACATTTTCTGCAATGCCGAATATGCACAAAACACGCATTCAGTCTTTCCCCCCGTTATTTTCGTCCAGCGAATAAAGTTAAAATCAATTTGCATCACGAACAGAGCAATACACAAACAAGGCGCAGAATTTCTGAGCGATAAACTACGCCTACATCAACCGACAAGAACGCTGAGATCAAGCACCGACATCCGCCTGGAACCGAAACCCTATCACAGAAGAAAACTCGGAGGATCCTCTTTCTCTCACCAGGCACCGAAAACCTGGAATGACCTACCTAAGAATATACAGAACACAACAAACCACCTCGCATTCAGGAAACTCCTCAAATCATGGCTCTTCACAACAGCGACCCACAAGAATGCCCATCCCGCTAAACAACGATGAATAAAGATACCAACCTCGGTCACTCCCAAAAATGCACATACACAGAACCCAAAGAACGGACACCACGACAGACCATAAGATATTATGGGGAATAGCCACAAAAGGAGGACAGTATAGACTTATCACATTACTTACTCCATCAGAATTAGAACACTTACAGAGCGCATTAGAATAGCACAGGGAGCGTGTCAGACAAACCTAAACCCCTGCCAGGCGTAACCCCTTCGCCCATCCTGATGGGATTGGGAAGATTAGCGAGCGCCACACTCGGACAGAGTTCTGAATGTTAGCATGTTAAACTTCATATAACCCACTAACAACAAAACTCAGCATTTCTGCAGAGTTATCTCACTCAAAAATCTCACACAACCATCTCTAGCACAACAACCTGCGCGCACTTCACAACACTGCAACAACACATAAGCCGCGCCCACAGCACACGAGGACTCACATTAATCCGATACTCACACCAAAGCTCAGCACCCTGTGCATACCGAGTTAAAGCTGCCAACAGAACACCACTCCTCTCACTATCCTACTCCTGCTTCACCTACTAACACATCCCACCTTTTCGTTTGCAGATCTGCCAGAGCACCTGGGGACCAACTACTTTGGTGACGGTGCGCGGTACAAATACCTTTCACATTTAACAGTCCCGTTTATGTTTAGTGTCAAGGATGGTCTCATGTTTTAAACAGCCAGGTTTGCACACGGGCTGCTTAGCCAGCCCCTTGGAAAGGAAAAGATATGGCCTACTGCCGAAGCTACTGACTTCTGAATTTGGAGACCAGAGTTCTAATCCAGATTTTAAGTGTTGACCCAAGATTGTGAAATTCATGGCAAATCGCTTTATTTCCAGGGACCTGATTTGCTCAGGATGTACATATTCTCCATCTTGACGAGCGCAACTTGCGGGTATTGCTTGATGGGACGGCAGGTTTTCTGAAATGCCAGGCTCCATGGTATACCAGCTGCACTGCCCTAAAATGAGAAAATGCACCTGCCCACTCACGCTAACTGTCCTCGTCTCAGGCCTCGTCCAATATTAGCATTGCTGATCGACGCCAAGAGAGGAATTTTGGGTCATTGAGCTACAGCAATATTTCATAGGCAAAGAAAATGCAACAAGGCATGTGTTTAGATAAATTGTGCATGTACGTCACACATTGCACCAAGACAGTGGTTTATAATATGGGGAACCATTGACAGGCAAACACCTCAAAGTGCCCTGTTTGGTCTGCCCAGCACTGTGGTAAACAAGGATTGACCCGCGGTTGACCGCACGCCCTATTTATCAAGGGATAGACATAGACATGGAATGGGGAAACTCTTTTAGTAAATTAATCCCATAGCTTTAAATGCCTCTGACAATTGGCTAAGTGAACACCACTCTTAGGCCCTTCCTACCCACTCTCTGATGGAGCAATGCACCTATGTTTTTTTATATAATAGATGGACCCCCTTTGTTAATTGTGCAGTAATTGAATTGAGTGCATATAATCAATGTCTTGAGGCCCATGGGGATCAATTAGAGAAAGCTGTGTTATCAATGGTCTCTTGCTGTCAATTACTTGTTCTATACTGATGTAGTAGACACGGGCAGCAGTACTGGGCAGCAGCCAAAACCAAAGGAGACCCCCCTAACTAACTTGGGAGGAAATGCTTCGTTAGTTTGTTCCCTCTTCCACACTGAAGCATTTATTACTGCTCACCGCCACCCACCGCCAAGCATTAGGTGTTGGGCATGGCTTGTCGTCCTATGCAGGCTTGTTTTTATCCCTAGTTTACCTTTTCGTTTTACAATCAGCGACAACGTGAATGTACATTTTATTGTAATGTTCCCTCAAGTTCTTATGTAACCCCAGGAATCAATTGGGGCTTTATTAGGTGAGGGGTTACACATAACACAGGTATAATTCTAGTAACATCATCAGGGAAGGAGGGAGGCTTTTAATAGACATAACAACACAGACACATTGGAGGTTTAATTCATGTTTTTATTTATTAGTGAGTATGGGCTTTGTTCTGCACTTACCGGACTGTACCAAGCAGTCCCTTCTGGGGGCAACAACTGGAATCTTCAGGGACTGGACAATGGGTAGGCCTTTCCTGCCACAGACAGTGGGTTTACCTGCCACGAGGACCGCTAAGAACAAAAGGACATTGGAAAACAACATTTGGGAAGGACAGTGCAGAGAAGCAGAGGGAGAAGAGGTTGCGCTGATAATCCCTGTTGGGCTGTGGCCCCCGGTGCCTGAGAGAGCCTATGAGCCAGGTAGCCTATGCCAGCAGTGGCCTAAACTCGAGATAGAGTCTAGGCTGTGTGAACGGCACAGCCTGGGGAGAGGCGGCATGCGGACAGCGTGTGCCAGGAGCTGCTGGGGCCAGTCAGCCTGTGGGCGAGTCCGCCTTTTCTGGAGCCATTGGGGGTGGGCCCAGAAGATCCCTTAGCTGGACTTCTGTGTGGCCCGGGAGTGGGGGATCCTGTATCGGGCTCGCTCTCCTGCAGTGCCCCTGGTGTTTGGCTGTCTCTTCTTCCATGTGCTGATAGCTCTTGAGTGACCCCTTGTTCTGCATCTTTAGACTTTGCTTCGCTTCCACCTGCTGCTCACACTCCTGCTCCTACCTTCACTGCTTCCACACATGGCCATTTCATGTGCCACCCTTTGTGCCTCTCCTTCTTTTCTCTTCCCTGGTTTGTCTGACATATTTACTTCCTGCATGGGGCCTTGCCATTGGAGGGTTTGTTTAACTGCTTTAATTGCTCAACCCACTGTGGGTGCCCCACTTCCAGTGCTTGTAAAATGATAGGCAGCCATCTTGACATCAGGGGGAAGTTCTGCCTCTATGCTGGCTCGGCACTGCTCCCTGTAGCCTGCCTGTTTCTTTGGGACCTTCGCCTCTGTTGGATGCTCTGCTCTCCGAACTCTGCGTGCTGGAATGATTTGCACAACTGATTAAGGGTACCAAGGCCCACAAGTGGGGATCCACAACTGCAGCTCAGTTTTGTCTTCTTATTGTTCCCCACCTCAGTTGCCCGTTTCACACTTTGCAGTGGGGATGCCCTTTGACAAACAGAGCTGTGCTGTGTCAATTCTCCTGCTCCGTATTCCACAAGGGTATGTCCTGGCCTATTAGTCAAACTCCTTGTTAGGTTTTCGTGATTCTTATGATTAAACTCCAAATTGACTCCTGGGTCTAGGGTTTCCATGATACTAGTGTTGCCTGAGCCCAAAGCGTCACTGCAGGTGTGAGTTCTCCTCCGCACCTGCGGGTAGGAGCTAGAGATTGGGTACGGACAACAGACCACGAGTTTATCTTCGTCTAGGCCACATCACTCTGGTCAGGACTTGTCCCGAGTTTAGGAGGGGCGTGGCAGCTCCCACCCACCCTCCAGTCAGGAGACTTTGCATCGATAGGTTGGCTTTCTTGGCTGCAGTGTCCCCTCCAGTCGTTGGGATGGGGTGAGGGATTTAACTACGTCACAGACTGCTGTGGGGACCCAAGGCCAACTCCAAATCCTCCTGGCACTGCCTCTTCTGCATGGGACTGGGATTTGAGTTCAAGGTTCCGAGCTAATTTCCAAGCATAACATGCCACACGCCACCTCAGATCTCCAAATGCACACAGACTACCATTTCTTATTTCCCAAGAGGCAATTCTCACTAAACAATGGCTAGTGGCTAGTATCCATTTTGAAGCTTGTTTGAAGTATTTTTCAACAAGGTATTTTATACTTTAAGTGATACGACTTTTTTCTCTTTTGTTTTAATCATTTCATATATTTATTGTTGTATGGTTGTGTGCAATTCTTTTCAAAAGTTTAGAATGAAAGGTAACTTGGTATGATCTCGGGGGCTAACATCAATTTGCCCATCCCTCTACCCTGCCGCAAACGAATTAGGCTGATCAGAAATGGGCCAGCCTACAACCATTGGCTACAGCACCTTAAAAACACTGTTGCCTAATGTAAAATCACATATTTATATATTTCATTGTAACTCATTTTGTGAAAAGTCCTTATTATAGGGAAAAATGTGCTCGACAATACGATCATAAAAATTAAAAAAAAAAAAAAAAGGTTTTAGCTGCTGCAGTCATCCCAGGCAGCCTGGGGAAAGAAGACTCCCAGTACTTCCAGCCTTTTTTCTTGATTGAAGTATGTCGAAGGGTCACCTGCTCGGTTTTGGAATTGGACTGTAAAGAACAGCCTGGGGAGTTAAGAGAGACTGGCAGAACGAGAAGACATTTTCTTTCTTTTAAATAGCGGGTTCGCTGACCATTCTCACATATGCCGGCTTGAACATCACTCAGGACGAAAAGACATTGGGGCGCGCTGGTTCAGCAATCCAGAGTAATGTGCTTGTGTCAAAATACAACAGTCAAGACAGACCAATTCAATAAAGCAACCTATGTGCCGGTCGCACCGCATGCGTGGTTTCATGCACTCTTCCACAGAACTCCCTCCCGCCGCGCACTTCTCAGAGAAGGATTTTCCCAAAGACTTGATAGTTCTCTGGTTTGGACCGCCAGCATCCAGGGGTCTCCATGCATTTACCCTCACTGGGAATTATGGTGCCAGGCCATTGTGTGAGTTATAAAATGATGGTGCTACATGGCGATGGTGAGCACAGTGGCGAGGTGGAGACGTGATTGGGAGATGTGTAACCCAGTTGCAAGGATGCTCTCATCGGAATGGAAGTCTAACTAGGCGGCTTTCGCTCTCCGTTCCAACTTTGCCACTTAATTGAAAATTCGTTGACAAAACGTGTCCCAGTACTTAATCATCAACACCTCTATTTACGATCTGCCATTTTTTTGTGACTAACAAATGAAAAAGTGATACCAGTCATTATTTTCACTGTCAAAATAAGTTCTTTCCAAGAGCTGTTTGCCTAGTGCCATTAAAATGTGGTATGTGTGAGTTATTCAGGCTAGCTTTCCCCTGTAATGGAGCAGGCGTGGTGGATATGTGGTGCACCCTCCTCCAACAAGTAAGGCACCATTGGCTTACACGGTTGCCCAAGATCACACTTAGTGTCCTATCGCTGGAAGCAGGACCTGAGATTCGGGTTAATAAACATTACTAACTAGTTAACATGTGTCATTCTATGGCCTTTATAGGTGGCCCAGGTGCAACACAAATATTTGTCATTCAACTTAATTCTCAGACCTCCTGACAGAGCTCATGAAAAGAAGGGCCAGAAAAAAAACACAAACACCCAGGCGGACACCTACACATACTCATTAGTATTGCATATTATGCAAATGTTTTGCACACATTAAAACATGTATCGTTCATTGAACTATAAAATTGACCGGCAGAGCCATAAAAGTCACTTTCTATTGGCGACTAAATTAGTAAAATGTTGAGTTCTGCTCACAGAGTAATTACGCATATTCAACTAAGGTTTCTGTGATTCAACAACTTGGTGTGTTGGGTGCATATCTCTCTATATATAAAGCTGAAAGTCTGTTAGTTTGTTCCTTATGCAATTCCACACCGTTCCACCAGTCTGCACCAAATTTTGCAAAGTTACCTGTTAGCACCCTCCCAATAGTACTGGCTACATGACATTTGGACACCCCACCCCTTTTCCCGGATTTCAGCCCCTTCACACATGATTGTCGGCAAAACATCAATGTGGTCATAGAAGGACCAGACAAAACTCATTTTAAGCGTCTCAACGTGTGGAACAAACCGCTTGAAAACCATGTTTCAAGGCCCTAGGACGCACCGTTTATGAGATATTTGCCCCGCAGCTCACTGTACCGTGCTAGTGTGGGGAGAGCGCACAGATGATCCCAGTATGCTGCAGCACGCCAACTCTCGCCTCTCCTCCACGTCTTCTCCGGGGTATGTCAGCCAGCCACACACGCCCATTCTCAGTGCAATTAACTTCAGAGGGCAAAGCACATCAGGCGATGAGCGACTTGGAACAGCGACCTACAGGACCACTGATTTTCACAATTGATGAAAGTGTTATCATGTCTGTGTACAGAACCCGTGCGGAGTATGGGTACTTTTTACTGGTGTATTAATACAATCTCAAGCCATTATTGAAAATATATAGAATTTGTGGACTAACATTGCAGAATATTAATTTTAATCATTCCATTTTTTGATGTCCCTCCATAGTGTTTGCATACATGTGTGGAACCTTGCCTAGACTGCTCTATGAAGGGACTATTTGGTAAGAACTCTATTTTAGTTTCCATTTGTCTCCTTGAAAGAAATGCCCAGTTATCAATCAGCAGTCCGGTGACAGAGGGAGCTGGCAAGTCGCTTCTCTGAACATTATGCTGTGCCAAATATGATCAGTAATGGAGAGAGAAATGAATCACAATGGTTGGTTATGAATACATCAAGGCGATCCACAGCATTCCAGTGTTTTGATGCAGACGTCTGTGCATTGGTGCATGCCTCTCCGGGCGTGCTTACATCTCTCCCGAGCATGTTTAATGCATTCACGCCAGCCCAGGTCCCAATGTCAGTTTTGCCATGGTTTCCCCGGGGGATCCGGGCACGACTTATGCATCAGCGGCGGACAGCATGCCCAGGAGACAGCTAAAAATGCATGCTTTGTGGCGAGTATGCAATTACTGATGGCGGACTTGGGGTCAGCTGAGCATGACAATACCACCCTCTTGTCATGACGTGGGACTGAAATGGACTGTGGGAGGTTTCCCCAGTTTTTAAGATGCCCAATCAGATAAGAGCGTCCTTTTTTGTTTGTGGTGCATGCGCCCCACCTGAATTGTATGCACAAGGCAGTGTAAATCACCAGCTTTGATGGGTGGTCTCGCGCACCCGGCACCTCAGGCCCAACAGCCGGTTGATGTGTCTTTTGGCTCTGGCGACTAGAATCAGCGTTTTCTGTTACAGATGCATGACATGAAAGCCGTGGGATGCTGATCCCTGCGCAAGGTTGTCACAAGGACATCTCGGAAGCCGGAACTGCACACATTCCGGAAAAGAGTTAGAGAACTTTTTTGTGCTATGGTGAACCACACATAATCGCCTAGTTTTGCTTAGAAGATGCTGGGCAATGCAAGGCTTCTCCGAAAGGATACAGCGCTTTGATGTATGGCTCACTTTTGTATCACCTAAGCATTGCAGGCTATAAGTCACAACATGTGTCGACTGAGATAACTGATATTGACCATGCTTGTAATAGCGTTGAAAAAGGCCAAGAACGGAAATTGATCGGATTATGGCGCGTTCAAACGGAGGCCCAGACATTTGAAGGAGCTGAACATTTCATCTGCGCTGGAGGGAAGAAATAAAAGCTGAAAAGTGCATGAAGGCCACCATCACAACATGCAGAAGCCCACATGAAGTGACCTGGCTTGGGTTTTTAAAGGGAGAAAAGAACTACCGCCTTGTGTGCACCCTCCAGTTGACTGTTTTTCGAACCTCAGCTGTCTGTATGTCTCCTTCTCATGTGTATGTCTGTACTTCTCTGCATATGCTTGTCCGTAGCTCTCTTCTTCTCTGCTGTCTCTATTTCTCCTGCTGGTGACCACATAATCTTAACTTTTTATGTGTGAGTCCTGTCCGCTGAGGTCTGTCTCCCTCCTGCTGTCCGTGTGCCTACCTCCACGCTTGTCATCTGTAGCCATCTAACTACTGTTGTATGTATTTTGCCTTATTGTTTTTGTGTTGCCCTCCCCTTCTCTGCCATCTACATCCCCTCTCTGTGGAGCACATTCATGTTTTTTCCAAAGGAGTTTCCCTAGTCTAGCCTCCTCTTTTGTCTAGATGGGCACTTCAGTAGTCTGTTGTGCAGTGTGTTGTCTTTTGTGTTGAACCTTACAAAACCATCAGGTCTACACCAAGTGGACACACCACTGTTGGTGGTGAATAAAGTAAAATCTAGGGGACTTGTACCCTACACACATAAAGCAATAGCCCTCCAGAGAATGTACATGGAGGTATAGTAGATTTGGTTCAATCATTTTATTTACTCACTCGTATCGAAACTGAAAATATTGTAGAAGCAGGGGTAGCACTTCTTCCTGTCCTAGGGAAAGAGACACCATATAGGGACAGGGTGTTCTTCTGCCTAGGGAAATTTGCAGCAACCACATTTGATGGGAATATTTAAATCAGTTTCCAAAAGCATTCAAGTATGCTCCTTGAAGGTGTTCATGTGTGCTATAACCATTGTTGTACCTAACACTTTAGGATATTTTGTCTCCCACAACCAATTCCCTGATTGTTATTATGTCTACCTCAGAGTCTCACGGGTCCCATGTCTCCCTGCCAGTCATTTTGCACTTGCCCTGGGGCCCTCAACTGCCCCACCCCCACCACTGCACTTGTTGCTGCACATCATTGAGAGCTTTTCTCAGCACTTCACCAGTTTCTACCAACAGGATGCACTTGGCCCCCTGCCCTCCCTGCCCTTCCCGCACTTGCACAATCAGTATACAGCCCTGCCTGAAGATCATGCTGTCTGTTCTCCCTTGTCTTCACCCCTTAATGTGCACTTGCAAAAACTGCAGAGTCTCCGTTAGGCCTATTTGCTGTATGTAAACTTTTAAAGGTATCATATTCACTTAATATGCCTGTGCAGACCATTATCGTCTCAAAAGGTAAAGGTCTCTGAGCGACTGTTGTTTTTTCCCCTTGTTCCCACTGTTCTTGAGCGCTTTGAAACACTTGCCTGTGTATAGGCGCTATATAAATATTACCATACCACACCATTATTGTGGAACTCTCTAGAGAATGGAGATTTGAATAGCAAATCTGCAATCCATCTTGGTCTTGCAATGAGAGTGTGAGAATAGCAGCTGTTTTTGATCTTGTAAATCAAGAGCTATGATGGGGCAGGTTGGTGCATCCGCTAGACACAGGTCCTCTGAATCATGAAAGAGAGATGTGTGCAGAACGAGAAACTGGCCGCAGTTGCAAGGGCCCTGTGCCCAACTCCTCCAAGCATATGCAAGCGTCAGGCTTGGCTCTGTCACTCACACATACATTAGCTGCTATGACCCTCATGCATTGACGAATCACCTCTGGTGACCAATGCATCCTGGAGTGCATCCTTTGAAGAGTAAGGGATGTGCTCCGGGATGCATCTGATATTCCTGCGACACGCCTCATGCCACAAACACTGAGAATGGAACGACAAAATAAGGCCAGTCCGTCTAGTGAAAGTTTGTCTTCAAAATTGGGGTCTTGCACCTCTTTTTTTTAGTGACACCAAACTAGTAACTGCTCACGGCAGAGCTATATCCCATGGATTTTGCATATTGTTGGGGCTGTGAGATGGTCAGTGGCAGCACTGATTTGCTTCAGCTCCGACATTCCATCTAAGACCATTGACCAATATCATAGAGTAGTCCTACTCGCACCCCAGCCTCAGCTATCTTTACACACACACCATCTTTACACACCCTCACAGCTATCACTTAAGATCAGACCCTTTTCCCTTTTTCCTTATTCATTGCCCCGGCCACTCTGTTATTTATCCCTTGCATGTCATTCTCTTGCCAGAATCATTCTTTCATTCATTTTGTCTCATTTTGTTTCCTTTCTTTTTTCCAATCCTATCCCTACACTGCGCCTATTACATTTTTATACCATTCACCATACTCCTTCTATGCTTACACCGAAAGGACATCTCCCCTCTGAATTCCTTTCCTTTGCTCAATGTTCATCCCTTTTCTCCTCACAGCCTTAGGTGACTCTTTCCATTATAACATGTGTTGTACGCAACTGTGTTAGTCAGACGCAGCACACAAACAACAAGGCCTGACCAGAAGTTGGACCTTCGGTTTCACTGAGTAACAGCCACCATATGTAGGATTCACTCATATGTCCATTAGCACAGAACTTGATGCAACCACACAGTGAGAAGGTGCCTTCAACAAGCAACTGCAAACTCAGCATGAGAAAGGGATGACCATAGATGATGATGCTGGGCTCACAAGAGCTGGTCATCATGTTTACGATATAGTGCTTGGACCGATGCCACTTAACCGGATGCAGCGGTTCACCAATAAGCAATTGCAGACCCAACAAGACACAAGGATGACCTAGCGTAATAGCCCCGAACCCGAAAGGGAGATGCTATCCCCTCGACAGGCATTGGAAGGTCATCAGGAGCAGTGTCTCCCTCCAATCCACATAGACACCTAAACACACCAATATGCTAAGTCTCTCCTCTGCACAAACAAGCAATAGAATGCAGCTATACCCCTCAATTAATTCGGCCTAGCTGCACACATACTTCTACATCTCCATGATGAGCTCACCAGTCTTTAGAACGCAGCTTTACCCCTTGAATATTTGCCAAACTGCACACATAATCCCTTTCACAAACTCCACCGCAGCTAGAATGCAGCTGCCCAAGTCCAATTGGCCTTTCTGCAGACACTTTACTGATCTCACACAACCACCACACTAAGCCTAGCACTAGGGTGCAACCACACCACTTAAGCTGCCCCAACTGCACACATACCAAGTGCACCCAAGCACTATTTACTACATTACTCTCTCCACTGACCTGGACTACTATGCCCAAGGGCGTTCAACCCACAGCGCTCCGGAATCATACCAATGGAAAAAGGCGGTATACAAATTCCCAATACAATAACATAACATTATATAACATATGTATAGCATTTTCTCTGTCCCTTTCCTGTGAAGTAGAACTGGCTGCATTCTCCCACCATGTTTTATGATGGCTGCATTCCTGAGCCTTTAATGCTCACACCAGCAACAGGAGACAGGGGCCTATGCTCTTATCTGATGGAAACCCCCACACAAGAGACAGCTGTACCATTTCACATGCAGTTTAGATGTTGTGCTTTCATTTCACTGCAACTCAACGCAGATGTAAGGCATTTTCTGCTCACTTTCCTCCATAATCTCCCAGTTTCTTTTCAAGGGGTGTTTGCAGTGCCTTAACATATGTGAATGGCTGGACTGTGGAGATCGGTAGAGCATATACATTGGCCTACAGAGATATTCTTCCGGATGAAGTACTAATTCTGCTCTACATTTTTGTGTATATATAAATATATTTACTTGGTTATTTCATTTTATCGGATGGGAGTTAAGGATAGGGATACTGTGGTGTGAGATAGGAAGGGGAAGTGGCGACCTGATAAAGGCCGCTCATAGAATGGGACCGCCCATTGGGGCCAACTCATTGCCCCTCCTCCACAGTGGGAGGTGCTGTGTTAGAGATTCGGAGTCTATCCCGTCAGTACAACCTGAAGGGTCTATCCTCGAACCTCTCACAGGGATGGTGAGCTAAATCCGTAGGGGGGAAATCACGCTGGGGGAAAAAGGGAATAGGATTGTTAGGTGGTTTGGAATTATTAAAGTATATACATTTATTGTTTTGTTTCAAATAAAAAGAGGCCCCTGTTTTGATCCCTTTAAAAGTCCACCTTAGTGTTTGTGTTATAGTGAATGCAGTCAACATAAAGGTAGGAACTCGTGGCGGGGGCGGGGTGAGGGGAGGGACAGGGGTGGGGGGTGTCTCCAGTTGCAGGGAGGGTGTATCATCTGTTTAATATGTGCAGTTGGCTAGCTCCCCTCTGCCTGCAGCTGGTCTGTGGGCAGCGGGTGTAATTGGTCCCTCTCTGGCCGGGGGCTAAGGAATGTGCACGGTCCAAGGCCGCCGGGGCAAGAAAGCCCAGTATTGCATATATATTCTAACATGGGGGCAAGGGGGATCAAGGGTGTATGTAAACCAAACATATCAAATAAACTAAAACCGAAAAGACTTTTTGAAGTGAAATTTCAATGGCAAACGCGTTACCTGCGTGGTCTCTACATGGTCAAATAACACAAGCGCTATATACCGCTTAACACAAACCAGTGGCTTCACTGTTTTCACTTAGTCATTGTGCTGTCTAACGAGCCTCCTCGCGAGCCCTGGAGACTGCGCTGGCGGCGTGCATTTTTCTCCGACATGTCAGCGTTCTGCTGTGGCTATATGATAACTCACTCATTTTGTGACATTTCATTCCTTAGCGACCTGCATTCAGATTTTGCCATCAATTTCTCATGACGGGTATTCATCTTGTTCAGCGGTGTTTTCTAGTGCATAACAAAGAACTCTTCTTGCGTTGCAGAGGCTCACCGCCAAGATCAGGGGGCCTCCTGGCTCTTGGTCCTTTAGAAGAGAGGGTAGGGCAGGGTTGGGGTTAGTGAGGAGAGAGGGAGAAATTCAAGGTGCAAAACCTGAGGTGTTGGCCGGTGCAGAAAGGAAGAGCCATTTTTTTGTGCATTAGTTAGATTCTGGGTGGGTGGGGTTCTGGCGCGTGCGGTTTGTGTGGCCAGAGGGATGCCCCACATTTTGCCATCCAACTCTTTTGCTTGATAATGAGTTCTGCCCTATGAGCATGGATGGGTGTGTGGGGTGTGTTTTGTATGTTTGTGGGGGGCGGAGGGGGTCATCGTGATGTAAGGATTGATGGGTACTATTTAAGTGGCTGGGGACTGTTCAAAAGGTTGTGTCGTGCTGCTGCCGTTTATTTGTCTTCTGGCTGGTGTGTGGAGTCTGATGTGGAAACATGGAGGGCAACCTTAAGTATTCCAAAAAATAGCAGGCGCTAGGCAGAGATATTACAAATGTATAGAGGAAAATAACGTATTAAAAGCTGTCGTAATATTTCAATTCACATATACATCAACATATAAAATATATATTATTCTATATATGGGACCTAGCTGCTGTGCCGATTTATCGCTTATCGTATGAAGGTCATTGCTGCTAATTAGAAATATTACAGAGAAATGAAGGAAGGGTCCAATAGCAGGGAACACGCTCTCTGATTCTGGTGTCCTTAAGATCACCCTCTCCTCTTTTACTCTCCATTGTGTGTTGGCATTAGGCGATAGGCCATATTTGACATTAGTTGACATTAGTTGGGTTGGCCATCATTTATGCATGTCATCACTTAAACCCCCAGGCCCAGTTACCAGCCATCTTTATCTAGCAATGGCTTTTCTGGGAAGGTCTAGATAGGCAACATTCTGTTCATGTGACATCTAATCACATGTGCAATGCCACGTGAGTCCAGTCAAGTCACAAGAGCACGAGTGTTGTATCAGAGGAATATTAAGAAACCCTGGCTGCTTACCCCAGTACTTCTGACTGACTCATTCTATTGAGGAGCTGCTAATGCCATTGGGAATGGGTAAGGAGCGTTTGAGGTGTCTGATGAAATATTAATACTCATCAGCATATGCCTTTATTCGACTTCAGTCCTTTGGCACAAATACAATACAGCAATAGGAAATAACATTATTAAGAGAAGAAAAGAAAAAGTTTACATCATTTCGTGGGTCATATTGCACATACAGTAACAAGTGAATTCCACAGTCAATCTAAAAATGAACATATGGAACATTCAAGAACACAAAATACCCTTAAGAACCAAAGAACAAGTTACTCTCTTACCTGGTAATGTTCTTTCGATGGGATGGTCCGACGATGTATTCCATATCTATGACAGGTAATCACCACAGCTGTGCTGCTTCGGAAAATCTTTTGGCGTCTGCGTCCTGCGTCGATGACATCGATACGCTGTCCTCGAGGGCCTCCGTCCAGCCGACGTCACCGATGTTATAAGTAGGACGCACAACGCCCGTAGCCTCAGTTGTAGTTTTTTCCCCAGAACGTGTGGCACCAATCTTCTGCCAGAATGACTACAGAAAGCCTTGCGGAAACGTAAGCTGCAATTGCATAAGAAATTCTGTAGCAGGGCAGGTAGGGAGGGAGCGATATGGAATACGTCGTCGGACCATCCCATCGAAAGAACGTTACCAGGTAAGAGAGTAACTTGTTCTTCGAGGGGATTGGGTCCTCCGAAGTATTCCATATCTATGACAGACTTCCAAAGCAGTACCAACGTATGGAGGATGGAAAAGAATTTAGAATATAGAAATTTAGAATGCCCAATCAAAATGCAGAGTAAAGGACCGCCTTTCCAAAGGCCAGATCCTGCCCATGGAAAGAGTCTAGGGAGTAGTGTCATACACAAGTATGGACCGAAGCCCAAGTGGCTGCTTCATAGATGTTACGAATAGGAACATCCCTCTGCAGGGCAGTAGGGGCAGCCATACCGCTAGTAGAATGGGCCCGTAGGCCTACCGGAGGGTCCTTACCCGCCAAGCGGTAACATTCAGAAATTGCCAAGATAATCCATCTAGACAAAGTCTGCTTAGTAACAGCTTGTCCCAAACGCCTTCCAGCGTAACCTATAAAGAGCTGATCGTCCACTCTGACCCGGGACATGCGTGAAATGTAGAAACTTAAAGCTCTCCTAGGATCCAACCTATGGAGCCTCTCCTCTTCCTTACCAGGATGCGGAGGAGGATAAAATGCCAGAAGAATAAATTCCGAGACAACTTTCGGAGGAAAGGAAGGACGAAATCTAAGGACAACCCTGTCCTTATGAAACACTGTGAAAGGTGGCTTAACAGAAAGTACCTGCAACTCACTGACTCTGCGAGCGTAAGTGACCGCAACTAAAAACACAGTTTTAAGGGTTAACAGTCTCAAAGGACAAGAATGTAAAGGCTCAAATGGAGCACCCATAAGGAATTTTAGAACCAGGTTCAAATCCCAACCGGGCACCCGGAAAGGTGACAGTGGGAACACATTAGTGAGCCCTTTCAGAAACTGAGAAATCAAAGGAAGTTTGAAATAAGAAGACTCCTCAGACGAGCGATTAAATATGGATAGCGCCGCCAGGTAACCTTTAATGTTACCCACTTGCAGGCCCTTGTGGGCTAAAGAAAACAAAAAAGACAGAACCACATGAATGTCACATGAAAAAGGATCCACATTCTTAACCCTGCACCAGTCGCAGAACTTTCTCCAACGGAAACTGTACAGGGACTTTGTTGCCGGCCGTCTGGCTGAAAGTAACACCTCCATCATGTCTTCAGGGAGGTCCCAATCCTTATACCTCAACCTTTCAGAAGCCAAGCATGAAGGTTGAGGGACCTGAGCTCTGAATGGAGAACCTGACCACCCTCCCGTAAGAGCAGATCGTCTCGGTAGGGCAGACGGCGTGGAGGGCAGGTCCGGGTACCACGTTTTCCGGGCCCATGCCGGAGCAATGAGGATCATCCGGGAACCGAACCTCCATAACCTCTGCAGCACTTGCGGGATGATGGGGACTGGAGGAAACGCGTACAGCAGTGGGAAGCACCACTCCACCACGAACGCGTCTCCTAAGGCTCCTCTTGGAGGAAATTCCCAGGAGCAGAACCTTTCGCACTTCCGGGTTGACACTAGAGGCGAAGAGATCCACTTGTGGTGTCCCCCAAAGGGCGGAGATCTCCTGGAGAATCTCCTGAGCCAGCTTCCACTCGTGAGAGATCACGCTCTGCCTGCTCAGGGTGTCCGCCATCTCGTTTTCGTCTCCGGCCAGATGAACTGCCGAGATCGAAATTTCCTGCTGGATGGCCCAGAAACAGAGCTGCATTGCCTCCCAGCACAGAGGAAGTGGCCCTGCCCCCCCTTTTTGTTGAGGTAGTGCATGGCCACTGTGTTTTTCATCAGAAACAGGACATTCTTCCCTTGCAGAGTCGGCAGAAAAGCCTTCAGGGCAAGCCTGACGGCCCTCAGCTCCAACAGATTGATATGGAGTCTGGACTCCGACGGAGACCAACGACCGCTGACTGTCAACTCGTTGGCATGAGCTCCCCATCTTGTGAGGGATGCGTCCCTCACTATCGTCACCTCCGGCCAGGGTAGCCAAAATGGAGCCCCCCTCATCAGATTGCCTTCGACGGCCCACCACAGAAGGTCCTGGGCAACCAAGGGCGGCACCTGAATGGGGTCCGACATCCTGCCAGAGGACTGTGACCACTGCATCTTGAGAGCCCATTGCAGAGATCTCATCCGCAGCCTGGCCTCTGGCACCAGAAGAATGCAGGCTGTCATGAGGCCGAGCAACCTCAAGAACTCGAACGCCGGGAGACTCTGGGCATGTTGAAACCCGTGCATCATCTGCTGAATGTGATGAGCCCTCACCTAGGGAGGGAAACACTGCCTCAGGGACGTGTCGAGCACTGCTCCGATGTACTGGTGCCGCTGAGTTGCCATCAAGTGGGACTTCTTTGAGTTGAGGGAGAAGCCCAGCTTGTGAAGGGAGTGGCAGGTGACGGACAGATGATCCAGGACCTGCTCGGAAGAGGGCGCCCTGATCAACCAATCGTCCAGGTAGGGGTAGACGTGAATCCCCCCTTTCCTGAGATATGCTGCCACCACCACCATGAGCTTGGTGAAGACCCTCGGGCGGAGGTCAATCCGAATGGCAGGACCCGAAACTGAAAGTGCGAGTCGCCAACCGCGGAGCGGACCTCAGGTACTTCTTGTGCTTGGGATGGATCGGCACATGAAAGTAAGCGTCCTTGAGGTCGAGAGAGACCAACCAGTCCTGTAGTTGAAGGGCCTGGAGGACTTGAGAAAGAGTAACCATCCTGAACTTGTCCTTCCTGAGGAGCTTGTTCAAACTGCGCAAGTCCATGATGGGTCTCAATCCCCCATCCTTCTTGGAAATCAAAAAATAAGGGTAATACAATCCCTTGTTCCTCTCCGCTACAGGCACCAGTTCTATGGCGCCTTTCTCCAGCAGGGATTTGATTTCCTGCGCAAGGAGCGGATCCGGACTCTTCAAAGAGAGATTCCCTGGTGGATTGTCATGAGGCCTCTGCTGGAAAGGAAGATAGTAGCCGTGGGCTATGATCTCCAGAACCCACACATCTGAAGTAATGGCACGCCATTCTACAAGATGCTGCGCCAGCCTTCCCCCAACCGGTGAACCATGGGACATGGCCTCATGACTGAGCTGAAGCGGCTGCGGCATTGCCTGAGGGTAAAGAGGCAACTGCCCGAGCGGCCTTGGCACCTCGAGTACCTTGTTTTCCACCTCTGGTACTCCAAAGGTTGCCCCTTTGACTTGCAGCTCCCCTCGATCTACCAAAAGATGAGTAATATCGAAAGGAACCTCCCCTCCATTGTTGTCCCCTACGACGAAAAGGCGGAGGTTGGCGAACTGCAGGGCTCAACGATTTCGCTGCAGCTTTGGAGGTCTGCAACCTCTGAAGGCTCTCGTCAGCCTTGTTGCCAAAAAGATGTTCACCATCAAAGGGCATGTTGAGGAGCCGGGCTTGTATATCAGGAGCAAGCCCCGACTTCCGCAACCACGCAAATCTGCGCATTACGGTGCTCGCCGCCATGGACCGGCTGACGCAATCTGCCATGTCCAGACCCGACCAAACGGATTCACACATAGCATCCTTGCCATCCTGAACAAGAGCAAGAAAGCCATCCCGTTCCTCCCCTCGGGAATGTGTACCGCCGCCAACAAGACACAAATCCACAGAGTATGAGTGAAACGTGCTAAGGCACACACGGAGATGGCTGCCTGCAAAGCCATACCCCCTGAAGAAAACACTTTCACATCACACGCACATCCGTAGTATAAATAAAGACACAAAATGGTGCCTGCGTGCACCACACACAGAGGTTGCTTGGGATGATTCCTTACAGGACACCCCCTCCTATAACAGGTAAGGATACCAATAATTATGGATAAAGCACATTAGATACATGGTAAGAAACGTTCAGATTCCTCTTTTGTGATACTAATGCATTTCAATAACACAAACAGAATCAAGAATATTAGAATCAATGCCAATGTTAGAAGATGGTGTAGAATAGGGGTAAAACCCATAAGGTATAATGGATGACTTAAGGAATTAGCAATATTATATTCATGGGATTTCCTGCATTTTCCTGGACCATATCTCGAGAGTTAAGACAACCCTCATTATTATTGCTACATTTAATGGAATTCCACACACACACACCTTAAGATACTTTATTATTAACAATATCACTCACCAACAGTGCTGTGGCACAATGCATGGGTGCAATATTAACAAATCGTCAAACCAACATGTGGAATACTAATATCAAGGGATTTTGGGTGCTTCACCGAATCAATATCAGAAACGAATACTTGTTTGCCATTTATTGCTTATAATATTAGACTAGGTGGGCGAAAGGAATTATCTGCATCAAACATGTTAACGGGCTAAATGTTGCTGAATTACTGTTTCTAACACCAGATTGTCCCATGTTTTTGTTTGTTTTCCTTATTCCTGTCCCAAAAACCATGACCCTGGTATGTATTTATAATGTGCATGTATGTACATGTTAACATACATTGGTACAATTGATATTATATTGGTCTAATAGCCTTGAAAAAGACCTTGTGTCAAAACACGTGTTGGCTGCGATCAAATTGAACACGTGAAATACAATAAATTTAACAATTTTGGACATCTATTAATTGCAGAGATTATCTGTCTATCATATTCATATATGATGTTAATTCTTGTGGCAAGCGCAACCGACTGGTACAATCAGTTAATTGTATACAGCTGTGTCATAGTTGGCCTAGGATTTAAATTTGAAAAAAGTCGCCCATTGGAAAAGAAGAGTTCATGCTGATGAAATGCACTGAGGCACATTGGCAACAGCCCCGCTGGGTAATGGCTGCAAAAAGCGACTGAACCAGAAAAAAAGGCGCACATTGTGCAGCTGGAAATGGAAAATAAACGAGCATGCTTCTCCTATTATGAGGAAGATGAATGAGGACAAACCAACGGGCGGTGGAGGGACAACAAAACATGGGCGAGATTCAATACCAGCGTGTTCAAAGCGTGCTTCCCTACTGACCACGAGAGGCGACTTGCCCAACACACCACAAAGCTGAGGCATCCAGTGAGAGAGCGAGAAGGTCCCTCCTGCACCGGACACTGCACACTTTGGCCTAGTGTCTCTTTTCGATGGGCAGATTGGTGTTTCCCACTAAACGAGAATGGAAACAACTTGAGCTCCGTGTAGTGCACCTCTTTTGGATTGGATCCATCCTTCCCTGCATTGGGACTTCGGAACCCCACTTTGGTTGCTATGGAGTCAGTGACAGAAGGCTTAGCTGGTTTTCTTACACAAAAAGCTCTGCTCGTTGAGTCTTGCATGTTCTGTTCTGTTATAGTGAAAAACGAACTGGCACTTAACAGATGGCAATACTTCAAGGGAGTTTGGAGTACTCCGATCGACTCCTGGTGAGTGTGCCAGGCCTGGTTGGCCCAGAGCACTCCAGCAATTCATAAAACAGAAGTCCTACAAGTTGCCACATTCGAAATTAAATTGACTTGTGACTAAAGAATATTCTATGGGGTCGCCAACATATCCCCCAATACAGGCTATGGCCTACAAATACCTTGATTGCATGCCATAGCTATGTTGTCTGAGGAGGATGGGAGTTGTAGCCAAAAATATCTGGAGGTTGACATGTGAACTATCCTCGCTTAAGGAGTACCTTACTGAAGCGAGTAATTCCCACTTTTTCTCCCTTGTAAGGAAGTGCCTCTGTTTTTTTCATAGCGCAAATATGGGTTTAGGGAACAGTTGCTACTGGGAATGTGAAATACATTTAAGAAAGGCATTTGGGGAAGTTGTACTAGTTCTCGGGCCTCTATATCTGGCTTCTCTCCTTTGTACTACATACATAAAGAAACTTAGTGTATACCACAGGCTTGAATAATTATAGCTGCTCCCTACAGATTTTACAAAATATACACGTGGCTGAAGAAACCAGTCTGATGCAGCTCCCTGCCCGGCTCTTGCGGGTAAAGATAGGTTGACCATGAGGCCCAGATGCTGCTAGTGATGTGGAACCCGCAGGTGGTAAGTAGGAAATCCCCTGATCCACCCCACCCTTCCCTGGTTACACGGCAGGGACTTGCAAATGGGACACTCCACTGAGGGTTGTCACTTAAGGGGACACATACATGTGTAGACAATCTTCTGAGCCGCCACAAATCCTCAGAAGATCCTCACAAGAAGAAAGCAGACAGACTGAAGCTTACCAAGCTGCATTTTGTATGCTCCAAATGGAGGAAAGCAAGCCCGCATGTAATGGGTCTTGCAAACCAGGAAAACTCACAGAATGCACAGGTATGCACCACGTAGTGGAAAGCCAGCATGCGCAAATGCCAAATCCAATATGGCCAAGGTCACAGATATCGGCTTAACCTGCTGACCCATGAGGGGAAAGAGCAAAGGAAAACATGTGGTCAGAGGACCACCTGAAATATACAACAAAGCTATCGCATTTACTAGGTAGTTTTGCCATACAATGGAGAACAGACACTGAGGGGAGGTCCAAGGAAACAGGAACAGAGCCCTTTGTAAGGGGATTTGGGAGGCCAGAGGGACCAGTGGTGTGGGAAATGAACATTGTGTTGGTTAGATAAACTGAGAGGATGAGGCTGCTCTGGAGTACGCTGGAGAAGAAGAGAGGAGGCAGCAAATAGCAGGTGAAGTATAGAAAAAGGAGAGAGAGGCAGAAAGAAATAAGGATGAGGCATAGAGGTTTCAGAAGGAGGTGATAAGACAGTGAAGAGATATCAGGAGGAGGTGGTGGCAGAGAAAGAAGACTTACAAGACATCCAGAGGAGATGATGAGATATCAGGATTGACATCAGAAGGAGGCAGTGAGACCGCCGGAGGAAGTGGTGGTGAAACAGCCAGAGGAAGAGGTGGCAAGAGTTAAGGATGAGGAGAAACCGACTTGGCATTAGCAGCAGGTGCTGCGGGTAGACCAGTAAGAGGAAGTAGTGGATACACTGGAAAGCAGATGAAGAAAGAGAATAGTCTGGAAAGGTGAAGACAGTGAGAAAGAAGGTACCCCTGTTATACGCTTACTGTAACAGTGTGATGGATGGGGGAGATACAAGCATATGGTGAGGTGAGAAGTTAACGAGAGGTAAAAGTGAGGCTGGAAAAGGAACGAGATTACTGTGAGTGGGTGTGGGCAGAAAGCCAACATGGAAAATTGGGTGTCAGTAAGTAACCCCCTAGACTACAGTTGGAAACGTCTCCCACCAGCCCATACAACCAGCCACGATCCATGGGAATCCTTGGGGCCCAAGCTTGGAGATCCATGAGCCCTTTGCATTGATCGCCTGGATCTGTCCGGTAGCAACTGGCAACCTCTGGAGCAGGAACCAGTGAGACCCCAAAGAAGCAGAAACAATGATCATCAGACCATGGAAAGGAGGGACAGGGACACTTAAACACGTGAGACTGAGAGCAACTGAAAACCTCTCTAGAACTGCGGGAAAGGAGCCTACATTCTTGAAAACTGAGGTCATTTCTTTTGGTTTGCTATTTTGGGAATTTAAGGATGAGAACATTCTTTTGCGTTTCTTGTGTGGGAACTTTAGGGAAAGCCATCCTGTTGTTACCCCTTATTTCAGTTGTTAGGACGGAGTAAAAGAAGGAGTCCAGCCAACAACTCCTTTTTTATTCACAGGGCCCAGGAACACAAGTTTAGCGAGCTGTCATCTGTGGGTTCTCGAAGTTTGATGATTGCATCAACCTTTGAAATTCTTTAGTGGTCAGACAAGAACTAAAAGAGGGAAAGGAAAAAAGGACAAGGGAATCAGTTACTGTTAAAAGCCCCCTCCCATATAGCCTGTTCATTCTTAAATAAAGTTTTTCTTTTAAAACATTGATCCGAATGGCGACTCGATGTCTGTGTGTTGATCCTGCTGGCATTTTGATATCAGTGAGTGTAAACTGAGTGTGTGACTACTTGAAATCAGAAGCATTAAGGAGTTGAATTAAAAGTTATCCATACATTTTAAGTCAGGGGTGGTAGGTAAAAACCATTCCATCATCGACCGCCAAACTATAAAAAAATATGTGTCACCTCGCCTTACAAATGTGAGTCATGTTGTTCCAGAAAGCTAGTTGTTTATGAGCACAGCAAGCCAATAGACCTATATTTGTTGGTGCCATCCCAAATATTAAGTCAACCCGCAAAAAGTGTGGCAAGGTTCATATTGTCCTCCTTGGGCATGTATGGGCATCCTGCAAACGGTCCCTAGAAGCTCTCTCAGTCACATCATTTCTTAGAACTTACTACCAATCTGAAAACTGCACTTTGCCCCTTCTAAAGGCTTACCTGCCTGTCACAAAGTGTGACGTGCTCGGTTGGGGTAAGGGGGCAATATATTTACAATGACCACACAACTTGGTTTGTCTTTCATGGCAAGCCACCGGCAATCCTACTCACAGTTATGTTTTGCTCCTCTTCGTTTTTGTCTCACCTTTACTTTTTAAAGGATCCCTTTATTTTGACTCTTTTGCCTCATTCTTGGCTCCTCACACTTCTGGATCTCCAAGCTTGCTTAACCATGACCCTGTTTGTTGTTTACTTTCTCCCATTGCTTCCTAACTTTGCCCCTTCCAAGCATTTAAATGTTCATCTTCTACTCTTGCCTGGTATTTTTTGTCCATTTCCCTTTTTGTCCATTTCCCTTTTTGTCCATTTCCCTTTTTGTCTATTTCCATTCCATTTGTTCTTTTTATCATATTTCTTTCACTGTGCATTTTCAATAATATCATTATTAGCTTCCATGATCCTCTTTTCTCTCCATCACGTTTGACCGCTGTTTCCCTCTTTTCATTCATTTTTGCGCTATAATTTCAGTGCCCATATTTGAACACTTTTGGTCTAACCCTTGCAGAATATTTGCTTTGATCACTTGCTCATTCGTGCCTCTTTCTCAGTTCGCAATATTCATCTGTATTGTCTTATGTATCTTCATTACTCAGTTACATTTTGTTATTCATTATTGTGACATTAACCACATTGTTTTCCTTCTCATAATGTCTAAACTGCACTATTCCTGTGCCCACCTTCACTCTTGACTGCTATACGTGCACACAATCTACTCATTTATGAGTGCAGCACAATGCTGCATAGCCAACAACATTAACAATCCTAATATGACTTTATTGACGAAGGGACACTTTATTATCACAGGATAATGACCCTCTCCCAAGTTATGGTCCGAGGTGCTAGTAGTAAGGCTAGTAGCACACAGTGCTACAAGCAGTAAAGGATTCGCAGTTGTGATGTTGAAGCAAAACATTTTTGTTCAATCATGCGTGAAGTACACAAAAAATTAGTGTACATTTAATGTGGTTTCATTTTTCATTTTGCAATTTGTAAATAACTAGGTTGTCTTTATAAAGTAACCATTTTAACTGTAAACTTGGTTGAACTGGAACAGTTTTAGAGTGAGCTTCATTTAGATCCAATGGTAAAGGAACATGCTTTTCGAGGGGATTGGGTCCTCTGACATATTCCATATCTATGACAGGTAATCACCACAGCTGTGCTGCTTCAAAAAATCTTTCTGTGTCCTGCGTGGATGATGTTGACATGCTGTCCTCGAGGGCCTCCGTCGAGCCGACATCACCGGATGTTATAAGTAGGACGCACGACGCTCGTAGTCTCAGTTGTAGTTTTTACCCCAGAATGTGTGTCACCAATCTTTTGCCAGAATGACTACAGAAAGCCTTGCGGAAACATAAGCTGCAATCGCATAAGAAATTCTGTAGCGGGGCAGGTAAGGAGGGAGCGATATGGAATACGTCATCGGACCATCCCATCGAAAGAACGTTACCAGGTAAGAGAGTAACTTGTTCTTCGAGGGGATTGGGTCCTCCGACGTATTCCATATCTATGACAGGTAATCACCACAGCTGTGCTGCTTCGGAAAATCTTTCGGCGTCTGTGTCCTGCATCGATGATGTCGATACGCTGTCCTCGAGGGCCTCTGTGGAGCCGACGTCACCAGATGTTATAAGTAGGACGCACAACGCCCGTAGCCTCAGTTCTGTTTTTTCCGTGAACGTTTTCGCTTTGGAGATCTCAGCTCGTCTGGGATCTTCTGAGTTCTGTTCTTTCGGTTCTTCGAACCTGTCTGTTGTGAAGATGATGTCTTCGGCTTCTTCCACCCCACGGCCGGGTTTTAAGAAGTGTCGGGACTGCGGGTCCAAGATGTCGTTGACGGACTCGTACGACACCTGCCTTTGGTGCCTCGATGAGGGCCACGACACGGATGATTGTGTTGACTGCCAATCGCTTACGTCGAAGGCCTTGCGGGAGCGTAAGGAGAAGCTTTCTGTCGGTAAGGTGGCCAAGCCTTGGAAGTCGAGATCCATGGGGCTTTCGACTGACGATTCGAAGGGCGACTCTCCGCATCGTCGTCGTCACTCCGGGGGGTCTCGGTCCCGGAGTAGGTCCCGTCATTCCTCTGCCTCTTTGAGGCACTCACGGAAGCGCCGTCACTGGTCGCCTTTCCCATCCTCGTCCGAGGGCTCTGCCCGTCGGCGGGTTGCTTGTCCCAACAAGCATTCCACTTTTGCGGAATGGGATTAATTTCGGCAAGAGATGATGGCGATTTTTCAGTCGCAGGGCCCCGTTCCGTCCGCGCCGGCGAAAGACGGCGGCCGTGACCGTGCTAGAGCCGCCACTCGCACGTCTTCGGGCTCGGGTGGTCGGCGCGATCATCGAGCACCTTTAAGGTCTTGATCGGACAAGGTGGATCGCTCTAGACATGCCCGCTCCAGGTCCCGGTCCTCGACGCCTTCGAGACCGTCAGAGCCTGTGAGGTCGTTGAAGAAGACATCGGCGCCGAGGTCGTCGAGGGACTCTCTCGGGGCTCTGCCTCCGAGGAAGCCGTTGACGCCATCGGCGCCCAGGCGGTCGAAGGATACGCTCGGGGCTCCGCCCTCGAGGACTGCGTCGAAGCCGTCAGCGCCACGTTCGATGTCGACGCCGATTCCATCGACGTCCTTGATGCCTTTCAAGGCTGCTTTGTCAGAGTTACCCTGTGGCACGGTGAAACCCCCTAGAGGCTCTGGCCAAGTCTAAGAATGTCTTTGTCCCTTTTTCTGTGCCCCCATTCCAGCCTCTGGATTATATATCTGAGGTGGAAGAAGAGTCTGAGGAAGAAGGTTTGGTTCCTGCGGAGGTACCTGATGAGATTTTGTCTGGTCATAGCCAGCTTGAAGACCTGCATCAGTCGTTGCACGATGCCAGTGGTTTGGATACCTCTCCGGAGGTGGAGTTCAGTAGGCCTGAGCCTGGCACCCACGCCGAGTCCTCGTACCGGCGCCTTATGTCAAGAGTAACGGACGGCAGCCGTGACCGTGCTAGAGCCGCCACTCGCACGTCTTCGGGCTCGGGTGGTCGGCGCGATCATCGAGCACCTTCAGGGTCTTGATCGGACAAGGTGGATCGCTCTAGACATGCCCGCTCCAGGTCCCGGTCATCAACGCCTTCGAGACCGTCAGAGCCTGTGAGGTCGTTGAAGAAGACATCGACGCCTTTGGCCCCGAGGTCGTCGAGGGACTCTCTCGGGGCTCCGCCTCCGAGGAAGCCGTTGACGCCATCGGCGCCCAGGCGGTCGAAGGATACGCTCGGGGCTCTGCCCTCGAGGACTGCGTCGAAGCCGTCAGCGCCACGCTCGACGTCGACGCCGATTCCATCACGTCCTTGATGCCTTTCAAGGCTGCTTTGTCAGAGTTACCCTGTGGCACGGTGAAACCCCCTAAGGCTCTGGCCAAGTCTAAGAATTTCTTTGTCCCTTTTTCTGTGCCCCCATTCCAGCCTCTGGATTATATCTCTGAGGTGGAAGAAGGGTCTGAGGAAGAAGGTTTGGTTCCTGCGGAGGTACCTGATGAGATTTTGTCTGGTCATAGCCAGCTTGAAGACCTGCGTCAGTCGTTGCACGACGCCAGTGTTTTTGGATACCTCTCCGGAGGTGGAGTTCAGTAGGCCTGAGCCTGGCACCCACGCCGAGTCCTCGTACCGGCGCCTTATGTCAAGAGTAACGGAATACTTGGGGTGGTCTGCGCCACCAGTGGATTTTCTGCAGGATGACCTGACAGATATCCTGGACCAAGGTCCACCAACTTACCCGGACTGCCGTTCCATATGGCCTTGCAGAGAAGGGTGGCAATGGCTTGGACTGCTCCGGAGAGTCTCCCGGCAGTGAGCAAGTCTTTGCCGAAGAAATATCGTCCAGCCGGTAGCGACCCCATCTACTTGACTACGCACCCAGGCGGCTATGGCCCCGGCAAAACAGGCGTCGTACATTACCATCCCTCCTGATAGGGACGACAAACATTTTGATGGCTGGGTGAAGAAACACAGGTAACGTCTGTAAGGCTGACACGTATTTCAGCCTTAGGCCTTCTTCAGAGCCAGACAGATACTCATTACAGTATCATTGAATCACAAAAATAAAAAAAAACACATTGTGACATGAAGTTACAAAAGCATAAAATGTCCACCAGAAATACATTTGTGTAACAAGAGGACGAGACATAGATTGAGGGGGTTGGACCAGGGTAGCATATGTTGGGTTGAGAAAAAGCAGCATGATTTGAAAAACAACATGTAAGACAAAACAAAGAATAAAGAGAAAAACAGAAAGAACAAAATAGATTCCAATCCATATTAATTTGAGTCGTGGTCAACACACGTTACTTTCAACTGTTCAATTGTTGTTGTTCCCTCATTTTGGGCAAACATAATGAGTGAAATCATAATACATTTTCATTCAGTATGTGATTCGCCTTGAAACTTAATTCAATTGTTACAATTGGTATGGTTGCAAAAATGTGCCTATCCCAGATTCCCTCAAAGCATATCTCGCCAATGATCATTACCCATCCATCAGTTCAAGGGGAGTCTATTGCATGATTGTTTTGATCCATAATACTTAATTGGTCATGTGGTTCAAAAATAAACTTTTGATTTACCCACTTGATTAGTTTGAGAATAGCTAACACTGGTTTTGACCAGCAAGACTTGGCCTACTTGTAAATATTGTTAACGAAAACTCAGTATCTAAATATTGTAATATATTAAAATAGCTCTATGCTCCTAGTGAGCGTACAGTTCGAATTTGCACCGTTGAAAAATCCCCACTGGTTATATCATTGATGGAACTGACACATGCTTCTCGTGTTACTTTCATTGGCCTGACTCACTGTCCATAATCTAGAGGTTTATATTAAGGCTCCGTGTATAATGCCTTTTACAATTACTGGACTATCATTAGTTCATAGCATCCAGATTGTAACAACTGTGAAGATTCGGCTCATGGAGATGCTTAGAAGTCAGTGTTACTGTCATTAAACGATAATGAAATATGAAATAATGATGTTACTTGTCTCAGAACATATATTATTGATCATCTGGGGTACTTCATCCCTCCAATCCTGGCATATATCATTCCACTTCCTTTACATCGATACAAGATCATGCATCACTACTGATTGGTATCCATACATATGAAACATAATGTTGTTAAGCATATTAAATGCAAAAGAATGATAATGAATAGTGCAGAGCGCCTATATTCACTCATATGGTACAATTACAACAATGTAAGTGATATCCAAAATTTCTATTAATAGCATAACTTTTATCAAATAGCATGTTTCCTTTTTGTCAAAGAAAATAACACAATCACATCCTGCTACACATGTGTAGGGCATATTGTCCTCACGGATGCCCCATTTTATACAAATACTATCATTTTGTGTTCTGTGTTAAGGCCCCCTGCTGTGCTCCATAACTTACACATACATTTAGATTCCAAATGTCTTGATGTTAGTTTAAGATCTCCCCCATGTTCCTGACATTTAGCTTTCATGAGTCCAATTCATTTAATGGAAAAGAGTGGTTGTTCCCAAAAGGTTTGGGAACTCCCATCTCCTGCACACTGTCGAATATCTCTAAATAAAGATCAATAACTAAAGGGAGTTATAGATACTTGTTTTATACATTGTTTCAGGAAACATTTAGCATAAAGTGATTTATAGTAAGCAATTTAGGTGGTACATAAACCATATTCTTTGAGCAAATACATTTTTTGAAGAAGAAACAAAGATTGTAGAAAATATTGGTTGCTTTATTGTACATAGTGATGGTGCCCAACGCGTTTCGAGTTATCAACTCTTCTTCAGGGTCAATGGCACAATTTTTCTAAAAAAACTAAGAAAACATAAATCATATTTTAACCAATTCTGTAAGTTCATATAGCCTATAGACGTTTTAAACTCGGAAAAATGACAATGCAGCCATCATTTCAGCAGATGATAACAATTTGAAAAGTAATATTAGGATACAGATATCAGATTACAAGCAAATCCCTGGACTAGACATTGTGAATTTGTTGGACAAAAGAACAAAAGGTAACTCTCATTTTACTATTTAAACTTTTTAAACAGATCCTGTATCTCTAGGAGAGGTAGGTAATATTTCCGTACATAATCCAAATGACATATCAGTTGTTAGTCAAACATATGAAAAAAAAGGCGCTTAACCTACAGGGTAGAAAGTTGTGCAAGGGTAAGTTGAGAGTGTTCAAATATCTTTCTTTGAGTCTCTCTATATTATGTAAAAAATGTTAAAAAAGAGTCTTACGAAAGAGTAGTCTAAGTTCGATAAAAAAGGAGAAGATGAGGATAGGTGAATGGCAATTTACACGTCACTCATGAATCAAAATGCTTTTTAGCATATTCCATCGGATCGTTATCTCAAAAAGGGAATGATAACAGGTAATGTCCAGGAGGTGGCAGTCCGCTGAGTATTAGAAAAGGTAAAGAAAAGAAGATGAGTATATATAGTGGCCTATAGATTGGAGGTCAAGTATTCGATGCTGAAGAGGCCAAAGTACTTACTTAAATCTAGAGAAAAGGAGCTTAGAGTCTTCACGGTGGGTCGTGCCTGCCAGGCTGGAGATGTGACTGCACCGTGAGGCGTCTCCTTTTATACTGTCATCAAATGGGTTGTCACAAGAGTCATGCGGGCAGATACGCAGATGTGCGCATGTGTAGATTTCTACCGTCATGTTTGTTGATACGTGGTGTGCGTCAGACGAGTGACGTCACAATCAAGTTTTGCGTAAGTAAATAGAAACCATCGAGCGTGAGATGCTCGAAAGAAAACTGGCGTGTTGCATAGTATTTTTAATGTGAAGAAATTCAAGTAGTGAAGTTGTGAAAGTGTTATGGGCAATCCGATACTGTGGTCAAAAATCGAGTAGTCAACCGAAGTGTGTCGTTAAATGTATTATGCGAAAAGAAAGAAGAAGTGTGCAGAGTTGCCTAAACTTAAATGTAAATAAGCATAAATGTGAACATACTCATGAGAAATACATATTGATATAAATCAGACAATGCTCCATCAGCGGAGGGTAATTGTATGCTTTCATATTTCCTGTCCCAAATTGGATGCACATTCTCATAGTCAGAACCTAGTCTTAAACACAGATAGTGGATGCTAAGAAATAGTACGGATTGGGAGAGTTCTTAGGTGCCAGATGGGTAGTATGGCAGTCTGTCTATTGAAGAAATAGTTTTAAAAGAAAAAAGGAAAAAGGGCAATAATGAAGGATAGCTAATTATAAGAAAGGACCTAGATAATAATCCTCATTCATCCCCAACGGGGTAGGTGAGTCAAGGCAATGTATCCAATAAAGTTCTCTTTGTGACAGGATTTTTTGTAGGTCACCACCTCTTGGAAGAGGGTGTACAATTTCGAGGATTACAACTCTCATTCCTTGCTTGAACTGCCAGCATTGCTCCAATGTAATAAAGGAAGACCATGTTAGACATGAGGGACATCATTTATTCCTAATGATTGGTGCTCTTGTGAATACGAACTTGGGCTTGTGGTCTATGAATTGTATCAAATCAGTATCCATACACAGGAGGTGCCAGTGTTTCTGCATTATTTTATAAAGGATGTGTGAGAATGCAGTGTGATGATATCCATTACATTTCTTTTTTTAGAGCCTCCCTTGGGGATAGTTTGTATCATGTCTGATCTGTCCAGACTTTTAATCTTGTCGTGAGACTTTTTAACCTCAGTGGGCGAATACGCCCTCGCCTGAAATCTCACAGTAAGTAATTGAGATTCTTTCGCAAAGTACACATCCTCACTACAGTTCCGGCATGCCTGATAGAAATCCCCTGGATCTTCTATGGCAACCACTCGCATGAAGTGTAGAATTGACCTCAGTGGCCTTACAAAATGGTGTTGTCTCTATTTTTCCATTGACAATATAGATATGTAAATGAAGAAAATCTATACTCTTGTCGTCACAATGCCCTGTCAAAGTAAGACTAAATTTATTGTAATTCAAATATTGTGTGAATTCTTGAAACAGATGATGTGAACAATTCTGTATTATGATATTGTCTATGTATCTTCTCCATATGACAATATTTTCAACAAAAGCACTGTTCTTAAGTGCATGCATTTTTTCTTAATGTACCATAAAAATATTGGCCAGTGAAGGAGCACACTTTGTCCCCATTGCAACTCCCTTTGTCTGCAAATAGAATGTTTCATCACCAGGAACAACATGTTTTTTAGTGTATATTTCAAAACATGTTTTCAACATCTCTAAATGTTAAAGGTAGGATGCTGAAAAATCCCAATGAGTGTAGTCTATGGCTTTGATTGCTAGTTTGTGATAAATTGAGGTGTAAAGTGCTGTCATATGCAGTGTAGCTAATAGATATCCCTCTTGCCTATCTAGATCTTGCAAGAACTGTAGGTCCTGTGTGCTGTCCCTGATATATGACTGTAGTTGCAATAAATGTTCCTTGATGGCATTGCCAATATATTTTGACAAACTCTCAGTTACCCAAGGTGTTGGTTCCTATATTTAAGCAATAGAACCCGTGCATCGGGGGCATTACCGACTCAGGTAATGCCCCTGGGCCCATAGGTAAGGACCCGAGCGAAGCGATGGCCTTTCCGAAGGCCCCGGGGCATTACCAGAGTCGGTAATGCCACCGACGCGAGGGTTCTATTGCTATTAGTATCCCTGCCCGCAAAAATTGCGTGACTGGGGCACTAAAAGCTTTTTTTTTTGTCCCGAAACGCTGTGGCGTTTTGGGCACTGCAGCGTTTCGGGAGAAAAAAAATTAAAAATGGCCACCGCCATGGAAAGGGAAAACGGAGTCCGTTTTCCCTTTCCATGGCGGCCTTCGGGAGCGGACGCGCTGGGAACACAAGTGTTCCCAGCGCGTCCGCTCCCGAAAAAGGATCAAAAAGAAGGTAAGGAGGTTGGGTGGGCGGGAGTGGGACGGGGGGGAAGAGGGGAAAAAAAACATACCTGCGTCCCCGGCAGGGATGGCCCCGCTCCGAGTCTCCACACAGCTGGAGGCTTCCCTCGTCCCCCGCCGGGGTCGCAGGACCAAGAAGGTAAATTGGGGGGCAGTTGGGAGAGAGGGAAGGGAATTTAAAAACAAAAAAACAAAAAATGTACGAGTCCCCAGCGGGGGGCGAAGGCAGCCTCTCAGCCGCGGGGAGGCTCAAAGCGTTTCGAGCCTCCTCATTGCCTGAGGGGTTACCACGCCCCCACCGGGGACAAAGGCCGTGGAATCCCGAATGAGGGATTCCCGGCCGGGTAGGGACCTGGCGAGAGGCAATCAGAATGCTTGTTGCATTCAGATTGTCTCTCGCCGGGTTACTAACTTTAAATAGAGTCAGATTAAAGAATGCGCCACTCTTCCTTACTGGACATTTTTCTTAACTGCTGCACTGAACTCTGCTGTTTACATTTACTCGTAAAAGGAAGAGGTGGCATGAGACTGGTTCCACTTCCCTCTGCCATCCCACCATTCCAATATCATCGAGGGAAATGGCTGGTATCATTGTGTTTCTTTTTTTTCAAACTCAACTCATAATGCTGCAAATGTTCATTTGCATCTAACGCTGAGCTGAAACAGGCCTAGGGGTGCAAGGTCAGCACAAGTTAATGAATTAAACGCACAACCTTTAATTTTACAGTCCCTGCTGGAAATCCCATGTCCCTTCAGAAAAGGTCCGGGTTCCAAATCCTGAAGCAAGCTTATTTTGTTTAACCTGGCAGCATTTTTGGAGTCTAGTCTCAGACAAAGAGCGGCTTATGCGGTAGGCGAGCATTCTCTTATGAGCACACCCTAATTTTTTTGTACTGCCAATGCCACATGTCTGCTGCCCACAGTGTAATGCTCATGCGTGCTATGCCACGGGTACCCGGGAGAACCGGGGCAATCTATTCACACTGGTGCCTGGCGTCACAGGGGCCATCGCTACCATGGGCCCCAATTACCATGAAAAAGGGTTGCAGTGACCTTTAGTGCCAATAACTGCCATCGTCAATGCCCCAACTGCCCATGCCTATGTCATCCTATTGTCCCTGTTAGCATCTCTCATTCTTTCCCCCTGGATGCAAAGATGCAAAGTTTTACCTTGACATTTTGCTTAAGTGTTAGGTTCACTCTACCAGTGACCATGGACACGGTATCTCCAAGTCCCATGATCCGTTCCAGGGACGACAGTAGAAAAGCACATCACTCCCACCCGTCCCCGCAGTCCCTCCCTTCAAGTGCTTGTTGCCACAATGCCTTGGCCCATCATAGGAAGAGCATAAGTGGCAAAGACTGCCTGTACCCTGCTCTCCAGTGCCCATACCGATCAGTGCCACTGGGTTCACATCTATTGTTGCTTACATAGTATCTTTGGCGATGGCTCAAGATTAGGAGCCGCTCAGTTTCAGAATCTAATTCTTGTTGCATATCAAAAAGTCATGTCCAACCTTCATTGTCCATAAGTACAAGGAAGTTCATTAGGGCAACAACCTGTCCAAACATATGAAGCGGTTTGGGGGGCGGCCTACGATATGTGTTTGTCAGCAAGCCGGTTTCCGTGATAAAATGATATATCAGCTTTGTGCAAATGTGAAAACAGTCAACACTTTGGGCCAGATTTTCAAAACATTTTGGCGCAACTGATGAGAAGCGCTAGCGCCCAAAAAAATAGCAAGCCTATTCTCAAAGGCCATCTGAATGAACGCGTCTTAGAAGTGCTCATTCTGTTGTCTTTTTCAGCCCTTTGCACATTTGCACGCATCAGGTGGTGTTTATGGTAATTTAAAAGCATGTCCCAATTCACAAACTCAATGTGCTTTTAAATGCACAGAAATCAGGGTCATACACCCCGCCTGTGGGAGTAGGCGCAGCGGATGCACAAATCATGACAGGACAATTGATGACCCAATGTCATGATTTTTCTTTTTAAAGTATGACAGCCTGGGTTTAAACTGCAGCTGTAACACTTTTATTTCCATCCCCTAAGCAGGGATGGAATTTGTGTTTTTTTTTTCGAGCGTTTCACCAAGACAGGCACTTTCATGGCCCGCTTTCGTGCCACGCACTCCCAACCACCACGAGGTGGCTGGGAGCCTGTCATACATTAGTGCCAGGAGCAGGCTCCCAACACCAATATATGCAAGCGGGCTGGACAGTGCATCTCTGTGCTATTGTCCCACACCTACTGAGATGCTCTGACCTGAGCATTTCTGAAAGCAGAGCAAATGAAACAAGCGCTTTCTCTGCGCCCCTTTTATGTGCGCTACTTTATGCGAATCTGGCCGATTGAGTTCACGAGCTGCACAATGAACATATACCATGTGAGATGGAAACTTACACCAATTGAGAGTAAAGCAGTAATTTGATTTTGCATTTTATTTCTGCAATGAAAAAGCGCTGGCATTCAAAAGACATGTTACCCACATCGTGGCAGGACACGCACATGGTATTGAGAAACCTCATGCTAGCTGGCAACAGGTCCAAAAGGGGACCTGTGTTTATTTGTTCAACACATGGGAAGACAATGTAAGCACAGCATGTTTAAATCAAGCACGCTTAGTCAATGAGCTTAGGGTTAACCGAATGAGTACCATGGGCCAGACTAGCAAGCTCATGTCAAATAAGCATGGTATTATCTCTGGCTAATTCGTGTTTCACTCAAAGTTAGGAAAAATCATAGAAGACTGTGACTTACTAAATTTTCCATGTTGACAGTGGTCGGAAGTGCACGGAAAGAAGTAGTGGAACTATGTTCCCTGATGGCCTGTCCGCGCTCCCAACAAACCCCCATCTCCATATCTCCTCCCGCGCGCAATACAAACCCCCACACAAATGGACCTGCTTTCAGTGCACTGAACTGCAAGTTTCAACTTTTTGTGCACTTTTTTTTATTTTTAAACGAAACCATTCCGGAACGGTTTCTTTTTAAAATAAAAGTATGAGAAGAGTAAAACGTAATTTTAAAAAAAAAAAGTAGAGGAGCAGCGCTCCCAAACGCTCCCGTCCACTTCCATCACTGCATGTTGATCATGTTTGAAGACTTGAAAACTGTATGCGCTTGATTAGGTATAATGAAGTTGTAATGTGCTTTATTGGGGTTTTGACATCAAAATAATGTTTATCGACTGACTGACTAAATCTGCCCACTCCATCGAAGCCAAACTAAAACTAAATGAATTAACATCGTTGTTTTCCAAAAGGAGACGACAACACACTCATCTCAGTCAAGCTCACAAAATAGTGTCAATTTAAATGGCCGACTTAAACAATAACCAGGCCGAAGCAAGCCCTGTATTTACTTTCAGTTAACCCAGTTGCATATCTTGATGATGAAGCCTACACCAATATCATACACAAGAGTGTCCCTGCCAGAGGATAGTTCCAACAGGGCTCTACTATACCATGAACAACTTGCAATGAGAGAGAAATAGACTGAACTCAGTAACTTAGTATACCCGGGGTGAGATATTTAAAGAGAAATTAATTAGATCAACATGTGAACTTCTGGCCCAGTCTAGGAAATACAAGAACATGTAGCAAATAACCTGAGGTTAAATATCAGGTATAAAACATATTGACCAACTATGCACAACACTGGACCAAGTGATGCGTACCAAGATCCTTAGGAGCAAAAGAACTCTGATTGCTTAACCTAATGAACGGTAAATGTGTGAGGAAAATGAAACTGCACTTAAGGGTAACGAGCAAGCAAACGTTTACACACGTTTACCCCCCGCCCCTCCAGTAGATAGATAGATAGATAGATAGATAGATAGATAGATAGATAGATAGATAGATAGATAGATAGATAGATAGACACTAACAAACAATTGTTGCCCATGTTGACTCAATCCAACATAGACCATGTGGGTTTTTGGACTAAACTTTATACTGACGGAGGGATTGTTAGGTTATACCTGAGAGCATATAGTTTTGAAATTCACATTAAATGCACATTACCAAAAACCACATTCAGTGTCGTGGAATGGGACCTACCATAGCATATTACACAAATATTTGCCTAAATGTCTGAGAGGCATACATAGACATTCTACACACATTCATTTCATTTGCAAAAAGTTTCACTTTTCCTCTTGCACCCCAGTGCAACTCCTAAAAGTTGTGATTAGAAATGTGTTTTTTTATATATTGAATTTACCCGAATCACAAGTGTAACAGTTAAAGCTATAACTACAATTCCATTTGCCACCTACTTTCATTTGACGGCAACATGAGTGTTCATTTTAACTGTGTCATTAGAATGTACTGTATCTATTATTCATTCATTGGAGGTATGCATTTTTGAATGTGCTTCCATTTCATTCTTACTTTGCTTAACTTTACATAACTGACATCATATGACCCTACATGTATTATTATATCAGAAAAAAAGAGACCCACTGCAACGTGTTGGCTGTGTCTACCCCATCTGAAGACTGTTTTTGTAAAAATAATTTCAGTGTTACATTAACTCGACATTTTGAATTCTTTCTAATTTTTTGGTCCTCTGATCGCGGTCCACCTACGTTGCAGTCTCACTCTTGTTCCTGATTTATTTAATGGTGGCAAACTATGTAGGACCTGCAACGACATTAATCAGCTGGCGCACTGAGAATATTCCTTCCATACGTCTCATGTATTATTATGCATACACAACAGCACAAGTAAAATACACCCGAGACAAAAATGTATATGTTGTGTTGTTATAGGGTGAGTTAGAAGCACACATGACTGGACATAAAAAAATGCCTTATTAAACTTTATTTACACAGACTCTAATAAAAACAGCGTAGGAATAATCAATAGCAATGGTCCAAACAAATGCGTTTGCCATACTTTATTTTTATTTTATTTTGTTTTAATGTCATATTGTTTTAGCTAAAACTTTACAATAAGCAAAATACAATCATAAAATTCAACAGTATCATAATACTTTAGAAACAAAATAGAATAAAATATATCAGCATATATACATATATAGCCCATTGAATGAAAAGGAAAATGAATAAGAGTAAAATGAAATAAACTAAGGTGAAGTGAAGTAAAAAAAAAGGCGAGCGGACATAGTGATAATGATAATCATGAGCATAAACATAACAAACCTAATAAGGCTCTAAAAAGAAAAGAACGATATCTCAGCAGCCTGCAGTGTAGCATAATCATGAAATCTCCAGACAGGTACATTGTGATGTTGGCTGAAATGAGCCATAACTGATGGATATTACTGGTCTTTAGTTCAATGTCAAACATAGGCCATACATAAGTCATACAGGGTCTATTGGCAGGAATTTAGCCTTTGCTCGACCAAGAGTTAACTCTAAGTTCAATAGTTTGTCTGCATTATTCTACACTCTAAAGAGAGCCATCTGTAACTTAGCGCTGAGGGTGTTAACACAATGGTCCCAGAAGATTTTTTCCCTGATGCTGTTCATATTATGTACATGTATCACATAATTACTTTCGTAGCTGATGGTCATAGCTGAACAACTCGTAACTATATGTCTTTCTGTTTCTGGTTCGGATTGTTGTTTGCAGAGCCTGCAGTGTCTATCTGCAAGAGGGATTTATCTCTCAGCTCCTAACTTCATAAGCGTCAGGAGGCGATTGATTCGTAGTAATAGTATAAATCGCCTAAGGTGTTCTGAAGGGCATAAATTCGTGTATTGTTGAGCTTTTGTGTGGGTGTGTATAACATGTGACACAAACTCATAACTTTTTAGACTTGCCAGATGAGAATAACTCTTCTGTCAGTCGCATAGGTTTAATCATTTGTGCACATGATATTTTACATATTCAAAATCCTCATCCCAGGGTAATGTCCAATTCATTACCTCAAAAAGACTTCTCATTTCGATTGCTAAATTGGATTTTAAACCGTCCCCCAATGCCTCATTTAAAGATTTTAATAGGGTTGTGTTTGGGGAATATCGTATTTTGAGTTATAGCTCAGCTCTTCTGCCCAAGACAATCGATTTCAGGGACGAGATCCCCATTTCTAAGCGGAGAATAGCCATAGGCAGACATTGGGGGAGACCCAACAGTTTCCTCCAAAATGTCCCTTCTACAATCTGTAGCCACTCGAGATTCATAGTACTCAATGATTCCAGGCCGTATGTTATCATGGGCACTAAACACTGCACGTAAAGATGCCGTGCACCCCATATGCACCCCATTTGCCATAATACAGTTTCAGAACATTGCAGGTTTTTAGGGGTTCCCGGACCCTGTCAGTCTCTTAATCTTAGTCCGAGGCTTGTGGGTTTCCTGCATCCTTCTCTATTACCTGTCACCAAACCATGTTGGTTTATCTTCCTCATTGTTCATTCTCATGTACCTGCCTCCTAGTTTCCTCCAACAACTTGTAGTTCAGTAGCACCTTCTCAAGAAAAGGGAGTTCTAGCTAGGACCTTTCTAATTCTACCTTTTCCCACATGTGTATATTTGGTGCCCTGGAACATCTCCATCTAGGATCCCAACGTCACCCGCTTCCAAACCTATTTACACTACCTCTGTCCTCCACGTCACCAGCATATTCCTTCTACCGCTTCTTGTAGCTGCTTTGGGCCAACCTGACCTCCTTGTTTCTTCCTAATGTGGCCGTTTTACAGGCCCTGGGGTTCTTATTCGTGGCGATAGTTCCAATAAATGCCCTGAACTTCTTCAACCAGTTCCTTCATTCATCCCTCCTAGGATATTTTACCTCCTCCTTCTAAAGTTCCACCTCTTCAATATGTCCAAAAACCTCCTCCACTTTACCAAGCCAATCCTGAAGATGTTTTATCTCCTCCTCCTCCAGTGGTTCGCAAAAACAGTAAAACTTAGACCCCACCAGTTTCAGGAAAGGGTCATGGGAGATGCGATGTCGAAGGAAGCCCTGCCCCTAAACTCACATTTTGGGGGCGCGGAGGGGCATGAAGCTGCGCCTGTGTGTGTGTGTGTGCATATCCTTAGCACTGAACAAGGCCTACCTCATTTTCCTTATCTTCCACTGGATGGCCTGATGTGGCCTAGGCTTCCCAGTGTGGTTCGGTCAGTGTTTACAAAATAAATAATCTACAGCAGCTTTATTTCGGGGAAAACAATTAACAAATATAAACGTATATTTTTACATAGATTGGAAAAAGTTCATACCTTCAACATTTGTATTATTTATTTGTTTTGGTTTAAACAAACCTTTTAATTAAAAAAAAGATATTTTGATCACAAAATGTCATCACATAAACATATAAAACATATACAACATATGGATCCGATAACATGCATTTAAAAGTTAAACTACTTGTAAAACCTATAAATAATACAGCATAAAACCTTTAGAAATATTTACAAACATTAGGCAAAAATCTAAGTGTCGCTAACTTCAACGGGACAGATTTACCATGCAGTATAGTCAGCCATAAAGAGTCTAGAGCGACGCATTCTGGGCAATTTACAAATATCTTAAAGTATTCACTACAGTGGGATCTCAAAGCATGACAGAGTAATAAAAGATAATACAATGTTTCTTTCTCCATGTTACTGTTGCAACATCTACAAATCGCGTTACACTCTGTTACATCTTCTCTAATAAATCAAATTTAATTTGTCAATAAAACATTAATTCTAAAATACCTAAAATTATTACGTGTATTCTTATTATGAAAACTGCAAAGATATGATTGAACATTACCTAATTCTTTCTGTGGTGAAATAAGTTACCTATATAATCAGAAGTTCATCGGATCATAAATAAAGGATGGCCACTCATTGCTTTAAATGAGTTTTTGCTTTATTCAGATTTGTTTGCAAAGTCTCTATGGCGAGATCTAATGTATCTAATTTCTCCATACAGTGCTGTTGAAATTCAAAAATATAGCCCTTATCGGTACTTCCTTCTCGCACCTCTTTACGTAGTTCGGTTCATCCCCTTCAATAGCCACTTTTAGAATGCCCTTTGCCACCCCACAGGACTCAAAAATCTTCAATCCCCATCCAGACTTGATGGCGATTAATTGGCTGCATACAGGACGACCCCTCAAACCCTTAGTAGTTGGTTTAGTCACAATATCATATCTGTCAAATACTGGATTGCCCATCATCCATGTTTCTTGGAGAAAGAGGACGGCATATGATCTAAATTTACAACAGATTGAGGGGTCAGAACAAAGAGAGGAAAAACTTCTCACATTCCGAGAAAGAATAATAAAAGGACCATCTTCACTAAAGTGAACCCTTCAGATCCTTCAGTTGGGTAATGGCATTTCTAAGCAAAAGCGCCTGCCAGTGCAGATTTGATTCCTCCTTCTCCTCTGGCGCAGATACTGAATTGATGTCTTGTTCCTTATCTGGGACCGGTTTGCTACATAATTGTTCGGACCCCCATGATTCTTGCCTAGGTCCTCCACAATCATGACCCAAGTTGAAAAGGGGCCAAGTCATATCCCAACCTTTGGATATTCTACGCCTCATTCAATAAAATCTCATAAACCATTTGCGAAGGTATGACCAGTCTAAAATGTTCATATCTTCGAGGGTCGATAAAGTCCACCAATTTTATGCCTTTAGATGTAATGAGTCTTAACATTGGAATTCAGTTAAAAAGGGATAGACTTTTTTTCTATTTAAAGAATTTGGCCCCCCATAATCAAACATATAATTAAGTATAAGGCTTGGCTCGTCCGGAAAAATCGTGTCTCTCACAAGGGGATCCCGAATGGTATGTTCCAACTGACGGGGGCATTTAGTAGGTACAGTTTGGACATGGGTTTCAGACTAACCTTTTTCCAGAACCGATTTTAAATGAGTTACCATACTCGTAATTGGATGATCAAACTGCACCAGCAAGTGGTCCATGTGCTCCATGATCGAGAGTTCTTTAGTAGAGTTAGAGGAAACAAAGTTAGGGAGTGGTTTAATGTAATTATATTTCCTACTTGCATTCTCATCTACTACCTTGATGGGATCCAAAATGCACAAACATTGTCTGTAGTTACTCCCCTAGGTAAACCTCCTCTCCATCAAGCCCTACCACAAGGTCTCGGTGGACGACCTTGTAATCTGAAAGAGTGTTCCTAAGGTCATGTGACGCAATATTTTTTACAATTTCCCTGATCGCAGTAAACTCTTCTCCACATGCATCCTATGGGTGCCTGTAGGTTCAATTAATAACTTATCAGTTAAAATGCCTACAATGTCAGTAGCATCTGGTGTAGATGAACTCCCCTTTACAGCCTCATTGAGATTAACCACATCCGGAGCAGGAGGACTTTTTCTGCAATGACCCGATAAGTCCTTCTTGGGCAATTGAGAGGAATCATTATTATTCAATTTACACACTTGCACCGAAGGTTTGAAAATCTTGAATACAGCCGCAGCTGGTAAGTTCCCCTTAGCCCTCTGTCAGAGAGCACCAAAGTATTAACTGAAAAGGATACGGTACTCAAAAGGATACAGGTGGTAGGGTCTTCCGGATCCCTGTACACGCGTTTTGATAGTTGTGAAGTCAAGTTAAGACCTTCCAAATGATACAACTCTCTGACTGGTAAAACAGGCAGAGCGATGGATCACTGGAAAGGGCGTGGGTAATTTATAGGAAGTCAGCCTAGAACAAAATAAAGTATCATGAATAACTGCCCCAACCTGGGTATGATGGAATAGAAAATGTCATGAATGCACACACTGACCTTGAGTCTAGGGCAGATGAAACCAGCAGAGTCTCTTGAGGAATCCAAGGTAGAACAAACGACAAGGAAGGGAAGATTAGTAAGGGAGACTTATCCCGAACGGAACGAGGCTCACGCTAGATACCGGGTTGATGCACCACAGGATAGCGTCCAAAGTACTGTTCACTGTCACCTTCCAATTATCCTTGAAAAGCTTCCTTCCCACGTAGAGTAAAGTATAGAAATGAATCAATCCCCCTGTTAATATCACAGGTGCAGGAGTTGGAATTAGCGCTCCTTTTAAGGTATAAACAAAGTACACGCGGTTCTGTACAGCCGCGAAGAAAAGAGCGTGTGCGTGTGGATTTACACGCGATTAGGATTCACGCCGTCCGGGCCAGCAGCGCTTGAAGACAATATATGCGTGTGGATTTTACACGCGAACAGGATTCACGCAGTCCAGGCCAGCAGCGCTTGAAGATAGCGTGCGTGTGTGGATTTACACGCGAGCAGGATTCACGCAGTCCAGGCCAGCAGCGCTTGAAGTTAGCGTGCGCGTGTGGATTTACAGGCGAGCAGGATTCACGCAGTCCAGGCCAGCAGCGCTTGAGGATAGCTTGCGCGTGTGGATTTACACGCGAACAGGATTCACGCAGTCCAGGCCAGCAGCACTTGAAGATAGCATGCACGTGTGGATTTACACGCAAACAGGATTCACGCAGCCCAGGCCAGCAGCGCTTGAAGATAGCGTGCGCGTGTGGATTTACACGCGAACAGGATTCACGCAGCCCAGGCCAGCAGCGCTTGAAGATAGCGTGCGCGTGTGGATTTACAAGCGAACAGGATTCACGCAGCCCAGGCCAGCCGCGTTTGAAGACGACGTGCGCGTGTGGATTTACACGCAACCAAACAGCTCCAGGAATCAGCGTGTGGCGGAAAACACGCTATAGAAGGCCCCAAAAAGTAGCTGTAGTAACCTGCAAGGATGCAGACCGGAGGTTCAGCTACACAACGCCAAATGATTCGATCAGAAGCAGCGAGTGAAGTTTCCACGCTGCTTAAATACGTAATGCCGTAGTTCACGTGACGAAGCGGGATACACGTGAAGTTAGCGACGTGAAAAGTGCAAACGTCGTTTTCCCGGCAACGTATCGAACAACCGCCATTTGGAATAGAACGGTCTAGCTGTTCTACGAGCGTAGGAGGTAGGACCACGTCCAGCATGCATGACAGTGCCATCCCCCAAAGGGGCAACCTCTCCCCTTCTCGTGTGAAAACGCTTCAATAAAGCAGGAGCATGAATATTAGAAAGAGGTTCCCAGGACCTATCTTCAGGATCATAGCCCTTCCAGTCCACCAGATAAAATGGTCTACCAGAACGTAGTCTCATATCCAGTATGTCCTGTACCTCGTATTCATCTGAACCCCGCACAGAAATAGCAACAGGCCGTACAGGCAATCTAGTAGCTTCAGAACATGGCTTAATGAGTGACACGTGGAATACGGGATGCACTCGCCATCGTTGTGGCAAAGCCAGACGGACAGCAGCCGGATTAATTACTTGGAGCACTACATACGGACCAATGTATTTAGGCAATAATTTCTTTTTGCCTGGAATTCTCAAGTTCTTAGTGGACAGCCATACTTTCACACCAGCCTTGTAGACGGGTGCGGGTATTCTATGAGCATCGGCATAGAACTTGTCGCGTCTTTTAGCCTGCTCCAATTGCTGCTTCACTTTCCGCTGTAATTTCTTCAGATCACGAAAGGTACGGCCTGCGGCAGGAGTATCCAAAGACAAGCTGGAATCCAAAGGTATTGATCGGGGGTGCTGTCCATAAAGCGCATAGAACGGTGAAGTGCCTATGGCACTATGATAGGAGTTGTTATAGGCGAATTCAGCTGCCGGCAGGACCGTGAGCCAATCCGATTGGTACTGCAGACACAGACACCGCAGATATTGTTCCATAGTGCAGTTGACTCTTTCGGTCTGTCCATCAGTTTGAGGGTGATAAGCACTGGACATTCTATCATCAATCAGTAATGCAGAGGTTAGTGCTCTCCAAAAGCGTGACGCAAACTGCGAGCCCCTGTCCGTAATGATTACTGACGGTAGACCAAAGAAACGAAATACATGTTGGATGAATAGGTCAGCCAGAACAGCAGCGGTTGGTAAACCAATACAGGGAATAAAAAGAGCCAATTTAGTGAAATAATCCACTACAACCCATATGGTATCGTACTCCTGGTTTGGTGGGAGTTCTACCACAAAGTCCATAGATATCATGTCCCATGGTTTGCTAGGGACAGGTAGGGGCTGGAGTAAGCCCACTGGTTTACCAGGAGTGTTTTTACATTGGATGCATACAGAACAAGTTGATACATGATCTATGACATCTTTTGACATGGACGGCCACCAGCACCATCTTTTGAGAAGTTCTAGTGTTTTCTTCCGTCCAGGATGGGCTGCGATCAAGGAATCATGATTCCACTTGAGGGCTTTATTCCGCGTTGAAGACGTCGGTAGGTAGAGCACTCCTTGTGTGAATGGTAAACCGTTATGTACGTCCAGATTCATATCCTGGATAACTTGTGGATGATTTTTTACCCACTCTTGTACTTCGGTTTTTAAGGATGGTTGAACAGAACAACTACATATCACATGATCTGCCAGCAACTGATTCTGTACTTGTGCTTCTTCCTTCGCCTCTTCACTCATACGGGACAACGCGTCCGACTTAACGTGTGCTCGGGCAGGACGATATGTGACCTGGAAATCGTATTGGGCAAAAAAGACATGCCATCTGGCCTGTCGGGCCGTAAGGCATTTCATGGATTTGAATGCTTGAAGATTTCTATGGTCAGAGTACACTAACACCTGATGTTTGGCCCCAAGAAGATGATGACGCCATTCTCGGAAGGCATCCTTGATAGCCAGCAGTTCCCGCTCAGTGACGGTGTAGTTTCGTTCATATGGGGTAAGTTTGCGCGAGAAGAAAGCCACTGGGTGCTCCTCCTTGGTTTCTGTGCAAACCTGCGAGAGTACCGCTCCAGTAGCGACACTGGATGCATCCGCTTCAACGATAAACTGGCGATCTGGATCTGGATGTTGAAGCACGGGTGCAGTGGTAAATGCTTCTTTCAACTTTTCGAATGATGCTTGGGCATTTGGGTTCCAACAGAAAGGAACTTTAGAACTAGTTAAGGCCGTCAAAGGAGCTACTGTTTTGGAGAAGGAATGAATAAATCTGCGATAAAAATTCGCAAAGCCTAAGAAAGACTGTAATGACTTGACATTGTGCGGAATCGGCCAATTCAATATGGCCTTCACCTTGGAACGGCTCATTCGAGCACCTAGATTGGTAATGTCATAGCCCAGGAATTCCACTTCCTGTGAATGAAAGACGCATTTCTCGGCTTTCACATAAAGAAGGTTCTCCCTGAGTCTTTGTAGGACTGTAGAAACGTGTTTGACGTGTTCCGAAAAAGATGATGAATAGATCAGAATGTCATCCAGATAAATCACCACAAACTGGTCCATTATGTCCCTGAATATATCATTCATGAAGAATTGAAAAGTAGCGGGAGCGTTGCACAGACCAAAAGGCATCACCAAATACTCGTAAAGACCATACCGTGTCTTGAAAGCGGTCTTCCATTCGTCGCCTTTACGAATGCGAACTAAATTGTGTGCTCCTAGCAAGTCCAATTTGGTGAAGTAACTGGAAGTACCTAATTGATCCAATAGAACGTTTATCAGTGGTAAAGGATATTGGTTTTTTATGGTGATGTCGTTAAGTGCCCTGTAATCAATACAAGGCCTTAGATCTCCCTCTTTCTTCGGAACAAAGAATAGAGGAGACGCAGCAGGTGATTGTGATGGCCGTATGAAACCCATCGCTAAAGCTTTGTCAATGTATTCTTTCAACACAACGTCTTCTTTTGGGGTCAGTGAATATAAACGACCTGTAGGGATTTTGGCACCAGGAATCAATTCAATAGGACAGTCGTACTGTCGATGGGGAGGCAATTGTTCTGCCTGGCCCTTGTCAAAGACATCAGCATACTCAGCGTATTCGCATGGTATGGTAGTGTCGCTTTGATGTACCACGCTGATAGTTGAAGCTCCCACCATAGAGGCCAATATGTGTTGTTTGTTTGACACCTCCTGACTGGTAAAGCAATGTTCATTGCAATGAATCGAAGGATACTGGAGCAATCCCGAAACCCAGTCAACGGCGGGATTATGAAGGGTTAACCATGCAAGACCAAGTATGATCTCGTACTGCGGAGCCGCTATGACATCGAAGATGATTTCTTCCGAATGATTATTCGATAATGTCATCTGAACAGATACCGTCTCCTGGGTTACCATACCAGAAGTCAAAACAGATCCGTCCACGGTATTAACCGTTTCAGGTTTGTTTTTGTTTACAAGGGGTATGGAACAGTTCTTGGCATATGTGATGTCTATGTAATTGTTGGTGGCTCCGGAATCAACCATGGCCTTGGAAACCAATTCTCGTTCACCACAACGTAACGTCACCTCAACAATTACGGGTGCGTGTTTAGGAATGGTACTGGAGTCCGATGAAACACTCGACATAGGGACTCCTGCTATTGTCGAGTTTTGGCGTTTCCCGAACGCTTGATGGGTTTTTTAGGACATGTCGCCAATAAATGCTCGGATGAACCGCAATACATACATAAATGGTTCTTTCTTCGGTTCTCTCGTTCTGCATTGGACAACCGGCCTCTCACGACGCCAATCTACATGGGTTCGGGGTCGTTCGAGAGGACTGCCGGTGTCTCTGAACGCCCCGAGGCTTGCATGAAGGGCTTTTTCTCTCCTTTCCGAGCATTCCTTCGGGCATCGATTTGTAAAACCAAATCGAGCAACTCTGTGAATCCCGTAGGAACCACCGGAACTGTAGACAATGCATCTTTCAGTTCTTCTGAAAGACCCTTGTAGAAAACAGCCGTTTTCTTGCCGTCAGGCCATTGAGTTTCGGCTGTTAGTTGATTGAACCGGGCAATGTAAGGCAAAAGAGGCTGATTGCCTTGTTGTAGATTAAGTAACTCCAGATCCATGGCTTGAGTAGCATAACGCATGTCAAAGACTTTACTCATAGCAGCCAAGAGATCGTCACAGTCGTACAACAAAGGGCTATTTGTTTCCAACAAAGGGTTAGCCCAAGCAGCAGCTGTGCCCCCTAAATGGGAAAGCACGAATGCTGCTTTTGTGGTTAGATCAGGAAAAGATGTAGGACGGCAAAGAAAATGGAGTCGGCACTGATTAACGAAGGTTCTTTAGGTTTTGGGATCACCAGTGAACCGTTCCGGAGGGGCCAAGGGAAACTGAGTAGGCATAACCACATTAATAGTTTCCTGTGGGGGTGTCATAGTCCCAGATCCAGATGCAGTGGCCATTGGAACCTGTGCTCCCTGAGGGCTACCGTGCATGGCGTCTTGCATAACGTCCATACGGTGCCGTAACATGTCCTGTGCCGTAACCATTTCATTTCTCAAATCGCTGATCAACTGAGTCAAAACAGCTAAAGGATCCGTACCCTCCATGGCTTCTGATTCTGTCAGAGAGCACCAAAGTATTAACTGAAAAGGATACGGTTCTCAAAAGGATACAGGTGGTAGGGTCTTCCGGATCCCTGTACACGCGTTTTGATAGTTGTGAAGTCAAGTTAAGACCTTCCAAATGATACAACTCTCTGACTGGTAAAACAGGCAGAGCGATGGATCACTGGAAAGGGCGTGGGTAAGATATAGGAAGTCAGCCTAGAACAAAATAAAGTATCATGAATAACTGCCCCAACCTGGGTATGATGGAATAGAAAATGTCATGAATGCACACACTGACCTTGAGTCTAGGGCAGATGAAACCAGCAGAGTCTCTTGAGGAATCCAAGGTAGAACAAACGACAAGGAAGGGAAGATTAGTAAGGGAGACTTATCCCGAACGGAACGAGGCTCACGCTAGATACCGGGTTGATGCACCACAGGATAGCGTCCAAAGTACTGTTCACTGTCACCTTCCAATTATCCTTGAAAAGCTTCCTTCCCACGTAGAGTAAAGTATAGAAATGAATCAATCCCCCTGTTAATATCACAGGTGCAGGAGTTGGAATTAGCGCTCCTTTTAAGGTATAAACAAAGTACACGCGGTTCTGTACAGCCGCGAAGAAAAGAGCGTGTGCGTGTGGATTTACACGCGATTAGGATTCACGCCGTCCGGGCCAGCAGCACTTGAAGATAGCGTGCACGTGTGGATTTACACGCGAACAGGATTCACGCAGCCCAGGCCAGCAGCGCTTGAAGATAGCGTGCGCATGTGGATTTACACGCAAACAGGATTCACGCAGCCCAGGCCAGCAGCGCTTGAAGATAGCGTGCGCGTGTGGATTTACACGCGAACAGGATTCACGCAGCCCAGGCCAGCCGCGTTTGAAGACGACGTGCGCGTGTGGATTTACACGCAACCAAACAGCTCCAGGAATCAGCGTATGGCGGAAAACACGCTATAGAAGGCCCCAAAAAGTAGCTGTCGTAACCTGCAAGGATGCAGACCGGAGGTTCAGCTACACAACGCCAAATGATTCGATCAGAAGCAGCGAGTGAAGTTTCCACGCTGCTTAAATACGTAATGCCGTAGTTCACGTGACGAAGCAGGATACACGTGAAGTTAGCGACGTGAAAAGTGCAAACGTCGTTTTCCCGGCAACGTATCGAACAACCGCCATTTGGAATAGAACGGTCTAGCTGTTCTACGAGCGTAGGAGGTAGGACCACGTCCAGCATGCATGACACCCTCCCTTTATGTTTCATCACATCAATCAGTCTAGATTCACGATCCTCCTGATCAATGCTGGGGTCCTTGGCAGCCTGGTCACCCTGCTCAGTCCGTTTTGTTCTGTATGACTCCCTCAACTGAAGCCACAATGCTTTCCTTCTGTCCAGTGACCTCCACACAGTCGGTCTCCTTTTCATTCACATTATGTAGATCATAGTCCAGTTAACAACATTCTTGAAAATCAACAAGAGCTTGAGAACGCAAAAACTGACGGGAGGGTGTATTAAGAATCTTTGGCCCATTATTTAAGTTGTTTTTATGCTTTTTAGATTTATTTCCCTTCTTAGGGTTTTTCTTGAATTGGTCCCTCCTACTATTTCGAGATATCGTTTTTGCTTGTATGGTTAGGCTTGACACTATCATGTATTAGAATACAGTTATGCAGTTATGTGTATTATCATTTATAGTGAGGGTCTGAACCGCCACTAATTCAGCGCATCCACTATATTGCGTGAACGTAGTCTGTAGGGCAACGGTAAAACATGTACTTCCAGATAGACAATGATTTGCCCTAATTAAGGGTGCGCCCTCTAAACCCTTAATCAATTAAATTAAAGAGGCCAGATGGGAAGATATCTTGTGAAGAGCTATAGTATGTACTTTGAGTTCACTAGAGACCACTTTCTGTAGAGCCTCAATGGTGTTATGATAAGCGCGAGGGTCAGAATCACATAACGGAGAGTATCAAACATGGTGCTGTGCTGAGGTTAAACTGTAAGCGTTGATAGTACCTTACGTGTATGGCCAGTCACGATCGCGTGTGCTGTCTTGCAGAGACAGTTAAGGAGTAGTGAGAGGAGTACACTCACCAGACTCAAGCCCACAAGCCAGCAAACAGTGAAACAGCACTCTGGCGGAACTCCGGGATGTGCGTGTGCAGATGCGCACAGCCCAGAATTTTATCTGGGAGCTCAGCTGGCTTGTAAGCGGGGCTTCCAGTGCATGTAACTATTTGCAGAAAATTTGGTATAGAAATTCAAATAAACTTAGTAAGTATAGTGTAGCAAGTATATTAGTAAAAGTCCAAATATCCTCTTCTTGCACATCTAGGGTGACCAGACGTCCCAGTATTTACCTCCTAGTCCTGGCATCCCAAGAGTTTTTTGAGTTTTAAAACCCTGTCCCGGGATTGGAGGGTCAAGTGGCTATGGTCCCGGTTTTGGCCAGGAACCAATTATGAAATCCTGATATCGAGCACGGCGCTGCTCTTCCTGCTTGCGTGAATGCTTTTCACGCCTCTATTTCCTGCCCCTTCCCCTCCCCGGCCGCTCTCCTCCAATGAGAGTTGTGTGCCTGTGCACACACCCCATAACATGCCACCGACATAGAAATAGGACTACGGTTTTATTGGAGCCCTGTTTGTGTTTACTATAGTCCTACTTCTATGTCTGTTGCCTGTCCTGTTTTTTTTCCCTCTGGTCACCTTATGCATACCACTCACACAGCTGAAGTAAATACGAGTGTCCCCGGGAGCAGCATGAACAGCAGGATGCAGCCTGACCAGCGAAACAGCACTCTGGAGGCACCTGGCATACCTTCAAATATTTGTGCCTAAAACTGGCAACTGGAAATAACAACCTCAGGGACTACTGCCAAGTTATATAGCACATACGCGTCAGTTACAAGATGCTTGAGCCTGTCAGTATCCTTGCATTCTCTTACATAATCCAACTGCTTCTTCCATAGCCTTACAATGTTACCGAATCTATTGAGGCATTAGCAAGTTGTGGCTACAATGTAGGGTGACCAGATTTTGAAAATAAAAAACCAGGACAGGCCAAAAACAAGACTAGAACCCCAAACCCATTCAACCCCTCTCCCCCTACCTCTGTGGCCTCCCCATTACCCCATGGTATCAAACATCAAAATAATTATATCTTATGCACTTCTCATATATACAATGCTGCAGGGTTGCATAATTATATGTCCCTTGCGCTTTGAGGGGTTTTTGCTTTGATTGTTGTCACAGGGTTTACCACATTTGTCTATTAATGATAATGATGTGTTATTTATATAGCGCCTTAATCCAAAGCGCTTTACAGAGCACATATTTACATACAATATCACCCAACCAAAATTGATCCTCATTTATCGACCTCGGAAGGAAGAAAGGGTGAGTTGGTTTTGCTGGGATTCGAACCTGTGACCTGCAGATCACGCTCAGATCACAGCAGCAAGCGCTCAACCTGCTTAGCTATCTTAATCAGTCTCCATTGGGCAATCAGTAAATACCAAAAGGGTTGGCGGGCCAAGGATACCCTGGGGGGTCTGACAAATGTGATAATGGGAAGGTGGGGATAATCAAGCTGTTTATTATTTACAACCTCAGCTTGAATTGTTGAATTTCTGCAGTGGGCACCCTACCTTGCTCAAAACCGAGACATGGTTTTTAAATGTAAAAAAAAAAACTCTTGGGACGGGGGCCGAGAGTCTAATTCCTGGACGATCCCGTCAAAACCGGGACGTCTGGTCACCCTACCAGTGTCCTCCAGAGATGGCGTCTGATTTATTGCCCACGAAATTGGTCGATCGCATTTAGTATCTTCAGCGGCCTGTATGGACAGTTACTCGCACTACTTTGCTGTCTTAAAATAGAGATACCGCAGAATCTCTGCCTATGATGTTGAGCAGCCTGAAGACGGTACTCGCAACCTCCCGCTTGTGGCCTGAGAACCACGACAAAGTTCCACCGGGACCCGACTTCCGCCTCGTGTTCTGTTCCAGGAGCTGCCCCTTGACCTCCGGATACTCAACTCGACTGAGAAGCAACAATGGCAGCGCGCGTTTTTAGCCCCTGCAGTTACTCTCTTTAAACAGCGGTGGAAGGGGTTTTGTTTCCCCTTTTTATCTCCTCTCCCTGCCGGATCGTTATAAGCTCGGTTTTAGACCCGAGCCCTGGCTAACGGCCCATGCAGACATGCAAAGCCGATCAGCGCCGCCGCGTGATGTACGGCGCAGCACCGCGGCGGAGTGCAGCTCCTGCATGAGAAATGTGCCGCGCCGGTGAAGCCCTCGCAGGCCTGTGGCTGCATTACCACCGCTGGATGCTGCAACTGTAAACATATCAGCTTTATGAGCCTTGGACAAGGCCGGGAGCCGTAATGTTTATTTAAAGAATCCCTCGTTTTGTGCCTGGTGTGAAATCAATTGTAAAATTACTGTTTAGCATTTTGCTGAAGGAAGGCATAAAAGTTATTTCCGGAGCACGATCCTGTGCAGGGAATATATGTATGCCTTGCCCTGCAGTAGGCAGCCTAACGTTATAGGATCGGGGAGGTGGCCCCATGCCTGACTGATCCGGCCATGCCAGTATTTTAGAGGGGCATGGCTTTGGCTTTAACTAAGGGCCATATTTAGTACTCTGAATGGCACAATGGCTATATAGTGTTCGAGTGTTTATACATATAAGACATTTGACACTCGTCATGTACTGAGAGAGCAGACTAGCTGTGTCATCAGTTCCTAATGCAGTGGTCTTCAAACTTTTTTAGGACTGGGCCCCCCTGAGCAAAATGTGGGCAGGCCGGGCCCCCCCCCCCAAAAAATGCCACATGGACAGTAAGTCCAAATGCCTATGAACTATCACGCGCCGTGACCGCACCCTACTCCCAGTATAGTCCCTGGGCTCCCCCACCTGCTCCCATCACAGTTACTGGGCTCCCTCATCATACCCATACACAGTCCCTGGGCTCCTCCTACCCCATCACAGTCCCTGGGCTCACCCCACCCTGCCCCAAGCACAGTCCTAGGACCAGTGGCGGCTGATGTATTTTTTAAGTGGAGGGGCATACATATTTCCCCCAGATATACCATAGCGACCGAGCACAGCGAGGAAGCCTGAACCAATCAAGGGGCTTCGGGGGGTTTACTCCCCTGGAATTGTTTTTCAAATAATGGGTTCAAATGTTGCATTTTAGAGCATACTTTAAAACAAACTGGGTAAAAAGTTAAACAGTTTGCAATTTGCGCTGGGGGGGCACCAGGATGCAGGCATGATATTTTTTACTGGACATCCATGATAGATTTCCAGTAAAGAAATACCATCCCTGTCCCCTTGGCTCCATAGTGCCTCAGAAGGAGAGCTGATTTTGGCAGGTGGGTAGGGGGATTATGCAACAAAGGCATTTCTAAAACACCTTTATTGTACAACCCTCCTCCCTCACTTGCCAAAATCAGCTTCACAGACCAACACAAAAACACACAGCAATCACTCTGTCATTCACACAAGCACCCACCACCATACACTCACTCATAACTCAAACATGCACACATCCATGAACAGGAATCAGGGAGCAAGAACTTCCTGGTTCCTGCACATGTGTGCGCAGGCGCCTGCACTTGCACAGGACCTGCACGGGCCTGCGCGTGGGTGCTAAAACACGTGGGTGCTGAAACACCCCACTACAAGCTGCTCTGTCCGTATGTGCGAGGAGGCGCATGAGCTCCCCGTCGCACATACAGACATGCAGTTCCCCAGCCAGCATTTTCACTGAGCTATGCAAGACTGGCGAAGCAAAACGCCCCCAGCCTTGCATGGCTCAGTGAGCATGTAAGGCTGGGGAATTGAACTGCAATGCCCGAACCAAAAATGCAAAATGCTAGTGTGAGCCAGTTTTTTGGGTCAAAATGTGCCACTTTTTTGGTCAATGTGGGCCAGTTTGATGAGTTACTTCACTATGCAGCTAGTAGTTTTGACCGTTGTTGCTGAATAAATATTCTTTAAATATCACAATTTGCTTACATTTTAGCCAAAAACACCCCCATGGGTACTATTCAAACAGTCTGTCACTAAAGGAATGAAATGCCATTTGCAACTGTAGGCCACTTTTTCATTGGTACCCGATACCGTGTAATGCTTAAGTCTCACCAAGTGAACCGCCCCTGCCAATTTCCTCGATTTAAAAAAAAATAAGATATATATATTTTTTTTACATTTTATTTTTATTTCAGCCTGTGCTCTCGCGCCCCCCCTGGTATGCGGCCGCGCCCCCCTCAGGGGGCGCACCCCACAGTTTGAAGACCTCTGTCCTAATGATATGCAGAGCTGTCGATTGGGCCGGCTCTCTCCGGATCCGAGATCTGGCACCAGATGTGTAGCCAGATCTCGGGATCCGGCCAGAGTCATCGCTGGGGGGCAGGGGAGAGGAACACCTGCGAGCAAACTGTAATGTCCTCTGGTGACCCCGTGCAAGGGGTCACAAGAGGAAGTTACAGTCCTCAGCCACAAACCGGTTTATTTCTTTGTTTATGCAATGTTTGACAGATACATGGACCCGGATTAATTATTTATTTATTATGTATTTATTTATTTGTCGGACAAACATTGCATAAATGAATAAATATACAGGTATCCGACAGACATTGCATGAATAAATAAATACCCCTATTAACATTGGAACTATCACACACAATGCAGCCACCCAACTGCTTTCAGAGGGGAGCTGCAGGAGCTGTGCCTGGTGTGGTTCAAGTAAAAGAAAACATTGCTTATGGCGAACAGAAATCACTGTTTGAATAGCACCCACAGGGGAGTTTTTTAATAAAATGGGATGCAAATTGTGGATTTTAATGAATATTTACTCAGCAACACTGGTCAAAACTATTATCCGCATAGTGAAGTAACTCATCACCAGTGCCATGGAAGTGGTTTAAAGTGAAATTGATATATAATTTGGAAAAGAAGCAGCATCAAAGAAATAGCGCCATTTCAAACTATTATTTTGGACATTTCCTTTAATCGGAGGTCAACTGCCAGCTTCGCCCCTCTAAACCCTGCCTCCTCCGACACCGCCCCCCAAACCCTGCCCCCACCCTGGCCATTTTGGGATCCCCACCAATTTTTGACCATTTCCACTAATGATTATATGTATGTTTGGCCTTGTACCGACGGCACGAAGGCATACTGCAGTGTAATATGTTCAGGCCTGCAAGACGTTCCATCCTCGAGGTAGAGGGGGGTGAGACATGCCTAATCCCAGAGTCTCTGTCCGTCGTGACGACATTTCGATATTATTTCTCTACAGCATAAGGAAGGGGCAGTGGCTGTTTTTCACACTTGGGACGAGGTGGTCAGTACTGTGTTACATGTTGTCCTAACTGGGCAATGCAAAATGCAGAATAAGTTCTTAAACAGAAAGCTTCCCCGTAGGACCGGCTATCTGTCACCTCTTCTTAGGTGCTTGCAAAATGTTGAAAGCAAGTGTTTTTAAAGAGACTGCGCCTCATTTAGCACAATGGGCAGTCCCACATTCTACGAGGGGGTTAGTGGTCTGCGGTGCCACATTTGGACAGACAGCCAGTCTCAGTCTGTCATAGGTAGCGTTACCAAGACTTGCCTTGGCAGCAGTGCAGCGCTTTCAGCGTTGCCTGCACTGGAAAGAGTCTGCAAGCGTTGGCTCTCCGGATGTTTTGTCGCACAGCTCCCATCAACCCTAACCAGCATGTTCACCAGTGAGGGATCATGGGACACATAGGGCCTGATTCACAGAACGTTTTCCTATGGGATTGCACCATTATAAAACACTTCCATGAATCAGGGCAATAGTGCTTTAAATGGGAGAAATGTACTCTGAAGGAGAGAGCAGGGTGTGTGATGGTGCGTGCCTAGGGATGGAATCTTGGCAGACAAGTAACATGGAACAAGTAACAGCTAGTTAAAGAAACAGGACTAAAATAACAGATTACTTGAAATGCGCAGAAATAACAAAACAAAGCAACAATGCAGTTCAGTGAAAGGAGTACGATTCTTGCTATATTCTCCTCATCCTGAATGCAAGCCTGCCAGCATGCAGATCAACGTAAGCCTTCATTGCCTCTGAATCTAGGAAGAAGCAGTGCAAGAAAGAGCCGCTGTTGTTAGTTCTGGTGTCACAGGGCATGCATCTTTATTCACCCCACCCATTATTAATCACCCACCATTTGCACCTATTAAGCCGCAAGAGCTGCTGCTGGTCGTTCATTGCTGCTTTGTCTGCAGCCATCTAACCTTTACTGCACTTTCATGGGCTCAAGTTAACAAGAAAACAAACACAAAAAAGAGATTCCAGAGCAGAGCTCTTCAGAGCTCGGAATGTCATGGACCACTAAGAGCAGCTGATGACTGTGGCTGCCGTGCATTAAAGTGACTCAGGAAGAGCAAGGGCTGTTTGTTTTTCCTGGACTCAAAATCTTTGGAGGCTTCTATGTCGGATTCCGAATCAGGGAAAATCTGGCCCAGTTCCTGGCCTGCTCATAATCCAAAACATCTGGATAGTTGCAGGTTGCAGGCAGTGGTAGAAGTGTATCAAAAAAAGTAGTGGAGTTGTGACCCTGGCAGGGGACATAGCAGTGTCAGCCCCCATTGACCCCCACACCCCTCTTGTTGTGAGGAAAGAAGCATACCTATGGAACTATCTCCTAACTGACAAAAGACAGACACTGGTTTTACATTTGGAAACAACAGGTCACAATTTATTGGAGCATACAACATGGGGGCAGTCCCAGCCCAAAAACATCATGGTTCACAATCATACTTTCAAAGTGGCCCAAAAAGCAGGGCAGAGTTGTACTGCTGAATGTTCTCGGTGTCCCCTTGCTGCCCCTGGCTTCCGCAAGGCACAGACACACGCTCCAGCTTTGTACTGCAGGGAGTACTTCCTCCTCGGGCCACTGATGAATCTTGAAGGTGAGGAATCTCAAGTGTCCCTACGGGACTCAGTGCCCTTCGTCCGATTTTGGCTTGCGTGCGGCCATCAGGAAACCGGCCCACGGTTCAAGCCACGCAGTACTTCCTCCTCGGGCCACTGATGAATCTTGAAGGTGAGGAATCTCAAGTGTCCCTAAGGGACTCAGTGCCCTTCGTCCGATTTTGGCTCGTGTGCGGCCATCAGGAAACCGGCCCATGGTTCAAGCCGCGGCGTACTCTCCTCCCTGGCTAGGACTGCCCTGAACTCCGCCTGTGACAGAAATGGAACAATTAATACATAATACAGAAATCATGAGCAAATAACATTTGACCACTTACACCTCGAAATCTGCTGAAAATTAAAACTTCTAGATCCTTTATATAACACTGTTAGAGAAAAACATTCTACCTTCTTTATATAAAACTGTCAGAGAAAAACATTCTACCTTCATTATATAACACCGTTAGAGAAAACCATTCTACCTTCTTTATATAACACCGTTGGAGAAAAACATTCCACCTTCTTTATAAAACAACGTCAGAGAAACTTAAACCACTAATAAGAAAACATTATACAACTACTTACACCTGGAAACCACTGGAAACAGAAATCCCCTTCCTTCACATTGCTATTGACCTTCCGTCTACTAGCTCTTTTTTCTCACTTCAGCTTGCAAAGAAAAATGCCATGCATCCAAATCATTCTACCCCCCAGCAGCAGGTGCTGCTAACTGCTCCAGAAGGGTGATGGAGGGTGGGAATTCAAGCTGGGGAGGCACTGGAAAGAGACTGGGCTCCAGTCCCTCCCCATCTTATAAGAAGTCCCCAGGGCGCGCCGGAAGCAACGCATTTTGCAAGGGTGGCAGCCATGCTCTTTGACATTCAATTGAGTTGAAACAGATCTAACTTGAACTGGAAATGCTATTGGGTGTTAACGTGTAGAAGTGTGAAAAAAGTAGTGGAACTTTGAACAGTTAAAAATAAAAGTAGTGGAACACTGCTCCCGACCGTTCCTGCTCACTTCGACCACTGGTTGCAGGCTGCTTTCTTATAGCTTGAGCTGTTTAAGGGGCCTGCACATTTATCATAGAGGATAGTTCCCCATTCTACGAGGGGAGGTGTGCTATGATGTGACCCACTGTGACAGACAGCCTTTCATACGTCACCTGTCATTGGTGTGTTCAGCAAGGCTTGGCTTTGCACCAGCGCACAGCCCTCGGCGTTGCCTTGGTCTATAGGAATTCACTCATCTTCCTCCAAAGACAGCGATTAAGCCGCTGGTGCGTGATATGCACCACGTGATGACGCTGTATAATCTGCCCATTTGCTGAACTGCAGTGAAAGGAAAACATGCTTAGTCTCCGCTTTTTCCGCACAACATATCGGTTAATTGTGACCCATGCCTTCCTGAATGCTGCCATTCTAATGAATCATTTCCTCCCATCCTTAATTTTACTGTGGAGGTTCTTGTCAAATTTAAATATCACTTGCTGCATGGGGAAGATATTTGCAAAGCATTTTAGTAGAATATGGAAAATATATGATTGGCACTCACACCACGTGCCTGAGTTCGATGTGCACCCATTTGGGTTTTCATGATGTTGGGCCCATCTCTGGTACAGCCACTGTCGAGAACTCTCTATAGAGAATCTGTAGTTGTGTGGTATTTACCCTTATTTGCAAAATGTGTGCCCTCTTGTGACAAAGCTACGTGTTTAGGTGCAACTTTGAGGTTTCTGCACTAAGGCATCAATAGCGCAGTTTATATCTATCTGACTTGTAAACAGATCCAATGCGTAAGTATCATCTATTTTTCTTTCTTCATTTTACCTAGATTGTAGTTATCCATCTAGGCTATACAACTATTGGCCATAGTTGTATGCAATTTGAGGTCAAAGCTAGCCATTCAATTGGCCCCATCCTTCCTAAGCTGCAGGAAACACCTGAGGATCCCTCCCTTCAAAGAACATGTACCTGATCACACCAGTCAGCCCTACTTCTCCTCCTGAGTCTTCCCTCCTCATCCTCCTACAGATCAAGCTCTTCTGCTATGCCTACACCCAACTTGTAGCCCCAGGGCCTCATCCCTTGTGTACTGTGCTCTGTTGCTTCCCAGCTAGTTTAACTCTGTGTAAATCTCGCACATACAAGGCCCCTTGCTTGTTGTGTCTTAGAGAGGCCCGGCTTCACCTCACTGAGGAGGCCCAACAAGTCCGAAACACGTGTCTGGTGTTGCTGTTGGTACTCTTGTTCAGAGGAGAATTGCCTAGCGTTTCGGTGCGAGACTGCCCTTGTGGGTGGCACCAGACTGATATGCACATGGGTACTTCTCCTCTGTGAAGGGTGCAGTGAGCTAAACCGTGGTTGTAGACCCTCCTGAGTGGAAGAAATTCCATAGAACAGGATATCTGACCCATGTTTGGTCTCAGTAGAGGGGCTCCCACACTCCTGTATTAACATACAATGGGGTTGTATAATTTGTGGTCGTAATTGTATGCGATTTGAGGTGATATTTAGCTTACACGTGTTTAAAGCCAAGGTCATGATGATCTTCAAGGTTGTGTGACAGAACACAATACAAATGTGTTGAATAAAGGTATTTTGTGCGTGGTGCCGCGGTCATTGAACAAAAATACGGTGCCAAGATGGCCGCCATGGTTATTGAAGACGGGGCTCAACCTGCTTGACTGTGCCACCCGCTCTGGCTGCTAATAAGAAGTAACTACTTTGTGCCCCAAAGAAGCAAGGATGTTGGTCAAGGATATCTTGAATGGGGTTCCCGTTCGCATGACTATTGCTCCCCTAAAGAAGAGAAGCTCAGCTCCATGTCATCTCATCTCAGAAGGGTCAGAACAAAATGTCCTGAAAGCAACATTGAACGTAGTCAACTTGACCCACATGTCCCCTACACTAAGAACTGCTCACAAAGTCCTTAATAGTGTGCAGTAAAATGTTGTCACTACCTGATCAGAATCGAGGCTGCGCAGAGGCCCAACAATATTCAATTTCCATTAAAATCATTTTCATTGCGCTTGACATTTTGTCTCTATGCGTTATTTATTATCAGCAATAATAGGATACGTTAAAATAGTAAAACCTTTAATGTTAGTTCTGTCGATAGCAATGATTACAATTGGCGTGTGATTTATGATGGCCATAATCAAAGCCATTCTCTCATTATCTCAGAAGCACGAGGCATCCTTCCCTGTAAACAGTGCAATGAATATCAACATTGTAATTACACTCAGTTGCCTGGAAACCAAATCCATCCTGAGTTGGACAGGACAAATAATAATAACCACAGGCACCCTCCCTAAAGTCTTATAATTCGGAGAGCAAAGTGTATTTACACAGGCCTTTGCATCTGATGTGTAACACCGAGGTCACATTTTGGTTGAGTGAATTACCGTGCACGTTCTACTCCCATGTCGTCAGTGACAGCTGAATGCTTTAATTTTAAAGGTAAACTCATATTTTAGTAACCATGCCTTATACTGCTGGCAAGCAACCGTGGCCCTCCAGATATTTTGCTTATGACTCCCATGATCCCTTACCATTGACTTTACTGGCCTGCACTGAAGGGAAATGTAGGCCAACACATCTGGAAATATTGATAATTTATTTGTATAGCGCCTATACACACATGGGTCTCAAAGCACTTCAAAGCAAGGGAGGGAGCAAAGGAAAATACAGTGACATTCTTGCAAGGCTTTGAGACATTAAGAATGTGAAATTAACTATCGGACTAGGCCTGATGACATTTCAGATAGTGCAAGAGCTTTGGCAAGGATAAGGAGGGGAGGGAAGGAGGGAGTGGGAGGTAGGAGATGAGACAGACAATGTCTATCATATTAGGCCTTACGATCCATCTGGTAGTGCAGGGGAATGACAAAAGGTGAGGGAAGGGGGTTTGGGGGAGGACGGAGAGGAACAAAACAAGCGACTATCATAGTAGGCTTGACAACATTTCAGGTAGTGCTGGAGATTAACAGAAGGTGAGGGAGGGGGGAGAGGAACAAAACAAGCGACTATCATACTAGGCCTGACGACATTTCTGGTAGTGCGGGGGAATGACAAAGGTGAGGAAAGGGGGCAGTGGGAGAGGAACAAAACAAGCGACTATCGTACTAGGCCTGACAACATTTCTGGTAGTGCTGGAGATTGACAAAAAGGTGCGGGAGAGTGGGGGAGGAACAAACAAGCAACTATCGTGCTAGGCCTGACAACATTTCTGGTAGTGCTGGAGATTGACAAAATGTGAGGGAGGGAGTGGAAGAGAGGAACAAACAAGGGATTATCATGCTAGGTCTGACGACAATTCGGATAGGGTAAGTGCATAGATTGTAGTGAGGGGAGGGGGAAGAGGAGAGGGAAAAGACAGGGAGAGGAAAGGAAGACTGAGAAGCAGTGAGTGTGGTGAAAGAGAGGAAGAAGCAAAGGGGGGTGATTGTATGTAATTAGAGCAGTTCATGCTTTATGGTATGCACATGTGAAAGGGTGAAAAAGCAATGTTTTGCCTATGTTTCTGGTAAGTGATTATGCTAGGTTAAATTTAATATTACCTGACGGTTGCACTGTGACAGGGACCTTTAAATTAAAGTTAATTGAATTGTGCTATATGTGTCATTGATACTTTGTTAGGATTCGCAGTGGCACAGCTTAAAAATAAATATAATTGTGATTGTGCAAAAAGTAGTAATACCTGAATATGCAGGACCGCCACCTCCTCCCTTGGGCCTGGAGGTCTTTGGATTTCTGATGATATTGTAGCATCTATCAGTATTTCACAAGGCACATTTATTTCGTTATCGTATGTTGTATATACATTGCTCAATTTATGTTGCTCATTCTTTTCAATATTGGTGAATATCACTGTTTTTGGTTCATATTGGTAAATATTGCAATATTTCGCTGTACTAGCCCACCTTACATTTAAGAGTGACGTTGGACTAGCTTTTCACTTTGCACTAGTCCACCACAGAAATGATGTGGCGAAATATTTCTGAGCGTGCAAATTAAATCCTCATATGTTTCATGGATGTGTTTAATTACAGCCAATAAAAAACAGGTCTGGCTATTACAAGATGGCTGTCCTAAGAGCCCATCGTGGAGCACACATACATGCATGCATTTTTATACTGAGATAAGCAATAGCATCAACAATTGCTTAACTGTAGGGTTTAGCATTTAAGGTTTTGTCCACAGGGCCACCATCTCTTTAAGTATTCTAAGTAGCCACCTGGATGGAACGAATGTGATGAGATGGCAAAGAAAAGCAGAAAGAGGAGACAGATGAAGGGAAACGTTAACAAGTTTTTTTAAAAAAACAAAGTGAGGAAAAGGGAAGCCTAGAAAAAGAAGGCAAGCCGAGGAGTAGAAGGTATCTGAAAGCAGACAAGATGACAAAGAAAAGCGAACTAGCGAGCAAGGACAAAAGAAAAAAAGAGGAAGAAAAGGCGGTAGAAAGGATTTAAGGAAGAGAGCAGGCCAGGAAGAGTGAGACGCAGCTGAAACAAGCCAAGATGCCAAAGATGTAGGCTACTAAATAGATCATGTAATGACACCGTACATGTCTAACCATCACTCAAGGTAATGTAGGCCTCACTTGCCTTAACTGCATGAGAGGGAAGTACACATGATGATTTGCACTCGTAAAGCAATGTGTGAGCGAGAATTAGTTTAACATGTACGTTTTCTTCATTATCCTGAATCCAGGTACATCAGCACTTCACCTGGTTAGCTTAAAATAGGATGTCTTCAAAACATGATCCAAAAACTACAGAAAATCCAATTATAGGTTTACTGCCATTGTAGGTTTACATTACTATACGGACAACCGAAGAAGTCCCTGAAATATCAAAAAAAGGTCATAAACTATTTGTGAAAACTAAAAAACCTAACCGTGGCCATTTTTCACAATTTCTTTTTATTGCTGCTGTTGCTTCTTTTATAATGTGAGCATGTGATGGTTTCAACTCACACAATATTCAAACAGAATTGGTTAGAAAAGCACACTTAGCATGTTGTTGTTTCCTGGTGTGATTTGTTGTTGTTCTGAACCTACCGTCCCTATTTTTAACCAGGCTAAATTGCTGATTCTACAATGAGAATGTGTGTTCCACTCATGCCACCCCAATCTTATGAACATTGTGCATTCTTGGGAACATGTTGTATCCTCATGTGCAGCCCTTCTGCGACAGGCAAAACACTTGCAAAGAGACTGCACCACGTTATTATATTTCGATATTAAGACTACATTGTTTTGAGAAAAAGGGGGCGAAAAAGCTGGCACAGAACTCTACTTTTTGATGTGTATACGTTTATTTGTCATTGTGTTAAGTGCAGTTTTTTTTATTATACTACACCCATAACATTGGCTATTTGTAAATTTGCACACAACACATTACTTATTAAAATCCTTACACCAGTTAGTGCAATTAAAAAAATAGAAGCAACACAAATGTGAACATTTATCCACTACCCCTGAATAACGCAAGTATATCTGTGATTAGTATCGTGATAATCCTGTGTCCGCGTTTACTCTCAAGTTTCCCTACGTCAGCAGCTATTCTGCTTCCACTTTTAAAAGACGTTCAAAGGATAGTATCAGGCTAGACAGGGAATGGAGTGTTCCTTATGGTAATACTCGGAGGTCCTGAAGACAGTAAACCACCCACCAAGGAGGAGCCACTCCCCACATTATCTATGGCCTATCCTGGGAGAAAGGGCCCCCAAAGGTGGGACGGTACAGGAGCTGTAGCAGGGAATACAAATAGCAACCATTAAGCAGATGTTGTAATAGATCATCCCCTCAGCCCCCACTCAACCCTTCACCTGACAATCTCCTGCTGTCCAATATGAATCTGAACCACTATAAGGCAGGCAACTTGTAAACTAGTGTACCTTAATACCTGGTTCCATAAACGTTTGCTGCCTGAATTCCGACCGCTGCGAGAACGCTAGGCTGTTTACTACCTGACGCTGAAATAGTACTGTGTATATGGTGAACGCAGGACCGAGACCACATGGATTAAAGGAAAGAACCTATTAACATGTCCACGCTATGTGTGCTGCAAAGCCATTGGCCCAATGGCGAGCAGTGGAGAGCAGATCACCAAGTCTCAGGTAGAGTGGCGAGTGCAGAGTGTGTGGACCTATGTGGTAAGGGGGAGCCATTCCTTGAAGAGGAATGTCTTGAGCTCTTTCCTGAAATGTAGAAGGGATTGGACAAGTCTGGTGTTGACATGGAGGTGGTCCCACACTCTTGGAGCATAGTCTTCTGGTTCTTTCCTTCCTGCATCATTTCAGTTCAAGTCTGCACATTCCCGTACTACTGGTGGATTGCAGGTCTCCAGAGATGGCGGGGTTCTCATTGAGGTAGCTTGGGGACTTCAGGGTGACAACCTTGTAGATGATGCTACAGGATGTGAAGATGATGCAGGCATGCAGCTGGAGCCAGGGCAGTTCAATGAGGGCCAGGGTGATGTGGTCGAATTTGCCGAGTCCTTTAATGAATCTTGCTGCAGCAGGCAGGTCACATCTCAGGGGTAGTTGACTTCCAAAAGGCCATCACCACCATCCAGGTTGGAGAGGACCAAGGCTTGGTGAGAGGATCTGAAGTTGATTCGTGGGATGAAGGGCTTGATATTCCACAAGAGAGAAAGTTGGTAACAGGCCATTTGTGTCTTCCTTGCTGGGTGCTGTTTGAACGTGAGTTGTCCGTCGATGTTGACCCCAAAGGACTTGACAAAATTGGTCAGCTGGGGTGTGCAACCCTCGAGACTCATCACAGAGAGCCAGGTCTGGATTTCAGGATGTTCAGTTTTGTTGGTCCGGAGTAGGAATTCAGTCTTGGAGGGGTTGAGCTTCAGGTAAGCACTGGACATCCAGGAATGGATCAATGTGAGGCCGACCTTGAGCCTGTGGATGTCTTTGATTAAGGATATCTTGAGGTAGATCTGCATGTTATCTCCATATTGGTGAATGTGGATGTTTTGTGTTATGCTGTTATGTTATTGTATATTTGTATAATGCCTTATATATAATTGGTATGATCGCGAAGCGTTGTGGGTTGAACACCCTTGGGGACCGAAGTACAGGTCAGTGGAGTGAGTAGAGTAGCATATAGTGCTAGGGTACACTCGGTATGTGGGCAGCCAGTGCAATTTGTGTGGAGGTGGCCGCATTCTAATGCTAGGTGCTGTGCAGTGGTTGTGAGAGATCAGTGGAATGTGTTCAGCAAGGCAGGTGCCTGAGAGTCTATTTTCTGGCTGCTGAGCGGCCGGTGTAAGAGATTGTGTGCAGCCAAGCCGATTTTTCATGGGGTATAACTGCGTTCTAACAGACTGTTGAGTTGTTCAAGGAGCAGTCTCGGTATGCGTATGCAGCTAGGCTGAAATTGATTGTGGGGTACGGCTGCGTTCTATTGTTTGTTGGTGTAAAGTGGAGAATGAGCATATTGGTAGGCATAAGTGCCTCTGCTTACTGGTAGTAGGCACCTGTTCATAGCTATTTTCCGGAGCCCGATTAGCTGACCGTGTCTGTCCTGGAGGTTTGCGGTAGTGGGTCTTTGAGAGAGATTCTTAGACTTGTGCGCAGTATGTTGTGTTTGCCCGGTTGGACGGTCCCTCTTCCAGAGGCCCTGTTGTAGGTGACACAGGGCCCATTCTCCAAGTCCTTGGTCATAGTCCATAGCGGGTGGCTGGGTAATTCCAGACACGTTTGTGGTTACTGCGTAATTCTCAGGAGAGTCCAACCAAGCATTGTTGCTATAGCGCCTCGAGCGTAGGGTTCCCGGCCTCACTTCTAGGTTGGCCTTGGTTGCCCAACCTGATTCCCAGCTGGGTAAAGGTTTGCCACGAGCTGGCCCAATCGCATTTAGCTGTTTGAGGAGCTAAATACGCCCTGGGAACGTGCTGGTGTGCAGGAGTCTGCGGATAGGCCTGTATGCCTCTGGTTGGCATCTCTGGAGTGAAAGCGCTGTGATTCCCTGTGGGAAGATAATGATTAAGCTCAGTTATGGGTGCCGCTGGGATCTGGTTTCCAGGTTGATGTATACAGACAGACATATCCTGGTCTTAGAGCGTGGGGCATGTCTGGTCAGGTGGCAGTGAGCTTGCCTGGTCATAGGAGACAATTATAGTGATATCAAGTTTTAGGTTTGGAGTCGTGGGCAGTGGGATTGCGAGCGCTGGGGACATGGCCAACTTGTTGGCGCAAGGGGTATGGTAGGCCATTGTAGTCGAATCAGTGTACGTCGAGCCCCCAGCTGCCTAGCCCTGAGCCTGCTGGTCTCTTGAGCCAGCTTCTGTGCCCCGTATGTTCCTAATTTCTGTGGAAATGCCTTATTAGCCGGGTTCCACGGCCTGACAGTTTCTACTTTTGAGATAATGCCCTTTTAGCCAAATTGGCCAATGGTGACCGGTTTGGAGACCCGAGTCCATGGAGCAGCCATGTTTTTTTATTATGTTGGGGGTAGGGGGGAGTGCCGAGGGAGGGATGCCATGGCAGTGATTGCAGGAGTAGAGCTGTGTTGCCACAGACCATGGTCTTTGTTTTCCCTGGATTCTGAAGGAGGTAGTTTATTATCATCGATAGGTCTATGTCTCTGAGGCAAACCGCTAGATTGGGTCGTGGAATGGAGCTTGTTTTGGGGATTCTCAGGATAATTTGGGTGTCGGCAGCATAGTTCTAGCAGGTGAGATTGTGCGAGTGGATGATCCCTGGTGGAGGAGTTATGTAGAGGATGAAAAGGAGAGGTGAAAGGCAAGTGCCATGGGGTACACCGGTTTTCACAGGGCAAGCAATGGAGAGAAAAGGTTGCAGGAAAGTGATTTGTTTCCTGTTGTTCAGGAACGAGGCAATCCAGTTGAGTGCCGAGTCTCGGATTCCTAGGGAGTGGAGTCAGTCAAGTAGGATTGGGTGGTTAATGGTGTGAAAAGCTGCTGGGTGATCAAGGGGAACCAGTGCAGCACATCCTTCATAGTCTGCTGAGATTTTGAGGTCATCCCAGATCGTGATCAGAGTGGTTTCTGTTCCGTGGCCCTGCCGGAAGCCTGATTGAGCGGTGTCTAGTAGGTTGTTCAGGTACAAAATCACTTGGAGACCATAGAACTTCTTCACAAGAAGCAATCCGGTTTCCGTACATCTTACCGAACCGAGAGTGCCCTTCTTGATTTACGGACTCATAAATTAGCCGGGTTGGAAAGGAGTGGGTCGGGCTTGCTGATACTTTTAGATCTATAAGCACCTTTGACCTGCTAGATCATGAACGGCCGATAAGGACACTGACTCATATTGGTCGCTACTCTGATGAAGTCACGGTATGGATGGAGTCTTTTCTGTGCAGTCATAACTCCAGGGTCTGTTAGGGGGATGTGATATCAGATTCTGCTCCTATTTCCTGTGGTGTGCCACAGAGGGCATGTCTCTCCCCATCTTTGTTCAACCTCTACATTAAGCCCCTATGTGTTGAAATTGAAAAACTGGGGGTCTTTTTCGCTAATTAGGCCGATGATTTCCAGCTGGCTATGGAGCTGAGTGAAAACCATGAGGCAGACCAGGAGAACTTGGACAAAATGTATGCTCTTATTAAGGAATGCATGACCACAAATTGGTTATGCTTGAATACGGCCAAGACCGAACTTATGGTCTATGGATCAAATCAGGCCAGAGAAAAACTGTGTCCAAATTATAAGAGTTTCAGTGTAGATGGGGGTCCTGTTACGGTTGTTGACAGAGTTAAAAACTTGGGTTTATACATGGAGGCTTTGCCTAATGCGGAATGCTCATGTAAATTATGTAGTTAAAAACTCCAACTACTATCCAGGAGTTCTCAAACAGAGATGCCCTCTGGTAACCCAGAACAATCATGAGAAATTAGTCTGTGCAATAGTCCTACCAAGACAGGATTACTGTAATTCCTTCCTAGGCAAGCTACAGAGAACCCAGAATGATGCGGTCAGAGTAGTTTTTAATATTGCTGGTAAAGATCCGGTATCAGGGGCACGTAGAAAACTCCATGGGCTCCCTGTTACTGCAAGAATCCATTTCAGAATATTAACTCTAGACCATAAATGCCTATTCGGCAATGTGCCATCATATTTGAAGGAGAAACTGGAAGTCTAAGGTCCTCTGAGACAAAGTGTATTACTGTCCCACCTGTGAAGAGAAGCAGAGGAAAGGGTCGATCTTTTCCAGTCCTGATGGCCATGGCCTGGAACAAATTGCCTGAATGGCTGCGGAAGTAAAAAAAAAAACATCTTGTTTTTAGAAAAAATCTGAAAGCAAGACTATTTTCTTAGGCCAACCTTATCTACCTATTTACTGTCTGTCCTGTCCAATCTGTTTCTGTTTCTGTCTCCATGTAGCGCCCTAATGCCCAAGGGCTTTTGGCGCTTAACAGACACATAGACATTGTTGGATTCTCTGAAAAGGTTGAGCTGAGAGTATGCAGTGCGGTCAAGAGTTTCGCACATGGAGATAGGCCTGTAATTGATTGGCTGGAGACATGCTTTCTTCAGAAGGGGTTTGACATGCGCTACTGTGAAGGGTTCTGGGAAGATGCCAGAGGTGAGGGAGTTATTAAGTATGGACCTCACCCGTTCTCCTGCACAGGTGGAGGTGAACATTTCTTTGAGGAGAGAGTCGGGACAGGAGTCAAGGGGGAACCTGGAGGGTCTGCTGCTGGTCAGTATTTTGAAGAACCCCTTGCTCGATTTGGGGTTGAATGAGTTGAAAGATGGTTCTCCGTGGCGGGGATAGAGGAATCCCGAGGAGCGGGTGTTGGGCAGGGTGTGAGGTTGGAAAGTTAGGCATTAAGGGTAGCTGTCCAGTTCTGTTATGTAAGTGTTGGGAGAGGGGGTTGCAGAGCGCTTGGGTGGATGTGGTTAGGGCAATGGGGCAGGGGAGCTTCACGAATTCCGAGATGATTCTGTGGAGCTCTTTGCTTCTGCTGTGGCAGTTCAGGATTCTTTTATTGTGGCATGCTTTTTTGGCCTTTCATATCTCAGATATGTAGTTACTGTGATGATGGGCGAATACATGCTTGCTATGAGGGGTTTTGGATGCTCACCATTTGCTGTGGAGGGAGTGATAATGGGTTTTAAAAGTCTTTAGGTGGGGTGTGAACTATTTGTGGGTAGCTCCTTTGCGGGTGGCAGCGGGCGAGAGGGGGTGAGAGGAAGCAGTGAGTCGTTAAGCCAGGAGTCAAAGGATTCGATGGGTAGCGGTCTATCTCAGGTCAGGAGTGTCAAATGTGTGCGTAGCAGGGCTTCAGCCAGGTGCCATGACCTTGTTCCAGCATTTGTGGGAATGGGTGGGCCTTGGGTGCTGGGGCGGTGTGCGGACAGAGATGTGTATGACTGAGTGGTCTGTCCAGATGTGGTGTTTGGGGCAGGACACAGAGACAAGGTCGAATGAGCTGAAAATTGCATCAAGGGTGTGGCCTCCAGTGTGGGTGGGACCTGTGTTATGCCAGAAAGGTTGAGAGTCTCTAGACTGTCGACCAGGGGTTGGCTCATGGGGTTGTTGGGCACATCGAACCAGATATTAAAGTCCCCCAGGAGTGTGGGTGCTGGGTGGTTATTCAGAGTGGTAGCTAGTGAGTCGCAGAGACTGTTGGTAAAATTTCTGTCATAATCAGGTGGCCTGTAGATGAGTAGGAAGCTCTGTGAGAGAGAGGGCAACAGTGAACCATTTCACTGTGGAGCGAGAAGGGCTCTAAGCGGTTCCACGTAAAGATTGAAGATCTTTGATGTCCTGGGTGTTAGTCTTAGCAATGCACGTAGATGGTGCGAGTTATGGTTGCTTAGCTTATTATAATGGGGGAATGTGCAGTGGTGTTTGGTTGCACTGTGAAGTATAACATTCTTTTAGTGAAATTTCTTCACTGAATGCACATATATATGTATGGAAGGGAAGGAAAAGAAAGGGGCAAAACAAGTGATGTCCTCATTGATGTCATCATTGACATTTGAGATGACATCTTTCATGGTCTAGGTGTTAGTGTTAGCAGTGCACAGGGGTGGTGGCAGGGTTGGGGGCTTAGTTTACCATAACTGTCAAATTTCAGGGGTTTTAATTTGAAACATAAAGGGGAGGTGGAACGTATTTTTGTGAAGTTTACAGGTTTTTCTTAGGGCAACTTAACCATAATGTCCCCTCAACAAAGTTTTTTTTAGTGAATATATATGTATATACAAAAAATAACATTTTGTATGAGGCTGCAAATGGGCGGGCGGGCACTCAGCAACACAGCCTCCTTCGTTTCAGGGCATATATTAAACATCCATTGCGACTCAAATTTCACTGATCCAAAGAATTCTTTATTTTAAAAAGCGACTAATCACTGCTTCCCGAGCTTTGTCCTGGTTTTGTTGAATGGCTTAAAAAACGGAAACTGCACAAACATATTCTCACTAAATAAAAACAATCACAATAGAAAAAAGACCATTCCAAGGTGCAATTTGTGCTATATTAAGATTAAACAATACAGTACTATTGTGCTGGTGCTAACCCATCATTATTCTTGTGCTAACTCACAGAAAGAAATGTATTACATTTTACAATGTATAACTAGTCCATAAACAATGAAACTTGTAAAGCAATTGCGGGCACTAATGACTGCAAAACTGTTTTGAGAACTAAGTTTGAACAATTCAAACTATCAAAGCAGTCCAAAACATAATAGTGCATAAAACTGGTAACAACCTTGCCAGTTAATGAGTTAACAAATAAACTAACTAATCAAAATTACTAACACAACATACTCTTATCATTTTAAAAATGTAGACTTCACAAGTTTCATTGATACAAAGTATGTCCATAAGGGTCAGAAGCACATGCCGTATTTTTTTTAATTGTTTTATTGGCTAATTAAATTGTCAACCTTTAACAAATGTTACATGTAATAATCCTTTCCATCTCCAAGGCGGAGAACAGTACAGTACAGTACAGGAGAAAGTCTTTCTCAGTGACCTTCAAGTTCCTCATTCTTCCTCCACTTTAGAGGTCAGGTCATCATCTTTGTCATCTTATTTTATTTCTGTGCATATCCGTTCTACTAGCATCAGTACATCTAGAGTCTGACGGATTTTATCGACCGTCATTAAGCGTTCCAACCACTGCTCTTCTGTACTGTGCTCCGTTCGTGTGGGTACCATCTTCAAATATGTTCTTCTTAAATTTTGTAGTTTCGGACATAATGCCAAGTGCCTTGTTGATTCCATCCTTTCCCCATTTTTACAAAAGCGGCAGAGAGTCTCTTGTTCACTTATCTGTTTCCTTATAAATTTCACTTCCTTTGATGGTAATAGGTTCAGTTGACATTGCATCAACAGATCTCTGTAGTGGGGAGATGGACATTTTATAATATATGAAGGGAGATGATTCAGAGCTTTCCTTTCCCATACAATGTTGAGACAGTATCCATTCTCTGCCTTTAGTGTGTCTGTTTCTAGCCAGTCTGTTTCTAAGGGTCAGAAGCACATATCCTATTTCAAATCAATTATTGAAAAATACAAATTATGAAGAGCATTGAAATCCATATAATTGCAAAGGTTAAAGGCTCATAATCTTGCTAGTCACTATAGATAATATTGTTCCAAATGATGCATAAACAAAACTGTTTATTGCTGTGGTTGAAAGTTAAAAGTCTACATCTCAATCTTTAAAATGCTAAAGCGTTTAGGTTAGGAGAACACATGATAGCACTCCATGATATTGCGGGCATTTAAGTTTTTACTGTTGAACTTAATAAGGAATTTGGTCTTTAATTTCCTCAAAATAAACTCTGTGTGGCCTATGCACAAATGCAGAGCCACTTTGTATGACCCACCCATTTCAGCTGGTCGATATTTTTGTTGTGAGCTTCACAGAAGTGTCTGCGTTTTCGATTGCCCTAATATGTTCCAATATACTGATGTTCACTTTTCTAATAGTGCTGCCTATACACACTTTAGGACATGGACAGATAAGCCCATACACTACGAAGTAACCTTTACAGTCAATGCGATCCCTGATAAAATATCTCCATGTGTCCTGTTCCATCTCAAATTCACTGATTATGATTATCTTTTTCCTTATCAAGCAATATCCATATGGAAACATTTGTGCTCATATATCTAGCCAGTTAGAATTACTGGGTGGTAGATGGTATCCCCTTGTTATTAGATCATCTGAATGTTTGCCTCGTTTGTAGCAAATGTAGGGAGTATTAACAATAATTGGTTGTCAAACCTTAAGTTTGACAAACAAATGCCAGTGTTTTTTAACTATACCTCTTATTGTTGTTGCCTGTAACACATAGGTAATAATCAACCTGAGATTGTGTGAGTTGTTTATACGTTTCCATTCCAGTAATTCTAATCTGGATTTCACAGATGCGTTCTTAAATATATGTTAAACATTGTTTAGTCTAACCTCTTTTTGAGAAACGTGTACTCATTTTATTACATGTTTCGACATAATCACATTCCTTAGATCAGTTGTGTCTGTCTCCAAGAAATTCTGAGTAAGGTATGTTTTTGATTTTATTAAGGGATAGAATGAAGTTGCACGTAAGATCAAATTACAAGCTGTGGCTTTATGAAACATTGTAGTGTGTATGTGTTAATCACTGACTGTGAATAACAGATCTAGGACTTTCTAACCTTTGATTAACAAAGCTTGTTGACCTTTCATGGTCTGGTTCAGAACCTTTCCATGGAATAAACAAGCTGTCAATAAAACAAAATCACATAGCAATAGTATCACTCCAAACACTGGTAACATTGTCTAATACATAGCAATCATCCAAATAATACATCAACAAGTTGGCATAAAACAGAGAAAATGTTGTGCCCAAAGCTGTGCCTCTGGTTTGTTTGAAGAATTGTTTGTTGAAAAGAAAATAACTGTCAATTATTTTTTAATAACATGTGCATGTGTTCTCTATAGGTAACATAACAATTCCTTTGAAAATATCCCGAAGCCTTGAGACCATCTGTATGGGAAGTTGCAGTGTATAGAGAAGTATCATCTAGTGTCACAAGTATAAACACTGGTTCCCATGGTACTTCATTCAGCCTATTCAAGAGCTTTCCTGTATCCTTCACATACGGTTTACCAGCTTCCAGACATAGTTGCCACAGACACCACGACGGAAAAATCATAATGTTAGATTTCTGCATATAGGTCAGCAATTCATATTCAAATAAGGCGTTCTACAAGCGTTTGGGCCGTATTTGTGTACGATCCCTGAACAACAAGTCATCAGCGTATCCTAACCACCTCACTTTAAATGTTATCAAATTAGGAGGACATTTATTAACAGAATTGCTAACTATTCTTGATCTGATCAATATAAGTTAAACAGGGTTGGGGAGAGCAGACAGCCCTGTTAAACACCCACGTTTCTCCAAATATTTTCCCTACATAGTCTGTCTAAATTAAGACGAACTTGCACTGTTGAAAATTAACCTGGGTCAATTCCACCCCTCGACAATTTAATCCATAATCGCTCTCTTTTCACATTCTCAATTGCCGCCTTAAAATCGATAAATGCGGCATACAGAGGAAGTTGTCCTTTTTGGTTAACCCTGGTAATAAGTGCTTTTAATATTACGGTATTCTCATGGGTTGACATACACCTATAGAGCCCTGGCTGATTCGGCAAGAAAATGTTTGCTTTGCCCAAACATGTAGTTGCAACAGTAATGTGGAAGTGAAAATATTGCTGCTTACTATCAGACCACCATTCTCTGGTTTAGACTGATCGTCCTTTTTTATAAATTGGAATGAGCACACACTCCTACAGGTGGTAGGAATTTTCCCATATTCAATAATAGTGTAAAATAAGGTCATTAAAATATGTGGCCATAAAATTAAGTTGCGGTTCAAAAGTGACATTGCAAGACCATCTGGTTCAGGAGCTCTAGAGCCATTTGCCTTGATTAGTAGCTGCATAATGTGTTGTACCATATTCCATGGTAGGCCAGACCACATTGTCTTATCATTCTGGGGCTGGCACTCTTGAACTTTCCACCATTAGAAATGGAGGACTACAAGTCCCAAAAAACAAAGAAAAACAGGACTTGACGAGCATCTCCTGGAAGGGATGACGCTTTAAGGTATCTTTGTGTCAACTTTGGCACAAGGCAAATCAGGTTACACCGTAAGTGCTACATCCACAAGCATAACAATACAAACAGCCAAAAATGAGCCAGAAAGTTGCTGAACTCAATTTACCTACCCGACAACTTCGATGCACTTTAGCGTGCAATAAAGAAAATACCTCAGTGCAAGGTTTACCATGCACAAGATTTGTGGCATTCTGCATAGGCCAGCTGGTTGGGACTAGCAAGGGTGCATATAGAACCATGGATAGGTCATCAATGATATGATATGATAGTTTATTTATATAGCGCCTATACACAATGTGTTTCAAAGCGGTTCAAAGCAAGGGAGGGAACAAGGGAAAATACAATGACATTCTTACAGGCCATGAACAGTAAGGATGTGAAATTAACTATCGTACTCGGCCTGACAACATTTCAGATAGTGCAAGAGCTAACAAATAGATAAGGAATGGAGGGGGAGAGTGGGAAGGAAATGGAAACAGACAGGTGTGCCTACCATACTAGGCCTGCCGTCATTTCTGGTAGAGCCGGAGAAAACAAAAGGTGAGGGAGAGGGGTGCATAACGGGAGAGGAGGAACAAAACAAGTGACTATAGTACTAGGCTTCATGATATTTCAGATAGTTCTGAAGAGGGGTGGGGGCAATTAAGGGGAGGAGGGAGGAGACAGACGAGGTTGCTATCATACCAGGTCAAGCGACAGTTCGGATAGAGTAAGTGCATAGAAGAAAGTAAGGGGGGGGGATAGGAAAAGGGAGAAAGGGAGAGGAGGAGAGAACAGAGTAAGCAGTCAAAAAGAGTGGAGAAGCAAGAGGGCAGAGCAAATACAATTGCAGAAGTCGTTAGTAACACATAATGTTGCAAGCCTGGATACAAGATGAAGATGGGAACAGCATGATTCCGGGCCACCAATGGAAAGGGTGACTCACCGTGAATCAATGAAGTCCATAATTGTCAAATCCAGCATTGGCCACAAGACAGTGATGGTGAAATCAGAATGTATCAGGACAGACTCCTGCAGAAGTAGGCTGGAGTGGGGGACGGGGGCCAGGGTAGAAGAATCAAGCAAAAGAGGCAACACATGTGTGCGAGAAGGGTGGTGCACAAGGGGACAATGAAAAAGTTCTAGGTGGAGCAGTGGAATCAGTCCAGATAGGGATAAGGCGACATGATTGATGGATGATCGATGTCTACTTCTACCTAGCTACTGCTGCCTGTAACCTGGAGGGGAACACTGCACTATGCAGTAATAATCGACAGCCATACATGAAACGGCTGCCTCCGAGCCATCATTGCATGCAATCTATTTTGAATACAAGAGTCTTCCAAATTGTAGTTGACCAAACAATTTACACCAGCCACAAATGTCAATATAACACAGGCCCTTGCCCGTGCCCAGATGGGTAAAGAACGCACTTCGCACACATGTCTCTCTGTACACGCCATACCAATCCCCAAGCAATTCCGGGAAATTGATTTATAAAACGTTCCGGATCAATTAGCCCTTTAATCAGAAGGCAGCCGAGCCGGGTGGCCCGTGGACTCGCTCACTATCTCAGTCTATGCGCGCCTAAGCTGAGGAAAAGAAAACAATTAAGGCGAGCTGTAATTATCTCTTCTGATTACCGAGTTGGAAGACTTTCCGTTTCTTTGCATGCTTTAACAGACAATCAGGGCGGCTGTCACGTACGGCGCATGCGCGTGAAGTTTGTTTTCATCGGACTATGCACCGTACCACGCTGTGAGTTGGGTAACAATTAGCCACAGGCTCATTTAGCGCAACGCGTATAATTTGTACACACTAAAACATGTTCTGTGCCAAAAAAACATGAAAGATGATGTTTAAAAATTCGGTTAGTTTTGGAATAACTGGTGAGTTGTTGTATGCTGTTAACTGCTTTCTCTGATCTTGTTTCATGATTTTGGAATTGTTAATGATCCAATGACCTATCTTATATTTATTACTGCGTTTGGATGTCTTGTTGCAAAATGAGAAATAAAGAGTTAAAAAAAAATCAAGGACATTATTTCATCTTTTTGTAGGAAGCTGAGGTCCCCTGAGATTTGTAGCCCTTTTAGTCTGCCCCAGTGCTATGAAAAAGCAATTGAAGCAGCTGTCTAGGGTGCTACTTGCACAAGAGAACCTTCTTGGCACCTGAAAACTACAACGCTGGAGCCTTGTAAGTGAAAGGGGGCTTTGCAACTGCTTGAGAGGGCATAAATCTTTGTGGCCACCTACATGCAATGACCCACAATGTTTTCTAACTACATTCCAAACTCTTCTACTGTTCTTTGACTGTTCTAGACCTTTGTTTGGCACCCTAGACACGATTTTCACCCACATCCTGGTTTCCCGACTTTTACTGTACTAATGAAGTGACATGCTTTCTAATACCCATGATAGCCAGTGTGTTTGGGTGCGTGAGCGCGCAGTCGTTTGTGTGTGTGTGTGTGCGCGCGAGTGTATGACAGGATAACCACAGCAGTGCCACACAAATGGTACCTTCCTATTCCAAAGTCCCTTTGATGATGTTCAACCATTGTAGGTTCTCCGGAACCCAGTTTGGACATCACAACATGCTCACTTTGCCAATACCCTAGTTTCTGCATAAGCTGCACCAAACAAAGATTCCCTTACTGGCTGTCCTTGCTTGCTCCGGCATCACACGGGTGTAGGCAAGTCCATTGCTTGCCTTTCTTTGCCTTGCTGGCTGTCCTCACTTGCTCCACATCACACAGGTGTAGGCAAGTCCACTGCTTGCCTTTCTTTCCCTTACTGGTTGTCCTCGCTTGCTCCGGCATGGCGCGGGTGTAGGCAAGTCCACTGCCTGCCTTTCATTCCCTTACTGGCTGTCCTCACTTTCTCTGGCATCACATAGGTGTAGGCAAGTCCACTTCTTGCCTTTCTTTGCCTTACTGGCTGTCCTCACTTGCTCCGGAATCACGCAGGTGTAGGCAAGTCCACTGCTTGCCGTTCTTTACGGTCTAGTCATCCATCTCAACTGTAACATCTTGTCTGCTCTGGGACTTCCAAGTATTATGTTTGAATTGTTAATGGGTCTATGCCTTCCTTGTTGGGCAGCCATTTTCTTTGTAAGAGTATGTAGCGCATACCAAATACTTGTACGACCGGTCAAAAATGATATGTCTTAGTGCTGTGTCCTGAATTTAGCTTCCATAAACACACATTTACTAGTGCTAAATACTAACCTAGATCTATCTGGTCCTTTTCAACAACTATGGTCCTTCAACCCCTTAACATCCGATTGCATTAAATTAAGCAAGCATCCCGGCAACTAATTTGACAAATAGTTTCTCCCATGCTTCTAGCTTGTATAATGCTAACTTCATTTTTAATAGTTTTGCTCAAAATGGCGATATCCCATACGCCATTATGACTTGCTATGGTGCATAAAGATTCTGGTCTAGTTATGTTTTCCATAGGGGAGCAATGTTTTTGTTGTACATGGAGACCCAGCCTGTTGATAATCTTAGTATGTGTTAAATATACATATATATCATGAGGTTCAGATTTGTTTTTTTTTAGTTAAAGTAGCAAAGGTTATCTGCTTCTCCATTGAAATTGACGAAAATGCTGTCCCTTAGCATTTTGACCCAGAATTACATGATTGCATGATTATTATTTTTGGCAACTATAGAGGACTATGCAACAACAGGAGTCCTTGCTGGCAGCAGTAGAAGGCACCTATGAACGCCATTGTGCAGGGGCTGATAAAAATGAGGCCTCAAGTGGCATTTTTTGAATATTCCCTTCTGTGTCTAAAAGCTATTTTAATAATAAATTCGACTTTTTGGCAGCTAATTTGGATCCTCAGGACCGGTGAATTCTGGAATCCACTTGGTGCCCCCCAAACCTTTGAAACCACAAGAAGCAGTCTTCTGTAGTCAGCCCCAGATTCGGGTAGTGAGTGGGGGCTAAAAATCAGGACCTGTCGGGTTGTTCCTATGGAAAGCTTGGTGATCTTTCTGACATGTCTGTGAAAAACTCCTTAGGATCCCTCGATCCTCCCCAAACATAAAAAGAGAAGAGAATATTCAGTAAAAAAAACAAATCTAAGATTTTAATATATGGCATCATTTGATCCCTGGATTAAAATATTAGTCCAAGCTGGGGACCTCTCACGTAGAATAAGTACTGATATAGTATTTAGGCGGGTATACGCTTTGGCTCCCTGCCTCTTTAACCTATATGTTTCGGATATAGTAGACAGGATGTTGATCCTGGTTCTCTCACCCTTACTGGGCTTCCCGACTCACGGCCTCACAAGTCCTCTTTCTATCCTCATTAACTTGGCTGTACACCCCTTGTTGACTTTCTCTCCGGCATCAATGTGCCGCAGAGAGTGTCCGTGCAGTGGGCGGGTGCAGCGGGCGCACCGCAAGCTTGCCAAAGGCACACTTAAGGCAAGCCTGTCTTTACCTGTCCGGGACCACTCCAGGCCTTGAGCCCCGGCTCTTGCAATAACCAGCTTTACTCCTGATCGTTTAGTTTACTTGCATGATGTATTGGTAGCCCTGGCTCCCACCACAGTGAACTGACCTCTTGGAATCCTCCCTCTGCCTTCCACCGACTTACTGGTGGTGACTGACACCCCTCTCTCGATCTTAGAAGGTTTTCAATTAATGCCCACTCTGCTATGGCCCACCGTGATATTTGTTACGTTCTAGACACCTATGGACCTGATGTTTTATGCATCACCGAAACGTGGTTTAATACCCGATCTGGTCCAGAATCCAGATATCATCCAAATGGTCCCTTTTAACTACACTATTTTACAACTTGATCGACCCGCCCCCAAATTAGGAGGTGGAAGTCTCTTTTGTATTTAAGAAATTCTTTAACTGTCCGGTCATTGAATTCTCACACAAACTCACTTGTGAGCTACTTTTTGTTAAGATGCAGGTCTCTTCTGAAAATTCTGTGTATTTTCTTATTGTCTATCACCCTCCTGGCTACAACACTAACCAGTTTGTGAGTGAGATGGTACAAGCTCTGGCTGATTTATCTTTAATGTATCCAAAGATAGTAATACTTGGTGATTTTAATTGCCATGTTAATCACCTGTTAGACTCACAAGCTTCTAAACCTGTCGCTTCACTTGCAGACTATGGCTTTCCCTTATATAACCATAGTTCTATGCATCTGGGTGGCAAACAGCTCGATCTTATTTTTTAAAAAATATTTTTGATCTTCAATCTTTCGATCCGCTACCCGTGCTCTGGTCGGACCACTATTTGCTTCCTTTTTCCTTTTCTTTCGCACAAACTAAAAACAGATTTAACCCTCAGCTGAAAAAACAACGCTGCTGGTCAAAGGACCCCCTTAAATCCATTTTTGATTCTATTGAAACACTAACCCGCCTGAGTACTAATGAGGGCACTAATGTATGCAACGCCTTAGTCTCGGCCCTGCAGTTAGCTGCTGACACTCTGGCTCCTTCTCAGCTACTGTCATCCCGTACCCAACCCTCTGCCCCATGGTACTCCTCAGAACTGAGATTGCTGAAGCAAAAATGCCAGCGAGGCTAACGGAAATGCCACCGTTTACCCGATTGCTCTACGAAATTAGCTTATACACAAGCACGTAATATCTATCACAGCTCTGTAAAAATACCTAAAGCTCAATACTTTGCCAACCATATTTTGAATGCCTCCTGTTCATCTAAAGAACATTTTCAAGTGGCTAAATAACTCACCACCCCTATTCGCCCTACTCCTACTGTTTTACACACACAATCTCACTGTGGCCATATTGCTTTGTTTTTCAGAGAGATCTGTGTCATCCGTGAAAAGATATGTGCTGAAAGATCCACACCTCCAACTTTTTTGGACCTTTCTCTTTATTTGGCTGATCAGCCTGCCAGTGCCTTCAAATTTGAGACAGTAACAGAGAACATGGTCCTAGCTGCCTCATTAAAGCTGAAATCTGCTTATCCTGCTGATCCAATCCCACTTTGCATCATCCAGGATCTCTCTCACAAACTAGCCCCCCTCCTTACAGAAGCATGTGAATATTCATTCACTACCAGCTACATCCTTGAGTCACTAAAACACACTATGATTTCTCCCTTGCTGAAAAAACCTCACCTTGACCCCGCTGCTGCGGAAAATTACCACCCTATATCCCTTCTTCCTACCTTGATGAAACTGTTTGAATCTATTGCCACCCCCTAGCTCTCTGCCTATCTCGAGGCCAACCATATTCTCCATCCTCTCCAGGCTGGTTTTGGTCCTGGTACGGGCACTGAGTCTGTGATAGTGGCTCTTCTTGATGATATTGCTATGCTTCAGGACTGCAGAGAGGTTTGGTGCTCTTATTCTTCTTGACCTCTTCGTGGCCTTTGACACTGTAGACCATTAGAGACTTCTCCAGTCTCTTTTTGATGTGGGAATCGCGGGTGTCCCCCTCATATGGTTTTCCTCTTTTCTCTCTAATTGAATAAACGGTCTCTCTCTCTCTCTCTCTCTCTCTCTCTCTCTCTCTCTCTCTATCTCCCTTTTACCTCACCCCCCATTGTGCATTGTGCTTGATTGCGGGGTCCCTCAGGGCCCCGCCCTCACCCCACTACTTTTCAATCTGTACATGTTGGCTCTGGCCAAACTTATTTCTAGCTTCGGGGTGCATTTTTCCACTTACACAGATGATACACTGATCCTCTTCCGCCTTAATGTCCCTATGGAAGACTCTCCCTAAAAGCTGAAGGACTGCCTTTCTGCAGTGGGGACCTGGATGGCCAATAACTGGCTTAAACTAAATGGAGAGAAAACCTAGGTCTTGGTGATTGGCCCTATCTCGGTAACACAACTTTGGACGTCAGAATACTGGCCCACATCCTTTGGCCCGTGCCCCAAACCTTCTACTTTAGTTAAGAGTCTGGGCATTAAAATCATAGCCTCCAGATCTAGAGAAGCCCAAATCTCTGCAGTTTGTCAAATAGGCTTTGTCAAACTGAAGGTGCTTAAGAAGGTCCTTCCTTTTCTCCCGATTGAGTCCAGGTCAAACATTCTGACCGCTGCTATCATGGGATCAATCGACTACTGTAATGGGATCTACCTTGGTTAACCTGAGGCTCTGCAGCAACGTCTTCACATCCTTCAGAATGCTGCAGCTAGACGTGCCCTCAATGCTCCCAGAATGGCCCACTCCCACAACCTTCTTTGCCTTCTTCACTGCCTCCCCTGTTAGGAGCCGAGTGAAGTTTAAAACTTTATGTATTGTTCATCGCTCCATCCACAACGTCGGAGCTGAGTTTCTCCAACCTAGACTTTCTCAGTACCATCCTAACAGTGCACTCGGATCAGCCAATCAGTCTTTGCTGGTCCTTCCTCGCTTCCAGCTGGCTCGAGCTGGAGGCAGATTTTTTTCTGTACTCGCTCCATGGCTGTGGAATGCTCTACCTCCTCAGATTTGAGGTATCCATCGCTTCACCTCCTTTCGAAAGGCAGCTAAAAACTCTTCTATTCTAATTCCCGGCTGCAATCTCACCCTCTCCTCAGCGCCCTGAGGCCACCAGGTCTTGCTGCGCTCTACAAATCCTTATACAAAAAAACGCCTGGGTGTTATATGCGGATGATTTCCTGCTATTCGATTGCTCAAGGATTGGGATGAGGAGGCTTCTGGGTGCCTTCTCGAAATACGCTAAAGAGAATGGACTTACAATAAATCCTGCTAAGCCTAAAATCCTGGAGCTATCGAGAGGTAGGAAACACGGACCAAGGCAGTGGAAGTGTGAGGCACATCTAGTGGGAGGCGTAGCGAGCTTAACATTTTTGGGCTTTCACTTCTCTGCAAAAGCCTTACTGAGGGTCACACAGATACTACTGACCCTTAAAGCACAGAACTTAACAAACCGGCCAGTTCAAGTTGACAACAGATATGGAAGATTTTCAATACGGATAGGCATTCAATTTTACGGAGGGAAGGTGGTACTAAAGTTGTTATATGTTTTAGAACTTTGGCCAGGCACAACTTATGCCTGGTTAGACATAATAGAGGGGAAGATGTGGCGATGAGTACTGGGGATGACCTCCTGTGGCAGCCATGAGATACAAGCTGGCTCTCCTCTCTATAAAAGTCAGGGTTTAATGGCAGAGTTTATCTTTATACCAGAAAATACAACTGCCTAATTCTGACGATTTGTATACAGTAGCAAGATTGGCTCTAAAAGGGATAGGGGATCCATCTGTGAATTCTGATACCTACTTGGGAAAGCTGAGAGCCAACTGTGAATACCTGTTAAAAGAGCTGGGATTGACACAGCGAAACTCTGGTAACAAATCCGGTAAAAGTAAAGAAAGCTCTGTATAAGCAGCACTGGGTGAACACTGTAGACTTATTTCATGGTTACTCTAACGTAACCTTATAATGCGTCTTAGGTGAAATTTGCTTCCAACAAAAGACGTACAGATTAGGCGAGGGCTTTTAGAAACATCAGACCCGATTTGTAGGCTTTGTAAGAGCAAGGAGTCTGTAGAGTCAGTTGGCACCTGTTTTTGGAATGCTCGGTCTTGCATTTGGAAAGAACAACATATTTTAAAAATGAAAGGTGGAACAGAAGGACCTCAGGCTTGAAAGAAGTCTGGAAGAGACTCCTAAATCCTCTGTCAAAGTCAGAGAGGTTGGCGGTAGCTGCTTTTGTGAAATCCTGGACATTTTAAAATCCTGAAGTGGATAGTGTACGACATTGACATATGTTTTAACGGTATTATGTATTTTTTTTTTGTATAGTTATGTAAAAGATTTATATGTGCAAGATGTGTTTTTATCAGGGTTCTCTTTTTTATACACTGTTTCATTTTATTTTGAATTGTAAACGTTTGTAAAACCAAACACAAATAAAAATAAATTGAAAAATAAATAAATTAGTCTATCAATGTACCTAAAACAGAAGAATATTATTGAGATTTAGAGTAACGCTTGATTCACACTGTTGAAGCAGAGGCCACAAAGCATGCTTTTACCAAATCACAATGGTAAGAGGACACCGACTAAGCTGTGACCAGAATGTTGTTGCCATGTAATAGCTAAACACTATTAGTAGGTACTGTTCCAGACTACAAATACTTAAAAGAAAAAATAATAAGTACTTACTATATAGCATTAAGTCAAATGTGATTATTATTTTGCACAGGTAATTTAGTGCCAGTCATTCTGTGTCTTTGTGACAGTTGTTGTTAGCCATTCCTGGGTTTTACTGCTAAGGGAAACAGTGTTTCTCAGTTGCTGATCCGTTGATAGGACCTTATAAAATGGCAGCTTCCCACCTCCATGTGCAGTCAACAGAAGACCTTCCTCTTTGCAAACGAGCCTCTCATCTGCATTAGTCTGGCTGAATGCAGTCAGTTGGATCTGTTAAGTCTACTATATGAACGAGTTCTCTCACTCTAGAAGTGGCTAGCAATGATTTATAGAACCTTTCGAGCTTTTTCAAACCTGTACAATAGCTGTTAAGGTAGATCAGCGGGTTGAGTGCTCGCTGCTGTGATCTATGTGTGATTTGCAGGTTGCAGGTTCGAATACATCGGCAAGGCCAACACAGCCTTTCATCCTTCTGAGGTCGATAAAAGAGTACCAGCGGTTGGGAAGATACATGTATGTAAATACGTTCTCTATAAAGCGCTTTGGCGAAGGCGCTAAATAAACAGCAAATCATTTTGTCATTTTTTTCAACAGGTAATATTTTTCTCTTTGATGAGGCTGAAATTCGTTCTAAGTTGATTTTTTTTAACCTCATTGTCGCTTTTTCACTCCCTTATGGTACGTTTCTTAGTAAGTACTAGTACACAACTACACAGCAGAATAACGAATATCCACCAAAGCATATTCATGATCCAATGTTAGAAAAAAACTAAATGTTTGTCTTTTTTGCCATAGATTTTGATTGCTTTCCGAAAACCTTTATGTTTGAAAGGTGCATGCATCATGAAACTATTCCGCCAGCAAAAGTCTGTTTGCATCTAAAGTCTGAAGCTATCATAAGCAGCCATCACAGCCTTGCGCCGGTTACAGTTTAGTTTGTGCCCTGGAATGGAAACGGTGTATTTTTTTATTTCGAAGTGACACTTTTTTAGTACACCTAGTCCTTTTTTATAGGGAAAATCCCCTTGCCCCCATTTCCCTTAGTTTAATTGCTGCCCCTGGGCGCCCTTTTACTTCGTCACCCGCGCATTTACTCTGCCTGTTTAAGTAACGTTTGAAATGAATCGCGAAATGGAGTTTGCCAGGCTCAGAGCAGCAGGGAATGAAGGCCTTGAAGACGCCCAGTTGCATGTTGAAGTGGCTGGTAGGAGCACTGCTTCACAGGTCATGACTGTGCGTGCCCTTAACAGGGCTTTAACAGGGATGGGCCCTCCAAAGGCCAGGGCCCGACAGGGTTTTTAATTCAGCATCGAGGCAGGGCAGAGCAGGGACCCCGGACCTCCAGTAAATGTCCTCGTCACCCCTCACCTCCCAAGATGCTGCTCTGCCAGGGACTGGAATCTTCACTGACCTGTTTTGATTGTGTATTATTTTTTTCATTTTAAGTTTTTGATTCATTACATGTTTGCCCTTTCCCGCAAACTACGAAATCTAGACTGTATGTGTCAGGCCACGCCTTTCTTTACCTAGGACACAGCCATTTTACACAGGTCCCTTACTCATTTGTAATGTTCAGTCCATGCCAGGCACTTCTTAGCCCCCGACCCATATAGTATTTCATGGCACGTCACACCTCGATTTCTTGTCCCGCTTAAAGCACTGGACCTTGTCGACCCACATTCACGTCGGTGACGGCAAAAGCACTCACCGTTTATGAAATAGAAAATAGCAGAACAAAAAGGCTTTTCCTCGAAATGTCACGGAGTAATGGATTTGGAAAATAAACAGGCTCCGCCAGGCATGGGGGTTGGCCGTTGGGAAAGTTAATCTCTTGCCGTTTTGGGAAATAAGCACCCGGTGCGCGCGCGCGTGGTGAGGTGACGGTGTTTCCTAACCCAGTAAGCAGGGAGACAGACTGGAACGCCATGTCATGTGTTTTTTTATCCCATGGCATTATCCGGTTCTTACTTAACGAGAGATGGGATAATCTCTGGGCCGACCCTCTCCCTGCCCAGAGCTGATGGGCATCCGCCGAAGATTGATCACAATCTCCCACAAACCCCTACTTTACATCTGCGCTGTAATTTCTGCCGGAGAATGCTAATCCTGACAGATGAGGCGCGCGCCTGCATTTCAGAATAAATACCCCGGGTATAATGCGAGGGAGTTACAGGCCCGGTGCAGTCATTCTTGGGACGTGCAATCGGGGCGCCCACACGCGGCCCTGTCCTGGAGCAGTTCTCCCTTTGCTGTTTATTAATGCACAGTAAACCAGCCCGTCACCAGCCGTTGATTCTGAAAAATGGGCGCTGTAATGTATTCCTGCAAACAGCGACGCGTGCACAGATAGGGCGAAGTCGGCCGGCGCCACAATTATTACACGTCATTGAATTGAAATCCAAAAAGTAACGAGATCAAAAAAAAAAAAAACAACTGCGCAGAGAACGCTAACTTTGTCTATGATATGGAAGAAGATTACTTTGCTAAACGTTTGGTGACATGCTGTTAATTGTGTATTGCCGCCTTCCTCCGTTCTCATTTGCATTCTTCCTTTAGAAGTTCTCACTTCTTAGACACAGAAAATAAATGAGTTCAGGAACATATTTTTTTATTGTTTATTTTTGTTCATTTTCCATATTATTGACACCACCCTGACAATTAACAGTCCAACGAACAATTCCCCCCTCCCCATCTCTCCCCGTCAGAAGGTAAGTAGACAATTTTTTTTATAAATGACCTTTTCTCAGCATCCCACAATGCCCAGTATGCTTGCTGTTGGTATTACATCCCCCTCCCCTGCTGTGGGAGTCGTGCCGTGACTCGGCTTGATGTCTTGGTGCTCTGTCCACCTTTATTGTTATTATTACTATTGTGGTTGAGTGGTTCCGCCGGGCGGGTGCGCTGCGGATTGTCTATTAAATAGGGCTTTGTGCGTTAGGCTTAAACACGTTTGTGGGTTTCTTTTATCTGCAGGTTAGGCTCCCGTTACATTCTAGTCCTCCGGGCCTGCGCTATCTTCTCCTCTGGTCCCGTCCCGGAGGCTCCTCCTTTCCCTTCGCCCACTTACGACCAATCTCCTGGGTTCTTCGCGGGGGCGGCAAGAAGCCCCCTGTGGTTTTCCTCTTTCGGACGCCATATGGGTGCTACCACATTTCTGTTGACTGGCGAATTAAGGGATCCTCTTGGCTTCAGAGCTCCTCCCTTCCTTGTTCTTCGCCGCGGATCTGGCCTGTTTGTGTTCCGGCTAATGCCAATGTCGGAGGCTTCTCTCCTTCTGCTACTCGCTTCCGACGTGGAGGGGAATTGGAATTTCTGTCACGTCCCTTCATTTCAATGCTTCAGGTTGTGGCCTAGTGGGGAGAGACACTCAGGCACGTCTTCCTCCGCCGGCCGCCATCTTGGAATCACAGGAAAATGTTTACCTCCACCAAAGCTCTCGATGCCGTTGACATTTTTCGATGCTGGAACCTGTGTGTGACTGCAGGTCGCATGTTCGAAATACCGTCAACTTTGGATTTCATCCTACGGCAGTGAATTAAATGAGTACCAAAATAAATTAGTAATTGTGTATGAGAATGTACTGTGAACAGCAAATTGCTTGGACAAAAGCGCAAACTAAATAAACAGGTGTGATGAAGTGTCAAACACTTCGTTCAAGTGAGTCCTTGTTTTCACTGTGTTGCAATATGTTTTGCTAATATTTTTAGTCTGGGCTATTTAGTGGTGCTTTCGCGCCGCATATAAGCCAAACCTATTGCATTAGAATACAGATAGGCAGCAATGGCATATAAGGAGAAACACAAAGCTTGTAGGTGGTTTTTGGTTATTCGCCCACCCATTGACTGCCCATGGTCATGCACATCCTTATGGCCATTCCCACCCAGTTCCTGCCCTCTCCTGCACAAAACACTGCCTCATGGGAACTCTTTGAGCTCACTTTAATAAAGCCTTACCAGCAAATTTTGCACTCAAAGTTCCTGCTAGTGTTTTTTCAAAGCAGTCTTCTTAGAGATAATTACTTAATTAGTGTTGTAAATGCACTATTGGTGTAATAAAAATCACTTAACCAGGTCTGCCTTTAGCCAGAGGCAGATTTAACACTTGGATGACAGACAAAGGGAGCAGGCCCTACCTTGTCCTGGTCCAACACCTTCCCAATATATTCCATCAGCCACAATTTACACCCCCACCCACCCCCCTGCTTGCTGGAAGTCAGGCACAGTGGAATAACAAAGAGCAGTCTTGGGCTCCCTCAGAAGGCCCAGCTGAACATGTGTTAGGCCCATTTCAATATGATTGCCCCCCCCCCCCCCACCCTTGCCTACAGTTAGGGGGTGCACACAGTCTATGGCACAGTTGGGTTGCTTAAATAAGAATGGACACAAAGGAATGCTCTTTAATCTCACAACCAGGCAGCCAAAGAGGAGCTGAAACAGCCACTGAAAAGTCAGTAATGGCTTTACAGCAAGCTGCTAATGTAGATGAAACCAGAGTACATGGCTAAGAGGTGTAAACGCTGCTGGATGCTCTCAACGGCCATTTGTAACCTGCTGCAAAGCGCACATTTAAAGTCTTCAGTTAAGGTGACAGCAACCAGCAAAGGGTAGCCTGTAACTTGCATGCAAGCCAAAGAGCACCTTTAATGCCATGAAATAAAGTAATATGTTGCTGTGTAGCAAGACTGCTTGGCTCTTGAACACATGCACAGCACAACAAAATCGCAACACTGTAGAACTGTTAGGCATACAAAGCACTATCCGATGTGTTCAATTTGTCTTCTGGAACTGTCCAGCAAAAGATGTGCTGAGCCCTAACCTGCATGATATGGATTTACAAGATCAGAAGCCACATCACATTAAATAACATTACAAACAGTGTCATCAGTCTTCAATACTCTAGGACACCATTGATAAAGACATTAAAAGAAGTGTGTATGTGTAAACCAAGAGAATAATGTCCTGTACATATATACATAGTCATTATTATTAATATGCAACAAATCAATAGTTTAGTATACCATGAGTTTTTTTTTTCCTAGCAAGAATTAACTAAATCACATCTAGCAACACCCAATGTCAGCAGATCGGATACAGGGAGATTACATGGTTTGCCCAGGAACACACATTTTGTTAAAGTGGTGAAATTAGTATTTGGCCTCAAGCTCTGATATAAGCACTTGACTACATATCTTCCCTTTGGTAGGTCACATACATATTTTTGAAAGATTGGGTTTCCAAAAACGTTCTAATTTGTTTTCTAGCAATGGCTTGAAAAGTACACACATCACATAAGAAACACACCTGACAATATATACATTGTTACCACTACCTCAACAACTGCATCCCCCCTAAACCCTGTGCGCGCCCTTTACAATCCTCCTCCAACCTTGCCATGTTCACGCCCAGATTGAAAAGTAAAAGAGCAGGGGATGCCAGCTTCTGCATCACAGTGCCTTTCCTCTGGCACTCTCTCCCACCCAACATCAGGAATGAGTGCTCCTATCTGACCTTCAGAAAACTTGTGAACATGTGGCTGTTGAACAAATATGATTAAAAACCTTGCTACATCATTGTAAACCTGAGACATTTCTCTTTACAGCTTACTGTTCAAACACTGTGATACCCCTGGGTCTGGGCGTTACATACATTTAATAAATAGATAACATTGTTATAGAAATAAGTCAATCAAAAACACATGTATAGCTTTATTTGCATCAAAACAAGCTAAGATATGTTACCTTGCTTTGATTATTGATTTGCATGCATGATGTGAGCATTCCATCTCGGTGTCCTTGGTCACTTGACAAAATCCTTGTGCCTAAAAGCTTCTGTACAATGTAGAAATATTTGACCATAGCACATCAAGTGGCCATTGACTTCATTGTGCCACAATGAATGCTTTGTTGTAATTTGTCTATCTTTCCCATCTCCCTGGCATGCTGTTCAGGATGTTTGTTTGCATACTCTGAGCACTTGTTACCTCATACAGTATAAGGTAACGAGTGCTCAGAGTATGGGATGTCCTGTGAGTGCGCGACTTTCCCTATTTTGCCAACCTCTGAAGACTGAAATTAGATGCACGCGGGCTTGACATGGGGCCAACTTTGCACCAGACCTGCAAATGAACTTAACTGGTCTGCTGTTAAATCTCAGTTACCACTTTAATGGTATCCACTACAGACTACTTGCTCATTTTACTATAGCCGATATGATAGCGCAGTGGGTTGAACGCTCGCTGCTGCAATGTGTGTGTGATCTGCAGGTTGTAGGTCTGAATCCCAGCAAGGCCATCTCCGCTTTTCATCCTTCCAAGGTTGATAAATGAGTACCAACACAGGTTGGGTGATATTGTATGCATATTTATTTTTTAAAAAAGATCTTAAGTATAAATGCTATACAATAACATATTATCATGTGGCCTTGGACGTCCGCTTGCATTCACAGTAATTTGACAATATGGATCTATACACACAGATATTAATGATACATATGGTGATCCATTCTTGTATGAAATGTATATCACATTAGTGAAATCATAACCATATTTTGCATAGTGTACTTGAGGCGAGGGGTGGGCCACTTCTTTGAGGTGAGGGGTGGGCCACTTTTTCTTGGGTGTCCGGGCCTATTTCTTGTCCCAGTCCAACCCTGAGCTTGACCCATTGTCTATTTTGATCTGACCATGTGACTTTGAGACCACGTTTTCAAGCTCTTTGCAGCATTTCATTCTATTAAATGATGAACTTTTGACACCTTCAGTGTTTTTCCATTCTACAGAAACAGAAGTTTGTATCTTTCTCACGTTCATGTAACTACTGGATGGACAACCAGGCTCACGGTGGACTCATCTTCTTGGTGCTGGGCCAGCCAAGCTTTTCTTGTATTTCTCCATCGCCTTAAGTTATTTTCCAACTGCACCACATTGAAAAACCCTTTCCAATCACAGGGTTTCAAGCCTTGCTTCAAGTGCACTGTGGAACAAACAGGTTCTATACATTCCTATGTATTATACGTTGGGGCATCGCTGCAACTATTCACTATGTAGCCAGCCTTAAGATCACTTTGTCTACTTGCTTTACTGCGACTGTACAGATGTAAACTGATTTGCATTTTCTTCAGCGTTTCTGTAGCATGAGCATCTTCTTCTCGAGCCTGCAATGTTGCTCACCTTTACCACCTTCTCTTCAGATCTTATAGAACATCTATGTTCTTTTGCCTCGTGCATCTTTTCTAGGTGTGTCAGCTCTGCTCAGCATGACATCACCAGTCTTCTCTTTCATTCATTTTCACACTTCCTATAGGACTTTGTCCAAAAGGCCATTATTTCTTCGTGAATACATTTAAGGTTTTCTCAATCTCAATGGATATCTAGTTTCCATGATTTTCTGGCGTACAGGCATCCTCAATGGTACTGCACATGTTGAAATGTCCAGCTCCCAACATATAGGCAGCCTGGGGCGGAGTTTTTGATGGGGTACTTGACTCCACATCTACATCCCCTTCTTTGAATATGCACAAAAGCTACACCTCCTCAATCAAGAGTGAGGAGACGCCACTTACTCCACCTCCCTAACTACCCTGCAACTAATGCTGCGGTACATACTATGCTGTAAATATTCAGTCCCTTTGTGCCAATGAGTAGTAGTATAGTTCAGTGAAACACGCTTGTCTTGGAAGCAAGACGACACAGAGCAACAAAGGTTTGAATCCTGGGTCTGTGCTTAGAAACCTCATGTGTTATAAAAAAAACTATGATAGTAATCATAATTGTAATGTAATATGCCTATCCTGTACGGTCCCCGGTCTCTGTTCCATGCATTCCCCACCATCCAACAGTCAGTTGATCATTGCCGCTCCCATTTGTTTATGGCACCCCAGTCAGGATTGCCTCATTGACTCTTGTTTCCTTTTTATGGGAGGGTTTCTGGTTAAAGCACCCTGTACTCTCAATAAATAAATACAATCCAACATAAGACTGCTAGAACGCATTGAGTGAGTGCTTGACTGGGGAGAACGAAGAGAGAGCTAATGAGAGGGATTTGTCCAAGGACGTTTCGACAAAGGAGAAACCTTTGCGAGTTGAAATCCCATGTCAATAGTGGGCTAACCCCTTTACAAGAAGGTAACAAACATTAAAACGGAAAAACTATTGTTACAGGTTGGAATGTCCTTTTGACAGTATAGAGGGAGTGGAACAGAATTGACACAGGAGGAGAAACCACTGGGGTGGTGTTAAGTCATTGTGAAATTAATACACAACAGCATGCTGGAGGTTTTGGAGAGGCTAGTAGGTAGGCCAGTGACATGTAGAAGTCGATTCTAAAGCATGTTGGGACTTGACATGAACTGAATGATCCTGTGAAATGAGGAACTGATTCTGAAGCATGCTGGAATCGCTAGTGAATATAATTAAATAATATTTAAAACAAACAAGAAACTGAGACGCTGACCAAAGCATGCTGGCGCTGGTAATGAATGCAAAGCATCTCTGGTACCGACACATGCTGCAACTTGTGCAGTTAATTACCAAGTTACGTTTCTAAAGTGAGACTGAAGCATGCTGGACCTTGTAGTGAAGTCAACCTACCAGCGAAACTGAGAAATGGATACTAAAGTATTCCAGGACATTAAGTTACTCTGATGAACTAATGAACTTGAGAAACAGATTCTGAGAGAGAGTGGACTGGAACTGAGAGGGAGCCTAACAAACTGGTGAACTGAGTCCTTCTGACCAAGACACACTCGAACCTGCCTTACTCAGAACGAAGTAGTGCACTGGGCAATTGAGACCAAAGCATTCTGGGAACTCTAGTGAATGTAAATCGGAATTCCCGAAGGTACCAACAACATATGACAAGGACAGCGTGTTGCCACAACAAAAGAGAATAGCATCCTGACCAAATTTACAACGTAAATAACATTTTTATAATGTATGTTTGGGTTCATCCTGCACCTTTAGAAATCGCTACACGAGGCATTACTATTAGAATGTATGGTATTTTTCTATAGACACGCAGACTTGGATTCTGGCACTAACATTGTACTGCTATGTGTATTACCCACAGTTGTACTTGGAGGAAATTGTGCTTTTGCAATTACTTTTTAATTATATTTGATATCATAAGACGTCTGTTGCTATGGGTGTGTCAGTCAATGTGTTCCATTGCAGAAGCGCTAGTTTATGCAGCATATATCAGCACCTTGAAAAAGATAACACTTGCAGATTCCCCTTGCATCATCCAGCCCTCGAAGCATGCATTCACTTTTTGAGAGGAGGTCCATCCCATACCAGAACCGTTCATAGTGAAGTCACGACTGGCCTTACGGGGGACAATATGTTACAACAATTAAGAAGATGTAATGTTTTGAGCTTTTGTAGAGGTACATTACAAGCGTGGACACCCCTGGTACAGCAAGGTGTGATAATGGGCTCACTGGTGTGGCAGAGCGGCCAACCATGTGACACACTTAATGCAGGTTGAGAGGGTTTTTATCCTCCAGCAATGATTGGTAGGGATACGTGGCTACAGGATACAGTGGTTGTAAACTCAACGCGATTTCAGGGATGTAGGGCCCAGCCGCTTATGGGCCCAAACCCACAGTCAAATGAATATAGCACTCAGCCACTTCTTTGTCACGCTGACCGTTCACAGGGATCTAATGCCCAGCTCGCTATTTGTTAATCTGCCACGCAGGGTTGGCCCACTGCTCTCTCTCATCTGCCGTTATAGTGCCACAGTACATTTTGTAAGGTGTAAGGTGCCCTTTTCCCTCAGTGACGGTTATGCTACCCTGCTCACTGTAATCCACTGTCTTTTGTGGGTCCTCCCCTCCAGTTCCCTTCTGGCATTCTTCTCTCTAGTCCGCTCTGGATTCTGTAAAGATTCCCTTGCCCCCACTGGCAGTCCCAACTGGCTTTATATAGGCACTCTCTGCATGCTCTCGGTCTCCCTCTTACTGATTAGTTTGTTTGTCCCCCCTCCATCCATTTGAGTCTTTGGATTGGCCAATTGATCTCCAGTTCTGTTTACATCTTCTATCATGGGTCAATTGGAACTTCAGCCTTTAAAACGCCAGGCAGCCATTTTTACATCAGGCGGTAGTCCCTCTCTGCTGCTGGCTCTGTGCTGATCTGCTTTGTTTAGCTTTGTCCTCTTCCAAGGTGCCTCTACTCTGCACCACTCAGTCTCTGTACTCTTACGTCTGTCCCCTTTCCACAATCCTTGTGGACGTCGCCCATTGAGCTTCTCCTTCAAATTTAGTCCAGCGTGCAGGGAGCAGCCCAGGGCATGGAAACGCCTCCCCCAAGGCCCCATCCTGCGGTGCCTCACCCAAGTCCTTTTTCCATACTAACGGTGCCGGATCTGGCAGCCAGACGCAGAGACTTTTTAACTTTCTGCTTTCTCCGCGTTTTTGTTTTCATTTTTAATCTTCTTCACCTCCATTCGGTACCTTGCCTCCCCGAGGAACATGTCGGCTGCAGGAGGCTTCACGGGATGCGCATCCTCCGAATGCTCGTTCCGGGCCTCGGACCCCCATGTGCTCTGCCTTGAGTGCCTGGGGCTTGACCACTGCTCGGACACGTGCGCATTTTGCAGCACTCTCAGTCACCAGACATTGAAGAATCATCTTTCACGCTGGAGAGAGATCTTCCACACTTCTCCTCCAGGTCATCCTAAAGAGTTTTTCTCTAGGACCCCATGTCAAGACAAGGTAGGCCTTTTGTTTAGTGGGGCACCTCAGTGCAGGGACTCCTTCCCAGGGGCTTGCGCGAGTAAGGGTACCTTAGACTCTGGTTCTGGCAGACCTGAGGCTGTTAAGGCTACCGGCTCCCAAGCCAGGTCCTGTGGGCTCTGTTGGCAGACCCGAGGACAGCAAGGTTACCGTCTCCCAAGCCGAGGGGCTCAGGAGCTCTACCGGGCGGTCCACGGAGGGGCGATGAAATTTGTCCTCCTCTTCGGCCACAGTGGGCAAGGAATCGTCGTGTTATACCCCCAAGAGTCTGTCCTTAGCACGATCCAGCACGACTACCAGCAATGTTGCTGAGGGCGCACAGCCTACCGGAGCCACCTCTGAGGTTGTGGTTCAGGGTGATTCAACTACCGGCCAGCAGGATGAGGGCTCTGAGCCTACCAGAACTATCTTCTGTTTCAGGTTCGAGGGCCAAGAAGTGTCCTCCCATGTCTGATCCAGCACGTGGCACTGGGCCTTCGCGTCCTCCCACAGAGGGCGTGGTGTAAGGCCCCAAAATGGCAGACAAGCACTTGGTGGGGCTTGCTAGACTGGCGGCCATCTTGCATTCGGATCAGGGTCTACCCGGTCCCTCGCCCATGGTGTGGGCCATGCAAAAGGGAAACAGCATCCGACTTTACGGTACAGGCGGTTGATGTCTGCAGGGCTATAGCTACCCATCGTAGCATTATGGCTACACTGCCCAGGCGCCTCGGCCCTTCGATCAGGAACAGAGACCAATCGCTGCTAAGGGCCGCCCCACTCAGGATCCAGTGGCTTGCAAGGATCACTTCTTTGAGCTCTTCCTCCTCCTAATGCATTCACTGCAGATGACGGGGCTCCTCAATGGTTTAATCAAGGAAGTGATCCCACAGGTCGTGCCTTCTAGGCCTCCATCCCTGGGCCCTCCGCCAGTTCCTCCAGCAGTGCTGAAGCCATTGTCTGTTCCTCCTCCAGTCCAGGCCCTACCGGTTCTTCAAACCCCTCTGCCTCCTTCTGTACCACCAATGCCTTCCCCGCAGCAGCCATTGGATCCACAACTATCTTCGGACCCTGATCAAGGGGGACCCCTCTGGCTCCTGTGTCTCACGGCCTGGACTGGAAAAAGGAAAAGGGGTGGCGATGACGATAATGAGGATGACAACACCCAGGACGATGAACCCTCGGAATCCATTAAGGCTTTCCCTGACCACCTTCAGGGCCTTGTGGAGGTCTTGGGGTTTCCCCCTGCCAGAGAAGCTCCCCCAGGTGTCGGGAGTGCTAGCAGAGGTTTTGGCCAGGCGCATCACGAGCCGCTCAGGCATTCCGCATTAGAAGGATGTCCTGCAGGTGGCGAGGAAGGTCTGGGAGAAGCCCAGGGCCAAAAACCAGATGAACACGAAATTGGACAGCCGGTTCAGGCATTTGGAAAGGGAGCCAGTCCTCCTGGCCTCCCACCCCCAGCCTTACTCTTCAGTGGTGGCTGTGGCCTTGTTGTTTTCTAAACCTTCGTCTTCGTCTTCCTCTGTGAGAGCCACCTCCAGTTGTCTGTCCAAGGAGGACAGAGTTCTTGAGTCTTTTGGCAAACATTGCTATGTCATCTCAGGGCTGCATTTGCGGAAAGCTAACACCGGAGAGGCAGGCCTCCTTTAAGGTCGGTCTGCCAGATACCAGGGCCATCATGCAGGACCTTAGGGAGTCTTCATCCCCACATCGACACAGCCAGCAGAAGGCTGTGTCTTGGGGTCGAGATGAGAAGGACGGTGTGGATGCATACCACTAATTTTCAACTGATACTGCCCTTCGAGAGTGGGGACCTTTTTCATTCATCAACCAATGATAAGTTGACAAAGAAGAAAACCTCCACTCAAACCTCCAATTCCTTGGCCATCCTGACAAAACCAGGTCAGAAATCCTTCCCTCACTCCCAGGGCAGTACCAAGTTCAATCCCTGTGCTTTCTCTGGTTTCAAAAGGTTCTGGGACCGCAATACACAGAGGCCTGGCAGGTCGCCCAGCAACAATAGGAGGAAGCAGCAGAGGATGTTGCACAGGATTTTCCACTGCCCCTCCTCTGCCCCCACCTCTGACGCCAAGAAGCAGTGAGGTCAAAGCCGGGGAACACAGCTCGCCTGTGTGGGGTAAGGGGGTTTGCCTCTGTTCCCGGACACCTGGAAGCGTCTGTTCAGCAGCGTATGGATCCTATCCGTAATCTCCATGGGCGTCAGTCTTTCTTTTCCTTTGCCTCTACCATCCTTTCCTCCTCTTCATCAGATCAGGTCTCCGGCTCTTTTACGGGAGGACCTTTCACTCTTGAAGATGCAGGCAATAGAACTGGTTCCTCTCATAGACAGCGGCTTTGGTTGCTATTCCAGGATTTTTTTGGTACCCAAGAACAACCAGGCTGGCCTAAGGGTTGTCCCGGACCTGTTATTTCTGAATCTGTCTTTACCGCTGGAACGCTTCACGATAATTACTCCCATGCACATAGCGAGTCTCTGTGTGCAGGGGGCTGGATGTGTTTCCTGGACCTCAAGGATGTGTACCTGGAAGTACCCATCTACCAAACGCATCAGATGTTTCTACGGTTCACGATTATGTCGTACCACTTTCAGTTCACGGTGCAGCCCTTTGGCCTGAACTCAACCCCATGTGTCATGACAAAGTTGATGAACGCACTGGCTGACCTTCTCCACTTGGAGGGTCATCATCTGTACCCTTACTTGGACAACTGGCTGGTGAGGACGGGTTCACCCGAAGCAGTGATGCCCTCCTGCCAAAGATTGGCGAATATCCTTCATCAGCTGAGGTTTTCCCTCAACCAGAGTAAGTCACAGTTGTGCCCATCTCAGGAACAGAACTTCCTAGGGGTGCATTGGAACACTACTATTCATCAGATATTCCCTACATCCAAGAGGTTTTTGTACCTCTGCAAGGCAGTGGGGCACTTTCTGACCAACACTACCAACTTAGCATGGTGGTTTCAGCAAATTCTGGGCCTGATGGCCTCCTGCGTGCTCAATGTACATCACGCTGGCGGCCAATTGGGACCAGGAGACAGCGTATCGGTCGGACAGGATCCGAATACCAGCGCTCCTATTTCCCGATCTTCGTTGGCGGCTGATGGATGGCAATGTTTCAGTGGGAGCCCCCTTCACCCGACCGGAGCCTACCCTGGTGGTGATGGCAGACTCCTCCATTTGATATTATATATATGATATGATATGGCATTTATACCGTGGCTATACACAAGTGTTTCAAGGCACAATGAGGCAAGGGAGGGGGAAACAGAGGGAAGACAGACAACGATCCTACTAGGCAGGTGTCATTCAGATCGCGCAAGTGCATGGAAAGTGGTAAAGTGCGGGGGCAAGAGGGAAGGGACAGTGCAGTACATGGAATAATGGAATAAATAACAATGAGTAAAGTACAGCCATCAGTTGGCAAGTGCAGGGGAGAAGGGTAAGTACAAGCATCAGGTGTCAAGTGCTGGTAGTGGGACTGTAGGGATACAGAAAATAAAACAGTCCTCAAGTGCGTGGATTGGCAGGAAGGCAGTGCAGGAGTAGGACTGGCGGGGGAGGGGACCAGGGCCCGAGATCAGAGGGTGGCCAGGTAACCAGTGCAATTTCAGTTTCAGCCAGGAAATCAGCAAGGGAGAGGAGGAGAGAAAGCGGAAGCAAAGAGAAAGGTTTTGAGGTTCTTCCGGAACCGGAGGTGGTTCTCCTCAAGTTTGAAGGGGGAAGGGAGGCTGTTCAAGGGGGAGGCCCCAGCCGAAGAGAGTGATCTACCACCAACTCTTTGCTTGGAGAAGCGACTCACCCTGAGGGATTTGGAGGTGGATGAGCAAAGAGCTCGAGAAGGAAGATATTTAGGAAGAGAGAGTTGAAGGTATTGAGGCCCCAGTCCCCAGAAGGCCTTGTGGGCATTGCAGAGGGTTTTGATCTTAATCCTCGCAGCCACTGGGAGCCAGTGCAGAGATTTCAGTCCTGGAGAGATACAATCCCTGGGCTTGAGGTCAAGGAAAAGTCTTTCAGTCCTGTTCTGGATGAGTTGCAGAGGGCGGAGGGTAGAAGCAGGCAGATTTATAAAAAGGCTGTTGCAGTAGTCCAGCCTAGAGAGAACTACAGCTCTGCAGACAGTGAGCTTCTGGGGGAAGGAGAGGAAAGGAAGAATACCTCCGAGGAGGTGCAGCTGGTAGTGGGACTTTTTGGAGAGGGCGGAGATGTGAGGAGAGAAGGAGAGTGTGGAGTCGAAGATGACCCCGAGGTTTTTAGCCTCACGGGTAGGAGCAGGAAGAGGGCCAAGAGAGCCCGGCCAGAGAGTGACAGGGAAGGTGGGTGTGGGTGTGCCGATGAGGAGAATCTCAGTCTTAATGGCTGCAGGGCTAGACCTCAGGGCATTTTTGCCCCTCATCAGGGACAGGTCGGTTCTAGTCAGGAAGGACCATTCTACCACAATGTTTTATCTGAACAAGCAGGGCGGGACCCATTGCCCCCCTTTATACCCTTCTCTGCATGGAAACGGTATTGATCTGGGAATGGGCTCCGATGAAGGGGATTTGGATTTCAGCTTTCCATCTCCCGGGGGACAGCAAATGCACAAGTGGACCAGCTGAGCTGCTTGGCGGTTAACACCTACGAGTGGGAGTTGCCCACCGACTCCTTGTTGCCCCTGTTCCAGCGTTGGGGGTTCACGGATATGGATCTGTTTGCATCCCCTCTAAATTTCAAGTGCCCCCAGAAAGCTTTGTGGGCAAGATGGGGTCGCGGGTCTCTGGGAGATGCCTTCCAGATCTGTTGGCAGAGCCGCAGGTGTTTTGCTTTCCCACCCACCCCTCTGTTCCAGCTGACCCTCTGCAAATTTCAGGCTTCTGTGGGTTGAAATCTTATACTGGTTGTCCCCCACTGGCTGTCAAAACCCTGGTTTTAGGGTCTGCTGCAGTTGTGCTCCCAGGGTCCCGTCCACCTTCCAATCTCCAGTAGGGGATTCCTGACACAGCAGGGCAGGGCAGTGGAACATCCTGACCCGGCCAAGCAGGCGCCTGCGGCCTGGTTCCTGAAAAACTGAGGCTTCGACATGCTCAATTTTCAGATGACAACTGGGACATCACTCAGCCCCTCGACTCGGTCCCAGTTTAAGAGCAAATTGACTGGGTTCTGCATTGGGCTTGGCACAAGGGTGTGCACCCTGTCACCTGTCCTCTGGATGATGCACTGGCTTTTTCAGCACACCTGGCTCATTGTGGAGTTCAGGTGGATACTTGTCGCATTTATTTGGCGGCCATAGTGGATTACAAGAATTCCCAAGAGCATGTGTTTTCGGCGGACAACCCTGTGGTTAAGGCCCACCTTAAGGGGTTGTCTAGGATTTTTGCCTCTGGTGCATAAGCCGCACCCACTCCAGGACCTCACTGTGGTTCTGGCAGCGTTGCAGCGCAATCCTTTCGAGCCAACGGCCTCTATGGACATCGGCTTGGTGACACTAGAAACAGTGCTACTGGTGGTTTTCACCTCTGTGTGCAGGGTTAGTGAGCTACAGATGTTGTCTTTGTGCGAGCCGTTCACCACATTTAACAACAAGGTCATCTTGCGCACCCACCCAAACTTCTTGCCCAAGGTGATCTCTCCATTTCATCTGAATCCAGAGATTTGCCTCCCGGTGTTCTTCCCATACCCCACAGTCTAAGGCAGAGGGCCCTACATTCCTTGGACCTCAAGAGGGCCCTCAAGTTATATCTCTCTCAAACAAAATCCTTACGGAAGTGTGAGGCATTATTTGTGTCTTTTGGGGGCTCCTGCCCAGCTTTCAAGCTTCCAATGCTTCTATCTCTCGTTGTATGGTTCAGGCCATTTCAGAGGCATACAAGGCCATGGGCAAACCTGTTCCGGAGGGGATCCATGCCCATGCAACCATAGCTAAGGCCACCCCCGTTACCTTTCAGAGACGTGCTTCTTGGGATGTCATCAGCAAGGCGGCTACTTGGGCCTCCCCGTCGGCCTTCTGTAAGCACTACTCACTGGAGACTAGCTCCAGGTGCAATGCAGAGTTTTGTCAGGCAGTTCTGAAGAACCCTTTTCCTTTGCCCTAGATATGAGGCAGATTATCACAGCTCCACCCTATGTTCCACTTCAGTGGAATCACCCACAAGGGTGGTGGAAAGGGTACGGGATGTATGAGTAATTAAAGTTACTCACCGTAGTGACTAGAGTACTCCTAGTCCATAATCCCCTTTCCTCCACACGTCCCACCTGCCTTCCCTTGGCTAGTATGCCAAGAGTAGCCAGGTATCTAAGCTTCCAATGTGTTGAATGGGGACTGAGGTGAGGCGCCAGTGGGTGGGGCCTAGCCGGGGCGTTCCCAAGCCTGGGGCCGCGTCCCAGAACGCTACACTTAATTTAAACGGGGAAGCTCAATTTTTCACTGCCAAAGGTTCTGGTGCCATCCCCATGTTGGGGGTGATGCCCAAAAGGATGGAGGAAAGGGGACTGTGGACTATGAGTACTCTAGTCAGTATGATGAATAACTTTAATTTACTCTCCAAGTGTCTTTCCTCACTAGTCAATGGCTAGTGGCGAGAGCACATTTGAAATCCTGCCTTATATCATTGTGGCATTGCATGCCTTGAGGGGGTGCCACCATCTCTGCTCTGCTGCAGGCCAGGATATACTCTTCATCAGGGCACTCCATGTTCAAGGGTAGCAAGCAAAAGTGTGCACCGCCGCGGCGCGGGCCTGTAGTGCATTGCGGAGGGCATACTCCAATATGTTGCACCTTTCGGGGAGCAGGGGCGGTCTGCTCCCTCTCAACTCTGAACCTGTGCAGCAGTGAGGATAGACCTGCACCATTCGCCTGCATCTGTCCGGTGCTGTACGTCGGCACTCTCCTACATGTGCCGGGGGCTGTTCGAGGCTGTTCCCCCCTCCCTGACCTATAGATAGTGCTTGTGCTGCTTTTTCCCTTGCCTTAACTGCTTCAACGGTTTTTCTTCTTTTCTGCATGCTACTCTTCATTTCCTACGCAAGTCCATTATTGCAGGCCATTATAGGGGTGGCCTATACATTGTTAGCTGAACGGTAACTTTACAATTGTCCCCTTGGTTGATGATACAACCCTCCAGAAAAGACAGGTAAGCTCTTCTTTCATGTTAAGCACAACCATACAAAAACACATCAAATCACTACACCTGCACATTAAATAAACAGTGTTTACATAACATCTTGTCTCTGTGTCTTTATTCCTTTCCATCACTGAGGTTAATATGGCTCATAACCCCCACCCAATGGGGCCCTAAATCGTCCAGGGCTTGCACACGGCTCCCGGGGAAAACAAACAACATTGGAGACCGGCGAGTACCGGCGGTCACAGTGCTTTCTTAGTTCTACTTTGTCTAAAATGAAGATCTGACGGCTGCAGGAGCTTACCTGGCACACACAAACCTATGGGATGCACTTCTTATTAAAATCTTGGTGAAGTCTTTTTTGCCATCTCTTGTTCTGGGTCTTGGGTTTCCATAGGGCATGTTGAATCTAGTTGTAACAAAGTCTGTTTCATTCCTGGAGCGGTTGATTTCTTCTTGTATTATCGTATGAGTACTAGAGACCGAACACCATAGAGTACAGGTTGCATCCTGTTCTGAGTCACCAATTTTTGGGATCGCATCGATGTCAGCTCCCTCCAAGTGTCATCTCCAGGTAGATCATCACACTGGCAATACAAGGAAGCAGGCTAGCTTTCCTGGGCTGAAAAGTGACCTACTGGCCTCGGGGGAAACTTCAGGGACCTGCCGTTGTCCCACTAGGGAAGCCGCCATGATCTTATGTGATTGCTCAAGTTTTAGCGACCTTCAATTAAGCTTTATATTCCAAACCGAGGGCCGTACCAGCAGTTATGCACTGTGAAAGCCAAGGTAAAGGCCCTTGCACAGTGCAGTCATTTAATGAGGTCTTCAGGGCCCATAACTCCTGGTAGAGCTTGAATGTATGGTGTATAAAGCTATTATGTCCCTAAAAAATAAAAAAAGAGGAAACCTGCATGTAGTGGTTGCTGGGAACTGCCATATTCCCAGCAATCAGCAGCCGGGACACGTCTGCCAGTTGCGACCCAGGAAAGACTGCAGGCAACAAAGGGGGGTAAGAGAAGGGATGGTCACCCCCCACAGTAACAAGTTAAGGAGTTGGGGGGAGAGGGTGATTGCTGGAACACGTCTGTGAGGTGCAGCCCGAGCATGATGAGAGCGCCACTGGGAGGGGACCCCTGTCCCCACCCAAAGAAGGTAAAGAGCGGGGGGATGGGCATTCCGGTCATTTCTCGTGTCCTTGCCACGTCTGTATGGTGTGGCCCAGGCAAGGTGGAGAGTGGCGCTGACACCATGGCTGTCAGCACGGTACTCTCCTAAAGAGAGGAAGTGCCACACTGAAAACCATGCATCACTGGCAGCATGTTTGTCGCGTGGCACTCCCATGGTGAGAGAGAGTGCTGCGCAGACAGCCATGCCGCCAGCGATCCTGAAGGAATGTCCTGCTTTCCCACTCACCAATTTCCAGGCTATACTGGTTTTCTGAGCCATACCATCTCGTATGGCTCAGAAATTGACCAATGCCGGAGTGCAATGTGATACCCATAATATATCTTTCTTATTAGGAGCAAGCTGCATTTTCCAAAATGGGTGGCTGGGCTGAAAAGGTGTCTTTACAGTAAGTGCTTCTTAACAAGGGGGACTTTTTAAAGGCAAGGTCATTTTAACTGCATGGAGGAGATCAAGAGCTGACTGTCAGATTAGAATCCGAGTGATTTGCCCGCGGCTGAAAGTACCAAAGGTTTGCACCTTTCTCATGCGAACACATGCATTCTCACACCCACACACCCATAACACACCCACACCCACACCCTCAGCACACCCCCACCCACACCCCCAACAGAAACAAGCCCCACTTACCTTCATCTTCACGCTGGTTCCTTGCAGCGCCAGTTCCCTTTCACTTCCGTGATCGGGAACCGGCGCTGCAGGGTCCTTTTCTTTTCTTTTCTTTTTTTTGTAACGGAAGGCTGCGGGGGTGTCCCCCACAGCCCTCGCTAACTATACCATAAAGTATAGTGAGGGAGCGATGCGGGGGACACAGCCCCCCCAGTTTTATTTATTTATTTAAAGGGAAGGCTGCGGCGGTGTCCCCCGCAGCCCCCGCTCACTATACAATAAAAGTATAGTGACTCTGCAGCCCCCGTTTTTTTTTTTTTAAACGGAAGGCTGCAGGGTTGTCCACCGCAACCCCCGCTCACTATATCATGAAGTATAATGAGCGGGGCAATGCGGGGGACATCCTGGCAATCCCCGTTTTTTTTTCAATGCTACCACCAAAGGTTCAAACTTTTGGTGGTAGCATTTTTAGAACTTTTGGTCAATGCGACCATTTTCTTTAGGTAATTTCGACCTAAACCTCAGATTACAGGCTCAAAGTATATGCATACACTGAAGGTTAATAGGTGACGGGTGGCAGAGTTTTAATGAGGAATTGCATGGATACTCTGACCCAGGCAAGTGTCTAGGTTGCGTATTGACACCTCACACTGTGAGTCCACATGTGTTCTGGAATCATTCATTAAGCGAGATTGCCACCTTCTTCAATCATATATTGTAGAGACGCTCAATATCATCGATCTTAAAAATTGAATTCCGTACATCGGGTGACTTTGTGGTAGCTGATGCTGAAGTTGAACAAAAAAGGTTTAAAGATTTAAGTTTGAAAACATAAAAGCTTGAAAATGAAAGGTTGAAATTGCAAAAGAAAAGTATGAAGTAAATAATTTTTAAAATTGTGATGAGTGTTTCAGGTGGTTGATGTGTAACAAGGTGCCCCCTGGTTAAAATAGCACAACAAAAACCTTACAAATGGTGTTAAAGAAAGAGGGGATTTCAGGAGTCCCTAGCAAGGGAATGAGCACACTAGAAAAGGAGGGTGCAGGGGAGTTCAGGCATCTCATAACGCATGAAAAACTATTAATGACAAGAGATGGGGACAGTGTATCGGGGGCTAGGGACTAGTGCTGGTTATGAGATATGGAAAGAGCAGCAGAGGGAAACACAAATGAAACAACAAATGAAAAATGGGCAGAAAAACATTGAACACACATTTTGTGAACTTGCAGTGACTGTAATGGAGGGATCGAAATTAAGATTGGATAAGAAGGAACTAAAAAGGGCTCCCTTGTATCCAGCATTAATCAGTGAACATGAGCTACCACTGGGGAACAAAGAGCTAGTACATAGTTCCACCAATCTAACCTCCACATAAAATGCAAACATATATTTATGACCCCTTATACTTTAAATGTCGTATAGCTGTGTCCTAACGTTTACTTAAAGATTGTCCCAAACGCACAGTTAAATTCACATAGGTGTGTTTGTTTGGCATTACTTGGCCTAGGTAGCCAAAGGTAGCTCCAGGTAGCTGTTGGTGTCAAGCTAACTAGGTTCTTCTATGCTACAAGCAGGAGCTAAATAGCTCTGTACTCCCCTCAATCCTGTAATGTATACAAAAAACAATATTTTCAAACTTCGATTTGCGACATTAATATCATCAAACTCAAGACCCATAACCACCTTCATATTGACTAGAATCTGGTGGTTTAGTTCTTGATGGATAAAGGTTTGAAGGATGAGGTCACTTACTCAAGGGCTTTCACTAGATAAGCGTATTCTTTATATTAAAAAAATAACTTTATATACCTCATTAATTGTGGAGCAGCACTTCACCGAGGGACTTGCATTTACACAAGATGAAATAGTGCTTTCTGTTGCCACAAGTGCAGTTGGTACTGCTTACAGGTCCCACAAGACAATTTCGGCAAGGAGAGACCTGTATTTATATCAGATTCGTAAAAGGTGCAGTGCCACTGGCATTGGATTGTTCAGTAACACTTGCCGGTACACAATATTTGGCTTTGAATGCTTGTTGTGTGGCAAGATTTCAGGTTGAATAAAACAAGGGTGGTTGATAGATTTGAGAATGGGTGTTCGGTTAGCTCACTTGACTATTTGGGACGGGGAGGGGGCTGCATTAATTTCACACTGTTGATTTGAGCGAATGAACATCTGAGAGAAGAGGTGAGCTTTTAAGACATTCCAAAATGTTCATAGCTCAAATAAAAATAAAACCAGTGTCGGCTAGTGATTCTTTTTAACAGATTGAGCGTATATGTTTGAGCCTAAAATGTGGGAGTTACTGAGCGCAGCAAGGGAGCAAGGGAGCCTGGAGCAAACCAGGGGGGTTCAGCTGGGCTCTCCCGTGGAGAATAATTGTAAAACAATGCATTAAAATGGGGACTTTGACAGCACTTTCTGTGAAAAATGTTGTAAAAAGCTACACAGTTTGCAGTCAGTTATTCATGGCAGCACACGAAAAAACCCAATAGATGCAAGTCACCAACAGTGCATAGGACCATTTTGCAAAACGTTTTCATGATGCCTTTGCCCACTACATATGCCAGTATATAAAACATGTTCATGCTGGCTGTGCCCATACATAGCCATACATGCTGCACACATATGCGCCAGTATTACCATATAAGGCCTCCCAACTAGTAAATAAATGTCATGCCACAGAAGTAAATTAGATCTAGACTGGCTATACCAAGATAGTCTAGTACACCCACAATCACATTTATGTTTGCTTTTACCATTGATGCAAAGTACAAAAGTGCCATGACACATTAATAAAGTATATGCAGACTGACAGTAGTAGTGCCAATCTGCACTGCACTTTCATAATGTGACAAGACATATATCAATAACACCTTGGCCTACAAAGTACATACAGGCAGTAATGGAACACCGACAGGAAATAGATAGGAAGGAAGCGGGTGATTGTAAAAGTACAGCACCAATACCAGAGTGGGGGACAATGCACGCCCAACCTGGTACACTAAGGTAAAAAAAAAACACAGCTGTGAACTTGTCACACCATCACTCCTAACAATTAGATGGACAGGAAAGAGAAAGGATATGCCTACCCATAGGACAACAGGATACATAGAACAAGAATCATAAGGACTAAGAGACATATAACCCACTAACCCAAAGCTCACATGTTTGCATACTTAACTCACACCAAAATCCACACAACCATCTTCTTGCTCAGCAAACCGCATGCACTTCACCACACCGCAACAACAAACAACATATAAATCGCACCAACAGCACATGAGGACTCACATTGATCCGATATTCACACCCAAGCTCAGCGCATAGTGAAAACCAAACTGAAGCTGCCAACAGGACACCACCTTCCTCACTTTCCTATTCCCTCTTCACCCAACTAACTCACCCCGCCTTCTTGTTTTCTGATCCGCCTGGGCGCCTAGGGACCAATTCCATTTGGTGACGGTGCAGGGGGCAAATACCTTTAACATTAACATGTTTTACTTGGCATCAAGGGTAAAGCCAACATAAGTGTTACTACCTGGCTAGAGTGACCTACATTCAACGTAGGCCTGTCTAGCCACTTAATGACACTTAAGCATTTGTTTTACCCTTGATACACAATACCATGCATCAAGGGTAATTCATAGGTCAGCCTAGCCATTTGCTAGCACTACATCTATCATGTTTGCTTTACCCTTTATGCACTGACTTTTCATCAAGGGTAAAGCAAATAACAATGCCATGCTGAGCAGGGTTGCTACATTTAGGGGTGGGCTTACACACATGCACACAAAACCACACAACACACACTACCAGTCACACATTCAAAAGTAAAAAGTCATCACGCAGCCACTAGTTTCCGGTTTAAACCCACTCAAAACCCTACATTCCAGTGTTTCATTTGCTATGGAACAAAACTGTATCATCTGGTACTTCTTTTCAGGAGGTGTGGCTTGAGGCTTGGGTCTTCTTTGGAATTCCATGTCAATTGCTATGTGGATTTGCAGTGTAGCATTACATGCTGAGTGCGATGACACTTGATGCATGGGAAGATGGTGTTGTGGCAGGATACTTGGAGGAAGTCCCTTCCAAGATTGCCCCTTTGCTTCATGCTGCGTGATGACTATTTACTCGACAACAAAAGGAGAGCTGGTTAGCCCAGCCCCCCGCCTGTTTGAGTACATAGACATCAGGCAGCCCAAGTAGCTGAAGTGCTGTACAATAACACAGGCTTCTTGCAGGTGTCAGTACTTTGGTGTAGAAAAAATAAAAGGCGATGCCAAGGGGCTTCATGCTGGGTGATGACCATTTACTCAGAAACAAAAGAAGAGCTGGCAGCCCAGCCCTCCTCCTGTTTGTGTACATAGACATCAGGCAGCCCGTGTAGCCGAAGCTCTGCACAGTTACACAGGCGGCTTGCAGTTGTCAGTTCTTTGGTTTAGAAAAAAAGAAAAGGAAATTACTTTTCTTTTTTTCTAATCCGAAGTGCTAACAACTGAAGGCAGCTCGGGCAACCACTACACAGGCTGCATGAGCTGATATGATATGATGTGGCATTTATAACGCGCCTGTACACAAGTGTTTCTGTGAGGTGTCGGCGTGGCAGAGGCTAGCCCGGGGTGGGCTCTGGCAGGGCCCTAGCTCGGCAGCCCTTTCTGGAGACTCCCGGGGTTCGGCCTCAGCTAGCTTCGACCAACTTAAATCCCAGCCTGAGGACAATTGAATGAGTCTGTCCTGGTCCCCATTCTGGATGACTGTGGCTTGATGGTTTGGGATGGTGGTGTCTGGGATGTGGTATTTTATGGCTGGGTGTTCGGACTAGGACATGGGTTCACGAGAAGCCATAAGTGGACAATGGACCCATAGGATTCAAATGTTTAGCGAATGGGTCTGTGCAAACTGCCAATGGAATGCCAAAAAGTATGTGATGTGAGTAGAAGTAAGAAATCAGTCACGCAATGTATACTCGAATGACAGCGGAGCAAAATAGGTCCAAAATGACTAGGAGTTAGCAAGGACAAACAGGCAGCGGCAATAGCGGGATGAGGAGTCGCTCTTATTTTACCTTTGACTGGTGGATGATATATCCCTTGTTGAGGAATACACCAGGTACTTTGGTAGATGCAAGGAAACGACACAGCAAGGGGACAAGCTTTGGACTAGGAGAAAAACAACGCGTGGTTCAAATGGTATGTGCAGGCGATGAGCAGCGACCAGGCTCAAAGACGGAGCAGAGCAACCAGAAGAACTCAGTGGAAGACAATACTACAATGCACAGCAGCCTGGAGTGGGCTATGCAACATTGTCCAAGACATGAACAAACACCACACTGTAGACACACATATAAGAAATGAGGGCAAGTCAGGCTAAGGTTGATGAATGTGATGGTAGTCAGACACAGAGTTGCGATGCTCGGAGGGTGCCACATACACATATGCCGCCCCTCTATCAGAGGAGATTGTCCCTGAGGTGCCATACGCATCCTAGAATGACCACGACTATGCGGCTTTCATGCTTTGCGCCATCTTGGAAGGGGCATCCTCCGGCCACAGTACCATCTTCCCATGCATCGCGTGTCCTGTCACTCAGCACGCAATGCTGCACAGCGAAACCACATAGCAATTGACATGGAATTCCGTAGGAATGAGAGCCAAGCCTCACGACACACCACCTGAAAAAAAGTGACCCGTTCATACAGTGTTGTGCCATAACAAATGGAACACTGGAATTTAGGGGTATAGTGGGTTTAAACAGAAAACTAGTTGTGAATCTTTGTCTTCCTTCCTCAGGGCACTTTGATATGTATGGGTCCCAAAAAGTGTGTTCAAAATATTTCTTTGCATGGGTTTCCATGTTAAGTAATGCATATGCACAGCCTTTGTGCACTCTTCTTATGCACATATGAAGCAGTTCTCAAAGAACTGGCGCGACATGTGTGGCGTCATGTTCTTTCTTTAGGCTGCTGGTAAGAGGTTGGGCTGCCTGGCTGGCTGTGGTGTGAAAGGCCCATATTGATGAGAAGACAAAAACTATATTCTGATGGTAAGACTCGGAAACATGGAAATGGCGATCATGGGAGCTGGCAGGAATGTAAAGGCTAGACCTCTCTGCTCCTTTCCCCACCGGGCACAATATATTTTTTTTCTGAACCGCCTTGGACAATATTTGTTCTCAAAAACTGCAATCAGCAGGTTGGCGTACCTCTTGGCGCATTGAAAAAACTTCTGAACAGAATCTAGATGATCCACAGCCAGGATGCTCCTTTATTCAGAACGCTTGGACGCCAGACAAGTAGTTTTTCACATGTATAAGTGGATGAGCAAGTGACTATGATGCATTCTAATGGATGAGGGGGAACTTCTTTGAGAGCCTAGAGGTATTGGATGCTATGTTCTCATCCTGAGGATGTTTTTAATTGGGGATAGTCCATACCGCCCTGACAGATGAATGGGGGTAAAGGTTTCTGAATCTCAAGTGTTCATTAATTCCTCTAGGGCAGTCCAGACTCTCTGCTGCTGAAGCACTGAAAGCCTGATGGGCAGTTGTCTGGGAGATACCGGAGGAGGATGCAGGGTTTGAAATTGCCAGGTCCTGGGAGCTATTTAGCTCCTGGTTATAGGCAAGGAGTGCCTGGTTACCTTGAAACCAAGAGCTACCACAAACTATTTCTGACTCCCCAGGCAAGTGGTGCTATACAAACATAGCTATGTAATATTAACTGTGTAGCTTTGGGTCTGTGTATAAAAGAGACTAAAGAACACACTAATGAGACATTTAGGGCACAATGGATAATCTATAAATGGACAAACAGTAAGAGTTTGCATCTTACGTTCAAGTTAGAGCATAGCTCCTGCCTAACGGGTGGTGCCTGATACCAAGGAGCTGCATTTTGCGCCTTGCCAACAAATCCTATTTTCGACCCCTGAGGATATACTGTTTTTTAGTTATTACATGGAGGTTTTCTGCTGAATTCTGCTCTGAATGTCATCTTCAGCGCTGGATAAAATCTGTCATGTCAGACTAGCAGAGGATTTGTGTTAAAGCTATGGCTTCTTTTTATTGTTTGATGTGAGTTGTTGGGAGCATGAGGGTGGGGAATTGTTAAGTGTGGCACATGGGCACATGTTAGTTAGTACTGTTTGTCTAAATAGGAAAGATGGCCTCCAAGAATACAGTGTTAACTATATAGTGACAAGGTTAAAAGGTGCCCTTTCACAGTGAAAGCTCCTTTCAGAAAGACTGGGGTATGGAATAATTAACATGGTTTTAGCAACTACCCACAATAAAATAAGGTTCATCAATGACAAATCATTCTGGGATGCCCCAGATCACTAAATAAATAATATTCTGTAAATCTAAGAATGAAATGCCTGGGTCATACCATAAACGGGACAGAATTGAAAGATGTGTGATGAACACTGTAAATTTACCTTGTGTGGTAAGAAGCAGAGATGATTGTGTTAGTTGCAAATAATACGAACAATATATTTTGTTTTACACTTTGCAACTTGGAAGTATTCGTTTGAAACCTGGGTTTTTGGTTTCTTGGCTGTGCTGTGATCTTCTCCACACATGGAAGATCGTTGTAGTTTTAGCACAGATCGAATCGCAATATCATGGCCGGTAGTGGGACATAGGTCGAGAGTAAATGGTGAACTTTTCTTGACTATGAGAAATTGTACAGTTTGGGCAATGATGGAACTTTAATTTAGTTTTAGTTTACGTTGCTAAACGAGACCACCAAACTCACCACCAAAGATGTCTTCACTCTGTAGCCGAGAGGAAGCACGAAAGGACAACATGAGGGCAATCGTTCTCTGTTCAAGCATCAGTAAGATGGAATACACTCAATCCCTATTTACTTAACAAAGGGTTGATAACCATGTTTCACGGAGAGAAAAAACTCATAAAAGCGTGGCTTTACTCTAACTATGCTGTCATTGATGCCTTCCCTGGATTGTGGTTGGCAACGTATCAAGAAGCCATCAATCGATAGTGCTCTATAAAAATCAACTATAACATAAAATAATATCTTAATTTCGAACCCTGAAGTAATAGTTTATTATCACGCTCAGTGTTGTAGCTCTTTCTCGGGCAGTCAGAGTGACGCCTCTCCTCATCCCAGAGCTTGGTTGTCATCTTGACTTTATCAGGTCGGCAAGGGTTGCCAACGGCTCCTAACTAAATAATTCAGCAGCAAAATAAATTTTGGTGGCCACGCTTCCCAAGACTGAAGCCAAGTAATGTGTTTATTCTTACCAAGCTCGCACTCAAGGACGGCTCAGATGAGCTCCTTAGTGGGGACTAAGAATCATTTCTTGACCTAAAATTGTCCCAGACATCAGTGCAGTGTTCATCCACCCAATGCTGTGCTTCGAGAAAGCAGAGTGCAGTAGATCAATAGTGGTGTCCTCTCATGGTTGGTGCTTCAACGCTGCATCTAATCACAGCTCTTCAGATTGTTCCTCAAGACTTGCTTCCCCTCCGTTGGATGCCTGGGAGAGGACCATTCTGTGACTAACAGATCTTCACAGCATGGCATCTGCCTGCTGCCTTCAGGTGCACACTTCAGAGTTCATATGTTTGAGTTGGTCCTCCCCGTCACAGGTGTAGTAAGCCTGCTTTACATAGAACCTCAGCCGCATTAATTGACTTTTTTGGGTGATTGGGGCAATATTTGACAGTGTGCGTCTACTGCCAAGGCGAGCTTCTCATTTTGCGTGGATTCTCTTTACGTTGAGGAGGTGAAGGCAGCCCAAAGAGACCTGCGGTGGGATACACAGCTTCTCTAATGTAGTACTGCTGTACTGAGGCGATTTCACCTGGGCATCTAGCCTCTGTGAATCACTGGGCTTTAGCAGTGCCACTCGTGATGGATATCAGTTCATGTATGTGTATAAGGATTAGCACAGCACTTACAGTGACTCTTTTGTATATGGCAAATGGACCTGGTTGGCCACATTCTGCTCCAAAATATGATGGACTGTTGCTTAGGGGCGGTTTTCAGTTTTCTAGACTGGATGTCGTCAAGTAAATGCTAGAGACACTTCAGAATGTTTACCAGTGTGAAAGGGAAATCAAGGGAGGAGCAGTCCCTGTATCATTCCTAGATGTGGTTGCTTTTAGTGGCATTCCTCGAAATCGCACTGTTCGATATTTGTCCTTTAGTTTCTTCAGCCGACCTGGAGCAGTTTTAGGGTAATACACCCTGTGTCACGTTATTTGTGGAGCAGGTGAGCAGATTAACTGAGCCTTCTTTTCACCTGAACCCACTGCTGCCAGCGCCTCATCTATCCAACTGCAATTTCATCCTGGGGAGTATAGCCTCCTATGGACGGGCACGGGCATCCGACCAGTCTTTTCTTAGAGAAGGCAGCCCTGCAAGTCCTTCTTCAGTGACAGTGATTGTTCTTCCTGCCACCATACTTACCTACAAGATGTATGTGTGTCTGCAACCTGTGGTCACACGCTTGAATGACAGCCGGACGATTCGGCCCGTCGTCTTTCTGAGGACGGTAAATGGGCATGCCCTCTTGCAGAAGCAATGCCCACAACCCCACCCTCCACTCAAACCTTTCCCCAGTGATAACAAAGACATTAGCAATTGGCTGCAGTGAAGACTTGGGAGCTTCCCATCAGTTGATGACTTAGGAGCGCGGTTGCCAGTCCTTCAGGAGCAGAGACTAGTTGATGACTTAGAAGCGCGGTTGCCAGTCCTTCAGGAGCAGAGACTAGTTAATGACTTAGGAGCGCGGTTGCCTGTCCTTCAGGAGCAGAGGCTAGTTGATGACTTAGGAGCGCGGTTGCCTGTCCTTCAGGAGCAGAAACTAGTTGATGACAGGAGCGCGGTTGCCTGTCCTTCAGGAGCAGAGACTAGTTGATGACTAAGGAGCGCGGTTGCCAGTCCTTCAGGAGCAGAGACTAGTTGATGACTTAGGAGCGCGGTTGCCTGTCCTTCAGGAGAAGAGACTAGTTGATGACCTAGAAGCGCGGTTGCCAGTCCTTCAGGAGCAGAGACTAGTTGATGACTTAGGAGCGCGGTTGCCTGTCTTTCAGGAGCAGAGGCTAGTTGATATCTTAGGAGTGCGGTTGCCTGTCCTTCAGGAGCAGAAACTAGTTGATGACAGGAGCGCGGTTGCCTGTCCTTCAGGAGCAGAGACTAGTTGATGACTAAGGAGCGCAGTTGCCAGTCCTTCAGGAGCAGAGACTAGTTGATGACTTAGGAGCGCGGTTGCCTGTCCTTCAGGAGCAGAGACTAATTGATGACTTGGGAGTGCGGTTGCCTGTCCTTCAGGAGCAGAGACTAGTTGATGACTTAGGAGCACGGTTGCCTGTCCTTCAGGAGCAGAGGCTAGTTGATGACTTAGGAGCGCGGTTGCCTGTCCTTCAGGAGCAGAGACTAGTTGATGACTTAGGAGTGAGGTTGCCTGTCCTTCAGGAGCAGAGGCTAGTTGATGACTTAGGAGCGCGTTGCCTGTCCTTCAGGAGCAGAAACTAGTTGATGACAGGAGCGCGGTTGCCTGTCCTTCAGGAGCAGAAACTAGTTGATGACTAAGAAGCTCGGTTGCCAGTCCTTCAGGAGCAGAGACTAGTTGATGACTTAGGAGCACGGTTGCCTGTCCTTCAGGAGCAGAAACTAGTTGATGACTTAGGAGCGCGGTTGCCTGTCCTTCAGGAGCAGAAACTAGTTGATGACTTAGGAGCGCGGTTGCCTGTCCTTCAGGAGCAGAGACTAGTTGATGACTTAGAAGCGCGGTTGCCAGTCCTTCAGGAGCAGAGATGAGTTGATGACTTAGGAGTGCGGTTGCCTGTCCTTCAGGAGCAGAGGCTAGTTGATGACTTAGGAGCGCGTTGCCTGTCCTTCAGGAGCAGAAACTAGTTGATGACAGGAGCACGGTTGCCTGTCCTTCAGGAGCAGAGACTAGTTGATGACTAAGAAGCGCGGTTGCCAGTCCTTCAGGAGCAGAGACTAGTTGATGACTTAGGAGCACGGCTGCCTGTCCTTCAGAAGCAGAGACTCCCCACATCTGGTGGGCAATACAAGGAACGCTGTCAGTGTGTGAGAAGGAGGCATTACATGGATGGGTAAAGCACTGAGCAGTTTTGCTCATGGCCGCGTGAAACGCAGATCACAGTGCTGGTGTGTCTGCGCCCGTGTTGGAGACTCTGTCCCCGATACACAATGGCATTACCTCATTAGTGAAGAGGTGGACGTTTTTTTTTTTTGCTGTCTCTCCCTGCCGCCGGTGCCAAATGCGCGTTGCCGCCACAGGCTTTCTTCACCTCTGATTTTCTTTTTACAAAGAACTGCAGTTAAATGAGATTACAGTTATTAAAGTTCTAAGGGGAAATTTCTATTTAATGTAATCGGATCATGCTTTCATCTCTGCCCCAGCGCGGCCCCGTTTACCTGTCTCGAAACCACCTGCCTGCCTCATCCCGCGGAAAGAAGAAAGACACCTTCGGCAGAACCGCTGAAAGGCGCGCTGACAGGATGCTGTGATGTCATCTCGAAAAGCAGGACTTTCTCAAGGAATTAGCGCGCGAGCAGAATTTAATGACGCATTTCACAGCCTGCACTTCGTGTCCCCTTGATCCCAAGAACCAAATTGAATACATTTCTCTGAAACGCACATTCACATAGGGTAAAAAGTAATGCCGAGGTTTCAGAACATTTCTCGGAGTTCATTTTTCCAGACAAGAAACTCAGGGCTCGCCTGCTGGGCCTTTCGATTGTTTGACCCCAGGGAGTGCGCGTCTCGCAGCACATTATTTCCACGTGTACCTCGCACTGACCTTTTCTGCAGAGGCCTCCTTTTAAGAGTATATATATTCTCTCATTGGAATCCTAACAGCCGAATAACTTCTCTCGGATGAAGCCTCAGTGGGATCCTTGGAAAGGTTTACAAAAGAACTTTCTAACCATAATATCACCCGAGATCACTCCCAATAAAAGCAGGGCGTCAGCTGCTTCAGTTACATTAGTTTTCCTTCCTCCGTTGGTTTCAGAAATGCATTTTTATTGCACCTGTAAACAAATGTTTCTCACTTTATCAAGATACGTTATTTTTTGGTCTTTCTCAAAAATTAATAAGGGGTAGTGAAATGTCCTAAGTAACTCCACCCTTAAGAAAAATAACTTGCCTCAAGAAATCACTTGGAGTCGAGGAACACGTTGAAGTGAGGAACACTCACTGTGATTTGGTTGATAGCTCCTTTTGTTTGGATTCTTCACCCCTCCGTCGTGCACACCTTCCCTGGTATAACAACTCTTTTAACAACTGTCTTGGAAAAGAACATAGAGAGCTAACCCACCCACATTGTATTGTAGCACTACCAGCCCGCCTAACCGCTAATCTCGGCCTAAGATCACATGCATTCTAAGCCTTAAGACATCCTCCCCTTACCTTGAACCCAGTATTAGAATTGCCTGTCCTCCGCACTTCTGTCATTACACCTAGAAGACCCTTGATTTTAGCCCATCCACTGCGCTTATATGTATGAGGACTACCAGCGAATTGCCATTAAAGATAAGCGAGTAGCCTTGATATCGCACCTAGAAGACAGTAAAGCAACCAGATGCTGCAGAAGATGCATTATGAAAGCTTTTTCAAGACGCTTAGAAGACCTATTATGGCAACCCGGCTAGTGTGCCTAGAGGACTCTCTCATATGGGCAACCCGATTAAAGAGTGGCATCAATAACAAAGCTCTATCCGAGCCTCAAAGTACGTATAAACGCACCACTTTGGTGGACAGCTGCCGCATGCATGGCTACCCACACGCACACACCAGAATGCAGCGACGACCTATGACAAATTCAGTCTGGCTGGGCACATAACGCTTTAACCTCCTTACATCAGATTAAGTCTCCACACCTCTGCCATCAGAATACAGCGATGACATATGAAAAAATTTGGTTTAGCCAGACAATCTCTCCTGACCTCCTTCAGCACCCGTTCACATGCCAGATCTCTTGGGTTGCTTACTGGTGCCCGGCCAGGCCCCCTACTTCCTTATCTTGGCCAAATGCACACACGCATTCAAAGCCTTTTCTGAGAAGTTCCCATACTCTGGACTGTGGTCCCTGAGGGCATTCCCACCACAAGCGCATTAAGACTATAGTAACGGGAAGGGGCATATATAAATGACTACTACAATACAATACATACCACTGACATCCAAAACTAGAATGTTAGATATGTGTTGGCATTCACGATTAAAAATTGCATTTCTGAAGCCAACAAATATATGGAAATAAATCAAATTTTTGCCGGTTTCATTCCCCAGGACACTTGGCAGCTGTGCATTCTATTTGCCACAGTATATAATATGATAAATGCTCAATGGTCCTGTGCCACCATATTTTGCCAACATTGTGCAGCAGTATTCTCCTGCAATTGTATTCCTGTGGCGATCTTAGATCAACCCCATCTCCAGGGGAAGGCCTCAAAAGGCTCCTCTGGCAACATCAATCACAAAGACATCAACACATCCCAGCAACACCAGGGTCAATATCAGAGAAACCAACCACGGTGGACTAGGCGATCAGGTGACAGGAGTGAGTCATCCCTTCTGTTTTTTGGCTTCACTTTCTGTCTGAAACTTCACTGCCAGCGGCAATCTTGGATTGGTGACTGATATCACTTCCAGCGATCATCTTGCATTGGTAACATCACTTCCTATGGCCATCTTGAATCAGTGACATCATTTCCTCTGGCCATCTTGGATCAAACTCTTCTCCAGCCAAAGGCCCCTGTGGGAACACAAATCGGGAAGAAATCTCATCCCAGCAACACCAGCGATAATTTCAGAGAGACCAACCAATGATGGACTAGGCGATCAGGTGACAAGAGTGTGTGATCCCTTTTGAACTCACTAGGGATGTCCAGCCAGGGGCGCCCCAGTTATGGGCAAAACAGTGAAGGGTGAAGACCAACCATTGATGAACCTCTTTGCCTCTTGGTCAATAAGCCTTTGCTTTGCCTTTCTCCATGCTGCACCTGCGAGTACCCCAATCTTCCTAATGACTGTACTGTCTCTCCACATTGTGCTACTCACCAGTAATGCATTCCCTATGCTTTCTCTTATCAGGCTACAACTTCCTCCTTTCCGACCCTATTATAAAACTCACAGTTTGAAAGTCCATCTACTCGATCTCTCTTCCACCTCCTTTGAACAAAGCTGACAAGCTAATCTGGCGCCTATCCAACTCTCCTTGCTTCCTCCAAGACTTAACTTCTCTCCTCTTCCTTACCTCATCAACTGAACATGGCACTCTGGAATACTTAGTCTGTATGAAACAAAACTTCCTTTATCACTGACTACTTTCATGCCAGCTATCCTCCTGTACACCTTGCTAGCATTGAAACATGGATTTCTCTATCTGCCACTGCCACTGTGGTGGCCTTACATGACTCCAAATTATCCTTCATTCACTCTCCTTGACTGACTGGCAGAGGTGGAGGCGTTGGACACCTACTCTCTTTTCGCCTCAATGCCTCACAAAACTCCAATGCCACGTCCTCTCCTACCTCTTTTGAAATCACCACCTCTACTATTGCTCTGCCTCACTTGGTTCACATCATCTCCATCTGTCGCTCTCCTGGTTCCACTGGACCATTCTTTGCTGATCTTGGGCAGCTCAATGATTCTCTTTCCACTAAACATCACCTCATTCTCTTAGGCAACTTTAACCTTCCCTCTCCAGCCACTTCTCAGAGAAATCTAAACTCCATTCATATTGACCACCCTCTACACTCTCCCATAAGCTACCCACACAGTGAGTAACTCTTTGGATCTCTTATTCATCTCCACCTCTCTCTCAGCCACTAATACTACTGTCACACCATCTGTGTCTGATCACTCAATTGTCTCCACCACCATCTCCTTTCCACCCTTTGAGGTTTCTTCGTCACTTGCTTCACCTATTACTAAAAGGAAATGTAAACCTTTCTCTCTGACCTACAGTTCTCAACTCTCCTCCTTCACACTCAATGCCTCTTCCACCAACACTGCCTTCTCCAGCTTCCAATCCCTACTATATGACTCATTCACCCCTTCCCGCTGCTTACTTTCACGTCTCTGCATCCTCAACAATGGGTCACCCCATCAATACCCTTTATCTGCCCAGACATGCGTTGGCTGCTGCGCAAATGGAGGCACCCAAGTGGGTATGCCTCCATTTGCAAGTGCATGAGGACCTGCAACTCTTATTCTCTGCCCTGAACTCTCTCAAGTCCACACTTGTTAGAGCAAAAAGGGAATTTTACCTAACCCTCATTGACTCTCATTCCAATCATCCTCACTGGTTACAGGGCACCCTAAACTCCCTCCTCACTCCTCCCAAGTCTATGACTATCAACTCCACTTTCATAGCTAATGACCTAGCTGAATATTTTGCAGCAAAGATTTCCAAAATTAGAGACTCTTTCCTGACCCTCCTCTGCCGGCTCTACTATGTTTCTCTGCCTCTATCTCCCACTTTATTTACACTAATACTGATGAAGTTCTATCTCTACTGATGAAGGCTAACCTCTTTGTACCCCACGAGACTCTCTTGCTCCTCAGCTAGTCAAGCCTATTGCCCCTTTAGTGGCATCTGACCTCGCTGAACTCTTCAACCTGTCCTTTGACTCTGCTTGCTTTGAATGGGAATGACCTGAACCTACCAGCTAACGTTCGCCCTGTGTCTCTCCTTCTGCACTACTCTAAAGTGCTCGAAAGGGTTGTGTTCAACCGTCTTACGAATTTCAGACATCCACAACCTTCGCGACCCCCTACAAGCAGGTATCCGCTCCTGTCACTTCACAGAAACTACTCTGATGAATGTGTCCAACTTCATCACCTCTGATGAGCACTCCAACCTATCCTCTATCTTAATTCTCCCTGACCTGTCTGCTGCCTTTGACACTGTCAATCACACTAATCTCCTTAATACTCTTTCTTCTTGGGATTCACGATCGAGCCCGTCCCTGGATTGAATCCTACCTTGCCAATGTTCTGTCTGCTGGAGCAACAACACTTCTCAACTCACTCCTTAATTGTTAGTGTTCCACAAACTGTGTCTTGAGTCTGCTCCTCTTTACATTCCACACCTCTGCTCTTGGGGCACTAACCTCCTTCTTTTGGGTTCTCTTACAAATCCTTCATGGATGACAACCAAATCGTCTTCTCTTTTCCTGAACTCTCCTCTGATCTCTCTATCACAATTTCCAACTGTCTCTCTGCCATTAAATATTGGATGGCTTTGCACTCTCTTATGTTAAACTCTACCAAAACAGAGGTGCTCTTCTTCCCTGCCAAATACTCTCTCTCATCTCATCCTCTGCCCATCCAGTTCCAACCTGGCATTCTCTCCACTCTTCTTCAGCTAGAAACCTCTGCATCATCTATTACCCTTCTTACACCTTCCCTGCTTTTATCTCCAAACTGCAACAGCAGCTCCCCTCAAACTCCTAAATATGAAAGGCAGGCACCTCAGTCTTTTCAACACTGCCAAGCATCTCTTAACAACTCTCGTCTTCTCTAAGCTGGTTTACTGCGCCAGCATCCTCTTTGGTCTCCCCAACTATGCTGTCTGTCCTCTCGACAAGATCATTAACTTTGCTACCAGGACTCTCTTTGAACTTCCTCACTTCACACCTACTTCCTCGTACTGTCACCAGGCTGGATGGCTGACGATGCAAAACAGGATCAGATTTATATTTCTTCTTCTGGTTCACAAATCTATCCACGGTAAGATACCACCGTATCTATCCTCCTCTATCCAACTCTACAAGCCTTCTGGTAATCTCTGCTATGCCTCCTCGACTACCATTGTGGCTCCTCACCCTCCCCGTGCTTCCTCTAACTTCCGCACTTTCTCTCTTCTTGCTCCACTTGCATGGAATTCTCTTCTCCCAGACATCTGAGAAACAGTCCACACAGATGTGTTCAAAACTAAACTAAATGCCTACCTCCCCGCCTCCAAGTTACCCTATTAACCTACCTCTCATCTGCCTGCTCGCTAACATTTTTCCCTCACTTCTAACCTCCCTTTGCCCTTCCCTTTCTCTGCCTCCACTTTATTACTTCACCCATCATGGTCACATCCCGAGCACAGCTGGTCGTACCCCCTACTTGCTCTTAAAAATGTCCAATGTTGGTTGTCCTTAATCTATGTATGTCCACTTAAGTATTGTCCCCGGTGACTGTTCCATTTATTCCCCTCCACAACCTGATCAGTATGTCCTTCAAACTCACACGATTGTAAGAAACTCACTTTTCCCCATCAAATCTGACTTCTCATCTATTGTATGATCTTTTGCTCACAAAAGAGCATTGTTCTTCCTGTATACAAATAAATGTTGTGGCCGAAAGAGCTACATTGTGGTGGGCTGCCTGGTAAAGACAGCTATCTAAAATGTTGATCTTTCTCCTCTTCCCACCCCCTGCACATTTTCAAGGGGTTACCCTCCTGCACCCCCTTCCCACCATGCTGCACCCCCCCCCTTTCCCGCCCCTCCCTCCATTCCCCTTTAACCTCTCCTTACCTTTTCAGGACCAGCTCCATTCCCACTTGCGTGTCCACACTGCTGAGCCCAATCACGGCGTACTGTGCTATGGGCTAAGCGCGACTCTCTTTTCTGCATCGCGCTTCGGATCAGCACTCTGGAGACCGCAATCAGTATCTGCTCGGACACTGCGGTCAAGCAAGGCATCCAAGCTAAAAGAAAATACCTAACAGAGAGAGCACATAAGTAGCGGTACCAGAGGAGTCCCTGGCACGGGAGCACCTTACTCCATGCTCGGACTTGGATTTTACTTTACTTTCTACGTGAATCCATTGAATTCAATTGACATTGCCCAGGACTACAACTCCTAGAACGTGATTTATGGAGAAACGAAAGCCAAAGACTGGTGCATCCTTGAGGCTGTGGTGTTAACTGGTAACATTCTGAATGTGTAGAACATCCCTTATAGGGTGAAAGGGATTCGTCTATGGAATACATCCCTAAGAATGTTAGGGAGAGCACATGAATGGCAAACTTTAAGTCTAGAATGAAACATTGCTTTCTTTCCAGTTGGGTACCTTTATTGTATACGGCTCGGTGGCTTGCAATATAAGGTTAATTGCTAAATTCTGTAATTTCATCTATTGGAATTGAATGCAGTGTGAGATCCGTGTTGTTGGTATATTGTTGTATTTTGTGCAGTCTATTTGTATTTCATGGAATTGTAATGTATTGTTTTATTGGTACTTTTCCGGAGCACATTGAAACTGTTTTTTTTTCTGTTGTCTGTTTCCAATCAAACACATTTTACGTCAACTACTACAGGAATAACTTGCCACTCATTTTCGATTTTTCAAGCTTTAAAGTCTTCCAAACTCTCATGCAACTTTAACAAATCCGCCCTTTAAATGCATACTGCTTGTGATGTACTTTTAGTGGTTCAGGTTCTGAGGAATTTACTATGTGCGTAAAAGGCGACCATCGATCGCTCCATTGCCTGTTTGACTGTTGTGGCTCTGAATGATGCATGCTTTTCGAGGTTCCTGGACAAAGTCTGGGTGGAAAGAAATCTGTTCTTGTTCACCCTCTTATCTGGCAGCATAGAGTAGGCATGTTTCATGGTTGAATATTGCTACTGAACTGGACATGCCTTCCCTCATGACTAGTGGTTGGCATGTATGAACTCCTGGATGGTCAGTGCTCTGTGCAGTTTGTGCTCTGTACATGTTCTTCACCGACTATATCCTCTCACACTCCAGTAAGACTGCACAGGTCCATAGAGATGTTCTCTGCAGATGAGTTCTCAGTGACCTATGCTTTCCCCCACAGATGCCTCCTCACTTCCTGTGAAATACTAGAAGCTGAGCCTGGCACTGAGTCTTTAAGGTCTACGCCAATGTTGTTCTAGGCCAGGGGTCTGCATCCTGCCACTCTCCAGATGTTTTAGACTGTGACTCCCATGATCCCTTGCCTTATGCAATGCTGGATAGGGCTGAGGGAAGTTGTAGTCCAAAAGTTATGAAGAGTCAAATGCCATAAATGCCCAGTGGTGTGGGTTATTTTGAAAACATGTTTCGGACCCCTACACAACAGCCATGCAAACAAATGCTAAGTCGCGGCGGCTGGATTGTTGAAAAATGTGCCATGCTACTGGCAGAGAAATCGGGCATCAATTTTGGGTGATATCAAAACGACTGTTTCACCAAATGCAGTGAAACGGCCACAGTGAGATGGTCCGGTACTGGCTACGAGTGGTGATTTATTCATTGGCTTGCAAATCAAGGGAACATAGCATACTTCCTCTGGAAGTGACCCAGCTAACTGACCTGACCCGCCCTTCAGACCTTTATAGATCACTGGCCACCTGACCAGGGACAAATGAGAACACTATCTGACCTGACCAGGGACAATCGAGAACACTATCTGACCTGGCCAGGGACCATTCCAGCACACGTATCCCACCTTTGGCCCAATTCATTACAGACACTGGTCCAGTTTGTGGATGAACAAGTATTGACTTCAGCCAACATAGGGAGGGATGTCCTAATAAAAACATGCTAGAAAAAGAAAACTAAGGGGTATATGGGTGACGTGACACCACAGAGGCAGAAACATTTTGCTAATTTCATATAGCTTTCCAAAGAGTCCTACAAAGAAAACCCCTGCCCCTGATCATGTCTCCATGATATGTATTCATTTATTTATTAATTTATCACAACAATATAATCCCAAACTGCTCGTCCTAAAGCAGAACACTATCCAAGCATGTGCTGGTTTAGGAATCAAGGTAATTCATTGCATGACATGAAAATCAAAAAATTGTCACCGCTTCATGACACTAATAAGTGTGACATTTGCCTGCCCTAGACGTAATACGAAAATCTTTGTTTCAGTTTATATTACATCTTTATTCTATGTTAGGTTTTTGTAAAGTGCTGTTTCATGAAAAAGAGATTGGGGCAAAGGAAAATCAATCAGGCACACAAGTTGGTCCGAGTAGATTCGGGTGTTGTTCTTCTGAATCTTAAATGAGACCAATGTGTGGTGATGATGCCGACGAGAAAAGTGTTGAAGGAGATTGCGCACCAGTCGTGGAAGTTAGGAGGGGACCAGGGGCGGTCTTAGGTGTCTGTACAGCTCAACATGTGTGGTGATGGTAGAAGCGGGATTGTATGCCAGGGGAATCCCGTGTTCTGGGTAGTTACTGCACTTCCTGGTTGTAGGCCATCGCAAGAGATAAGACTTAAGGCACATGCAAAACTCTAGGTAGCCTTCTTTGAGTCTCAGGTATGTGGGCAACGGTATTCATACTTATTTCAAAACAAATGCCCCATAATCTTTAAGATCTCTAGCCTGATGGATGTCATGTAGACTTGGGCATCTAACCCCCAAGTGTCTTGATGGCCGTTAGGGCTAGAAGACCTGAGACAGAAATCCTGCTTTGCAGCTGTTTAGCCTTTGTTTTTATTTTCTACTTTCTTTAAACTGTCTTTAAACTTGATATCTGAGATGGAAACATCACAATCTTTGGTCATATCCTTTGTATTTCTGTAAAAAGTGCACACTGTGGTCGTGTTTTCAAAATGCGTGGGAGGATTTATTGATGTTTCTGAAGCAAGATGGTTTGGCCTACAGCTTCTGTCACCCCTCACCATTGGTTAGGCCGGCTAGAGCTGATGGGATTTGTAGTCTAAATCTTCTGGAGAAGCAAGGGTTGCAGAACCCTGCTGCACAGGGAATACATTGAGTGAGTGATAGAAGATGTTCTGGTGAGGAGTGGTTTTCCTCATTCCACTAAAGTGCTTATGGGTGGGTGTGAAATCTCGAAACTCTGTTTCCTGTCAGAGGAGTGCTCTGCGTGGCTAGATTAATTTTCCATCTCGTTACTAATTAACTAAGCTTCTGTTCTGCACAGGAATGGCTGAATACGTGCTTGTTTATTTTAATTGGATTTCTCAAGCAATTATGGATATTTATTAGTTTGCTTACTAATGTTACAAGGTCCTGCATTTCAGGTAAGTGAGAGTGATGAAGTGAACGCGGCTTTGCGACAGGATGGTGATTTTTTCATACAGTGGAATGGCTACAAAATGACTTAAAATACTTAATATTTCTGATTCCTCTCCAAACAAATTGTCTGATGTTCTCCCCATAGGATGAATCTGCCCCCATTTAATGTGGCCTACGCAGTATTTTTAATCAGTGACATCGGGCCTCATTACAGGCTTGGGAGTCCGGAAACAACATACCGATAACACCGATTACTGGCACAGTTTCCAGACTGTTACAGCACGAGTCGCGATGGCAGTAAGAACATTGCCACAAACATTGTCCACTGTGCGACCATAGCAGACAGCACCATCAACGGAAATATCTGAAACCCCGAAGGTCGTGCCTGAAACATTGGCGCGACGGTACCAATGCAGCATTACAACACCAAAATGCTGGTGCCACTGTGAAAACCGCACTGGCAACACCGGGAGTGTGGAGCAGGCGATTAGCAGGCTCAGGTGTGCATCAATGAGCACTGTGACTGTTGAAAAGGACCACACCCACACCCCACACATCTTCCAATACAACCATACTGCCACTCCTACCAGCTGCCATGAAGCTAGAGGCTCTACATGCTGGCATACACATCCATGAGCAGGAGTTGCAACAGTGGCAACAGGCTAACAGGTGGTGGAGGAGGAGGATGACGTTGATGCAGAGGAACAATGGGCAGCAGGTTGCACTCATACCCCATATAAGATACATACACTGTATCGCCTGGACCGGGAGACCATCCTCAGCATCATTGCCCTTCCGGACCCTCCACGCCAGGAAGACGACTGTTGAGGCAGTCCAGCCCTGGTCATGACAACATCGCCAGCCAGTGGCCTGCACAGTCTTGCATATGCGCTGCATCTCCTCCTGCATGAGTGTAGACTCCTGGAGAAGCTGGCGCACAAGCCCGGCCATCTGGGAATGTCACTACTCCATGTCACTACTCCATACGGCTGAGCCTTGCATCCACATCCCTGATGCTGGGGAAGGCTGGTGGTGTCAGGCTGAGCAAGCCATGGGGCCTAAAGTTGGACGCTCATATGACGGATGCTCTGACGTGCTGTCAGTGGTGTCACTGGCATCCAGCCCAGCATCCTCACCGGTGCATGGGTGCCTTGCATGGAGGGGAGGATTGCCTCCAAGGGGGAGCTGTGGCAGGTGTTGCCTGGCTTGGGGCAGCTGCGGTGTTGCCTAGCTTGGGCGAGCTGCTAGTGTTGTCTGGCTTGGGGCAGCTGCAGGTGTTGCCAGGTTTGGGACAGCTGCTGGTGTTGCCTAGCTTGGGGTAGCTGCAGGTGTTGCCTGGCTTGGGGCAGCTGCTGGTGTTGCTTGGCTTGGGGCAACTGCCTGAGTGCGATCCATGGCAGTAGTGCGGCATGGCGTCTGCTTACTCCCCCTCTGTGGGGCCGACCTGGATGTGCTGTGGTCACCTATTTCGCTGTCTCAGGACGTGCCTGTGTGGGGGAGAAGAGTATGTGGTAAGTGGAGTCTGTGGCGCCCTATGATCTTGCAACATACTGTTCAGTTGGTGTCACATTCAATGCCTGAGCCTGAGGCATGCAATTCTTGCATTCATATGTGGTGTGGGGCATACTCGCAGGTTTCACGGATCAACCCCATGTGGATGGCGTTGGGCATGGACAGTGTATTGAACTGTTGCAGCCATACTGGCCCTTGTGCCATGCTCAACATGCAAGTGCAGGGCACACTTGCACGCTCGGGAGGGCAGGCTGTGGGTCTCAGTACAGGAGTGGGCATAGTGCAGGGGGGTGGCTCACAAGGGGATGTTCACATTTTTTTGGCAGCAACAGGGTCAGGTGTAAGATGGGCAAGGAAGAGGGGAGTACTGTGCAGGTGATAGGGTGGGACAGTCCTTACTAGGACAGGGCAGGGTGTCCTTGGGCAGGTGCCTGTGAGATGTGCTGGTGGGGATGGGGCCTCGATGTCCTCATCCCAGTGTGACTAATGGGGGTCGAGTCCACAGACGCCCTGGTGTTTGGGTCTCAGTGATCATGGTGTGGTTCTGGGTCATCACCGGTAGCTGGTGAAGGTTTCCCAGTCCGGAGGGGAGCAGTCACAGGGCTGGGTGGTCAATTTGTCTCACGGGATGAATGTTCAAGATGTGCATGAGGGAGAGGAAGGGAGGTGAGAGGTAGAATGAGGGTGTGCTGTTGATGTTGTCTGGCCCAGTGCAGATTAGTGCCCCACAGGCATTTGCGTTATGGTGCTTGGTGGGGTTGGCAAGGGTGCCTCTGAGGTGGTGAGTTGGTGGCACATGGAAGATGGCCAGGGAATTGTTGGTTGGCAGGACACTGCCATCAGGATGTGTGCCTTCCCTATCATTCATGGATCAGGGCAGGGAATGGTCAGCAATCCATGTCGCGTGATGTACTGTCAGGCAGTCATGTGTGGAGGGGACGGGGTGGCTGTACAGGGTGTGGGTCTGAGGGTGGGCAGTGTGTCATCAGTTGTGGTGCATGCGTGATATCTTGGGGGGTTCATGGTACATGATTTGCTCCTCCTGTAATCGTTGCCAGTACATGGCCAGTGCGCATGTGCTGAGTTGTGTGTTTGTGTCTGGTAGGGTATGTGTCTGTGCACTCTTGCCTGCCAAGTATGGTTGGTGTTACACTTTTGGTTTGGCAGTAGTCTGTTAATGTGCAGTTGGACATGTCTCTGGGCCTCATTACGAGGATGGCGGTAACCTGCCGGTGCTAGCAGCATTTTGCCGCCGTCCTCGTGACACTGAATCTGCTGCCTGACTCCCCAGTGCTATTGGGACATTACAAGTCCCGGCGGAGTGGGAAGTCAGGCGGTGGATTTGGTAAGTCCCCATTCCCGTGGAGTCCTATAGGTCTCCATGGGAATGGGTTCATGGAAGCACCAGCACCGTTGTTAACGGTGACGGTGCTTCCGTGATGACTTGGCAGCTAGATGCCATTGCGTCCCGCAGGTCAGACCTACTGGGCGTAGCGGCCCTCAGCCGCATAGTCGGAGTGTGGCGCTCCTGTCTGCCACACTCATTATGAGGCCCTGATGTGTGCTGCATGGGCATGCACTCGGTTACATTTCTGTTATTGCATGTTTTACTCACCGCCCTCTGCTTGTGCTCCAGCACCAACCTCCGCTGACCCGACTCCCTCTATGCCTTCCAGATGCAACATAGTGCTGCATCTTTCCTCCCATGGTATGCGCTTGATGGGTGACGCCATCCCACTGCCTGTTGTCCTACATTCACTCATGTGCGCAGACAGCGGGTTTTTCACTCTGAGGCGTAGGTCGTCCCACTGCTTGCGGCAGTCGTGTGCACTGCAGCGGAGGTATGCCACAGCCGAGACCTTAACTGCCACCTCCTTCATATGGCGGCCATGTGTTGCTGGCTGGTGCACCTTCAGTCAGCAGAAAAGAGCACCCAAGCATTGTCCATTATTGTGTCAGTCAGCATGTTGTGTTCTGGCTCTGTGAATCTCGGTTTCCGCATGCAGACTTGGCCCGGGGGGTTTTCATCCTCCAGACATGTTGCCGGTGTATCGGGATCCGGGTGACAATAGGAAGTGGTAGATTTGATATGGATTGAGTTTTGCAAAATGGCTGCCGCTGAACTTCCAGTTCCTGTGATGACGTTGTTTCTGGTGACTGTGTTTCCGTCACCGGTGTTTCCGATGTGGACGTTCCGATAACGGTGTGACCGGCATGATGGTTCACGGTAACTACATCAACAGTGACTTATTACAGTGTTTCCATGGTCTCAGTGTCACTGTTTTCATCATTATGGAATGCGTGTGCTTGTGTACTTGATATGATATGATAGTTTATTTATATAGTGCCTGTACACAATGTGTTTCAAAGTGCTTCAAAGCAAGGGAGGGAACAAGGGAAAATACAATGACATTCTTACAGGCCATGAACAGAAAGGATGTGAAATTAACTATCATACTCGGCCTGATGACATTTCAGATAGTGCAAGAGCTAAGACAAAGATAAGGAAGGGAGGGGGAGAGTGGGAAAGAAATTGAAACAGACCAGCGACTTCCGTTCTAGGTCTGACGACATTTCTGGTAGAGCCGGAAAAATAAAAGGTGGGGGAGAGGGGTGCAGAAAGGGAGGGGAGGAAAAAAATAAGCGACTATCGTACTAGGCCTGATGACATTTCAGATTGTGCTGGGGGTTGGGAGTGACAAGCAAAGAGAGGGGGGAGGAGACAGACAAGGTTGCTATCATACTAGGTCATACTAGATCCAGGGACAATTCTGATAGAGTAAGTGCATAGAAGAAAGTAAGGGGAGGAGGTAGGACAAATGAGAAAGGGAGAGGAGTAGAGGAGGAGAGAACAGAGAATAAGCAGTCAAAAAGACTTGGGATGGGGCATTGCTTCCCTGATTGCGGATGGCATAAATGGTGCCACTGTCATCACGAAACCACCAGCGATTTTCCTGGTTTTTTGTAAGGAGGCCAATTGTTTTGCTAAAAGAACAGAAGCACTGAAAACAAGACCTCACAACACTTGATCCCCATGACATCACTGGAGGTTCCTTCCAATAGATTTCTTGACCCTGCTCACAATTTGCTGTATTTTTTAAACAGTCTTTAATGAAAACATAATGATGGCCCATGTTAGTGAATAATGTTACTAACCCGTGACTGATAACAGGCACAAACACATGGCTTTTAGTTTTTGAAAGATCACTGCTTAAATTGGTTAAATCCCAAGAGTTGCACAGGCTTAGCAAACATCTCTATAAGGGTAGTATTAACTTCTACTCTCAAGTACCATCCGCTTAAATCCATACTCATGGGATATCCATTCACAGCGGGATGGGACTGGAGCAGAGTGCAGCAATATTGTAAAAAATAATTGTTTGTGTGTGTGTATATATATATGTATATATATATATATCAAAAACACACAAGCCCCTACGCGGTTGTAGCACTACAAAAAAACACATATCAGGCAAGTACAAAAAGATCCCAGCACACAAAACCTTGCTACTTTAAAATGACATCTTTATTATAATATTTCACAGCACATCATAAAAGACAGAGGCACAAGAAATCACCTCTGTGACAGCCATAAGGTTGTAAAAAAAGTCACTCACCCCAAGGGTGGAAAAAGTCACGCGTTCCACCTGAATGCTCAGGCTTCCTCAGACTAATGCAATCCAATTGTGCCGATAACACCATAGAGTATAAAAAGAAAAGGCAGTTACAAAACGCTACATTTCCTGTTCAGTCACGTGTTTGGTAGTCATGTGACCGCAACATCAGAAGTCTGTGACACACCTGTTAACAAAACCTCCATCTTGGAATGGTTAGTTAACTATATAGATAATATTGGATGTAGTGTTGACGTACAATGAATTCATTCTCTACGTTCAGCAGATCAGTATCTGTCATTAATATGAAATGAACAGATGAATTGTAGCGTTAGAAACTGCCCATGTTTAAAATTTGATATGTTCAAAAGAATGGGCGTATTTAATGCACTAGTGTGCTTTTTTATCGTTATATGTCTGAAAGCAACTAAAATAGCCGCAGTCAGGCATAAGCCCCCTCTGGGGCAAGTGCTTACAAGCCTCGGAGCACTCGCAGCAGTCATCAACCTTCCTTTAAAAGGGCAAGTGCCTCATTTTCATGATCTAAATTACAAACTTTGGTCAGCAATCACTGATAATGCCAGGTACAACACAAGCATCTTCCAAAAAAGTGTGCAAATTAGCAATATAGATTTCATTCATAGATAATGTCATACATGGTTGGCAAAAAATGAAAATAGCAAATAAGAAATGAGAAATAAGGAATAAGAAATGTCCAATTAGTCCTTGTCCCATAGTGGAGACAGATTATGTGCAAATTGCAATTCCTATGTCATAAATACCATGATAGTTGTAACATTCGAAAAAGTGCAAAATAGCAATTCAGGTGGGTTCAAAAACATTGATGCCTAGTGGCTATTACATTCATGTTTTAAGAACTCATACATCTCAGCATCTATGTTGAGGCCTTTCGGTTTCAGAGTATCAAACTTACAAATCATAGTTGCTTCCAATTGCCTCAATTTCAGTTCACGGTTACCTAATCTTTTATTGTGCGGTATATGGGCCAGCCCCAGAAATGATAGGTATTTCACATCACCATTATGTTTCTCTTGGAAATGGCTAGTGAGCGGATAAGTTAGATCTCCATTCTTGATGGCTCTGTAGATTTGTAAAATACACATCTTTAAAGGTCCTATAGTAGAACCTATGTACTGTAGACCACATGCACAAGTTATAACATACACTACAAACTTCGTGATACAAGAAATTCTATGTTTGTATTTCCAACACAAACCATTCACGCTGGTAAAGGGGACATTGGACACGTTTGCACAATTTACAGTTAGCACATGGATAAAAACCATTCCTTTTCAAATTCGTCATTTTCATACTGTCTGCTGTTTTGGTTATCACCATACTAGGAGAGAACTTCGTTTTTAAGGGTAGGGGCCTTGCGATACATAATATTGGGTGCATCATCTAAAACTGGTTTAAGGTGTGGATCAGTGAGCAAAACCTTCCAGTGGTTGTTCATAATCTTTCTTTAGACTGATGATTAAACCCTATGATGAGCCTGATTTTATTCTCATTTGTTTTCTTTTTCCTAGAAAAAAGAGATTCTCTGGTGGATGTCTCAGCTTTAGTACAGCATTTAGAGATGATGTTTTTGGAGTAGCCACGTCTAACAAATCTCTGACTTATGTTTTTGGCTTTGTTCTTTTAGTCCAAATCATAACTACATGCTCGTTTAGCTCTTAAGAATTCTCCATACGGGATAGAGTCTATTAGGGTTCTAGGGTGATGACTTTTGGCATGGAGAGTTGAATTTGAGCTTGTCGGTTTCCTGAATAGTTTAGATGTCAATTTATTACCTTCTACTTGAAATTGAACATCTAGGAATACCAAATTTTAGCTACATTGATGTATCTGAGATATATATATATATATATATATATATATATATATATATATATATATATATATATATATATATATATATACAAATATATATATATATATTATATATATATATATATATATATATATATATATATATATATACACACACACACACACATAGGTTTAGATGCGTCCAGACGAGTGGCAAATTGTCACAATTTCTTTCGGTCATGGGGGATAGTTCCCATTTTCCCCTCATGCTCGGCTATGGTGGTTCTTTTTAAATGTGCATGCCATCACATTTCTTCAAACTCAGCATGTGCATTTTGTCAGGCTCTCATCCACATTGTCTCTTCTCCATGAGTGTGGGTCTCAAGCCACTCCTGGGTTTTCTGCACACCATAGAATGCTATCTATTCACGACTCAGGCGGTGGGAGAACATCGTCCATTAACCACCACCTCAGAGTGTCACTCACTTTGTTACAACAAGGAACTAGTCTTCAAAGATAAGTGATTGTTTTTCCAACTTGCAACAGCTATTTGTTTCCTGCACCGCTGAACCAGGGAACCAATTTCTGTCTTCAGCCTTTACTCCACCCCATCAACCCACACACGCGGCTTGCTGGCTGTAGAAGGAACCTCTATTTTGCAATCTTTGTTTTCCTCTCCATTAGGACCAGGGGTTCAAATGTGCCAACCCGGCCTAAAACAAATGTACCTACTTGACATAAGACTAAGAGCTGAGACCAGCCCTGTACCAGAGTCTCCTTAAGGTGCCTCCCCTGACACAGTGCGCATGGTGTTTGCGACTGGCTTCAGCAGGTGCTCATCGTGCGACGGTTCCTTCCCTTTGTCGTATCTGCATGCGCTCTGCCTTGGCCAAGACCACGGATGGGAAGGCTGCTCGGGGCGCAACGTTCTTACGCCCCTGTCCCTCAAAATCCGGCTTCTGAGGTGGAGAGAGTTCTTCTCCAGGACCCCACTGGAGAGCATCAAGTAATAAGTAAGGAGAAAGATCAAGAAGATAAGTGTACTCTACTCTAAAGCACCCCACAGAGGTGACAGCTTTCCGGGGGAAGCCTGCTGGTGGGTGGGGTCAGTCGGACCCTCACACTGGCATAAAGGACACTGAGGCTCTTGCAGCTACCGGCTTAGTAGCCGAGGGGTCTACAGGCCCTACCGGTTCCACCGCCAAAGAGCATATGGCCTTTGGTACCGGGTCACACGCCGAGGGGCTTAGCTCTACTACCGGGAACATGCCTTAGGGGGCTCGTACATGCAGCGCACATAGCACTACCAGCCCCATGGTCTAAGAGACAGGTGCCTGAGATGCAAGGCGGGGCAAAGCCGATGCAAAAAGGCATGCAGGCCGAGCCCAGGCCTGCGTCGAACATGGTCCCATGTGCGTAAGGCACGGACAAGATGGTGGTGCATACAGACAAAATCGTGGTCAGGCCGTACCCCCAAAGGGCTGAAAGCATTCCAAGAACAGTAGTGGAAATTCCTGATTACCTTGCTGCAACTAGTTTTCATAGAATCTTGTGACGACAAAGATTCACACGCTGGATGCAGTGTATGAAGGTGTGTTTTTTTTATTGTTCATATGGTAGAAACATGGTCTAAAGAGTGGTCAGCCGACACGTGTTTCGGACCCGGAGGTTCTTTCTCAAGGCAAGTATGGTAATAACGATCTTGGATTTGAGCAGGGAAGTTGAGTCTTGGGCCGTGTGGCTGAATATTCATTGGTTGAATTCATGAGATTTCATGGCTGATGCCAGTGCGTTCGCCACATATGCTGCAAATGAATTAGGATTACAAGAACAGTAGCAAGCCAACCGAGTGAGCTGCAGAGGCTTGAACCCCCGCCCAGGGCAGTCTAGGTTTCAATGACTTCAATCACCTGGACCACGTCATACCCGACCTCCACCCGACCTCGGTACAATGAGTGCATGTACTCTCGGGGTGGGGGGCAGGCAACAGGCATATTTGCCTCTGGCGGCCCCGCAGGAACGTGCCCAACCTGCCTGAGAGGACCGCTTCTTTGACAGGTTTCTGTCCATAAGGAGGTCCCCGCAAATGGGTAACATCTTGAACGGCATAATACGCACCATACTGCCTCCCACACCGCCACTTCAGCCGGCGCCTACCCTGCCTACTTTGCCACCACCGCCTCCGCCACCAGTACCCGCACCTGTGGTAACACTGGTTTCAGCTCCGGTACCAACGCTTCCAGCACAGACACAAACGCCTCCTACAGACCTAAGGGTCCAGGCTAATGTTGGGGTCCAACAGGATACTGATGAAGAGGAGCAAGACACGCTTACCTCAGCGAGGGCCTTCCATGACAGGATAGCGGACCCAGCCGAGTACCTGGGCATCCCTCAGCCCCAAGAGGAGCAGTCTGTATTACGGGTATTGATGGAAGTGCTCAACATCAGAGCAGAGGCTAAATCCGGCATATCACTGCAGAAGGATGTAGAGGCACTGGCTAAAAAGGATTGTCTCAAACCACACTCCACTCAGCCAGTCAACAAAAGGCTGCATGCAAAGTTCAGACAGGTGGAGGGCGACCCTATACTTTTGTCGGTACGCCCACAGCCATTATCCTCAGTTATAGTGGCAGCATCTATGAATGCCAAGCCTCAGGCTTCCTCTTTGAGTACTTTCTCTTCTGCACTACTGGGCAAAGAGGCAAAAGTGCTAGAGACTTTATTCCTGACATTCTAGCCGATAAGCAGGCCCCTTTCAAGGCTGGTCTTGACAAGGCAAAAGTAGTGGCGCAGGATATCATGGAGGCCACGTGGCCCATATAGATGCTGCTAGTAGGGCCGATCTGTGTGGCAACAGACATGATGAGGATGGCCTGGCTTAAGGACACCAGGTTCAACCCGGACATCTAAGATAGAATCCTATATTTGCCCTTCGAGGGCGGCAACCTCTTCCACTCTACTACAGACGAAGAGCTTGATAAAAAGAAAAGCAGCTCTCAGACGGCCAAATCCCTGGCCATTCTGACAAAACTAGCAGCAAAAGCCTTCCCTCATAGCCAATCCCACTCAGACAAGGGGCTATTCTTCCGTGGATTCCAGGGGTTTCAGGACCGCCGCGCAAGACAACTGGACAGGTCCCGAAGCCAGCATAGGCGGAAACAGCATATGTCTACGCATAAGGGGTTCTTCCAGTCCACCTCCCAGTCGTCGGCTTCAGACCCAAAGAAATAATGATGGCTCTTTTCAGGTCCACAGCACCCCAGTCGGGGGCAGGCTGGTCCCACATAGTCAAGCTGGGCGCATATGCTTTCTGGACTCATGGGTGATCTCGGTAATCTCCACTGTTCACTATTCAAAATGTCTGTCACAAAAGGAATGAATTGCCATTTGCAACTGTTGGCCACTTATTCATTGGTTCCCAAGACAATTGCATAACCCAGTCCGAGCCTGGCACGCGCACACACAAACCCATACAGCTTCTGTCATTCACACGAGCACCCAGAACATTCACACTGCATTCTCATCCACATCCACGCTCTCACCCACGTACACCATTCACACTGCATTTATTCATACTCATGCACTTAAGTCACCCCCTCACATACAAACATACATACATGCACTTAAGTGTAAGTTGTTTGTGTGTATCATATTGTGAAAAATGTGTTGATAAACCGTGACACAATAAATACATAAATAAACATACATGCCCTTACACACAGCTTCACATGCAGTCATTTATACATGCACACAATCCACACATATGCAGAAACAAAAAGGCTTTTGTTTTTTTACATGTTTACCTTAGGACCCTCTCAGACCCTTCCCTGTCTACACCTCTGCATCTCACAGGCTATTTAGTTAAACAAAGGGATGCTAATCATTGGAGGAATGGGCCAACTACATGCATGCCAACCCTCCCGATTTAGGTGGGAGACTCTAGAATTTTAAATTACAAATATTGTTATTTTTCACTGTCTCCAACACCAATGCAATTCTATGAGAAAATTACATTATCCCGATTTCTGTGGTGAAATCGCCCATTCAGGGGCTCCAAAATGCTGGCAGTCTGCAACTAAAAGTTGAGCCCAGCAGTTAAGCCTTTAGCTTCCACGTAAGGAGTCTATTGATATCATCCCCAAGGCAGTCTTTTGTCCTCAGCACGTTTGCTGAGGCTGCAGTCAAGGTAAAAAATGATTTTCTCACCTTGGAGAGCAATGTATTTACTTACTTGTTATGTTCCGACGGGAGTCGGATGCAGCAATAAATCAATGTAATAGATCAAATGACGCAGATACAATAATACACTGGAGCCGGTCAAGTAGCTTCTTATCTCTTTAATCATCGGCGCAAAACTGGCGCCTGAGGCGGTGACCCCGCCTCTTCCTGCCTACTGTGGGGCACGGCCCACAACAAAAGAACAACAATAGAAATGGGACTTGGCTCCCATTCAAACAGGGTCATTAACATGGATGAGGACACAACATCTCCCCCTCACTTAAAAGAGAACTTAGTTCATTTCTTCTATCCACCTGGTTGGTCTGCGTACTGTCCGTTTTGAGGGGCTTCGCCGCGGTGTCACTGATCTGTCCATCTGGATTTCACTGTCGCTGTCGTCGGCATCCCGATGTTCCACTCTATATTCAGATTCTGGATCCGAGGATTCATCTGTGACCGTGGTGGTTGTGGTTTCACGAGGTGAGTTTCCTTCGAAGACTTTGAAGAACAAGGAATTCCTCGTGACGGTTCTGTGAGGGCTTGCCGCCGTTATCATGGACCCGCTGGTGTGGGTCACCGTCAGGGGTTCGGGTCTGAACGCAGGAGTGCCCTTAGTGTTTTGGTCCTGTCGTACCAGTACCACATCACATCGCCTACTTGAATCTGGTGTAACGCTCACCTGATTCCCACTGAGGCGCTGGTCCCGGCTGAACTGTTATAGTCTCTTCAATTGAGAAGCGTAGAGCTCGGATGACTCTCTGGACTGGGCTTCCTCTTATTGACCGTCTGGCTTGCAGGGTAAGGTTTCTGCAGGCGGAAGAAAAAAGGGTTAATGACCGTTTGGTTGGACTTCCTCCTCACTAATCGCCAACTCTCCGAAAGTCCAATGTCCTGGTGAGCTCTCACCTTAGGCGTATAAATGCTGGGCTCTACATCCTGCGACTTATGCAGGGGTGCGTGGGTTCCAGTTACGTCACTGGAGGTCCTCAAAGTCTTTTGTGGCCTTAGAAGTGGCACAGGTGCTGAGATGCCAAAAGGTGATGCCGCCGTTACTGCACGAGCGGATGCCAGTAGGTATAAAGAGTTTATAGTCTTGAAGAGATGGGCACCTTTAATGAAGTCTTTGCATTGTCTTTTTCAGGTGCCTGGATGCTGAGGGCGTGGTCACTGAGAGCGCGACACGTGCGGTTGTACGTAGGTATGGGAATTTCGATGACACCTCAATTATGTCCCTTGTTTTCTGTTTTCAGGTCTTGAGATGTTGCGGGCGTTGTTCATCCGTTGCCGTTGCACGTGCGAAGTACGTGAGTATAATGATCCGTGACCTTATTATAGCACCTCTAACAATGTTTTTTTCTTATTTGCAGGTGTCGGGACCTTGCAGGCGTTTTCCCAGTCGCGGATGCACGTGGGGAAACACGTAAGTGTTAGGCTTTCTTGCAGTCTTTAATGGCACTTAAATAATGTATTTTCTTGTTTTCAGGTGCCGGGCTGCTGCAGTTGAAGAGATCATAATACGCGCACAAAAGCAGGTAAGAAAAGTAAATGCGGCCGCCTTCACCCGATTCCTACTTAACAATGTTCTTTGTCTTTACAGGTGCCGTTAGGCTGCTGAAGAGAAGGCCGCGAAGAATCCGTGAAAGCGCAGATGGATCAGGTAAGCGAGCGCGGCTGCGAACGTGTTGCAACTTGCTAACCTTATGTTTCTTTTGCTTGCAGGTTCTGCCGGTGTCTGGATTCCTGGATGGTAAGTATAGTTCTTGTGTCTTTCTTCCACAGGTTGCTGAGCTGAAGCTGGAGATGTCACTGGAATGCTGGAGCTGACTCGGTGAGCGTCCTGCTGCAGATGCAGAATAACGCGAAGCACGTTTTCCCAATCGGTGTGGTTTAAATAGTGTTGGAGTGATTGGGTGTCTTCTTCCTCAGCCTCGCCCAGGTAAAAGAGTTCCTGTGTTCCAGAGCTAAGGAGTGGCACCAGCCCCACCCAGGTAAGAAAGTAGTCTCAGTTCAGGGAATAGTTCCTCCCAGCAGAAGGCTGGGGACTTCATCCTGCCAGCATTTGCAAAGGTGAGTATGCAGCATGGTCTGCTACAGGTGGGTCCACCCAAGCACCTTTGCAAGAATTATGAGCCCGGCGCCCCTGGCGCCGGGACTGAGGTTCCTTATGAGCCTGGCGCCAGAGGCGCCAGGACATGGTCCAAAGGGCCCCAATAGGGGTTTCCTGGAGCCGGGGATGAGGGTCGTGAGCCTGCTTCCGGGGATGCTGGGCTTGACTTGGCTTCTCGGGAGCAGTGCTCATGACATCTGGCATGGTTTGGCTTGTCTCCTCTGGTCGAAGTAGGTTTTCATTTTGTCCTTGCTCACCTTGTCAAGGGCTCGTGCATCTTCGACGATTGTGGTGGGTGGACAAGCATGGGGGTTGTGCGGAAGTCTTGTCCGTATGATTCGACGAAACATTAGTGTGGACGGGCATTTGCCGGTGGCGCTGTGTGGCGTGTTTCGATATTCTCTTAAAAATGTGCAGATGGCTTGCATAAATGATCCGTTGGTGATGGAACAGACTTGTAAAGTCCTTTTGAGTTGCTCATGAATTTCTCGGCCATTTCATTGGCTTGGGGATGTAAAGGTGTTATCTTTCTGTGCTGGAATCCTACATGTTCTGCGAACATTGCAAAATCATGACCGCTAAAGGGCAGCCCATTGTCTGATTTTACGGTCGTGGGGATTCCATAGTCTGCAAATGTCTTGTCCAGGGCAGGGATGATGGCCTGGGCACTGGTTGAGTGTACCAGGTGTACTTCTGGGAAACGTGACATTTCATCCACAATGACTAGCACATATTTTCCATTCACTAGGGGTCCAAACATGTTGACGGCCACCTCCTCCCATACCTGTAGGGGCATGTCAGACGGCCTTAATGGTGCGGGGAATGTTCTCGGAGCCACCGCTTGGCAGGCGAGGCACTTGCTGAGGAGACTCTCCCCCTCTCATCCATTTTCGAGAGCCAAACTTTTGTCCTGAGCTGTCTTTTCGTTGATACTACTCCGCGGTGCCCCGCATGTGCTATGTCTAGAACTTGATTTTGCAAACTGGATGGGATCACAAGTCTGTTTTCCTTGAGAATCAAACTCTCCGGGGATTGGGGCAGGGTGTGGTGTATAAGTTTGAATGTGCGCAGTTCAGATTCCTCTTGGGAGGATAGGCCCGCCTTGTCTCGGTCTTTTATGTGCCATCGGCCTGATTGTATGCACTGCTTCATGATTTGCAGGAGTTTGTCTTCGCTGGTGGCTTCCACTAGTTGGGTTGTGGAAATGTGTTTTCGGGAGAGCGTTGTCAACGAGATAGTTGACATATTGATTTGCTTTAACGGATTGACGCTCTTCTTGAGAAGACAGAGGGTATCTGGACAGGAAATCCACTGGATTATTGTCTTTGCCTGGCCTGTGAACGATTGTGAATGAGTACTCCTGTAATCGTAATCCCCATCGGGCTATGCGAGGTGGCATTTTAGCCATGGGTTTGCCGTAGATCGTGGTGAGCGCCTGATGGTCCGTGACGACGGTGAAAGGGCGTCCATATCGAAAGAGATGGTAATGTTCGCATGCCCACACGACTGCAAGGCTTTCCTTTTCTGGTTGCGAATATGCACACTCGGCGGGTGATAGGCTTCGGCTTGCATATGCCACTATGCGTTTTGGTGATGTTGGTGAGGCCAGGATGGCTCCAAGACTGACCGGGCTAGCATCCACGGTCAGTTCAGTGTCATATGCTGGATCGTAGTAGGCCATGCACGAGGCTGATGCGATGCGACACTTGATCTCTTGAAATGCTTCTTCGCATTCTGGGGTCCACTGGTAGTCTCGATCTTTTCCTGTGAGGAGCCTTAGTGGTGTGCTCACTGATGCGAAATCTTGAATGTACCGGGTGCAGTAACTGGCCATCCCTAGGAATGAGTGTATGGCTGATGGAGATGTGGGAGTAGGGACATCTACCAGTGCTTGCACCTTCTCAGGATTGGTGTAACGCTCACCTGATTCCCATGGAGGCGCTGGTCTTGGCAGGGTGGTAACTGTATCTTGAAAAGTGAAGTGCAGGACTCGATTGGCTTCCGGGGCTGGGCCTCTTCGCACTGTGTGTCTAACTCGAAGAGTAAGATGTCTGCAGGTGAAAGAATATGGGGTTAATGACCTGGGATTGTCGGGTGTCTCTCTCTCTCCCCCTCTCACTTTTCCGTGGAGCCCCAAGGTCAACGTGCTCACCTTAGATAGGTGAATGCTGGACTCTCCATCTGCGTCTGGTGCAGGGTGCCGTTACCAGTTCCTTCACTGGGTTGAAACGTAGGCCTCTTGACTTCAGAGGATTGCTAACCGTCGTTAACTGCACGAACGGTGAGTTTCCGGGCACCTTGAATGTCCTTACAGTCTGTATAATGTTCTTTTCAAATGGTGCCTTTTGTCTTGCAGGGCTCTTGAGGCGGAAGATGGTGGTTTGAAGAGAGCCGGAGTTCGAGCCAGCGCATAGGAATGAAGCGCTTGGGAGTGCGTAAGTAAGTGCCTGTTGTCTGCTTTCGAAATGCACTCCAACTGTCTCTTTTCTTTTGCAGGTATGAGTTCGGATGCTGAAGAGACTCTTGAAAACGCCGGGGTATTTGCAGGCGCCTAATTGTGGAGGGCGCGATGGCGCGTGAGTAAATAGCCTGCCTAATGTCTCTCCTTTTCTCTTTCGGGTGCAGGAATGCAGCGTTGAAGAAAACCGGAATTCGAGGGGTGCCGATAAGTAATTCCCCACAGGAATAATTATGCTTTTGTCTTCACAGGCTTTTATAATGGCGGAGGGGCAGCGCGAAGAGTTGGTAACTGCCGATGGATCAGGTGAGGCAAGCGCTGCGAGTGATGGTTGCTGTGCTAACCTGTTGTTTCTTTGTCTTTGCAGGTGCTTCTGAAGGCTGGATACAAGAAAGGTAAGCTTTTGTTCTCACAGGTTCAGGATCGGAAGAATGAAGACTGGAACCGACACGGTGAGCGTTCTGCTGCAGATGCAGAATAACGCGAAGCACGTTGCATCAATCGGGTGTGGTTTAAATAGCCTTGGAGTGATGAGGCGTCTTCCTCCACTGCCTCGCCCAGGAAAGAAAAGAGTTCCTGTTCTAGAAGAGTTCCAGTGTTGTATCCAGGGAGTGGAGCCTGCCCCACCCAGGTAAGAAACTAGTCCCGGCTCGTAGAGGATTCCCATATGGCTGGTAAGTAAGCAGCATGGTCTGCTGCAGGTAAGTCCACCCAAGCATCTTTATACATGTTATGAGCCCGCCGCTTCCAGTGCCGGGACCAGTGATTTTGATGAGCCTGGTGCCACCGGCGCCAGGACAGGGTCCAAAAGGTCCCAATGGGGACCGGCTGGTGCCTAGGATGAAGGTTAGAGGACGTTGGGCTGGTCCTAGCCCCTTGGAAGCAGTGATCATGACAATTGGGGCGCATGCCTTTATTTGAAAATATATGTCCAAGGAATTTCAATGTTGTTTTGCTGATTTCGCATTTTTCAGGATTGAGAGTGAGGTGGGCGTTTTCAAGTGCCATGCAGACTGTTCTCAGAGTGTCATCGTGACTTTCTTGTGATGTGCCGAAAATAAGAATGTTGTCGCTATAATTTAGACAGTGGGGAATATGCTTGATTATTTGATGAATCTCGTTCTGGAAAGTTTCAGCGGCCGAAGATACTCCGAAGCTTAATCTTTTAACAGTCCTAGGTGTGTTGAGAAAGTTGTGATGTATCTTGATGAGGGGTGAAGTTCAAGTTGATGATAACCTTTCTTTAGATCAAGCTTTGAGAACACGGTCGCCTCATGTAATAGATGCATCATGGCAGTCATGCGCGGGGCTAAGTGTCGTTCCCTTTCAATGGCCACATTTGGGGCATGCATGTCCACACAGATGCGTATGCTTGATTTACTGTCTCTTTTGGGTACCGGTACTATCGGAGAGACCCACAGTGTTGGACCGGATGCTGGCTCTATAATGTCCTGTTGTAGCAATGACTGTATCTCATCTTCAACCTGTCGCTGTATGTTAAGCGGGATGCCTCTATAGTGTTGATCAATTGGTGGTACCTGCGGGTTGATGTGTAGCTTGATCTGTCAGACTTTTAGACATCCCAGGCCTTTGAAAAGAGGGGGGAATATCTTTTGAATCATGTCTTTTGCACTAGACGTGTCTGCGGACATGATTTGGTACATGATGCTGATTAGCCCCATTTGTATGACTGTGTGGAAGCTCAGTATGCTTCCACCTGGGACTTCCCCTTTGATCACGTAGATTTGTACCTTTTGGCTTTGATTTTTGTATTGGCATTTTGCGGTGAACATGCCTTTGCAATCTAGCGGTATGTTGGAGCCATACGGATATATCAATGTGTCAGCTTTCCGTAGCTCTTTCTTCACCTCAAGTGTTTTGTATACTATGTCGCTTATTACATTTACAGTGGCCCCTGTATCGATTAAGAATTCTAAATTTTGTCCATTGAGTTGCAGCAGCAGTGTTGGACTATATTCAGCAGCCGTGTTGTTTCCTGTGGCATGGACATATGCACGTTTCCTCTCTCCACTGGAAGATGAGGACCTGGCCGTTCTTCTTTCTTGCGGCGATTCATCCAGGTACCTGATTCTTTGTCTTGGCTGGCGGTGCTGAGAGTGATGTCTACTTTTGCGATGGCTGGATGTGTCTCTTTCTTCACGCCACCGGGTGGATGGCACGTGCTCCCTTGACGAGCTGGGTGAGCACCTCCTGCTGGGCGCAGACGGCTGGCTTGCGTGTTTGCGCGGGCTTTCTCGTCTTGACCTTCTGCCATCTTGTCTCCAGGACTCTCTGTGAGGCTCAGCACACTGATAGAATTTAATGTTTTTGCACACCGACTGAAAATGGTTCTCACCCCCACATTTGTCGCATTGGTGCCCTATTGCAGGACAAGGTCCTATGTGGGGAAACCGAAAACCTCATCTGTAGCATTTCTTTTGTTCTGATGAGTCGGCTTGAGTGCGAATGGGACATACTTGTGCTGCATTGGCTGTTTGCGTGATGGTGATGTTTCCTAACGACTCAGTTTGTAGTGTTAATGCAGCGTCAGCCCTTGCTATTTGCAGGATTTCCTCTAGTGTCCTACTTTTCTGCAATAGTTTTTTGCGAAATTCGGGGGATCCACACCCGGCAATGGCTTGTGATTTGAGGGCCTCCTCTGTAGAGTATCTGTCAAAGTCACAGTATTTGGCTCTTTTCCTCAATCTCATGACGAAATTATCCATGCTTTCACTTTTATCTTGTATGGTCGTATGAAATATATGTCTCACATAGTCAACATTTCTTAACAGTGCAAAATATGTATTCAACGAGTCGATGATGCCTTGGAACGAGTCAGTGCTAGAGTCAGGCATTTCAAATTCTATGTCACGTACCGTAGGGCCGAATGAATGCAGCAAGATGGCTCTTAGGCGACGTTCCTCCCTCACTCCAGAGGCGTCGATGTAGAACACTCCAGAGCTGTTCGTTACAGACATGTCGAAGTGTGGCACGGCTTGCAATTGAACTGATTCAGAGGTACCTTCCTCTTTGCTGCTGGTAGGCCTAGGGGTGGAGCTGGTCTGGGGGCTTTGGGTGCCGCTGTCTGTGGTACCTTCCAACATGGTTGTAGCCACGTGTGGGTGGCCGTGTTGCAATGTTTTCTGGGTAGGCCTCCTTGGAGATCAGCACAGCCTGTGTCGTCTATGGGAAGTGGTTTCTCTGGGAGCGTTTGCGTAACAATGAGCGTTTTCTCCGTGGCTGTGAAGTCCTTGAAGTTCACCGTGCAGTGGTTGCGGATGCGGCCCTCGCACCTCGCTGTGGCACGGTCTAGTGGGTTCGGCTGAGCGTGATAACTCAGTTGAAGATCCTCGTCGCCATTGTTATGTTCCGACGGGAGTCGGATGCAGCAATAAATCAATGTGATAGATCAAATGACACAGATACAATAATACACTGGAGCCGGTCAAGTAGCTTCTTATCTCTTTAATCATCGGCACGAAACTGGCGCCTGAGGCGGTGACCCCGCCTCTTCCTACCGTGGGGCGCGGCCCACAACAAAAGAACAACAATAGAAATGGGACTTGGCTCCCATTCAAACAGGGTCATTAACATGGATGAGGACACAACATTACTGTTAAAATTTAAAAGTATGTTTAAACGTAAGTGACAAATGTGACAGCTCTTTACGGTCTGAGCCCAAGCTGGGCCCACAGCATATTGATGACTGCTGCATCCAAGTGTGAGGGCTTCAGCCCTCCTAAACCCATGTCTGGCTCCGCCCATAGAAAAGGGCGTTTGCCCCCCCACCCCCCAAACTTTTGTTGCATACCATTTTGTCCCCCTCATTTGGCATCAGCTCCTTTCCTTTAGAAGTCATGCCTCCCTCACCCCCCAACATTTTTAGCAAAGTGAGTCTACTGACCCTTTGTGTCCCTAGGACGGATTTTGTTTCAGGCAGGTGACATCCCATTGAAATGTATGGGCGTGCAGTGGGCTTGGCGGGTGATTCGAATGTTTACAGGGCGGCTGGCACCCGCCGGCAGCGTGTTTAGAGGTATGTACTGGTTACCTCTACTGCTGTTTTCAACACACTTTTTGTTGTGTATGTGAGTATATCAGTGTTTAGAGCTAATTTGCGTTAGCAAATTCGTGACAGGAATTGGGTTAGGATGAATTATGTGTCCAGTTGCAAGGGCTAAAAGCTCCAATCCCCTGGCAGGCTGGCAGTTCAAATATCTCCCCCGGCCGCCTTTCTGTTTTACCCAGCAGGCACCACTCTACTGACTGTCGCCCAATGTGTTTTCAGTCGACAGCACGTCACGAAACTTGGTTGTCTGCGGCGAATGTCGCCTTTTTCTCTGCCCCCTTCTTTTGTAGGCAAACGCGGCCACGCTTGAAGTGGTTCCCCCTGCTTGGAGGAAAGTTATAGCACGGGCTGGAGTTCAGCGATGCCCTGATTAAAGTGATTAAAAACCATATACAGCATGCATAATTAACCTTTGCGCTGGCTGTCACGGGGAGCTGATGCATGGCGCAGATATTGTATCTGCCCGTGGCAGCAGGCGTATGCTACACGGGCATTTTTTTTTCCGGGCGAATTTTAATCACTCGCGATAAAGAGCCGGGAGAGAGAGATGAGGGCTGTATTAATCCTCTGAATGGCTTTATAATTTCCCCCCACTATTCTGCTTCTGGTAATAAAGGGAAATAATGCCGCCTAAATCCGCGATGCCAAGGTCAATCATCCCTGAGCCCTCAGAGGGAGGATGCAGTCGTGAAAAAGAATCTTTTAACGAACAGAAATCTGTCAGCAAACCTCAAGCGTCTCCGAAAGCGCATCATGTTTATTTGCTGTCGGAATTAAAAAGAACTTCCAGATGGATGTTTGCTGAGCTCATGGGGTTAGTGTGTTGTGTTTCAGTGTTTCCCTTTTCAATGTGACCTTTGCAATGGAGGTGGCAGGTTGCCAAGGCCCGATACCCTGGGGTCCCCCGCAGTCTTCTATACGTGAGTCTCAGTTACTGCGGGCGAGCCCTCTCAACCACTATGCGAGAGTGACATCCCTTTTTCTAAAAACTTGGTCTATGTGGTTTTTGTTCTGGAGAAATGTGAAACAAGAGATGGGCTTAAATGAACCATTGGGCCTCAACCGCTGACCTCATAACGCCGTTTCTGCCGTCTAAGATCTCGGTGCCATTGGGATATTACAAGGTCCGGCGGAACGGGATGTCAGGCGGCGGGAACTGTAAGTCCCCATTCCCGTGGGGGAATGGGGACATGGAAGCACCAGCACCGTTGCTAATGGTGCTGGTGCTTCTGCGAAAACCATGCATGTAGGGGCCAGTAGTCCCGGCAGGTCAGCCTGCCGGGAGCCCCGGCCCCTGCAGGCATTCTCATAGTTTGGCGGCCCGGAACGGGTGCCGGTTTGTTGCTGCCAGACTCGTAATGAGGCCCATGTGTTACTAACTGGGCAGAGTATGTTCTACAGCAAGGCACTTCTATGGGGATGCCTGGGGTAAGGGGCACCGAATTTGACCTTACAAACAGCAAACCCGGTACCATTGCAGGAGGTGGATGATGGTCCATGGATTGTCGTCTAAGGGCAAAATGCATTCCCAGACGTTTTAAGGATGCAGCATTTAATCATGAAACCCTTTGCAAACATATGATATTCAAAGATAGAACACATACATTCATGGGTGCCAACTTTTGATTTTCACTGCAGGGCAGAAATAGAGTTTGATTTTTAACCCCAACAACACATTTTACAGCATGTTTAGCTGGAGAAATTGGTTAAAAGCCATAACATTTACTGGCAGGTCTAAACATATAATAAACAAAAGTAGTGCTCCTGTCAATTATCTTGAGTCATTTGAGTTCATACGCATTCGTGAAAGATAACCTACAAACATAAGGATGTTATATGGGGGAAAAGACTAAAATTGGAACGACATCAATGATATTTTTCAACATGTAAAGTTTGCCATTCTTAGAGTAAAGTGCTAGTGGTTTTCATGTCACTTATATTATTTATAAAATAATACTAACGCATTTACAACAAAATCTATTGATAGACTATCAATACATAAACCAAAACTGTGCCTGAACCGAGATTTTATTTTCTTGGTTTGCAGAATTTGCATGGGGAAAAATGACACCCGCCCCCCAAAAAATCAATCAATCTACCCCCATGTACTCAACGCCTATGCATGCATCCAGGATTCAATAATCAAACACACAGCAGTGTACAAGATCCCATTGTGAGACACCGGCAGCTTGAGCTTGGTCCAAACGGTAGGGAGACAGTGATATCTGGTTCAGTACCGGTTCTTACCCTCAAGGTTGTGTTGGGTTACTCACCGTGCTTGCCCTTCTAGTTGCCAGAAGCAGCCCCAAATAAGGGATTCCTTGTGGCAGTAGACCTAATACCAGACAAAGCTTCAACATCTCCACGTTTCATCGGAAGGAAGAACTTGCATTGTGGGACAGTGCCGCGGAGCCTGAAGAGTGCATTTAGTTTAGTGCCACTTGTTCTTCATATGAAATGACAGTCCAATAGAGGGGGGAGGGAAGGATCATTTTCGATGTTGGACCTCCTAGCTGAGTACCATTAAATCACATTCCATGCTATGTACAAAACAATAATTATTTCAGAGGAGTGTTTGTATGCACACTTTGTTTCTGGGTAATAGTCTAATGCACAGCAGAGACATGGATGAGCTTTACCAGATGTTGGAGTCACCATCGAGCAGATTGAAGGTCCAGGGCATCGCTCCTCGGAGAAGACATGTGTATTCTTGGGATGTGACCCAAGTCTGATTTGGTTTCCTCCATCTTAAGGATCAGGAACTTTTGTTTCATTGTTGGGTAGTTTCAATTTTATGTAGGTTTGTAAACAGATTAACTTACTTAAGAAGCTATTAAAACAAGCATTGGCAAAGCCAACAGTTTGGGATTTTGGGTAGCCATGTGATAGGCATTTGGCTGAAAAATTTAGTGGGCATATGATGCCAGCTCATGGCAAATGCACATCTAATACCCCAAGCTAAAACTGCTCGCTTCGTCGTTGCTTGTTTTGAACAGGATTTCAGTGCATGGAAGAGAAATAAATCAAGTTGCTGAAGGCACACTTGATTAAGACAGTTGTACTACACCCGTAGCAATTTATAGCTTCAATTAAGCCATTAACTCTCAGCACACTGCTCAGAAAAATACTGGCAGGCTAACATTTCCTATAACTACTTGATAAAGATGGGTCTCATAGAGATCCCAGGGGGATGTGTTCAGGGTGGGGAGGGGCAGTTAGTTGGTGGAAATGGCCATAGGAATTAGCGTGACCATGGGCCATCAAGGGCAGCGTAAATAACACCCAAACTAAAAAGCAATTGTATTCTTCAGAGGGGGCAAAAGTGCTGGCATGACATTATATATTTATTTATTTGTTTACAGTATTTCATAGTTAACAAAAGTTAACTTTTTATACTACACATTTCCACAACATAAATCAACAATTCCTAACAACCAATCCCAGGCGCAGGACAATACTAGGCATTCTGGCATTGTTGTTTAGCACTCTCCAAGCCGAATTAGCAAAAACCTGACTGATCTTTTACCACAATATAGTAAAGTGTGAAATGCACACTTCATGACACCCACTCATGAAAGTGGTGTAAAGTTCTTCGCCAGTGACGTTGCCCACCATGCCTGCAGAGCGCAACGCCAAAAGGTGGACTTTCACAACAGACTAGCATTCGGTCAGAAGATGCTTAGCGGACTCAAGCTGCATTTCACCACACAAGCGGCAATGTCAGGCGTCTCTAGGAATATTTCTCCAGGCACCCAGAATCTCAAAGGTCTTAGCCATATTCAATTTAATTCTAGGGTAATCCCATATCTAGGAATTAACCAGGAAATGGTGAATATATCTTGGAAATTCTCCACGTTACTGAATGTACTTGATGAGTTCAGCCGCATTGCTTTTGGTCGTCAAATTTACAGTCAGTTGGCCCTTGCTCTGTGTCGATAGAATTTTCTTTATAGTATTCTTATACTGGCTGAGAGGCATTGCTAAAACGTATTCTGGAGTCAAGCCTAGCCAAGCCACCGATCAGCCAAAAACCCAATGTTCCCCAGACAACTATACAACAAAAAGCTTGCTTGAGTCTGCAACACTACATACATTCACTTGTTCAATGAGGCTTCTGTAGCATTAGCAAGCTTCCAGTATGTAGTTAACAGACAAAGGGGATGGCGCACAAGAATCAGCACTATATTAAGTTTCAAGTAAATCGTTTCCTGTGATGAATGGGCAGGCAAATGTAGAAATCTATTCAAAATCTCTGACTCCAGTTTAGTCAAGTCTCTGCACCATACAGCTCAACTGGCAATATTGTGCCTTCTTATGGATCAGACTAAAGATCATGATTTTTGTATTAAGAATATTCACTCTAAGTGAAATTGCTCTGGAATAGGAGCTTAACGAAGATTGTAACCCTGCAGAAGTAAGGTCAAGGAGCACAAGTTCATCTGCATAACCCATCCATTGAATTGTAGTATCTCCTAATTTGGGCGGTATAGTACAGGTGTTAGTGATGGCCTCTCCAAAGTCTTATAAATAAATGTTAAACGGCATGGGGGCTTGAATGCACCCTTGCTTAACCTCCTTCCAAGTCGGCTTTCGAGTCGAAAGTCAGCTAGTCAAACTGCCTAGTTGGCCAAGACGAACTTTGGTCTACTCGTGAAATGAAATAATCATTTTTAACAGGCCAAGGGGAATGTTCCAAGCATGCAGCTTCCTCCATAGCCTGTCCCCTTCAATGGTATTGAAAACAGCACTGTAGTCGATAAACGCAACACAAACAGGAGTTTTACGTATTAGCCGGGCCTGTTGAACAATAGTGGCTAAGGCTAGACCACTAGTAGTAGTATTGAGGCCCGTTTGGAACCCTGTTTGGTTGTTCGCAATTATGTTGCTACTCTTGGCCCAGGCTCCTAACTCTTCTAACAGGACCCTGGCGAAGATCTTGGATGAAGCACCCGTCACGGCCAAAAACTGGTAGTTGCCAAGGTCTGTATGACTCCCTTTTTTTGTGAACAGGGACAATAAATAATCTGTTCTGCCAAGATGTTGGAATGGTCTGGGTCACACTTATCCAATGCAAGTGAGCAGTTGCCCATATTTCCAAGTCAGTTTTTAATCGTTGGTTGCAAATGCCGTCAGGACCAGGGGCACATAATGATTTACTGGCCATGATAAGTCTGTGAATATCATTGATCCTTTTCAAGTATTGCCAATCAGCAAATATATTATTTGCCTCTGTGTATGGAATATCACATCCCCCGAGAGACAGTTCAATATGGTTGTTCCTGGCCTGTTCAGAGACCCTGTTAATGTCTCTAACCATAGGATTCTTACCATTAATAATTTTCCAGTACAAGTAGTGTTTTTAGTGAAAGCTGCGTGGACCAAATCCCGCCATAGGGCACATTGAACCTGAAACATATGCCATTTAAGCCATTTACAATAATGGCTTTTGATGGCCTTGGCCCTAAAGGCATAGCAGGAGGAGTGTAATTCAGCATATGCCAATCTACATAATTCCATGCGTGCAGCCCTTTTTTCCCCTTAATATCTTTATCAAAACTGTGCTGATGGAGTTTCTCCAGTCCAATCCCTTTACGAGACTGAATTGAGTAGAGGCCTTTGTCATTATGTCTTCAATGCATGTTTCATAAGCCGCAATTATAGGAAAAACAACCTTGGGGGATATCTGCGTGTCTAAAAGCAAACAAGCTGATATATAAATCTTGAGGGTAGGCCGAGCCAATAGGGAGGCAGCCCCAATGGTACTGTCATTCCAGGACAAACGATTACGTTGCGAGGTAACCTGCAAAGTTCTTACTGGGAACTGGACACAGAGAACAGTGCTGCAAACAAAGACTAGCAATAATTGGACAATTATCGCTTTCTTGTCTTTGAAAAACACAAACGTCTGTGAACAGTTGCGAAGCGTTGAGATAGAAAATGTATTCAATGATACTACTGCTGTTGTGCCGAACCCTAGTGAATTGGGGGCGGGGAGGGGGCGAGTCAGAGGGATAGGCAGCATTAATCATAGAAAACTCAGCCAAGTATAACAAACTAACCCAGCCAAGCCCCCGGTTATAAACCTGGCCTGGCCTATTACCTGAGGGAGGGGAAGATGAGCGGTCCAGCACCTGTGCCTTTCAATGAACACCACGTGGGACCCTAGAATTAAGGTGCCCACAAATGATGACAGGTGTCGTACCCACCGATTTGGAGATTCCTTTTTCGACTTCCTTAATAGTGGTGTCATGGGAACCCACGTATGGGGGATCATAAATGTTGATAATGATTATTTCCCCAACATTAATGGAACTCTTGAGGATAAACAACACCACTGCCAATAATAGGTTTTGGGATACATTTGGAATAACGACCAAGCCCAAAGTTTTCTGGACTCCCAGTGCCAGGCCACCTTTAGGACGGCCCCTCGGGCCCTGAATGGCCAATTCATTATTAAAATTATAATTGTTCATTTATAACACCCTTAATTACTTATGGCTTGGAACTCTTTCCAACTAACATCACTGACTATTTGAAAACACTGGAAGGTATCATGTGGAAGGGGTTATTATTTTTCTTACCCAAATGTATACCGATGGAGGTGTTAAGGTACGAATTGGGTTTACAGTCTCTCCATTCTGTGGTTGTGATAAAGAGGCTCTTATTATGGAGAAAATGTAAGGTAGCTGGAGTCAGTAACCTTTATACTGAAGCAGGAAGTGACTTAGCGTGTCCGTTCATGATCTCTTTAAATAAGGATGTTGAAAGGATCTTGTCAGAAATGGGTATAGCCAAGAGCACTTGAATAGGCCAAAACAATGTAAAATTATTATACGAGGGATGGATTGGTCTTTGACAAAGAGTAAAGTGCTAGATTCCAAGCTCTATTACCAAGCCCATTAATTTTGGAAATGTTTACCATGCATGAAAATGTACCTAATGAAATATCCATTGAGGCCTATTAGAAACTCTTTTATGAGGTTTAGGCTGAATGTTATGCACACACACCACATACTAAATATAAGAAATCCATTGGAGGAGAAGAAATGGTGTAGGTTTTGTAATCAGGTAGAGATGGATGAAACTTTTATATCACATTTTGTTAAGATGCCCTATGCTGATTAAGCAGAGAACTGAATATTTTGTTGAACTGTTTTCCTCAAGTGTATGTGTGGAATGTGATTACATCTCGTGCATAATGAGAAATGGATACTCTCCTATTTTGATTATTCGTGGAACCACTTTTTTAAAAACGGTATGTGAGTTAAGTTAGGTATGAATTGTTTCTGTTGGTGGATTATGAGATTTGTGTTTAGTTCTTATATTTGTATATTTGTATTTTATTCATATTTTAGAAGTATAATGTGGTTTTAATTGCAAAAGATTTGTTTAAGTTTTGAAATTGAAATTTTGTTATACATATTATGTGTTTGTTTCTAATGAGTATTTTGTAAAGGTTTATGATAAACCAAAAACAAATAAACAAATAAAAAAAACACCCTTATTTCCCGGGGAGGTTTCTAAGTTCATCATCAGGATTAAAACATGTGTTTTGCATTGTCTTTCTTCCAAGACAAACGTGTTTCCCTGAGCTATCCTTGAAGAAAGACTGCCCCACCAATCAATAAATAAATTGTCAGTAAGCCAAGTCTCCTGAAGGGCAATAATATTAAAGTTATCGATATGATCAAGAAGACCGTCATGTTCAAATCAATGCAGATGACCTCGCGTGTTCCTGCTTGAAAGAAGAAAAGGAGAGCTAGGGACATTGCAGCCTCCTTTGGTTAACCAGACTTGTTAGCCAGTCACAGTGGCATTCTTCACCCTTGTCACTGTAAGCGATATTCAATCAACACTACAGCTAAGTCAATGCCTAGTCTGGGATGCTGAGGAAAACACTTATTGATGTATTTTTATATTCAGTTCAGTACTCTGGATGACAACCCTTGTATAACACCCCCCTCTTAGAATCCCCCTGACCCCACTGAGCCAAGAAGTAGGTTTGTTTTGCAAATTAAAAGGTTTATTTGAAAAATTAAACAATATATATATATCACACTTTTATAATAAATTAATATCTGATAGTACACTTAGACATATGATGTTGATCAACAATGGGTAATCTGGCACTAGCACACTTCTTTACAATCAATGAGGAGTTAGTATAGGATGGATAAAGTAGCAAAAATACTTTTATGATTTCAAGGGAAGAGCAATGAGGAATAAAATGCAGTACAGAAATACTTGATATGATTTTAGCAAAAGATAAGATAATCACTTTTTCTCTGGCAATTCACCCCACTCCCCTATGCAATGTAAGAAATGGAAGGAGATGGAAAGAGGAGCACAAAGTTCTCAGGAAGGCAATCAAATACAATACGAAATTCAGTTCCCCACCAGCCAGCTTAGAGGAAACAGGTAGGAGTTTGAAACACAGGCCCAAAATACTTTTTAATTGTGATGGCAATGGATGGGAAAATGTGCCAACTGATTTTTAATTCCCTCTAGAGATTCAGGGTGAGTGGGAGATGCGTGTTGGTATTAGTTCAGGCTCACTTTAGCAAGGCTCTATGAGTTATTACCAAGTTGCAAACGGATTTTAACAAAAGAAAGAATGGAGCTGCTATTTTGACAAGTGAAGAAATTGAGCCAAAATCGCAAATCGCGGTACATTTCGCGAGTGCGTAAATTGTGATTGCGGAAAAAGTATAAGGAGTCAAGTGAGGTCGAGGCTTGTTGGAAAGCATAGATTCTAAGCTTTCAGAGGAAAGTTAAATCTCGTTCCTAGCCCAAACGGTTCCAGAGATACGGACGATTAAATAAAGGTAGTTTTTCGGATTTAAAGTAAAACTCAAAATGACAGGTGACAGCTTGCAGCTTCAGAATTGACAGGTGACAGTTGTGCAGCTTTACAAATGACAGATGACACGATTTCTAGGAGGCTGTTCTACTTAGGTTAAAATAGTTTGGATTAGATTATTTTAACTAAGAGATTGGTTCTGCACAGTTCTGCTAGGTACTCACAATATAAATTTGAACTAGGCATCGTCACGGATCTGGTCAACATGTCCGGCTGCGGTTCTGTCTGCTCGGCGGGTCAATCAGGCACCGGTTCTGCTCACAGCGATCTGGGTCAGCTCTGCTGGTCTAGCCTCTCTGGATTCAGCGGCCTCTGGTTCTGGATACTGCTCTGCTTTCCGGTCCGGATCAAGTGGATTCTGGATGTAACACTGCTTTCTGGGTACTGGCAAGAGTTCTTGGCAAAAGAATTCAGACAGCTCGCCCGGCTGTGGAATAGTTTGCAAATGATTTTGAGGCCTGCTGACAAATACTTTTGCTTGCAGTGGGCCTTCTTGGTTCAAAGTTCTGTAGTCTCTGTTTAGCTTGGAAGTCTAAGTGTTGGATCTCTGGATGTGAAGTCGTCGGTCAGCATGCTCCGCAGCAAATGGAATTGAATCTCTACCTGTCCCGGCAGTCTCTTTTTATGTGTTTTGAAAATGGGTGTGTGCCTGGGCCTAGCTAAGCCTGCCCCTCTCTACTTGTCATTGGCCCAATTCTCCCCTCTCCCATGATTGGGGGAAGGAAATGGATTGTCATCATGATGAAGTCTGTTTATGGGTCAGAGGATCTTCCCCTGGTCAGTTTGCCCACAAATCTATATTTGATTCAAATACATCCTTCCCAGATATACAATTTGTTGAAATTACATGTACACATTATATATTCTTTATGGTCCATGCTTTTCCGCCTCTGATCTTCCTAGGGGCTTGTATTCAAAAATGACAACATTTTGTGCTTTTTAACTGGTTTTGCAATATCGGACATTTACCCAAAATTACACACATGTGCGCAAGGAGTATGGACATTAATTGATGAAGTGTCAGATTTTTAACATGCATACATTTGGAGTGAGACCCTATTTTCCGCTAGCAACCCCCCAGAATACACCACAGGGTCCTAACGCCTCTTAAAATGTTCACAGAAAAATCACAAAAAAATAATGATATTACTTATATAATTCTGACAAGTCCGCACTATGAGTTATCTATCTTTTTAAAATTATGCTCTGGTCAAAAAGGGGTGTGGCTTCCCACATCACAGGGTGGAATAACTGGTTTATCCACTTCCCCCAAGCCAGCTTGTTCACAGAGGCACAGCTGCCCCCCAGTTTCTCCCAAGAGGAAGCTATTTTACGACGCCCCCAATATAACATTTGCCTGAGTCCAGGACAGGCCTTTGTTGAACTCCCTGTAGTCCCCAGCTGCTGCACCCCTAATCTAATCAGAGAGGTGTTAACTCCTTTTGGCCAGGGGCAGAGTGGCTGAGCATCCAGTTTCAACTCCTGTCGGGGTAGTTGTCAGGCAGAATCCAGTTTCATTAAGCCAGGTTTCAGCTAAATGTCACTTTTTGTTCCCAGTTTAAATCACTTACGATTTTTACATATACATTAAATAATTACTTCCTTCAAGTCATTTCAGGATATAGTTTTACATTGTATCCACCTCTTAGCAAGTCTTTCCTTGGTCTGGTTTTGTTTCATTTGTTCAGTTTTACACAAAAGTCTGGTGGTTTTAAACCACCAGCTTTCTGATAGTGGTGAGTACTGGTAATGCAACCATTTTTGGGATTAAGAAAATGAATTCCCCACAGTTCTGAGTTGCTTTTTTGGCAATCAGCATTGGCATTCCCAATGGTTTCAGGCTACTGTGTGTGTAGCCCAATGGTGGTTGTAGGCAGTGCCCTCCCGTGCTCACAACATAGGCAAAAATGGGTGGCAGCCTATTCTTCATGTTTTCCCTGTGCACTCTCTGGGGAGTTCTGGCCATCATGATGTTTTCCATGCCAGTACTGCACAGTTTTATGGTAGGGCTTGTATGCATGGGTAAAAACATCCCACATCACCATCCCCAACAAACAACCCACCCAGGTAATGATATTCCCCCTGTTTGGGATGGTTGTCTAACACATTTGACTGTGTGGATAGACCCACCACGTCATCAGTCCCTGATGTCATGGGCAGGGCATTTAGACTACTCGTGGTCGGAAAAACACGACCACATGATGCCCTGGTTTCACTTTGAATGACAAAGGGCCCTTCGAGGTTTCGATTGTTAGCCAAGTGTTTACCTCGAAGTAGCATATAGTCTGGGGAGAATAGCTCAGGGGAAATGTGCTCGCCTTGGGAGCAAGACGACACAGAGCAACACAGGTTTGATCCCCGGGTCCACTAATAGAAACCTCTTGGTATTAAGCCCGTTATAAATAACCTATCTTATCATATCCAAACACCCATCATCCTCAACAACCCTACATTCATAGCCAAGTCGATTGAATGCAGGACAGTGGTCCAAAACGTAGGTAAGTGAGTTTTCCGCTCTAAAGAATACAGTTGAAGTAGCATGGCTAACATTTTCACAGATGTCAACAAGTCGTCGCTTCTAATGAAGCGCAGCAGGAGAATTGAGTGAAAAAATTCCAATAGCCTTGAACGATTCAAATGAAAGGATTTGGCGTAGCAAAAAAGGCTTGGTGTTTGTAAAGCCTTGGTTTTACCAAATCGCCACTTTTCTGTGGGTAACTGCAAGTCATCTTGATCCATTCTGCTAGGGATGCAGGCTTGATCAGGTTCCTTTACAGCTGCTTCAGTACAGGTGAAAAGATCCTCTAAATTGTAGACCTGTTCCTCTGCCACACACTCAACGGGTAAGGTATAATTGCCTTTCTGCTGGTTCTGGGCCTTTTTGCCTAAATTGGCCGGAGGAGGTTTTATGCTCTCAGGACTGATCTTAGGGGCCAACACATTTAGCCGACTAGTAAGTCCTGTTTTAGGGACTAATGGGTTAGTAATCCCAGCACAATCTTCTTCCACTGATGCAGACTTCATAGACCGCTTTCTTCTGTCAGACTCTGACAATAGTAGAAGACGCGGGGTTGCTGGCATGCATAGCATCTGCAACAGGGTGGTAAACAACAACAGACGCAATGTCCTCAGTAGCTGTGCTTTTCTTCTTCAGCAGTAGGCCATTATACACAACAGACTGGGGGTTTACTTTTTTTTCTTACGATTATACCATGTGGCTGAGTTAGGTTCAACTTCCACAGTAGAGAGGGTGGGCTGTTTACACTCCGACAATTGTGCCAGAATCAGGTTCATCTGAGCAATGTCTCTTGTATGGATTTCATCCAAGCTGGAAGAGTGCCCTTTAACAATGTTAATTAGGTTGGTCGCCATAACCGCAATGAATATAATTGTGAAAGCTATTATCACACCGAGCGGACACATGCATTAATAGGGTTTCCAATACAGAAAACCTGGCCGCTGATGAGCCACTAACATCAGCACCATTTAGTGAGGCATTGACGTCAATGGCTGTGCTGGCCAGTAAGGGCTCACCACATTATCAATACTTGTTGAACCCAGGCAGGGGAGATGGGCTGTTAACTCCTCTGTCAGATCTGATCAAAGTTTGGAGGCCGTGGCGTTTGCCGGGACAGCTATGATAGATGGTACAGTGACCTGTGTTGAGTAGACATCAGTAATTATTTGATCCGTCAGTCCCCCGTAGCAGATCCAAGAAGGAATGTCTTTTGCGTGCAACTTCTTGAACGACGAAGCAGCCCTGAGTTTAATTCAGAGCTAGTTATGGCACAAGGCTCCATGTCCATGTCCTCGAGATCATTGCCCTTTTGGAGGTTATCCTCCCTGACATCCACAGCATCCACAGCTTCAACATCTAGTGAAAATTATACAATGTTAGTTGAGGGCTTCATGTCCCCTCTTTTTAGTGAAGGCGAGCCTTTTGGAGGCTCGGACTGCCACGTCCCCAGTGGCCAGCCGCTTTGGCTTTTTGGCGAGCAAGGCACAAGCCCAGGAAAGAGAAAATAAAACAAACATACCCCTCCCCCCCCACAGTCACAATCTTCGTGAGATAAGGCAAACCAAAACCGACCTCAAATTAATCATTATACACACAGTGGCAGTGGGGATCGTAGCAAGAGGTGTCAGTTCTGGTATTCCAACACAATGTTCAATGGCCACTGACCATTACTCGTAATCAAGGCTCCAGCGTAAGTGAGAGTGGTGATAACGCAACCATGGAGCAGACCATCGACCGCCCCACGGAACACGAAACACACTGCAGCACACCGCTGCACTCCGCCTTAGGAAAGGCTTTTGAATGGAATGAAAAGCCGCCTCCTCCAGTAAGAGAAACAAGAGACAGACTCTCTGGACTCTCGAAACACGCTGCAGCACAGAGGGGACAAAAGTGCTGTCATAACAATAAATGGACAAACTGTTAGGTAGCACCCTCTGAGGCAGGTCGGGTTTGGGCATTGCTTTTGGGTACCAGACCGTCGGGCTGGGCAAATGGTGGAAGGATGAGTTTGGATAATAGGTGTTAGGTGGTCAGGCTGAATGTTGCTCTAGTGATGTCAAGTTACTCTATTTCCAGGGTTCCAAAGTAACTAGTGAAGTGTAGGGAGTAAATGATCCATCCAGGTCACTGTCTCATGTATTTTTTGTTTGAGGTTGTATTTGTGTATATGTGTGTGTTAGCTTGGAGAGTTTTTGCTAAAAGGAAAAACGACACATGTACTGTGGTATTTGGAACTCCGGGCAAAGTAATGTGGTTAACTTGGGGTGTGTTGGGGTCTGGTGGTGTCATACACTTGTGGGATGAAATGCAATAAAATTCATGTTTCACTAGGGTATTGTTGAGGTGTTGCGTAACAGGCGGGCTTGCGCCTTTAGGTTTGGTTTGTCTGAACTCCATTACAGTGTTTGTATGGTTCTTTATTGAGAGGCAGCCCCCCAGCCCATGGCTGCTGCCGGAAAACCCTCCAATACTCCCTGGGCCTTGGGACGTTGTACCAAACATCTGCATTTTCAGGCAAGGCAGTGTTCAAACAGCACACACGCTGTGGTGGTCTATCAAACGAGATGTGCTGTTGTAACGAAAACATGCTTTTTGGTCTTAACAAAAGTCTGCATGGGGCGTGTGTGCTTGCTTGTGTGCTTTGTGTGTGCATACGTTCACTCAATGCATGTGGTTGCTCATTTATCTCAACTTCCTATACATAATTCCGTGGTTCTGAGTAGTATGGATAACACAATGCCTGTTTTATTTGTTTGTAAAATCCATGTGCCAGTCTCACTTGCCAATTGTATAGTCTTAAGCAGCATCTTAAGCATCTTAAGCAGCATCCGTCCCTCCCTCACATTCCATGCTACCAAACTCCTAATCTCCTCTCTCATCTTTTCCCGCCTATTCTATTGCTCCTCTCTAATCTTCGGTCTTCCCTCATCTCAGCTTACTCCTCTCAAATCTATTTACCACTCTGATATTCGTACCATCTGTCTCCTTACCTCACGTGACTCCATCTACTCTTCGCTGTCTCGCCTTGGCTGGCTACCTTTCCACCTACAAGTTAAATTCCACTTTCTCTGCCTTGTTTTCAAAACCCTCCATGGTCTTGCTCCTCCCTATCTCTCCTCCCTTCTCTCCTTCTACTCCCCCTCTTGCCTCCTTCGTTCTGCTGACCACTTCCTTCTCACTGTTCCTCCTTCCCCCTGTGCTTCCTCCGTGTTCCACTCCTTCCAATTTCTTGCTCCTCTGCATTGGAACTCTCTCCCCCTCTCAATCCGCTCTTCCACTTCCCTCACCTCATTTCGCACTTCCCTTAAATCTCTCCTCCTCCACTCCCCACGTTGAAGCACCCCCCTGCCCTCTTTACTCCCCCTGTTCTTTTTCCCCTCTTTTAATTCCTCTCTCCCTTCTACCTTTACATTCTTCCTCCCCTCCTGTTACATTTATTCAATCCTTCCCCTGCCCCTCCCCCAACACTCCAGTTCCCACTCCACTTCCCCCCCTCTCAGTCAATTGCTCTTTGCACTGTTTTGCCGAATGATTCAAGTTGTAATTTGCTCATAAAGTTATTGTTATTACTCTGTATTTTGTTGTTCCAATGTACAGCGCCTTGGTGTAAAGCGCTCTATAAATAAATCAATCAATCAATCAATCAATCTTCAAGGATTTTCTAAGCAACCCTTTTAATGGTTGCCATCTCCTTCAAGGGCGCATATACTCATTATTTGAAGCACAACCTATTGTTTCCAAGAATTACCAGTTTAGCCTTTCACGATTGATCTTCAAAAGGCCTCGTCAAGTGGTCCTTGCTATCTCCAGGCTATTCTCATTTGAATACAATATTCCCTGTTCCCCCTAGTCTTTACCATTTCCCTCGGTGAATCACGTTTCCAAACTTCTGAAAAACGGAGCCACCCTGATGCCCTAATTGTGGAGGACCAAACATGGTCCGTCTCCCTTCTTCATTTGCAGAAATGAACTTGCTCCGGCAAATATTCATGTTAAGGTTGGATGGTGTATTAAGGTCCAGTGTGCACATACCGGTCGATGGAATCAGCTGTCATTAGAAGAAGGCCAAGGCACGATTGCCAATCTTCCAGAGATCCTTCTTTGGAGAATGGATATCAAGTTGTTGAGCCGAGCTCCTTGTCTATCCGATGCAAGGAACGCGAGCGTGGATATCTGATCATAGAAAGCAGTTGACCTAATGTCAATGTTTGGTCCTCATTTGGTATCAAAAATGCACAAATCGCAATATCAGAAAAGGTAAAGACGCTTGGTGTCTACCTGCAGGCTTCACTGGGAGAAGAGGCCCACACAGCCTACCTGAAAGGAAATTGCCAATGCCACCAAAAACTTCTAAAAGAAAACAGACCTTTGCTTAACCAGAAAAACAGTACCACCATAGCTAGAGCTACAATACTCTCTCGACTAGCCTATGGTAACTCCCTACTCCTAGGCGCAAATAACAAATGCCTGAAGCAATACCAAGTGATTCAGAACAATGCCATCAGGGCTATCACGGGCAAATCACGAAGGGAGCATATTACAAGTGACAGAAGAGACTTGCATTGGTTGGCCATCGAGGAGAGAATCATATTCAAGTCTCTCACACTGGTCCATCGATGCCTATATGGCAAAGCACCTGCATACTAAAAAAAGCAATTCAAATGGCATGAAACAAGCCGAAACCTGAGATCTTCTAAAAAAGGCCTCCTTCAAATAATTTCAGCAAAAAAGATGAAAGGTCTAGGCAAGGCCTTCACGAGCAGAAGTGTCCCTAAATGGAACGAACTACACGTGACTTTGAGGTTGGAAACAAACCATCTATACTTCAGAAAGCAACTAAAGACTTTCTTATTCAAATAATTCCCAGCCAGGCACCTATAAACCTTTGTATTCTGCCTGACCTGACTTACATGTGTTGTCCTACCACTGTCCCGTGTTCACTCATGTCCTGTCTTTTTGGAATGCACTCTGATGCCCTCAGGCTGCAGCGCTATATAAATATATAAATTTAAAAAATTGACGTAGGGTTCCAATCACTGCAGGTTTGGCTATTGAAGGGTTAATTGTTCGCAACCAATTCTCTTATTGTGTATTGCACCCAAAATAGGTGCATTGGTTCTGTCAGTGGGCACCTTGTGCATTGGGATTGTTTGCTTTCAAGATGCTCCTGCTTCATCTGATTCCCCAGGAAAGGGAGGACATTGATTCGGGAATTCGGAGAGCAAGTGAGTTGTTGAAGGGTGAGTCTGCTGCATTTCCCTATAGGAATTTATGGAAGAAGCTAATATGATATTTGAAAAGCAAACGTCACAGCCTTCTCTATTGCCGAAGACCATGCACACCTTGGCAGTAGATGTCTTGAGCCGCTGTCCAGTAAAATGCAGTAGGCTGAAAGGGCCTCATTTACAAAAAAAATTTAACATGGGAAAATCCCATTGAAAACATGTTTGTAAATCAGGCCCAAAGTCTCAACAAACACGCATTGGCAAAACCGACCGTTTTGCCTTGTGTCGGCATGAGATTGGCATTTCACAGATACTACCATAATGGTAGTTGCTGGCCACAACTGGAGTTAGCTTGAAGAGATCGTCGGGAGATGTGTTTTGGGGGCATAGGGACAGGCAGCTTGTGGTAATAGCGGTGGGGGCTAGCATTTTATTGGTCAGTGAATGGGTGGGTAGATAACGAAGCAATACCCAGAGGCTGCTCCTTCCTCATAGCTCATATTTCTCCTATCTCCGCTTCCCTTGACAGTAGTTTTGACTTATAGGAAGTGCTTATACCAAATTGCCAAAACAAAGCAAAAAAGGCAAGCGTCATTTACAAAGGGGACCCAGAAATGTTAGACACATGGGCAATATTTCTTCCTAAAGTACAGGTTCTAATGTCTTGTTCACATTTTAAAAATCACAAACATTAGAAACAAACATTAGATTAGCGCATAGTGCAAGCTGGATTGTTTCTATGTACTTTTATATAGACACATTTAAATTCCGAAATTAACTATCACAATTGCAAAATCTTTAATCTAGAATAGAGTGAACATATTTTGTTAGATTATTAGAATGACATCTTAAAGGAAGATGGTGTTGAAGGGGTCTGCAACATGCCACTCACCAGGTTTTTAGACATATGACACCCCTTATCCTTCAGTATCGACAATTCTGCCATTGGGGGCTGATGGGAATTGTAGTATAAAACATCTGGAAACCCAAAGGTTTCAATCCCGTGTCTGCCATAGCTAGGGAGTGGCAAATGTATAGTGCTGGCACATTTTTTTTGTATTGATCGATAGAAGTCTTCATTGGCACAGCAGAGGATAATCACCAGGGCGCCAAGACACATCCAACGTTGCTCACAAGTACCAATGGAAGTAATGGTCCCTCACCTCGTTTTATTGGCCTCGGAAGGCAGTGTTTGCCCTGGAAAGATTCATATTGCACTCATATGTCTGCAAGGGCTGCTCTACTCACTGAGCAATTATTTCACCTGGCAAAACGGTCTCAAGGAGTAACCCTTTTTACAGACAGTATTATTACTCTACAATGTGTATCAAGCTATCGAAAGGGGCATTCTGCTGCCGTTGACACACAGGTACCTGATCTTCCCTGGGTGTCTTTGTGTTTGTAGTTTGAACAGAAAGCCTAAATGGCAAATGGCTTGAAGTGCCAAGCATGAAGATGAACACTCTGGTATATATGCCATTGATGGGTAACCAGCGTAGCGAGCTAGTAGTGCCACTCATTTCCACATTTGGCAGCATGGCAGCTTTGCATTTTCGGGGCATCTCTGTTGGGTAGTTTCGTTTCTACGTTGGAAGTTTATTCCACCATCTAGAAATAGATGAGCAGCCCATCCCCTGCCCCCCTGTTGCCCATCCCCTCCCCTCCTTTTGTTTATGTTAGTCTTGTGTGTCTTCGTTCGTATTTAATGTCTATTATAAATGCTTCATATAACTATGAGTTCATATTGAATTGCATTTTATGCATTAGGATATAGCATTTAAATGCATCATGTGAGGTTCCTATATTACTTAAATATGTTCTAGATGAGCTTCTTGTTGTTTTGTATGAACCTTGTATGCTTACAGATCTTAATAAAAAATATTTAAACAAAGAAATAGATCGGCAGACGGGCGGGTTTTCCCTTGCAGGCAGAGGGTTCTTTCTGGCTGACAGGTCGGACTACTCCACAATTTCCCTGGTTGAATATGTAGTCACGGTTTGGTTTGCTGCCTGCATCCCTTCTCTTGTTCTATGCTGTCTTGGGCAACACGTGTTTGTGATGGGATGGGTTTTAGAAGAATAGTGGGATTTTTGAGGTTACCCGCTGGGTGTTTGGGGGTCTTTCTCATACACAACTGTATGGGTTAGAGTGCGAGGTCTCAACCTGCACAGCTTGTGAAGTGTGGCACGCATGAGTTATATGTGTCTCTTAGAAGCACCAGTGCTAATTCTGGTGGCCATTATTTGTAATCTTTTATGTATCCCACCCATACCCGCCTCCTGGTGTCTCATGGCATCAGCCTGAGGGCCCTGCGGGCCTATTCTGGTACCCAGAGCCCTCCGTTGAATACCCTGCTTATTCACAGTACCTACTAAAGCACTGGGGGCTTACTGTAAGCCCCATGCCAACAGATGCGTCATACTTGCCCTTGCATGGCAAAGGCATAGCCACTCTAGAGCTGTTGGTCAACCTCCTGGAATCCCATATATTTTGTCAACAGTGTTTCAAGTATGCATTAATTCACGACAAATTATATCCTCAGTGAGTAAAAGGGTTCTAATTCTTGGAAAATGCTAAACTCTGTATGGACTGTCTTTGTTAATTGTGTAGCATTTTTCTGGCTACAACCCAGTTAATTCACATGTTATGGTTTAACAAGCCTTGAAATGTTGTTGTCTCTAGACATTATTCTCTGGTTTTAATCGAAGAAGTCTGACGCCTGAACACTTTTCAGAAATAAAGTAGCCTTTAAATTCCTTGATACGATTTAAACGCCTTACGCTTCAGGCCTTTGTTGCTGAGTGAAGTCCAGAATTGCATTTTTGCTTCGAAACATTCAAATAAAAGGGGTCACCACTGAACTGTGCAGGTATTGATGGCAATTACTCTGCCGAGCCATATTCCTTAAGCAGTACAATAGGCACTTCACTCACTCACGGCCCATCAAACAGGCCATTATTTTTCTGCGGGGAACCTATACATGTGGGCGAGACACGAGGGGTGGTGAAAAGGTGTAATGGTCCGACTGGGGCGATAAACACGCCCACGCAAGAAGGAAAATGGCATACCTTGGAAAATTCCATAAGTGGCTTTCAGTAGGAGATGGATTGCATTTTTGTGATCAATTTAAAGCAATTGGTATGTTTTTAAGCTTGTTGGGTTTGTAACATTGAGCAGACCTACCAACGGTAAGTGCACTAAGCCTTTAAACTGGCGTCATTGACCCAGAAAACCGCCCCCTTCCCGGCCTATAGGGCCGCGGGCATTCCCCTGTTCCCTATCGGCCATTCCGAGCCCGAGAGCGTCTCTGATTATATGGGAGGCCGGTAAATAAGGCACATCCTCCTGGCCCTGGTTATTAGCCTTCCCATGCAACCAATCAAATTCCAAGCTTTTAAGTGCACGAAATGAGCAGCTCAAATAATTGGTTTGCATTTTGTTCTCATGAGTAATGGTAAACGAACGATTTGATTTTCTTTTCAATAGGGTTTCGGAACCGGTACCATTAAAGAATGCCCCACTGTGGTGCCCCTCTTTGCAGCTGTGTGTTATTGCTTGTTAGCGCACGTTCTCTTATAGAGGTTTTGGCTGCTTAACGTAAATGGCGATGGAAACCTGCAGTGCACACATGCACAGGTCGCAGGCCGCAGGTCTAGTGTTGGTAATCAGGTTAACATTGATTACACGAGGAAAGGACTGTATCTTATTCCAGCAGTCATGGCATGTATGTATGGCACCCCGCAAACCCACTTTTTAAATTACCGTCTCCCCTCCCCCAATATCAATGAAGCCATCACCCTTCGCGTTGGCCGTGCAGTGCAGTATTCCGGCCATTGTGTTACTTGTGAAGGCACCCGGGTTTCCTTGCTCTGCGCTATTCTGTTCTGAGCTAACTTAAGTACTTCAGAAGAGAAAATGTGGGCGTCGTGACGCGCGCCAAGTCGTAGGTTACTGTGACAATTCAATTCGCTGGAATGGTAATGAAGTATGGAGGCTAACATTTCACCGGAAAGTAGTCTTAGTTTAAATAACATTTCATATAGAGCGCTTCTGATATCACCTTCCAATTTCTATGCGCTTGAGGAGCAATTGAGTGAGCATGATCGATAGCGGTATATTCACTCCGGGAGAGAAATGCACCCCCTTAGTTTGGGAAATGAGCGACTCTAATTGGCTCGTATCAGTTCTATAAAATCGGGATATGATCTTAGACTATGATGAGAAGCGGGGTGTGTTTTGAAGTTTACGGTTGATTAAGCTTGAATATAGTGAACATTTGATTTCAAAGCATCTGCGTTCTCTGATTCTCTGATCCTCCTTCTCCTCTCCTCCCTTAGCTTCCATACTCCCCGTTCCTTGTGCTCTATAAGCTATCATATGGTTGGGATATTTTACTTTATTGAAAATCTAATACATTTGTTTAAAAAAACAAAAAAAAAAATTGTGGGCCTACTTCCACCTTGGATGGGTATACCTTCCTGACTCGTGCCCTCTACTTAAGTACTGAAACACCAGTGGGTCACCACTTCACACAGTATGGACGCACTCCATGGAAACCTTTGGTCATGGTATATCGGAGGTTTTTTTAGAACCATGGCAAAGAGCAACCTGGGAGCCGGATCAGACGAAGGTGCTGGATTTAACAGATAGAGGCTTTCATGAAGTTGCACTATTTGTTCCTCACTTTGGGAGCGTAGAAACTGGCGTCCTCACAATAACCACATCAGCATTGAAAAAGAAACAATCTTTTTAAGCCGAATGCAGACTTTGAGGATACTGTCACCTTATGTCTGTTACAGCTTTACAGTCTAGTTCAAGTCAAAATATATCAGTTCCAGCTTTAAAAAAAATGAAATGTGTTTACAAGGTATGGATAGAACCATGTCAGCACTTGACAGGCAGCAAGAAGGAGAAGGGGGTGACCTTCCAAATCCTCTCTTGCTACCAATGTGGAACAACTCTTCTTGGCACTTTTCCATGCCACCATGAAATGACTAATACATCTCACCTCAAGGGCTGACACGAGGTGCTCTGGTAGGTTAGGAAACGCGACCTAGCATCCACTGCCCAAGCATATAATGCATGCACGTGATCATGGTCCGTGCGCCTACTTGCAGAGGAAGTCTGGGCAAAGTCTCTTGTGGCACGCTGATTCTCAGGGTCCAACATAAAGTTCAAAGCTACCTGGGTTACCTCATGGCTTAATTCGCTTGGGGAAAGAGGCGCGAGTGTTACTCAGAAAGATCGAACTCCTTGGACACACCCGAGACAGCCTCTTGGGACCCAGAGGTACGTGACTCCTCCCTCCCATTCACCCGGAACACAGGAGTCAGGAAGGGGGAAGGCCTGAGTCTCCACGCGGAAACCTGCTGAAAAGTGATTCATTTTGTGGCTACAGCTTACTATCCGTGCCTTGCATCGATTGTTAATCTTATTTGTTGTTGCTTATATAATGTTAACGTTAATGTTAAAGGTATTTGTACCGTGCACCGTCACCAACGGAGTTGGTCCCCAGCTGCTCAGGCAGATCTGCAAATGAGAAGGCAGTGTGGGTTGGTAAGGTGAGGAGGGATTAGGATAGTGAGAGAAGTGGTGTCCTGTTGGCAGCTTCAGTTCGGTTTACACCGTGCGCTGAGCTTTGGTGCGAGTATCAGATCGATGTCACTCCTCGTGTGCTGTTGGTGCAGCTTATGTGTTGTTTGTTTGTTGTTGCAGTGTGGTGAAGTGCACGCGGCTTGCTGTGCAAGAGGTGGTCATGTGAGTTTTTGTGTGAGTTAAGTATGCAGACATTTTGAGCTTTTTGGTTAGTGGGTTATATGTCTCGCAGCTAACTTTCGCAGTATGGCTGAATGCCTACATTTGAGAATCCTGTATGGTGGGGAGAGACCCAGGTCTCGCAATACACTACGTTTCACCATATAACAGACAAAAATATAGGCCACAACTAGATTGGAGTGTCCTGCCAAGTCGTGGAGAGGCCTATGCTAATGCTTCGAGGCCCACCTCACAGCGCTTATTCTGGCATGCATCCCGATGCCGAATTGTAGCGCGCAAAGGTACAGTTTAGTTGAACCCATCCCTTTCAATAGCACTGCACTGCAGAAAACGAGAATTCTACCATGATTGTATTGTGGACGAGCCTAGTAAATATAGTTAATTATATGAGAACTATAACAAATTACTTTAACTTGGGCCGTTGAAGACAAATCCAGATCTCACTCAGGAATTTGCAAACAATCGATCTGACTTTTTCATTAAAAAAATAACGACTCCATGCAAAGAACACCACAATAGTCTTGCACCGTGGAAACCATAATCATCAATCAGACAATCATGTAACAAAGAGTTTCAAAAATGGTTTCCCACACATAGGTATTCTCGGAACAAACGCCGCCCTAGGTGTGCAAAAGAGCACACAGAGCTGCTGGCCTTGTCTCCTACAGGCGTATGCAACACCTCACTCACGTGTGTGTCCATTCCTACCTTGCTAAGAGAAGTGTCTACAGAAAACCAGTGCTGATCCGACAACTCCTGGATGCTACTGCCTAATTACAAACTCACCGGCAGAAGCAGAAATCCTTGAGAGAGTAGTGATTTTATGCATCCAGAATAATAGCCTCTTCCATGAATACCATTGAAAGGTCTGGCCCAGTAGGGATAATGAGTCTGCCATGCAGTTTAAGGGAGACAAACACCTGCATCCCTTCTACACACATCTATTGGCAGCTTCCCTCCTATTCGACCGCTTTGCTGCCAAGGATACCATAGACCATCCAGTATTTCTCAGCCATCTCCAAATAGTAATGGGTGCTTGTGCAGAAGCCCTGAATTGGTTTGAATTGTTTCTCCAAGAGTGACCTTCCCCATCGGCGTTCCAACACCAGGACCACACCTTGTTCTATCCACAAAGGCATGCTGATCTCCCTTTGGCTCTTTCATGACCATAGGACGTCCTTGGACTCTCCCATTGACTACACTGGCATTCTGTTTCCAATTCCATGCAGATAATACACCAAATTGTGATCTAATGTGGTGGTCAATTGTCGGCTAAATGCTATCTCCACTTTCTTTTTAAATAAAACAAAAGTGGATGGCTGCTAGCAGTCTCTACTTCACTGGTGACAAAATGGCGTTTGCAAGGGTTGGCACACCCAGCGAAAACCTCTTTCCCTTCTCATGACCTCTCTCCTTAAGTCCAAACACAGCCCTTAAAACCACACTGAAAACCTTTGTCAACTCCGACTCAAACTTCATCTTTATGCCGCAGGCAAACAGAGTGCCAGAAAAGGCAACTTCCAACTAGCTATGCTAGAGAAAACCGTGGCCCTGCTGGACTTTCTTTGCAAGATGGACCACTCCCAGATCATTTGACCTGATTGCTGTAATATCAGTGTTTGGTGTCTACAAATGCATACAGACAACACCCACATGGCTGCCTTCAGTGGCCCAGACATGGAGAGGCAGTGGTTGTCAATGGCACCAATTCACGGCAGCTGCTCTCTAGGTTGAGACTAGACCTGCTACTGCTGAGATGTCTGCTAGTAATACAGGATAGCGAGCAGAAAACGTGGCCTCTGTGAATGCAATCCAAACAGACCAGAATGCATGTGTTATTCCTTTGTCCCCTTTTATTCTGACACTCTATTATCCCTGCTTCCAGAGAATTTGGATTGTCTGACTATACGGCAGCCTTTTTGTGTTGCCATCTTGTATGTGACATGAGAGCCCTTCTTGCGCTAAAGAAATTGTCTCCAATTATTAACACACAGGTGATCACAACTTTGCAAGGACTGTATCACCTTTATTAATGCACGGCATACCAGCTCCCACTTGAAACACCCAGGTTCCTTTTCAAATTCTGAGAACTTAGACCTTTGTATTCCTATTATATATTGTTCTTTCATACTGTGCTTTGTTAAAACTCTTTTAATTCTCTTATTGTGTATTTTCTTTATTCCCCAAAGCTGTGTGGTGGATGCTATTGTGACCGAAATAAGCTGAAACCTGGCTTGGAAAGAAACTCATCAAGATGCATAGATGAAATACATGCGCAGCAAACCTCACTTCTTATCTTTTAAAGACTATTATACAATGTCTATTCTGCATGCATGAATATGTGTGGGCTTGTATGTACGTTGGGCCGATAACATATGAATGTGTCTATGTGCTCTATGCATTTTAAGAAATGGAATGCACTTAAGGTGTGCAGAATCTAAATAATGAAAATCCCTGATAAAACCCTCACACTTGCAGTCCTCTGCTGAGATAGGCTTCAGTGTTGTCAAATAAATGTTCATTTAGATTCCGGGTGCTGGGGGAGTGAACTTGAGCTTGAATGGTCTTCACCTCCCAAACCCCAGTTGTGTGCGGCTGTAATAATTGTCAGAGGTGGTGCCTTCAGCGTATGCGGACTGCAAGGTGTCATCAAAGTTCTGCATACTGGTATAATGGTATCATTATAGAATACTGGTGTATCAGCATTCTGTTTAGCAATTTGCACAGACTTGCCGTGCATGTGCCATAAAGATGGTATGATTGTGAAAACGACTAATGAAACCGTTATTTATCATCCCCCCATTACACCAAGACAAGGAACATATAGTCGTTAAGCAAGACCCTCGGCCCTTTGCGATTTGCTTTATTGATTTATTTTTACATTTGTAAAGCGCCTAAGCCCACAGGCATCGAGGAGCTGTTGTAATCCAGTTGCATTGAGGTTAGCTACCGGTTGGTTGTATGGTCTCAAAACAAGCATGACAAGAAACCACAAGATGAATATACATTAGGGTCACTTTAGGAAAATAGCCAAGTTTTTAGTGAGTTTTGGAAGGGCCAGTACGAGGTCAGGCAGGAGGGAATTCCAGTGGTTTGTTGCCACGGTGGGGAAGCTGGATCCCCCTCTTCTTGCTCTTTTTACTCTAGGTAGGGCCAGCAGATGAGCATGCATGGATCTTGCTGGTCTGGAGGTCTTGGCTCTCGAGATTTTCTCAGACAGATATTGCGGGGCTGTGTTGGATAGGCATTTGTGGGTGCATGGCAAAGTCTTGAAGATTATCCTTTCCCTTATTGGTTGCCAGTGATCTTTCTTCCTCGCAGCAGAGATGTGGTCTCCTTTTGGAATGTTTAGGGCTGCTCAGAGAGCATTGTTTTTGATTATCTGTAATTTGTTCAGGTTTTGTTTGGATGTTCCTGCAAAGAGGACATTACAGCAATCCAGTTTTGGACCAATGATTACTCAGGTGATGGTGAGGCAACTGACAGGTGAGACGAAGTGCCTGGCTGCGTTGATAAGTTTTGCCATGTAGGCCGATGTGGCGGCGATTGCCTTCAATTGTTTGGAAAGGGAAAGGGTGGCATCCAGGTAGAACCCTAGAGTTTTTACAGTGGAGGAGATGGCTATCTGTATTCCCAAGGCATACATTTGTTTTCCAAAATCAAATAGCGGAGTTTGCTAATTAAAATGTTCTTGATTAGCAAATTGATTAGCGATGTTGTTCTAATACTTTTAAAGCCACAAGAAGTTACTTGTACCATACAAATAAAACAGTGCAGCAGTTTTGTGTACCACTGAAGTACTTAGTGACATAATTTAGACCTTGCAAGTTCTTTAAAATTCCACTAGACCTGCAGGTCTAGTAAATTAGTTTACCCAGTCAACTGAAGAGAAATGCATTAAACCCATGCCAACAGATGACAACAAATTTAAATGTGCTTTCAGTTAAATGGTCCATGTCGCCACAATCCCACTTTAGTTTGGCACGCTGCTGCCACCCTAAAGCCACGACTATACAGTGAAACCTTTATTTGACATGTGCTGCAAACAAAGTTAAGTTTAAATAAAAGTTTCAAACATCCCCTTCAAATGGTACTGGCCCTTCTTAAAATCTATTTGACTATGTGAGTGGGTGAAAAATACTTTGCGAGCCCTGGACGAATGTCTGTAAAAGGTCAGCTGCATTAATTGTTACAATAGATATGATAGAAAGGCTCTGAAAACAGTTTGCTCATCTCTCTCTACTGCAGGTGCTAATATATACAGTAATCGTGATCCTAGCCCAAAGCAAGCTCTGGCGGCTAACGACTCCGATGGTAGTGCAGTAGATCTATAGATATTCAGACTGGATGGAACTATTGGTCACTGATATGTGTAAATCTAGTTACATGTGTTTATTTATTCAAGAGGAAAGAAAGTAAGAGACTGAGCAGAGTGGATGGTGTAGCAGGCAGAGAACTGGGCAAACTTGGTGGAATATTATAGTTGGAGGCAAATTCTCAAGGCTCTGTTATCTGCAACAAATCAATGCTTTTTGATACCTTTACATATATTGTCATGAATTTGTGTGTACCATTATGCTCGTTGAGTAGCAAAATGCATAACAAGAAATCAGACATACCTAGTGACTTAATTATCAAACTCTAACACTTAAGTTGATCCATTCCCCAACAATAGCTATGAGTGGTTTGATCCCGCTAACGATGCCGACGCGAGGGAAGATGCTTGAAGCTGCGCCAGGGATTATCCCGTGAACTAGATTTTCACATATCGAGAAATCTAAATGGATTGAATGCTTAAATTGAATAAGGATTTAAACTGCCCGGATATTTTTGTTTTGAAAAGGGCCCTTGAGAGGCCGAAACACGTGTTATCAATTAAAGAGCGTAGTGAACTAATTGCTGTTTTGCTGGAACTATTTTTTATAAAGGAAAAAGAAAAATCTTTTTACAACTAAACTGATCCTTTTGGGGCGCAGTCACTGTGTGGTTCATTCTTAAATTGTTTACACTAACCAAGGAGGTAGGGGCGTTGGTTCCTCCTAAAAGCACCACACTGACGCAACCTTTTCTCATTTGTGGTTGAACTTGGTCGCAATCAGAAGAAGTTGTACCTTGAACAAACCCCAAATTTAACTTTGATCCCACATACATCTCCTATTATGGTATAATTCAAGTAGTTAATTAACCAGCATGATAAATGCAAACTACAACATGCAAAACTACCATGAGTGGTATCCTAATCTGAGCATGGTTCATATCCTGTGCATTCCTTTATTATATTGTGTAAACATGCAGGTGCAGAAATATGGGGGCTCATTGGATGGCGCCTCTAAATTGCACGCAGAGGACTGCTTCCTTATGCCCCTAGAGGTAGGCGGTCCTCTATGCGATTTTTATTGATTTCACAAACGGGTGGACGTGGACGCAAAAATCAGATGGACCCAGGTTCCCATGCGTTCTTGCACCGATTTGTGAAACCAATTATTAATGGCACCTGCAATCAGGGTCAGAGTGGGGCATAAAATTGTCTCGGGCACCAATGAAAAAGTGGCTCACCGTTGCAAATGGCTACTCATTCCTTTTGTGACAGACTGTTTGAGTAGTACCCAAGGGGGAGGCTTTAGATCAAATGTGATTCAAATTGTGCATTTTATAGAATATTCATTCAAGAACACTGGTCAAAACTACTAGCCGCATAGTGAAGTATCTCATCAAACCCACATGGATCAAAAAAGTGGCCCACTTTCACCAAAAAAACGGTCCCACAATAGCAGTTTCTGTTTTTTGTTCTGGCATTACCCTATTGCCCTCTAGGCCAGTCCGAGTCTGCCTGCGATATCTGTGAATCGCAGGCAGGAATTTACAGGATTCCCTATAGAATGACAGGCACATTTCCCTACTCGAACCAACCTCTCTGCCCGCATGAAAATTCAATTCAGTGGAGAAGTGTGTTGTCCTGTCTCATCTTTACCCTCCGCTCTCCCGGTCTGTGTGACACAACCACAAGCATCACCAAGATCGTAGCTTACTGGCGGAGACAATGGGCCCGATTCACAAAACGTTTTTCAATGGGGTGGCGCCATTGTAAAATATTTTAGTAAATCATATCAAAATGTGCCTGAAAACTTTTTTTTTTTTCATAAACGCTGTGCTGAGAGTTGTGGCTAGCCACAGAACTGATGCAGTGGTGAACTGGGAACCAAAAGAGGCACTGGAAATAATGTTCAAAGTGTCCCCATATTACACATGTTCAGCAAGCCCAATGTTTTTCCTATGAGAACATGTGGAAATACCACACAAAAGAGGCCCAGGGTGCAATGGCCTACCAGGAAATCTCCAGCGTTCCATATAGGCCATTCGGCCCCTGAGCTGATGCCCGGATAGGCTACGCATTTACTTGAAGTCGGTCTCCTCACGTTTTCCCATCTCCAGGTTTCGCGCGCACGCGCGCGTGTGTGTGTGTGCGTGCGTGCGTGTGTGTGTTTTTTCTCTTTCCCACACTGTCCGCGTCTCCCCTGTTATTAGGCAATGATAACCAGGTGACGAGTTGCGAATGCGGTGCCAGGTCGGAGGCCTAGAGAATGTAGGGCCTGGGCGGGCCAGGCCTTGCCAGCCTCTCTCTCACCTGGTTACTACGTGGGCAGCTGGGCTACGCACTCAGGCGCCGTACAAAAGGCATTGTTCGCCTCAATAGTCTTTTTGAATCCGAGAAATTCTTCATCTGAAGCCCGGAGCTGAAGTGCTGCATTGTGTGCTTTTGTTTGCGTGAGTTACGGGGACACAGAGCGATGGTCTGATTGGACAATGCACAGACGGTTTCACTAAATTGTTATTCACACATTCCACTCTTTCCCACGGAGGAAGTGGAATGCTTTCCTCGGCCTACAGGTGAGCATGCGCAAATGCGCGCTCTAATGCTCAGGTCATGGGGATAGCACGCATGAGAAGTGACTATCACTCCTATAGGCTCGGGCGCCTTATAAACAGCATCGCCTGCTATTATTGTCCCATTAGTTCTTCCTTCATTGGGTCCCGCGCACTTTCGTTTTTCAATGTAAAAGTTGTTGTTTTTTTTAAAACATGACAGTTTTGTATTCCACACAACATTTATGGGGACATCGTGGGGAAGTGCAGAAAGCTTAATGCTGTGTGTATACTTGAATTCCCTACATGCAAAACGATGTGTGCCAAAGGATACACTGCCCTTCTCCTTTCCCAAAGTCCTACACCTGAAGGCTTGAGGCAGAATGCTACTTAAAAGGAGCGCGAGCCTGCACTCTCTGAAGTAGACTATCTCTACGGATGACCGCGTACGTCTCTCAGGCCACGCCCCCATACGCATTCTCCCAAGACTTCTACCTCTAGCTTTCTCTCTCCCACTCCGAGGAGTGTTCTGGCTCCCAGCCGTTCTCTCGCATTCCCTATCAGCACGGCTAGCTTTCCCTCCCCTTTCTGTGCCAGCTACAGTATTCTCCCTCTCAGCCATTCCCACTTCCCCAGCCATTCTCTCTCCCTGCCTTTAAGGATGCCAGCGAGGACCCATTCGGACCCTCCCACCCCCGCCTATCTCCTGAAGACTTCTACCTCTAGCTTTCTCTCACTTACAGCCATTCCCTCTCCCTGCCTATAAGGATGCCACCCCAGAGCCACTCTTTTCTTCCCCCACGCATATCCCCTGAAGACTTCTATCTCTAGCTTTCTCCCACTCACTCTCAGCCATTCTCTCTCCCTGCCTATAAGGATGCCTCTCTGTTCTTCCCCATGCATATTCTCTACACACTTCTTTTCTTGCTTTCTCTGCCAGCTACCGCATTTTGACTCTCAGCCATTCTCTCTCCCTCCCTATAACGATGCCACCATGTGGTAACCCTGCTCTTCCCCGCTACATTTTCTCTCTCTCTCTCTCTCTCTCTCTCGCTCTCTCTCGCTCTCTCTCGCTCTCTCTCTGTAAAAAAAATATATAAATACATATAACGGGCCATTTATTCAGTGCAAGGGGAGCAGAGCTTTCTGAAATGGCGGACGAGAGTCCTACCTCTGCTGCACTGCTTCAGGAAGCAGCCTGCATTAGTTTGCAGAGTTTGCAGGGCTGTGAGAGCGTGTTCAGTGACCACAGTGTACTGTCATATTTCTCTGAAGACAGAACTAACAAAAGCAATTTGTTCTGCCTTGCTGCTGTACAAAAGTCACTTCGCACACATATTTCTGAGGCCTCTTATAACGAGGAGTTTGTCCATGCTCATCGCTTGGCAAGTGGAAAACCTCTCTGCCATAAAAGACAAATAGGATTCTCAGAATGAGTTGTCGATTGCCATCATATTATAGGTAAACATGTTTATTATTGATATAAAAGTGGCTTGGTAAAGAGACCGGGAAGCCAAGATTCTCAGAGTTTCCAAAAGTGCACAAAGCGAGATGCACGTGTATCTCGCGTTGTGCGTGCTGTGATTAAGGTAAAACAGAACATCCAATGCAAAGTAAAGTTCATCACTTTTTTTACATAACAGGTTTTTTTGAGAGCATGAATTTAGGGTTTCGACTAAAACTCAGAAAGGCACCTTTTCTAAAGTGTTTGGATAGGCTTACTCAAAAGGATGCAGGGGTCTACCTGGAGGAAAGCAGTGGTGTAACACAAAATGAGGGGGTCCCGCTGTGAGCTCTGACGAGTAACCCCCATGCCCCCACCAAGGAACACAAAGAAGCACATTCCTCACGCATACTACCTGGTTTGTCTGTGCGACCACGCATGTGCAGTGCGTCTGATGATCATGTTGTCTCAGGGACGCACAACGAGCTGCAATAGGTGAAACGTGCAAGTGTGCTTTTGTATCAAAAGTACACCTTTCACCTATCATAGCAACAAGGAGTTCAGAGCGTGGCCCTCAATGCCAACATGTACCAGCCACCACTGTGTGCACCCAATAACATTATTATGGACATGCCAGTTGCAGAGGCAGCTTATCGTGCTGGGCGGCAGCTTGAGGAGGAATTGGCATATTGGCATGGTAAACGAATCAAGACCAGTGGCAGCAGGTGAATTATTTTAGTTTGGGGACATTAGAAGTGCCTCCAAATTAGCACAAGGGACCAACTTTCTCTTACTAAATACTCTCCCTCTAGACCTGTACGGTCCTCTGTGTGTAAAGCGTTTTGCTAAATAGAGGGCCGTAGGCCGATCACTTTATTCCGCTGGCTCCCTCTTATGGGACAGCCTCCCCCTTCCTCTTCGTCTTGAGCAGCACTTCCTCAAATTCTGGAAGCTCCTCAAAACTTTTCTTTTCACTTCATGCTTCCCTTCTCTGCTAATCTGACAGTCACTGTGATTGGTGAACAGGGCCCTTATGTGTATCCTTTGAGGTCCTGGCCTCCCACACCCAATCGCCCCAGCCTCTGTCTACCTCTCAGCACTTGCCTCAGCACCCACGGCCTTCGTCCTGTAGGCTTGCACTATCCACCCAGCAGCATAGCACTTACCATACTATGCACTTCATCTGCTGCTCACCCACGAGCATGGACATTCCAAAACATACCCCACTCCCACTTCCTCTCATCTTGCTGCACTTGCACGTTCTGAATAATCACAAGTCATAGCAGGTTTGTCTTTATCTTCTACTGTATTTATTGTTTTTTTCAATCCAATGTTCCCTCTGTTGCCCTGTGGGTGTTTTGAAACAGAATTGACCTACTGTATTAGCTGCTAACAAATGCACAATGAATAAATAAATAGCAAGGGTTTCCTCTGGAATGATGAAACAGGGAGGGAATGTAATCTTTTCCTGCAAATATTTTTTTAAAAAATATTCTGTTGAAATGGTGCATTATATAGCAGAATTTCCAGATACGGTGTGGGGGTAAAATGCCATACAATTTACATTTGGTTATCTAGGTTAACACATACACAACATCTGTAGATGCCATGTCGCAAACAGTACACGGGGCATTTGACATCCTATTCATGATGCCTGTGTTTTTACTGCTTCTGTATATTACTTCATGTGCCTTTATGTTTGGGTATTCATTAGGTGTGAAACGTGTTTTGGGAAGCAACAGAGTGCTTTACAGATTAATAGGTAAAACTACATAAAGGGGGAGTGGTAACAAAGGGTGGGGGACTTGGTAACAAGGGATGTAGCATAGGATCAGGGGCCAAGCGATGAAGTCAGAATGCTCGCTCCACATCTATTCAATAACCATCAATTACCTAGTAGATTACCTGATAAACATATTTTTGCAAAGTGAATGTAAACAATTCAATCTAATGACCTTTATCATTAGCTTAAGAGGTCAGCTCACTACATAAACACTAATCGAGATAGGGTTATCATAATTTATCGCATTAAACATCTAATTGCTTTCTGGGTGTTTCAAAGATGCTAACCTTTTGATAGGAATAACCCTTGTGAGAGATCCGGGGATAATAATCAATTGGTCAGCTGGTATTTATAGGGTCTTCTACTTGAAGAGTAAACTGGATAAGCATGAGAGGGTGATTCGAATGCACCTAGTGTGATCTTAAAAGAAAAAAAGGGGTTTAGCGTCTTACCAATTCAATTTTTTCTAAAAACGACTTAAAATAAGTCAGAGACCAGTGTGTGAGACTTGTTGGTAAAAAAAAACGCTTCCTGTTCGGGTTCGGCAAAGAAAATTCATTCAATTGGTCCCAACAGTCTAAATAGAAAGGAGAATAGTAGGCATCAGAGGCGTTCTACATGAATATTCATACTAAGTTAAGTGTGGAACCATAAGGATGTTAGTTTGACACTTAACTTGTCTTCTTGCAATAACTTGATAAGTTTTGCAATGCCCGTGTGTGGTGTCTCTATGGCGCTTTATAGACTGGAGATGTGCACAATCTTCAATAGTGAATCTGGTGCGGAAAAGGAAAGTATCAAAATGACACGTTACAAGTTATTTAAAGGGAGGAAGAAAAGTCGGGTAGAAAAACAAGCCCTAGTTAAACTTACTTGTGGATAACGATAACATCTTCAATTTGTCAGGGAGTCCAGATGAAAGGGCGACGGCCAGGAGATTCTGGTGCCGTCTGAGTTAAGTGATATTGTTTTTATATCTTTAGTGGCCATGACGTCACTCCACGCACGTGCGAGTTACGTCATCCACTAAATGCAGTCAAAAAGGTTGTATAGTTTATAATAGGGTGAAAACTGGATTCCTTACTGATGATAACTTAAAGCTCACATGCGGAAATCCGGAATTCCAGAGTCATTGTAAAAAACACACAAGCTCCCGAGATCTCTTATGTGTCATAATTTTGTGATATCACGCCGCGCATGCGTGATTCACAATGCTATAGACAATCTTCATTAGACGAAAAAATTAAGGACCCACTATTATAGTTATGTCACAATACCAGAATAAAGGGAGTCTAGGTTTGACTTATCATCTATGCTGAAAGAAATTATCAAATACTCTCAAAGATTTGCATGACGACTGAATACGCAAGTGTTATTTTTAGCTATTTTCTGTCCGAAATTATTCTGAAAATAAGCCTAAGCATTTGGGTAGTTAGATACATAATTGAGCCATATGGTGCTTGATGGTGTCTAAAAGACTCAGTATGAACCTAGGTATGTCTACTACGAAATGTAGCAAAAGCGTGGTATGTAATAAAGCATTCCTATGCTTACATGATCAGAGGAGCTGTGGATGTAACGCATTGAGGCACCTGCGTGAGATGATGAAAGGGACCTCGAATATATATGACTAGGAGATGTTACCGAAGATAATTATGGTATTAAAGCCTATATTGGCAGTCTAATATTGATGCTCACAAAGATGAACCCAGATAGTTAGTATTAGTATCTGTCAAAAAAGAGGAGGAAATGATAACTCGACCTATCCATAAAACATTATGGGACCCATATAACTAGTCACAACTGTGATGGTATTTGTAAGACAAAAGGGGCTGTGCCTGCTCGGGATCACAATCTTATGGAGCAAGTAAGACTGGTTATTTACTGGCTGATCATACAATTCACTGTCCCAGAACGGGCTCACAGTCAAGCTGATTTTTCTGAAAAATGCCTCTATGAAATACATATCAGTCATTGTTATTAATATGCAGATATAATAACGTGTTATCGGAACATAACCTCATTTGTTCATCATTTTCCTATGTATATACTGAAAGTGTGAGTCTTTCAATGGAAGGCCGATTTTTGGAGAAAGTAAGCCTGGTTATTTAGTGGCTGATCCTCAAATTTACTGTCCCAGAACGGACTCACAGTCAGACCGATTTTTCGGAAAAAAGATAACTTTATGAAATATGTATCAGTCATTGTTTTTAATATACAGATCTAATAACCTGTTTTCGAAATTTAACCTCATAACCTCATAATTTTACTATGTCCATATCGAAAATGTGAGTTTTTCAAGGGAAGATAGACTTTTGATGTAACTCAGGCTGTTAGACAATTACAATTACGTTAAATTCAACAAGACTTGGCTATTGGCATTTAAACTATAGGAAAGGACCTAAGTAGTAGTCTTCGTTCATGCTAAGGGTGTCATACAATCCAATCTCTGGATCCAGAACAACTCACGTTGTGACAGTATTTTGGGTAAATTCCCTCCTTTGGGGAGTGGGGAGTGGGTGTACAACCTCAAGAATGGCTACTCTCATTTGTGAAATGTTGTGGTGATTATCCCGGAAGTGTCTAAACACAGGTGATTTGATATTGCTGGTCCTAATATGGGACTTATGTTCCGTCCACCGATCCTTCGCTCTTCTTGCTGTTTTGCCCACATTTCCCACATGGGCAGCATATTGTGTATATCACATTCTTGTTATCACAGGTGGGATAGTTTCTTAGAGATATGCAAGGCTGACATGGCTAGTTTGTTTTCTGGTATTTCCGGAGAGCATCTGCATGATTGGACGAGGGACATGGTGAGTGTTTCAGAGACAATCAGGCGGAGGAGGCCAGTGGGCAGCTGTCGATTTATCCCATTGTGGGTGCATGAAATTGGCAGTGGTGTGTGGAGGTGAGCAGGCCCAGCAACACTGGCTTTGGAGGGAGGCATCATGAAGATGGCAGTCAGGTGAATCCTTTCTTGCACTTGGTGCATGTCACTCGGGTAGCGTATTGTATGGTGATATTGTGCCTGGAGATGTCTTCACTGTGCATAGGATTATGTGCCTGTCACAAAGATGCTGTTATTTCCCCTTGTTATGTATGTGTTGGTGGTTTGTGATGTGATGGATGTCGTTGGGGTGACATTGTAGTTTTCGTGTTATGGGGCACACATATGTTTGCCTCTCACAGACGCACATTCCTAGGGTGTTATATGCAGGCTGGATTGGCTTGATTGCATAATTGAAGGGCATCAGGCATGTGGCTTCACTCTGTGTGCTCCATAGGGGTTGCAGTTCAGGTGAAGTATATTTGGACACCCTGATTGCATATGTCTTGTGCCTGTGCCCTTTGGCCTACTAAAGGGATGGGCGGTGCCCATGGAGGAGGGTGGTGGCCTCCTGCAGCTCCATTGCTATGCCACGACTTGTGGTAATGTTGTGCAGGACAAGTGCATCTATTTGAAAATAACAGACGAATGGATTCATTCTTAATTCATGGGGATTTGGTCTTGTTAGTGTTAGACTTGGAAACAAAATGAACTGTTTAGAAAGCACCGAAGACATAATTATTGTAAAAAGAAAAAAATTGCAAATGTTCAGCTTCATCACACGCTTGCACCACGTCACCTATGAAAAGAGAAGGCTAAATGTTAGGGCATGCCCCTGGAGAGCCACCTCGCACTGACTGCCGGCAACCCTTGGCTCTCCAGATGTTTTGGACCACTACTCCCATTTGCCTTGGACAGCCTAGTCAATGGTGAGGGATGATGGGAGCCCAAAACATCTGAAGGGGAGCAGGTGGTAGACCACTGGCATAGCAGATTGCTTAATCGAATGTATGTGCCTCATCAGAGCTATTTGCAGCAGTATGGTGCACCTTTTTGGAATGTAGCTGCTTCAACTGGGTTTCTGGGATTGCAGCTGCAAGCAAGAATGCACCAAAAAGTGGACCTGGAGAGCCTTCTGCAGGATTGTTAATGTACATGCACCTATTGAAGCAGAAAGAAAACAGGGAAGGTGGAAGCTGTCCTGCAATTTCTTTTCAAAAAGGTTTTAAACTAGTACAACAAATATTCATAACTCACAGATAATCTATTTTAACAATGTAGGTGCAATTTTGGCTATGAGGTGATTGTATGTTCAATTCTTTAATGTATACAATGAAGGTGACATCGATGTTATGAATCTGGGCCATGAGTTGTTGTTCTGTTTAACACTATAATGTATATCAACAATGTACGTGTCATTGATGTTGGGAATTGTGGCCATGATGTGATGGTCTGTTCAATGTACGTGTCATTGATGTTGGGAATTGTGGCCATGATGTGATGGTCTGTTCAATGTGCGTGTCATTGATGTTGGGAATTGTGGCCATGATGTGATGGTCTGTTCAATGTATGTGTCATTGATGTTGGGAATTGTGGCCATCTGTTTAACGCTATAATGTATATCAAAAATGTGCTTGTCATTGATGTTGGGAATTGTGGCCATCTGTTTAACGCTATAATGTATATCAAAAATGTGCTTGTCATTGATGTTGGGAATTGTGACCATGATTTGTTTAGAAAAATTAATGGTAACAGTCAAATTATTAACAAACATGAAAATGGAAAAAACTCAGTTCAAAAACAACAAAAAAAGAGAGACAATGAAACACACACACTAACATCCAACCAACGTTTTTTCCAGTTTCATGTTTGTTAATAATTTGACTGTTAGCATTACATTTTCTTTCTTATTTTACATGGTCTAGTCTGTTTTATTGGCATGTATGTTTGCTAGATTCGAGATATAGAGTGATTGGAGGTTCCCCATTCGAGTGATTCCCTTCACTCGTCTGAGGTACCCTACTCAGGACGCTCAAATTAATATTCAGGTCTAGTGTGATTCATTCCTTTGTAAACTGTTGTAGCAGTCAACACTTAAAACTAGCACTTTATCACTTGATCACTGTATGCACTTTATTATATAGTTGTATGTCTAAAACATTGTTCAAAAGTTTTAGATGATTCAATACTCTTTTTAAAAGATATAAAATTGAAATAAATAAATATCGTTTTTTATATTATCTCTTGTATTATGTGTGGCGCCCTTTTTTGTGCACAAGGGTACTTTCCCTCCTCTATTCGGTGGAACAAGGTTTTTTGAGTGAACACATTTCCTTTCCATTGGCTTGACTTCTGCATATTATTGTTTGTTGCTTCCCTTCAGCCAGCGAAGTAGGGGAAACCCATCCACTGTTTTGCTTTATCAACAATGTACTTGTCATTGATATTGGGAATTGTGGCCATGATGTGATGCTGTGTTTAGCGTTCTGATCTATATTAGCAATGTAGTTGCCTGACGTTGGGAATTTCAGCCATGATGTGATGGTCTGTTTAGCACTCTGATTGGGAATTTTGGACATGACATGATGTGATGTTCTGTTTAACACTATAATATATGTCAGCAATGTACTTGTCATTGATGTTGGGAATTTTGGACATGGTGTGATGTTCTGTTTAACACTGTAATGTATAGCAAGAATGTACGTGTCATTGATTGTGGGAATTTCGTCCATGATGTGATGGTCTATTTAGCAAAAAAAGGATCGTCTATAACATGGGCAGCCCTTCCTACCACCTCTCAGAGTTTCACAAATGTCAGTGAAAAGGGGCTTGCTGCAAGTTCCCTTTTTTAAATATGATTTTGAATATTACATTTATTTTTAATGTCATGTTTAACAATGATCAGATGCCCCAAAGTGACAGCTGGGCAAGACTCTCTTTGTGCCTAGAGACCCTACAAGATTGGATGAGGCGCCATCTCTCAACATAAACCTGTAAAAGACCCTCCTCTCAGTCCCATTCAGAGTTGCCTTTCACCCCTTCTATCAGAGTGGATTTCGAAAGTGCTTGTTTTTTAAATAAATGTTCATAATACCTGCCCTTTGTGCCTGGCAGTATACTTCCCCTTTTAAAAAAAAATATTGTATTAGGTTCTTCAACAGCAAACACAGAAAATAGCGTGTCGAAAGACCCGTCTACAGTTTAACAAATGTTCCAGTTGACTAAACAAGCTATGATAGGGGCAGCAAAGTTCATCTTGACGACCACATCAAAATAGGCTGACAGAAACTTAAGAATAGCTTTGCTTGCAGCAAAAGGTCCAAAATGAATTGCAGGCCTACGAGCACAGTAACTAGTTGTATCCTAGCTTGACTCGCCTACCGCAGGAAAAGTGTATAATAACCCATAGAGGCCCGGCACCGCCCCCGTGACGACTGAGGAGGCATAAAGATAACTGAAGAGGCCGAGACTGACTGATGCATGAGTTGTAAAGAGGAGCATTAAGGTAGGATGTGTGAGGGCTATAACTGATGACTGAACACGGGCTACGTATAATCCAGGATGATGTGTGAGGAGGACAAACTATAATGTTGCTAAAATATACAGTATGTGCTGAGCGAGGATGAGAGCTGGAGAGGAAGAATGGGGTGTGGAAAGGAGGAGTGAAGACTGAGGCCCGATGAGTGAGGGTGACTTAGGACACTTAAGGTATAGGAGTGAGGGGGAGAAGTGAGGAGTAGGAGTGAGGGGGAGAGGTAAGGAGTAGGTGTGAGGGGGAGAAGTGAGGAGTAGGAGTGAGGGGGAGAGGTGAGGAGTAGGAGTGAGGGGGAGAGGTGAGGAGTAGGTGTGAGGGGGAGAAGTGAGGAGTAGGAGTGAGGGGGAGAGGTGAGGACCTTCTCAAATAGATACAATGGTGGAAATGCCTTGGCATCGGTCTCGGAGCTTGGGCAGCAGGTGTGCCAGGCCGCAGTTTTATTCCAAGCTTAAGAGGTTTCCCAGAGCTGCCCAGGGGTGCAGGGCTGGTATGGCACACTAGTCAGCGTATCCCAATGTCTGAAGTTAAGGGGGGCATTGCTCAAGGCTAGAGGGCTAGCACACGCCTTGACCTTAGTGTCCACGCTGAGATAGGAGCCTCCTTGCAGCTTGGTGTTGGGGTTGCCCTCGGTGTTGTGCAGAAACTAGGCTCTGGGAGTCACTACCTCTGTGCAGCCGTGGGGCCATGCCGGAGGATAGTCATGGCGCAGGATGGTTTCAGAGATAAATACTCGTAACTGTGTCACATCTTTCTAGGGCGCTTCCTGATGTAATGGTAGCAAAGTCACCGAAGGGCTGCCAGGATCTGAACCTGTGTCCTACAGGTTACACACTCATGCCTGGGATGAACACCCAGCTCACTGAATCATTAGGCTTCGTTGGTAGTACTCTATAGTCATGCAAATCCCCGTCCTTTGGTCGGAACGCTTGATGGAGGCTCCACACCAATGTGTATACTCAGTGTAATTCACTGTGCTTTCCTGGCCAGAGGAGTACTCCTGCTATCCGTAGTGTGCCCACATCCACTTCTTACCAGCATTCATTAAATAGACTATGCTTTCCTTTCTTGCCATTTGTTACACAGATAGCACATGCTTGACAAACCTGAGTCTTCTATGTGCTATGGTTACAGAATAAGGAGGCATTCACTTAAAATCAAAATATGCAAATCATTACAATCTACACACAGAGTTGTTACATTAGCAGCACTGGCATGGCCTCTTGTCTTCCCTGGCTCCAGTCATGACTCCTTTAGAATGCGTTATAGATAATGCTGAGCTCTGTGAACTGCATTGCCAAGGGCCCGTAGAAAGCCCCTCGGGCATCTCGGCACCTTTGCTGCTGTGGCACACCAATGATGAGTCTTAAAACGAAAGTATTAAAACTCATCACGTTGGTTATATGACATCTGTATAGCGCATGGCCTTATGCCGCTTTTGGTTTTCTGGTAGTTCGGCAGACACGTGTTTCCTTGAGGAATGTGAGGAAAGTAGCGTGAGTTTCCCTTACGCACTCCATTATTCAGTGGAACATATCCCTTGCTACAATGGATGGGAACTCTAAATTCAAGTAATAACACGTAGATGACTATTATGCAAGAGATCTCACGAACTTCATCCCACCTACAAGGAAACGATCAAGTATTGGAATGCACATTTAGCAGCATTGACTCAGGTGCCCGGAGTAAGGACCGCCTCCTACTATTCCTGCTGCCCAGTCTGGGGCAGCTGCAAGCTAGCGGATAGGCATTGAATCCCACAAGAAGAGTGAGAGAGCCTCCCCTCTAATCTTGCACTCTCTTGACAAAAGCCCACCAAACTTTGCAAAAACATTTATATCTAAATCTAAAATCTTTTTGGAAACATGTGTGCAGATTGGTCAAATCGCACCATATGTAGAAGCCTTTACAATTTTTTGGAACCCCCTCCCTCTAATTTTGTTCTCTCTTCACAAACAACACAACACTTTTCAAAACCATTCAGAATCATGTCTAGAATGGAATTCCGTAATTTCATGCAGTTTCATTGAGTGGCGCCAAAGTTATAAGACATCCAGTAACCGCTTTTCACCAACCATGTAATGCACACATAAACATAGATGCCCCCAAACATCTAATATGATAGCGGACTTCACAGGACGGCCCCGGGCTGTTCGCGGACATCGGAGAAGAAAAACACCTGTTTTTTTGGCTTTTTAAGGCGATATCCCATCCCATCCTCATCACCCCTCACCTTCCAATCGATTTTTTAATTAGTTTAACAGGAGCAATGTTGTGTTTTTTAATATGTTTTTACCGCAGTGTTCGCGGACAACGGCAGCAGTCCTCAAATCCAATATGGCGGGCATTTTCAAAAATCTGACGCACCTCATGTTTTGTGTTGATGAATCAGCGGGCGCATCCGATGTCCGCGACCTCACGTCGGCCTCTAGACCAATCGGGTGCTGGTCCGCGGACGGAACGGGCGAGTATGTCCGCGGAACGAACCCAGATATCACTAATTTTTTTAACCTATTTTTTGGTCGTTTTAAAAAAAACCTCTGGATGTATTTACCCCAAATTTACAAAAGCATGCTTTCAGGACCAAAACCGCATCTCCTGCCACAAATTTGGTGAAAATCCATCCAGCGGTTTGGGCTGTAGACGTGAGCAATTTTTTTTTCCATTGCGTCCATGGGAAAAACCACACATTTTGGGACCCTCCCTATAACTCCCCCTCCCCCTTCATGAAACCTCACCAAACTTTGCAGGATCAATCTGACAGGGTCATATACTTATGTTTTGCAAACTTGTGCCAGGATTCGTTCACGGGGGTGAAGTTATAAACCGCCCAAAAAGTGTTCTTCATATGGGTTGAGCAACTTGACCATAACTACAGGGCCTCTACCTCAGGCCCTGTAATATGGGATAAATATTTGAAACAGTATTTGCTTCCTCCTAACAAGTTTCGAGACAAGTCCAATCTATGAAAGTCTCGTCAAAACAGGTCCACCCCTGTTCCTCCAAAACTATCAAGGACCACATCGACTCCCTGGCGCCTGCCCTGGCTGACTTCTGCAATCACTCCTTCGCCTCTGGAGTCTTCCCATCCCCCCTCAAGCACTCCCTTGTGCACCCCCTTCTTAAGAAACCCTCTTCCGACCCCTCCTGCCCAGCTAACTATCGCCCAATCTCTATCATTCCCTTCCTGGGCAAGCTCCTGGAGAAACTGGCCATCTCCCAGCTTAATCTCCATGCTGAATCTGTTGGTAGTCTTCGTGACCATCAGTCTGGCTTCAGAGCTGCCAGAAGCACGGAAACTGCTCTCCTGAACATCCGTGAGGACCTGCTCTCAAACCTTGACTCTAACACCCCTTGTGTTCTCATTTTGCTCGACCACTCTTCTGCCTTTGACACTGTCAACCACACCATCCTGCTCAACCGTCTCCGTGATAACCTGGGTATCACTGGTCAGGCTCTGGCGTGGCTGACCTCCTTCCTCTCCAATCGACCCTCCCAGGTCCAACTGGATTCCTTCCTCTCTGACATCTTTTTCTCTACCTGTGGTGTCCCCCAGGGATCTAACCTCTCCCCCTGGCTGTTCAACCACTACCTGGCACTTCTTGCTCACCGCATCGCCGCTCTCTGTCCCAACTTTCAGTGCTACACGGATGATACCCAGCTCATTTTCAGGCTACCCTCGGCCTCCTCTTCCCATTCCCTCATCTCCGACTGTCTTTCTGCTATCCAGGAATGGTGTGCCGCCAACAACCTCTGCCTTAATGCCAGTAAGACTGAGATTCTACTTATCGGCGCGCCCACTCCCTCCTTCCCTGCAGCTCTCTGGCCGGCCTCCCTTGGCCCTCTTCCTGTGCCTACCTGCAAGGCAAAAAACCTTGGGGTCATCTTCGGCTCCACACTCTCTTTCTCTCCACACATATCTGACGTCTCTAAGAAGTCACACTGCCAGCTGCACCTCCTCAGAGGGATCCTTCCTTTCCTCTCCTTACCCCAGAAGCTCACTGTCTCCAGAGCCCTGGTTCTCTCGAAGCTGGACTACTGTAACAGCCTCTATCTAAATCTTCCTGCCTCTACTTTCTGTCCTTTGCAACTCATCCAGAACAGGACTGCTAGACTTGTCCTTGGCCTCAAGCTCAGGGACCGTATCTCTCCAGGACTGAAATCTCTACACTGGCTCCCAGTGGCTGCGAGGATTAAGTTCAAAACCCTCTGTATTGTCCACAAGGCCTTCTGGGGCCTTGGGCCAAAATACCTTCAACTCTCTCTTCCTAAATATCTTCCTTCTCGAGCTCTTCGCTCATCCACCTCCAACTACCTCAGGGTCAGCCGCTTCTCCAAGCAACGAGCTGGGGGTAGATCTCTCTCCGCAGCAGGGGCCTCCCTCTGGAACAGCCTTCCTGCCTCCCTGAAAGTTAAGGAGAACCATCTCCGGTTCCGGAAGCACCTCACAACCTTCCTCTTTGCCTCTGCTTTCTCTCCCTCTCTCCCCTGCTAAAACCACTGAACCTGCACCGAATCTGCTACTGGACCACTCACCGATCTCGGTCTTGGTCCTTGGCCCAGCCACTCTTCCCTTGCACTGCCTACCTGCACCACGGGACTGTCTCTGTATCCCACAGCCCCTTCTCCCGGCACTTACCTTGCACTTGCCACCAGCTGGCCCTATTATTTATCTTGTATTCTACTAACCTTTACTGCACTTTCCTTGCACTTGCCACCAGCTGGCCCTATTATTTATCTAGTATTCTACTAACCATGTACAGCACTTTCCCCCTCTCCCCTTCCCCCTGCACTTTCCCAGTCCCCTCTACCCTTGCACTTGCGCGTTCTGAATGACACCTGGCCTAGTAGGATCGTTGTCTGTCTCTCCGTGTTCCCCCCCGCCTCGTCGCGCCTTGAAACACTTGTGTATAGGCGTGTTACAAATGCCATATCATATCATATCAAGTGAACAATAAATTATGTACACACACTCGCTCACTCCCTCTTTCTCTGCTGCCTTCATCCCTCTGTCTCCTATATCTTTTTGTGCCTCTCACTCTCTCCCCACCTCTCTCCTTTTCTTGTCTCCTCTCTCCTCTTCCTCCACTCTCCTCGAAATCAAGTTAATTACGAGGGCTTCAATAATACACAACCGCGCACTGGTGATGGAGGGGGGTAATTGCAGGTTATCCGGTCGGTCAGAGCTTAACAGGCTCTAGCGTGTTTCCTGACCCCCTGACAATTGTAATCCATTGCATGGATCAGCCGCTTTGTTTCCCTCGTGTTTCCACTAATTGCCGCTATACGTTGCTGTTGCCAGCCTGTCCGATTCCTCGCTCTATACGGGCAGCCAGCATGCTCGCTCTGAAATGCTTTAGGCGGCTAACATTGTAAAATGGCCGGCACTGAACTAAAGGCCAGGCCTGTGCGCCGGTGGACGTTGAGCCATGCCGCAGACGTGCTGGGAAGTGAGCCTGAGAGCGAGGGGAGCAAAATGTCGCTCACTAGTGATTGACGTTGTAAATGAACCACAGTCAAAACGAGAACGCCGCAGTGGCGGGTCCCAGACCACGCACGTTTAACATGGGAAGAAAAAAAAAGGTCCATTAAATTCGCTACATGGAAATTGCAGCCACTGGCGCGGGCTGTTCTACAGCGGCCTGCTCATTGCTCGAGGTGTTATTGCCTTGGCAGGAGTTGTGGCCTTTCTGCAGTCGTTAAAAGATAATCGGTGGTCTCAGGGGTAAACGGGTCTCATACTGAAAAACATCGACACATACTGGGACTTTACACGTGTATCTAATTCATGGCGGTATTTGAGCATCTGCCGTCCCGTCTTGCCATTCGTGGACGGAAAGCGCTGCAATTAGTTTTGTATCTGCAATCTAACCTGTTAATGGCATGCATTATGAGAGGGGGGATGTGTTAATAACTAAAGTGGGGGAGGTGGCGGAGTAATTACCAGTTGGAGCGCAGAATCTAAATGTTTATTAGATTAAAGGGCTTGGGGTCTGTGGAGTCGTAGCCTCTCTCCTCCCCAAGGCATAAGGGGCGCGTTCAGCCATTGTAACAGAAACGACAATCTTAGTGCTGACAGCCCACACTTGCGCCTTACTGCCACACAATTCCTCCCTGCAGCCTGGCCACTACCCTCCCCACCAGTGCCCGCACCTCCACCCGGGCTTTCCATGCCTCTCACATCCCCACAAAAAAGAAAAGCCGGGACCAGTTGATAAGGCGGAGAAGTTTAATTTGCCACAGCAAGCTAAACTCAGCCAGGAGCCATCTTACAGGTGTTCCGTTTCTCCACCAGCGCCTCAGGATTCTAGACTGGGCGTGGTTTGCTTATTCCCCATCCCCCGGCTGGATGGAAGAATCTGGACGGGCCAATCCATTTCCTGCCTAAACCGCGCCCCCTCCCATGGGCATTTATTTTATATTTGTATTTTCATAATTTCCCCTTCCTCTTAATCATTTTGTTGATTTCCCCTTTATTCTAGCCATTCTATCAGAAATCCTGACACCCCCTAGCAATTTCCCTGTGCATTCCCCTGCTTACTAGCTCCCTTCCCCTTTGCCCCCTTTTCTTCAGTACCCCCTCTCTCCTAGGTTTGGCAAGCATCGTTGACTATTGCTTCACCCCCTTGTTTCGACTATGAGTGGGTGAGGGGGGATAGCTCAGGGGCAACGCGTTTGTGTTGGTAGCGAGACAAGGCAGCGCAACATAGGTTCGAATGCTGATCCCGCGCTTAGAAACCAATCTCTGATATTAAGTGCGTTATAAAATAATAATTATAATGAATTAATAATGATTCCTGTCATGTCTTGTACTTCAGATACCCTCCCACCTTTCTTTAGCTCCTTTGTCAGTGACTTGTTCTTGTAGTATTTCCTATACATGCGCCTTCTTTCCCCCAATACATGCTTGTGCTTGTACCTGTAGCATAAGTGACATCATCTTACTCTTTCCCCCCTCCCACGATGTTGGAGTTGGAAGCACTTCATAACCCTCCCCTTTATTCTGGGTACCCCAGGAGTCTTGTACCCTCGGGTGCCGGACTTCTAAGCTGTTGGCTGCACAATACCCTTGTTGTTCCCACCAGTGCTTTCCGGATACACCATGTAACATCCACTGGGCAAAAATCTGAAATAAATAAAACAGACACATGACAAATCCTTGGGTGGGCGGGAGTCTTGAAGAGAATGGAGCAAGTCCAAAAGAGGGCACCCCCATTGCCTGTGAGGCTTTAAATATGACTCCTCTGTCCCAGCTCCATTCTTCCGGCACTTTGCCGTGAGTCACTTCCTCTCAGTCCCTATTGATCACAGGATGAAAAGAATCCACCCCTTCCATTCCCCCAACAAAGTCCTGGCAGTGGTGGGCCTCACCGCTAATGGTGGTACCCGCTGACTGCCATCCTCCGAACGGCGTGGTCACGTGGCATATTGGGCGAAACGAGAGAGTGCGAAATGCCACTCTCCTTTCATCCAAGGCAACGTACGTTCCCTGCCAATACTCTACCTCTAGCCTTAATGAGCCAAATAGTAGATTGTGCCTGGCTTTTCTGACACAATAATTTAATTTGCTACTTAAATAGTTGGCATCGCTGAAATGTTGAAATTTCAAACAACAAATGCCTTCTGGTATCGAAACAGGCAAATCAAGTGCAGTTCTTTGTCAAGGAGGTCAGTCGTCTCACCCTCAATAGTGTGCAAAACATTAAATTGTATAAACATTAACTGCAGGTTGTGGTGAAGTATATCTTTTTAAAATTGATAATTGCAACAAAACAAAAACAACTCGATCAAGAATAATCCAAATTATTCACTGTTGACACCCACCTGCCTTATCAGTGACCAGCTAGCTAGCTCTTATAAGAAGGCCAGGGCCTCGTAGTGTTTTATGCAAAATTCAGCATATGTGCACAACACCCCTTTTCGAGGGGATTGGGTCCTCCGACGTATTCCATATCCATGACAGTAATCACCACCGCTGTGCTGCTTTGGAAAATCTTTCGGCGTCTGCATCCTGCGTCAATGACGTTGATACGCCGCCCTCGAGGACCTCCTCCGACGGCCGACGTCACTGGATGTTATAAGTAGGGCGCACGATGCCCGTAGCCTCAGTTCCGTTTTTTCTGAGAACGTGTTCGCTTTGGAGATCTCGGCGCACCTCGACTCTTTGGAGTTCTGTTCTTTATCGGTTCTTCGAACCTGTTCGTTTGTGAAATTGTAAACCTTTGTAAGATGTCTACCTCGTCTTCCACCCCACGTCCGGGTTTTAAGAAGTGCGGGGACTGTGGGTCCAAGCACCCCACTCCGGAGAGTTTGGTGGTGCAGGCGGCTATGGCCCCGGCAAAGCAGGCATCGTATCCTACCATCCTTCCTGATAGGGACGACAAGCGTTTTGACGGTTGGGCGAAGAAAGTGTTTTCTTCAGGGGGTATGGCGCTTCAGGCGGCCAACTTCGTATGTGCCTTGTCTTGTTTCACGCACACTCTGTGGAACTGTGTTTCCTTAGCGGTTGAACATATTCGCGAAGGGGACGAACGGGATGGTTTCCTTGCTATGGTCCAGGATGGCAAAGATGCCATGTGTGAAGCCGATCAGTCGGGTTTGGACATGGCAGATTGCTCAACCGGTCCATGGCGGCGAGCACCGAAATACGCAGGTTTGCGTGGTTGCGGAAGTCGGGGTTTGCTCCTGATGTGCAGGCCCGGCTCCTCAACATGCCCTTTGCCGAGGAACATCCTTTTGGCAGCATGGCTGACGGGAGCCTTGAGAGGTTGCAGACCTCCAAAGCTGCAGCAAAGTCGTTGGGCGCTGCAGTTCGACAACCTCTGCCTTTTGGCAATCTAGGGGAGGTTCCTTTCGTTATTACTCATCCTTTGGTAAAGCGAGAGGAGCTGCCAGTCAAAGGGGCCACTGTAGGAGTGCCAGAGGGGGAAAACAAGGTACTTGAGGTGCCAAGGCCGCTCGGGCAGTTGCCTCTTTGCCCTCAGGCAACGCCACAGCCGCTTCAGCTCAGTCGTGAGGCCATGTCCCATGGTTCGCCGGTTGGGGGAAGGCTGGCGCAGCATCTTGTAGAGTGGCGTGCCATTACTTCAGATGTGTGGGTTCTGGCGATCATAGCCCACGGCTACTGTCTTCCTTTCCGGCAGAGGCCTCGCGACAATCCACCGGTGAATCTCTCTTTGAAGAGTCCGGATCCGCTCCTTGCGCAGGAAATTCAATCACTGCTGGAGAAAGGCACCATAGAACTGGTGCCTGTAGCGGAGAGGAACAAAGGATGGTATTCCCCTTATTTTTTGATTTCCAAGAAAGACGGGGGATTGAGACCCATCATGGACTTGCGCGGTTTGACCAAACTCCTCAGGAAGGACAACTTCAAGATGGTTACTCTCGCTCAAGTCCTCAAGGCCCTTCAACTTCAGGACTGGTTGGTGTCTCTCGACCTGAAGGACGCTTATTTTCATGTGCCGATCCATCCTAAGCACAAGAAGTACCTGAGGTTTGCGGTTGGCGACTCACACTTTCAGTTTGGTCCTGCCGTTCGGATTGACCTCCGCCCCAAGGTTTTTCACCAAGCTCATGGTAGTGGTGGCAGTGCATCTCAGGAAAGGGGGGATTCACGTCTACCCCTACCTGGACGATTGGTTGATCAGGGCGCGCTCTCCCGAGCAAGTCCTGGATCATCTGTCAGTCACCTGCCACTCCCTTCACAAGCTGGGCTTCTCCCTCAACTTAAAGAAGTCCCATTTGACACCAACTCAGAGGCTCCAGTACATCGGAGCAGTGCTCGACACACCCCTGTGGCAGTGTTTTCCTCCCCAGGTGAAGGCTCATCACATTCAGCAGATGGTGCACAAGTTTCAGCTTGCTCAGAGTCTCCCAGCGTTCGAGTTCTTGAGATTGCTCGGCCTCATGGCATCCTGCATTCTTCTGGTGCCAGAGGCCAGATTGCGGATGAGATCTTTGCAATTTGCACTCAAGCTCCAGTGGTCTCAGTCCTCCGGCAGGATGTCGGACCCTGTTCAGGTGCCATCCTCGGTCGCCCAGGACCTTCTGTGGTGGGCCGTCGAAGGCAATCTGATGAAGGGGGCTCCATTTCGGCTACCCTGGCCGGAGTTGACAATTGTGACGGACGCATCCCTCACCGGATGGGGAGCTCATGCCAATGAGTTGACAGTCAGCGGTCGTTGGTCTCCGTCGGAGTCCAGACTCCATATCAATCTGTTGGAGCTGAGGGCCGTCAGGCTAGTCCTGAAGGCTTTTCTGCCAACTGTGTGAGGGAAGAATGTCCTGATCCTGACGGACAACACAGTGGCCATGCACTACCTCAACAAAAAGGGGGGGGCAGGGTCACTTCCTCTGTGCAGGGAGGCGATGCAGCTCTGGTTCTGGGCAATCCAGCAGGAAGCTTCCATCTCAGCAGTTCATCTGGCCGGAGACGAAAACGAGACGGCGGATGCTCTGAGCAGGCAGAGTGCGATCTCTCACGAGTGGGAGTTGGCTCAGGAGATTCTCCTGGAGATCTTTGCCCTTTGGGGGACCCCTCAAGTGGATCTCTTCGCCTCCAGTGTCAACCGGAAGTGCGAAAGGTTCTGCTCGTGGGAATTTCCACCAAAAGGAGCCATAGGAGACGCGTTCATGGTGGAGTGGTCATTCCCACTGCTGTAGGCGTTTCCTCCAGTCCCCGTCATCCCGCAAGTGCTGCAGAGGTTTCGAAGGTTTGGTTCCCGGATGATCCTCATTGCTCTGGCGTGGGCCCGGAGGACGTGGTACCCAGACCTTCTCGACTTGTCCATCTGCCCTCCACGTCGTCTTCCCTACCGAGATGATCTGCTCTTGCGGGAAGGGGGTCAGGTTCTCCATCCAGAGGTCAGATCCCTCAACCTTCACGCTTGGTTTCTGAAAGGTTGAGGTATAAGGATTGGGACCTCCCTGAAGACATGATGGAGGTGTTGCTTTCGGCCAGAAGGCCCGCAACAAAGTCCCTGTACCTTTGCCATTGGCGAAAGTTCTGCGACTGGTGCAGGGTTAAGAATGTGGATCCTTTTGCATGTGACATTCCTGTGGTTCTGTCTTTTTTGCTTTCTTTAGCCCACAGGGGCTTTCAAGTGGGTACTGTTAAAGGTTACCTGGCGGCGCTGTCCATATTTAAGCGCTCGTCTGAACAGTGTTCTTATTTCAAAATTCCTTTAATTTTCCAGTTTCTAAAAGGGCTCACTAATGTGTTCCCTCCGTCACCTTTCCAGGTGCCCGGTTGGGATTTGAACCTTGTCCTAAAGTTTGTGATGGGTGCTCCGTTTGAGCCTTTGCATTCTTGCCCTTTGAGACTGTTAACTCTTAAAACTGTATTTTTGGTTGCGGTCACTTCCGCTCGCAGAGTGAGTGAGTTACATGCACTTTCAGTTAAGGCACCCTTCATTGTATTTCAGAAGGACAGGGTTGTCCTTAGAGTTTGTCCTTCTTTTCTTCCGAAGGTGGTGTCTGAATTTCATTTAGGCCAGAAGGTTGTTCTTCCGGCATTTCATCCTCCTCCAGATCCTGGTAAGGAAGAGGAGAGGCTCTATAGGCTCGATCCTAGGAGAGCTTTAAGCTTTTATATTTTACGCATGTCCCGGGTCAGATTGGACGATCAACTCTTCATTGGTTACGCTGGAAAGCGTTTGGGACAAGCTGTGACTAAGCAGACTTTGTCTCGCTGGATTATTCTGGCTATTTCTGAGTGTTACCGCTTGGCGGGTAAGGACCCACCGATAGGCTTGCGGGCCCATTCTACCAGGGGTATGGCTGCCTCTACTGCCCTACAGAGGGGTGTTCCTATTTGTAACATCTGTGATACAGCCACCTGGGCTTTGGTCGATACTTTTGTACGTCACTACTCCCTCGATTCCATCTGTGGGCAGGATCTGGCCTTTGGCAAGGCGGTCCTTTGCTCCACAATTTGATTGGGCATTCTAAATTTCTTGTTCTAAATTCTTTTCCCACCTCCTTGCATTGGTACTGCTTTTGGAGTCTGTCATGGATATGGAATACGTCGGAGGACCCAATCCCCTCGAAGAACAAGTTACTCTCTTACCTGGCATAGTTCTTTTGATGGGATGGGCCGACGACGTATTCCATATCGCTCCCTCCCTGCCTTCCCCGCTACAGAATTTCTTATGCGATTGCAGCTTACGTTTCCGCAAGGCTTTGTGTGGTCAGACTGGCAGAAGACTGGTGCCAGACGTTCTGGGGAAAAAACTACAACTGAGGCTATGGGCGTCGTGAGTCCTACTTATAACATCCAGTGACGTCGGCCGTCGGAGGAGGTCCTCGAGGGCTGCGTATCGACGTCATCGACGCAGGACGCAGACGCCGAAAGATTTTCCGAAGCAGCACAGCTGTGGTGATTACTGTCATGGATATGGAATACGTCGTCGGACCATCCCATCGAAAGAACGTTACCAGGTAAGAGAGTAACTTGTTCTTCTACCTAATTCAAGAGTAGTAATGTTATGTTATGTTACTTTGCATTTATATAGCGCCTTATGTACCATTACTATGATCTCAAGGCGCTGGTAGGTTGAATGCCCTCAGGAACCGTGGTTCAAGTCAGTAGAGAGAGACAGAGAGTCATAAGGTGCGTGTGTGCACCGGATATGTGTGCAGCAGGTGTGGCTCTCGTATGATAGCTGTTTCTTAGCGGTAGGTGTGGTGGTTGGGAGATCAGGAGTATGTTTTCGTTCTGGCAGGGTGTTACCCAGACCGATTGTGGCTGCGTTAGGCCTGAGGAGAACGCCTAGGCTGGCGGGTGTGCAGCCAGCTTTGTTTAGTTAGGATGATGGGGAGTATGTGGCGGTGTTGGTATGAGAACAGCTATACCGAATGTGTCATAGTATCGCTGTGTTCTAGTTGATTGGTGGTGTATAGTAGAGAGTAAGCGTGGTGATATGATATAGTGGTTTTCAGTGGGTGCTTGAGATCGAGCGCACATCTGAACCATTTATTCAATCTATTTTATTCACTCAGTCTGTTCAATCGGCTTCGTCTGTTCACACATTTTGCCTGGTTCTTTATTTGGTTTATTAGTCATTCCATTCATTCTATTATTCAATCTTTCATCTACATAAGCTGTTCGGCCATCTCCATCTGTTCTATCTACTCAATGATTTGTAGTAAGACAAATCATTGAGTGGCAATTTTTGGTGGAAAAAGTAAATTTTGAAATGAGACGAGGTGTTTACCCTGTGGGAGGACTCACATAACCAGCAGCGGGAGTGGAGGACTCACATAACCAGCAGTGGGAGCGGAGCGGCGAGACGAGGTGGAGACAGTCTGCAGCCAACCCAACCCACTGAAATCAGATAAGGCAGAGTCGCAGAAACAAGATGGGAGGACCGCAGCGAGAAGTGCCGACACGGAACCGGACACAATGCTGACTCATCCACGCGTCGCTTGAGAGGCAGCAAGCACCCCACTGAGGTCCTAATCCTCCCATCGCCTACGGGAGGTAAGAATGTAGTACGGGAACCCACTAGTTTGGGTGTCCTGAAGGGGTCAATATGCAACGTTACAGGTCCTGCCCCCCCACCTGTTGGCAACACGGTGGTTGTAACAACTTCAACCAGGGACTCTTCTCTCTTCGAAGCGGCCAGCTCTTTGCAGACCGCTGAGGCGAGTGAGCTTCCATCGGGGGGTGCCGGAGGGCGCCCACAGCAGGACTCTGTGCTGGAGCCGGGCCATGAGAATGAAACAAACCCAGTCCCGCCAGTACATGGGGACCGGGGGCTGGTACATTAAAAAGAAAATGAAACAGGTGGGGACAAGACTGTTGAGATCTATAATCTGGAAGCAGTAATGCTGAGACCATCAGCAGACAAAACGCGGCAGTCTATGTCAGATGCGCACGTCCTAGAAGAGGCTAATCTGGGCTACAATAACAATAACAAAGCAGATGGATTTGTGAGGGTAGCAACTGCTAATAAACAAGATAATGTAATAGCCATGCTACATGCCCCTCCGACTGGAGCGAAACCCTCGGCGCATCCAAAAGAAATATGTAGGCATACTGCCACCCCTACGTATACTAGTGATAAGGACGGAACAATTTCTCGACCAGATCTAGCTGACCACTCGGAGGAAGCGGGCCAAAGCGCCCTGGACAATGGCAATGTAGACTCGAACAGGATGGGGGAGGAGAAGAAACCGAATCTCCAATGAGTGACAGAGCCCCCACCAGGGGAAAAAAAGTCTACAAATAGGGAAAAAAAGGTGCTATAAGCCAAAAACAAAACCTAACAGAACAAAGCACGGAACACAGGAACCTAAAATAAGTATACTCTTTCAATAAGCCCTTCTTATCGGGCGCCTGCCCTCTCCAGCCCACTGCATCGATATTTGTGGTTTACGTAGGTAGGAAAGCCACAACAGGTGACCTCTGCAGAAAACGAAATAATAGTATGTAAAATTCATTAAGTGATACTGTGTAACCAAAAATCATATTTCCCACTGCCTTCTTTCACATGCAGACGTAGCTCTACTTTTGACATTTACAATCTCATTTCTTTTGGAAATGAGATTTATCGTAGTCCATAAAATGTAATGTGTAAGCCTACAGCTCTCACTGGAATATGAATTAACCAATGCTTGTAGACAACTCAAATCAGCAAATGTTCATGAGTCCAGTAATTCGGCGGCAGGGACCCGTTACGTCTACGCTTCCACGTAAGTGTGTGCCCGCTGCCGAATTTTGGTCATTTGCACGGTAAAATGCAAAAGTGCAGGGCAAAAGGCGGTGGACAAGTTTATTTGCTGCCTTTTGCCCTGCACTTTTACACTCTGCCGTGCAATTGAAGTCAACGCTGCCTGCCATGTACGCATGTCAGGCAGCGTTTATAATGGATCCCTATGGAGTCTGTCTGCTTGCTTGCACAAATCAGGCGGGCTCCATAGGGATCCCCAGCATTTGCACCCGCATAAAAATGCAAGCAGGTGCAAATGCTGGAGTATTTGTATGATGGAGGAGATGGGAGTGGCAGAGACGCAAGTTGCATTCCGCCCCTCCTCTCAGGCATACAATTGACAAAAAATGGGGTGTGGCGTGAATGGAAGGCGTCAAACCCTCACTCAGGCTTCCGTTTACATTACGCGCCCATCAAAAGTGAGCTCCAATCCGACTTGTTCTGATACATTCAGTCTGTGCAGTTCCAAACATCAGCTAGCCAGCGCAGGGATGGACCCAGAACAGAGGAGGCCCGACAACTAACCCTTGCAGGTACTTGGAGCATGCAGAGAGACCTACAACACTGAAGCATCCCCTATTCTGTGCGATCCCACTGGGGGCTACTATTTTTAGGTTTCAGAAATCTCTAGATCTGAGCTGTATTATGTAGAACAGTTGTCAAGACAGCTTCCAAGAAGTGTTGTGAAGTTCTGGTGTATTTTTTTTTTCAGGTAAGGCTAGTTCAGGTGATAGCATGCTGTCTGAGATCCGTGGGCCTCACTTGCCTCGATGACATTAGCCATTAAGCCTTGGCCTGTCAGCCATTCAATGTGGAGAGGTTGATGTCTGACATCAATGGCCATGACGGCACGCCATGATAGCCAGTCTTCGTTGATTAAAAAGCCTCTTGAATAATAGGCATTTGATCTATTTTCAAAATCACACGCGTTTGTGGGTATTGCAGAGCTTGACAGATGGAAAATCGGATGTGACCTAAAAAAATCAAAATTGTCAATGTGTATTGATTTCTGAATTTGTAGGTTTCCATGCAAGGTAGATCATTACTGCAAAGCATCCAACGAATATTGGGAGTGTTTTTCCAAGAGGTTTCTACATGTGCAGCTGTGTATTCTAGGCATGGACCGGGGTCATGTGACTGTTTCAACCAAGTGTCTAATGCGTGTGCCAAAGGTTTTACGGAAATCGGTCTGGACTATGGAGACTGGACAGATGTGCATTTCCGTAGTACAGGCCACTCAAAAGGATATGTCATTTATTTTTGTTTTGGTGATTGGTTGCTGGTTAAGCACCACCTTTAATCCAAAACTGTTGCATTGGCGCACAGCTACAAGGGAAATGCCATGTGGCGGGGGTCACACAGCTTGTGAGTGCTGTTCTGTTATTTACCCACTCATTGACTGCCCATGCAGAGCCCTATAGCCACCCAACCCACTACCTGCCCAAAACCGATCTTCCTGGGATCTCTTTGAGCTACCTCTTTCAAGCAGTAGCATCAAACGTTGGCATGCCAGTATTATTTCTTGGCAATCTGCTTAGAGTTATTCGATCAAATGCAGCTGTAAAAGTATGAATGGTGTAATAAAAAATGTGTAACCAAGTGTGCCTACAGCCACTTAATTTATATTTCTTGCATTGAGGTCCTGTTAAAACAAGCATTGACAAAGCCAACAGTTTTTACTTTTGTATAGATATTGGCTAGGCATTTGCCAGGGCATCTAGACCTAATGTCGTTAACCCCTGGTTGCTACTGACCAACGCCTGTGACCTAAGTAAGTCTCTGCCTTCCTGTCGATACTGAGCTGCTTCCCTCCTGCATGATCCCTATTTCGTTTGCACTGTTATGCCGACGCGGCCCACTGGCCTTCATAAATGGCACAACGCTACTGTATCTTTCCCCACTGACTCAATGTGCTTGTTGCTCTACTATTCTACGTATGCCCATGATGTCCCTGCTTGCGAATGAAGCTTCTGACCCTGTGATGACTATATGCTCTCTTTACATCACACACTTTACCACTGCCAATGTGAAACTTCTTAATGCGATGCCTTCAATCTTTTTCTCTGTGATTACTCGAACACCTGACCTGCCCTGCACTGTACTTACCACCCTGCCTAGACAGACACCCAGCTTAGGCCTTCTTAGCCTGTGTGTGCCCTTAGTTGTATATGATCTGCTTATTGATTGATCCCCACATTTCTTTGTGTCGTGTTGGACATCCAAACAGCATTAACGTTTCTCCATCTCGCATCTCTCATGGCAAGTTGTGCTTGCCTGACTTCAGCCTCTCGATTGCCACCACCCCCGCTATATCACCTTCAGCCAGGAGCCTATTTGCCCTTTGGCCACCTTTTGTGTTTATGCCTTGTACCCATATGCCACATCTATGCCTAACGCAATGTAACCGGGCTAGTAGGAACATCATTAGAGGGTGCACCCATACCGATGGTGTTTCTTGCATACCTGAATGTCTGAAGTAGCTCCCAGCTCTATGAGGTGTGGCCACTACTCTCTCGCCACCAGCGTTTCAAGGCGTAACGGTATCAAATTTAGTGCATCATCACGTTGTTTGGTACTGATTTGGTACTGCATTTTAGTGCTCTGTTGAGATTCAAATCTAGGTGTAGTTTTAAACCTGTGCATTAATCGTCTTCAAGTGAAGTGTGCACTCTGCTAAAATGTGGAAATTCGAAGTGACTTAAACCTGCTCATTGAACATCTCTGCAATGCTCTATTTCTGTCCTATGATGTCTGCCGCCCGATGTAGCCCCCGTAACATGAGGTGTGGCTTTGCCAGTCTGTATACTCATACCTATTCATTCCTATGATGTCTGCATCCCTGATGTAGCCCCCGTAACAGGAGGTGAGGCTCTACCAGACTGTACTCTTACACCTGCTTTGTCCTAGGATGTCTGCATGCCTGATGTAGCCCCCCTTGACATGAGGTCTGGCTTTGCCAGTCCGTATACTTGTACCTACTGAGTCCTATGATGTCTGCTGCCTGATGTAGCCCCCCGTAACAGGAGGTGTGGCTTTGCCAGTCTGTATACTTGTACCTATTGAGTCTTATGATGTCAGCATGCCTTATATAGCCCCCCCATAACATGAGGTGTGTTTTTTCCAATCTGTATACTCGTACCTATTTTGTCCTATGATGTCTGCTGCCTGATGTAGCCCCCCATAACATGAGGTGTGGCTGTGCCAGTCTGTATACTCGTACCTATTTTGTCCTAGGACGTCTGCATGCCTGATTTGGACCCCCGTAGCATGAGGTGTGGCTATGCTAGTCTGTATACCCGTACCTATTTTGTCCTATGATGTCTGCTGCTCGATGTAGCATCCCATATATGGCTTTGCCAGTTTGTATACTCGTACCTATTTTGTCTTATGTCTGCATGCCTGATGTAGCCCCCCATAGCATGAGGTGTGGCTATGCTAGTCTGTATACTCGTACCTATTCTGTCTTATGTCTGCCTGCCTGATGTAGCCCCGCACAACAGGAGGTGAGGCATGGCACTATTGGCTTTCACCTAACATCATTACGCGGTATTACTATTGCGTGTTCCTCTTCCTAAGAATTGTAACACGCACTTACTGTAACTAGCGCTTAGATGCTTCAGGGCATTTATGTGCTGAACTAAATGCTAAAATAAATTAAATTAAAATAAATGCTGCTATCATATGCCCAGGTAATTACACCATTTTACAGCTTTTGCCATCTTCTCGTCCAGTGGTGCCATTATAAAAGAGTCTGTCAAAAACTTATCCCGTGCCCAAACAAAAGCCCAAACTGGTGGCTTTGCCAGTGCTTGTTTCCTTTGCTGGTGATGGAGCTGGAAATGGGCTTCTGCGTTTGTGAAGGGGTCGGTGTAGCCGAATTCCGGTGACGGCCACATGCTCATGGAATGCACATTGGTGACAAGCGACTCTCGGGCACTGCCCTTATGTTTAGCCAGCGGGAATGGCAGGTGGGATGAGCAGTGCAGGGCTGTTATCATAAAAAGGTATCCCACATCTCCCAGGAACTCAAGGGCTTAGAGGAAACCACAATGCCTGGTAACTCGCGCTTCCAACATACCCTTAGGCAGCATATTGGTGCTGGCTATGGCAAGTCATTTTAAGCAGACCTGAGACCCCTAAGCTGCGACCCCTTCCCCTGGGAGGCCCATTTCTGGTGCCCAATGAACAGCCCGAAGTCAATTGTCATATTAGCTAACCCTCCCAACAGATGTGCACCATAGTGACCGCAGGGAGGTCCGCTTTTGCAGGCGATGTGTCACAGAAGTCAAGCTTGGCAGAAGAGTCTTAAGCAAAGGGCACGGTGTTGCTATGTATGGATTGCTCTTGCGTCATATTGTTTTTTTTATTTTCTGTTGTAGCTAGATCTTGAGTGGACGCGCGGAAGCAGGAGATTTGTCCGATGTGCGTGTCTTTACGGCTCTTTCCTTTTTGAGTTAATGGAAGCAGATAACCATGGATCTGATTATTTCCACCTGTATTCATTCACTCACATATATATATTTCCTCTTTACAATTCCATGGACTTCCAGTAAGATTTCCCATGCTCACGAGCCAGCAATGCATTGTGTGACAGCATGCATGACTAAAGCCAAACTCAACTTGTATTTCCTTGAACTGCAAGTGAGCTTTGTGTCCTTTTCATATTTATACCAACGCTGCCAATTCTGAGAACACTTCCCGCAAAGGTTAGGAAAACACACACCGGGGTGTATCTTACCCGCCTGCTCAAACGTCTAAGAACAAATGGAGATTGAACTAGGTATGGAGCAGGTCCAGCCTCAAGGGAGCTGCCACAAAGGCGGTGGCATAAACACAGCCTTGCAAAGCTTTTGTAAAGATGCATTAATTGTCCTCGCCATTGGCCATCTCTCATAAGTGCTGGCGTGCCGTATCGATGAAACAAAAAATAGCATGCAGATGCGTGAACCCGAGATGACACCTGTAGCCTACTCGGAGAGAAGACCCGTGTTTATTGCGCTGATGGCAGAAGCGGCCATTTTGATGACACAAATCTTCAATTTATCAGGATTAAGATTTGGCCTTTATATTTGTATTTGTATTTTATTTATTTGTATAGCGCACCAGGCCCGAGAGCAACCGGGCACATATCTTATATCAGCAGGTACATGCAAAGAGTTGCATCAATCAATTACATTCACATGCACAAATAGGTTACATCAATCAAATAACATTCATGACATTAATGTACATAACGGTGCAGTTTGGTAGTCAATTGGCAGGAGGTAGTTTGACAAAAAAGATAGAAAGGTGGAGGGGATCAGATGGCATGTGAAGGCAATTGGTCAAATGTAGCGGATAGCCATAGCTTGGCTTTGTGTTTGAATAGGGTGGGTATTGTCTTTTGTGTGGTGGAGAACTCAACATTATATTCTAATCATCTAAAAAAAGTTATCTGTTGATAAACAGGAATTCTAGCAACACATTTCCCTTATGCAAACTTCACACATCAAGCAAGGGCTTTCTCTAAAATCGATACCTGATCACTACATAAAATAATAACATTTTTAAAAAATCATTATACAAATTGGAAAGAGTCAGCCATTTTCAGGGGTCACAACTTCTATTATTAGGAAAAAACATGTGCTGGTTGTCCGCTCAGCCTGTTTCTGCCCATAAAACCGTGGCAGGAATGGGGCAGATATTGTGATGACCTCTGCTCTGCCACGCTCTGCTTTATTTCAGCATTGCCTCTGGAAGCGGACCCTGGGTTGGCATTCACAGTTATTTATCAGTCATGAATAACAGTTTATTTGTCTTGGAAGGATAGCCGAGAGGCAACGTGCTCACCTTGGAAACAAGACGTCACAGAGCAACACAGGTTCGATCCCCTGGTCTGCGCTTAGAAACCTGGGGTATTAAGCGCGTTATAAATAATCTGTCATATCATGAAGGTTTATTTCATGGTTTTAGTCTTTGAAAAGCCTGTTTACACAAATGTTCCTTACTTGTGTGTTCAGTGCCTAATGCGTAGAGGTGTTTGCCAGGGCTCAGCCCCAGCACCTTGTGCCGGCCCATTGTACTTCATGATCCTGATGACCCCTGCTGGCACAGCAGTGCTGGCTGTATATTTACATGTTATGTTATGTTATGTTATTTTGCATTTATATAGCGCCTTATATACCATTGGTATGGTCTGAAGGCGCTGGTAGGTTGAACGCCCTTGGGAACTGAAGTTCATATCAGTAGAGGGAGTAGAGAGGGTCAAAAGGTGCGTGTGAGCACCGGGTATGTGTGCAGCTCGTGCGGTATCCATGTAATAGCTGCTTTCTAGCGGTAGGTGTGATGGTTGAGAGGTCAGGAGTATGTGTTCGTTCTGGCAGGATTTATCCAGATCCGATGTGGCTGCGTTAGGCCTGAGGAGAACGCCTGGCTGGGGGGTGTGTAACCAGCAGTGTTTACTTAGAATGATGTGGAGTGAGCGGCGGATGTTGATATGAGAACAGTTATACCGAATGGTGTCATAGTATCCCTGTGTTCTAGTTGAGTGGTGATGTAAAGGAGAGAGTAAGCATGATGGTGTGATATGATGGGTTATATGCTCTTTCAAACGTTATCTGCATTTCAGACCATAGTATACACGTCACGCAATTCTATGCGCTCCTGTCCGTTCCATGCACTCCTATCTACTCCATGCACCCCAGTTTGCTCTATACATTCCGGTCTGCTCCATGCACTCATGCATTCCGGCCCACCCTGCACGCTCGGGTCCGCCCTGCGTACTCTAGTCTGCCCCAACATTCACAATTCTGTCCAAGTGTGGATATGCTAATATTCACAACTCTGTCTAGGTGTGGACATGCTAATATTCACAATTCTGTGTGAGTGTAGACAAGCTAATATTCACAATTCTGTCTAAGTGTGGACATGTTAACATTCACAATTCCATCTAGATGCGACGCAGGCCAATGTTCACAATTCTATCTAAGAGTGGGCATGGAAGTATTATGGCACTCTATGTTATTGGTAGGTAAGATAGAGTGGCAGGGGTTTTCATGGCTAATAATCGGTTGGACGACCCCTGCTCTTCTGACTGATCTCAAGAAGACCCTCATCTGCGCTTCAACCCCTGCACTGGTGGGTACAGCCAGTCTCGGTCCCTGCTCGAGCACAGGGGCAATGCCCCGAAAACGGGCATTGTCGAGGAGGAAGGCCTGTCCTGAGTGTCAAACTAAACAAGCTTGTGCTGGAGTTTTAGACAGAAAATAAATAATTTCGCTAATTATTGGGCTTGCACTTGTCCATTAATTTGCCATAGGAAGAAAGCATTTTTGTTCTATTTCCTGTGTCCAGACGGTTAATAAGAATTTCTACGTACCACCCGTAGAACCAGAGAAAATGATTTGCGATGATTAAGAGTTTATTTACTATGCTCACGATTTAACAGAAGCAATTAAAGATGTGTCTCTTTTTAAGGCACAACTAGTATGGTATATTATTTAAAGTTAAGCGTATAGGTCTTTAAAATCTAAAAATCACCTATCTGCCAAAGTCAGTGCATCCACCAACACCAAAGAGCTGGTGCAAACTGTAGCGTTCACCCTGAATGTGTGTCGTAGCAACAGGAATGGGAAGCTGCCTGTCCCAATGAGTCTTAGGCGTGCTAGACAACATTTGGATCCTGGCACTTATTTTTGTGCAAATAAAACACTGCGTGTGTTCAGCAGGAGTCCTTCGACTTTTTGGGTTAACTTTTGCTTGTGTTTTGCGTGGTGGCCCTTTTTAAGACAGCACTGCACAGGGGAGAAGCTATTCCATGATTTCCCAGAAAGCTGACGCGAAGACAGCAGGCGCTTTGGAAACGAGGTGGCAAAGTTACCGCAGGGGCTACAGTATGGGCCGCAGTGAGCCGGCTGTGGAAGCGGCAACACATATGGCAAACGGCGCATGGCCTAATGTAGTGGTTTTGGTGGCTGGTTTGGGGGTGCATGATGAAATGAAAGACAGGCTCCAAAAGAAGCAGTCAGTTGGGTAGAAAAGGAAACATGTTCAGCCGGCTTCCTTGGGTAAGTTATGGTAGATGTAAGCAGTCAACAGTGGCACCTACCAGGTAATTCATCCTTCGTGAAAGTTGATCTGTTGCTCCTGGAATCTGCATGCACTCACCCAGGCACTACACGCCACGTCATTCCACACTACCACACTTTTAACTCTTGTGCTAGACTAACTGGAAAGCATGGGCGTTACATTGTGTGTTCTCGTCACACGTTTCCATCCACCTGATTGGCTGCCCTTCTCCGGTTGCAAATTGTGCATAACCACTTTGCGATGTGGGCAATGAATGTCCTCTGGGATACAAGATAATCAGCGGCTGGACTGTTCCAGACCGAGCATTTAACACATTTTAAACATTGTGTTGAGGCAGGGTAAACTCTGTGCAAACTGTTATGTAGAAGACACAACAAACCGTGATTGGCATCAGTATTCATCTCTAGTGCAAGGTTTGGCATCACAAGTTCTTCTGATCTTCATCCTTTAGGATTTCATTAGCTTCTAAAATAGCTGTGTCACGTGAAGGTTTCTATAGTTAGTCGGCGACTCTTGAAGCAACAGACACTACTATTGAATTTTTTGTGATGATCTAATAGCGAGTAACTGCAGCAGCGAAGGATTAGAGGTATGTCCAGGATACTTTTCATTGAATCATGACATACACTAATTGTGCAATTTGAGTCCGCGTTAGACACTGTATACATACTCTTTTTTTCTCGTATTGATTTTAGTTGTTCAGTTATCCTTCCGGACACCGGCTGGCAAATTTGTGTCAGTCTGGATTTATTTATCAGACGGAACACTGGCAATTACCTATAAGGTAACCTCCATTTGTTATGAGTTAATGAGTGCAGCGCATGCGCTGCCGCTTTATCGTGTCTAGTTTTATGTTTCATTTGTATACAGCATCTAAGAATCTAATGCTCTGTGCCCTAATTTGTTGTTACAAATTGTGTTTATTACCTTTACCTCTTTTTTGGCCTTCAACTCATACCCACCAATGGGATTGGGTATGTATCACATCTGCAAAAATTGCTTTGATGTTCCACTATTATTTTGTTGTTACCATTGATTTGTGCTTTTATTATTTTGCAATTGGGGAATGTTTAACATGTTGGACCATCGGTGTCTATGGGCCTTATTACACGGTAGGCGGTAAGGGTTAACGGTCACCGGTAAGGTTACCGGTGACCGTTGATCCTTACCGCCTTATTACGAGGTCCCTTTGCGGGTTGGTACTTTAACGCCTGCTTTTTGCAGGCGTTAAAAAACGAACCCGCAAAGGGACCTTGGTGCTAATTACGGTACCGCAATTTGCAGTACCATAATTAGCGCCTTCCCCATTCCCATTATGCCCTATGGGGGCAAAAATGGGAATGTGGAAGGGCCTTGGTGAATGGGGAATTACCGCCCCCGCTCACCTTGGAGTAGGGCGGTAATTCCGCCATCCACCAAGGCGGACACAGTAAAATACTGGCGGCAACCATGGCGCTAATAACGCCATGGTTACCGCCTACCATGTGATGAGGCCCTATATGTTACAATCCATATTCTGACATATTATATGTGTGCATTGTCAACCTGTCCCCTGGGTTGGTCGACGGGTTGTCAATCCAATCCTTGCACATCCAATTATAATTTGCATTATATATGTATTTTATCTCAACTTGTGAACAGCCTCTAATGAAGAGCTAGGCATTGCTCGAAACACGTGTTAGGCTGTATTGTTATATAACTTCCAGACCAATAAACTAATTGGTGCCATTCAGTAGATTTATTACAACTGCCGCAGTGTGACTGTGCTTGCATCAATTCACTATACAATTGGAGTACTCAGGCCTAGTACCTATACTCGCAGTCGCCCGCTGTCTGTGTGACGCTTAATCCAACTTGCAAAGCGCAGTGGTCTCTAAGTGACTTTTGGACAACTCATTTTTTGACTACTGTGGAGATAAGTTTGCTCTAGCAACTGTCCTTTCCCTATGGATGTGCTTGCTTGACTTTTGATGTTTAAGTTGGTACTCTTGCTCAGAAGAGAATTGTCTACCATTTCGGTGCTGCACTACCCTTGTGGGTGGGACCAGGCTGATATGCAAATATATATTTCTTCTGTGTGAAAGGTACAGTGAGCTAAAACGTGGTAGTAGACCCTCCTGAGTGGATACCTTCACATAGAACAGGTAATTTGGCCTTGTTCGTTCTCGGTAGAGGGGCTCCCAAACCTTTGTATGCATATTTCAGGACTTTGGGTTTCACCCTAAATTACCCAGGGTAATTCAGACACGTACCCCTTGCTCACTGTGTATAGAGAGGGTCAGCTTCACCTCACTGATGAGGCACAAAAAGGCAGAAACACATGCCTGGGGTATCTGTTGGTACTCCTGTTCAGAGGAGATGCCTAGCATGTTGGTGCTGGGCTGCCCTTGGGGGTGGGACCAGACTGATATGCAAATGGATATTTCTCCTCTGTGGCAGGTACAGTGAGCTAAAGCGTGGTTGTAGACCCTCCTGGGTGGGCACCTAAACATAGAATAGGTTATTTGGCCATGCTCGTTGTCGGTAGAGTGGCTCCCAGACCTTAGTGTAATTGTCTTGTGATGTGTCGCTCATTGGATGCATGGCACACATTAGAGTGAAGAGTCCTGTTTCTGTCACTTGAGTCTTTACTTATTGTGAGGAAAGAAAATGCATGCAGTGTATAGAGTGCTTAAATGGGGGACCGGTTCACGAACACAAAGCGTATGCGCATTAGGTTGGGTTGCCTAATAACTGTTTTCTGAACTAGGACTTGTCACTGACCATCCTTATCAAGGCCTTTGCTTCCTGCAATGTAAGGTTTCCATGACATTGCTCAGTGCAACAGAAATGGAAATCAATCGAGAGTTAGCGGCCTAAGAAGCTTAGTGTCTAGCTCCTAGTTTCTGTTTTCATGTTCCCTTTTCCCTGGATTTTAAATTTAGTGTGCTTATTAATAATTTCTGCTTCCTGGATTCCCTTTCTGTCTTCCTCTGTTTTTCTTACAGCACTTCATGTGCTTTCCTTTTTCTGTACAGGCCATTTTGTCTGTGTTCTTTATTCCTTTGACGGTGCCTTTTTCTGCAGTGCAACCCCTGGATTTTGAATTTAGTGTGCTTATTAATAATTTCTGCTTCCTGGATTCCCTTTCTGTCTTCCTCTGTTTTTCTTACAGCACTTCATGTGCTTTCCTTTTTCTGTACAGGCCATTTTGTCTGTGTTCTTTATTCCTTTGACGGTGCCTTTTTCTGCAGTGCAACCTTGATCCTTAGACTCACCTCATTTATAGATTTTCCGTTGTGCTCCGTCTTCCTTCAATGGGTGTTAGGGGGGAGATTGTGCACTTGTAGTTTTGTTTTCCCTGCTCCTGTTACTTTACTTTCTCTTGGAGTCTGTTGCTGGATTTCTGTTGCATTTCTCCCTTTGTTTCCTATTCATTGTTAGATGTGGTGTGCTGTTGTATCCAGCTCCTGGGTGAATGCCTATGTTTTCCTCACTATTCTGTAATCACTATTCCTACTTGTCCCTTGTCAGGAGTCTAATGTATTAAGTTATCCTCCCTTTGCTGTCATAGCCTTTCTGGGTCCCTATTGGATCAACAGGGTTAGTGGGCTTCGCTGACATTTCAGGTGTTATTTCCCATATTCGTGAATATTGTCTTTAAGTTACTTCATACAATATCATCAAGGGTGTTAGCTCACAGATCCTGTCGTTGCTTGCCGTGTATTTGGGCTTAGCGCTGACAGTAGCTGTAACAACAATTGTGGGTAAGGAGCTTGCTGACTTTCTTTGTAATCATAAGGAGCTTCTTAGTGCGTACCCCACATCCCTTTTCATATATTTCAATTCTTATCACACTTCACTTGCACATCCTGTGTTTTAGTTTACATGTGTCTTGGTTCCTGAGTGCATGTCATTTGACTCAAAGCTATCCACTGTGTGATCCTGTGCACATGTCCCTTGCCATATTCACTGCCTTTGTCCTCTCATGACAATGGGAGTAAAAGTCCAACATGTCTCGAGGGGCAAATAATGAATAACCATTCATATACTAATCCTACATTAGTGAAGTTTATTTTTTAATAGCATAAACTGAACTGAATCACTCCCAGTTTTGACATTGAAGGCACAGTGCGATTAAGGATTTGATGGGGATCACTGTTTTTATAAATGGAGAATGAAGTATTTTAACTGGTCTACAGTTTAGGTACAAATACACACATCACATAATAAACCAACCTGACATTATATACATACTCATAGACACATATTGAGGAAAAACATAAATGTAGCTTTATTTTCCCAATGCAGAGTAAAAGCCCATGAAAACAAAGATGCAACATGATGTGAGCTGAACGAAATTTCCCCTGGGTTTTACAAATATGCAATCAATAAACACAGTTAAAGAACATGAATGAAACAATCACCAGCTTGTATGTATTGTTTTTCACAGCATGACACTGTGCAACACAACACATACGAGCTGCTGACCTTATCATGCATCAGTATTACCATGCAGTGTGTCAATCCTCGTACCTTTCATTCCTAATCATTCAACATTCTCACTTCTTTGAGGACTTTTATTGCCACAGACAATAGTCACTGGCAATTGCCCATTCACCACTCATTGCTGTGTTTGAAGCCATTTGCTACAAATCGCTTCCCATTTTAAATGCTCTGCTGTTGACAAAGAGGCATCTTAATAAGATATTTCATAGACCCCAGCGTGAGGCACCGTGATCCACTGTATCCCCATCAGCGAGAGAGTTAGCAGAAGGAAGCTGGGCGAGGTTCAAAGGAAACTGAAGTCTACTGTCACTCAATGTGTGGAATGAGATTAAAAAGCTAAGGTCTCACTGCTAATCATTTTACAAAGCACTGGTAAAATCAGCCATGCAATTATTGTCAGACGCTCTGATCAGCCTGTTTCCTAGCCCACAGTGTTGATTAGCTGAGTAAAGAAATTCAGTGAGATTTGACACACAGCTCTGTGCTGGTGCCTAGGTGGGTAGGGGTTTGGGGAAGGTGAAAGGGCCATCTGGTGACTGTGCTTGAAGGAACACAAGTGTATGAGTGCAGCATGTGATGTCACCCTTGCAGGCCAGGAATATCTGCAGCAACTCGGAGCAGTCGAACCTCATCTAGAACTCCTTCTTTGGTTAAGTCTTGCACTTGATCCTACGTGCTTGCATGCTGCACCTCATATGCACTCCTGCGGGCAGCTAGAACTGCAGCACTACACCGCAGAGGCGTTGCTAGGGGGGGGTAAGAGGGCTATAGACCCTGTAGCCCCGCATAGAATCTCAGGAGCTACAGCCAAAAGATTAGGTAGCCCCCAGTCCTGACAGTTCCGACATCAGCATAGCCCCGGGTGTTTCCCAGACATAGCAACACCCCTGCTACACCGTGTCCTGGCATGAGCAGACAACCTGAGTCTGGATCCGTGATGGAGATGTTGGCGATGGGCATGTCCGGTGTCTATGACGAAAACGGGATTCATGCAGATATGAATAGTCCTCTCTGGATGCCACCCTGCCTGGTAGAGGTAACACAGGCTGGTTAGTGTCTGGATTGAATCTCCAAAAACGAGGAAAAAACATTCAAAATGGGGAAAAACCCTTTCAGCTTCAGGTGTTCTCGAATAGCTGTAGTGGAAATCCAGAACGTTGATCAGAATAACAGCAGGAAGCTGGTACGAGAGAGGGCGTTCCAAAAAAGGACATTCCGAAAGGGAATAGAGAATGAGCACAGAGTCTGGGCAGGAACCCAGTAATGGCACAGGCTGGCTGGGGAGAAAAGTCAGCAGGAGCCGGAGGAGAACGTGGAGAGTGACCGGAAAAAGAACAAAGGTGGACACAACAGAAGAGAGGAAATGAGGAATACAACGCTGAGGTAAGGGGTAAAGCATACCTTAACGCTGGGACGCATCATGAGGCAAGGGACTTTGACTGAAATAGTCTGTGGCTTGAAACTGAGGCATGCGGCCGCTGTATGGAGCCCGGCGTGCCTGCCGCATGATAGATGAGGCGCGTACGTGAAAGCATTGCTCTTCGCGTCTCCATCTTGGATGTGGCAAAGCGTGAGGAAGAGAGACCGACGTGTGATATGTGCCAAAGAGACCAATGAGGGACACGGGAGACTGCCACGTTGACTTTGCAATGGTAGATGTGTATATCGGCTATGTGAACACATTTCAAGTTTAACGCCCACACCCACAGAAAGGTATACATTAGTGTTGTACACTCCCAATACTTTATTCCTTTATTAGCCAATGTCAGACTCTGAACAGAATGGGCGACACATGTTTCGCACCGCCAGGGGAAATGGAGTTTATTTGTTTGCAATGGTTTCTTTAGGTCGTTTCCAGGGATATCCACTGGCTTTCACACAATGTGTGTTTTTTTTTCTTCCTGTGAGGCTACTAGCGTTCTTACTGTAGTACACGTCCTAGTCTCCTTGGAGCACAGGGTTTCAGAAGGCAGCCATGACACCTGCAGTGAACGCTGATAGCTACTGGAGGTAATGGTCTCATTTCCCAGGCCTTGCTCACCCATGCAGGAACTGATGCCCATGCAATCACGCTGGGCCCGATACACAGGCATGGAGATACTACATGTGCTCAAACCCATCTCATGTGATGTACCACATGAAGACATAGTAGGACATGCCGCTTCACTGTGAGTGCGCACTCCCTATTGCAATTGTTTAAAATAAAGAGGACATGACTCTCTTCAAACGTCGGGAGTTGATATGGCGCCTCTCATTGCATCAATCCATGCAAACATAATGTGTACTGCAACTCTGGACATTGCAGAATGGACCTAAGGAGACTGAATATTGCTCCACGTCGTTGGGTGATATCTTCATCCTCTGACAGCATTGATGATCTAGCCATTCATTATGTGGATTGTGGACATAAAATGATAAAAAAGGAACACACGCTTTCCAACAAATGTCTGCATAAACATCTAAAGACAAACACATACAGACAGGCACAAAAACACACGCACGTACTCTTTATCATAAAGCAACATGTCACGGTCAAAAGGATTGTTTCAGAGAAAACATTACATTACAGAGAGCTGGCAGAAAGGGCAAGCATTGACCATTACTTCAGAAACACGCCGTAGTAAAAAAACACAACTCAGAAGTGGCCATTATTACTAGATACTTGAATCAAAGCAGTTTCTTCAGGAAGGCCATCGGTACAACACGGACACCTTTCCTCTTACAATCAGCAACGCCATGAACTCTTCCCGAAGTAGGCAGTGTAGACTGAAATGCAGGCAGGATATATGGGACCTGCTCGTTAAGGCGGAATCAGGAGAGACACATTGATGGCAACCTTTTTATACAAGAAAGCAGAACGGACACATGTGTATGGTTACATTGTGCAGCAACATTGCAAAGGGTATTATAATGCAACAATTCTGCAGGTGAATAATTTAAAAACGTGTTCCAATTTGAGAATCATCTAATGTAATTTACTCTATCAAATGTTTAACATATCACGTGGTTGATTCTTCTCCAGCTGAGTGGCTGTAGGCAAGATGTGCTAATTCCTTGACATTTGGTGTGTCATAGATCAACGTCTCATTGCTATGCTGGCGGATGCTGGTAGCTTGGGTGCGTTGTCTCATTGCTATGCTGGCGGATACTGGTAGCTTGGGTGCGTTGTCTCATTGCTATGCCGGCGGATACTGGTAGCTTGGGTGCGTTGTCTCATTGCTATGCTGGCGGATACTGGTAGCTTGGGTGTATTCTCTCATTGCTATGCCGGCGGATACTGGTAGCTTGGGTGCGTTTGGATGTGTCAGGTTCTTGCTAACATCATTCAGTGCATCTATCCACATCACCATGTTCTTGTTCATGGACCCATGTCAAATGATTTTAATCCCAAAGTGATTGGACGTAAAAGGTTTAAAAAATCCCATGAAATTTACCAGTGTTTCAATTTTAATATTTATCCGGCACATGTTTTCTATTTCCCATTTTCAAGGCTTTGGTGTACAGCGAAACACATTTTTTTAATGTTCTGCATTGGTACCTTTAGATTTGATAATTACTGGTGTGAATTAGTCTGCTGGATAATTAATATTGTGTTATTTTTAGTTATGACTGTGGTCTGCATGATACTTCTTCCACAGTTTCCCCTTCTAACAGACAATACAATCAATGTTCGCTGTCCACGAGAACCCGGCTGCACACTGCCTAGATTATCCAGTAAAGTGAGGGACTCATTGGGCCATTTACCCGTCTCCTCCATGTCGCGGGATTAGTCAGGACTCTCTTTTCCCAGTTTCCTTCCATGTGTTATATGCAAAGGTCAAAGGTGGCAGGAATTAAAGGGTATGGTGTTCCCCTACTTTTCGGGGAAATCTCCCATCATTCCTTACTTTGTCACTCAGAGCACCGTTCCAGACAGTAGGTAAGGGCACATTTGTATTTATGTTTTACTTCTCATTTAAATCTGGGCCCCATTGGCAACACCCCAGCTTACTGAACTATCTTGTGCTCTGGATGTTATTTTATTGTTCATTTATTACATGCTTAATACCAGAAAGTGGTTTCTAAGCACGGGATTGGGATTAAAATCTGTGTTGCAGTGCGTTGTCTTGCTTCCAAGACAAATGTGTTGCCCCTGAGCAATCCTTCCTCCCCAATTGCTTTTGTTAATCTGAATAGTCTGCTTTGGACATAGCATCCATTGCTGAGTCAGCAAAAAGCCTTGCCTGTGATCTACCTTTGCCTTCTGCAATTAAGCTTAAATTGCTGCAGGCACGGCTGTCTGTAGAGGTAATCAGATGGGAGGAGGGCGGCTCTAGTCTGGGGAATGCCCCTTAAAACTGGGTAAATAGCCATTGCAGCAGTGGCTGTCTCACCATGTGTAATATACTCCCATGTGCCTACTCTACTCTGGCTGTTTGGCGGGGAGCAGAGCTTCCCCAGTTCCCAAGTGTAGGTCATTGCTACACTGGAAAGGAAAAGGAATGGAGGGTGTTTGCTCTAATCAAGGTTGTCTGGCATAGGCTGGTGATCTGTTCCTGAATTCCTCATCCTGGGATTTTGTCTGGCAGAGGTGGTTGAGTATAGGAGATAGATCCTGGGACATCCTCATTATACCTGCTCCTTGTCCCTCTTCACACCAATCCTCTCCTACGTCTTGGCTCTCCCCCTCCCCAACACCAGTGTCCAATCCACTCCCCTTCCCCTCTTTCCTCTTCAGCATGACATATCCATGCCTTTTATTACAATCAGTGAATCTGTATCCCTCCATCCGAGATGGGTTCTTCCTCCTTCTTTTCTCTTTTCATAAATCCTTTCCTCCTTTGACACCAAAATATCCTCTACTATGTCATGTGAAATATTTTTCTCCTGCACAGTCCTCTTCTCTTCCTTGGGGGTACACTTTCGCTCACCCCACTTCTGTCAAAGGGGACCCCACTCCGAAAAAGACTCAGACGGTTGGTCAAGTCATCCATTTATTCAATTTCAGCATTCGCGAATGGGCATGACTTCCTGCACATTCAAAAGACTGCACAAGAGTGAGCTGATAAGCATTAGGTCTGCATGGTTTATATACATTTTCAAATATCATTGGTTCCAATCTCTAGCACGTGCACAAAGAAGGAGTTTACATAAGCATAGCAGTTAGTCACGTAATCTCCCCCCCCCCCATCCCTCCTTCGTGCAGAAGAGTTCCTCGTAAACACACTCCTGGGGTGAGCTGATAAGCCTAAAACGGCACAGTCATTACGCCCTTCTCTGCATCTCAGGGGCACTCTTCGGGAATTCACTTCTGCTGTTCATGACTATTTTGTATCTGTCATGTCAGGCCTTTACCACCCTCTGCCCTTACCTTCATCTTGGAATTTGACATCTGATTAACAAGAAAACAAACTTTGCAACACTGCCTAGTCGCACGCAATCACCCTTTCTGCTCTGAGGCTCTACAGGATTCATCTTGCTACAACATGGGCAAAACCTTACTAATTTTTGTATCCCCAATTTGCCCCTTTTGCTCATGTTGAGCAAGATTATACGTCAATCTTATTCAAATTCTCCATTTCCTTCAACCACACTATCTGCAAATGCTCCTTTTCCTGATGAGAGGGGGTATCCTGTACCTTGCGGGCTGTCCTGCTACAGCAATCCATACAACCTCCAATAAGCATTGGAGAACAGTGTATGCACAGGCAGCAAACCAGGGCTAATCCTATCACTACCAGTATTGGGGTTAGCAACTTCCAGCCAAGATCTTTCAGTAACTTCACCCACCAACTATCTCCGACCCCTTCTTCATAGTGGATTGTCTCGGCTATCTTATGTAACCTGGATATCCCGGACAACACTCCCTCACTTGCATCGGGAATATACATGCAACATTAGGAACCCACCATAGTACAAAACTCTGCTCCTTTTTGCTGTCAACACATCCAACACGTACCTATTCTGTAATGCAACTAAACGTATGGCCTTCATCTCATATGTAATATTAGTGAGTATATCAGCTGTTTCACTAATCGTGGTCTCCACTGCCCTACTTAGTCTGCATACCTCTTGGGAGTTTAGGAATATTCCTACAAGGAGTGTCATTGCCTTTACTATGTCAATAAATATATCCAGATCAGTGTCTGATTGGTCAAGCCCTTTCCTTATCTCTCTCTTATACCTGTGTTTAGCATACATTTCTTTTGGGGTATAGATCATAGCAGCAGGTATTATCCTGGCAAAATAACATGTTCCCGAAAAGTTCCTAGGAAGCCATAGATAAAACCTTTTAATTACAAACATAAGCGTACCCTTCAATCTCACCTATACCCCTACTATACCTAGAAAGATTGTATATTATACTACATCCCAAAATAGTTTCTCCTTTCATTCCCTTCAAACAAATGTTCTTCCTTGAGTACTCTCTGGTTACCATGAAGGGGGTTGGAGGTAATTTCCCTACCCTTGCCTGACCTATAAGGTCTCTTAAAGAGTAGGTTACTACCCCCTGTTTCATATTATGAACTATACCTGCTGATATATCTGACCATTCCATTGTAAAGCACCTGGAAGTATTTGGCATATACTTGTCTAGTGAGAGAACCCTCATCCAAAGCAAAATAAACCTGTCAACTTCTGGTACCGCAAAAGCATACATAGGTATTCCATCTCCTGCATGGTGGGGACTATGATTACATATCTAACAATTTGACAAATTCAACCCCTTCTGTGTTGCATTCATTAAGCGTATATATGCATTCCTACTATACTCTTCATCTTCATGACCATCATGCTCATGCCTGTCTCTACTATATACATAATTGATATTAGTATCATTTGAGGAGTTTGCCACGGGAAACATATTCTTAAGTTCATACATTGAAGGGTGTTCCAGATACCATAAAAAATACACAAAGCCCTGTTACCACCAAGACACCTGCCATACATAAAACAGTCTTTTCCTTCCTTGTACACCCATATTTGTCCACCTTCATCCATCCTTGTGGGTGGGCAGGCAGAGCTAAATCCTGCAGTTCAATCTCACTTATCATTGCTTCTGCCACCTTACCTGAGCTTATGCTGACACTTGCAGGTTAAGTTCCGTGGCTTGGCTGGGTCCTAGCGCGTAGCGTTCTACCCTAGTGAGCAGCCTCTCACTCTTACAGCTTACGTTCCCAACCCTATTTAAAGCTCCAGTGTCTTTGTACCCTAAATGTACAGGGCGCACCAGCGGCCCTTTCACCGATCTGTCCCACGCCTCGTTGTGCCTTGTCCAGGAGGGACACCGGAGGCCCTTCAAGCAACTGCTCGTTGTCTTCAGCAAGGCTATGCACTGCTCTCACCGACAAAAGAGTTTTTGTCTTTCTAACAATCAAAGTTCAATTCAGAGTCCTTACTCGTTGCCTGGCACATATACTTTCCATGATCTCAGGTTGTACCTGAGGACATCCGTTGGGAGAGGGGTCTGGGATGATTCCAAACAGGCTTGTTTGTACCCCGGTTGATTGCAATGGTTCTATAGCAGCAGCTTTCTTCACATGACTTGAATGGTACCAGTGTGGTTTGCAGTCAACTTCCAGTGCTGTCTGCATTGTCAGCAATACCTGGTAGGGTCCTTTTCAGCGCGGCTGCAGGCCGCTAGTTCTGTCAAAGGCTTTAATTACCACCCAGTCCATGGGTTTCACATCATGGCCTGGCCCAATTGGTGGTACTGGGGCCGCATCTTTCACCTGCGTAAGTATAAAAATAAACCTGTTAGTCAATGCAATACAATGTTGTTGCAACGCTGGCCAGGTTTGTTAAGACAATCTTTTTGGGTGTTCAGTCCATGGGTGTGTGTGGGTGCAGCTCTCATGCTCAGCAATGCCAGGGGCAAGGCATCAGGCCCCTTCAAACCTGTTTCTGCACATGCCTTCACAAATGTGTTCTTAAATATTTTATGGTACTCTCAATAATTCCTGCTGACTGGGGGTGAAACATGGTGTGGAATCTTTGATCAATCCCCAGTGCCTTGCATGAAATGCGACCCATTTTCTGACCATAGAGAGGTACGGACCGTATACAGCGGTATCCAATGGTTCAATATACACTTTACAGTTGAGGTACCCATCCTGAATAACCACATTTCATTACCAAGCAGTAAGCAAACTTGTTTACAGGTTCCAGCTGTATAATATCCATATACACCACTTCAAAGGGTTGTGTGGGCAGTTTACAGTGCCCTGCTGGGGCCGGCACACCCTTTCCAACATTGTACATTACACAGATTTTGTCCTGCTTTGCCCATTGCCTGCAATAGGGACCAATTATTTTGTTCTCCCAGACAGTTTTTAGCACACTTTCAGTGTTCTTAGCATTTACATGTGTTGGTCCATGTGCCACGCTTACTACAACAGGGAGGTATGCATCTGGTAACAACCAACTGCTTGTGTTCACATTTGCCCATGCCCCACTCTCCAGTTGTCTTATATTTTCATCAGAGTGCCAGGTTTTCCTTTCTTCCTCTGTTGCATCTTCCTGGATTCTTACTACCTGCTCCCCCACACCCAATTCCCTTCCTTCAGTTTCACACATATATTGTCCAAGTGCCGCTGCCACCGCCCTCATACATGGCGGTAATCCTCGGGCAACTGCATCCAATCCAGTTGAGAAGTAGGCACATGGCCTTTTCCTCCCACCTTGTTCTTGGGTTAATACAGACACAGAACACCCATTCACCTCGTCCATAAATAAATAAAACATTTTCTCATAATAGGGTGTCCCCATATCTGGTGCGTTACACAAGGCGCTCTTCAACGCCACGTACCCCTTTTGCATCTCTTTGTTCCATTCGAAGGGTACGTGGTGTTTCTCATCCTTCAATGTTTTTAACAGTGATTTAGCTATTACTGAGAACTCTGGTATCCTAGTGCCTACAATATGACAACATTCCCAACACCTTTCATGTTCTGAGAATCGGCATAGCCTGAATCAACGCTACTCGGTCTGTTGACAATGACCGCTCTTCTTTTGACAAAACATAGCCCAAATAGTCAACTCGTCGCTGTACATATTGCATTTTTGCTGAAGGCTCTTTGTGATTATGTTTTACCAGGTGAAACAGTACCATAACAGTTGCTACCCATATATCATCTATGTACTGCGCCGAGGATGTCCCTGTTGGTAGCATTTACCCACTCAGCAGTTCTTCCTCACATCACCAAGCTGCACTTCAGCAGAACCTGCAAAATGGCTTTGCTGGCTCCTGTAAGCACCATTGCCTCACCCCAAAACTGCGTTCTGCAATGACAAAAAAAACGGCTGCACCACCTGGCCAAGCGCATATTGGGCAGGATGGAACAAGGGGGGCACATTGAAAAGGCTTGCCAGGGTGTCCTTACATGTACAAAGAAGGGGAGCGAAAAAAACAGCGCCGCTCCACTGCAAGCCCAAAATTCCCATTGAAAAAGGGAATATTTCACAGTCAAAATAATGCCGCTCTGATGCCATTGGTCCCTGTCCTTCATCACACCACCTTTATAAAAACCCTGTCATGCCCAGCCATATTCACACTGTGCTCCATCAGAAAAGAGCCTTATTCCTGAAAGACAGACTGTGCCTGCCAAACCTGAGAAGATCAACAAAGGCTTTTCTTCAGCTACATGAGAAACGCTTACATTTTGCTACAAAATGAAAAAAAATCACTGCTTGAAAGAAAGGCATAGCTTTCTGTGCACATGTCAATTTCATGAAGACATTTGCCTTGTATAGACTGTTATGTAAAATAAGCTCACTACAGCAACAACAAAGCTGACCAGATTTCACTACTAGGCCAAAGCATAGCTGACTCCACTCCAGCAAACGCCTAGTTTAAGACAATCCCACAAAAAAAAGAAAAAATATCCCATTAAAAGAAAGGGGGGAGACAGGCTGTGGTACCTTAGCATCCTGCGACCAGACCGGCTCGTCCACTACCTGTGCCCTCCAGTGTCCCGAATTGCCCAGCCGCCTCTTCACCAAGAGAGTCCGCCACCAGGCGACCCGAGTGGTGCAGTGACCAAACCCTGCTGACTGCTCCAAAATTCCCAAACCCCAAGCGTAGACTGCGAGCATCCCACACCCCACAACACACAGTTTACCCCATCCTGATCCGTGTGCCCCTGGTCCACTTCTCCAAACAATCCCCTCCCCACCCCGGCAACCCGCTGAAACTGCTAGAATTCTCTGCGCACCCTGCCGCTGAATCCCCGACGCCAGGGCCACTTTCCTATTTTCCTTTTGTTCAGCATAAATCATAAGTACTTAGCGATATTTTGACCAAACAAATCAATTCTCCCCAAAGAGAAAGGGACAGACCGCACGAAGGGCCATAACTGCAGCGCACCCTGATATTCACAGGTGTGGTGCCCCTGCCCTCCCAGCCACCAAATCCAATCCAAGTAAAACCCATCCTTCACCTTAAAACTGCCCCTCTCTTCTTTACTGCTACACCCTCCCCCAAACAAACCTCACTCCACCTTCCAAATCTCCCTCAAACCACCAGCTAGAGATCTATTTCCACCTCTATACCATCCCTGCGAAATACATCTATCCTCCAGCCCAAAAAACGCATTAAGAATTCAAGTATTTCACCCGTTTTCCTCAATTTCGTTTGTGTCATTTTTAAACGGGAATTAGGTAAATTGCAAGTTTTCCAACGTGTCATTTGACTGCAGCATGTTCTAAACTTTCTGTTTGTTTTCAAATTGTATGCCTTTTGCTGATCCTTGCCTTGTGGTTGCTAGTGATACAACATACCTGCTATTGTGATAAAACATATGTATATCATCATTTTGACCACACATTAAGTAATTATTTGTAAAATCCTAGTGCCATTTTAGACCTATGCAAAGGGTTTTCCCTCTTATTGTATGATTTTGATTCTGTTTAGTGCCTCCTATTCCTGACTACCTGCTGCTTCTTTCTATCCACTTAGAATATGATTACTTTTGGTCTGAGGGAACATTGCAGCGGGGAACCTTAACTTGGGTGCTATCTATCCTAATTCAAAAGTGCTCCTATTCACTTGTGCTTCATTTGTTTTCTAGGAGAAGGTCAATTAAGTGCATTGCTTCCATTTTCATTGTAAATATCACCCCATTGGTGATTGCTGCCCCACATAAAAACTGCATGATTTCTTTGAATTATTATTATTTTTTTATAAATAAATGTTTTTTTTTCAGCAACCAGCCTGGTTCACGGTCCATTGCGACCCGGGGTATTTGAAAAAGGGGTGTAATACGAGTTGTGTACCATCTCAAATTGAATCTGCATAAAAATAAAGAGAAAGGCATCTCAGTTGTGCGCTACATACTAGGCTGAGACCAAGGTTTCACACATTTGAGACAAGGTACACATTTGAGACATCCTGTCACTGTACCCTGTGGCTTCTTATGACTGAACCGCATTGGGACTTTACATTGGATCTACTTGTATGTAACTGATAAACGTCATTGTATCATTAGCCTACTCACATATCACGGTACCTGTACAATACCTATCATGCCTGTACATAACTTTCTGTACTTTCACCTTCATATGCCTGTAAACCTACCTCACTGCAATGTACTTTCAATAATGGCATGTATGTAAACTACCTTTCTATAACATGTATCTTATGACATGCGCCCAGATGCCTTTGGCCAGGCGCACTATATAAATAAACAAAATACAAAATAAAAGGCGTGTTACCTGATTGAAATCCTTAAACTTAACAACAAATTCCCCATGACTTTTGTTTCACTTGTAACTTCTACATCTGGACCGGTCCTTTACATCAAACATCCATCCTTCCTTTCAGTCTTCACAACAGACCTCATCATTAATACGTACCATAAAACTGATACTCTTGTCTCAACGGCCTTACCAACCGTTTCTCCTGCCTGCACTCACCTCTTGTGGGGTCTTCACCTCGAAGTCTGCTGGACCCTGGCGGAGGAAGGGTAACGCGTTTCTGCAGTCAATGGTGCTTCTTCATTCGTTGGGGCCCTGATACCATTACTCCACCAGCCTCGCCCTGAAAGGCCTCACCCAGTGAATGGCTGCCACACCTTTAGGTCCCTTCGTGGTCGCCAGTAAATGGGGGTACACTTTCGCTCACCCCACTTCTGTCAAAGGGGACCCCAATCCAAAAAAGACTCAGACGGTTGGCCAAGTCATCCATTTATTCAATTTCAGCATTCGCGAATGGGCATGACTTCCTGCACATTCAAAAGACTGCACAGGAGTGAGCTGATAAGCATTAGGTCTGCATGGTTTATATACATTTTCAAATATCATCGGTTCCAATCTCTAGCACGTGCGCAAAGAAGGAGTTTACATAAGCATAGCAGTTAGTCACGTAATCTTCCTCCCCCCCATCCCTCCTTTGTGCAGAAGAGTTCCTCGTAAACACACTCCTGGGGTGAGCTGATAAGCCTAAAACTGCACAGTCATTACGCCCTTCTCTGCATCTCAGGGGCACTCTTCAGGAATTCACTTCTGCTGTTCATGACTATTTTGTATTTGTCGTGTCAGGCCTTTACCACACTCTGCCCTTCCCTTCTTCTTGGAATTTGACATCTGATTAACAACAAAACAAACTTTGCAACACTGCCTAGTCGCACGCAATCACACCTTTCTGCTCTGAGGCTCTACAGGATTCATCTTGCTACAACATGGGCAAAACCTTACTAATTTTTGTATCCCCATCCTGCGTCCAGATACTTTCTCTCTCTTAAACAGTTCTCCCGTCTTCCTCTTTCCAGATGGTAGCCCTAGTGTTGCTCTCAAAGGTGATAACCTTCTGCTCCCACAGAATCGCCCCCTCTTCTCTGTTTCCAACAAGCTAGGACCTCCCTCGTGTTCCCTATTACGGGTAATCCCCTTCTCTCACACTGCAAGCTCTTTCTCCATTATAACGCTGCCCTCTGTTCTACTCTACAGAACCCCAGCATAGGGGTCTCCTGGGGTCTGCTGTTCTCCATAGAATGACTGAGCTGCCTGCTCTTTAAAGGTCATTCCCTCCTCCCGTTTGGTTTCACATAACACTTACTTGTGTGTATGATAGAACAACATGAACTAACATGCAGAGAAATTCTAAGTAGCGTAAACACCTGACAGAGGGGTTGAACCAAACAGTATGTGGAAATGAAAATATGCGCAGAATGAAAAAATGATGTTTTTATTAGATTGTTATAACACCATAGGATGCATAACTATCTCTTTCTATAACATGCAAACCCAGATCAGTAAAGCTTTACGTTTGCATATTATAGAAAGAGATAGTCTACCTTTCCCATCTAACCAACAAAAAAAAGTAGTCCCAGCTTTAAACAACAAATTCACCAACCTGTAAGCAGTCCTCAGTTCGACATCATATCCTGACCAGCTCTTGTGCTCTTTATTAGATCTCAACTACTCCACCTATATGGGCATAGGGGTGCTTCTGCCTGGCACTCAAGGAACTTGCTGAATATTGCTTTGGAACTAAACTTGATTGTCAATAGAACCCATCACACACTTGTTGCCTCTGTCCCTGCAAGCGAACCCATTGGATATTTGGAAGGAGAACAGCCTTGTAAACTGCTTAGTGAGAACATAGTCTATTACTTCAGATTCACAACTGAAAACTCTCATAGTAGAAAATGCAAGATAAACAACCCCTAACCAATGGAATTAGAGACATCCATTAAATAAAACAAGCCAACCACATAGCTGGAAGAGGGTGGAATGATATGTTCCCCGTGCCTTTCCTAGAATCAAGACTTTCCAGCATGATAGTGTGGACAATATGAACTATTTGGCAGGACCAAAGGTTCTTATTATGCTTCTGTGAAGCCTACTTGCAACCAACAAGTCTTCACGATTGATCAGTTTCATATAAAAACGTTTTAACACAGAGTCTCCGGACAAGTCCTCTCCTTCCATTGTATCTTCTAGGTGCACACCCTAAAAAAGTGCCCTTGAGGCCAATGTGCTAATAACTGAGTGAGCGGGGAATACATACATATAAAACGATACCTGGCTCAGCAATGATCCATCAGACCCAGCACGCTAGCATAATGGAGTACATTGACTTGTGAGGGGTAAGAGCAACTGTTGCAGCCTAGATAATGGTATCTCACCACTTCCTCCTTAAAAGCCAGGTTGGCCATTGTCTAGAAACCACCTTCTTTCATTGCCCCTTCCATTAATATTCGATTGACATTTTCCCTGAAACAGAAGTGAGGATTACTGCATGGTCGTTTCTTGGATGAAGTGGCCTTTATTTAGTATAACTTTGGAGAAGTACTTGGAAGTGAGTTTGCTTAGCACTTCTCCTAGGTCACTAATGCCTGTAGGGAGTAATTTGTTGTCAGAGTAATGTAAACATGTTAAAAATGTTGATGCTTCCTCTTGTACTCTGCCATAATGCGAAAACGTTGTTTTAACAAACTCTTGGAAGCATAAAGAGACCTATCGCAGGGCGTGACACCGCCTGGAATTCGCCCAATATGATGGCATAGTGTATCTTTTAATCAATCTTTTCTGAAAATTCAGATCGGGCATGTTGTTATTAACGAATGCAAAGATCCAACTGCTGAAGTCATACTTATTTTTTAAAGACATGCCATTAGATTTTTAAAATCACAGGGAAAGCAAGAGACAAAATAAGGGTAGGATTTCGATGACAAATGTCGCTCATGTTCCAATGGTCTTTGGCATTCATTTGCTTAGTATAGTTAGCTGAGCTCAATGTTTCATGTGCTCAAATGTCATTGCCTGCATAGATAATAGAAAGCAAGCAGTGTATTCATGGAACAGCTGTGCTGTCGGCCTTGCAGTACATTTGAACTGTTTTGCCTTCTGTATTCACGAGGTTCAGCTCCTTCGCTGTGTCTCTTTCGATGTATGCATTGGTGAGTTTTTTTTGCTTCCTTTTATCCCTTTCTCTAGAATTAACTTTTTGTTCCTTCCAAGTAACATCTGGTGACTGCGCTTTTAGAGAGAATGCATTTTCAGTTTCCACGCAGTGTATCTAACACTATTTTTTTGAACAGTTAACCCTTATTTAATACAAACGAAAGATAGCATATATGATTTCATGGTATACTGCCGTCTTACACATTGGATCACTTTGTAGCATGCCAGTAATATTATTCCCGTGCCCAAAAATAAGAAAATGATTACCCTGCATAGAAAACAATTGGCCTCAGTTCAATATTCACCTATTAGGTTGTACCTCATAGGTGGTGCTTCTGCGCCACCTGGCAGAGCCAAAACCTACGACCATTCACTGCACAGAGGAGAGCATTTGATTGGTGGATACATACAGTGCTTTGATCATACATACGCTCCTTCATCGCACTTCTAGACTGATGATTTGTATGAAGCACTTACTTTCATGTGTTGCGCTTTTATTACTGGCGGACAGCACTGCCACTCTTCTTTCAAAGCCTACAGATGAATTCTTTTGCTTAGCACTTTTTCATTGTGAATGGATTGCTTTTGCTAGATGAGAATAATGATGCTTTTTGTCCAATTAGCCTTCCCACCAGCCACTTGTGAGAGCTGGCTGTGCACTCAGCTGACTGTGGCCTTCAGTTGGCTTAGTGAGTGTGGTTTGCTTGTGTAAATAATGTATTTGACCAGTTTCTATAGAACAACATTGCTCTAGAATATCTAATTTATTTATACCTTCCAAAAAGGCGCCCGCATATTACAGTCTGAGCATATAGACATGTAAACTTGAACGACAAGGTCACGTGTCAGGTTTGCCTCTGAAAGGCTGGTCGCCCTGAGGCAGGCTTAGTCAGGTGTCTGGCCAGTAACTGCTCTTTAAGTTACATGGCAATATCATCTCGGCAGGTCTGGCAGGATTGGGCCAGAGTCAGTCACATGGCATGTTCAAGTATAAAAGGATGTTTCGTAGACAACCAAAATGTTCACGCATGCATCTTCCCTGCATGGATTTGTTGTAGTACAATTATTTAGCGCGACTTGCTCAGACTTTTGCTGTCTCACAATAAAACCTATTTGCATTTTGTTTTCATCTCTTTCTATACCTTCATGAGGCTGGGTCTATCAAAAGACAACTCTGATACAAATATGATTTTAGGAATGAAAACAGTTTGTCAAAATCCACCAAGAAATGAAACCACACTGAAAAGAGAGACAGCAGAAGGCATACCATAAGAATTTTCTGTGTAATGGGGTTGATGTTTGGACATCCTGCACGTCCCCAGGTTTATAATCTTAGAGAGGAAGGTATGAACTGGCGACAAACTAGATTCTATGCTGTTACAACAGGCAAGGAAATTAGCTGTTTAAAAGGACATGGCCCATGCCTGGTAACATTATCTATGGAGCTATTAATAGATGAGAGTGAAAATGTCATTTTTTAAACTAAGAGGCAGACTTAAATAACTGACCCCCCTCCCCTCTGAGGTATTCATACCAGATCTCCATATGCACACATCAGTCCATTTTCGTTCCGATGACTTGGGGGCAGTGCACATTTTGAAGTCTGAATATATATGATACATTCAAGTACTTAAAGAAAATGGCCTGAAGGCTCATAGGTAAAGAAAAGGGTTGGAAATGGTTGGACGAAATAGATCTGTTAATCACTGTAGTCTGTATATCTCTAAATGCAAAGTGTACACTATTGGGCTCAAAGATTATTCTGCATGGGTAAAATGACATACCATTGACAAAGTTCATGTTATTGTTTGTTAGCTGTGTTACTATGGCATTCATTTGCCACAAAGGCGAAAAGCACATCCCGCAACAACAGAGAAATGAAATGTGTCCACTCCGGCAGCCAAGAAAGATGTTTTCCTTAGGACTGCGTGTGATTCGAAGTGAGGGTTTCTAGAATAGTGATATTACGTGTATCTGTTATATCTTCCATTGCTGCAAATTGGATGCACCTGTGGGATGCAGGCATTCTTCTGCACACCTGAGAGACAGCACTCAACACATGGTGCATATAGTGCCACACATTTAACCATCCCAGGAACAATATGGGGCCTTGAATACATTTCGACCCAAAGACTATATTTAATCAACTTTAAAATTCACGGAACCGATAGCTGAAAAAGTCAGAAGTAAAAGCACGGTGGACCCGATTTGCAAAAGCCCTTTTCAATGGGACTTTACCATTGAAAAGTCTTTTGTGAATCAGGCACTATGTGTATTCAAGGAGAAATGTTACTGCTGCCGTAGAACGGTGCATATGAAAATACCAGATGTAACAAAACTATAATTCTGTCAACTACAGAAAATTGCATTGTTACAGAAATCTTCATTTGAAATGCCCTTGCCCTACCTGAAACATGAAGCAACATGAATCTTCACTGTATTCCCTTTCTCAAATGTAACAGTGTATTAATTTCTCACACAACTGTCGGATTATTGTACAAAGCTAATACTGATATGATGGACTATAAATAATATCTTACAATGGTGATGAAGGGAAAAAGAAATGGTTCTGTATTGCTTTGAATAGCATTGGTAATCAGTTCAGCAGCCATATATTGTGCTAACTTCAAGTTGACCAGGGTTTCAAACTGGAGCAATCCAGCACCCACCTTTCCAAGAGATTTTAAAAATATATCTTCGAAAAACAAGGTACGAATGTATCAGAAAAGGGGAATTTTGCGGCGTGGATGGAGATGACCTTCTTAATTGGTCAGATGGTTGGAACCTGTTCCCATTTTATTGACCGCCTCAAACGAAATGTATTTCTATTAGCTGTCACCTTTTGAACTCTGCATAGCAATACACCTATCTAGATGCCTGGCCCAATGCAACAAGAGTAAAAGAGACCTGCCACCTCCTTTTTGAATCAATCATTTATTGAACCTGTTATGTAGATGTGTCCCCTTGTTTTAAACAGCACATGTTATTTATCATTCACGCTATATGAAAAAACAACTACTACTCATAATTCTGGAACTATAAAACTTGAAAACCCTGTATATTTCTTATGTAATTGTACTCTATTTAATCAATGTAATTTAGAGTTTTCTGCAAGTTTTAAATATGAGGAACATGTCTAATATGAATAACATTTTGAGGGATGGTCAAAGAAATTAATTTGAGGTATCCAGATGTGCAGATTGTCCTGGCAAATATAATAATCCATATTTTATTGATATCATATTACTTTGTTTATTTGCGAAAAAATAGATTGCCTTTGTTAGGTTATGTTAATGCCTTTGTATCGCGCCAAAGCCCGAAGGCATCCAGGCGCCCATTCAGCAGCATTATGAGTGAGTTAGCCCCCACTTTATCAATTTGTGCTCCTAATGCCGCACTCCATTTTATTTGTATTCCTCTTTTAATATGTTTTGTGTTGCAACTTGAATATAACACCATGTAGTGCCTTTTCTTGGTGTCCATGCAGTCTAGTGAGCAAGAAATGGAAGGGACTACAAACATGGGCTAGGATACGAGAAAGTGAGGAGTCTGTCCATGCCTCTTCCGCATTCCATAGCTTGGCACACTGACAGCCCACAAACACAAAGAAAAAAATGACAAAACCTGAAGGAGTGCGAGAGCCCTATTTGGGCTGGGATTTCTCACTCCTAATAGAGAATGCTGCTGATCTTTTGTGTAGCTCCAGCCACGTGATTTGCTATCAAAATCTCTGCTGCCATTCTTCATCATTTTGAGTTGCTATAAAAGCTATTGTGATTGATGTGTATAGATACTTTATACAGCATCCATGGGGTATTAAAGTTCTTTATATAAATAACACACTGCTATCCACCCTCAAACCTTTAGATTTTTTGGTAATGCCCATGTTTTTCGAGGGCTATTTACCAAAGGGCTGCTTTGCTGGAACCATTGACCTGTCTGGAAATAGCACATGTGCTTACTGCGCATGACTAGGGAGAGGCAAGAGGCGGTGCTGGACCTGAAAGGCGTAAGGATGTAGAAGGGCAGGGAAGGTCGAAAGAGGTAACAAGGAAGTCAGGTTGAGGTTTCATTTGGGGGTAGGGCACAGGAAAGAAGGAGAAGGAGCTTGATTCGCGGACTAGGGAGGATCAGGGCCTAGCGGGAGATTAGGAGGTGTGGGTGAGTCACATGCTCAAGAGAGTGGTGGTGGTGTGGGGGGGGGGCTAAGCAGCCAATGGGTCGGGGCTGTGGGGGTGTCCCCTGCACAAGAGGGGATTGAGGGGAAGTGGCAAATGAAAAGTGATTCCTGCAAAGCCAGACCTAGAGTCCATGCTCTGACAAAAGTGTACTACAACAAATTCACATGGAACCGATTGTTCACCCCCAGTTTTTTATTATTATCATCTTTATCATTATTGTTAGTATGGTATTTTCACTACGCGCTGACCTAGCTTCGAGAAGCAACGGACCGCTTTATAGAAGTATACAACAGTACAGATGCATTACAGAGCGCTTTTCAGAGGTAACAGAACATATATACAGCGGGGGTTAGGATACAGAGGAACACAAGGAGGGGTACAGCTGCACAGGGTGATGGGGAGGAGAGAGGTGGACGGCATCTAGAAAGTCAGGCGGCCCGGGGGTGACCTGATGGCCTAGGTGTTGTGGGGGAGAAACTCCTTAAAGAAGTGGGTCTTGACTTCCTTTCTGAATTGTAGGAGCATGGGGCAAGTCTGATGCTGATGGGGAGGGGTTCCATAGTCTTGCGGCATAGGCAGAGAAGGATTGTTTTCTGGTCATTTCCTTTTTGCAGCAGCAAATTTCAAGTGTGCATGTGTCCTGGCTTCTGGTGGTGCGCTGTCCACCGGAGATACTGAGTTTCTCCGCGAGGTAGACGGGCGACTTGAAGGCGACCGTCTTATAGATGATGCAGCAAGACTTGAAGGTGTTTTGTGCGTGTAGTGGGAGCAAGTGAAGGTCAATGAGGGCCGGGGTGATGTGGTTGTATCTGCGTAGACCCTTGATGAGACGTGCGGCCGCCTGTAGGACACTTCTCAGAGGCACAAGGCAAGACTGGAGGCCTTTGAGGAGGGCATTGCCCCCATTCAGGTGACATAGGACCAGTGCTTGAACGGTGGATCTAAAGCTGTTCAGAGGGAGGAAGGGCTTGAATTTCCTCAGGAGGGAGAGCTGAAACCAAGCTGTCTGAGTTTTCTTAGCTCTGTGTGTTTTAAAGGAGGGGTGTTTGTCGATATGGAGCCCCAGGAGGTGAGCTCGGGTGTGAAGCCCTCAAGTGTCATGGTGGTTTGCCAGGGCAGTATGCCTGGGTGTTCAGTGTTTGTCAAGGAGTAGGAATTTGGTCTTTGAGGGGTTGAGCTACAAGTATGCACTGGACACAAAACTGGATCAGCGAGAGTATGTTTTTGAGCCGGTGGATATCCTTGATGGAGTCGATGTTTGAACTTCAGGTGAATAGCGGCCTTTAAGATTATTTCATGATCCTGATTGATATACCCAGTGCAAAACACAATAACATATGTTTTGGTGGTGGCTATGGTGTCTGGGCAAATACAAATCCCGGTAGAACGTTTTAGCGCAGTACAGATTCAATTACTTTGTTTGAAAATAACTACCCTGCAGCACAACTATAGTTAGAACACTTTTGGTAACAATGGCTGAGTGAAAAAAAAAACATAAAGCTGAAGAATACATTTTGGCGGGGAATAGTAAAACTCTCCAAGTAGCCACTTGTCTAGTAGCGGGAAATCCTATCCATAGCTGATGTTGTCTCTGCCTCCATGGCTAGTGCCGACTTGCTGCTGAATTAAATGTGCCAAAAATACATTTAAAGCACCAACTCAAAGGTCAGTGTTTGGGCAATGTTTTCCCAAAAGGCATTGCAGGAGCTACAGCTCTTCCAGAGGTTTTGACGTAACTTGCCCTAGGTTTTCGTGCTTTGAGTGTGAGTGGGTGGCTCCACTTTAGGAAAATAATCAGACGCTTATGGGACTGCGATCCAAGCAATCAATGGGCCGCATCCTCATGTATGATGCCAAGCTGAGTGACACTTAGTTGGATCCTCTTTCAGTCCAGAAGCTTCTTTGCCTAGCTATGCGATTTATTGCTTGCCTTAGCATGTGCAGGCCTGATGACTGCTTCCAAAGCAGGAGTGCTTACGTGTTTCCTCGCTCCTTACACAATATAAAAAGGAAGCCTTCTGCTCCAGCATGGCCGTGCAGGGCTGCTCTGCTACTTGAAATATCAAATGCCTCTGATCATTAGAGATTAGGAGAGCTGGTGTGACCCGTGCTCTCCTTCAGAAGGAAGATGGAGGTCTCCATGAAGCCACGAGAAGAGCTCCTTAAAGCTTTCAAGTCGATCCAAGCCTTTGGTGGCTGCTTTGGACATGTTCTGTGCCAGCCTCCACTTGAGTAAAGTGAGCTTTCTACATTCTTCAAAGTCCATGGTAAAATGTTCTGTCGGGTCCTCCTGCCACCTAATTTTACCACATGTTCCATCCGATATAAACTATCATTGTTACTGTTATCATCACCATGACACACTGCAACTCACAGCTATGTAAGCACCTTAGCCCACGCATTAATGCGCTAAACAGTTATTATGAGCTTTCATTGAGTGATAAACTGTGATTTGTAATCTTTATGCATCTAGTTCGCCCTTTATCTGTGTTTAATAGATACATTTTAGCCCTTTTTATATCACCCTGTGCCTGGACTGCACACTCTTCGAGTCTTTCAGTGTCTTGCACGGTGTCCATATGTCTCTTGCATATCTCCCTAAATCTGGTGTGGTTAAGTCTTGAGCTCTCCCTAAAAGGGTAGCCAGATGTATCCCATTGAGGCATGGTAGACTGTTGTGCATGTACGTGGCCGGATCAAGGGTCTCGTGGAAGCTTAGTGAGAGCACATTGATCCTCTGTCTTCGCTAACCCCTTTTCTCCAACCGTCGTTTCCCGACAGAGAAAAAGTAATTAGCACATACTCACGAAGGCCTGTGTGAATGGGAAATTGATAGGAAATGTTCCTCAAAACGGGAAAGAATTGCTGCAACTACTGCATATCTGCCTTTCAATACAGATCAGCGAGCTTTAAGGAAATACCTATATTGTAGGTAATCAAAGAGATGTTACTGACTAACAAGTAAGAGTTAGTGGAATGTAGGCAGGTGTCCACAAACAGTGCATACTTCTCACTAAAATGTCCTAATTTACAAGAGAGCAGTAGTCTGGGTGTCAGCATAGAGTGCATTCGTTGGACTCCAATGTCCTAGTTTCCAACAGAGAATAGACCAATCAAGGTAAGTGCCTCAACGATTTCTTCAGATCGAGCGAGGTGAGAAGATGACCATCGACCAACACTGGCACACAAACAAACCTGAAGAAGGTGCCACTTCGCTGGTTCTCCATTTATTTCTACTTGCCCTCCTGCCCTACGAGTGATGTATCGTCAGAATGGGCACCTAACTCCGAACATCTGTTCCGTCATCCCAAGGGAAAAACATCACTCTATTCTGCCCGTAAATTAAATGCTTATCCATTGCTGGGATTAGGCTGGAATGACTAAATCCAAATAGTGCATTGAGCGAGTCAATCTTTTGCTTATTGTTTGAGGTTTGAGAAGATTGGATGCATTTTAGCTATATCCTTCTCGACTGTAACAGTCTGTTTTACAAACTCAACTTGGATTTGTCAGTGATCGGTGGAGCGAAAATCCAGGGTAGCTTTAAACATAATTACGGAGACAAAATCAACGTTTTCTTTTACATCCTTAACTGCATTCAGTCGATCAGTATTGGGTCTATTGTTCGACCCCTAAACTGCTCGAATTTCTTTACTGTTTTTTGCCACCAAAATGTAGATGGTGGGTTGGTGTAAGGCAATATTGGGTGGGGTGTAGGGCTGGGGTAGGGGCAGTGGGGTGTCTCGAAAACCCGCCAGGCCACAAAAGAAAACCCACGAGCTGGGCAGGTTGAGATACCGGTATTACCCAAATTGATCTTTTACAATTGACCTTTTGCACAATAGATCTAATTGTAGTGGTCCTAATTGACCTTCTGCACAATTGACCTTAATATTATGTTAGTTATTTTATATATGTACTAGGTTGGTTTTGGATTATAAATAATATAAGGGGATTGGGTTGGGGGTTGCAGGGGGTTTTGGATTGGGTGGGGGAGTTGCGGGGGGTTTCCCCCGCATATATGTCCTAATTGACCTTCTAAATTAGGTGAATTCTCCCGAGGTCAATTGTGAAAAGGTCAATTAGTATACAACCGAGAAACCGGGTCATCACGTTACTAAAAAGGTGATTCTTTTAAATGCAAAGTTAGAGTTCTCATCCACTGCTACACAGAGGTCTGCTGGTGTAAACAGTCACAGGACTTTGACCTCCTGTGATGAGCTCAGCTTGCCAGACTTTGGCAATGGCTAGGGCTTAGCTCTCCTGGAGTAAATGCAGCCCCCCTAACCTCCAAAACTATGATTATGAGGCTGCTCTGTCTCTGCCACTACCCCAAATCTGGTTTTAGGGCCTTGCAAATTGCTTAAATTGTCTGCACATTTGAAAAGGCAGCAAGTCCCCTAATTCGGAATTAACGTTTGGGTGATAAGTGCTGAGGGAGCTTTTGTATGTAAATCCCCATGCAGCTCCAACAGTTAACTATAAAACTGTGCATCTTCCCTCGAGACACTTAAATGGAGTCACAAATTGACCCCTTGTCACACTTTAAGCTGCTTGATATATTGCCACGATGTCATGGACAAAAAAGGTTTTGATTTTCTTTTTAGAGTCACACTTTCTTTACTTTGTGTATAACTGCAAGCTGCAGCTTGGGTATCCTTAAGGCTTCAAATGGAGTTGTAAAACCAAGATGAGAGTGATTAGAGTTGAAGAGGGATGGGGAAGTTTGCCCGCTCCTCCTCTATAAAATACATGACACGGAAGAAGGCCAGGTGACACCTCGATCGCCCATACTATTTCAGACGATTTCCCAGTGCACCAATGAGTGACAAGTATGTCGAGCGGTGCCCCCTCAGCCAGCCCTATAGGCCAGGTGAGGTACAGATCTACTCCAGATTGGACGAGGAGCCCAGGCTACAAACAAAGACACCTCAATTGACAGTATTGATTAAGGCGCCTAGAAGCCATGTTGCTGACATCATTAGAGACACCACGACATAGCAGCTTTGGACATGAAGCACACGTGCTATCTGCACTTTGAGACACAAACATGCACTGGAAAACACAAAGAACACGAGTGTACAGCTCTATAGTTAGAGGACAGATACATATACATACTGTCATTGCTTTTACTATTTTGCCATTAGCTAAGGGCAGCAAGGCAGAAACCGTAAGAAGCAAGAGATCCTGAACAGAGCTTGCAGATGCTTACATGCAAATAACCTTATGGAACTGCAGGAGCACCTACGGGACCTGATGGAACCAAGTGTGACAAACCTATGGAGAATATAGAATAGCACAAACATTGTAGAAGCCGCATTATGGTTTAGGAAAATGACAGCAGGCCAGAGGCCTCTCAGTAAGAGCTGAGCTGAGCTGAATTCAGGCTGAACCGAGAGCAAACATGTGAGACAGAACCCGCTGCAAATGCCACAAGATACGGATGACATTCCGTTCCTTGAACGACAGTAGCACCAGCTGCAATAAATGCAAATAATTCCTCATAATTCAGAGCTGTACAGCTCCAAATCATGGTTTCCGAACACGTGACTCGGCCGACGCAGACAATGGACAGCAGTCAGTGCTGAGAAAGGGAGCCGATCTCACGCGCAACCTGACAGAAGCTTGCAACAAAGATGCTACAATGTGAGACAAGTGTTGCACTGAGCAAATGAGCACCCTCATAGGCTAAGGTGGTACACACAAGATATAATGCAGACACATAGTCATTCTTGCTACCTTGAAAAGGTACACCAAGAGCTGAGAACCTTTGCAGATCCCACGCCTGGGGACATCGGCTCTAGCCAATCACAGTTTAGTATCCTAGGATGGCAACTCGCAAGAACCCTCACACTGCAACATTGTTATAGATAGTGAGTTGGGGATGGACCAGGCCAGCCACCTGACGTGGGAGAGCCAGTAGAATAACACGTATAGGCGACCATATAGGTTATTAGGCTCCTGATGGCCAATCCCAGACATCTATAGGTTTTCTGGAGAAGGGCCCAGGTTGTGGCGTCACTCTTATGTCATTTGGGTACAAAGCTGGCCTGCGAGTCAGTCGATGTTGAGATGTCCATGGATTTCTTCTGTCCTTGTACTGAGCCCGGTTGTTTTTTTCTGTAATAAACCACAGTTTGAACTTGCCGTTGACTGAGTCCTCCGTTTGTCCTGTGGAAGCTGTTGGGGCTTCCGAGAGTCAGCAAACTCCTAGTGGCCCTCCGGCATACCTGGGAGTTTGTCCCAACAGAGTTCTTTTGTATATTTCCTCTCGAAATGGAGAAAATTATGCTACAATCATTCTTTTTTGCTTAATGTATTTCTATAAGGATTTATGTATTTGTCAGATTGGTCTGTGATATTTTTCTAACAACCAGAGCTGAGAAGATATGTGATTAGTCAGGCCTACATTTTAAGCTGGGCTCAGATGCCAGCTTCTCCTGTGTGATCTTGGAGAAACATTATTCTCTTACTGTGTACCTTATATGCCAAAACTGTAAGTCATTAGGAAAAAAAACAATTGATTTAAGTGTCATGGAGTCATTCTCACAAGTTATTGATATGGCACAGTTAAAAAGCTAATTTCTGAAAATAATACAATAAGCATGCACTGGGGAAATATACATTTGCTTACAATTCGGTTCATTGTAAGTCCAGACAATATTATGTGCTCCATTACTACACATATTAGTTGATCCGTTACCTGATACCTTCCCCCTCTCTCTATCCCCTCCCTCCTTCTATTATCCTCTCTCAGTTCTCCTTATCTTTATCTGTCCCCGCCTCTCCTATGATCTCTTTTGTTGCTCTCTTCACTCATTTCTCTCTCCCTCTCGATCCTTCTCTACCCCCCTCCTCTCATCTCCCTTCTTACTTGCAAATTGTTCTAAATATCGATTTTATGGTTTGATGTTTACTGTTTTGCTTCTACTGTTCCATGTTTTATGTGTTACTTGTTGTTAACTGTAAAGCGCCTTGGATTAAGGCGCTATATAAAACAATACAAATACAAATACAAATATTAGTTAATGATGCTGCAATGTATCAAGAAACACACTGAAAGTGAACACAAGAGCTCACAACAGTTTTGCCTGATGTCACAAGGCCGGTCAGTGGCATCCTACCACTTCCCAAAGCTGACTAAAGGGTAACTAAGAGATGTGATGCAGTACACACTTTCACTGAGTGATGCAAATAAGATGAAATAGTTGCCTGTCAAACTAATGGCAAACAGTCAGTTAAGGAGCTGTCACCTCTATTGGGGCAAATACACGTATAACACTATCAAAAACAATCCAAAAAGGCAAATCAAAGGAACTGTACTTGTTCCTGATTATAATTGCAATGTGTCCTCGGTGTGGAGGGCTCATAGCACATTGTGGGTGGTGATTGTGGTTAGGCAGATATGCACATTTTTGGATAACGGGGCATGGGAGTGTGGACATTACAAGCGACCCTCTTGCCCACTCTAAAAAAAGTTGGCATCTGCGTAGTACCAAGTCACGACATGTGGCCAAAATCTATATGTTTCACTTTTTTTCTAAGTCACGACATGTGGCCAAAATCTGTATGTTTCACTTTTTTTCTAAATGCGGTACTCAATAATTTGTTTTGCTTCCTCATCTCGCTCTACAGAAGATTTTTTTTTGTTATAAAAAGATGGATATGTGGCACTGGAGAACATATGGGGTTGACCGGAGGCCCCCGTGTAACTCATTTTCTTTCATGCGTTGCTTTGACAAGTCCATCCATATGCTCGTTTCCAAAAAGGTTGCAAGGCAGTCTGCGGGGTACTGTGTTGGCTCGAGTCTGCTTCCATTATGAGACGTTCAGGAACAACTGACCCCCAGGTGCTGCGCGGCCAGAAGTGGCGCGCGGTAGATATATCGAATGCAAGGACATGAACAGCACTGCACGAAGACCTGACCCTGGGCTTTGTTTGTTGGGAAGCTTGTTCGGCGAGGGCCGAGGAGAAAGGCCTGCCTTCTGCTTCCCAGCGGAATGCCTGTGTAGTGCTAGTGCATTTCCCTTAGCGTGACCCACTGCAATTATTACGTGGCAAACATGTATGAAAAATAACACCACCACACCCTCTGAAAAGTGGGAACAGGATTACACATTCCCAGCTAGAGTTGCTGTTCTTGTGTCTTCAAATGGTTTGCATGTCAAAGGTCTCTCTAGCCGCACTGTGAGTAGTCAGGATCCCCCTTCAACCCCCCCACCCCCATCTCTTCTTCGTCCTGTGATTGGCAGATCTCTCACTCCACGCAGCGCATCCTTACTCCCTGGCCTGATGGCGTAACATGAAAACAACAGATGTGCTGTTGGCTCCCACAGCCGCTGGGCTGACGCACGCAGGTGAAAAAATAGCCGTCAGAACAACAAGCCTTTTTAAAGTAAGATATGTGTAGGATTTATGAAGCACAAACATACACACGTAAATAGGGGGCACACCCAGGGGGTTGCAGGTTGGGTGCATGGGTATCAGAGGTAGGGGTGTAGAGTATAGAAGCAGAGGAGAATGGAACTGTTTTGGGGGCAAAGTGAAGCGACTGGATGCTTATCTTTTGTGTGGCAGGATTTCGTCAAACCACTAAAGAGCTTTGCCTGCACCCAGGCCTAATAGGAGATTTCTTTAATTTTGCCTATTAGGTGGTTCTTTCCTGCCCCTCTCTGCCCATCGCACACCCTCCTGGGATCTTTTTGAGAAAATCATATCAAGCAGTAACATCAAACGTTGGCCTTCCAGTGATAAGCAATCTGCTGAGAGTTAATGGCTTGGCTGCAGCTGCAAATGTCATTCTGGTGTAATGAACATGTCTTGCATTGACAAAACCAAAAGCTTTGGCTTGTGCATAGGTAATTAATGGCATTTACCAAGCACTGCTAGCTCATACCCAAGTACTCACACAATTTCCCAGCTGTTACCATCATGTGACCAGCTAATAGCATCATGGCAGTGCCTGGCCAATGCCTATGCCTATGTAAAAGGGATGAAGTGGTTGGCTTTGCCAATGCCTGTTTGCTTTTGCATTAGGGTTGGTGCACGTTAGTTGATTTAGACATGCATTATTCTGGCATTCAAAAATGTAGCGCCTCTGGGGACGCTCTTGAGGATCTCTTGCTGTTACTTCTCCTGATTCGTGGTTACCTGTCACAGAGATGCTTGGAGGGCGCGGGAAAGAGCCGCGCTTCATAATCAGCAGCATTTGACGGGCATGGATGGATAGTGGATGAGTGGTGAGGTTGATTAGAGGGCCTGCTAAATGTGCAGCTTTTGTGTGTTACTCCTTAACATGACATTATACTTTGAAGCATGTTTACTTTACTATATGGTTGGTTCTTCGATTGAAATAGCGCCTTCTTCGAAAAATAATATTAGATTGTTTTAAATGCGTGTCAAATTGGGGGTCTCCTCTGGTACATCAGGATACCAAATCAAAACTGTAATGTACGTGTTTTTATTAGCTGTTGTCAAGCCTATTCTAGGGATATGAATAGGTACTACAAGGAATGAATGCATAATTATGCACTTAAATTTTAACAATTGGCATGATGTCTTATGGAGCAAGCTATCGCAAATCCTAGTTAATTAGACAAGGCCTACAAATTATGTCACATAACCAAATTAAACCTGTATTCCTGCCAATGAAGTGCTTTATGCAGAGCCACGTGCTTGGCTTATGACTTTGGGGGCTTTCATAAAGGTATTTATAGTGTCTAAAAAACCCATACACAGCACAACTGCCAACACAGCATAATGCACAGTAAGATCAAATAAAGCGCTTTATATTCCAATTGTGCTTGAGATTATGAAATTGAAATAGAAAAGGAATCACCATCTTAATTTTAAATGGCATAAGAAGTCCACGTAATTTAGAATCCTACTTCTGTGTAAGACTATTTGGAAATATGAGGTTGGTTATTTAAATTGACATTAGTTCCTCCAGAATGCAGAGGATAAACTAACCTCCTTTCTGTTCCACTCTGAGAAATGGAAACCTAGTCAGGATTTTTGTATGTAAACGTTTTCACAAGTCAAGAAGTGTATTAATCCCTCTGCCAAACTCCGTGAGACACTGCTCCCTCCCAAACCCTTCTCAAGCAATCTGGTTCTATCTTGGAAAAGGCTTCTGCATTCAGCTGCCTCTCAGAAAGTATTTCTTAAGAAGAACTTCCATCAGCTTCTTCAAGTTAGAACCCCAAAACCACTTTCCTATTGTTATGCAGGCTCTTTTTCTTTCCTGCTTTCCTCAAAACTCTCCACCTCTTCCTTTGAATTTAAATACTATTTAAACAATATTTTACAAGAACTGTGGGCCTAGAGGCATCTACAAAGACCTACATAAACCAGTGATGAAAAAACAAGGTTTAGAACATTTCGAAACCTTTTACCTTTGCTGTACAAGAGAGAAAAAGAAACAGAGGATGCTCAAATAAAGGTGGTTCTACAATGGTTTATTGCTCTCAAGTTTTAGTTCTGCAAAAGGAAGACCCCCTAGTATTTGTTCATTCCAACCATTTGTATCACAACCACGCTACTCTCCTATAAGACTATAACTGCGCTTAAACAACAGTGCCTTGCAGTGGAACCGTGGATGGAATAAATGGTGTTGTGTGATCAAAACATATATTTCATATGCTGCACATATGTTTCAGAAGAATAGTAATCATTTGGTTCTACTTCGTTATAAGAATTGAAATGGTATCTCGCTCCACGCTACGTATGTTTTAAATTGTGGTAAATTGTGACACGTAGGGACCTTTCCTCCACAGTACCACACATATGAAAGACAACTTAATAGAACTGTAGAAATAACTTTACTAATGGAAGAAGAGCAATTCTACCATATATATATACATATATATATGACAATTGGCAAGGATCGGTTTACCGACGTCCCGCTGAAGGTTTTTAGACATGTAACTCTTCTTCCTTCATGATTCTCCATATTGCGGCACTTATGTATACGCACCTTGATGAAGATTGATGTATCTTCCGGTTTACAGCATTATACACTTGTGGCTGTTTTTACATTTAACCATCATCACTACACCTGGTGGTATCATCATTGTATATCATCACTAAAGGTGCAAACTGAAGGTAATTCATTGTGGTGCTGGAATTGTGTTTACATTTGTTGATTCTGGTGCAAGTCTAGATAATAACAGTTAATGGTATGCCACTTGAAATGAGACGCATGTAACATTATTAGGTGTTTGACACCATCGTAGACTGTCCTGTAGCACATTACACATGTGTATAGTAGCAGTTATCTAATGATACATGTGCAGGTCATTTTCGCTTCATCAAATACTTTAGGGAAATATAAGGTGTATATTTCTCTCCCTTATTTTGAAAGCATGTTCTCTCATATTTACTTACCACTGCATAATTGGTTTGTTTTTCTCAAGCCATATCTTTCACTGTCTTGAAGAAAGGAGTGTTGGTTCAACTGTATCCACCCTGCTGAAGATTAACTAAATAACATATTTAGTAAAAACATGTTAGAGTTAGGTGATGAATGAAACGAGAGCTGATACAATTCTATGTTAGCCTAACAAAAGATTAAGTGTTTGGTTTACAAAATATTAGTATAATATTTTGTGTACATATAAAAATATTCTTGGATATCTACACATTTTGTTGCTCAAGAAATTGAGAGCTTTTTGTGCACCTTAATGCACGTGGTTTTGTATTAAATCTAATTTATGATTTGTACTTTTCAAAAACAGAGATTAATACATTTGTTTAGGTTTTGTTTAAATAGGAGGTGAGCGTGTTTGTTTGTGATATGAATGGTTTGAACAGAAATTAGTATCAATTTTACACTACAAAGGATTTTGAGTAAGTAAACGTCTTAGAACTTACTTTATTTGAGGATCGTTTTACAAGATGTCCTCTGGCTCAGCCATGTTCTCGGTCTGTTCGAGGCCTTTGCTATTTAAAAGTTGCCATTATCAACTGCCCATTGTGAGGAATCCATTGGAGTCATCACTGATCCCCAGGCTAAGATCTCCTTGCATTTGGCCAGGGGAAGGCAGCTGCTACATGATCCTGACCCTGGGGGTGGTATTGTGAGGGAGGATCACATGGGAGGAGATGGCTGTTGGGGAGATGTGCTGACCCCAGCAGGTGAGATGCAGTTTGCCTCCCTTCCAAATGAAGAAGACCCTGTAATGTTTTAATTCCTGATGGCATGTTGTCATAATACAAATCCTTCCAGTTGTAAAACCCTAAAACCCCTTCTTGTCAAACACCCTAGACAAGACACCATTCACTCCTCATATGTACATAACACAGCTATAACACTTCCTGTTTCTGATGGTTTTGATTTAAACAAAAATTCAAAACAATACAACTTTAAAAAGTGCAGTAATCCTATGGACTCCAACTACCATAAAACCTCAAGTATTGAGAAGAGGAAGGAGGAGTTAATATGAATTAAAAGAAACACCAAGCTAAACATGCAGACTAGTTGTTATGGGAATCAGCTGTGCTAGACATTTAAACACGGTGTCCCTTTTCAAGTTAGAAGTGAAGGTGGAGACGAGAGTTGCAGAGCGGGCGAAGCAGGAAGCAGAGCCAAAGCCAGACATCGAGAGCAGATTGTGCTGAAGGAGGCAGGCGCTTCCTTACGGAAAGGCGAGAGATTGGGAGAAGCACAACGGGTACCACAGGAGGACTGCTGGGGACCCGGCAGCAGCGTGGTCGCAGTCGCATTGAAAGGCAGCAGTTCAACCAGCAGTTGAATGAGAAGCCGATGGGGGAACTGCAAAAGGGTCTGCAAAGTGGGAAATCCTTTCCCGAAGCAAGGAATCTGCGCAGCCATATGCCATGGTTTGGAAAGCCAGCAATCACCGACAGGCGTACAAACAATTGGAAACCTGCTTTGAATATCAACCAAATAATATACAAAGGCAGAATGTACACAAGTCTCTGTATATGAGATTTCGATATGGGGAAAACTGGAGTAAACCTTGTCATAAGCAATTGACCACTAATGAAGAAGTTGATGAGCTGTCAACTGGGGAAAATTGGAACACACATTGCCACAAGCACATAAAAACCAGTGAAGAAGTTAACAGATAGAACTGGTACATGTCTTCATATATGAGATGACAATATGGGGAAAGTCAAAACCGTATAAACAGTGAAGAAGTACAACTACATTATACTGAAGGAGAACATTGTAGAATGTCCTGGTGAAAGACACACATCAGGCAGTGAGCCTTGAGGAGAAAGATGCCTGGCAGGGGAGTATTAGCAGCGGATATACAACACCCAGAGGGGTATTCCTGGCAGGGGAGTATAACAGGAAAAACATCCTCAAGAAAGTGTTGAGTGAAACCGAAATTTCTGCTAATCTTGAAGAGTCATGGTTTGAAAAGACATGTTCACCCTTCTTGCCATCCATTAAGAGTTTTTGTGGAAAGGAAACACTTTTGCTATTCTTAAAAAGACACTTTTTGCCATCCTGAAGAATGTGTCATGTAAAAGAGACCCTTTGCTAATTTTTTAAAGGACACTTTTGCTATTGCACCTGAAACAATCCTAGGGGAGGGAACCACTTTCTGGATTCAAGGATTGCCTGTTAAATGTTCACACTTGATTTTTACACACTTTTTGCTAAATCAAAACAGAGACATTTACCTTACACATTTGATTATTTGTTTTAGTGTGAGGGTCAGTTGTGTTTTGGACACAAGGACAGTTTGCATACTTTTAATGATGAGACACAGACTGATCTTTAGTTTTACCTTGCAAGGAAGGGAGTCTCTCTTTAGGTTAGGGACAAAGAGGCCTTCATTCAACCCCTTTTCTTTAATAAAGATGTCTGTTGTTGAAAATGGTGCAACTTCAACTTTGTGTCTGCCTCTCATTGCTGACCCCTCACACCATGTTTATTAAGCACAAAACCAAGGCCCAAAGGCATCTAGGCGCTGGCAGCAACACATTAAATCACCTACAACGATACAACAAATCAGAAAAAAGGTTTTAAGAGTCTTTCAGAATTGAAATGCGATCTCTCGCAGATGACAAGTGAGAGAATTTCACAACGCTGGGGCCAGGACTGAAAAAAATCACCTTCCAGCCCGTGTCTTACGTAAGCACAGTACGTCCCAAAAATGTTGAGAAGCCGATCACAAAGTTCATGAGGGAACATAATAAGTAGGTTTAGATTGGAGAAAAGCAGGGCCAAAAAGATTAACAGCCCGGTGTGCAATTCAAAGAACCTGAAACGTAATATGGCTTCTCACCGGGAGCCAGTGAAGCTCAGCCAGCAACGCAGCTGAGTGAGAAAACCTAGGTACATCCAGAGCTAAACGTGCTGCAGAACTTTGTAAAATCCGGAGCCTCTGGACTAATAAATGAGGTTGTCTGAGTTAAATACCATTACAGTTGTCCAGAGAGGCCATAATTCAAGCAGTAACTACTGTGGAACAAAGATGCAATTGAATAAACAGAAGGATCTTAAGGAAGTCCGCATTGCAAACAAATGCAATCTTTGCATCTAAGGAACCAGAAAGAAGAGGCTTTATCCCTAAACTCTTAACACGCATACTGGGAGCTGGACAGGGTCCCAAAGAATCTGGCCAAAAATCAAAGTGCCAATAGGAATGAGAATCCAAAGAGCCAACCACCAAAATCTGTGCTTTCTCCCCATTGAGTCTCATCCATTTTTCAGGCCATGGATTCATCAATGTCATTCCAGGATGTCCATCCAGCAAAACCTAAATAATAGGACCAAGGAAATCCTGAATTCGGAATGATTTTCTTTTTCTTGTCTTTTACATACAAGACTTTGTCCTTGGTTCACAGAGGTGTGTGTTTTAATCTCTTTTAATGGCTTAGTTGCAGTGATTGCTAATGGTGCCTGTTTTTAAGGGAAGTGACACTTGCATTCCTGTTCTAAGGATACCTCTGCATAAACGTACAATTTAGGTTTAACCAGAATTCAAATTAAGTAGGCCATTTCTAGCTTACATGTAAAAGGAAAATACTCTTCTTATGTAATTCTTACCAGTAATGAAAATGTCATAAAATGTAGGCCTATCGATAAATGTACCTCAATCTATCATATAGCTTATCATACATGTTTTGTCTATCAATCCCTTGTAGAATACTGATATGTAATTTGGATAAGTCTGCATGTTCTTCATGGAACATAAATGCAAAAACAATTTTGCTTTAGCTGATTACTTTGATACCTAGTGACCAGGAAGGACCGAATTCCGCGCATCACGGATGCCTATGTGATGAGGGCTAGAGGATCATTGGAGCTGTTCTAATACGTTTCACCCTCCCTTGCATTACTGTCACATATGAGCACCCTAACTGAGTAGCAGGCAGGAGATAGGATTCAGAGCCCAACACAACTGATTTAGAGCCACCATTTGCTCCTTTGGGTGCTCCTTTGAGAGCGTATATACACGTCATAATCAATTGGTCCTATTTTGCCTTTTGGGCATATAAACATACTACATATGTGGGGTGAGATTGAGGTTCTAAGCAGTTACAAAGTCCAACAGGAGATTTTTTTTTTCCACATAGAACTGGGCAGTAAAAGGTTTGAAGCACAGCATAGCCAATGCCCTATATTTGGCCTAAATAATATGAATTGAAATAGTATATGCAATCCATTCAAAAATTGGAAGAAGTATTTCCCAAACTTGTCAGAAGCTGAACAAATGCATGGCTGAGTCACTTGATAAACGCTCTGTTATGGTCAGCATTGAACCCAATACTGACGATTCTCATGTTTAAAAGCATTTATCATGGATGCAAATTTCACCAGGCAGCACATGGCGGTCATTTCTGAACTCTCACCCAATCAGAAGTTTCATAATGCAGACTGTAGCTGCTGATGTTGACTACATTCAAATTATCTTGACATGACAAGCAGTCAGGAACATGGACGCAGGAAATAATTCCGCTTTACATGTAAAAAAAAGTAAAAGTACCACTTGCCTGCATATCCATGTTCTCCACCCATATAGAAACACAAGAGACTCCCGACACAAGTGCCATACCAATTGTGCAATCGATACCGGAGCCCGTGCTAAAGGAGAATATTTTGCCATTACTTCAACACACATTCCTGCAACAATTCCCGAAAGAGAAAAGTTAAAAATTGGAAAAAGCTTTCAATTGCCTTTACAGAACCCCTTCTCTTTTGCACCACTTCAAACGCACCCTTGTTTTAAAAACGGTTCCAGTTCAACCAAGCTAACAATGAAATTGAATACTACACAATAAAACAACCCTTTCTCCATTAGCACATTTTGTCTATTTGTTTCACTCACTATTATACTATTTTTTGTACTTAATCACCACAAACCAAAAACCTATATGTCACTATATGCTAATAATCTTTTAGATTTTGGTAATTGGAAATATCGCTTTCAAAAATGACTTTTCCCCAAATTATGGCCCTTTTGTTCACATCGGGCAATGACTTGCGGGCATGCTATTATCCCTCCCTCAGTCTATAAGGCTACAGTAAGGCTGAAAGAAACCATGGTCAGTAAAATATGCACACAGTAAGAGCAATGTTGTGAAAACCTCTCTGAAGTCAGAAGGCACCTTTCCACAAGCCCTGGATTTGTTGGAAAATGGTGATGGAAATTATAATGGATGAATGAATTGCACATTTAGGGACCTGAGCTAGACCCTGGCTCTGCATGCCTCTTTATGACGTCTGTAATTGAAAGGGGGCACTGGCTCCATAATTGCCAGTTCCTGCTTGCCACCCAATGCATGACTAATGTTGGGAAGCGGGGAAGATCGTCCCAGGATCCCAAGAGGTTCAGGATGTGGCAGAGGCCTAAGAGCATGTTGTAGATGCTCTGGGATGTTATAAGGGGCAGGGGGTGTTGATAGAAGCTGCATTATGGGTAGATGATTGTATGTTTGGGTCAAGATTGCACTGGGGAGGAAACACCATCTTAGAAAACAGCAGCCATTTTGAAATCAAGGCCTAGCGCCGCACTGCAGCCAGGGCAGTAGGCCCGTGCCCACAACATAGAGATGAATGTGTGCATGCAGGGTCTGGTTGCAGCACGGGCAGCAGTGAGAAAGACCAGATACGCAGAGATGCATACAAATCTCATTGTCTCATACTATTAGCACTTGTATCCCAGAAGGAATGCGCCCTGCAAGGGCATGAGGGGGCTGAGAGATCCCTGTGAAAAGTTATCCCACGAAAAGGAGGGCACAAGCCTCTGACCGTCACCAACCCAAACTCTAAGTTATAGCGCCCAGATGGCCAGCATTTCAAGGTACCAGCCAGACCATAAAACTGTTAGATTGACCGATCTATCAGAAAGATCACAGCCGAAAGGCGGGTTCACAACATTCCGGATCCCTGTGACTTGTGCTGCGAGGTGCCAGGGGGGAAAGTAACAAACCTAAAACCAGAGCTGGGAGATTTGGGAAGGTGCCGACATGTCTGGGATCGAGCTGGGGTTTGCAAGTTATTGTGGCTCGAAAGTATCCTCTGTGCCCATGTCTGCCGTATCATGTGCATATTAAAGAAGAACCCCACGTGGAAGAAGACGGACAGGAGAAGCTGGGACCATTGGCCTGGCGTCCCTTATGGAGCAGGGTGTATATGTATAGAGTCACACCAACCAGCCACCTGGATTTGTAACCTATTTAATCTACGTCATTTATGACTCTGTGTGCCTTTATAACGTGTTGCTTATGCTGTTATCATCAGAGTACTCTGTGGCAGCAGATTTCTTTGCTGGCGCTTGTCTTTTCTATGAGCATAAACCTTGTTCTCTTTCAAGAGGTGAGCTGGGCCTTTTTCCCTAGTGGGTTGCATTTGTTCTGGTCTTAGAATTGAAGGGCTTCTCTACACTTTTTTAAAATGTTTTAAAATGTTGTCTACTCATTATATGTACCTTCACTCAAAGTCGGCTCATTCACTTCTGTGAGAACTGCTTGTTTTGACATGTAAATAAATTCACTTGTTCTGTTGAACTTCCGACTTACTCTCAACATGCATTACAGAAAGCTGACTGTCTGTGGCAAAGAATGACTACAGGCAGGTGCCTGTATCACACACTCCTTTGAAACAGTCCTATAAAGAAAGAGATTTTACAGAGACCTCACGTTGCCCTTGTCTGGTCTAAGCTTCCAAGCCATTCCTGCAATGTAAGCTCTCAGCACTTTACAGCTTGGTACTCCAAAAGTCCTGCACGTTTTAAAAGAAAATAGCGCTACAGTTACATTGCAGGAATTCGAAATAACAGGAGCCAAAAAAGCCAGGAATTACAAACCATCACTTGTTAATGTTGCAAATTGTGAACGATCAAGGAGTGACGGTGGGAGAGACAAGTGGGCAGCAGGGTATCAACGTTGCCAGTGTTAAGGTAATTCAGAATTTCCTCCACCGCAGTTACTTTCCATGCAGATTACTACTGTGTGGCTGACATGTTCCACTGCTAATAAGGTGTCTTTATAGCCAAGGGGTCACCACAGCTCCATGTATTAAGAGGGACTGTCATTGCCTTGCTATGACTAAACTCTGATGCCACATCAGGTGGTGGTGCCCATTCCATATGCTAATTAGTCCCAATACTTTTTCTTAGCACTTGAGACCTGGTTGTAAAGGCTGACAGTTAAAAAACACAATGGCATTTCTTTTTAGAGATAAGAATCGTAAGGCATGTTGGTGGGTTCTAAATCCAGTCCCCCCCCCTAGTGTTGCTCTATCTTCATTCCCTTTCCATGGACCCAGGTCCTTTTTAGGATCCACAATAAGCACGGACGTGCACACTTTCTCTGCCGGTGCAGGAGGAACAGAACCAGAAGACAGGCCTTCTCCGTGTTTCCCCCAGACTCTGCAACCTTCTCCCCATCAATGTAAGACTTTTTATCTCACTTCTACATTTCTGGAAGGAGCTTAAGACCCTCCTCTTCAAGGAATGGCTCCTCCCTAACACCTAGTACCACACACCCTCTACTCCAGTGGCGTCGCTAGGAGGAGTCCGGGGGGGCCGGGGCACCCCCTGTGAAACCCTGTGCCCCCCCTTGCACCCCCCTACCGAAGACGAGCAGTGACCATGTTCTCCCCCTACTTTTGTCTGTGCCCCCCCTACTTTTGTGTTTGGCCCCCTCTGTGCTCCTCCTAAATTTGATTCCTGGCAACGCCACTGCTCTACTCCCCATCTTACCTGAGACTGGGCCATCTGCTCTCCCCTGTTTTCTCCCCTGGTTGCTTGTAGCTGCCTTGCAGCAAAATCGCCGGCCCTTCCCCCCTCCCTTTGTTTGCTCCCCGCGCTCTTGTAGTGATGCCTTGCAATTTGCTTCCCTCCCTGTGTGCGACGTATAAAGTGCTCCGTTGCTTCTCAAAGCTAGGCTCAACAACTACCATAATAATAATACTTGTTGAACATTTTCATGTTTCTCATTCCCTGGACTTGAATCTTAAATCAGACATGTATTAAAGTATGACCCCAGAGTGACCGGTGTGCAGTGTGCCTTGTAGCAGCTGATTCGAACAGATCTCGGTAGATTTCTGACTTCACAGCAATATATGTATCACTTTTGCTTTGACGTCACAATGCACTGCTTCTTTGCTAACCCTATGACATCACTGCGCTTTGTGTGTTTGCATGACCCTCATTTGTCAGCACGTCTACATCGTTATGTGGGTGGGCTGCCGTTGCGGCCTCAGGAACTAGAGACACGGGAAGTTATGCAGGGGTTGGGGAGGGGCGGGACCAAGGTTGCGGCAGTTGCCGCATTGTAATTAATAAAGACGGTTGCATGTGAGACGGGCTCCGCGTCTTTTGTATTAGCGAACGTAGCGTAGACCCAAGGATAACCTGACAATGGCGACGAAGGGTACACAACCTACCCGTGCCAGTAAGAGGCCTGCCGTCAGGCAGTAAAGCGCGTCGGCGCGCCTCCAACAGTGAAGAGCACCGACCCGAGCAGCGCCCATAAGCCCTGGCGCTGGCATCCGTGGCTTGGTCTGACTACAAACATAGCCTTTCTAGCAAGGTGCTGGGTGTGCAGTGTCTAAAGTCGCGTAAAGCGAGGGAGCACCTCACGTTACAAGCAGTTTTATGGAAATGTTGCACCCGTGCAATTAGCGCCAGAGCAAAAATCGCCTTAGTGCAAAAACAATATTCTTCAATGTATTTATGCACCTCTGTAAAAGACTATGGTAAGTATTGCCTCAGTGCAAATAGCCTTTTAAAGACTGTTTTTCACAGAAGGGCAATTTGTTCCACAGTGCTCACTTGCACATGTGCAATATTTCTGCAATACCACCCTTATTTATTCTGTTTCGACAATTGCAGCTTAAATATTAGTTGTGCACAGGAATCTCTCAGGGGCACTCATGTTAGCACTTGGGTAAAGTTAATCTTGAGGACAGTAGCTGGTGGCCATCGCAATCGCAACAGTTGTCACAGTGCTTCCACCTCAGGATTCCCCTGGTTCTTTTGTGCTCCACATGTGTCATACTTGACATATACTACACTGTCATGCCACCAGTGGCAATGTAGTGGCTCGCTGCGGGCCTGTAGTGCGTGTGCATGCAAGATAATGCTTTAGTAGTAGAGTTGTGTTGTTTGGAAAGATGTTTTCTGGAGGGTATGAGCGCGCGCACGCAAGTGGTCGATGGTACAGTATGTTCGTTTTAGGCTGTAAAATGGTTCACAGGCTGCAGGCTCAGTCTTATGCTGGAAGCTTGTTCATTGGATGTTAGCGGGTGAGTTGAGGGGAAGGTGTTATAATGTATGTTTATGAGCATTGGCTCATAACTAGGCTGATGGAATGTTGAGGGTGTCATCTTGTGGAATGTGGATGCTCAGCAGTTCTAGCAGTGTCGGTTGGGCTGGTGAGTGAGCAAAGGTGTTAATGGGGTGTGGGGCAGTCCCAGTGTTTCTGCCTTCTACTTGTCTTCCGTGTTTCCCCTACAATCCTAATGTTTGATGGAGGAGCTGGACCTGGACAATAAAGACTCTATAAACTTACCTTGAGTATCGGGAAACCTTCCTTACAACACTGGCGACGAGGATGGGATTGTGAGGGGAGACCGCTGCTGCACGGGGTAGTGCAGCCCTGTGTCACCGTATTACACTGCCCCCAAAGAAAGCCCCGCACCCCGAGCAGATTCAGGTACGGAGGTCTGCCTTGTCCGCAGTGCAGATCTCGTTCCGGGAGCGTTGCCTAGTATTGGGCAGAGGAGCGAGTACCGTTTTGACGGCTGTTCGGTTCCGTCCGATGCTCCGTGACTTAAGGAGCAGAGGGCTGATTTGGGCTCGAACACTTCCCAAGTTCGTGGGTTTTGCTGCTGCGAATATCCCGTGCTGGGAGCGCTGCCCAGGAGTTTGACAGAGCAGCGGTTCCCGGCTTATCAGCAGATCCTGTGTCAACAGCCGTGTGCAGAGCGGTTGGGAAGTAGAGCTGAGCGGCATCCAAAGTGTTTCCTTCGGCTCTCTGGAGGAGGAGGGTGAGCAGCTGGGAGGTGACACGCATGGAAACTGGTGAGGAGGGTGAATCTGTTCGTCGGTCTGTGCGCCGGGGGTTGTGGATGCCTGGTCCCCATCCTGCGCGTGTTTCCGTGTCCCACAGGATTGGCCTAGCGTGGGCGGAGAGCGAGGAAGAATGGGGGCCGACGGTTGCGTGAGCCTGGTCCTTTTCCTAGTCTGCCGTCCGCCTCCAGTATAAGTGGCTCGTCAAGGACGGGGAGCGATGTGGACGGTCCGTAGCCTAGGGGCATAATGATGATGTCACCATCAAGGTTGGTTTCGCGAACCAATCACCGCCAAGGCGTTGGTGTTCTGGTGGGTCATGTCCTGCCCACGTTGGCGTTGAAGTCAACGCGAAATTTCGTATTTCCTTTCCGGATTCTACTGTGAATGATCATGTGATGCAGAAGTTTGGTGATATGAGAGACGTTGTGGATGTTCATTTTTCCGATCCGAGCATGGTCAGGGGCGTGGATTATCCTGGTCCTGGTAGGGTGCGCCAGCAGAGGACAGTGCGCCCTGTCACTGGTGTTTCTTCGCATTGTCCTGGTCCTGGTGGTGGAAGTCCAGCAGAGGACGGTGAATTGTGTGATGTAGGGTCCTGTACCGGCGTTGGAAGTCGAGAGAGCCAGTATCACTTCCTAGATTTGACGTTGGGGTACTTCAAGGAACCGTATGGATTGGAACATCATTAAACAATTGTTCATTGCAAGTTAGTGCCTTGGGCCAGTGTATTGTTGTGTTGATGTTGTGGCCTATCGTGGGGTGCAGGGTATGACTCCAGGGTAGCGTAAGGGGTTGATGTTGTGGAGGCCGTTGTCTGTTACCAGTGGTGAGCTACGGTGTGGCCTCGTAGTCCATTTCAGGTCCTAGTTACAGGTTTTGTAGGCATTGTCAGTATTTAGGGTGGTACTTCTATGGGAATAAGAGGATATTTCCTTAGTGCAGAGGGGTTGGATCTTATCTCTTTTATAGGAAGTGACATTGGATTTTGGACTTGCGGGTGCTATTTCCAAGGGACTGGAATATTCATTGAACTTGAGGGTGGTGGTCTACGGGACAACGTTCATTGGGAATGTAATGAAAGCAACTGTAATGCAAAATTCCTGACAATGTGATAATTGTATGAAATGCATAATATTTTCATGTTTTTTCATGTCATGTTGTCCTGTGAGGTGAGTGAGTTTTTCTGCCTTCTACTTGTCTTCCGTGTTTCCCCTACAATCCTAATGTTTGACGGAGGAGCTAGACCTGGACAATAAAGACTCTATAAACTTACCTTGAGTATCAGGAAACCTTCCTTACAACAGAAGGCCATTTTCTCCTGAGGTATCGTGTGTGAAAGGTTGTGTTAATTTTTAGTACAATCTTTGGATTAATAACACGTAAGGACTGTGAGGACTGCACAGGACAGCAGTGTGGCGGGTGCAGCACACGCCAAGCTTGATATCAAAATGTGTTCTCTCAAAAAACTTCTAAAATGTGTGAGCGCCACCTCTGTTAAATCCTAAAGAAGCACACATCTGAAACAAAACAAAAAAAAACAGAAAAAGCAGACAATACAGTAGGTCAGACAGAAGAGATACATGCGCAGTTCAGAGAGTTGTATGAAAAATGTTCGAGATATTTAGCGAGGAAATTAAATGTCTGATGAACGCAACAAGTTGTACGTGAATGGCTTCTACTACGTTGAGTAGCATGGCGCAGTGTGGTTCCTTTCAATGCGCCTTTGCAAAATCCGGAAAAGGTAACATGTAGAGTACAAGGCAAACAACACCTGGAGCAGAATCAGAATTGCAACACCAGCATTGTCACACAGCTCTACATTATTATATCGAAGCAAATTACTTGATGGCAATTTACTTTGACAAAAATTACATCGGAGTATTTGTTTTAATTTTTCTTTGAATGGTGAAGGAACACATGTCCATCTGCATCTCCCCTCCCTTATCCGCCCCTCCACCCCCTTCCCCTTTGTATGTATATGTATATATTTGTATATCATACAGCAGCAGTCACCGTCCTATAGTTAAGGTAAAACTTATGAGCTATAGGAAATCTGAAAATGTCATTGCTAATAACTTTTGACTTGGTGGACGGATTTGGATGACATTTCCAAACCAAATGTGTGCCACAGGCCTCACTAGCCAGGGAATTTTCGGAAAGATTTGTTAAAAAAATGAAAAAGTTATGAAGAAAGCAAAAAAAGATTTGGTGACCCGAAGTGCAAAAACCACTGAGCGGATTTGAACCAAATAAGAAACAACTTGGATGCGATTTTCCAGATTTGGGGTAAATCTATCCAGGCATTTTAAAAATATTTAATGGGGAAGGGGGTGCCACCTGCTCTAGAAAAAATAGCCATATTTCCAATGGTGCTTTGCAGCAGAGAGGTTTTTCAGAAATAAAAATCTGCAGTTGTGTTTGTTATCTCCAAATTCGTAATTAGGCCCAATGTACCTACTGCTTGAGCAATGCTTTTGGTAAGGACTCTTTACCTGCCTTTCTTCCTCGTCACCCATCATCCCTTGTGAGAATTGCTTTTCTGCTAATTGGACATGGTCAGATGGCTAATGAATGTTATTGTTGAGGTGAAGGAAATTCATGCCTGTAGCAATAGCAGATGAATTAGATTACTACAGGATACATACATGATTTGCCCATGTCGTTACCTTTGGTTATTGGTTTTCGTCATAGGATATATTCATTTTCCCCCTTCAATGTCATTAGCTGTGGTTATTGGAGTTTTGTTGATTCTGTTGTCAAACTCAAAGGTTTCTGAGTTTGCGTCACATAATAGATACATTTATACCATCATATCTCTATATCATCATGGAGGGAGGGCTATGTGAGCCTGACTGTATGTTGCAGCAGAAGTTGTTTAGCAAGGCCCCATATGACTCGGCTCATAAATTGCACTGCCCTATAGGAACTGCATCATACAGTGATCTAACATTTCAGGTAAGTCTCACCTGGTCGGCTACTTACCTGCTTCGGTTGTTACCCAGGTGTCCTAATGAAGTTCTTGCAAAGATTGCTCAATCATCAAAATACATGTAATGCTGCCCCTTGTTTCTAAAGGCTTAAGCTGCCCTATTGTTAAGGATGGCAGGGAAGACTGACTTTATTGTGATCCACTTTCGGATACCTGACTGAGACCAACGGTGCCTTTCGCATTGACTATAATCAGTGTCATCGCCCTTGCCCGACTGTAACTTCTTCTGAGCCGAGGAGCTTGGTGGCTGCCAAACTATTGAACCATCCATTCCCTGGTCTGTTATTGGTTAGGGATATTTTATTCTATATGGAGCAAGAGAATTTGACCAGGGACTTCTGATCCATATCACATGCTCGGCTTGGAATGCAAACTCCCGAGTCCAGACGCAAGAGAATATTGACCAAGAAGCCACAGGAGGCTGCAGCAAGCTGCCCGATGCTGAGGATGGAGACATTTGACATTAAACTCTTATCTGTGTCTCAATCAGAACTAATATTTGACTGTTGTCTCTGATCTCCTCTCGAACACCTCTCTCTTCAAATACCATTACCATTAAAGATCGAATGGAAAAACATAATTCACAGTGGGGTATCAACACTTTAGGGTTTATATGCGACCTCGCTTTTGGGATGTTTACAACATTTGTGAATGCTTAATAGTGCCAGATAATGACTTTGCTATCACGCTGTATTGTTTATTTTTAGAGATAATGCCGTACAACCACAGGGTTTGAAATTGAGGGGAGCTTGGAGGTATTTAGTTCCTGCTTGTAGCCTAGAGAAGCCTGGTTTGCTACTTTTAGCTCCCCAGCCAATTGATACCAAACAAACCTATGTAAAATGTACTCTCTGTGTTTTCTTCAATCTATAAACAAACATTAGGACAGTGTCATACATAATGGACCAAACGATAAGTTTGCATCTTATGTAGAAGTTAGATTTGTGTAACGCTTTGTACTAGCTCTTTGTTTGCCAGTGGTATAATAATTGTATATAATAATTGGTTATTTATAAGGTGCTTAATATCGAAGATGTTTCTAAGCGCGACCTGGATTCGAACCTGTGTGGCTGTGTTTCCAAGATGACGCATTGCCACTGAGCTATAGTACCCGTGGCCAATCAGCAGCTCCTGGTCAGTGGTTATTGCTGGATACCCAGGAGCTGCTTTTAGCTACTGCTTAGCTAGTATTAATTCCCATCCCCGCAACCACATGATGTTTGAAAAGCATTTTGTCAAACAATGGGCAATGTTCTGAAAAACAAATGTTTCCGTTTGGTATTTTGATATCATGATAATCTACTCCTTTGTTTCGTACACTTTTATTGACAACAGTTTCTCTGCAATTGCTCAGTAAATAAAAAAAAAAACAGAAGAGGGAACCAGGGTGCCTGCCAGATAATCTGTCTCCTGCACAGCATAGTGTTTTCCCATTAGTAAAGCTGTCATTGGTTTCCTTCTCTGCCAGATTAAAAAAAATGTGCCTGCATGCAATTGCAGCATTTATTATTGACACTTCGCGCTTTTGCGGCACTCGATATAACGCCGCCGAAGTGCTTCCTTTTGTCATTGATGGCAGTGCAAGCCTTCAGTCTCGCTCCAGATTGTCATGAACCAAACAGGAAAGGTTGATTGGCGCCATAGGTCTATCCATTGTATCCCGCCAAGGCACGAGTACAGAGGCATATTAAGATTAAAAATGGGTGGACAGTGTCAGATAAAGAAAATGGCAAATGGAATGGCGCTCTCTATTTCTCTTCCCTTTCTGCTTTCGGACAGTCACCAGGAAGCGTCGCAAGGCTGCTGGTAAGAGCTCACATTTCCAGGCAAAGTAGAAGTAGCTGAGCTGGCTGTTCCTCAAGCCCCCTCTTGCTACCCCTGCCCTCTCCTTCCTCCCACCCCTCAGCGTTGGTGCCTGTGCTGTGCTTGATGTCGGTGCAATGTCCCCTCTGTGGTCTAGCCAGTGCCACATGGATGCCTCTAGCACTTGAGAGCAAATGCTGTGTTAGTAGACAGTTGTAGGTAGTACAAGGTGCTTGCCAGAACATGTTTTTAAGTTTTGTATTTATTTGTATAGAGCATCCAAGCCCTCAAAGAACTCCTTGGCGCGTGACACACATAAACAAACTAACCACCAATCACACTAGTGAAAAGAAAAGCAGTCACGGAAAAGCAGGATGAAGATAATAAAATAATCCATAACCTTTTGGGAAAAGGAACGTTTTGAGCTACTTTCTAAAGGTCTGATGGTTGTCTTGTTTCCTGAGAGATACCGGTAACACATTCCACAGAGTGACTTCCCGGGCAGGGAAAGATCTGAACCCGCAGGGACCCCTTCTTACTAGTGAATTTCAAGGGTTATAGCAACTTCACATACATTAAATCCCTGTGAACAGGGTGGAAACTAAAACATCTCCCAGGGTTCATCTACACCTAATTTTGTGATGCCTTAAGGTCCCTCGAGGAGCACTCTCTCCAGCCTTGCTCTTCTTACACTCCCCTTTGTTACTCTTGGGTGAGAACAGGTGCACTCCAGTATATGAGAAGCGCGTAAGCACAATAGCATGGCTGCTACTCTTCCTCAAGGGCATTTGTTCTCTGCTCCTCATTCGTCAAAGGCCTGTTGCTTGCTGGGTCGGGTTGCACCCTTTGTTTGCTTCTTGCCACTTTTTTCTTGTGATCTGCCCGCTGCAAGCATGTGCAAGGATAGTGGGGGCAATCGTGCGTGAAGATGTTAGCTTTGGGGCTTGTTTTTTACCTTGTGTTGTGGATTTGTACACCCACAACATGTTGCAGATGTCCTTAGGCCATTTTCAGTCGGGGCTGTTATGATAGGAAGACATGTAGCGCTATTAGGCAAATGCTCAACCAAAGGCACCTCTTTCCAGTTGTTTTCAAAGTGGCAGAAGGTCCAGAATGCCTCTGAGGCCTTCAGACAATGCGTTCCATTGAGTTGCCCCTAAGGGAGCAGGAAGGGTTGATTAAAGTCATGTTTGATGTCAGTTACAGCGTTGCCATTTTATCAGGGCCTTTTTATTGATGGGCTTATGCACGAACACCAGTACCTTGACTGGGATCCTGTGGAGAGCCTTTGGAACAGATTGCACATGATTTTAGTTATCATGAATCTCCCAGAAGAGCTTTTGAGGATCGTCTGTTTGTTAAAAAGTGCAGAATAAGTGCATTTGAGGAGACGCTTGTCTATGGGAAGGGTTGGTGGATATCTTTGGCTGAGTGAGAATTGTAAGGAGGAGCTTCATGTTCTAGATGCATTTTATCGCAGCATTGCTGGGGAACTTCACAGAGCTGGCCTTTAAGTCATCAAAGTGTAAGGGGAACATATAGACACCTTCACCTTTTTCTTCATTTGAGAGCAAGTCATGGGGCCTTATTACAGGGTCCGGCGGTAACCGTGCCGGTGCTACCTTTGGTGCCGGACCTGTAATATTTTACCGGCGCCTGACTTCCTGGTGCCAACGGGAGATTACAACTCCGGCGTCCCAGGAAGTTAGGTGCCGGTAAAATGTGAGTCCCCATTCCAATAGAGTCCCATAGGACTCTAAGGGAGTGGTGACACGGAAGCACCGGCACCGTTCAGTGCTTCCGTGACCGGTCTGCCTACTGTGGCACCCTTATTTCCAGACCGGCAAACTCCTAATGAGGCCCATGGTTATGTTTATTCAGGTTTGAATGTTCTTTGGGCTAAAAGAGATTTGGGGCAGCAGATCAGAGACATTTTCTGTTAAATTGATGTAAATGTGGAAGCAGCTTTCAACAAGTCACCCATGAAAATGTTTGAGTGACGATGAGAGGATAATTCATTGAAGCATTATGAAGGAGGACAGGGACAGAAAGAAGCCATGCAAGACAGGTATAGATGGGTTCCATGTGTTTCCCACTCTGCCGTTGACAGCACAGGTCTCTTCTGCTCCGGCTTTGCCGTTCTGCCTCTTACCTTGCCTGTGCTCTTCTGCCTCACCTATATCACTGTTACACATTAAAGGTGGGTTCCCCTCTTTGCCCCTGGTCTCCCTCCAATGCTGTCATTTTAAAGGGAGTCCCTGCACTACCTCTGACCATTTCCCCCTCCCCTCTGTGGCCACAACTAAAGCCCCCTCTTCTCCATTCTCTCTCCTTTTCCTTCCTTGGTCTCCGGATCCTGTCCCTACCATCACTTAATTTCCACTCTCCTCCTTTATGCCCCCTTTCAGTCCCCTCCTGCCCAGGACTCCGGCATCCTGACCCATATCATCAGCAGGATAAAGACCAATGCTGCTTATGCGGTGCATTAAAGACCCATGCCGCTAAGGCGGTGCCGGAGAGACCACTAACAGCACAGAAGTAGGCTCCAAAACAATGTATGCAGGTATATGAACATCTGGCTACTGAAAGCAGACAGTGGTGGGCAATCATGTGGTCCAAGGCATCAAATGCTGCTCAAGGAAAATGAATCAGGTGCAATTATTAATCAGTGAAAGGGAGAAGTTAATCGACCAGGCAATAATAGCTGCTCTAGTGTGATGTTATCAGAGCATTATCAAGTGTGGACCGTCTAGATTAGGTTTATCGCCTAGCAAGACTCTGAGATGTGAAAGTCGACTTCTTAGCCTTAATTTGACATGGCAGTGAGGCCACTCCATGGAAGTTGCCTGGAAATGTAAGGTCAATGGAAAGTTTTTTCAGTCTTGGATTTCAAACATGCAAGTTTGAGTGTGAACATGGGAAAATACAATTATAGACGTGGTGATAGTAATGTTGTTCTTTTTAATAGTGTGTGTGGAGTAGCAGTCTGAGGAGAAGTATATGGGAGTGAAATGGGGATGCTTTATATATTGTGTTTAGATCTAGTGGCAGTATCCTGCAGACTGAAAAAAACATGGTGGACGAGCATCAATACTTGTAAATGGAGGCGAGGCAGTAGACCTTCAACATGGAAGTAAGTTCTTGATTGTTCAAAGTTTTGAGGTTGTTTTGGAGATCAGTGCACAATTCCCATGAAGGTTGAGGAAAGCCCAAGCATGATACATGGCAAGTGCTTAAAGTCAGAACCTGTTTCTGTGTCTTTTAAGAGATTTTCTATTTCATGCGAGATTGGGGGTTGTGCAGCCAGCTTGATTGCTCAGGCTCTGGGTTGATATGAAGTCAAGTCGCTTGTAGGACGTTCTGTCAGGTCTAGAAAGTGAGCTGTAGAACTTTCCTTGTGTACTCAATGATTGTTGGTGATTTGAGAGCTGTGCAGCATTTATTATGGATGTGTTTACCGTGTCACCTGGTCTTTCAGCATTGCACCTCTGCTGGTGCACAGGATGCAGATCAATTTAACTCGCATTATTTCCTTGTAAGGACTTCCTTTAGGTGTGGGAGGCCCTGAAGGATGAATCTACTACTGGACTCCTTTTGCATGTGAATGCTTTCGAGAGAGCAAATATGTTCAAGTGATCACAATATAGAGAGCATTAAAATCAGAGACGAATGGGTGTCGAAGATCACAGTGGCTGCCTTAGGAAGGAAACTGACTTTAAAGCTCTCTAGATAATGAAGTTACCTGTGGAGTGCACAGACTTCAAGTGGGCTTTTCGAGTTAAACATTTGAATGAGAATTTGATTGATGACCAAGTAATGGTCAGAACATATCCTATCCTGGGAGGTGATCGTGAGGGCATGGATGGTGTGAGGTTGTCACGGGAAAAGAGATCACAATTTAGGTGGGTCTAGCAAGAGGCCAGGAACCCCCTGCTGCATTGAATTCCTTGCTGAATGAGTAGGTCAAGTTGTTTGCTGTTTCGCTGACTCGATATTGAAGTCCACAAGGAAGATAATCCCACTGTTATCAGCTGTTAAGATTAAAGTCAAGTCAAGGAGGAATTTGGAATACATGTCTGTTCATGGCCAGGAGAGGCTGCAATGATTGGGGAGGTGTGCAGGACATGGAGGCTTGAGATAAAGACTTTTCTGGAGAGCAATGGGGGCATTAGTACAATAGACCACAGAGCCTTCTTTCGGGCTCATTGTCATGCCATCACCATGTTTCATTTACTCAGCTATTGAGGTCCAGAATGAAGACAATGCCTCAGTTATGAGTTGCTAGGATCAGGAAAACGTTAAGAAAGTCACAGAGGAAATAGGGATTTCTCTCTGGTCAGTGGACAAGATGACTGGGTATGCGTTAAGGATATTTAAGCCTGAGAGGAGAAATTCTATGCCACTGTCAGTAGAGGAGACCAAGTATTATTTTCTATATCGCTTGGCTATGACTCTTGCTGTGTTATCACAGCATGGTAGAGGATCAGTCTTGTAGGCGTCATGGGTTAACAGGCCAATAAGCAGTCTATAGGAGTTACGCTGCTATACTTTGGACAAGGGAAAGATGTATAGGATAAGGTCAATGCGATGGAACTTGCCGTTCGGAGGCAGGTAAAGTGAGAGAGAATGTCAAGGAGAGAAAGAATTGTACTGACTCAGGAGGGAAGGATCCTCTAGTTCTTTCTATGTTCAGATGGGAGGTTTAAGCCATGAAAGAAAGGTGGGCTATTCACAAGAAACACTTGATAGTTATTAGAGGATTGACAACCCATGTGTGTTTAAAGGTGTGCCTGCATCCCTTAGAGCCTCCTTTCTTATTTAACACTTTGTTTTAGGTCAGAAAACAACAGCATCATAAACGTCCATCACTCAGAGTTTCCTTAAAGTCGATTGAATCCCGTGATTAAATCCTGTGATTGAAACGGTTAAGAGGGCACATGCTGGAGTCCGCTCCTTTGTTTTCCCTTTGTTTTTCCCGTTTTAAATATTGTTTTGAGTTTATCAATACAGAATAGAACAGTAAGAAAACGGTTCCACTCACTTGCCCAACTGGGTCTGTTGTTTAAGCAACCATAAGACCAGTGCAGTCCATTTTTTCTTACATTTGTTCTGGAGCTTACGATTGTCCCTTTTGAGAAGAATATACAGTTTGATTAGGCATCCGTTTGCCATTAATTTAGAATAAGTGCATTGATTTATTTCTCTGGGAGCAAGATCCCCTTCATGCATTGTCATACATGCTACACATGTTTACCTGTCCAGCAGCAACTGCCATGTACAGGTATTCTCAGTGCTCCAGATAAGATTTTGAAGTGGGAATATTTTACTCCCTATTTTTGAAGTTGGGAGTAAAATGATTTTTTAGGGAGTAAAAAGAATTCCAATTCCCAATGGGAGTATTTGACATGCGAGTAAAAACATGTTTTAACTGGGAAATGGAAATGTTTTTGTAATAATGATTTCTTTGCAACTAGTTATTCATACACATTAAAAGATGCATGTTTACGTCTTCCGATCAGGCTGTAATAATAGCAATTTCTTCCTGTAATACTGTGTTGCACTGCTGGTCCAAACATATCCATGGAGCACAAGGTCATATGTGTCCGTTTTACATTTTTTGCTGGGATTATTTGTACTCCCTAATTTTATTTTTGGGGTGTATTTGCCTATTTTTAGGGATTAAAAGTGGTTGATAGACCCCTTATCCGTAGGGCTGGGTATTCTATTCGACTGCCATAGTTATCCAGAATCTACTTTAAAAAAAATTACGTTTTGAGTTATGCTAATTCTGCAATGAGTTCATATTATCTATGCATCTGCCAGACAGACACAGGCAATAACATCTCCAGTGCATGATTTCAATGCATGCTTTCCAAGAAACAGTGGAGAACAGCAGGTAATTTCAAAGCAATTTTTTATTCTTTTATAATCTCTTCAATTTATCTATGGCATTCATCTGCTCCTCTCACTCCATCCCTCAACGCCCCCTTTTCAAACCCACATTCTACATTCTAAGATTGCTAGGCACTCTTAGAATGCGGGTGCATGTCTGCCGCATGCCACACATCCCTCTTCCCCAGAACAATAACACACTTGAATTCATTATAATATATGACTAAATTGAAAGAGTACTAATCAACTAAACCTAAATGTCCAGGAGCTGACTATTATTGATCACGGTCAAATCCATACTGCATGACATAATCCTTAGACCATACTGGTGCTTTTATTTTTCCTTTTTGTCATACTTTCAGTTGAGCACCTGACATAATCATCTTCAACATTCACTGGGAACTATTTTCTTATTACAGTTTCCATAGATCCTACTCCTAAGGTGTCTCTAAATTCAATCCTCTCATTTCCCTCTACCCACTGGGCCATCAAACTAATGCCTGAATCTGCTCTTGTATTCCTACATCTGCCCATTATGTCATATTGCCATCTACTGAGTCTATTGACATTCCATATAGACCTATCAGCCACTTTCACTGCATTGTCAAATTCTTATTTAACTTCAGTAGGGCCTGAACATTTGGACAGCCTCTTGCAAACACTCCTCCCCTTCTTTGTCCTTACTCAATCTAACTTCTCACTGCTCAGGGTTCACTTACTGGTACCCTTGCACTATTTTTTACTTGTCCCTTCAAAATGTATTCCTTGACCTCTTCATGTATCCTCTCCCCATTAATACCTTTCTCACTGACCAATCCCAGACTCAATTTAGTGTTAGGTTATCTTCCTTTCATCAACTTAAATGGTGGCATTTCTTTTGAGTTACTCTCATGCTTCACACTCTCCCTACTACAGTGACCTGACATCAGAATCCTTTCTTATTACTTTTTCAAAGGTCTCCATTGAGACGTGGTTATACCTTTCAACCAATCTGTTGGATTCCCAATCATCTAATGCTTTGTATTTCCATTTGAGTTCAACTTTCTTATCATGTTCTACCCTCTGCATTCCCTTGAATTGAGCACCATTATCACTAATGGCAACTTCAGTGTAACATTCTCTTTTGCTCACTGACTCAATAAACCTTATAACCTCTTCTGTACTTGTGTTTCTTACTAATTTAACCTCAATCCATTTTGTATAATAATCTACCATCACCCGCGTGAACTTCAATTCTGACTTCAGTTGTAGGGTCCTAGAATATATATCAATTCCTACTTGTTTACGCAGCCCCTTTATTAGGCCCAATAGGTTTTACCCCATCCCTAACTGTTTTACAACTTTTATCAGCATTCTTACATTGCCAACATTCCCTTACAGCCCTTTCAAACTTTGTGTCCATTTCCAGCCACCAACATCTCTCTCTAACTCTTTGTTTGGTCCCAGTTAGCCCTGGGTGACTGTGATGTGCCAGTTCTATAATATCCATTCTCATCAACTTTGGTGGTGTAGGTTTATGGCTTCTAAACCGTATATTATCTTCCACAGAAAGTTCTTCCTTAACCTCCCAGTACGGCACCAAATCTTGCCCAAGATGTTGTTTTACAGGCCATCCTCTGGCAACATATCCCCTTACCGCATGTAACATCTTCTCACTAGTCATCCTTTCAGTCCATTTGTCTTTGGATGTGTCCTCTAGCAATACTGCCATAATAATAATAATTATTATAATAATAATTATTATTATTACTATTAATAATAATATTATTATATCATCTTCATCTGCAGGTTCACCTTTCATGACACTGGTAAACTTGACAAAAATGTGCTATTTATTAGTCACTTCCGGCATATTCCTCACTTCGAAAGCATAATCTTGTAAACTCAACGCTAGACATCCCCTTCAGTTTTAACACTTACACCAAAGGTTTATGGTCTGTGTTGATCATATATATGTTTTGAAATAGAAGACACTGCATACACAAGCCAATGGCTCCTTCTCTGTTACGGAATATCTCATCTCCATCTATGATAGCACCCTGTAATCATAACACACAATTGTATCTTCTCCCTCTGCTCTTTGGGATAGTATTGCTCCCAATCCTTGACCACTAGCATCTACCGTGATTTTGGTTAATCTCCCTATCTTAAACCCTCCTAGATTGGGCGCTTAACATACTCCCTCCTTGATAGCTTCCATGGCCATGTCACATTCTGTAGACCACTCAAACATGGCACCTTTTTTCATTAGTACTCTGATTGGCTGTGTGATACTTACAAAGTTCTTTCTAAACTTGTTATAATACTCTGCTAAGCCCAAAGGTGATATCAACTCATCCTTATTTGTCACAGTACGTGTCCTTATTGGTCGGAGTATGTGTATTTCTTATAGCTGTTGCTGCATCATATTTTGGTCTGTAACTGTGTCCACTTACTACATGCATCAGATGTTTCACTTGAGATTCCCTAAATTTGCATTTGCTTGTTTCTATCTTTAGTCCCCTTTCTAATAATCTGTCCAACACCGCTCCTAGCCTGTCATTGTGTTTAGCTCTTCCGTTTCCCTATACCAATATGTCATCCTGGTAAACCATAGTTCCTGTTAGACACTTCAAGATGTTCGTCATGACCCTCTGGAACACTGGAGCTGTGAAGCAAGTCCAAATGGCATTCTGCAGTATCAAAAACGTCCTTTTGGTGTTATGAATGCTATGAGATCTCTGCAGTCTACCGTTATTGTGATCTGGTTATAGGAAGCAAATAGATCAAATGTAGTGAATATATCAGCCCCTTATCTGTGATTTAGTATTTCTGAAATTAGTGGTAAAGGATATCTATTAACATATGTATTTTTATGTTTAGATCATGCACATGTACACATATCCAAAGATTTCCACTTTTCTTCGTGCCCACTACGATGGGGCTGAGCCATTCGGCCGATTCAATTCTTCCAACACCACCTTTGTGTTGCAGTCTTTCTAGTCCTTTCTCCACTTCTCTCAAAACAAATGGTATTGGTCTATGTTTATGAACAACCAGAATCGCTCCTGGCTTTACAACAATCCTGTGCGCAAACCCTTCAGTTTACCCATCCCTGTTCCAAATATTTCTGCACATTTTCCTTGCTTAGATTCCCCTTCTGTGTGTATATTCAAAGTGGTTTTGGAGAAAATCCCTTATTTTTACAAGCTTCACTTTCTGGAACTTCCTGACAATACACCCTGACCTGTTAAATCCTAGAACCATCCGCGTTCTGGGTGCCAATCCTACGGTGGGGGTACTATTACAGTATAAACAATCTGCATAATGTGTTTTGTGAAAAGTTCAAAGAGGTCTCATCTGGAGCTGTATCTCTTTGTGGTGGCCACATCTTCAGAAGGAGTATAGACCCGGATCAGTGACAGGTAACCGACATGGTGAGTGGTGTAAGCCACTTGACACATAGGAAGATGGGCAGAATGAAAATGCACACCCTGCTTGAAAGACGGAAATAAATGCAATAAAAGACACAATCTTTTTATGTAAAATAACTAGAGGTTGCAACATGAGAAGAGATGTTTAGTAATAATATTAGAAAAAATGTGAATGCACCGTACAACCTCTCCTAAACAGTAAGCTAATTTATAAATGTATCATGCCGACAGTCACTATAAAGGGGGTGTTTGCTCCACCAGTGGCCATTGTATGTCGCTGTGGAAGTGCATTATTGAGTTTGCAAGTGCGCAAAGCTAGAGATCCTGTAGGATCTGTTTGTCATGAGGCAGCAAAAGTGTAGATGACACCGTGCTGCTATGGGAATTGAGTATCATTTTGTTGTAAGTGACCCGCCTCGACAAATGGCACTGGAGCCAGAAGAACTAGTAACTGAGTTTATTCACCCTTAGACAAGACGCATCCTCTCTCCTGGCTGTTGTCTGGTTAAGGGACATCCTCTCTGCTGGGTCTTACCTGGCTAAGTGAGACATGGGAATCATCAGGGGTCAGGACAGCATTCAACACAACAGTGATTTCATAAACATCTTCTCAGAAATGGAGGCAGGTTGACAAGGTCACAGGATAATATGGATGCCACATACTCCCCTCCGTACACATAAAACATGCAAACACATGCCCACACACGCACATATTATGATGAACCAGAAGAAGGACTCGGACAGCTTGGTGACATGTTCAAGAGGAGATCTCTTTAAATTAAAAGAAAATTCCTAACTTACACTATCGTTATGAGGGAAATTCCCTACCTAACAAAAGTAAAACTAAGGGTGCATGTCAAGTCCAAACAAAAAGTTTTCAATCTGAATCCTAAGTATCTAACTGGCCCTGCCACTTTAGAAAAAGAAAAGGGAGGCTTGTATAATAGCCTTGGTATGGGCTTCTGCCTATTACACTCCTATTTTACTTGCTCTCAGTCTCACAGTTCTTGCAGATTGTATTCAAAGCTTTATTATCAGATCATTTTGGAAAATTAACACATATCTTCAGTCTAGGTTTCCCGCTCCTGTTAATAAGGAAACAGTTTCTGATTTTTAAAATGTTCCAATCCATCCAGGTTGCCTCGAAATTACACTTCTACCTTTCCCACCTTCGTAGCGTTCAGACTTCCCAAACCCTGCCAACTCTGTGGTTAAGTGTCTTATTTTTCGGTGTAAATTTAGCTTGGGGCCTCTGCCGAGATGGGGAATACAGCCCCCCATGATTTCATGCACTTTTCGGTCACATTTACAGAGTATTCACCTTCTTTTCACTCTGTTTTAAAATAGACCCTGTGTCTGCGGTTCCTGGATGCTCTTAGCGGTTAAATCAGTTTGGATCACAGTGTCTCCATCTTTTCCACTCTCAGTTATTGTGGTCATGTGCCTTCTCATTTTCTTCACTTCTCATACGTTTGGTGGCTAGTGTAGCTTAGCGTTACAGTGTTCATATCCCTTTCTCTCTGGGTTAGTGAGGCTGTGTGTTTGTTACATTCACTTTGTCTTTCGTACCTGCGTCGGTATGGAAATCTGCAGTCATATGTCTTGTTCGTCTCCACACAACCACAATGGGGGTCATTTCGACCCTGGCGCTAAGTGATTACCGGTACCGGTAAGGGTACCGGTAATCCCTTAGCACCCAATTCCCATAACAGCGGCTGGAACCAGCCGTTATTGCAGGGACCCACAAAGGGACCCTGGCGATAATTACGGTACCGCAATTTGCGGTACCGTAATCACCGCCTTTCCCCATTCCCATTATGCCCTATTGGGCAAAAATGGGAATGGGGAAGGGCCATGGTGAAATGGGGAATTACCGCCCCGCCAACCTTGGAATGGGGTGGTACTTCCCCATTTCACCATGGCGGACTCGTTACAATTCTGGCAGCAACCATGGTGCTAATAGCGCCATGGTTTAGCACTGGTGTTGTAATGAGGGCCAATGTCTCTTTCCCTGTCTGTACCTCTCATGGTGGAAAAGGCACTTGTCGGCAGTAGCTTGGAAACTCTGGCTCTTCTCTTCCTTCGGGTCTCAGCATTGTTTGCTCGGCGGCAGGCACACCACTGCTCATCAGTGATCACGCCAACCACGAAAACGGTTGGCTTTCCATCCTCTTCTTCCTCCTGACCACAGCTGTGTACTCAGTCAAGGAACCCGCCTTCCAGCCTCAATCTAGCAGGTTTCTTGGTCGGAATGTCACAGCTGGCTCCGCGGCTCGATGTGGCTCTGCCCCTCCAGGACGGCTGTGCTCCTGGGGCTCTCCTCAGTGTAGTATGCTCTCCTCCCTGTGGGGAATTCCTTCTCCAGTCAGTTTGATCTCCTCTTATATACGACATTAGAATCAATGAAATTATGTCCATCTTCCCTTATCATGGCACTCAGGCGAGGTTCACCCTTACCTGAAGCCAATCGAGTCAAGGGAGAATCTTTGTGCATTATAATTGTAACAGGGAATGCAACAGTTTTTCCAACACCCATATATGCAGAAATGGTGGTGTGGACAGAGAGTTCCATGATGGAATGGGAGACCTTGTCCCTAAGAGGGGAGTCACTCCTAGTGAGGTCCCACTTGCCCAGACCTTTAGAGAGGGTCTTGCATAGCGGGCTCATCTCCCTATATGCAAATGGGGTGGCTACCACCTGGAGAAGGGAGGGATTGTCCATATTCATCACAATATACACATACTCACTCTACCTAAATCTTGAAGGTCTACGAGTTTGTTCTGGTCAGAGGTTTCCTGAACCCTGGGACTCCCTTTTCCTTCCCAGGGTCCTTCCGCCACAACTACCCTTCCCTTCTTAGTGCGACCATAGCTAGTCATCAACATGTTCTCCTTCAGTGCTTACAGTTTTTATGGGAAGTCATACAGAACTTTCCCTGGCATACTGAGTAGGGCAGCTTGTTATTTACCCAATTTCTCACTCTCACTTTCCTGGACACTGCAGCTTTCCTAAAATCATTGCAAGATGTGATCTTCTATTGTATGCGTTCCGCCCTTTCACTCTTTGCCTTTTGGTTAATTAACTGTTGGCTCTGCTTTCAAAAAGTAATCAGAGACAGAGTGCGATGCCTACCCCATTGTTCACATCACAATAAAGTGGCCACCCTTGTCATAGTTGTGCATGATACAGTAGTTCCAGAAGAACATTTGTACACACTTCTCCCAATTACTTTTCTATGGTAGGGCTATCTAAAGGCTCTCCTTCAATGCCATGTTAAACCTCTCTACTTCCCCGTTACCGGAAGAGTGATACACTGACATTTTGTGAACTTAGACCCTGCGCTGCTCTAAGAAATATTTTATGCCTCTTGAACAAAATTGCACTCAATTATCTGTACCTAGACATTCAGGACGCCCCCCTTTTGAAAACTGCCTGCAAGAAGGCAAGGACCCTAAGTACTGAACAGGCATCCACAAGCCACACCTCTGGCCCCTTCATGAAATAGTCTATTTGGACAATGGCTAATTGTTTCCCCACTGATAGGTCCCACAAGGTCAAGACCCAACTTGTTTCACACTGAACCAGGGAGTTGATCGGGCATCGTGGGTGCTGTTCAGATTTTCAGTCCCTTTTCACTGCTGGCACAGATACAAGAGTCTTGTACTAAATGGTCCAAAAGCAGGCCATTGCTGGGGGACCACTACTCTCTCCTCAGAAGTCTCTTGGCGGGTGTGGTTTCCATGTGGCCATACGGACTTCATTCTGCTAGTTTCTGATCCATTGCTGATGGTAGAAATAATGTTTTCACAGCTATATACCAGTCCCCATGGATAATTAGTCTTTCACTCTTGGGCCAGGATCACGCTCTGTGGCTCTGGTAGTGACCCACCCCCTCACCAGTCCAATTCTTCACATTAATTAGTGAAGAAGCATTTTTCTTGGCTGTGGGCCCCATCTCTTTGAAAAATCCCCCCAGGATGGAAATTGCCCCTCTGGCAATCCTCAAAGCAGAAGACCAGTCCCTGTGCACCAGGGAGTTGTTATCTACTCCAAGGGTAAGCTTGAGAAACAATCAGCTAGGATCTTCCACTTCCCATGGAGAAATCTGATTTCAAAGGAACATTCCTGGAGTCTAAATAGCATGAAAGAGAGTGTCATTGTCTCGCGTTTACAGAAGCACAAACTAGGACTTTTAGTAAGTCCTCAACTTGAAATGCCCACCTCATAACTTCTATTGGAATTTGTTGACAGCCCAGGCACCCACTAGAGTTTCCTTCTCAATCATACATTGATGGAGCTCTGCTGGACTCAAGGCGCGAGAGGGATATGCCACGTGCTGTTCAGATCCCCACTCATGTGTTAGCTTGATACGATGCTGAGATTTCTGAAGACGGCTTGATTTGTTCGTGAAAACGTCAGAATACTTCTGTACTATCTCGTCGACCTCACTTGACAGTCCTACCTGTGAAATTTGAAGAGTCTTTATTTCCACCACATGCTTCCAACTTCAGGTGGCGTGTGCTTTAGTGTCGACCTTCCTAGGAATGTGCCACCTTTCTTCACCATGTAGACTTTCCCCAGGGCATATCTGTCCTTGTGAGTTAATCTGAAGTATGCCATAGTGCCAATGTGATCCCATGATTCACCCTGGAACAATGCCCGGGGGATTCATTTTCCCTACCAGACATTCCAGTTTGGCTCTACACAATGCTTCTTCCAACAGTGTGTATGGTGAACCAAAGTTACACAGGACTCTGATCCCTCCCCCGCAACGCCAACACAGTCTTTGGGAGACTTAAGCACCCTCATCAACCAAACAGATTGTCTCTATCATGCCCCATGTAGAGGTTGCTATGCGTCTTCAATGTGCAACACTCCTAAGTGCTGCTTGATTTAACTTCCTTTTCTGCTCTCTTCTTTCTTCTGGACTTACACACTTTAGCGAAATGCCCCACAGGTAGCAAAGAGTTTTCCCATCTCAGGGGTGACCATCATGGTCTGCTAGACCGCGTTTAAAACCCTCCCCATTCCTGCGATACATGCATTAAACATAGCCCCAAGTTATCTACTGGCTAGACATTGGACCTTGTAGCATGTGACACAGCTTGCACCTTTATCAACTTCCTGGGCCCAAGACTTATATTCTTTCATGATCTTTGGTTAAAAAGATTGCCTGTTCTAGGGGAGCAGTCATGTTTTGTGACAGCCATATTTGTTCTTTTATCAGTGTGCCACTGAGCCGAATAATGAAATTGTCCCCCATAGGTTTGTTAATAAATTGTCCAAACTCGCATGTCGTTGTGATCACTCGAAATGTACCAACATTTTCCTGATGGCCTTTCAGCATCCAGTATTAAACTTGTGTCTCTCCTGCAACACATTTAATGTGGGGTCCCCGTGCTTCTCCATTCGGTTCATGATCTCATCTAAAAAGCTCTTAGGTCATCATCGGGTCCTGTGAGTACGGGTGGCATGGTGTGGAACTTGTTTTGTCCTTCCAAACACAGTGTGGAGAAACATGGACCTCTTTTATGGGTCAACATAGTTGTCTGCTCCCAGTGTGACAAGATATATCAAACATTTTTGATTCGATTGCTTCCAAGAAAGGGAAGGTTCTTCCGATTATAGGAGAAACTTGGGAGGGGGTTCTAAGTGCTGCATGGTGGATGACAGGTTGCACGTATCTAGGGCTTGATTGTACTTTAGCATATGTGCATGGTGTCCCTTGGTAGAGTACTGGGTGGTGGCAGATAAACTCATGGTGGAAACGCGTGAGTTTCATCTTCCACACATTTCTCTTTTTATTTCTTCTTCAAAGAATGGGCAGGGACCAATGGGAAGTGCCCTTTTTCTATTGGCTTCTGTACCCCTGTTCCACAGTCAGTTATTTAGGTGCTTTCTTGACGTTGGTTTCATTCCTTCAGAGGAACAGGTGTACTCCTGAAGAGTCTTAACAGCAGGTCCACCTCCCATTGATCTGGGGACGCGTGTGACAGTTGCTTCGCGTCCCGATGCCAGGCCGAGGCTCTTGGTGCAGCACTTCATGCGCTCGACTTGCTGCGTTTTGTTGTCAGGTGGCGTGGCGGGACCGTGCTCGCCAGTATCGTGTGCACTGATGAGGCGGAGTCAGCAGACCCTATCAAGGCCTTGCACAGTGATTGGCAATGAGACCCTTTTTCGTGCTCCATTCATCTGTGGAGTACTTGCAGGCATGAGGTGATGAAACCACTGGCCTGTACTGGGATGTGCCTCCTCCTTTGCCCCTCTTGACGTGATAGCAGCAAAGGTCCAACTGTACTCTTACTGCCGTGGGTGCTGGCGGGTTGATAACATGTGGACCCAGTTTTCAGGGAGGCATTGCTAAGGGTTCCTCGCCTGGGTGCCAAGCGGGTCAGCAGAGATCTTTGCCCCCAGCGTTGCAAGGGACCCTCCTCCACAAATGACAGTGGAGCTAGAAGAACTGGGCCCCGAGTTCTTTTCTCTCTAGCAAGGCATTTCCTCTCTCCCTGGTCTCGCCGGACTAATTGATACAAGGGAACCTTTCGGAGCCAGGGTTCAAGGGAAAAGAGCGGTGCATAGGTGGAAGCGTGCGGGCAGTGTCTCGGCATAAGAAGGGTGTCACCACATTTTGTATGATACCACTGCTCAGACACACCTCAGGCACACTACTGGGTATGTAAGCGTTAAAGGCAAGAGGCCACGTAGAATCTGTTGGTCGTGGGTCAGCACCCATGTACACACTGCTAGATGATCTGATGTCCCATAGATGCCATGGAACTGAAGTATCTTTTCTTTAGTGCAGTTTGTTATAAAAGGTCTAACTTGCCAAGGCTCGCCTGTTTTCCTCCTAAAGAAGAGGAGTGCTCCTGGGACTTTCAAAGAAACGGAAAAGATGTTAGTTTAAGTTTGACTTCTGCTGTGGGGCAGACTGCGTTTTTTGTAATCTCTTCGGTAATCCGAAATAACATTAAATCCTGCCCCTGTGTCTGGATCTGATAGTGAACGCAATAGAAGAAATGAAACGTCGTGCAAGTGCACCTGTGATGAGATATCTCCTCATGAGTTTTACCTTTCTTAATGGAGAAAGGAAATCAAACTTTACCCGGAGGTTTTTCAGCAGAGAGCCGGTGCAGCTACGAAGAGATTATCTTCAAAGACTTTGCTCGCTCGCATTCTTGCCTTCCTCGCTCGAGGAGTTGTGACAAAGAAATGTGGCTCTGTGGGGAACAGGATGCCGTCCTTCTTCTTGCATCAGCCGCTGGCAAGTAATTGCGCAGCACCGTGCGTGAGACTGCGCGCTGCCATTATCATAGGCCAATTGGAAGGCTTGCCACCTGACACCTTCAAATTGCCACTGCAGGCTCTTGCCTCACCGTCCTCACAGAACCGAGCTGCACCTGAGTGAAGGGATATTCTGGACAAACTCTGATGCCTCTGTGTGGGGTCCAATAACGTGCACCGCAAGACAGGTGGGTGAAACTGCAAGCCCTTTATTTAATGAACACGGAGAGCAGTGGGTATAGCCGCCGCAGTCAACCGAATTCTCACACTGACCCTCATCTGTTCAAGAACTCGTGTGAGTGGGGATGCATTGACAAACGCTGATCAAGGAGCATCTCTTTTGGAGGACAGTGTGAGAAACCTGAAGGCGTCTCACCCATTAGTCCCTAAGGATCTGTCATCCAGGTGGCCAGGACACGGCCATCGCTTTTAGATCCAGTTCCTGGGGACAGACCAGTACTAGAGGATCATCTGGATGAGGGAGTCTTCGGGGAGTGGAAGTGGGACACCGGATGGTGAGATGTGGTATCCCCTTCCTTGTAACACCTTTTCCCCATCGTACCAGGTAGGATACCTAGGAACTCAACCCCCCCAGCCCTTTCCTGACACAAACACTTTCTCACTGACAGTTCACCGTGAGCGACAATGGACTCACACCAGTCCCAACAGCATGGTCAGGCAATTACGGATCATTACAAACACCTGACTTCCATCACACTTCCCCACACGGATTAAAGGCGGAGCATGAAAGCACACTCTGAGCAAGGCAAAACACACGAGAAAACAGCAGTTCCAAGATGTCCATTTAATACAAGGAGAAAGACGGCGGGACTGGAGAGGGTTACAAGGAGGGAAGCACACTTGACCTATAAAGAATGTTACTTTCACGAATCTTGGAAAGTAAGAAAGCGAAGACCAGGAACTAATGCTTATCAAACCTGCACAGTGTGTCTGAGGTACCAGGTGCTCTCCCACATCGATAACCAAGGTGCGGAGGAGTGATTGCCACTGTCGTACTGCACTTGGCTCCTACAACAAACCACCTTCTGAAAAGAAAGCCCAGTCGGTGAGTCGGAGAGACTGATACCAAACCAGCTTGTATTTTGAACCAAGTTTGCAAGCATCAACATTATATAAAGAGAACAGTGTGTGAAGCGTTTGGGATTAGCAATGCAAATACAATTGACAGCCAAAATAAATAGTTGAACTTTGTTACTGAACTTTGGGAAACCACAAGATACCATACACAGAGTGGTCCGGCACCACGCCGGTGCTCATTCGAATGTCTGTTAGGTATCCAACGGATGCTGAGTGGGAAAGAGATCGAAGTGGTCCTGCAACGGGCCAAGCTAAACCCCGGTGCACATTCAAAAGTCTTCGATAGTTTAAAGTAATCCAAATTGGTCCGATACCGGCTGAGAGAGACTAAGTGTACCTTGTTGGAAGGGATCTGAGCATCCAACGTTGAACTTTTTTTTTTTTTGCTTATGAAAGTGATCTGAGCCTGACGCAGGGTGATCCATGGAGAGAACATTTATGTGTTGGTTTCGGTACAGCAGGCCCTCTGCATCAAGAGACTTGCGAGAAGTAAAGAGACTTGGACACAGAAGTTCCTGAACTGGGAAAATGGAACTGTAGCCTTGTGCCGCAGAAGACAGAGTGTGTGCTTTGCTCGAGTGACCCACCTTGTCCTGTGCTGAAAACGTAGGGAAAGGAAGCCAACGGCCCGCACACCCTGAAATATTATTTTGTGAACACTTCTTTCTTTTTCATGAACACTACCTCACATTATTTTGTAACTTAGTGGTAAGGATTGGTAGGATTTATTTTTAGTATAGGCCCTTTTAATTTGACAAGGCTCCACTAGGACTGCATTATTATTATTTGATGGTTATAGCTTGCACCCATCTGTAGATTTAGGATTAGATAGACGTTTATCACACCCTTGCAAAAGTTTAATAAACATCCTTGAACTGCGGTCACTTGTGTCTGGCTTACTGTTGACATTTTCTGGAGGTGAGGCGATGAAACTTCTCTATAGTGGTATATTACCTTTGTCAGAAACCACCTGGCACTTTATTCTTGTTGCATTATTCTATGCAGAGCATGGTGCAGCTACTCTGTGTTGTACCATTTAGTATGTGTGATGGTAAGAAACGCTCCTTTGAATGCTCTACTTGATGGAAAAAGAGCACATGTTCTTGGTGTCAATGGGCCTCATTACCATCCAGGCGCTAAGTGGTTAACGGCGCCGTAAAAGGCTGCGGCGCCGTTAACCACTTAGCGCCTTACTACGAGGTCCCTTTGCGGGACTCGACCTGAATGGCTGGTCTGGACCAGCCGTTAAAGTAGGGACCCGCAAAGGGACCTCGCAGGCAATTATGGTACCACAATTTGCTGTACCGTAATTGCCGCCTTCCCCATTCCCATTGAGCCCTATGGGGCAAAAATGGGAATGGGGCAGGGCCATGGGGAAATGGGGAAATACCGCCCCGCCAACCTTGGAATGGGGCGGTATTTCCCCATTTCACCATGGCGGACTCGTTACAACACCGGCACCAATAGCGCCATGGTTTAGCGCCGGTGTTGTAATGAGGGCCAATGTCTCTATATTGTGTATGGTTCTGGAACAGCAGGATGAGAGAGTGTGGGATGTATATTTACGTGTGCTCCTTTGCATCCTAGATCGTTTGCCCACAGTGTGAATTGTTTCTCCTGATACTAACACCCTCATCTTTACAGCCCAAAGCACAGTACACAGACCAACTATGCCACTCACACACAGCACCTTAAAAACCCTCCCTGCATACATCAAACACCAGAACCAACTTAAATACCACATTACCAGTCAATGTAAAGTAGCACCATGGGAACATGAGCTTCCTGTGTGTGTACAAATGCCTCTATGGTATTGGTGTGCGAACTGCGGCCCTCCATGCGTTTTGGCCTGTAGCCCCCATCAGCCTTGGCCAGCATCGCCAATGATGGGAGTTATGGCCTGGAGCATCTTGGTAGAGCGGGCGGGAGCGGCTTGCCCACTACTGCTCCATGCCCTCAACACAGACAATCTAGAGACAGACCTGCACACAGTACCTGAACTGCATGCATCAATGCAACAGCAGAGCTATCTTGAATGCTCGCCCTCTCTGCCCTAGCTCATCCCACCCTCCTCGCTTTCAGATCCACCAGAATGTCTGGAGAGCATGCAAATGGCAGTGGTTCACTGTATAAATCCCAGTACCATACCATAAAAACAGGGGTGATAGGTATGTGTATCACACGCCATTGCATTGAAAATACTGCCGCAGTGTACACAGCCAGGACTCATAAGCATTCATTGAATTGCAGCAGAAGCATATTTCTTTTCTAATTCACTCATTCTGCGCTGGTACACCTGATTCTATGGTATTTTATTGACGACAGAATAATGTATTCTGTTGCAGAGCGTGCTTGATCCCAGCTGTTTGCCTGCTAAGCAAAATTAGATAGAAACAACATTGATTTGCAAAGCCAGCATCCCTGGACGCAAATTTTAAAACATTATTATTTTTTTTTTAAGTGGGAACTTTTGTTGTTGTTGTTCTAAGAAAACCAAGGCTTAAAGTTATAAATGGTGCTGCACAATTTAAGTCCCCGTTAGTCATAGGCAGGCCTCTGACCTCCTACTATTAAGTCACTGTCAAAGTGACTACCAGCAGCCAGCCACAATAAAAAAGCCAGACGGCCGAACAAGTAGTTCATGCAGAAACCTCCTGGAAATTAAAAGTGGAGACGACTTCGACAGAATGAGTTATTAGCTCTCCTTTCTCGAAGGGATTCTGGCAAAGTCTTCAACTGGCAGTGTTTGGCAACATGAATATAATGGGCCTCATTATGACTCTGGCGGTAGCCATGCCGATAAAAACGGCATGGCTGCCGCGGGAGTCATTTTTTTTCTGTGCCCGGCAATGGGGACTTACCGGGGCATTACAGCCCCGGCGGTCCCGGTAGTTCCCCATTGCCGGGCGCCAGAAAAAATGACTTCTCATTAAAGTCCCATTGGACTCAATGGGAATGGGGAGGACGGTAGCACTGGTGCCATTCATCAATGGTGCTGGTGCTACCATCAAGATCTGCGAGTGGGTGCCGTTCCGCCCGCCAGGTCTAACCTGGCACGTTGAAAGGCACCCGCTCACAGAACTTGGAGTATGCCTGTCCGGTAACAACGGTGCCGGTAGGCTACCGGCACCGTTGTTAGCGGACCGGCATACTTTTAATGAGGCCCAATGTGTTGGTAGTCGAGCACCCGGAGGTCTGCAAATGGCAGCGGTACACGGTACATAGCCTAATTGTAATAGCTCCATGGCTACCTCCATTCTCGTAATGAGGCCCAATATGATGGAGTGCTTTGGTAATGGCTTGGAACCAGCAATGCAGGTCCCCGTTACCCTCTGGCACAAAGTGTGATATGTAGCACTTCCAATTTATCTCCCTTTCCCAATGCTCAAGCCCCCGAAGCACAGTTACTGGCTGTACTTCCAAAAGCATTCAGGAGGGAGAAGCGGCAAGTTTGCAACACGTAAAGACCACCTGCTATGCCCAGCTACACGCCCGCCACACTGTGTGCTCCAGAGCAGGTTTCTGGAATAGGAGCAAAATATAATTTGGCATCAACAAAGAACGCAAAATCATAGCTCTTGCGGTCATTTGCCAGTATGGAAAATGGGGCTCATTCAGCTTCACCACCAACCCCTCAAGCACTGAATGTGGACAAGGACGTGTCTCTAAAGTAGATGATGATAATAATAATTATGCATATAGCTTAATTTGGATAAAAGAGCAGATATCCGTCAAAGCATGGAACACACAAATCATTACAATACAAATGGAACATGCATAAAAACAGAAAAATATTTTTAAAAATCCAGTTTATAGGAAATAACAACGACTATGTTACGACTGTCGCTAAAGTCGATATCGAGAGGGTAAACAGATGAATGCAAGTCTTTTACTCCCCCTAGTAAGCATGGAGGTCATTTTGGAATCACTAAGGGGGTAATTCATAGAATTCAGCGCACAAGTGGCGCACGCGGCTGGCGCACAGTGTGCGCGTGCGAATCCCTGCGCCAGCCGCGTGCGCCAAAACCCATTTCCGCGCACAGCGTATTCATGGATTCCAGCCACCAAAACCAGCCGTGGCGCACAGTGGCGCAGCGACCTTCCAGCAGCGCCAGTTACGCCCCCAAGAACGCCTTCCGCGCAGGGAAAAGCCATCAAAATCCCCAATCCAGCGCAAAGGGCTGCGCTAACCCTGTACCAGCACGGCAAGCGGGCTACGTGTATTTCAGGGGTTCGCGTGAACTTTTTCACGCGATCGGGCCTGGGGGAGCGGGCTACGTGTATTTCAGGGGTGCGCGGGAAGTTCCACACGCAAATAGCCTGGGCGCGTGTATTTCAGGGGTGCGCGGGAAGTTCCACACGCGAATAGCCTGGGCGCGTGTATTTCAGGGTGCACGGGAAGTTCCACACGCGAATAGCCTGGGCGCGTGTATTTCAGGGGTGCGCGGGAAGTTCCACACGCGAATAGCCTGGGCGCGTGTATTTCAGGGGTGCGCGGGAAGTTCCACACGTGAATAGCCGGGGCGCGTGTATTTCAGGGGTGCGCGGGAAGTTCCACACGCGAATAGCCTGGGCGCGTGTATTTCAGGGGTGCGCAGGAAGTTCCACACGCGAATAGCCTGGGCGCGTGTATTTCAGGGGTGCGCGGGAAGTTCCACACGCGAATAGCCCGATCGCGTGTAAAACTTCCCGCGCACCCCTGAAATACACGCGCCCAGGCTATTCACGTGTAAAACTTCACGCGCACCCCTCAAATACACGCTCCCAGGCTATTCGCGTGTAAAACTTCACGCGCACCCCTGAAATACACGTGCCCCGCTCGCACAATTGCTGTATGTTGCCACTTTTGTAATGCGCAGGGACGCTACCGCCTGCCTTCGTGTGGCGGACGTGTATCGGCTTGTGCGTGTCTTTCGCTGTGCGTGGCTTTGCCCTATTCAGTTCCATGAATACGTGTGGTTCGGGTGCGTGTGGGCGTTCCCTCTGCTTCCCTGCAGTACATCCCCAGTTACGCCCTTGTTTTCGCAAGTTGTTCCCCATTCCGCGCGTTACGCCCCGTGTTCCGCCCACTTTCTAGTGTATGCGCAGAGGTTGTGCGCTTTCACTGTGCGCGTCGCGCACGTCTTTCGGGATGTTGCAGTGACGTGTGCGCCATGCACGGGTTTGGCGCACATCCCGTGGTAAACACGCGCAGGGACTTCCATGTATCGCACGTGTGCGCGTGCGCCTGTTTTTTTCCGCTTGCGCCTGCTTGCGCCTGCTTGCGCGAAGATTTTCGGCGCACGTTTGTTCCATGAATCGGCCCCTAAGTGTTGTTGCTGCTGCCACCACCTACGATTTAATCAGTCTGAATGCTGCTCTATTAGAAATTAATAGGTTTGTATCGTTCGATCTTTATAATAGCTTGGTGTTCGTAGGTTGCAAGGCCTGTGTCGCAAAAGATGTCTGCGCCCCCTAATATGCATATGTATTGACATTACAAGAAGTGGCATAACACAAAATGGTTCCAAAGGGATTGGCATTATCTTTGACTTTCAAGGGCATCATTTAAGTTACCATAAGTGTGCCAAGAGAAAAATATGTGTGATGTGCAATTGCCTCGCTAGTATTTTTTTTTTTATATTCAACAACACAATAGACACATCATAATTGAGTTTGGCAGATGAGGTACAGTGAGATACCAACATTTGTCCAGGATCACAAGATGGGTGTGTAGCTCCCTCTGCAATGTTTGCTTTTTATTACATACCTGCTGACTTCTAGTGGCTAGGGATAGGGGTTAATAGTTGCCTCGGAAAGGCTAAAATTAAACTCTGCTTTTAGGAGAGGGCTTCAAAAATACACAAATTACAAAATAAACGAACCAGACAAATATAGACATTCTTGTGGAATCATGTTAAGCAAAGAGACTATGGTTGCACTTTTATTTTACCTGTCCTCATTGGAAGTTTACAAGTATCAGAATGCTAAGTATTATGAAGCTGCCAACCTCCTCCTGGATTTAAAACTGTACTGTTAAGACTTAAAGACACATACAAAAACAACGGTGACAATTTCATCTGCTTGTAGACAGTCTTCATACAATAGTTATTATGCAGTTTCAATAAAATGTAAAATTCAACCACAAAAAAAACCTCGTGTGTGTGCTAAACTAGCAGAGACAATGGAAATACAGCTCGCAATTTTAAAAGGTTTTAGACTCGATTTGTTTTGAGAGAAAGTGCAGATTTGGGAAGCTAACTGGATCTGTTTGGGGTTGTCAGGCGTAAAAGCAACTATCCTAGTTCTCTTCAGCAAACATTTGCTAGGAGTCTTGCCACTGATGCTGATCATTCCAAAGTTGCATTCCCGCTATTTGGGATGTGCATCACTGGCATGGTACCCGCAGCATCCTTCTCACAATGATTCTGGCGACGATGGGGTCTGCAAAGGCCCCCCCACATGAGCACGAGGCCCTGGGCAGACTCACAGGCCGCACACGCCTTGCGCCGGCCCTGGTCATCCATTAACTTGCTGAAGCCACAGATTTTCAAAGGAAATTGTGAAAAAGAGAATGGGCCTCATTCCGAGTACGGCGCTAACCAATGGCGCTATTAACGCCTTGGTTGACGCCGTACCCGGACCGGCAGCGCCTTGGTGGTTGGCGGAATTACCGCCCCATTCCAAGGTTGGCGGGGCGGTAATTCCCCAATCCCCATTTACCCTTCCCCATTCCCATTCCTGCCCCATAGGGCATAATGGGAGTGGGGAAGGCGTCAATTACGCCACCGTAAATTACGGTGGCGTAATTAACATCAAGGTCCCTTAGCGCCATGGTATTTAACGCCTGCTAAAAGCAGGTGTTAAAAGCACCATGGCGCTAAGGGAACTCGGAGTATGGCGGTAAGGGATTACCGCCACCGCTCTCGTTAGCGGTGGCCGCTATCCCTTAGCGCCATACTCGGAATGAGGCCCAATGGCTTGTCCGCAGGGTCGAAGACCCTGTGATATGCCTTCTGTGCTTTTTTTTACAGAGCAGTCAAAGATTGAATGATGTCACTTTGGCTTCCCCTGTCACTTTTGTGAAAGGATGCCACTGATTCTAAGTTCGTTGGTGCACTGGCAGAGAATTCTATGGGTTGGAAAGAATTGTCCTTTGTGGTTAAACAGCGTTGTGTTAATCCCCTTTTTGAAGACCTTGCACACGCTGCATGATCTATCATGCGCTGCTGCCCTCTATTGCCATTTCGCGACTCCAACCACCCAACAAGCATATATTGTTTCAAATCAAACATATTATAGTGAATGCTCATCAAGGAGTGAATGGCAGCTAATATAGACTTGTCATCGCTGGAGCAACATGCTTCCTGTGGAAGAGTATCATTTGGGCAACCACACTCAGAACTACCTGTAGTCTCCAGGTTACAAAGGCTGTGCCCCCTGCCTGAACATTCCCATTATAATACACTCCAGTTGCTGCTCCAAGAGCACCTGTCACTGTGCAGAAGCTGGCTCTGGGCCTTGTGATTTGGAAGGCTGGGTTGATGGAGTCCAATCCTGGAGAGTGCAGACATGTGTGATCTGGTTAAAGACGCAGACCCTGAAGATTCATACGGCCCGATACACTGAAGCAGTTTATAATGGAACAATCCCATAGGAAAATGCTTTGTGAATCAGCCCCATAGTGTAGCTCTGTCCTCTGGTATCATGACGTAAAAGAGGGGCCGGGTAGCCCAGGTGGACCTCAGTAGGTCAGCTTGGCATGGTACAGAAACATACAAAGTGCATGTTCACCGGGAAGTCTCCTGGTGCTGCCAGCTGTTAGTGCCATGTGGCTGGGTTGCTTCACCCATGCTATGCCTGAAGGGCCCATTGGAAGTTTGTATGTGCCTAGTCTCTGGGTTCGAAGTGGTCCAGCGGCTTGTCCTTGGTATTGAGACATCAGTGGGAGCTCTGTAGACTCAATGCAGGTGGTTGGGCATCCACGTGCATGCTTTAGTGAATGGAATGCTTAAAACCTGTCTCTTTCCAGGTCTGTGCAGGATCCCGCTCACATCAGCCCTGCTCAGTTCTGCCAGCCACATCTTCAGAATTCCACTGCCAGTCTTGTTTTGTCTCTTCAATGTGATCCAATAGTTTGTGCTAATCTTTATCGCCTACTATGTTTACAGACACATAATATGTCGACATATCATCCATCCGTCCAACACATTGACTGTCACGTGGAATGGTCAAAGCGCACCCTTTCACGTCATGTTGCATTAATGATATATTCAGACAAAGGGCAAAACGAGAGTTCACTGATTTTAAAGGGGCATTTTTCAGAAAAGGGGATAATATATCCTGAGCTCACTCAGCAGAGGGGTGAATGTTAAGGGGAGTAACATCATTTTACATCCAGCTCATCGCTTGACTGCTGGGAATTCAGGCTCTGAATCCAACATTGCTGGCACCATGCGTGCATTAGCGCCGGCGCTATGATTGCATTAGGTCTTGGTCAAGCTGCAGCAAGGCCTGCTCTGTGCTTTCTCTGACTTGCATCCCTTGTGGCGCACAGCTGCTATACTGATTTCGGCAAGGGACCCAATCAAATGAAGGGCTTGCATCCTCACTTCTGGATGTTATTTGGTGTGCTTTTCCGTGTAGATGTTGTGCCAAATATGGCTTTTGTCGTCGATCGGGCTTGAAATGTATTGATCTCAGCTGTATGTGTCAGCAGTCTGAAGCAAGAACAGAATTCTGTTGTGTTTGCATTTTAATAAATGTCAGATCTTTGGGCAAATTGCTTCTTCAGACGCTTATTGAATGACAGAGCAATAGCTAAGGAAATAAACCCAAGGGAAGCAGCCCAGATATATAACATTACTTGAATGGAGCCTTTGCTTCCTAGAGAAGAGGGGTGCACGCCTTGCTTTGCTGGAGGGCCGAATGGACTGAGCAAGTCCCATACTGTGGGCTGACCTAAACATGTGAAGGAGTGGGTGGTAGAGGCATCGGTGCGCGAGTTAGAGTTAAAAAATTGGTTTTAAGGTGTACTTTTTATTGATTGTTTCTACTGTAACATGTTATACTTAGCATTTTAATGGCGTTACCCCTTTTATTTGTATTAATGGACTGAAACATGTATTTAATTAAAATGAGTACCCGGTGGCGGTGTGGTTTCTGCCTCCTAGCCAATGAGTAAGCCGGGGGCTTTACCATATGGTAAAGACGCAGCTCCAGCCTCCTCTGAGTTAGAGGCGGCCATCTTCTCCCGCTGTGTCTCAGGTAAGTGTTCCCCTGCACCCCCATGTCTCCATCCCCCAACCCCCTTTTCCACATGTTTAGCCTGCCCCACTTACCTGTAGCTGCCATGCCGCTCGCCTGCACCGGGAACAGTAGTGTTCTCTGCATGTCCCCGACATGCAAATCGCCACCATAGAAAGGGAGAAGGGACTACGTGTAATTCCCTTCTGTCTGATTCATGGCGCCCATCATTTTTTTGTAGTTTTTTGTAAAGATAAGTAACGATAAACACATTGGGCCTCATTACGAGGAAGGAGGTAGCCAATTTCGCGGCATGGTTACCCCCATTCTGGGTACCGAGTCCGGGTTCCTGGAATGGGGAAATACCAGGCCATTCCGACCTTGGAGGGCCCAGTATTTCCCCATTCCAGGAACCCAGACCCTGTACATCCCTATTCCCATTCGAGCCCCCATAGGGCTCAATGGGAATGGGGAGGATGCAAACAACGGGCCCATTAATGACAGGCCCGTTGTTTGCATTCTGGTCTGCTCGCGGAACCCGCTAAGGACGCCTGGAAAAAACCAGGCGTCCTTAGCAGATCCCGCGAGGAGACCTCGTAATGAGGCGGTAGGGGGTTAACGGGGCCGGCAGCTCTACCGGCCCCACTAACCGCCTTCCTCGTAATGAGGCCCCTTGTTTCTCAACTTAAAAAAACACTATTAGTATCCTGGTACAACGTGCCGGAATACTAACAGCAATATAACCCTCGAAGAGGGGCATTAATGCCCCAGGCTGTCGTTAAAGCCCTGGCCCAGGGCATTACCTGGCCCGGTAATGTTCCCCCCCAAACCCCTTCTCCCGCTTGGGTTATATTGCTTAAGTAAACCTGCAGGTATCATGACAAAAATTGGACCACAGAGTCTCCTGACATGACAGAATTAGTGAGGGCCAGACAAAACTTCATTAACCTTATGTGACTTGGAGGGCCATAAACAATGTCCCTCAAAGGGCTTCTTTCGGCCCCTCCGCCACATGTTGTGCACCACTGCTTTACAAAAACATGTTCTATTCTTTTCTCATGGCAAGACTAAGAAAAAATAGTTGAGTTAAAATAAATATTCATTTTTTAAAGTGTCAGAACACTTTGCACATATCAAAGTTATCAAACCACTGATACCCTTCAAGAAGAAGCACAGAAAAAACAAACGGAACGTAGGTAAAGCACGCTGAGCAATAGAGAAGGGTGGGGGTTATGGGAGCATTGAGTGGAAATGTAAAGAAAAGTATAAAAGTGGAGATACCAAGAGATTGGAGAGGCAAAGAGCAAAGCACACCAGTCAGAGCACGAATGTGAGGAGAGTGAGGATAAGAGTTTTGGCATCTTGGAAAATCGACAGCAGATGAACTTTGTGGATCTTGAGTAACTGACACCAACTGGTACAACCCTCCGAGGAAGTGGGATCAGATGGACTAAGAGTCAAATCCAAATTGACTCCGGAGATCATAAGCAGAACAGTATAGTGAGAGGAATGGTGTCCCAAAAAGCACAGAAACGTCTAAGGCGTGTGTATTTGTGATATTTCTACGCATGCGAACACACAACAGGCATCTAAATCCTGCGTGTCAAAGGGGGGAAGATGGGGGGAGCATGGAAGTTAAAAGAGTCGAGTTTTGAAAAATGTTCTTAAGGTCAAAAAGAGCACGATAATCCAGTCACCATTGGGGAGGGAGGGCCAGAGTCTAGATGGCAACCCCTCCAGATTTTTTGAAATAGGTGTGATGGAGACTGGGAGTTTGTTTTCATGTGGAGAAAAAAGCCAGAAAGAATAGGATGCCAGTGTTATTGAACACACAAGGCATCCAGATTTCGACGGATGGGGTAGATGTGATAGAAAATATTTTACCTATTTGAGAAGTGATCAAAACTATTTTACCGAAAATCGAAATTAACTTTTTACTTTTTAAACTTTTTTTTTATAATGCAGAGGGAGACTCCCCGCCGCCCCCCCTTAACCCTCCCTACCCTAACTTTTACCCTTAACCCACACCCCACCTATTATGCACTACACATATACCACATTACCTACCATTTCCGGTCAAATCAATTCGGTCACTTCTCCTTAGGTAAAATTGCATTGGGTTAAATCTACGGTATCGGATTTCTACAGCAGGGAGGTGTTAGAAAGAGCGTCAGATAATTTGATCTGTATAGAGAGAGATGGAACCCAAGATCTTGGAAACATCCCAAAGTATTTAACAAGAAGTTCAAATGGAGAGCTAATGAAGGAACGAGGCATTGCACAGCTAAGGGACAGGAGGGCAACAGGAAGTGAATCCAGAGAAACACTGTAGGCAGCGGTGGGGGGGTCAAGACCCTCAATATGGCTTAGAATGAACAAGTGTGATGCACAAAATAGCTGAATCTGATCTTCCAAAAGAGAGTTGGGAAACTAAAGAATAGAGGGATCAACTCTTGCAAGCAGGGGAGCACCCACAGTTGAAATGTTGGGCGCAGGGTGGGGAAACATTGCCAGATGTACATTTAGGATTGCAACATTGGAGCAGTTTAGCTGCAATACCTTCCAAATTTACTGCATGCCCACTGTTGCAAGGTAAATTAGCTGTGTAGTGTGGCAATATTGTCAGAGCCTGTAGGAAGGAACGAAGGACCTGTCACCTGTAGGATGGATGGATTCAGTGTGGACTATCTTTCTCTCAGGAAGGATTAGCTTTTACCTGTGGAAGGCATGAGCTAAGGGAGTTCACCAAGCTCCATGGAGTACCACCTGAAAGAGTGATGGACTCTAGTAGGTTGCCTATGGAATTGTCACTTCATGCAGAACAATCGGGCTCTGGGAATCTCCGCCCACAGAACAAACCTGCCACTAAAATGTGAAACCCTTAGTAATCTCTGTACAACACAAGTAACTTTTTTGTTGGAAGACTGGTTGCTGATGATTAGCAAAGAGGTGGCAGGCCTGTCAGCCATGGGAATGATTGGTTATGGGTCTAGGGGAGTCACCAGAGACAGATAAATGAGTTGCCCCAAGGATGAACGGGTTCCAGGGAATTAGACGGAGATTGGCAGCCTGTAACAAACTGGGAGAGTGACTCTATCTGAGCGCCCACAACACCCGATTTAACACACCATAGTAAGAGGCAGGCCAAATGCCTCCGCAGAGTCCCCCTGCAAGCCCTGCACGTTTTTGATTTAAACCTTACATCTTTCACAGAAACACGGGTGCGGGGGGCTCCTGGCACCTAGCTCCCAAATGTCCAAGCCTCCTCTGAGCATGACTAGTAACATCATGCAGCTTTTGGTTCCAGGAAGGAGGGGAGGCTGCTGCTGAGTGGGCACTAGTATTGTAAATGATTCAATGTTGGGGGTGGCATGTGATAACAGGGCCTTTAACATCCCCACCAAATTAGCAGGGGGGAGGCCCAGGCAACATAGGGACCAGAGGGACAAAGATGTTCTCTCCCCTAGAAAAATATTGAAATTGTGCATTTTAAAGCACAATTTCTGAAGAAAATAGGCTAAAAAGCAATGCAATTTACAATTGGTTATCTAAGGCAACATGAAAAGGGGGGACGCATGTCTCATACAATTAATCCTGAGACCCTTCAAACATGTGCTTTGGGTCACTGTCTCAGGTGGTCTTGTTTGCATCCGGTCTGCATATTGTAAGGAGATATCTCTCTAAGTAAATTTGTAAGTAAATTGCTGTCTGTGAATAAAACACTCTCACTCAGTATATAAACAATTCAGTCAGTTAGGTTCATTTTGTTAAAAGAGGTAAATAGGAACAGAGGACCACCAACTTGAGCACTTCCACGCGGTAGAGCAAATCCAGGCAAAGTCACCTTTACCTGTTATTGTTTTCTCCCCGTTTGGTAAAATATGTAAAAGTTCCCTACAAATAATGCTTTGCAGATGGCCTCATGCATACCCAGAACTAGGCAGGTAAAGGGAACAAGGAGAAATCATATTTCCCCTCATGTCTTCCACTCTATCTTCATAAGAATGCAAGACTTGTCAAATGCTACAGAGCTGTAACATAAGTGTAAAGACTGGCATAAGCCTTTTGTGTCTCATTTTTTGGCTTATTTTACTGCACCGCAGCTTTTAAAATGAGCCGCCGTGAATAACTCACCCTCATTCTCTAACTAAATCACCTATGCTAATGGAGAGCCAGACCAAATAGCACCAATGTTGGTTAGTGCCTGTTTTGTGTCAAATGAAAGAGCATTTTAGGAACATAAGAATGACCACAGATTTTAATATTTGTCAAATATGTCTGTGACACAGATGTAAACTGAAACCCTTGTGAGCACGTAATGCACACTGGGCTTGGTCCTCACTTCATTGTCACAGCATTCAAAGCATGACCCGTAGATGCCCATTTGGACAGCCTCTGGGCTGCCGTTCTTGTACAAGATTGTCCCTAAAATCATTCCTTGCACCAGTGTTGTGTGTGACTACTGTGCAGACAAAGGATTGTGTGGAATATTTCCTTTTTTGAGGGGGCAAGGACACCCTTAACCACTGTGGTGGTTCCGCCCAGGGTGTCAAGCTTTGAGGACTTGTAGAAGAGAAGACTACTTTCGTATGCCAAAATAACAGAGCTAGCCAGGCAAAGGAGGGCAATTTAGTTGGAGGCACTGGATCAAAACTTTCAAGAATTACAGTCTCAACAATCACTGCCTTACTGCTTCTTTGGGATTATTTTAGTTTCCCATGTTCTCCTCTGATCTTAATTTAGTTTATGTATTTTTCTTAGTGTGCCCTGATGCTGATTTGGGGCCACAAATCGCTTTTCTGTCCACTTGTTCCGTAAAAGTCACTCCTAGAAGAACCGAGTCGGCAAGCTAGCTAAGGCACTCAAGTGCTCCGTTCAGGTAGATATCTGTGGGCAACTCAGTCATAGACTGAATTCTGGCTGGGCAGACTCAGCGCTTTATCCTTGCCTGGAACATGGAGTACCCATTATCAACTGGCCTGCCGCCTGCTACAAAGGCAATATAGGCTCTCGGTCCTGTCCAAGAAAAGAGCTTACATCCAAGCCTGTGTCTCTGCGGCCTCTAACAACTTGGCCGAACGTTTCAAAATCTACAAGGAGCTGGCCAATCCTGCTGCAGACTTCGCCTCTCCTGTTCCCTCCCAGGCCCTTTGCACGGCACTAGCTTCTCGCTTCACCACTAAAACACAGGACATCCAGTCCACTCTCTCCTCTTCTTCTCCCTCTACCACTCCTGGCCCCTCTCCGGCCTCGTCTCCTCCTTCTTTCTCCTCCTTCTCCATGTACACCCTGCCAATGTTTCTAGACAAGTCTGATCTATGCAAGTCTCCTCAAAGCAGCTGCTCCCCTGCTCCTCCAGAACCATCAAGGATCTCATCGACAACCTTGCTCCAGCCTTGGCCTATTTCTGCAATTACTCTTTTTCCACTGGAACCTTCTCTTCCCCCCTAAAGCACTCCCTTGTGCACCCACTCCTTAAGAAGTCCTCTGCTGATTCTTCCTCTTCGGCAAACTAACGCCCAATATCTATCACACCTTTCATGGGCAAACTCCTGGAAAAGCTGGCCATCTCCCAGATTACTCTCTATGCTGAATGTTTTGGTTGTCTAGATGACCACCAGTCTGGCTTTAGAGCAACCAGAAGCACAGAAACCGCTCTCCTGAACACCCGTGAAGACTTGCTCTCTAATCTCAACTCTAACCTTCCTTCTTTCCTCATTGTGCTTGATCTATCCTCTGCTTTCGATACGGTCAACCACGCCATCCTGATCAATCGTCTCTGTGACAACCTGGGCATCATGGGTCAGGCCCTTGCCTTGTTGACCTCCTTTCTCTCTGACAGGGACGTCATTTCACCAAAATGCCAGGGGTAGCGGAAGTGACATCACACGACCCTTGACCCCCTGATGACATCACAGGAAGTGATGTCATTTGACGCCACCCCAAAGTGATATCGCGGGAAGCGATGGAACACGACCTTTCACCCGTTGACAAAACAGGAAGTGGCATCACACAACATTGTGCACTACGAAAAATATGGTTACGATATCACTATAATGTGATGTACATTTCATACCTGAATGGATCGCCATATGTATCGTTAAAATCAGTGTGTATAAGCCCATATTACCAAATTACTGTAATTGCAAGCAGACGTCCATGACCAAATGATAATTATGTGTTATTATATAGCACTTACATTTAGGCGATTTACATAGAAGAAATATACACCCAATATCACCCAACCTGTGTTGGTACCCATTTATCGACCTCCGAAGGATGAAAGGCTGAGTTGAGGAGTTTGAGAACAGACTAAATCAGTGATTCACCCCTGAAGTGTGCCTGAAATAAACCTTTAATGAGTCTAACAATTATTGTATAGAATTCCAGAAAGACACATTTTTTGGCATTCCTATTCTTTCTTATTTAGGTTCAGTGCTGAAAGTGTAAGACTTGTGGACCTCATGTTCCTTTTCTTCTTTTTTTAAGGGACCTGAACAAGAAAGCTAGCCACTCCAGAATTAAAGAGCCACATGGTGCTGGCCACAGCCCAGGAGCTTGCATTGCAAAAATAAATAAATCATTTAAAAAATGTTTTTATTTTTTTAGAGGTTGCAAGGGAGACCTCAGAGGTCACACTTGAGACCTCTGGCGACCCCCAAATGACATCCCTGCTCTCTGATCGACCCTCCCAGGTCCAACTTGGGTATGTTCTCTCTACTTTTGGTGTTCCTCAGGGTTCTAACCTCTCACCCAGGCTCTTCAACCATTATTTGGCACCTCTGGTCCATCTCCTCTCTACCTTCTGTTCTAACTTTTAGTGTTATGCAGATGACACTCAGCTCTCCTTCCTTCAGGCTCCCCTCAGCCTCCTCTGCTCTCTTGCTCATACCTGGCTGCCTATCCACGATTCAGGAATGGTGTGCCTCCAACGATCTCTGCCTTAATGCCAGTAAGACTGAGATCCTTCTCATTGGGACCCCTGCTCCCACTTTCCCTCTTTCACTCTCGCCACCCACTGAGGACCCTCTAGCCGCACCTTCCTGTGAGGCGAAAAACTTTGGTGTCATCTTCCACTCTACCCTCTCCTTCGCTCCTCACATCTCTGACATCTCTAAGAAGTCACACTACCAGTTGCACCTCCTCAGAGGTATTCTTCCTTTTCTCACCTTCCCCCAGAAGCTCACTGTCTCCAGAGCCCTAGTTCTCTCTGGGCTGGACTACTGCAACAGTCTCTTTCTAAATCTGCCTGACTCTACTCTTCGCCCTTTCCAACTAATCCAGAACAGGACTGCAAGACTTGTCCTTGACCTCAAGCCCAGGGATCATATCTCTCCAACCCTAAAATCTCTCCACTGGCTCCCAGTGGCTGCAAGGATCAAATTCAAGACCCTTTGCATCGTCCACGACACTTTCTGGGATCGCACTACATCCAACTCTCTCTTTCTAAGCATCTTCCTTCTCGAGCCCTCCACTCATCCACCTCCAACTCTGAGTGTCAGACGCTTCTCGAGGCAGTGAGTGGGTGGTAGATCACTGTCTTTGGCTGCGCCCTCCCCCTGGAACAGCCTACCTGCCTCTCTGAAACTTGGGCAGGACCACCTAAGGTTCCGGAAGCAACTCAAGACTGCTTTCTCTCTCTCCCCTGCTGATGCTCCTGTCTGCTTCGCTAACTGGGTACCTGGCCTCCCTCTGAACCTCACGGGTACCAGGCTCCTGCATGCCAACTAGCTCCTTGCACTGCCTCTGGGCCTCCCACCCACCTAGGGACTGTATCTGCAACCCTACAGTCACCTGCCTCCCTGCACTTACTGAGCCACTACCCCGGAAGCACTTACCATGCTTTTGCTACTGCACTCTCACACTCCGGCCCCCCGGCACTTCTCCTCTACCCTCCCCCTTGCACTTGCACGATCTGAATGACACACGGCCTAGTAAGATTGTTTCTTTTTTCCTCCCTCTGTGTACCCTTCCTTGTCTTGTCTTGCCCAGAAACACTTGTGCACTGACGCGTTATAAATGACTTATCATATCAGAACTGCCAAGGCCCAATTCAGCTTGTGGTGTGCATTATCCCATTGGGTTATCATCATTCTTTTTAGCCGGCTCATAAGTTTCTGCACTGCAACCGGCTGACATGGATGCCCGTCGTCAAGGTCACTATGGGCCTCATTCCGAGTACGGCGCTAACCAATGGCGCTATTAACGCCTTGGTTGACGCCGTACCCGGAACGGCAGCGCCTTGGTGGATGGCGGAATCACCGCCCCATTCCAAGGTTGGCGGGGCGGTGATTCCCCATTCACCAAGGCTCTTCCCCATTCCCAAATGAGCCCCCATAGGGCTCAATAGGAATGGGGAAGATGCAAATGACGGTGACCGTTCATTACGGTCACCGTTATTGGCTTGGAGGCCCCTTTGCGCCCTCGACTTTAACACCTGCTCAAAGCAGGCGTTAAGGGCGAGGGCGCAGAGGGAACTCGGAGTATGGCGGTAAGGGAATACCGCCACCGGTCTCGTTACCGGTGGCCGCTATCCCTTACCGCCATACTCGGAATGAGGCCCTATGTTAGGTTATAGAGGTTTGTCTTATGATGAACTTCGGAGGGGGATCAGTGATACTTCACACCCCCACGCAGGAAGACAGAATGGTGTGGACCCCAAAGATCGGCTACCCTGCGGCTTAAAAATGGCACTCTGGAAACGGGTGGGTTTGGGGTATTTTTCTGAATTGATTGCGGGCCTGGGTGTCAGTGGCAAACTGGTGGGGGTGCGTGAGAGCGCCAGGCTCCTAGGGTGCGCAACTTCCGGCCCCCGATTCACATTCTGCAGCATTTGGAGATCGCCAAAGGGGTGAATGTATTTTTAAACATCAAATCCCTATGAAAGGAGACAGAACTGCGTGGAACATTTGGAAATAAGAACAAGTTTGAAAGAAACCCAAAGGAATTGTGGTGAAAATTAATTCATTTTTGCACATTCTGTGTGTCCAGCATTTTTGCTAAAGTAATAGCACTGTCTTTCTTAGTCTGCATGTTCTAGACCTGGTGCTGTTGTAGCCGGACTGGAGGGGTGAGGGGGGGTCATGAAATGTACAGAGCAAATCAAATAATTGAATGGAAGGTTTACCACAACAAAGGTCCACGTTCTTCTCTGGACACTATCACATGTTTGAAATTGGCACGTTAAATGCTGATTGGCCAACTAACAGGACATGGAGAATTGCTCTCCGCCCCTTTTGTGCTGGTTCTGACATACATTTGTGGTAAACGCTGACCTGATTGTTCCACGGTGCCTCTTAAGGAAGCAAACGAGCTCATGGCTGCAGTCTCCCACCTGGGTAACAAAGAATGCCCCGAATAATTTCTACGGTGAAAAGGACTTCTCGCGAGAAAGGACCGATGCTGTCTGATGGCTGCTTACGTGGCACGGGTTCATCGCCAGAGCCCCCTGCACCTGAAAGCGCCACAGAGGCCGACTGCCTTCAGATAAAAACTTCTGTTGGTGCCGAACAGCTTGCTGGCCCAAATACAAGACTACACCCTTACACCTAGTGCTCTCATCCCGATGCCGCTAAACAACCCTGATATCCCCCTGTAGACCTCGGAGCTACAGAGGGGCATTTGGCAATGCGTAGGTGCTGCTGGGGGTCCACCTGTCTTGATAAACAAGCTGCTGAAGACACCCACAGCCTAAATAACCAGCAGAGAGACCGGCAGTCATCTGTGTCATGGACCAAGGTGCTATTCTACAAGCTGTTGCACTCATTCTGAGTTCGGCAGCATTTCTTCAGTTCTTTTGCAGGAATCTATTTATTTATTTATTTATTGCATGTGTTACATGCCCAAACCCAAGGGTATCATAGTGTTAGTAGCTTAAAACATCATGTGTTACAGGCTTAGGGAAACTAGTTACAAACATACCAGCAGATCAGGTTACCACTACCACCGCTCGGTCCAGTGTATACCGAGGCAGATTAGGAGTGGAAACACGTATCAACACTCATTTTTTTGTTGTGTATTGGCTCCAATGGGGGTCTGGACAGGCTACCCTGGCAGCCATTCTGCCCCTGGTAAATCTGCCACTTGTTGGCGTGGAAGTGGAGGATTCCCTCGAGGCACCCTGCTAGAAGTGCATCCTACACTTGGAAGTGAAGCTTGGAATTTGGCAGGGAAGTAAAACAGGCAGTCCTTCTGTTCATGGCAAAAAAGTGGCAGCAATGGAAATACTGCCAAAAATGTACCGCCCTGCCAAATGCGCAATGAGGCTCTGTGTCTTTCAGGCTTTTTCGTATTTCCAAAAGATTTGGCATAGTCCGTAGGCCCTAAACAGCACCTGTCTGGTTGGCACCCCTTAGACCTAGATTTGGGAAGTGGCCTGCACTGGTCACATGATTATACCTTGTGCCTTACACGCTTGGGGACCAGCCCATGGAGGGAGACATGTCAGGCGAGACATCACATCTTAAAAATACACCTCTTCCTGCCTGCAAGCAGTCCTGTTTTTTCAATCCAACGATCAGATGCGCTGTGGTGTCTTGCACTTTACTCTGCAGCTGATCGACCAAGAGCTTACACCATGTGACTTTGGGGCGCAAGCAATCCACCTGCCCCTTCAAATCTCCCCGATTCTTTCATTTTTTGTGAGCACTTCTTGACTCGAGTGAGTGTACCTCTCTTCTTTAAATAGAAGTGCAGACACTGACCCCTTTGAGTAATTTGAGTATTTGGATGCAAGACGGAGGTGGTGGTGGTTGGGCTACCCTTATGGGTCTGGTTTGTGTATGTGGCTCAAGGCTTGCTTTGTGGGGTGAATGGGTGTGTAGCTAGAGCAGAATTTGGGCGTCCTTTCAGTTTCTCCTTTATCCACTGTGGTTTCTTTTAGAGCCCTCTTCGTTCTCCCATCCCTGCCTTTCTTTATCGAAAAGCTGCGCGGGAATGTTGTTATATTGCATTTGACTTTACCCTAGATGGCCACTGTAAAGCAGAAACCATCATCTTCTTCCTACTTTTGACTTTCCTTTGTCCAGGTGAGATTGGGTAGCTTGTGTTGGAAGAACATGTTTGTGTCATAGGTGGACTCTAGGAAAATCAACATCCCTTCTCCGTGTCAATATTCCCTGTTCAAGGGTGGTACAGATCCCTGAATGGCGACAATATAGGCCTCTGCAATCACAGGTACCTATAGGATGCTGAGGGAAGACAAGACTGTTCTCAACTCTCCATCTTGGCACAAGAACACAAAACTACTTCTGGAGGCACCTTCAGGCTCCCAAAATTTCCGACTGTGAGCTCTGACGGAACGTTTATCGGCCTCATTGTGAATTTGAGGATATTGGCAGTGCTAGTTGCTCCAAATGGAATCATGATTCCCCCATCCTCTAACCAGAGAATGTCCAACTGGGCGCGACCTGCGGTTAGTCCCCATTCTGATGTCCCCCAAGATTGCATTGGAAATGGTGGAATTATCTCTAGAAGAAATACCACCAGAGGTCATTTCTTAAGCCAATGTCTCCTTGCATGCGCTGGAGGTATGACCTCATTGAGGGTTTGCAACTCATAATCTTGAGGACTTATCTTGTTTTTTTCTGTTACCTCCGAACTCATAAAGGGGCTTGCTGTATTTTTCTGGACAGACGCTACTGAATAAATCTACATGGTGTTCCTGCCTAAACTTCTGACAGAGGTGGCGTAGCTTCCTGAGGGAGGAAACCACGTGTTGTGGTAGAGACAATAGATAGAAAATGAATGGAAGCCTTTCTGATGACCTTTGGGAGCGGGCTGCCAGCGCATGATGCGCAAGGTCCGAATGCATGATCTGCAGCAGTGCTTTAGTGGAAGTAATTTCTGATGGCTAGCCCATGATATGAAGCCCTGATGTCTATGGAGGAAGGAAGGAAGGGGAAGAGCTGGGGCTGGGGCACTGCGTACACATGCACATTACCACCCTTACAAGGTGTGTTCTAACGTGTCCAGCATTTCTGCTTTTAATGTTTGGTTTTGATAAATCATGAAACACTGAATGAAAGGGAATCCTGTACAAAATGGTTTCGTAGCCCATGATGCTTGAGTCTCCCACCCGTTCTTGTCATGATATTTATGCCATGACGGGGCGTCAGGGGGCTTCCACTGTATATCTCAATACCAGGGACAAGCCGCTGGCCCACTACTAACCCAGAGCCAAGGCACATGCGAGCTTCCAATGGGCCCTTCAGACAAGGCATGGGTGAAGCATCCCAGCCACATGGCACTAACAGCTGGCAGCTCCAGGAGACCTCCCGGTGAACATACACTTTGCAAGTTTCTATAGCTGGCCCACTGAGGTCAGTCTGGGCTACCCGGCCCCTCTTTTAGGTCATGATACCAGAGGACAGAGCAAGTCTATGAAACGACGTAAGGATCTGCATCTTTCACCAGATCACACATGTCTCCACAGTCCAGGATTGAACACCAGCAACCCAGCCTGCCAAATCACAAGGTGCAGAGCCAGAGCTAGCTTCAGCACAGTGACAGGCGCTCTTAGAGCAACTGGACTGTATTTTAATGGGAATGTTCACGCAGGGGGCACAGCCTTTGTAACCTGGAGCCTACGGGTAGTACCGAATGTGCTTGCGCAATGATACTGTTCCACAGGAAGTATGTTGCTCCAGCCATAACAAGTCTATATTAGTTGCCGTCCTCACAATGATGAGTAGTTAATATAACGTTTAATTTGTATCAACATCTGCTTGTTGGGTGGCTGCAGGTGTGCAATGCTCCTGATGGAGGATAGCTGTGCAGGTTACATCATGCAGCGTGTTCATGGTCTTCAAAAGGGGCTTAACACAAGGGCAATTGTCTGTCCGCTCCCAACACACTTGGAAGCCTTGGAATCAGTGGCGTCATTTCACAAAAGTGATGGGCGACCCGGAGTGACATCATGCAATGTTTGACTCCTCGGGAAAGACCCCAGAAGGGGTATAACAGGGTCTTTGATACGGCACACAGGTCATTCTCCGTTTCACAATTCCCTTTGAAAATCTGAGGCTTGAGCAAGTTCATGGATGATCAGGTCCGGCGCAAGGCCTGTGTGGCCTGTGAGACGTTTACATCTGACAGTCCCAAGGATGTTCAGTTAGCTACCCCAATCTGCACTTTCTCTCAAAATAAAAAGTCACAAAACAAACCCTCGCCCCCCCCCCCCTTAGTAAATTGTGAGCTGTATTTTCATTGCCTCTGCTAGTTTAGTAAACAGAAAAGTTTGTTTTTGTGGTTGAATTTCACATTTTCTTAATATTGTGCAAATTTACAAGGTGCATGAAGACTGTCTACAAGCAGGTGAAATTGTCACCGGTTTTTGTTATGTGTCTTTAGGTCGTAAACGTACAGTTGTAAACTGAAGAGGAGGTTGACAGCTTCATATCACTTTGCATTCTGGTACTTGTAAACTTGCAATGAGAATAAGTAAAATAAAAGTACAACCATACTAGTTTTGCTTAACATATTTACTTAAGGATTTCTATAGTTGACTGGTTTGTATATTTTGTAATTTTGTGTATTTTTCAAGCTCTCTCCAAAAAGCAGAGTATCATTTTATCCTTTCTGAGGCAGAGCTATTAACACCTATCTCTAGCAACTAGAAGTCAGCAGGTATGTGCTAGAATGCTAACATTGCATGGTGAGCTAGAAATCCAACGTGTGATCCTGGGCAAATTATTGTATCTCACTGTACCTTAGCAGCCAAACTCGGGGTTCCCTAAAAGGGATTTAGTTCACATTGTGTGCTATTCACAAAAACCTCAATTGTGATTCCTTTGTCTATTGTGTTGCTCCATATAAAGAAATACTGGCAACGGTTCTAATTTTACACATGACACCTTTGTCTCTTGACAAACTTATGTTAACTTGCAATAATGCCCTTGAGATTCAAAGATCTAATGCCAATCCCTGTGGCAGCATTTTCTGTTATGCTGCTTGTGGTGACGTCATTACATATGCATATTAGGGGGCCCAGACATCTTTTGCGACACAGGCCTTGCAACCTACGAGCTATTAAAAAGAGTGAACGACACAAACCTATTAATTTCTCATAGAGCAGCATTCAGACTGATTACATCGTATGGGGTGGCAGCAGCGACAAAGCTTAGTGAGTCCAAAATGGCCCCCATGCTTACTGGTGAGAGTAACAGACTTGCCTTCATTCATGCATTCATCTGTTTACCCTCTCGACATCTACTTTGGCGACAGTAGTAACATAGTGGTTTTTATTTTCTATAAACTGTGGAATGTTTTTATATTTTTCTGTTTTTATAATGCATGCTCCATTTGTATTATAATGATTTGTGTGTTCTATGCTTTGACGGATATTTGCCCTTTTGTCCGAATTAAGCTGTATACATAATTATTATTATCGTTCTCTACTTTAGCGAAACGTCCTTGTCCAAATTCAGTGCTTGCGGGGTTGGTGGTGAAGCTGAATGAACCCCATTTTCCGTACGGGCAAATGGCCCTAAGAGCTATGATTTTGCGTTCTTTGTTGATGCCAAATGATATTTTGGTTCGATTCCAGAAACCTGCTCTGGAGCACACGGTGTGGCGTGCGTGTAGCCGGGCATAGCAGGTGGGCTTTACGGGCTGCAGACTTGCCGCTTCTCCCTCCTGAATGTTTTTGGAAGTACAGCCAGTAACTGTGCTTCGGGGGCTTGAGCATAGGGAAAGGGAGATACATTGGAAGTGCTACATATCACACTTTGTGTCAGAGGGTAACGGGGACCTGCATTGCTGGTCTCAAGCCATTACCAAAGCACTCCATCATATTGTCTTCAAAGAGAGATGAAGGAAGAAAAATGTACCTTAACGTACCGGAACCCTGCCCCTCACTGGGCCAGAAGACTTAAGGCCTTGCAAGGCATGCACTCGCACCCCACGATTGAGTGAGCTCTCCGGGGAGCCGCAACAAGGCTCTGATCATTCAAAGAGCGGCAGCGGGCCTTGGCACCAACGCAAGCACCAGTGTATCAGGCTACAGACGTGGGCAGATCTATGTGCTGTACAGGGTCGGATTGGCCTCTCTGCCTTTCGGCCCGTGGCCGGGCCGACATCGTCCCTAGGGAATGGGGTCCGGTTTCTGCCCATGCCTGGTCCGGTTTTGAAGAAAAAAATCAAAATGTAGAATTACTATTATTTATTTTTTTGCAAAACCATTTTTTCCATATTTTTCGTAGCGTGCTTATGAACAATGCTATTTGATGCCACTTCCTGTTTTGTCAAGGGGTGAAAGGCCGTGTTTCATCGCTTCCCGGGATGTCACTTTGGGGTGGGGTCAAATGACATCACTTCCGTTGATGTCATCAGAGGTCAAGGGTCGTGATGTGTGGGGCGGGCCACTTTTTTTTGGTGTGTCCGAGCCTGTTTCTTGTTCCAGTCCGACCCTCTTGTTCCAGTCCGACCCTGATGTACCGTGCACCCTGGCATTGGCATGGACTCCAGGGCTGCCAACACATTGTTAATCGCATGGCTTGTGCCAGTTTTTCCAGTCGCCGTGGAATTAGAACGATAAAACAATCTACACATATACTTCTTTTTCACTGAATAGTACTGATGATCGCCCACGTAGTCGAGTAATTCAGACTGAAATTTCTTGAAAAATTAAAAATACGGAACAGATTAACAAATGAAATGTGCAAAACTACACGCATTGGCATCAGAGCACGTGACGTCACCGCAAGGCCAGTCTAGCTCCTTTTATTTAGTGAATGGGGGTGCTGCACAGCCCCAGCCCCCTTCTGATAAACTCACTTAATGTGCACGTTCCTCTTCTGCCACACCGTTGCAATCTGCATGCTAAGTAACTTTGGGTGCAGAACTGCTGCATTTTGTCAGATATAGACATGTTATCTCACCTAGGGCCCCTCCTTGAACAATCAAACGTCTTTAGAAGAAAATATGCAGACCCGCAAGTGATGTTGTGCACGTTCTGGTTTTTAACTCATGCCATTTTCAATTAATGTACCGTACTTGTAGAGTTACTTTACCGTCGTTAACATATGACTACAAGCACCACAATGCTAAGTGGTGTGGCCGTAGATGCCAGGGCTGGCTGAACAGCTTACACTCGGCGATTGACAATTTGAACTGCCTGTACATTCTCACGACGATTTGCGTCTAAAAGACACCGTAAAGGAGCCTGTGGGATGGTACTTGCAAAGAGCTGGATGATATGCATAATAGCATTACATCTGCAGTTCAACAGAGCAAACATGATTTTACCTGGTCAAAAAATGCAGTCATCATGGAAATAGAAAAGCCACTTACTTTTTGTGTTTGGGGCTGTGTGGGCTCTTTTGGCTTTGAGGTTCTGGACTGGGCCTCGGGAGGAGACAGAAGGGCACTCCCGCGAGAGAAACTTTGCTGGGGCAGTACTGCAGCTTGTTCGGCTCCATTTCCTACCCTGGTCCTGCATGAACTCCAGCTTGTGGTTAAGGTCTCTAGATCCATGCCAGAGAGGGCATCCTGCCCCACCACTGGGCTTCTTCCTCTCCATCAATTCCCTGCTGAGAGTTGTAGAGTCACTGCAAATGAATAACATGGACTGAATTCAAATGAAGGTAAAAGCTAAGCCCAGGAGTGGAGTAGAGTGTCCTTTGTGACACGGAGTAATGCTCTGCTGCTCATACTTAACTGAAACATCGCCCCTTCCTCCCTCATCTAGCATATGGTGGCCCCGTTGCATCTTTAAACATAGTAAGGGGACTCCAGTCACTTGCACATACCCTCGATTTGTGCCCTGGAGTAAGTCATTTGTTACTCTGCAATAATAGGCTTTTAAAATGTGGTCTGTGGTCCTTCTTTTAATCGGCTGTATTTACAGAATTGTCCAACAAGGGGGGCCTGAAGCCAATGTAGTTGGGCCCATCGCAGTGACATTAACATCTGTGAATGCCCACACAGAAGTACTGGCCTACCCTGTCTACGCCTATGTGTATTTATGCTACTCTCCTGTAAACCTTTCGAGTTTCTAAGATATTCTTCCCCCCATCAAGCTCTCGCTCCACACAACTCCTTCATGCATGTTGTGAAAAGGCACAGTCCCCTTTCTCTCCCTAGTTCAAAACGTTGCAAATGGCAGCTAACGCACAAGGGAAGGCTCCTAAGAGTTGGAGTTGCTTTTCTTGTCTATCACTAAATCTTTGAGACTCAGAGCAGGTTCCAAAACAACAGACCCGCTTAAGATTCCATGTTGGTCTAGGGCCCTCTTCCCCTCTGTGTTCACAGGCTGGAGCGCGCGGCTCGCAGGGCGCGTTTCCAATTGATGTTCTGAGGGGAAGGGTGTTAAGTACAAATAGAATAGTGATTGCTTCTTTTGCCCCTTCGCCCCTGGCTCATTTCTTTAAGGAGAGCTCGGATGGAATCAGTGTAGGGTAGGCTGACCCAGCTTGGGGAAGGATGCAGTGCAGACCATCCTTCCGTGCACCAAGTCGTCATCCGGAGGTTAAGGGGGATTTGTCTCACATCAGTTGCATATTAGGAACTGCACACTGTCTTGGGGGAGGGGCTGATTGTTACCGTGGCCCCAAGGTGAGTGTGGTAGGAAGCGGGCAGCACGCCATGAATACAATATATAGCGGATACCACTGTGGTAGAAGGGGCATCAAATGTATTTTCCCTGTATTTCTAGTGGCAAAAGGCCTCATTTAGTAAATTTTCACATGCCAAGGACACAACTCCAACTGGCAAATCGTTCTTGGAAAGACGTGCCAATGACTTCAACACATGGGGCCTCATTCCGAGTACGGCGCTAACCAATGGCGCTATTAACGCCTTGGTTGACGCCGTACCCGGAACGGCAGCGCCTTGGTGGATGGCGGAATTACCGCCCCATTCCAAGGTTGGCGGGGCGGTAATTCCCCATTCACCAAGGCTCTTCCCCATTCCCAAATGAGCCCCCATAGGGCTCAATGGGAATGGGGAAGATGCAAATAACGGTGACCGTTCATTACGGTCACCGTTATTGGCTTGGAGGCCCCTTTCGCCCTCGACTTTAATACCTGCTCAAAGCAGGCGTTAAGGGCGAGGGCGCAAAGGGAACTCGGAGTATGGCGGTAAGGGATCACCGCCACCGGTCTCGTTACCGGTGGCCGCTATCCCTTACCGCCATACTCTGAATGAGGCCCATGATGTCATACAATCCTCTCACCATAAATATGAGCCAACTATGTTGGGCTGACATGCATCCACGCTATGACAACATATGCTTCCTCTGCTGCATCAGCCAACGCCTTTCTTGTGTAACACATTTCTCCCCCACTTTCCCATCCTCAATCAGCTAAGTGTCTTTACTCCCCGTCCGAGGTCGCAATGTGCCAATCCTCGGACGAGCCTGAGTGCTCTGAGTTGGCGATCTGGTGCAGCAGGGAGCCATATTATCATAACATGGCCTACGGTTTAGAAACACGTGGCTGTCTCTCCCGGTCTCCTGCGCGCTTGCCACCTGCAAGCTGCTCTTCGTGTTCGCGGACGTCTGCGCTCTTCTTTGATTGACGGGCCCAGCTTCCTCCCTGCTGCAGTGGCGCATCCCGAGGCCACCGAACTCACTGACTTACAGCCAGCGTCTTCCTGCTCCGAGTTGGCCATCATTCACTAAGGGGTATGCGCTAGGTCCAGGTTTCCTGGCCGCCGTGCAGAGCCTTAAACAACAACGAAAAGCGAAATCTATGGAAAATCTTGGGGGCACGGCCCCCAAACTCCCACAAGGCTCCATGCGCTCCTCCTGTTCTGTTATTGCCTCGAAATTCCCGTCCCCTCAACGAATTGTTATCCATTCTACAAAAAAAAAGACCTCACGGCGCAGGAGGCCGATTTAATTTTACAAGCCGCACTGAGCAGTGATTACCGCCACAGAAATGCCTCGTTCAATGACCTTTCATCATTTTAGTGCAGCTCCTTTACACTTCGCCTCACACAAATCTGCTGGGCCACATTTGCTCTTTAGACCGTGTCTTCTCATCTTGTGTCTTGAACAGGTGATGGGTAGCTAATGTGATTGGCACTCAGGCGTCATCCTCCCCACCCGGCGTTCGCGCGCGCGCGAGTCGGATAGATAGCGAGATGTATCTCTGTAGAGCTTCGTTTAAGGTTATCCGATAGCTGGTCCAGGGTAGCGCATGTCATTTATTTCCTCATATCTGAGTAGTGGACTAGAGGATATCCACGCACTGCAGGGCGGTGAGTGAAAATGAGGGTCCTTGTTTCTGATCTTGCGTAGTTAAATCGCGAGTAGTCTGACAAAGGTATCCAGTCTTTCCATCGAAAAAATATGCATCAAATGCATATATGTGTGGGGTAAAGGGTTAATTTTCGTTGGGGTGGGTTTTTAAGGGTAAAAAACGGAGTGGGGGGACCCCCCCAAAAAAAATTGAAAACATTTTATTAGATGCAAACATTTTCGATGGATAATTTGTGCAAAAACTTTCGTTGGAAAGTTTAGCACCTTGCTTGAGGCTATTGGATGTGACCGGGAGCTGCTATCTACCTGCTGCAGCAGGCCGTAAGGGATTGCCTGCCCAGCCACAACAACACATAGTTCGGAGATGCGCCAACATTTGTGCCCGGGGTGCGGCTAATAGTGAGCCTAGTTTATGGAATGGCAAAGGCTTGCGAGCACGACTCACCCTATGTTCGGGGGATGTGGCACGCTGCTAGGGTCCTGCCACAGTAAAGGTAGTAGACACATTATATAAAACAGTTCATTAGCGGTCATGGCGAATCAACAGATACACAACAGGGGGCAAAAACATGAGAAAAAGGTGGCCTTGCATAGTGCTGCCTAATCGTGAACTCGCGTGACAAGGGCAAAAGGGCCTAGCAATTCACACACGTTCCTGGACATTGAGTTTGCGCAAATGATATAAAAGGTGGGACAAAGAAGCCCCCGGTGAGGGAGTTGGCCATACGTTTTAGTATGTTGGTATGTTGACACAGAGAGAAAGCGAGAGAGAAAATAAGATGGTAGGTGAAGCTTGCTGAGTAGTGTAGCTCAGTTTGTAATCTTGAAATGAGATGGGTCTTGCTCACAGCCTACTTGCGTCTTCAGCCAAGCCACTGGTGGAATCCAAAGACCATCGGAGCTGAGGAGTTTGGCCAGCCCGAAAGGGGCCCCATACCCATTCCTGCTTGGAAGCCAAAGGCTCACCACTATCTGAGGATGTAACAATCATACGGCTGTTGTGGGCTTGCCTCGGCAAAGCAGAGCCAGGAGCCTGCATTGGCTGCCTGCCCGCCCAGGAAGTCAAGCACTGGCTGGCGGGTAAGAATAACTTCAGTCTGAAAAGCACCCGTGCAGAGAGGAAGAGATTGTTGCTGGTTACGCATCTGGGGTGTCCCCGAAAGACAGAGGAGGCAGTCATGGGTTCTAGCTTGTAGCTGTTGACTGTGACTACTATTTGAAGGTCAGGGATGGTGACCGACGACCCAAGGAGGAACTGTGAAGAGCAAGAAAGTAGTGTTCTGGGGCACGATAGCCTGGGGTTGTGAGGGAATTGAAGGAGGCCACAGGGTGTGGTGACCCTGGGCTCCGGAGAGTTAGAATAGTGAATCAAACTGGGACTGGTGGCCACTGGATCCTCTTTGAATATAACCTTTCACTTGTTTATATTCATCTTCTAGCCTGGCTATAGTAGCCACAGATACTCCCTCTTCTTTTTTTGGTATCTTCTCCATAAGTACTCTGCGATTTCCTTAAAACCGTATGCTTTCACGTCAAGCCCCAGTGGTGAGGTCAAAACCCAAAAGAGACAGTGTGGTTTTTGCAATCGAGGACCAACCCACTATTATAAACCTAGAACAGCGCTCTCCCTCTAGCATTGTGTTTTTAACCTCCTGGACACAGTTTGCACAGTACAGCTGACTAGGCAATCCTTCTATATTGTTTCACACCTCTATCCTTGCATTTATTTATTAAAGCCCTCTCCAAACACAAAGAAAGCTGTTGAACTCCACTGCGACATAACCCATCTGCCTCCATCTTGTCTCCCTCTTTTTGCTGTCAGAGACTGAAGGATCAACAAAGGACTCATGTACCACAAGTGTTGTACCCAACACCAGGGAGGGAGTAAACTGCAAAACCTGCCTTAAATAACAATTTGGAAGGTCCATGGAAAATATATACAAGTAAAGTAATATGAAGGCAGGACTGTGTGCTCCTGAGCTCCAAGGTTCTATTAGAAACAGTTTGTGGTCAAGGTGAATCCTCCTGACTTATGGACCAGAGACGCACACTGCTTTCAACACGTCATGGCCTCCTGTACCCCTCCAGGCAGCTGCTAGAGTGTGGTGGCTCGTGCTCCCTGAGCTTGCCGATAACTACTTCTTTGCCGTCTTGCTTGGTTTGAATTTCAGGCCGTTATCATTATAGAATCCCCCCAAGGGCAATGCAGTGCTGGGGTCAGGCAGCACTCATGGCTCAGCCTCTATTGAAAAAAAACCTCTTTTGTCTATGAAGCTATCTGCTTGAGAGTCATACATGGTTATGGTGATTCTATTGGATTCCATACTAGATCTCCCAGCCAGCCTACAACTGTTCATTCTTTTGCTCTCTTATAGGTCTTGAAGTAGTTGCCATACAGATCTCTGTACCCTGGTCGACACGTCTTTCCTCTTTCTTAGAGTGTGTCCTTAAGCTCCATCTCTATTCAGATCCCACTGATCCCACCTGCTTCTCATCAACCCCTCTAGCTTTTGGCCTTCATTTGCTTGAACAATGTTTAATGCTGACCTAATTTCCACCTCCCCCTCCTTCGCTTCTCTTCCACCCTCCTCTGACAACTTTCATCATACCTTCCTCAACACACTCATTCTCCTCTTCCTCCGATCTCCTAAGGTTTCCTTCCTCCAAACCCTTTTCTATCATTCCTCTTGTCTCCTTCCTCCAGTCTCCTGACCTTTCCCTCCTCCAAACCCTTCCTGTGCATTCTCTTTGCCCCCTTCCTCCACTCTGCTACTCACTGTCACTGCACACCTACACACTCTTTTTTACTTCTCCAAACTCCCACACCCTGACAGTGCTTCCTTCCCTTTGTATATTAATTTACCATTGCAAATGAGGTCGTTGGGTTTTCAGTGGAGATAGATGTATGCCTTTAGTGCCCAGGTTGTGTCTACAAATTTGAGACTGCCATCTTGGAATCTGCCTGATTCTGCTAAGGTCTCCACAAGCCAGCTTCTGTTTCACTGGCCCTTCCAGGACTGTTACTTGCTAGTGTTTGTAGTTTCTGCTGCCCCTTCTGCATCTATAATTGCCTGAGTTTGCGATCGTGGTGTGCTCCATGGACCGCGCCTGTGGCGCATGTCTCTCTCTGTGGAAGTTACTACACACTTACACCGCTTTGCCATTGGCAAAAACACCCTCCAGCATTTTGGTTGGGGGATTTGTGTGTGGTCAGGCTGCAAGTTTTGGGTACGGGAAGAGACTCTGGGGGATCCTCCACATGCTTCTTCTGGAGTAAGCATCACAGATCGGGTGGCCTTCCCCATGCACCTCTCTCAATCCTTGTGGATGGTAATTCATCACAACGCTTTCACCCCTCAACCATCCCAAACACTGTCATGCCATCTCTGCCATCTGCAAATAAACCTTAACACAGTTCCCTCTGGTCCAAATACAAAGTCTGATCCCTCCCTCTCTACGGACTCAAGTCTTTCTCTGTACCCCCTCATCTTCCAAAGCGCCCGTTCTTACACACACTGCTACAAAGTAGTCTACTGAGTCTCATTACTCGGTTCACCCTAGAGTCTCCTCCCCAGCCCATGCATATCCTGCTTAGATAGTTTACGACAAGCACAACTTTACCTTCTCCTCTTCCAATACCCAACACCAATATTAGCAACACCAACAAACCAGCAGTCACCTGCTCAATGCATCTATTGCCATAAGAAATGCTTCCTTCATCTATAACTAGGGCACTGACCATTCCTCTCTCCTCTTATTCATCACCAAAACCCGATTCAATGATCTTCATCTAAATGTGTCACTGACCTCCTGCCACTGCCTTTTACCTTATATCAAGATCATGCCAATTGGCCTAGGTGGTGATGTGGCATTCTTCTAGTCTGAGCCTTTATCCTTCAAAAAGATTCAGGGTCTGGTATTTAGTGCTGTTATGTGACTTCAATTCAGCACTCCAACTGAGTCAATGCCTAATCTGGGATGCCCAAGGGAAGCCCTTATTAATATATTTTTATGACAAGTTCATAGATCTGGATGATAAACCCTTTTATAACGCCCCTCTCTTTGAATCCCCCTGACCTCACTGAGCCAAGAAGTAGGTTTGTTTTGCAAATTAAAAGATTTATTGAAAAATTAAACAAGATATATATCACACTTTTATAAATAAATTAATATTTGATAGCACACTTATGAATATGACAGTGATCAACAATGGGTAGTATTACACTAGCACACTTTTTAAATTACTTAGGAGTTGGTATGGAGAGGATAAAGTAGCTGAGAATGCTTTTATGCTTTTATGGGTTCAAGGAAATGCAATGATGCAATGATGGAAAAGAATGCAGCACAGAAATAACTGAGATGGTTTCCACAAGAGATAATATGATCACTTTTTCTTTTGACAATTCACTCCCTCCCTCCCTATGAAATATAAGGAGATGGAAGGGGAGCACACAATTTTCAGGAATACAATCAAATGCAATACCAATTCAGTTCCCCCCTAGCAAGCTGAGAGCAACGGGTATGCTTTTAAAACTTGCAGAAATACTTTTAATGTGATTTACAATGAAGTGAAAATATGCTAAAAATGATTTTAATTCCCTTTAGGAGATTCAGGGTAGGTGACAGCTACTTTGAATTAGTCCAGGTCAACACTACCAATGATTCAGGAGGGATTATCAGGTTGAAAACGAATTTCAGCAATGCAAGCAAGAGACAGCTATTTTTTTTAACGTGTGGTGAGATTGAGCTAGTTTTCAATACACTGCACTTTTTCCGAGTGCGTAAATCGCGATTACGGAATAACTATAAGGAGTAGAAAGTCGGTTTAGGGCTTGTTGGAAAGCTGAGGATCTTAGCTTTAAAATTAAAGTTAAATCTCGTTCAAAAGATACAGACAATTTAGTGGAGGTAGATTCTCAAAATTAAAGTAAAAATCAGAATGACAAATGACACTTTCACAGGTTCGAAATCACAGAATGGACACACGATTTCTATGCATTTCTAAATAGGTGGAAATTATTTGAATTAGATTATTTTAAACTAAGAGATTGGTTTTGCACAGCTCTGACTGGATACTCACTCCTAATTTTGGAAGGAATGGGCCTCGTCAGAGATCTGGTCAACAGGTTTAGCAGCGGTTCTGTCTGCTATGCTGGTCTGCATATCTGGTTCTGGCAAAAGTTCTGGCACTGCACTGCGGTCTGGTCTGGGTCTGGTCTTCTATCGGCACTGCACGGCGGTCTGGATACAGCTCTGCTTTCTGGGTTCTGGCACTGGCACTGCGGTCTGGTCTGGGTCTCTGGTTCCGGCAAAAGTTCTAGCCAGAAGCAAACAGCACAGCCCGGCTGCCCGGCTGTTAAATAGTTTGGTTAGGTGGCTGGATTCTGAGGCCTGCTGAGAAGGATTCAGCTTTTGGTTCAGGCCTCTCTGTTTCAAGTTCTGGACTCTATCTGGAGTCCATGGTCCTTCTGGATATTGTCTGGTCCGGCAAAGTGCTTCGCAAAAAATTGGAAAGTGAATCCCTCCTTGGGTCTCAGTGGCTCTTTTTATGTCTTTTGAAAGTGGGTGGGAAGGCTGACTTTCTATGCCGAACCCTCTGAGGATCCTGATAGGCTATAGGATTCTCTGTCGCCTGACTGGGGAACTGAATTGTGAGTCATCCGGCATCCTTTTTATGGCATACAGAAAGAACACTCCCCTAGTCACTTTGCACACAAATCTATTTTTGACTTAAATGCATATTTATCTATGTACATTTTTTCTGATATTATATGTCCAGTTAACATATTTTCTGTAGCACCAAACCATCCGATCCCTGTCTTTGTAAGATGTTGTGTTCACTTCTGACAGAAGTCTGCCCTTTTCATCCAGAACACAACCTCTAAACTTTTCCAGAATTTACACAAATGTGCGCAAGGAATATGGGCATCAGGTGATGAAGTGTCAGATTTGTAACATACATACATTTGGAGTAATACCCTATTTTCCGCTACTACCCCTCAGAACATACCACAGAGTCCTAACACCTCTTAAAATGTGCACAGAAAAATCACAGGAATCATTATATTATTGATATAATTTTGACAATTATGTACTATGAATTATCCATCTTTCTAAAATTATGTTCTGGCCCAGATGGGTGTGGTTTAGGTCCCAAAGCACATGGGGAATTCCTTGTTTGTCCCCGCCTCCAAGCTCAGCTGGCTCACAGAGGCAGTGCCCCTCCCAATTTCCTTCCGGGAGGAAGCCATTTACGACCCCCTGATTTAGCATTTGCCTGAGCCAAGGAAAGTTCATTGTTCTGTTTCCTGCAGTCTCAGGTACCCCTCCCCTAATTCAATTAGGGAGGTGAAATCTCCTTTTGATGGGGGCAGGAGAAGACAGGCCAGGCCTGTGAATGCAGTTGCTGGGCAAGTTTCAACTCCTGTCGGGGGTAGTTGCCGGGCAGAATTCAATCTCTTTAAGCCAGGCTTCAGCCAAATGTCACTTTTGTTCCCATTTTTCTTCATTCAAATCAAACTTGCAATTTTGACACATGCAGCTAGAACGCTGATTCTAAGTTAAAAACTATGACATTTAAACAGTTGCAACCTATGTGACACTCCAAAGTAAATCACTCATTTATTTTGAACATTTCGATTTTAGTGGCTTTAAGTCCAATTTCACTTAAGCTGCTGACATCCACAGCTCAGCCAGTTTTGTTATGACATTATTTTAGGCTCTTCATCCTTCCAGATTTCCTATGACCACAAGACTTCATTGTACCAGATGTCTGCTGGTGTTTAGTAAGATTTTTGAATATCTTGCAATGTTTGAAATAGGCATTTTGAGCTTGCTTTCAGAGAAACAAAGGGGATTTTAAAGCGTTTTTTGAGCTAACAGGCACTGCTGTTTTTCCTTTGGCACCACGTTTCACACATGGCGCTTCTGGGCCATCACGCTCGCACTGGTGGGTGGTAGTCAGGCAACCATTTTGGTGTGCGCAAAAACTGCGTGGTTTTCCTGGATTCTGGCGCAAATGTGGGTTTTTCGGCCATCTTGGATTTTCTAAGCCCACAGCACCAAATGTTGCAGCATAATAACTTGAACGTGGGTCGATACACCTGACAGTGCCTTCTAAAAACTCTTTTATTTTGTTTAATTCTAATTATAATGTATATTTACAGTTGTTAAACTTTATATACATCATTTCTTAAAACACATAGCAATCACATAAAACATCATAAATCATAAATATATAACAAACTAATGGAAAATCTCCCATAATTTGGCATATATCATAAAATACAAATAATTCATTTCTAAAAATATAACTCATTTAAGATCCCCATTATATAATCACAGAATGTAACTATGTCAAATGTCAAGGCTTCATCATCCTCATCACCCATAAAAAGATGCCAAAGCTCATGCTGTGATCCCTGATTACTGCCATTACTATACGATCTAAGAAAAGTTTGTTGGAGCGTGAAAAGACCATTGCATTCCATTAAGAGATGTTGAATTGTTTCTAGGCGCAGTTCATCACAGAGTCTGCAATATCTGGCATAGCCAGGATTGCCCAAACTAGCCCCTACAATCGCCAATGAACTAACCTGATTAAAAATACATTTTTAGATACCTTCTAACAGTAAAACAAGTCTGGAAGGCACTAATATAACCAGGGTTGGTGCATCTTTCCTGTACATATTTAGTGACCCTTTCCTCACTGTTCTTGTCCACCATGCAAACCCCCCAAAATGCAGTACCTCCCTCCTCACCAACAATCTTGACTTGCTTCAATTGATACTTGCCTTTTCCAAATAAGCCATCATTCTTTGAGACCTCACCATCTTTGAAAACATTTGAGCAGATGATACGAACAAATCCAACAGCCAAAGAATCATTAAGGACGTGGACAATGTAAGCTTTACATGACACACCGACAAACTGACCCATTACGGGGGTCATTGCCTTAATCTAATGTTATTTTCTGATCCCTTTTTCTTCATTAGTAGCTATGAACCTCTTGCTTCATGTGAACGCTCTCCCATAAGCAACCTGACCAACTCAGTCCTAAACTCCAGCCTGACATCCACAAGGACCACCCATCCATTGAAGAAACCTGAACCAACGCCACTGGGATGCCTACATGAAAACTCTCTCCACTATCAACACTCCTGCCACCCAGTCCCCCAAAACATCCTGGCAATACGAGAACAGACAGAAAATGTCGCCCTTGACAAGCTGACTCCTTAGAAATCTTTAGCCACGAACTCCCCACCAAAGGAAAGGCAACAACTTGCATATTGATGACCTCGGGGTGCTAAAATGTGCAGTTTACTTTCAGAATGATGCTGGACTCTTACCCGATCTATCGTTGATACAGATTGCAGTATCCATCACTGCAGCTACAGAGCTACCAGCAGGGCAAAAAAAGCAATATTTCCAATTCCCATTGAATGATGCAGAATGTTCCGGGAAAGAGTTTGCGCATAACTATAAGGAACTGTGGAACCCCCATAGCCGCTCAGATTTCCCAGGCATGATCATTCCAATACGATCACCTCAAGAAATTTGCCAGCAGACGAAACTCATAATTTGATGGCAAACATGAGGCATCTCCCCCATGAACTCAAGCTCTCGTCGAGTCGCCCCTCCACAACTTCATGGCATTTGAAGATTCAAATCTCAGAAACATCCTGGCCTCCTTCAAAAAGCCTCACTCTCTACAGATATCTGTAATGCAAAGATCATCAGCCATGTGCTTCCTGCCCTCCTCAAGCCATAGGCAACTTTCTACTGTACCGAAAGCTTTAAAAAAACCCATCATCACACCCCTCCTGAAAAAAGCATACTGTTACTCATGACAGCCTAGCAAACTACTATCGATCAGCAGTCTTCCCTGCAAAGACTTTTAAAGCAACAGTAATCACCCAACTCGACACACAGCTGAAATTGGTTGACCTCATCATTGACTTCCAGTCTGGACTAAGACCTCACTCTGGCACTGGAACCATAACTTTAAACATTCTTTGTAGGGATTCTGTTTTGAAAGTGGGGACTGGTATTACTTGGTCTGTCTCTGGGAGTTGGTGTGAAGGAACCACAGTAACAAACCCCGGCTAAGTAAGCTGGATGAAGGGAGAATGTCCCGGGGAGCCTCCCAATTTTGACTCCAGGCCCATCAATCACTGGCTCGGGTAGGCACCTGGTTTGCAGGGTCAATTTCATGAAAGGTCACGTAGTCAGGCAGGTGACATCATCGGAGACCAAAGAGAAAAACAGAATGTTTGAGGATTTTTCAAAGATTTCATGAATTTTAGAAGTGGATTAATATGGACCTTTATTCCCATTTGCCTTTTAATTTCTTTAGCAGTGTGATTTATTGAATATTAACATCAGATGTATTTGTGATTCTATTTTTACGTATGTATTTGGACGGTTTATGTGTTACGTATTTTATATAAGGTTTTGTGTAAACCAATACAAATTGTAAAAAACAAAGTTTCTTCAACTTCATGTCTCTTACTAAACTATCAGAGCAGTACTGAAGTAGACAGAGAACTGATTCTAGCAGTCTGTCACTTTTAGAAAACTGATTCTATCAGCAGTTCTGCGTCATCCAGAGTGCAGCACATAGCCGCGCGTGAAGCAAAACTATGCATATAAATATAAAGGCAAAGCTGGGAGACAAAAGGACCATGGGGCACCATTTAAAAATGGTGGTCATTTGTTGACACCGAATGTAGGCATGTTGAGAGGGACACAAGTGTTGTGAGCATCGATAGAGCCCTAGAGAGCTCCCTGCATATGTTCCAAACAGAGAAACTCATGTCTGGCATTCTTCCAGCTAGAGACCTCCACACAGGGCTTGGGTTTAGTTACCCGTAGCCGGGCAATGTGGAAGCTTTGTTCCTTGGAGAATCCCTGCTACGGTGTGTCTCGAGGCACATCATCGATTTGGACTGCTTTTAGAAAGGTTAGATCCTTTGATCAAACTATTTAAAGGTGTGATTGTCTGTTACGGTCAGCTCAGGGACTTTATTGTCAAATGGCTGGCAGTCACATGGATAATTTACGCAGAAGCACATTTAGGTATATCATCCTACATTGACATGGCAAGATATAGTTTTATGTTTTCCCAAGATAGCAGTTGGTGTTTTACTCTCATGGCACATTGCCCTCCAAGATAGATCGGGGCAGGTGTGGGAAGTTATTTTCCTCAGTTTTCATTCCCTCGATAATTGCGCGTGTGTGTGGGGGGGGGGGTTAAAAGGGCTTGAGAAAAGCAGCCCTTACACCTGAATTATGAAAGTAAAATAGTCAATTTGGGCCAAGTCACACATTCTACAACGCCACCTAGCAGCCATCACTGGACGGTCACCTCCATTTTCTGAGCCACTTTAGCAAGGCATTGTGGGCAAATTAGCCCCAATGCAAAACTTTTTCTCCAGGAAATTGTCTGTCTTAGAGGGCAGTGCTACTTTATGCATGACTTAATGAATGTAAGATAGACATTTTGCAAAGCTGTCAGGACAACCACATACCTGGTTTAACCCTTACTAGGCATCATCGCTGCAGGCACCCTGTAACAGAAAAAAATGAGAGATTGACCATGGTAGATAACAGTGTTGACCAAGTGTTAAGAGGAACATTAATGAAAATCGATTACATGATTTCATTTCTTTGGTCATGCTTATTTATTTGTAAAACCCCTGATTATAAAACGGCATCTTTCATTGAATAGTTATTTTTTATTTTTTACCAATGTTATATTTGTCATCTTTTATGGAATATTATTTTTCTGAAATACAGCTTTTAACAACACATACACACACCCACAACCCACAAACTGCAGTCATGCGGACAAATGCACTCATGTTAAGCCTGTGTTACACAAACCAAATTTCTAGAAGATCAAAGGAGCCTGCCTGCTGCAGTCTTCTGATGAGGATAAAAGATGTATGTTAAAGAATAATATTAGTAGTCACGATCAAGACAATTAATAACTCTAGATGTAAAATAGCGTTCACCGCTCCTGGAAGTGCTCTTGCATGTCTCCAATGTAAGAAATGTTCCTGCCTACCTCTATGCAGGGCAACCAGTAAAGAATTCCCAATTAGTACAGATCCCCCCAATCAGTTGGCTCTCTGAACATGATGGGAGTAATTGGAATGAAATGTTTAGGATTAATTAGAAATCTAAGTGGGCTGCCTAGATGGGGTTGGAACTAGTTAATTTATTGCCTTCATTAAGACATTGTCACCGTAAAGACAGAACTCGGTGCTGCTCACTGGTACCTCATTAATCCCGTACGATGATAGCGAGATGGAGGACCAGAGCAAAGCACACGGTCCCATTTGCAGCGAAATCACAGTGCAAATTGCTTCAGTTTCTTTTGTCTGATCTTTACAATAAGTCCTACGGTTTAAGGATGAACTCTTTGCACATGGTATTGTCCGGTGATTTTAGCTGTGCAGCTCTCGAATATTGTAGCGTTGGCATTGTCTTAGAGGATGCATTATGCAGAAGATAGACATATTAATTAGGGGGGCACTCTGGATAAACAATGTCTTTTAAATGTATTGTTCATTTATAAAAGGACATATCACAACATAGCTGTTTGAATGTTGGGGCGGGGGTGCACATATGCAAGGAGAAGGTCAAAGAAAGTGCATTTAGACAATTACTATAATGCAGGGCGCAAAATGTGCACAAGCCATTGGCTAGTGATGGTTGACACTTGGCAAGTAAGAAATTGTATGCTTGCCCTAAGTATAGAATTGAGGTGGCGAGTGACTTTTGAATGGATAGCTAGTAGCTTCCAGCCTGGTATGTTGCACCCTGCTGTAATGAACAATGCACAGACATTTCAGATTAATCACATGCAAAAACAAGATCACGTGGAACTTAATAGCAACATGCAAAAGGGTTAGAAATTCAGCGTGCAGGGAGTCCTGCCCTCCTGCCTGGGTCCGCGCCATGCCCCAAGTGTGAGGTGCCATCTTCTGTGTAGATAGCTGCCAGACCAAAGATCAGGTGGTGAATACTTTTTTGAGCAGGGCATTGTTTGAATCTGAAATGATTCGATGCAGCGCCTGCAGCTCTGTGCAGTTCATTCCACGTTTTGAGGCCTGTACAGTGAGTGATAAGCCGGCGTGATGGAGCCTCTTGCTAGGCTAGGAGGTTCTCACTTGTTGATATCAGATGCCTGGTCAGAATGTAACGTTTAAGGAGTGACAAGTGTTAATTAGGTCCCTTGTAGAGCAGGGATCTGGCACATCTCTTTGCAGGGGTCTTTTTGGCACATTTTTTGTAGCATCTTTTTTAGCCCCTCAATCACCCTCCTAAACCCCCTCCACTGCCCCACAATGTTAAAAAGCTTTTTTTATTTAATCCCTAACCCGCTACCCGTAAAAAATGGCACGAAAAATGTGGCCGATCGGCCTTTTCAACAGATGTGGTGAAACTGCCACGACTCAGTGTACCGATGAGTGGATCAATGATGAGTCAGATATAGAACATAGGGGTGTGATGGCCAATGGGTAGCCAAGGACGCCCTTTTATCCCAGATCGGATAGGAGGACAGAAACTCTCATTTTGAGACCCCATTTCAATACATCTGCAGAGTCTGAACTAGTGCATTTTTTTATTTATTTAGGCCTATGTAGAGACTATTATAGTAGTTCAAATTCGGATTGACTAAGCTTCTTGGTAGGTCTACCTTCTGAGCCTTCTCGAGTTAATCTTAAGGCACATGTGGATCTGGAAGTGTTCTTTATGGACAATCTTGTCCATCTTTCTTTAATCCCCAGCTCGACATGTCAGCATCATAAATGTTTCCACTCTCCTGGCAATGGGAGGAGTCCAGCCCAAAGATACAGGTCAGGGAAAGGGGAAGGGCACAGGAGTGAGTAAACCGAAAAAGAGCATTTCTGTTTATCTAGGGTTTAGACCCAAAAAAATATTGCTGTTCATCCATCCTTTATCTGCCTGAAGTGAACTGGTAACACTTTTGTGGGATGAGCTGGTTGTATGTAGTAAAGCTGAACGCGATGTACGCGTTGGCGGCATAACACTGGAATGCTGATGAGAATGGATTTAGTAGGGCAACTGTTGGTTTGGTGCAACTGTTAATTTGATCTGAATTCACCAACTTTCACAGAGATCATGTCACTCTCTGAGGAAAGAGTCAAGGCCAGCCATGGCCTAGTCTTAGATAGGTACTAGCATGGGTTCTCTGGATGAGCAGGGCATAATCAATTTTATATTTGTGAATAGATCTAGGATATCTACTGTTCATATTGGTTCACGGTTGAAGACCTCTACTAGGCTATTAGGATTGAAGCATAATTTCGGTCTAAATTGTTGGGGCTAAACGTCTGCTGAAAATGCATGTGGTTTACTCTTTTTAATGAATCTGAAAGGATGGGAATGTAAAATGGTTCCCAATTCAACAGAATAACAGACAAGAGGTTTTAATTTAAAGTTTAAGCATTTAGCCTTCTAGACCTTGTGAGGGCTAATTATTGTGGGAGGCATTCTAATTAGGCCCGAAATGAAAATTGCTCCCCCATAGGTTTATGAAGCTAATAGCACTTGAAGAATCAGTCTGGTAATATCGTTGCCACTGGGTAACATCTTTAAATAAATAAGTCGTGTGAGAATGTGTGGGAGCCCACCACAAGATGGCAGCTCAAAAAACCCTCTTTCTACATCCGTTCTTTAGTACACTCAGAAGTGTGGGGTCAAGAACAGATGCCGAGAGACCACGGAACAGAGATGAGTCAGCGATATCCCGGTATTACTGGGATATTACGAGTGCCGGAAATGGCAGTAGGTTCACATTTGGACTCCATGGAATGGGTTTGCCGCAATCACTGGCACTGGTCGTACCAGTGTCGGTAATTGCGGCCTTTATTTCCCTGTAGATCACTGTCCCTACCAGCAAACTCAGAGTGTGCCAGTCCAGTAAGAATGCCATAGCCGGTATTACCTGCATTTCTTCTGGCATTTTTACCAGACTCTCGCAATCCTAAGGACCCCATTGGCGTTAACGGGTGTGTTGAGGAACTGATCAGGAAAGAGATTGGATGTGTATGGGTTCGGGAAGTGGCTTTGAAGTAAAACTACAGCTCAGCTCTATCCTACTCTGCACACCTCTTCCTTTTGGCTTTCTCCCTTTTAGACACCCGCAGTTGTACTTTAGTTTTTTATTTAGGCTTTATAAAGCGTGAACTATGGCCCGAGGGCATCAAGGCGCTGGATTATGAAAATGTCAGAGTGCCACAAATGCTGAGGATTGACTTTAGAGCCTGGAAAGTTTTGCAATTTTGAAAGCATTGCTCTCTAGCTGTGCCTCTCTGCATGATTAGAGGATTCTCTTAGGTGAGCCAATGGGCTCGGTGCTATTTATTTCAGACCTTGGCAGCTTGCTTCCTGCATTAAAGCCCTCATAAGAGTCAGAGAAGGTGCACATGCTTTGTACTTTCGAGCCACGCATTTGTATTCACCATAGCATCGTAATCTTCAGCACTCATCCTGAATTTTGACCTGCAATAGTGGCTTTGAATTACTTATGCTGATATCTTTCTATGCTGTCCCAAATCACAACTGTAGTGATTTCAGAGCACCTAGGCTTGACCATGGTCTGGCACACCTTGGATCATCAGCGGTAGCCAGACCTTGGTCTGCTGGAATAAAGAAAATAAGCAGGGGGAAGGAAAGGGGGAAATAGATGTTCCAAGCACAGAAACTGGGGGATGTCATTGGGAAGAATGTTTTATGGCACCATGCATGCAAGTAATTCCTCTTAGGTGGACGAAAGTTCTGCAAAAGGGAGGAGGGGGCTATTTAAGCAATAACTCTCAGTCTGAGGGACCAGATTGGATGATAATGCCCCAGGGCCCAAGTTATATAGGTCCAAGCGCACCCCCGGATTGGGTGTTATTGCTATTAGTACCCCAGCCTTTACATCTAGAGACCAATGCTGCTAACAGCAATGTATTTTGTTTGAATGAATGGGACACAGCGTTCAAACAGAATGCATACTCAAGATGACCGCAGTGGAGCTGGAAGGCGGGCACCAGGCAGAGCCCCACTTCCATTTCCATGGCGGCCTGAAGGGACACGGAGCGGCAGCAGCAGCGCGGGTGCAACTGCCGAATGAAACAGGTAAGTGGGGCTGCAGGGTGGGATGAGACAGCAGAAGGGAGGGGAGGATGGGGGGAAAATGGCAGGGAGGGGGAAGCAACCATGAGGCTGCTCGGAAAGTGGGCTGAGTTTGCGGGATTCACCCCCAATCCAAGCAACCTGATTGGTTGGCGCCCCACGTACTATTGTAAGTTAGTACACAATGGATGGATGACGGCCTTGAGAGTGTGCCTGGCAATCCTGGAGATTTGGTAGCTTATTTACCGGGGCATCTCTATACGTTTTATCCTCGGCTCAAATTCAGAATGTTAATCCTCCTTTAGCTAAGCCTGTGTCAAAGTGGCGTAGTCAAGGACAGACCAAATGGGCCAAAACCCAGTGGGCCAGAGTCTCAAAAAGTAGAGCCAGAGTCTCAAAAAATAGAGCAAATGAAAGGATCTTGTATCTACAATCAGTAATTAAAAATTGAATATGCATTGAAATTTGAAATTGTTTGGATTGAATTATATATGTGCTTCTTGATTAAACATAGAAACCCACAACTTAGCCAGGGCTCGCCTGAGTATATATTATATCTTCTCTAGAAAATTCCACTGTATTCTTCTTCTTAGGGCAATGTTTTCCCATAGACTAGGGTGCTCACTCCTCCTCCTGCCATGCCATTGGGATGGCGACTCTCTTCACCCTAACCACGGGCACACTCAACCCTTCCAAAGGGGCCACAAACTTCGGAGGATCCCTCTCCTCCTCAATCGTAGGTTTGGATATAGCGGAAAGCTTATTTTGCTCTTTTTCTTGCTCTTTCATTCCCTGGGATCAGGGAACTCACTCCTTCCTCTGTCTTCGGGTCTGATGTGGTTGTTTTCTCCATCATCTTCCCAACCACTGACACAGCAGGCTCCTTCTAAGGCAAGGAGTTTTAGGGTTACTTGTGACCAACCTAGTCGTTGATCTGATTCTTTCTCTCTCGTCAGGGAAATCCCTTTTTAACTTGCCTTTGTGTTTTTGGGCGGAAGCTCCCCTTCTTCTGTCATTCCACATCTGTTTCTTCTGAACAATGACTTTTTTCATTGGACAGGATACTTCCCTTCCCCTTCCTTGGATAGGGTTGGTTGCTCCATGTTCTTGGCCACCCTGCAGTCATATTCCCTGGTTGAACAGAGTATTTCTCTCTTCTTACTCATGGCCCTTGTCAGGCAGACAATATTATCATCCTTTTGCCATGGGGTCTCTGCTACCTAGGGTTTCTTTTCTGCTCAGGATTCCCTTGGAAGAGTCCAGTTCTGTGGCCTCCCTCTTTCCATGATAAAACCTTTCTGCTAGTTCTCGTGGTGTGATCTCTTTGTTGCATCCAGCAGAGCTTCTGCTGGAGAGCTGCCAACATGAAGGCTTCCTCGTCCCAAGTTGTTATCTTTCTATTTCCCCAGGGAATAGCAAGCAGCTGCTTTGTCTCCGTTTGCAACCTTATTCTGGCTTCCTCCAGCCCTTCTTGCATACCTGAGGTGGTGGGTGTCTATGTAAGCCATCCCGGGATTGATGCTTCCCTAGGGCAGCCCTTCCCAGGTCCCCTTATTAGACCATATTCAGTTGTCTTCTTAATTGGATCTTGGTACCATTATTACCATTTCCTTTGGACACTGGACATGGGTAGTATAGCTTGGTGGCTACACACAGAGCAACACAGGTTCGAATCCCAGGTCTGCGTTTAGAAACCTCTTCGGTATTAAACACGTTATAAAAAAACAATTATAAATTTAATTGGTTTAATCACTGGCTCTACATCTTTGAATATACTCTGTGCTATCGCCGTCATCTTCGAATTTCCTATGTTTGGGCCTCATTACACGGATGGCAGAGAACCATGGCGCTATTAGCGCCATGATTCATGCCGGTAAAATACCGGCACCGCCTTGGCGGAAAGGGGAATTACCGCCCCATTCCAAGGTTGGCGGGGCGGTAATTCCCCCTTCCACCATTGCCCTTCCCCATTCCCATTTTTGCCCCATAGGGCTCAATGGGGAAGGCGCTAATTACAGTACTGCAAATTGCGGTACCGTAATTAGCTCCCTGGGTCCCTTTGCGGGTTGGTTTTTAACGCCTGCAAAAAGCAGGCGTTAAATCCCCTAACCCGCAAAGGGACCTCGTAGTAAGGCGGTAAGGATTTACCGGTACCAGTATTTTACCGGTACCGGTAAATCCTTACCGCCATCCGTGTAATGAGGCCCTATGTGTTTGCGGTTCTACCGTGCACCACAGCTGCCTATGTTTTCTGGCCAAACGTGTGTGGCATTCCAAGCTCAGAGCCCAGTTTGTGGTCAGCCTGGAACCCTTCTCTGGTATGCAGGTATGCGGCTTCTGCCTAGTGCATGCGGGTAAAGTCTGACCACTCTGCGATCCGCTGAGATTGAGACTGTAGTTCCGACAAAACAAAACAATGTTGCCAAATTGAAAATTGTGCACATTACTTGGGGAGTCACACACATTTGAACTTTCGCTGTTTGATATTATCATGTTCTGCAAGGGGGCAACGTGATACCGTGTCCGTTAGGGGTTCACAAGCCCAGGGAATCCTGCTCTCCATCCACTCTATGTAGGCACACCAGGTAGCATCTGGACCATGCAAGTCCCCTCAGCCCCCCTCATAGCAAGAGTTTGAGGATTGGCTCTAACTCACCACAGTGGTCAAATTGAAAAAGCTTGGCAACCTGTTGTGAAGAAAAGGTTATTAAGCGTCTGTTCCATGCCATGTCATTCTCCTACATTGATTGATGCCATTATGAGGCCACCTCACAGGACTGAGGAGTGGGGAGGTAATCTTTCAGGCTGCAAGCCAACAACGCTGACACCAGTGCATCCAACAGTCAGCACTGAAGGACACTCAGCCAGTCAGCACAACTGGAGAGAATAGGCGTGAAGCAATAGTGAATATGCTCCAAAACAGACTCACAGCCAATGCACGTGGTGGTCTGGGCAGCTGGTACAGCTGTAAACCCTTTTAGCAGCAACAGTAGGTTCTATGTGAATTTTACATTTTTGTGAATCCCTGACAAATAAGCACATTTTCAATTTTCACTTTGGCAACATTATCTTTTTTTCGTTGGGAGTATTTGCTTAATATTAGGGAGTAACACAGACAGCTATTCCACCTATCTGGATGGCTGCCTTCACCTGCACGCACAGAACTCTAAACACTACCTTCTACAACAATACCAATCCGGCTTCCGACCTAGTTGTAACACTATCCATGCAATCAGTGACGCCCTTCGCATCCCGTAAAAATTAGGCTGCTGCCTTTTGGTCCTTCTCAACCTCTAAGTTGTCTTCTACACAGCTTACCAGCGTTTCAACAAAGGTATCTTTCCCAGGTTAGCTCCCTACCTGTCAAACAGACAGCATCTCGTCCAAATGAGAACTTACAGATCCATTATCATCCCATAACCTGCAGATTCGCCCCACTGAGGCCCTTCCTCTCACTAGTCATCTTCAATCAATACATGGAGGCACTGGGGCAGCTTCCGATGAGCCACGATGACAAGATACACCCATATGCTGATGACACCTGAAGGTCAATTCTGTCAGCAACATCTAGTGTCCGACACATCTTCCTCTCCCTTGTACAGATGATCATGTCAAGAGACTACCTGGAGCTGGAACCCAGGAAACTCAATTCATCCTGCGCAGGCATTCATTCAAGCGCGACCAATTCCAATCTTCACTGATTCACAGTAGATGTGACCTTTCCTTCAAGGCCCGCATTACCAAGAATATACAAACTGCCTGGCTTTCAGCTGGCACCAGCATGCCTTTATGTGCAAATTCACGCCCTTGACCCAGCCTGCACCCAGGCCTCGCAGAAAGCCATCCAGCAAACAAGGAGATGCACTTGTGTAGAGCGGAAGTGAGTTGGCAGTTATGATGTCTTAACTAGCAAACAATATGAAGGTCTTTGCAGAGTGAGTGGCACAGTATGATCTGCACAGTGAATACAGGTGGGCATTAGCAAAGAGTGCCACAACCTCCTGTGTTTTGGAATATTCAGTATCTTGGACAGGTGCCCCACTTCCCAAGTCGGTCAGGCACCAGTCGCATGCACCTGGTTTTTGATAGAACAAAATATACAAAACAAAAGTCAAAAGCAAACATGGCGTGCATACATGACCACAAAACGCATTTTAGAGACATCATCCCATTGCCAGGTAGTCTGTCACTGAACGCCTATGCAGTCCTAGAATCAATGCAATCAATGTTGTCCACACACAGCTCATAGATTTCAGTTCATCTGGCACATAATCATTGTCGACGCATATTTGCATGTCTGTCATTTTAACATTTGCCTTGCGTAATGTTACCCGGCTTAGGGTTTGCAGATTGAGCCAGTGCTGCTGATCACTTCCAACCAGATGGGTGTTATTCAAGGTTAGGAAACCTGGACATTCTTTGTTCTTCTTCTATCCCGTTGACCAAGTGGCTGGCCATACTTTCCCAGTACATGCCCAGTTTGCTGCATCTGTATTACGTTGTACTGCATATTTTTGTGGCATTTTGTAGAAGGGGTGCGGTTGTATGATAGATTGTAAATTTGATTTCAGTGTAGTGAGCAATGTTCCCTGTAATTAGTTTTCTCTTAGTGCGGAAATGGTGGGCATTCCATGTGCCCAACTGACTAACAAGGTAAGACCCCAGCAGTTCCCAGCAGGCGCTCATTACCTCCAAAAGGATGTGAAAGGCACGTGGAGAAGGCCAAATCACAGACTAGAAGGCTGCATTGTGTTCCAAGCACGCTAGCGACCCTCCCGGGTGAACTGCAGAGTTGGAGAGGCTTGGCCAAGCCTGTGGTATTAACCTTGACTCGTGAATTAAAAACTGCAAAGACAAGAAAGAAATACACACAGCCGTTGAGTTGGCAAGCGGCATGAACAACCGGTGTGTGTTAAGGAAAGATTGAAGTTGGAACAGTATATTGCACAATTGAAGGCTGTATGCGTGTGGATGAGACGCAAAAGGCAGACCTGTGATGAACTTTGAATTACCAATAGCTGTGAAACCAGCGATACTGAGTAGTGGAGTGGTCTGGCGAAAGGAAGCAGCCCACTCAAAAATCTCTCTGAAAATTGAAATGTTTTTGTTTGATAAAGTGAATGACCTATAAAAAACAAAGTGATCAAAGTTAACTGCGGGGAAAAGGGAAGTAAAAAGATGAACATTGAACATTTGTGCTTATGACACCGAGCTACCCAGACCAAGAGACACTGGGGAAAATAACACAAGAGTGTGAGTTGAAGGGAAAGTCGAAGTGGTCCTGCGGAGCTCTTTAGTAAAATCCACACACATTCGAAAGTATTTGACATTAGGAAAACGTCTGAACCCAACTGAGGGAGACCGGAAGTGTGATAAGTTAAAGGTAGTAAACCCCTAAAGGATGTGAAACAAGCTTGGGGGAAGGAAATCCCTGCAAGTTTTGTGTTTGAAAGGTCCAAGCCCGACTAAGGGAGACCTGCGTGAACGTTTTGCTTTGAAAGTTCCGAGTCCAACTGAGGGAGACCAGGGTGAACATTTTGTTGAACTCTGTTTTGAAAGATGGAATGAGAGACTTTTTTTTACGTGGAAGGCCAGGGGGGCCTCAATCCACATTTTGAACTGCCTTTGTTTTGAGAACCTGAGCCAGAGTGTGTCATCCTGTCTACAGGGGCCGCCTTTCTCTGTGTGAAGGTGGGGAGGACAGCTGACTCAGCCATATTGATTCTTTATATTCTTGCACACTATTCCATTTGCATACATTCTCCTTTACACACTTTTTGTACAGGAGATAAGCCAGGTAACAGGTTCTGTTAGCACAGGCCATCTTGTTTTGACAGACTCCACTAGGACTGTGTTATTTATTAATTGATGGTGGAGCATGCTCCCATCTTAGACGTAGGACAAGATAGGCATTCTTCCAACCCCTTTTTGAAAACAATAAAGGTTTTCCAAACATGTCTTTTGTGTCTATCTTGTTTTAGATACCATGAGTTCCTCACAGCATAAATAAAATGTGCTTGCACAAAATAAGCTTTGTATGCTCAGTATTAACAGTAGGTTTAGCTGTGGCTATTAATTAGTTTACAATGCAGAATGCGTGTTATGCTACTGGAAAAACAATCATGTGTATAACAAAAAACAAATCTCGATTATCATAGTTAATGTGGCTGGCAAAGAAAAATCAGTGATGATACATTATTTGCCAGATGGAATAATAGCAAGTAAAAGGAATGTCCCGGAAAACATGCCAATAATAGTTCATGTGCATGTAGTGTACCAGAGGAATTTGGAGATTTGCAATAACAATGTCCCATGTTAGCGGCGAATCTTGAGCCCATCAAAGACTCCCCAATGTAGAAACGGAAGACTCAGCCACGGGGCAGAGTATACTGTCTTTTATTATCCAATACAAACAGGGATCATACAGGAAAACAATTCTTCTGCAATCTCAGCTCCTGGGCTTGTTACACAAGTTTTTATTCATGAGTGACGTCACAAAATGAGGTCCACTGCAAAAAAACATGGGGGTGTTCCTATTGGTCAGCCTAGACTAACTACCTATACGACCTATGTGGGTGTAACGCTCACCTAATATCCACGGGGACGCCACTCAGTCTGGTTGGACCGCTTCTGACCTTGAACCCACTCCCTTGGACTCTTGTTCGGTTGAGGACCTTGTCTGAAAACACAGGAATTTGGGTTTAGCTTTATTGTCTCTTGTAGCCCGGAGCGACCTCCCTTGTGGACCCAACGACCCCCTTGGTGCTCTCCTCACTTTGCTTTATTGTATGGCCCGCTCTCCGTCCTGCTGTTCTGTGCAGGGGCTCTTTGTTGGATGGATGCGTCGCAACCTAGTTGCCTCACTTGTGCAGTCCAGTCCTGCTGCGACTCTGTTCGTCCAGGTAAGATTGCTATTTTGGCAGTTTTGACCTTTGTTTGCAATTGCACCTATGAATGTCTCTCCTTCTTTCTTAGGTGCGAAAGGAGTTCTAGTGGTGCCGTGCTGCTCGGGGCTGTGCACGAGATGGTAACTGAAAGCGCGAAAAGTGCAGCGCTATGTGCCTTTTCTTGAGCAGAACTGTTTGTTCTCTCCTCTCCTTGCAGGCCGCTGCGATATCCCGAATGGATGCTGCTGAGAAGATGGAGCGCGGTGAGTAAGCGTAGCACGTGCCGCCTTCTAGATCTTCTGTGTGTTAATCAGTGTTTTCTTCCTTCTAGCAGGTCGTAAAATGGCCCGGGATGGACATGGGCTGAGGACAAGTCAATCCTGGTAAGTGTGCGCGTATTTTGGTTGTTTTCAATATTGAAGGATAAACGCTTACTAATGCTGCTTTTCCGTTCTTTTTCTTCCCAGGTTGCGGCTTTCAAGATCGAGGGAGCGTTCGCCGAGATGCTGTATATTCGGGGGCCAGGAGTGGAGGACAGACGCAGGACTCACTTGCAGGTAAGTGTAAGCTAACAATGTTCTTGTTCTTGCAGGTAACCGGCCCAGGGATGCAGATGAGGATCCAAACAGAACGTGGTGAGCGTCACGCTGCAGCCAGCAGAGTAACGCGAAGCGTGTTCCACAGCTTGGGCTTGGCTTATATAGCCTGCAGGTATCCCAGGTGCCCCCAGGCCTGACCACACCTAAAACGCTAGACCGCATAGCTCGGTTCAGGATCTGAACTATGCGGGGGCATCCATGTTGTGCAAAACCCATTACAAGTCCCAGTTCTCTGACTTCCCATATGAGCCTGGCGCCAAAGGCGCCAGGACTGACTCCAAGAGAGTCTTGGGCGAGATGATGAGGCCCTTGAGGCCATGAAGGAAGGCCGTGGTGCAACCCCGATGGCCTGCCTGTTAAGGCCAGGGGCAGGGGCCATGACAATGGGTTAGTTGTTCTACTGGCTTTTTGACAGGTGGCTCCGCATGATGCTTCCCCCAATCTTCTACAAACTGCACTGTTGCAGGGTCGCAGGAAGACTATTGGTCCATGCAACATTTTACACCACCTCACAAATCGAGCTTCTGGAGTGGCTAGGGTGGGTCCTCCTAGGCCTTGGACCCTTTCTGGTCACAGAGTTTGGTGTACTTTTTCAAGGTGATGGGAAGGGATATGGAGGGCTGTGTGTTCCCCATTGTTGCTGCTGGTCGGATCACCTAGCCTGGGAGAGTGCCTGCAGGTTGCAGTTTTGATGGGCAACACTTGTAACATTTCCCAATATCTCTCTGGGAACAGCTTCTCTTCCCATGACGTGTAAATGGGCATTGTCCTGTCTGCTGCTGGGACACGTGTGAGTGGACTGGACAACAAAGCCCTTCCGTCTACAATTATGAGGGTTTTATTCTGAATTCTTGCAGGTGACTTGCTGCCTCTAAAACCAGGAATTTTCCACTTGCCCTTTTCCTTGACTGTGAACAGCAGCTCTGCGTCTCATGCTGCAGGGATCATCTCTCCCCTTCCATATACTGGAAGCCTGGCTTTTCATACCCTACAGTCACTCTATAGGTTCCCTGTGTGTGGATTCTTGTAGTTAGTTGCAATAACGCATATGCAAGGTTGGTCCACGTTTATGCTGCAACTTGCATTTTCGCGTTGGCAAAAGAAAGAAAGAAAAGGTTCTTAGCATTATATATGTCCTCTACCAGAAAGTAGGAACGTAGGGTCAAAGGCTACCCATCTCTTTGACGCACAAGTTGCAGAAAACCTACAGCAAGCTAGGTATAATTATAAACTAGCCGATCGATCACATCAACAGGAATGAAAATGTTACTGATAGAACAAAATGTATTCACATTATGGATACATCTTAAAAAATGAAGACCAACAAATTAATAGTCATATATTGCGTGAAAAGAAGGCATACAATTCTGTATATGGTGAGGTTAGTAGCACTGGAGGTGATAATTCATGTACTAACAATACATTAGTAGTACATATCTGCTGTCGACACCAACAATTTGTGGGTCTAGTTCGGAATTTGGTTATGCATTAAGTTCTCATTGTCACAGTGGATAATTTGTGATGCTCCAAACTGTCTTCAGAGCGCTGGACAGTGCTGTTAGCAGAATAGATGCATGTATTTATAAAAATGGGAAAAAACTGAAAAAATGTCTTTCTGTCTGTTCTCTATGATGTCACTCATACATCACAGGCCAATCACTTTGCACATTGGCAGCATGGAGAGTATAAACGTTGTATACAAATAGTATTAAAGTTATTCAAATTGCTGACAGCATATATCTTAAGGCAGCAGCAGTCACAAGAACTACCATTTGTTATTATGGAAAACATTGAGCTAGTATTTCTTACCAATATGGCTGCATGTGTGCTTTAATAAATGCATTTTGTTTTATTACAATAGAGGCAGAAAAATACTGGTTGTGAATTATGTTTTTATATGACAAAAATAAATGTGGATAAACACAGAAAAAAGGCCCACAAATAATTATGGATACACATAGACAGAAATGGCAGAAAACTAAATGCCATAAAACCGGAAGCCTTAATTATACAGTACTGGCATTAGTAGAAAAGAGACGCATTTGTAGAACTGTGTGTGTGTTCTCCAAACCTGTTACTTCGACTCTGGTGTGGTCAAACTGCCATTCTACAGGCCCCCTTTCAGCTGTAAAATTGGAGCGAAAAAGCACTGTCTGCATAGGTGTGTGTGTTTTGTGTGTTTGTGTGTTTATGCGCGCACAAATAGCAGGGGCATTGCGTGGCTCCCAAGATTGAATGAAATAACCAGTTGTGCTATCGTTCTTTTCTTTTGTGGGGTTCATAATATTAACTTGTGTCGGTGGTGCACAGGGACCAGGGTTTCTTCTTCCAGTCTCTTATCTGTGTGACATCTGTCATGTACACCTCTATGAAAACAATTGATGGTAGCGGGTGCAAAATGGTGCAAGTACCTGGGCATCTAATAGAAGTGCCTGGCTAATGCTTAATATTTGTACACAAGGCAAAAATGTTGGCTTTGCCAATGCTTTTTTTATTAGGACTTCAGTGAAGGATGCACATAATGCTTATAAATCGAGTGCCTAAATGCAGACCTGGCGAAGTCATTTTTATTACACCTGTAGCACATTTACAGCTCCAATTACGTTATTAATTCTGAGCAGACTGCTTTGAAAAAACACTTGCCGGCATTTTGAGTGCAACGTTTGATGGTAAGGCTCCATTAAAGCTGAAAGAGTACCCATAAGGAGGTGTTTTGAGCGGGCAGCGGCAGCAACTGGGTTGGAATAGACATAGGGATTAGCCTGGCCATGGGCAATCAATGGGTGCCCAATTAAAAAGCACCTTCAAGCTTTGTGTCCCTCCTCATATGCTTTTTCTCCCTATATGCACCCTTAGGAAACACACCCTACCCACCGACAGAAATGCAACACTGAGCCAGAGAACACCCCAGCGTATCCAGAGAAGGAAAAACCGAGGTCACTGCGACTGCACAACACAGCATAGAGGACCAACTAACTTACTATGCCTGCACTTTAAACTGGAAAATGGCCCGACCCAGAAAAGGATGCAGAGAAAGAGAACAAGATCGTGCAACAAGAGACGCGAACACACAACACCGACAGAACCCACAAGAAGCAGCCCCATTGGAAGGAAACACGCCTAACACAGCCATAACCGGAACAAAATCTACAAGAGAAAAATCCTTATACCTCGCAACAATCACGGTACACCGACATCCCAACACAGAAACCTCGAAACATGCAAAGAATTTCCCGAAACACGTGGAAAAAAGATGGGAGCACTCAACTAGAGAGTGGGAGGGCTCCGACCCCATTACCCTTTACATCACAAGAACAGAGGGGCAACATCGATTTCCACTACATCCCGCACAATACAGTGAAGCACCGACAACCATCTATGCTACCTCCCACCCAACAATCGGACTCAATGAAGAAACCAACACTGATCTTCATCCGAGCAGCATCACAGCAGAAACACCAAGACTGATCAGCCCTGTTATCAATTTATTGGACCGCTTCAATGAAGAAGCAGCCGTCGCCGTTCTTCATCCCACTGACATCAATGCGGAAACACCACAAACAGACAATTACAAACTTGAACAACAAATAACCTCAAAACAAAATCACACCCAGAGAATCCACTGTAACCTAATAAACGCAAGGTCAATGTCCAAACACTCAACTGAAATATACAACCTCCTGTCAGATGGAGGCATAGACATCCTATTTGTAACCGAAACATGGCTAGACGACAACTACAAGATCACCCTCATCAACTGCCTGCCTGAATACTTCAAATGCATCCAAGCAAACAGGAAATCCAAAAGAGGGGGGGGACTAGCGATCATCCACAAGGAACAACTGGCCATCAAAATGGAAGATCCACTAAACATCGATAAATGCGAATCCTTAATACTACGACTTTCAGGAAACTCCAAAACTAACCTGAAATTCATACTGATATAAAGACCACCAACCTACGATGCGACTTTCATAGACGTTTTCACGGAAGCAATTACCATCCTAGCCATCAAGTATAATCATCTGATCATCCTCGGAGATTTCAACATCTGGTTTGACGAAGAAACCACAACCACACAATAATCCTTAACCGCCCAACTAGCAGCCATGAACCTACAACAACTAGTCAAAGGAGCAACCCACTCAGCAGGGCACACACTTGACGCAATCTTCGCCAACAAGGATCTCATTACCACGGCACCCCGAAATTCAAATACTCTTGAGCGACCACCTCATCCTTCCATTCATAATCACAATGGCCACTCCAACAAAAAAGCAACAAGAAAACGACCCATCATGATGAAAAGAAATTGGAGAACCATAAAAAACTCCAACCTAACCGAGCTCCTAGAACAAATCACAAGCATCAACCATGGAAGAAGCAGACCTACACAAAAAAGTTGCCCTAATTCATACCTGGATCGCAACAACCCTAGACGACATCGCCAAAGAAAAGCCCTTGAACCCATCACGTAAGAAAACTACTCAACGCCATGAAAAGAAAAAAATGAAAACTAGAATCTGAATGAGGACCAACAACACCACCACAAACAAATTGAAATTCCTACAACACAAAAAGCAAAGAGGAAACACTACGACAACCGAATCTTCAGAGCACCAAACGCTCGAAAAGAACTATTCAAAATCATAAATGAAATAAAAAACCCACGGGCTGCAACAACACACCAATTCCATCGATGAAACTTTGCGAAGACCTCAGAGACCACTTCAAAAACGAAATAACCTCTATCCAACACACCATACAAAACAAACCAAGCGATCACAGCTCAAACCCCACAGACACCGACGAGGAACAAGCAAACAAGCTACGAAACTTCCCAGAAATATCAGTGGAGGCTTTCGTCAAACTGGTAAACCAAAGCAACAAATCAGGCTCTCCTGAAGACCCTTGCCCCCGGACATATACAAAACAATTCTCAAACAAGGAACCCCGATGGAATACCACAGGAACCTCCTCAACCTCTCAATCTCAACAGGTAAAGTACCACAGGCCTTCAAATCAGTTTACATCAAACCACTACTCAAAGACACAACAGGAAACATCGAAGACTTATCTAACTACAGACCCATCTCCAACATACCCTACATAGCCAAACTGCTAGAAACGTACGTCTACCAAATAACCCAGGAATTCATAGAAGAGCATTGCCTACTAGACCAGGCACAAGTTGGTTTCAGACCTATGAGAGGAACAGAATCAGCTCTTAACTCATTATGGCACGACCTAAGAACAAACGCAGACTCGGACAATAGTACCGCCCTGAATCTCCTTGATCTCTGGGCTGCAAGGTAACGCCAATCAGGGATTGGAAAAAAGCATGCGACAATGCAAAATCATGCTTAACGACAACCAATGGGATAGTGTGTTAAGAAATGGGAAGAGTTGATGCCGGGACCTTTCATAAAGGTTTATGTGCAACAATTGATTCCACAGATGATGACCAGCGTAGGAAATCTGGGGTTGGGCAAAGTGAAAGAAGTGATCTATTGTGTTTTTTTTTATATAGCGCCATATCGCCTGTAGGCCTCAGAGCACTCACATAGACAAAAACAACAAGGAAACAGATATAGTCGACCTACAGCACGACAAGGACAACAGGGACTATTAGATTTCTCCTTCATCAAACAGGTGTGCCTTGAGTAGTTTCTTAAAGATAACAAGAGACCCACTGATGGCCTTGATTGGGAAAGCATGGCGGCAGGGTACATTTCTGCACCTCATTGGGTGCTTTGGGAAGGGATGAGGGAGTTGGGGGTTGTTTCCATGATGCCGGTCACACATTTTTACTAGGGAATTTCATGAAGCATCATCTTGAAAGCTAACGATTAACTCAATGTTGTTATTGCCCAATGCAGCAATGCTCCCACAGCCTGAATGAACATGGGAATGGCACTATGTTTCAAAAACAAGATGAGATTTGGAGGAGAATGTGGCAAATTATAAATGAAAGTACTACATCAGCATAAACTTTACAGTATGTTTTTTATTCGGAGTATAACCATTACTGTGCGTTGCCGCATTTGGGCGGCATGAAAACCGGATGTTTTATCTAACTTTTTCAGCCCCCTCATACTTTAATTAAACAACGGACCTTGGATAAGGTGACATTCTCTTCCATTTCCCGCTCCAACTTGGTAGCCTGTGGTTGACAGTTTGGGCAGAAACCAGTGCGCTCTCGCGAGAGCGAATGAAGGAGCGTGAATCTACAAGTCCGCTGGTCGATACTGCAAATGTATTTCTAGGCTACGGCAGCGCCTCTATGGCTGGGGAAAATGTAGGTCCTAATTCACAGGAGTGCTTCATAATGGCAAAACCCTATTGGAAAACGATCTGTGAATAAGGGCCATGGTGTGCTTCCTTGTTTTCTGTCAAAGCTCTGGTTTGCAACTTTGGGATGTCATAGCTGAAGAGCAACATCTTTAGGCACAGCTCATCACGATATTTGGTGATAGCATTATTATTATTTCATTACAACCCAATGAGAGCAGCCGCACCGCAGAAAATGCACAAGACCACCTACCTTTACAGAGCCTCTCCAGCATCAGTGCCACTGGTCCAGCTCCTTTTGCTAGAGCTTGGCGAGTGTATAATAATCCTCATTAACCGTTTGCTGCTTTAGATTATAGTAAAGTTTTTCATTTCGCCACTCGGGCTTCATCGAACACGATTTGCTGTCTGATAGCATTTAAGCCTTTTGCGCAGCCCTAACCAACCCAGGCGTTCTACGTCTTCAGGACCACTTTGATTACACCTTGGCAGTACCCACTGCTGTTGGACAAAAAGTTAGCCAAGTGACAATGTTGCCATCTTTTCATCTTTCCAACCCTCTCATTGGCATTCCTTTAGAATTGGTCAGGGTAATGACTTTCATGAACTTATTTTTTTTTCTCAATCTTCTACACCATCTTATCTTTTTTCTTCTTGTTTCTACCCAACCACCCACAGCCTTTGGTTTTCTTAATCCCTAGTGCAGAATATGTTAGTTTCTATTTCTCGAGAAACATTGCAGGCTTCTTTTCTGCCTCTAAAGAGCTCTGTTCCATAATTCTTGATTCACATTTTTCTATTTCCCATATACAATATGGGCCTCATTACGAGTTGGGCGGTATCCCGGCGGTAAATCTGCCGAAATGCCTCCTAACTGAATTACTGTTACTGCCACTTGGTCTGCCGGAATTACCACTGGATTACAAGTGGTGGTGGCGGTGTAATTCTCCATTATCTTTGACTCCATTGGAGTCAATGGGGCTATTTTGGCGGAATTAAAGGATAGTTCCGGGACTTTTTTTTTATTGTCCCTACGGTTCGGCCATGTGTTTTTAAGCATAAATCGGTAGATCGTAGAAAACTTTCCTGTGGACCTTACCCGACTTTTCGTCCATTAACGCGCTCGAAATCAGCCGCCATTTTCTGATAATCCTATCATTTCCCCCCATCGACCTGGCTCACCTGCTTTTGCGGCACTAAATCAAATCCCCCGCCCCTGAGCCTGACATCAGCAGACGCGTACCGCCCATTTCCCAACGCCAAAGCACGTTTCGTGTCAACAATCGCTGCGCCTCAGCTAATGAAGTGTCGCCATGGAAATGGCAGGACGCCTCTTTCCTCAATAAGTATAAACACACCGTTTCACAACACACAGCAGCAGATTTTCGATTCCATTACTCTCTCTGTGTTACTTTGAGTATTCTGTGACTCGTTTCTGTGCTCTGGTCTGCTACCTTCGCCGCTTCTAGGCCTTGTGAACACCTGTACCATCTCTGTAAATTATTTTACTTTCTTTACCACACAATGGCTACAATAATGCCGTATATGTACGAGCCCGAGTACACCGAGGAAGAACTAATGGAAAGGCAAGCACGCGAAAACGATGGGGATTCGGACGGCAGTTGGGAGGACCAGTCAACGGATGAAGAGCCTGGACCATGTCGCATGGACGGCGTCTCCACCTGGTGCACGTGCAATCGGTGCGAGCTAATGCCAACTGAGGAGGAGAACTGCTGCTGCCGTGAAAATTCCGGGTGCTTGGCCTACATTTCGGAAGGCGAGCCAAGTCCGCAATGCATCACCGAGCTGCCAGAGTTCAGGGAAGCCTGCCTCTCACGGACCGTGTTGAGAATGATGATGGTGCTTATGCACGAACTTCGCGGCACTGTTCGTCCGCGTAATCCGAGTAACGAGTAAGTATACTCTGGTTGTGATGTCAGTGATGCCACTACTATTTCATGGTCGTCTCCCACATATAAAATTACATATACATATCATTCGAATGCATGTAAATTGGTTCCATATTGTGCATTTTCTAGATAGAATTTTTTTCAAAGCAGAATGACATTTTTTACCTGAATCGACAGTGATAAGAAAGTTTTGTCATTTTAATACAGTTTGCATCTTTCATTTTCACAGGTGGTACAGGCTGGTGGCCTATCGTTGCTTCACTTGGTGGCTTCACGGGAGGCTCAGACACCGCGTTCGGATTGTAATACCTGCCTGTGCGGTACTTGCCATTAGACAACATTTCCCCAGCGACAGTGGACAATACCGCGGATTTTCCCTGGATGTGCTGCAACCGGAACTTTACAATGTGTAATGTTTATTATTTATGTTCAATTGAAATTAAGATCTAAAATAAAACCCAACATATATTTTAACAATGGTTGTTTTGATTTTTTAAATGAATCTAGTGTGTCTCCATTGAATAGTCTTCCTGTGCCTTGTCTTGTCACACCACATGTCTCCGGCCAGCATCCTCCCTCACGCTGGCCGCCCACCTTCAATCCACATAACCGTTGAACCCATATGCAGCAGACATACATATGTTATTTTGCGGGTTGGCATCAAGCCTCCCGGCCTTGCCTCCTCCCCCAAAAATACTTACCACACCACTTTGTTCAAGCGTTGGCAATAAAAGGCCGTTGGATTTTATTGATACAAAACATGGTTATAGGTAAATAATCAATATGGTTGATCATAATAAATCATCCTTTTGGGCACCGGGTACAGAGATGACCCCCTCTGGCCCATGCCGCCTTGCCACCACAGGCCAGCCTGCTGCTGACTAACTGCCTAGGCATCCAGAGTCTCCAGGGTGAACTGCACCCATATATTCTCCTGGGAGGGTGAGGTATTTATAAACTCACCCCCCTGCCTTCCATGTACTAGATCCTGCAGCCTGCCTCTTACATGCAGTTAGATGGCCTCTCCTTGGTGAGGCCCTGCGGCAAACGAGTCTTGTCTGCACGACCACCGCCCCAATCCACCGCCCCGCCCTATCAAAGGCAGTTCGCACCGGGGTACTTGCGCTGGCAAGTGGAGCTGTCAGGGAGCGATAAAGGCCAAGAGGTGCCAAAGACCATGTACACTTCAAAGTGGTCTATAGAGCATGGGTTGTTGTTCCCATGTCTACCTCCAGACCCCGTGTCTCCTGCCAAGCATCCCCCCTCACGCTGCACGCCCCCCTGCAATCCACATAAGTGTGTCTCCATTCACGAGTCTTCCTGTGTCTTGTCTGCACGACCACCGCCCCAATCCACCCCCCCGCCCTATCAAAGGCAGTTCGCACCGGGGTACCTGCGCTGGCAAGTGGAGCTGTCAGGGAGCGATAAAGGCCAAGAGGTGCCAAAGACCATGTACACTTCAAAGTGGTCTATAGAGCATGGGTTGTTGTTCCCATGTCTACCTCCAGACCCTGTGTCTCCTGCCAAGCATCCCCCCTCACGCTGGACGCCCCCCTGCAATCCACATAAGTGTGTCTCCATTCACGAGTCTTCCTGTGTCTTGTCTGCACGACCACCGCCCCAATCCACCCCCGCCCTATCAAAGGCAGTTCGCACCGGGGTACTTGTGCTGGCAAGTGGAGCTGTCAGGGAGCGATAAAGGCCAAGAGGTGCCAAAGACCATGTACACTTCAAAGTGGTCTATAGAGCATGGGTTGTTGTTCCCATGTCTACCTCCAGACCCCGTGTCTCCTGCCAAGCATCCCCCTCACGCTGGACGCCCCCCTGCAAACCGCATAATGCCACGACATATACAAGTCATTCATTCACAAACACACCCCTGTTTCGAATTCTTTATAACCCACTTCATATTTCTAATGAGAACTTCTTTGCGCTTTGCTAGTCAACCCGTGAAGGTGCTGGTTATCTGCTCTTCGTCTCTGTGAACTTCCGTGACCACTTCGAGGAAACTCGTCAGTTTGCAACCTGTGAACTGCTCCCTGTTCTACGACAAGAAACTACTCTGATCCCTGCATCTAACTGTTTGTTCGTCAAGGTAAGGCCATGTACCATAATCATTTTGCGTCCAATTTCTTTTAGTTCAAGACAGTACATGCAAGGAACTAGTCACATGTTCTGAGTTTAGTCAAATAATTTTTCTATTTTTTTAAAGTTATTCAAATACTTATCCGCATGTGAATAACGTGTATAGTTCCAAGAACCAAAACGAACCTTGCATTGAACCTTTTATGTGTCATTTAATTTTTTAACACATTGGTATTCATATAGAATTGTTGATCTTTACTTTTCAGAACTTTCCACAGTGCCTGCCTGTTCCATTGGCGGTTGCCCTTTGAAGACCTATAAAAAATCTGAAGGTACTATAATGCATGTTTTCCCTAAGACAATAGATCAGATAAGAGAATGGGTCCGATATTGCGGATATCCACCGTCTGAGCTTGAAAGTAGAGTCCTAGAAGTCTTTGCGGACAAGAGGGGTGATCGATACCGCATCTGCAGCAGGCACTTTAGCTCAGACATGTACTCCACATCATTGCTAATAAAGAAGAACACACCGCGAGCGAAGCGAAAATTGCTCTCAACCGCTATTCCCACTCTATTCGTCCACATCCCTCCACTGGTGAGTCAAGTTTACGTATTTATCTCTCGGCCTTGCGGTAGTGTGTAGCATTAGCTAACAATAATTTCCCCATTTATGTATCCACTCAATATGAAGGCGGAAGATTCTCCATCCGTGTCGTTATTGCAGTCATCAGCCACTTCAAGCGCCTATCGGGTAATCTTACTTAGCTATTCTGCCACTGACTTGTTTTAGGCATGTAAATCAATAGTTTTAATTTATCGTGTAATTATTTTACCTAATGGTACACCCTTGTACTCGTCCTCTAGTCTTTGTTTTCAGTTATAATTATTGTTATCCAAAATAATGCAAGTACTGTCTTTCAGGGAGATGCTGAGGAGTCCAACGCATTGACGACAACCGTTGATGTCACTCAGATGCTCGAGGTACGTTTCCGGACAGTTCCACCGATGGAGATCATCAGATCTTGCATTCTTGTAGCGTGATTGTTACACACAATGTTTCTTTCGTTTTTAGCCATTGATATGTCCTTCTGTCGTCGCCCTCCTATGTGTCTTCTTTTTTCAATATTGTGTTCATTACTAATGAAAGTCCTATGTTTTAGGGAGTCGATGGAGCATTAGTCCAAGAAGAAGGGGGAGCATGCAGTTACGGGTCGGCGCAACAGCTTGCAGAAGTGTGCACCGCAGTTACATCGTCCCTTGATGTTCTTATGCATTTCGAGGTATGGATACTGACAGTTCGATCAAGCGAAATCATATGACGTGATTACATCCGCTATACTTCCTTCTTTATTAACGCAAGTACTATGTTTCAGGGAGATGACGGAGCTTCTTCTACAAGAACATCACCCCTAGTAGTTGATGCAGATCTCTGGGTGGTGACACTTCCAACGATCGAGCAAATCGAATCATATTTAGATATCCATTATTTATTTTAGACAACTGATCATTTGTGCAGGTCTATTTAGATGAGCCGTTGACGCCTGCACAAAGTTTATGTTCTTTTTAACAAAATAGAAAACCATACTAATGCAATTACTGTGTTTCAGGGAGTTACTGAAGCATCATCTTCAATATTATCATCAATGGAAGTCTATGAGGAGCCCGAGGTATGGATCTTGACAGTTCCATCTAACTAGATCAACAATGCGTGAATAATTGTCGTTTGAATGTTCTACACAAAGCGTTCATTCGTGTTTTGCTATTGAGATGTACGTGGGTATTGGTCCCCAAGTACATTTTGTGTTTTCAATATTATTATACATACTAATGAAAGTTCTATGTTTCAGGGAGTCGATGGAGCAACAGTGCGTGATGGATGTGCTTATCATGAAAATATAGTCGTTGCAGCGCAAGAGGAAGTGGAGACATGCACACACGAGTCGGAGCAACAGCGTCCTGATGTTGAAGTTCGAGGCAAGAAAGTTTCAAAGAAAAGAAAGCAAAAGAAGGTTAGGGTCCTGGTCACTATATTATGTTGTTTTTCACTGTTAATAGTTCAATACTGTAAGTTGTGTTTAAACTGAACATCCCTTTTCCAATCTGTCCTCTAGTTGCGAGTGGGTGTACGAACTAGATCTACACAGACAGTGAAGCGAACGAGAGATGTTGCTTGTCAAACCTTTTGGCAGGGACTTGAGACTGGAGATGCATCGTGCCAATGGGAAGAATATGAAGTGATTGACAACGGAGCTATACCACCACCAGCCATTGATAGTGAATGTCCTCCTGGTAGTTCGGATGCAGTCGGAGATCAATTCACAGAATCCACACCCGCAAAAACTAAGACCGCGAGAAAGTTGAAGAAATTGTTTTATTCACCCATCGCCGGAGAAGGAACAGATGTTGCAATGGAAGAGAATGAAGTGGACGACAATGAAACACCATCAATATCACTGAACATAGCTGAAGACGATATCAGAGATTCTACCTTTCATGTGAGTGACATGTCCTCAACGTTACAGGCCGAACCAGCTGGGATGCAGAGTGACAGTATAAGGAAAGAGGCCAAATTCATTGTATTCGATAGTTGTTTGATTGATATTATTATTCGGATGAAATGTGGGCATTCGGTTGGTGGGGAAGTATGTGGGGAGCCATTGATTAATGTGACTCGTGCAATTCGAGGCACTAACCTTAAAATACATGCCACCTGTACAAAATATCATCCTTTCTCATGGTCTGCACAACCCATGCTGGGGCAACTGCCAGCAGGCAATCTACTTTGTGCAGCGGCTGCACTTTTTAGTGGTTCAAGTTTTAAAAAGTTAGAGTCTTTCTTTCAGTTTGTGGGAATCCATTTCATTGCGAAAACTCAGTTCTACAAATACCAAACCGATTATCTATTTCCAGCCATTAGCGAAGCTTGGAGAATGGAAAAAATGTCTATTGATAGTATATTCGCGGGCAAACGGTTCAGGCTAGCCGGTGATGGACAGTGCGACAGCCCAGGATTTTCAGCCAAGTACTGCACCTACCACTTTCAGGACATGGAAAGTAAGAAAATTGTGAGTTCGGTGGTCGTGCAGGTGTCACAAAGTACATCCTCAGTGGCCATGGAGAAAGTTGGCTTTGTAGCATCATTGCAAGAACTACAATCGCGGGGAATGGTGATCGACCTGATAGCCACGGACAGACACGTTTCAATTGCCAAGACAATGAGAGAAGAGTACAAAAATATAAATCACCAATTTGACGTTTGGCATCTTGCAAAAACAATCAATAAAAAAATGTCGGCTGCAGGTAAAAAAAAAGATATGCAAGGTATTTCACAGTGGTCCAAGTCAATCAGCAACCATCTTTGGTGGAGCTCAAAAACATGTGGAGGGTCGTTGGAAATTCTACTGGAAAAATGGCGGTCAGTAATGCTACACTGTAGCAACGTTCACCGCTGGACCACAAACCAACATTTCCACAATTGTGAACATGGCCATTTGTCCACAGAGGAGGCACGGAAGAAGAAGTGGTTGATTCCTTCATCACCCACTCACAAAGCCATTGAAAAGATTGTATTTGATAAAACTATAACAAGAGATTTGAGGGGACTCACGGAATTCTGCCACACAGGAGATTTGGAGGTGTTCCACAATATGTGCCTAAAGTACAGGCCAAAACGATTGCATTTTGGCATGGAGGGCATGATAAATCGGACTCTTCTAGCGGTCTTGGCACATAACCATAATGTTGGCCATCAACAAAGTAGGACGACCGGAACTTTAGGGACGCTTTGCTACAATAAGGCCTTCACTAAAAGAAGTAAACAATGGGTGATCAAACCAGTGTTTGAGGATATGCAATATGAGTTTATTGAGAGACTTATTGTTGATGTCCTAGATAGGCACATACATGGAGTTGTGAACGAACCTGTGCAGGGGACAACTGCATTGCCACCCAACATTGCCTCTGTTCCATGTCCACCTAAAGCAGAGCTCATTGAGAAATACACATCACGGTTTAAATGATTGTAATTTGATTGTCTGTTCTCTCGAGTCTCCTCATGTCGCAGGCCCATTGAATATGTGTAGCTATGTATTGTGTAAATAAAAGTGATTGCTCAGTGTACATGCAATGTGTCTCTCCACCCTTGTTCATTTGCGCATTAAATTAAACCAAACAGTAATATAAATCATTTTTCAAAAAATATAGAATGTCTCCGTATTTATGGTTCGCTGGGGCTGCAAATGCACGCAGACAAAATGCAAAGATGGAGTGTAAATTTCAAGTCCTGTGAGATGGCCTTACACTGAATGTAGCTAACTAGGAATGTGTGCTCGTTCAAAGTGAAGGTCAGCTGCTTTGATTTTTTGCTCGGGTGCCGGAATGGCCCACGACTCAGTATAAGGTTCTATTGTTATTTGACCTTGACAGGCCGGGACCATCCCGAAAGACTTCTTTTTGGGGGTGTGGGGCAATAACGTAAGAAACGATAATGAATATAATTTCAGAAACGAAAGCCATTTAATGTTCGTTCATTAGAAGAAATAACGTCGGCATAGAAGGAGTGGTATTTCGGGGCTGCCCTACGCACAGACACAATGGAAAATGCAAATATAATGTAAGTAACTCTTTAGATGAGTTTATACCGCAATTTAATTACTATACAGTAGCTTTAAAGACGGGTTAAGTTGTACTTGTTCGTTCTATGTGGCATATTGTTTTGTACCGTGCACTATCTTGAGGAGAACCATCTCCTTTTACGGAAGCACCTCAAAACCTTCCTCTTTGCTTCTGCTTTCTCTCTCCCTCTCCCCTGCTACAACTGGTCCACTGTCTGCGACCTCGGTCCTGGGCCCTTCCACTCTCCACCTGCACTGCCTCCCTGTCAACCCCTGCACTGGGGGACTGTCTCAGTATCCTACAGCCCCCCCTTGACGTATAATACCCAGTTGCACTGTCCTAGCTATGAAATAATTTCCCGACCTAATATATAAAATGAATAATTTTAATAAAGATCTGATGGTGAGACTAATTTCATTTTTTATGTTTTTAAAACAGGTACATCCTTCATTATTGTATGTGTCACGAGTACCAGACACCGGCGGATGGCTTTTACAACCGCCAGTTGCTTCTCCGCGTGAACAACGTTACCACCCTGACCATTTTATGGGACGATCGCTTAGTACAAGTATGCCCTTACGCGGTACTAACGGCTAGATGCAACATACAGACCGTTGTGGTGGCCTAGTGCCTCGTTGTTGGAACAGCCATGCGATTATCAGTGCGACCGAAGAGCTTATTTTATCGTAAACCAACACCCTGTGTACTGCACACAAACATCTCTTGCCTCAAGACGAACTATTTTGGATCAAGAGCAAAGAAAAATGCAAATCGCTGAATATTCTCTAAACATTTGATGTCCAATAAATGTACTTTGCCAAATGTACAATCTTGCCGTTTGCTTTTAAACCACAGTTTCATATTCCGAATTGTGGCGCTGTATTGTGAGATGATCTAAGACCCTGTGTACAGCAAAGGAACATCGCGTGCCTCAAAACGAACTTTTTGGAACGTGAGCAAATAAAAATGCAAATCGCTGAATATTCTCTAAACATTTGATGTCAAATAAATGTACTTTACCAAATTTACAATCTTGCGGTTTGATTTAAAAGTACAGTTTCATATTCCGAATTGTGGCGCGCTGTGTTGTGAGCTGATCTGTGTTGGTTTCCGGGTTCTGTGTGGAGTCGCGTAGAAGACGCCTGGGCGCGTTTGCCTACGCAGCACAGTCACGTCACGGATAGAGGCAGGGAATATGAATGTTTTGATAAAGTCTGTTTCAGGGGCGGGGGATTTGATTTAGTGCCGCAAAAGCAGGTGAGCCAGGTCGATGGGGGGAAATGATAGGATTATCAGAAAATGGCGGCTGATTTCGAGTGCGTTAATGGACGAAAAGTCGGGTAAGGTCCATAGGAAAGTTTTCTACGATCAACCGATTTATGCTTAAAAACACATGGCCGAACCGTAGGGACAATAAAAAAAAAGTCCCGGAACTATCCTTTAAATTCTGTCACAGTAATTCCATAGATTCTGACAATTTTTCGGCAGTGAGTGGCAGAATTTACCTCCAGGATTTTCCTGGAGGTGAATCCTCCACTCCAGGCCCAACCTTATCATTTGGCGTAGTGGTAAAATTGACGGTAACAGAGTTACGGCCAATTTGACCACTTACCACCATACTGATAATGAGGCCCACTGTCTCTTGTTTTGCGCCTGCATCAGATTTGAATGTTGTTCATTGAATTGCTTGTGCTACTGCTCCTCACCTGCTATGTCTATCCCTGATTAAACTCTCCTTATTCCCTGCCATATTGCTCCTCTGTTTTCCATGCATCACTAGAGTCAGCTTGTAATTACTTGAATTAAAAAGTCAGCTCTTGGTGCTCACTACCATCGATCATCCAATTTCTCTTCTAGCTTAACTATGTAAACAACTTGAGGCAATCGTGCGTCCACAACTTAAGTGTTTTCTAATTCTCACAATCTGTTATCTCCATGACAATCTGCTTTTCGTCCAGGTCATTGTACTGAGGCAGTCTTGGCCATTTTTGGATCTTTGTGCTGCTTCTGATACTATTAATAATGCTAGTCTTTTTTTTTTTCTTTCTCTTTCTTCTCTTGGGATTGGCGGCAGTGCTTGGGCATAGTTTTCTTCTTACCTAAAAGTCTGTTCTTTTTGTTCAGCACGTCCTTGTGCTTTACCTCCTTGTTTTCCCCAAGATGCTGTACTTGTCCCGTTCTTTTTACTTTCTCCTGTATCCTTATAGCCCCAATACTTTAGTTGTATGGTTTTCAATCAATCTTCTGAAGCTGATGATATATATTTTCTTGAATTTCCTTCTATGTTAAACTCTTTGTCAATGTCTTTCTAGCGGTCATCCATTGGGGGCTTCACATAGTTAACGTTGAAATCCTACAAAATAAGAGATTTTCTTGTCCTGTTACCACCCCTGTGAATATTCCTTTAGCGATGTCTACATCTGCCCACAATAGGTTAAAACTTCAACAGCATTACATTTTGGTTAAGTGTTTCATTTGGAATATTCCTGCAAGGATCAACTCTTCCTTCTAACTCTAAGTTGCCACTTTCATTATAAGGCAAGCAAAGTGTACACACACACATCAGATTAATGTTACTTTTGTGTGCTTTGTGTTCCTTCCTTTCAATCTATTCTGCCTCCTGCGGCCCATGTTCAGTTTGATATGGGGTTTCCTAACACAACAGCATGACATCATTTATGCATTGTTTATTTATTTTTTAATCTGATTTCCTACCCAAATGCGTTGTATTATTATTCAGTTCTTATTCACTTTGCTGTAAAATGATTTGTTGAAAAGTGCTAAAAGAATCATATGAGTGAAATACATGTATTTTCTTTCAATTAATGTGTTTTAGTTTACGAAGAACCTTTCCACATGCATATTTTACATTCCATTCGCCTTTTTCTTTCTGAAAAGCAAACATCAGCAATCCTTTCCTATGAACAAACTTGTGATAGCATACATGCAAGCATTATCTATTCCATTCGGGAGATGATAGTGTGGTCCTAGTTTTAACTTTGCCTTCTGGTACTTGTAGTCCCAGATTTCTTCATTATAAATCCAGGTCTAAAAGTCCCAAATGCAAAGTTAAAACCAGGACTGGAATACGGCCCTCCGAATGGAATGCATAATGTTGGCATGTACTTGATAGGGTACATGTCTGCACCGTACTAGTCCAGCCAGATTGTGGCTACGGCGTGGTTCAAGCTCACATTACCAGGAGCAAGTATTCTGTTAAAAAAAGTTTACTTCTTGGCGACAGTTGCTCCATCACAGCCATGTCTGTGTCCCATCATGCTTCACTTCTGTTTATTTTATCTTTGGTGTTCACCTGTTTCTTAAAGGAGGAGCTGATTTTGCTCGGTTGCAGCCACCATTTTCAAGATGTGGTGCTCGATAAATGGTTCACATTATAGAGCATGGACCTATTGGCGTGATAACTATCCCTACTTTGTCTAACTCCAGCTGTGCTCCATCTATAGGTCTGTGGTCATCGCACATTGTTGGGCAAAGAATGTGGTCATTTAGAAAGTTATGTAGCTCAACGTTTACGTTTAGGTTTAAGTTTACTCTCAACTTATAGCAGCAACGTAAGGTGTAGCCAGTGATATGTTTTTGTTACCTCAAGCGAAATCCGTGTCCAGGGAAGACACACATTTAACCAATTTCTAATACACCAAACGTGTTTGTTTCTATATCCAACCCAAACTAGGATGCCAGAAATGGGATCCTAACACTTGAAAACAAGGAGGCCAATAAGATTAATCGCCTTCAAAACTGGTAGCCTCATACTTTTTGGTTCTGCATGCACGTCTTGGAAACTGGCTATTGATCAGTGCGATTTTTTCCGATGGTATCTTTGCCATGATCTTTTCTTGCTGGTATGGATTTTTAATCAATCATTGAGTTTCTCTTCAGCGCCATTCTTCTACAGGACGTAAGGCTTCATTACGAGTATGGCGGGGCGGGAAAAAGTTGGCAGGAACTGAATTACTGCTGCTATTTCCACACCGCCATCCCACGAGTATGGCCCTGGAGTGGGGAGATTTACCTCCAGCATCATACTGGAGGTGAATCCTCTCACTTTCTGCCTGAAAATTGTCAAAATGGGCAGAATTACTGTGGCGCTAGAGAGTCCGGAGGACTCAAATAAAATTGGGAACAAAGATGGAATGGGGACTAATTCCGCCATCACCACTTGTAATCCGCCCGTAATTCTGCTGGACCAAGTGGCGGTAACAGTAATTTCCGTTGGACGGTATTCCAGTGGATTTACTGCCGGAATACCGCCCAACTCATAATGTGGCCCTTGTGTGTTGTGTGTGGTATGTTATTCCATTGTTTAAAACAGTTGTCATATTTGCATTGCCCTTTTGAAATCGAAAACCAGTCAATCTGTGACAGTCAAAAAATATTCTGGTACAAAGGTCATTGGTTTTATTTAAGTCAAAATAAACTTGTATCCGAAAGGGCTCCATACATATGCCATAGGTCATGCAGGTAATGAGGCCGAGAGTTAGATATATAGACACATTATCATTTTGCAAGGTATCATTTGTTCAATGTGTATTTCAGCAGTTTCCTTGGGTTGTCTCACCAAAGTGTCCAGACATTATGTTGCCACTGCAAAGAACAGGGGCCAAAGGATGCGTCCTTGCCCTTTTCCAGATGGGAGAAAGGTGTAGATTAAAAGCCATTCCATAGGAATGCGGCTGTAGCAGGTGTGCATGATGTTTTAATCAAAGGTGATTCCACCTGCCCTGAAGAAATGCTTGTGAGAAAACAGCATCATGTTGCTGAGGTCAGGCAAAGTCTTCTGCAGCAACCATGTAATGCTATTGGCGGATGCTGGTCTCTAACAAAGCCAGTTGGATTGCTCTGCACCAAGGACCTCACCAGGCATTCCACAAATATGTCCCCAGAAATGAGTAAAATTGGGTCTCATGAGCCACATGCTGCAGTAGCTTGCCAGAACCTGGGAAGTGTGAGAATATAAGCATCCTGCAGTGCCGGAAAATAAGTCTCGAGGCAACTGCTTTCCTAAAGAGAAATTCCAATTTTGGGCTAAAGATTTGATACAGAGTTGTTAAAGTTCTATCTTGGTCAATCGCTGTGGCCTTTTTGAAGACATTTTAGTTCAACCTCAACATCCCCTTTATTTATTGGAGCACTCAAATCATCCACAAACAACCTGAGATGATGAATGAACAGTATTACATCTTCCCGTGACCTCAGACATGCGACGCTGCATTCTGAGAAGGCATCTCTTTTGGCCGGGCGGGATTATCTTGTGCAACTTTGGATCCCTTTAATTAAAACAATATGCAACTTTACCAATTTGAGATAATTCAACTGATCGATAGAAGTCAGCAGATATTAACGCAGCATGATATGAGTATATTTTATACACGTTCCTTTAAAAAAGTAGAAATTGGCAAGTTACGTCTTTGGATTTGAGGCTGGCAACTTGTAATTGATCAGTGTTGCTTCTTCTGTCCATTATATTAGCTTGATGTTTACATTTCATAGAATCAACCGCTAGTATCAAATCTTTCTTGCTTTCTTCCATAAAACTTTCTTTACAAAACCTAACATATTATTTGTCAGATAAAGCCATCAAAACAAAGTTGACTCGTTCCCTGCCCTTTGTTGTGAATGCTATGTATTCAGTGGGGCTGCCAAAGGTTTTGGTTTGTCTTTCTCTCTGATATCCTCGGACTAACCTGCTCAGAAGGACTTGCATGTGTGCCACAGGACTACCGTCGGAGCATCCCGACAGGAATTTCCCCTCATTCAGGGCTATAATTGTGGTTTGATAATCTTCTATGCAAGAGTTGATGTCGCCTTTGACCTGTGGACATTTGCAAAATGTAAGCCCCCATTTGGGGACGGCACGTGTATATCAGGACCATTACATTCTCACAGCAGTGGAATGTGATTAGATATTACCTGCAAAATGTAGGATGATTGTGTCAAAGTGTGGGCAGAAATGCATTCAGGTTGTGTCTTCATAGCACTCCTTGTTGCTTGGCGTGTTGTGCCATGACTTACTTTCTATGTCCTAGCTTTGTGTTAGGTAAGAATTTGTAAAGTCCAACTGGTGTGGGACTTCACAAGACGTATCTCTTGGTATCAGGCATAACCGACTCTTAATATAGGCCTGTCCTACACAAGTTGGTAGAGTGACTGAGCAGCCAGGCTTATTTTAGGAGGGGTGATGTGAGCTGTAGAGTAGCACAATGAAATCAGTAAACACAAGGCACCAAGTAAACACACACAAAGTTACATTAAATTATTTATTTATATATACACAAGGCAAATTAAGAAACCTTTAAAACAAAGCAGCAACTAATAGCATTCAATGGAAGATAGAATTGATTTAGACAAAAACCAATAATGCAGGTGAGTAATGTCTTTCTATTCTAAACATGTTCCAGCACACAGAGTGACATCAATCAAGGTCAGTATTAGCACATTTTTTGTTCCCCATTACTAAATTGGGTTGAGGAGGGAAAATTGTTAGAGTTTCAACTGGTTCAATAGTTAGTTTCTCCCTGAGGCATGTAGGCAGTCTTTTATCCTAGCAATAATAGTGTCAACAATTAAAACCTGTAAGGGAACAAGCACTGCTAGAGCCAAGAGGGTTCAGAAGAGGAGCCTTTAGGAAACCGGGACAGCCAAAGTCAATGGGAGAGTTCCAGTGCTGATGCAGCTTTTCTTAGATAGTTTTTATCAAACAGTCAGTTCTTTGTAAAATCACAGAGCTCAAGAGGAGCCCACTTGATGGAGCACAAGCTGGAAGGCCTGCACAGGTGAGCTGCGGTCAACTCTAGGGGGGGTTAAAATAGTACTTCCCAAGCCAGGAGCACTACAAATGAAAAAATGTAGTTGTACCACAAGCCCCACAGTACCTTAGAATTGAAGAAGAAGTTCCAGCTGGATGCCTCCCTGATGCAGTGATGCAGACCTTTTTTCCTGGTCTTTGGTCATGGTGACAAAAGGGAGGATGTCTGGCGGGCTTCTGTGGCAGAACTCAAGAGAGGGACTAGGCAGCAATGGATTTCACACAATTCAGTGGCTCTTTGTGGTTTTGGTGCTTTTTTCTCAGTGCAGTGCCAAAGTTTAACAAATAGCTCCGGTTGGAATGTCCTCGGTCCCTCAGTCCTGGACTTTGGTGAGGAAACTCTAGGCAAAGAATTCCTGCTTCTGGAGGTCCTTGAAGGTGCCCAAGAAGTTTCGGCTGGATTCAATCTCGGGAAGACGATGCACTCGATAATGGTCAGGGGTCCTCAGGCATTGGGATTCTGCAGCCTAGGAAAGTTTTAGCAAGTCGGGGGGATGAGCCAAAATAAAGCAGGTCTTGAGGCTAGTTGGTCCCACCAGCTGAAGGGAAGAATTCATCCTGCACTGATCTTCACTGTCGAAATGAAACAGGGTCAGCACAGCTGCAATGTTTCACCGGCACTTCTGCAGTACTGGAAGCTGCTGCTGACATCTCTGCTCGCCCTCTTTGTTGGATATGATTTTGCGGTTGTTGACTCTGTAGTCCCAAAAGCCTTGCCTTGTATCCAAAGTCCCATTCATTCACAGTCCTACAGCTGTCAATCACACAGGGCGAGGTCGTCCTCTAGGGCAGCCACCCACGCAGTTGGAACTGGTTCCGACCAGGCATGCCTACAAACAAATGTCAGTGAAGTTTTGGGCTCTTCCCTCACTTCCTGCCTTCCCAGACACTCTGGAGCCTGGGCGGGCTGAAGCCTGCCAAAGGCAAAACACACAAGGGACCTAAACCTAGTTTGAACAACAGAGTAAAAGCCCAGAAGGAACTAACAAACAAGAAACGGCGGAAAGAATAAGACAGGGGCCATTTTAGAAAAATGGTCACCCTTGGGTGCTGTACTGCAGCTGAGAAATCAGCCTGCAAGTACCCTGCACAAAAGGTAGTAAAAAGTAACCACTGCCCCCAGCCATTCAAGTTAGTTCGTGTAACAAAAAGTTACATGAGAAGTGGGATAAGTAATTACTATGGAACCCCCCAGCCCTCCACATAGGGTGGTGTGCGCTGGACATACAAAGGAAAAGGTAAGTCCGATAAAAGCTATCTCACTATTATTGGGACCTGTAGTTCACAAAGGAAAATGTATTTAAACATTAAGAGGAATTCTCAGAGGCACTGCATGGAGGGTTCTTTGTGTCACTATGCCAAAAGCAGATGCCTATGGAGTTTACCAGACTCCATTAAACAGTTAAAAATCCTAATCAGAGAAAAACACATGAGTGGGTGTCAAAAAGTACTACTCTCTCAAGAGGTTACAAATCAAAAAGATCCCAGATTCTAGTAAAAAGAGCCGAGGGTCTCTAAGATTAAAGGGAATTAGGACAGAAACTGACATTCTCCCTAACACTTTGGCACTTGGAATTTTACCCATGTCAACACTATTGTAGTAATGGCTAAACCCTATGATCATGGACAAGCGGTTTAGTCTAGCTCCTTGTTTGCACTAATTGATGTTCCTCTGCAAACTTTGCATTATATTTGATCTGTCAAAATGTCGATTTGTGAATCAATGTTGTCAATTTTGCTTGTATTGCGTCAGAAAGGCTCCTGCATTTTTTATGTTAAGTACAATTTTTAATACGAATGACATGTTAGAAACCTTCTAAACGACTACTATCTGGCATCTGAACTCAGTATGGCTCATTCTTGCTCCCGCTCCTCCCTCGCTCAGCTCTTGGAGTCGCCCCATGATAGCCCTATCATATATCTGCTGGCACCTCCCACCAAGAGTGCACAGACTGGAATGTGGTCCTGTCCACCCCGCCCCCTACTGAAGCCACATGTCTTGCCTACAACCCCTCTGCCACGCCCCATCATCTGAATACGTGTCTGGGTATGAGAACTACCTCTGAGTAACCGGTAGATACAAGTGCTTACCAAGAGGGTAGTGTCTGCTTCTGCACAAGGGCGAGAACACCGGCACCCGTGGTCTTATGCTGCTCTTTGTTGTCTTGCAAGCAATATACAGTCCTGTCAGAATGGTTGAAAACTCAAAATTGAAGCCAGGAAATGTTGTTTAATTATTTGCTGTCATGAAAGTGTGGCGAACTGCGGGTTAGTCTGTTCTTATGCACAGACAAAACCTCTCAACGTATGCAGGTGGGTTTTGTTGTGAGTGAGGTTATTGTGTTATATGAATTGATGTGATAAGGAATGATGGATCTTTGGTGCTGTACGCTTACAGATGTTGTGCCAAGTGTTGTTTTGTATTGTAAAGTTTTAATCTAAGCAATAAACCTAATTTAAATAGAAATGTATATTGAATTATCAATTTGTCCAAGCTGTCAGGCTGTACCTCTGTTGAATACATGACACATTTGTGCCCCAGCAGATTTGTGGTAAGAAAAGCAATAAACCTGTGATATACTGATGTAATTATTAGATGAATTTAAAACAGTTACAGAAGTAATACTCATAAGACAGGGCCTCTTTGCATGTTATTCCTGCCCAGTTCTTCTCTATTCCATGAGCTAACCTTCGTGGACACGTTTTAAATTATGTGATTTTGTGATAATGCGGAAGGAAAGCATCGTGGTTGCTAGGATACGCTGCTTTGTAAACATCATTGTTATTTATTCTCAAGTGGGTCACATCATTTTAAGACCCAGCGTTTATGTTGCCAGCCTCTATGGAACTGGCGTGTATATTATCTTCAGTTGAAAAGAAACAAGAGAAAGATGCCTAAGTGAATACATATAGCAGCGGAAACTGTTTACCAGGCTTTGACAGGGCTAGTCCCGCAAGGGCCCTGAAGCGGCGTCTCCGGCTAGCTGAAGTGAGAACGGCGGCTATTCATTGGGGATGTGTCCTCTCGAGTTGTGTTTTGTGAATGACAGCAAGCAGGGTGAATTGAAATTAGATGCTTTGTACGACCAACGCATTGTGTGGGATCTCGTCAAAGATTGCATCGTGATAGGAGGATTAAGACCTTTGTGGGGAGGCTGAACTGTAGGATTGACAAGGTTCTTTTTTCAACAGTGGCGTCTACTTGGATGTGTTCCAAGCGCTGTCAAGTTCAGTGTTATTGAAATGTTTGCTTCTTCTCTCCGTAGACTCTAGTGACCTGGAAGGCTTGATGGCACCTGTGGTTGTTATTCCTCCACGAAACAGCAGCGTGGTAGCAGGAACAAGTGAAGTGACCCTGGAGTGCATCGCTAACGCAAGGTACGAAACACCAATATTAACATTCAGGGGGGTACCTAGGCGTTGGCATAGATTAGCATTTACGGCACACCCTTCTCCTCCATACGTTTCCCCCTGATCCTGAATAATCACCCCCGTCCCCCAATGCGCTTGAGTGTCCCCACCTGATGTTCGTGCTGCATAGCCAAATAGTGATAAGGTGAACAAGCCTTCTCAGTCTGTGCCCCAAGACTATGGAACAGCATTTCCGTAATCTACCATTTGAAGAATTCCTGCCTCTGCAAACCTAAAAACATGATTGTCTGCACCTCTACCCCCTCCATCCAACCCCAAACGTTGACTACCTCAATTGTGTTCACCCCCATGCTCCTTGAACACCCACCACCTTGCTCTTCTAACTAGTTCGAGGATTGGTCACAACAACCGCATACTTGATTAATACTGTACATTCCCCTATTGGCCATTTTGTACATTCCTCCTATGATTCTCAACCTCTATGCTCTATGCATCTCCAAGTAGAGGTTGTTGATCCTGGTGGAGTCCTCTGTAAACTCTGTAAACTCTTTAGAGCGATAGGCAGTATTTGGAAAACATGGTAGCGGGATCAATAATTCTAAATGCCAAATGGACCCCATAATTCCCCAAAAAGATATGATTTTGTGAATGCACGGGCCACAGTTAGGAAGATAACCTGTGCATTCACAAAATCATATCTTTTCGGGGAATAATGGGGTCCATTTGGCACTTAGAATTATTGATCCCGCTACCATGTTTTCCAAATACTGCCTATCGCTCTAAAGAGTTTACAGAGTTTACAGAGGACTCCACCAGGATCAACAACCTCTACTTGGAGATCCAAGCCTGGATGGCAGAGCACGCCCTATGCCTCAACGACGAGAAAACAGAGCTCCTCCTTGTCAGCTCCCAACCACGGCTAAACAAACTAGACCCCCGTTACGCCTTTATCAACATAGACGGTAACTTAATCACAGTAGCCAAAGAAATTAAAACCCTTGGGGTCTATCTAGACTCTACTCTCTCGCTCAAAAGACAGGTGAACGCCACAGCCTCATCCACAGTTTATACAAATAAGCTTATCAACGCCTGCAAACCCTTCCTCTAACCTTCCAGTTGCATTACACTAGCCAGAGCACTACTGCTCTAAAAATTTACTACTGTAATACTCTCTTTCTCGGCACATCAGAACGCAATCTGAACAAACTACAGGTACTTCAAAATAATGCCCTCCAAGCCGCCCTGAGTATCCCACGACACGCCCACACCTCCAGCATCAGACAAGATGCACACTGGCTCCCTGTACGAGACAGAATCACTCAGATCCCTCGTCATCGTCCATAAATGCTGCTCCAATGACGCGCCCAAATACCTGGCAGAAAAGTTCCACAATCACACATCAACCAGACCAACTAGAACGCCATATTCACACTGCATATCCGTCCCCAAATTCTCGCTAAAAAAAGCAGGTGGCTCCAGCTTCCCGGTCCTAGCTGCCAAACTATGGAACGCTATGCCGTTGAACCTTAGAGCAGAACCCTCCTTTTGGACTTTTAGAGCCAAAACAAAAACATGGCTTTCCAACATAAATTCTGCTTAATGTACTTCTTCTCCTCATATCCTTTGTCGACCATCATGTAACCCGGTCTACTGCACTTACTGTTGTTATAATTTAGTCTGTATTGTATGTTTTTACTATGCTGTAACCTTCTCTAAGTCTCCGGCGCCCGGTTACCCGAGGGTTCAGCGCTCGGTACAAATAAAGAAACTAAACTAAACTAAACAGCCATCTTTTCTTTGGTAAGTGGAAGTCCACATTGAGTGCTGACTCTCGAAGCAAACGTTTATGCATGCTCGATGTCTCCTAGCACGAAGGTAAATATTGAGTACTGAGAGGCTCTTTCCCCTCACCACGCATTCCCTGGTGCAGGCTGTACACTGTGCACAAGTGAGCTGCCTTGAGAGGCCAGTGGGGGCAGAAGGATCACTGAACACATATGTGCGCCTCTATCAGCCAAGTCTCCTAACCAACACACACATTCCTGGACACAGGCACTCGCAGTGACCCTCCATTGCCAGCCTTCCACCTCACCCTTTGTGTATAGCAAGCTCCCACTCACACCCAGCATCCTCTCATACACCCTCACACCACACACTAATGAACACACGAAAGGTCTCTGCACCATTACGCTTAGGCCGGCCAAGAAGAAGCCTCGAGATTGCCATCTGCTATTAAGCCACTCGAGCACCGGATCACCCCACGCTGCAACACAAACCTTGCTAAATACGTAGATGCCTACCCACACCAGAGCATGTTTTCTCCTCTCTGACTCACACCACCTTGTACGCAACAACAAGCTTGACCTTGTCCCACTACTCCATTAACCGTGCCGGCCATCTGTTTTGCCACAACCAAAGTGCCAAGAGGACATGCATATGCTGCACTATAGAAGACTCAATAACATACCATAGCATGTAGCCTCAACCATTTCATATGCCCCCAATTTATGACCTGGACTAGCTTCACTCTGATTGTGCAACTACTGGGAAGAACAAGTTAAAGGCAAATTTGTCAACGTTTTGTACTGTACTCCCTTTCAGCTTATAACTGTATTTTATTTTAAATGATGAGCACGTCGACAAAACTGCTATGTTTAACATTTCCATATACGTCACCAATTTACTTGTGCTGTTGTTTTAACGTCATACCTCATTTTAGACAGTGATCTGTAGAAAACTAGTGATTATTTCTAGGAACATTCCAATATGTTAGAAACATTTCTGGAACCATCTGCCGCCGAAAAAATACAAAACTAAAGAAATACATTTTTCACAACAAAAAACAGTAAAAAGTGGCATTTTTGGGCTATTCGTCAAATGAGTAGTTTACCATTCTTACATACAACACTGTCAACACCACCAGTTAGTTGCAGCCTGGCAATTCTGTCTCTGTGCGATGCCACCGATCCCTGATCACTAGTTTCGGTTTTCATCAGTCCTTTTTTATTTTTTAGTGTCAGTGCCTGTGTTTTTTCGTCTCCCCCATACTCACCGGTGGGCCTTCTACTTAGTGAATAAGTCTTCTAATTTCTGAAGCGCGTTGTGCTGCCTATTTTCTGTTCACTCGATAGCTTTGTTGGTGTTGCTTGTTCATCTGCTTATTTTTTTTTAAAGGTGTTTACAGTTTACATTTTTAATTTAAAAATAAATAAAACATATGTGCCACTCTTCAGGGTGGGTTGGTTGTGTGGGGGCTAAGGAAACAGCCCTTGGTCATAGGTTAGCAAACTGCTTCAGCTGTAGCTGACCATTTCAGGTATAAGGACATTGACATTTCCCAGGATCTTGCGTACATTGAACTGGCAGAGTCACTAGAATTGTAAAATGCTTTTGTTACTTAAAAAAAAGATGTATGTGCCCAGGACTTGCACAATTGACACTGGCTGGTACACTGAAGGTGACTACTGTGCCGTGCACCCCATCACCAGCCAACCCTATTAAGAAGAGTCTTTCTTGTAGGTCCATTCTCATTAGAAATCCCAATTCAATGAAATTTAGAATAAGGCTCAGCTGTTAAAGGTATAGTGCGCTCAAAAATATTATTGTCCCAAAAGATGGGCAATAATCAAAAACATGCATTAAACATAATTTTAAAGAAAGTTCCTATGTAAACGTTTGAGCAAACGAGGCTCAAAGCGTTTACATGGGAGCATCCATTTTGCCATTTCAGGCAGCTTCCTCAGCTCATTTTAAGCTCTACCCTGGCGGCACTAAACAAGCAGCAAAAGCCCCCTACTGGGAGATTTTGCATACTGCAGCCAGAGCAGAGCTACATGACCTGAGGAGGCTGCCTTCACTCTCATTTTACGTTTTTGGTGCTCCCCAAGCCCAGGGAAGCACAGAACACGTAAAATAAAAGGCAAAAAGCGAAGGAGCCGCAATTATAAATACAACGTTGTTGTATTTGTGATTGCTGTGGTTTGAAAACCACTGCAATCATGAATACAACAACGTTGTATTTATGTTTGCTGTGGCTTCAGCTTTGAGACTCTTGAGCTCCCCCGGGTCGGGGGTGCTCAGGAGACTCAATGTAATTTAGACCATTTTCCTGAGAAAAACGTTTTTATTGAAGGATTAGGAATTCATTTATGTGTAATGTGGAACAGGCTAAATGATATAGATCTCCCACAAGGGTTAAGGGATCTGACTACTTTAGCATTCTCTAGGGATACTGCGGAGAAAGTACAAGAGCATGTCGAGCAGGTTTTTGTGTATAGAAGGGAGCTGGAAAGGTTAAGGAATGAAGATATAGATGGTGATAGTTTGGACGCTATATTTGTACAGAAACGGTACTTTCCTTGTCGTAAATCGATAAATGAGGAAACACGAATTTGTACGAAAGATACGATTAGGTGGATCTCAGACACGTCGATAACTCCTGTTGAAGTATATGACACGTGTAGTCAGTATACGCCAGAAATGCAGAGGAAAGTGATACAGGTAATGGTAGAGTAGCTACAGGATGAATGGGTAAAAAGAAAGATTTGTTATCCCGCAGAGTTATTGGTATTTATGAGAGGGCTTTTTCGTTTGACACTTCTTCGGCTGCTTTAGCGCTCGATCTAGCTCTGTTGCTTAGTAAGCGTTTGGAGTTGCCTACTTCTCAGTTGCCTATGAGAGAGGTTCCTCCGACATTTGTCCCAAAAGTCGAGATTCCCACTGATCCTGCAACAGGTGCAGTTACTTAATATATTCCTGCATATTATGTGTCACAGTTCGTTCACGTCCCGTTCTCAAGACAGGAAGTGAACACCATTAAACAATCTATTCCCGATATTAGGAAGATTCCGACAGGGTTCTACAAAGAAATAGAGTCTGTCTTGCAATCGTCAGTATTTACCTTAAGTGATATTGATTTGTTATTTCCCGTACTCCTGTCTGTTGATTTATGGAAGCAGATTAGGACTGTAGATGATGTACCAGGGTTAGGAGATTCATGGGATAATATGGCTAGACTCGATAGAGAAAGGAAAGCTGGTGAGAGACCACCACATTTAATACTAACTTTGCCTTATAGAATAGTTAGGAAATTGAAAACTATAATTCCTGAAAGAAGGATTATTTGGGATAAGCTTACTGCCTGTGTCCAAGGGAAGTCTGAGGGTGCTACCGAGTTCTTTAATTGGTTCGAACAAGTATTTTCAGATTACAGTGGGCAAGATTTAAGCACAGAGTCTGGGAAACAACTATTTGTGGACAAATTTGTGCGTGGATTGCTGCCTGACATCCAGTCACAAATTATGTCCTCAGAGAGCGCTTGGCAAGCGAAGTCTCAGTCAGAAGTACTGCAAATGGCTCAGTACTATGAGAATCGTGTCAATAACAAAAAGGAAGGAATTGAAAAGAGAAAAGGTGACTTAAAGACAAAAGTATTATTGCAGCAAATTGTTAGATGCCCTAGACGGGGTAATTCGCAATTTAGAGGTCAGTACGTTCTACAGGGAAATGTGCCATTGGGTCCTGTAAACATAAACCAGTGTGCTTACTGCAGACAGGAGGGTCATTGGTGTGCACAATGCCCGATCCTCCAACAGAGGTCGAATAACACATTTGGGAATATGGGTAGATGATCCAGAGGCCGCCCAGGTGCAGGGGGTCCTGGTAGAAGTCAGTTTTCACAGGATTCACAGCAACCTTTTTCACAGGACAATCAGGCACCAAGTGTGGATAACAGAATTTTTTTTTATCATCCTTCTGCCGCTTACCTCGCTGAAGAACTTCCTTTCGTCGACATTCTGTTTCGCTAGGATTGCCCGAAGCAGGGTTTGGAACCGACGACTATTCCCGTTAATCAGAAAGGTCCCTACATTGAGATGATAGTGGGAAATAGGAAACATCTATTCTTGATAGATACAGGGGCACAGAAGTGTTCCATTGACCATTCACGGGTTCCAAACATTCCACTGTCAGGGCAAACCAATGTTTCTGTAGGGTTTTCTGGCACACCAGTTGTCTGTCCAGTTTCTTCGCCGGTACCTATTTCTTTGGGTCCATTTACGGACCACTGTCCATTCCTCTTGACCACGAATTGTGGAGAGAATTTGTTGGGGTTGAATCTGTTGAAGGAATTAAATGTGGTAATTCCTTGTTCTTCTGATGGAGTGCATTTGACGATTTCACCAAGCAACTTCCTGTCTCTTAATTCTTAACCAGACCTTTGCCTCCGGAATTTAGTGATGTTCCGGAGTGTTTGTGGGCAATTGGCGATAATGATGTCTGTGTTTTGCATATTGAGCCTGTTAAGATTATTTTGAACCATGGAGTGAAGTTGCCACGTATTCCCCAGTATACGATTTCGGTCGATGGTGCACAAGCTTTGAAATGCATAGTCTCCGATTTTGTGCATCGAGGGGTGATCGAGGAAATTGCAGGTAGTTTGTGCAATAGTCCGATTTTGCCCGTGTACAAGAAAGGCGATAATGCAATTCCCTTTCGTTTCATTATTGATTTACGTGCTATCAATAAGATTGTTGCTCCACAATTTCCCATTGTGCCTGATGTAACGACAATATTAACCATGATTCCGGCTTCAGCTACTCACTTTAATGTTGTGGATCTAAAGAACGCCTTCTTTAGTATCCCTATACATAAGGACAGTAGATACTTGTTCGCATTCACCTTAGGGGGAAATTGTGGAGCAACAATCTTATTGATAGCACGTAAAGTCCTAGCATCTACAGTAGGGCTTTGAAAGAGCAGCTCGACACACTTGAGTTGCCCACTGCTTGTACACTGCTTCAGTATGTAGACGACCTACTCTTAGCTGCTGACTCAGAAAGTGCCTGTAAGGAGGGCACTGTGTTGTTGCTTTTCCACCTAGCACAACATGGACACAAAGCTTCGCTTAAAAAATGTCAATATTGTCGACAGGAGGCCGCCTATTTAGGCTATCTCCTGTCAAAGGAGGGAAGAAGGTTGATGCCTGAACAGATAAAAATAATTTCTAGAATGTCTGTCCCAAATACACAGAAGGAAGTTGGAGCCTTGATAGGAATGGCTTCTTACTGTAGACAGTGGATCCCGAACTTCTCCTTAGTGATTAAACCAATGTTGGATTTGACGAAGAAGGGCATTTCTTTGCCATTGCCGTGGAACTTGGAACACCAGCAATCATTTGATCTGTTCAAGACTGCATTGTGCTCGGCACCAGTTTTGGGCACACAAAACTATGAAAAGGCCTTTGTGTTGTATGTGCATGAATGTGATGGATGTGCTTTGGCTGTATTAAAGCAGGAACACGGAGGGTGGAATAGGCCGTGCGGCTACTTTTCTTCCGCCCTTGATCCTGTAGCATGCGCTTTGCCAAGATGTTTGAGAGCTGTCGCTGCTGCTGCTGCATCCGTAAAATAGAGCGAGGGAATGGTCCTAGGCCATGCTTTAACCTTGATGGTAGCTCACTCTGTAGATGTTCCATTAAACAGAACACAAATGCAACACCTCACCTCCGCACGATTAACAATATATGAATTGATCTTGTTTGCACCGCACATCCAAATAAAGAGGTGTTGTGTCCTTAATCCGGCTGAACTTTTACCTTTCCCGCAAGGTACTGCTTGCAGTGACTAAGAGTCACATGACTGCCTTTACACTACAGAACAAGAGACCAGAGTCAGAATCGATCTAAGAGACATTCCATTTGAACAATCCACAAGGGGAGCTGTTTTGTGATGGCTCCTGTTTCAAACTCCCGGATGGTACATCCACAGCTGCTTATGCAATCGTCACATTTAGCACGGTTGTGGAGACCAAAAGAATCACGCATAAATCCGCGCAGGCCGCAAGGATTATTGCATTGACCCGAGCTTGTGAACTTTCAGAAGGGCTTATCGTAAACATATATACTGACAGTCAGTAGGCCTTTGGGGTGGTACACAACTTCGGTAGACTTTGGGCAGAAAAAGGGTTCTTAACCTCACATGGCACTAAAATCCAGCATGGCTCCTTGATAGTACGGTTACTCTCAGCGTTTGCACTTCCTACTCAGCTAGCAATTATAAAATGCGCAGCACATCAGAAGTTTGTAGATAATGTAGGAAAGGGGAACGCTTTCGCTGACCAGATAGCCAAACAGACTGCCACTGATCTCTCTTCAGAAATGTATACTTCAAGGAAAGCCACAAATGCCTGTACTTTGGATGAGGGTATCGAATCCATAAAGAACATTCAAGCCGATGCCACATTAGAGGAATCTAAGAAATGGGATGAGGGTTTGGCGAAATTGGACGATTACGGGTGTTGGGTGGACAAAGTTGGAGGGAAATGGTTACAGCCTGATGCGTATATTATGAAGATGGTTGTTATGGCTCATGGTCCCACCCATATTTGTGCTCGTAAGGTCACTAAAATGTTGCAAAATGTGTGGGTAAATGATAAAATCCCTAAGGTAGCTGAGCGCTTCGTTCAAGGGTGTATGATTTGTCTGCAGCATAATGTGGGAAAGGGCACATCGACTCCTAGGGGTAATTTTGGCCCACCTTCTGTCCCCTTTGAAGTAATCCATTTTGAATTCATAGAAATGGAGCGGTGTAATAACCTTAAATATGTACTAGTTGTTATCTGTACTTTTAGCAAATAGGTCGAAGCTTTTCCCGTCAAAGATGCCACTGCTATGACCACGGCAAAGACCATGCTGAAGGAATATTTTCCAAGATTTGGTTTGCCAAGAGTCATCTGGTCGGACAATGGTCCACATTTTATCGCTGCTGTAATTCTGCAGATTTGCGCGGGATTACAGATCGATAAACGGTTCCATTCGGCCAGACATGCACAGAGTGCTGGATTAGTAGAGAGACGCAACAGCATCATCAAGAACAAGCTCGCTAAGACGTGTGCCGGCACCAAACTAAAATGGCCGGACGCCTTACTGATCGTGTTGTTGTCCATGAGGACGACACCTCAAACTAAGTCTGGGCTCTCTCCCTTTGAGGTGGTCATGGGTAGGCCAGCTAACATTTGGAATGTACCAAAACCTCGTTCTTTACGAGATGTCGAAAAAGTACTTCTTTCTGTTTACTGTGGCCAGTTTACTAAAAATCTGTATTTGATTTATCACCATGTGCGAGAGGCTTTACTTGTCACAGCATACGGCCGGGAGACTGGGTCCTCACAAAATCATTTGAGTGATCTTCTTGCCTCGTACCTAGTTGGAGGGGCCCCCATCAGGTCCTCCTGGTCACACAGACGGCGGTGCGGGTAGCAGGCAAGAAGCATTGGATCCATGCGTCCCACATCAAGAGAATTCCGTACCTTCTGCCACACGCTACAGAAGATACAGAACCCTCACACCAATGCTGTAACCAACGATCACGAAGCAGCAACCAGCATCGAGAGTGCGTCGGAGACTCTCCCTGAGCTTGTGAGGCCTGGGGAAACAGTCACTTCATCTCCACACTAAATCGCTCCGAATTTTGTGTCTGATATCGCTTTGCATTCGTTGCTTCCATCAGGGAGTGATGACACGTTGTTCACAGATCATTCAGTACCAGGGATCACAAGGTACGATCTGCGTCCGAGGAAGAGGCTTACTGCATGGTTCGGCTGTGCCATCAAGGAAAATCATCAAAGGGCTTGCCTTTTTGGCCCGGTCATTTGTACATAAGGGGATTCTGTTGGCTAGGGTTTGTGAAAGGACTAAGAAGACGCTCGGTCTGGAGATCGCCAGCAAATAACTTTGGTGCAAGTCGTTTGAAGAAAACAATGCCTGCAACCGCTCCCGCTCGTACGGAACAGATAAGAGACTGTGTGACCAGCCACGAAAAAGAACAATCAAATGTGTGGGCCCCGAAAATGTATTGCTTTCTTGTGATAATGTTAACTGGTTTTACAATAGTCATTGTCTCAGGATTCTGGTATCTAGAAAAAGTACATCTGCTCAAAAATGTGTTTCCCACTGAAAATGTACCTACTGTTTCTACTCCTTTCGTGCATCTGCACACTCTATCTCCTATCTACTAGAGACTCTCAGCACAGACAGTTACCACAATAACACTCTATTACTCATTATAAATGCTACACATGCCATCTTTAATAGGGCCAATTGGTGGGTCTGTTCGCATTTACCACAACGCGGGGATAAGGGGCTGGGTTGGTATATTCATCCTTTACCGTTGACAACTGCCTGCTATGTTTCTTTAAGGGCACTATTCTTTGGCCGATGGAACAATAGCGTCTCAGGGAACTTTGATGGAACTAACCTGAATGATTTTGAAAAACGTGTTCTAACGCCCCTGGGATGCTCATTCTTTGCAAATAGGAGCAAGCCTAATGTTGCTTCTATTAGGCCTTCTGACAGACAGTCCCGTCCTTTTCAATCTTTGATCTCTTTCAAGATGGCTCCTATAGGCAATAGGAATGCCAAGCCACCTTCTTATAGTGTCAACCACAGCCCCGATTCAGTTTCTTTCTGCATACAGAGGAATGGTACTCAGTCAATGGGTGATTTCAAGGGTTGCACCAATGTTGCGAATTTGACTAGTGAGGACAGACCTTTGTATGTAGGCGAACCTGTCTACTTTGATTGCGCTAATGTAGCATTTCCATGGTTACCCAGGGATTGGCAGGGAACCTGTTATTTATGATATGATATGATATGGCATTTGTAACGCGCCTATACACAAGTGTTTCAAGGCGCGACGAGGCAGGGAGGGGGGAACAAGGGGAAGACAGACAACGATCCTACTAGGCCAGGTGTCATTCAGATTGCGCAAGTGCAGGGGTAGGGGGAAGGGAAAAAATGCAAGGGGAAGGGGAGGGGGGAAGTGCTGATCAGGGTAAGTAGAATAAAATAAATAAATAATAAATAAGTAGGGCCAGGTGGTGGCAAGTGCAAGGTAAGTGCAGCCAAGTGCTAGGAGGGGGGAGCTGTAGGGATGCAGAGACAGTCCCGCAGTGCAGGGGTTGCCAGGGAGGCAGTGCAAGTGGAGAGTGGCTGGGCCAAGGAACCGAGGTCGGTGAGAGTGGCCCAGGTGCAGGTTCAGTGCAGTTTCAGTGAAGAATTTAGGAGGGGAGAGAAAGCAGAAGCAAAGAGGAAGGTTTTGAGGTGCTTCCGGAACCGAAGATGGTTCTCCTCAAGTTTCAGGGAGGCAGGAAGGCTGTTCCAGAGAGAGGCCCCTGCCGCAGAGAGAGATCTACCCCCAGCTCGTTGCTTCGAGAAGCGGCTCACCCTGAGGGAGTTGGAGACAGATGAGCGGAGGGCTTGGGAAGGAAAATATTTGGGAAGAAAGAGTTGAAGGTATTTAGGCCCCAGGCCCCAGAAGGCCTTGTGGACAATGCAGAGGGTTTTGAACTTAATCCGCGCAGCCACTGGGAGCCAGTGTAGAGATTTCAGTCCAGGAGAGATATGGTCCCTGGGCTTGAGGCCAAGGACAAGTCTCGCTGTCCTGTTCTGGATGAGTTGCAGAGGGCGGAGAGTGGAGGCAGGCAGATTAAGATAGAGGCTGTTACAGTAGTCCAGCTTCGAGAGAACCAGGGCTCTGGAGACCGTGAGCTTCTGGGGGAAGGAGAGGAAGGGAAGAATACCTCTGAGGAGGTGCAGCTGATAGTGTGACTTCTTAGAGACGTCAGATATATGAGGAGAGAAGGAGAGTGTTGAGTAGAAGATGACCCCGAGGTTTTTTGCCTTGCAAGTAGGAGCAGGAAGCGGGGCAAGAGAGGCTGGCCAGAGCACTGCAGGGAAGGAGGGAGTGGGTGTGCAGATGAGTAGAATCTCAGTCTTACTGGCATTAAGGCAGAGGTCATTGGCGGCACACTATTCCTGGATAGCAGACAGACAGTCGGAGATGAGGGAAGGAGAGGAGGAGGCCGAGGGTAGCCTGAAAATGAGCTGGGTATCGTCCGCATAGCACTGAAAGTTGGGGCAGAGAGTGGCGATGCGGTGGGCAAGGAGTGCCAGATACTGGTTGAACAGCCAGGGAGAGAGATTAGATCCCTGGGGGACACCACAGGTAGAGAAAAAGATGTCAGAGAGGAAGGACCCCAGTTGGACCTTGGAGGGTCGATTGGAAAGGAAAGAGGTCAGCCACGCCAGAGCCTGACCAGTGATACCCAGGTTATCACGGAGACGGTAGAGCAGGATGGCATGGTTGACAGTGTCAAATGCAGAAGAGAGATCGAGCAGAATGAGAACACAAGGAGTGTTGGAGTCGAGGTTCGAGAGTAGGTCCTCACGGATGTTCAGGAGAGCAGTTTCCGTGCTCCTGGCAGCTCTGAAGCCAGATTGATGGTCATGAAGACTACCAACAGATTCAGCATGGAGGTTAAGCTGGGAGATGGCCAGTTTCTCCAGGAGCTTGCCCAGGAAGGGAGTGATGGAGATTGGGTGATAGTTAGCCGGGCAGGAGGTGTCGGAAGAGGGTTTCTTAAGAAGAGGGTGCACAAGGGAATGCTTAAGGGGGGATGGGAAGACTCCAGAGGCGAAGGAGCGGTTGCAAAAGTCAGTCAAGGCAGGGGCCAGGGAGTCGATGTGGTCCTTGATAGTTTTGGAGGAGCAGGGGTGAACCTGTTTAGACGAGACTTTCATAGATCGGACTTGTCTGGAAACCTCGTCAGCAGGAAAAAGGGGAAAGGCAGAGAAGGAGGGAGGAGGGGTGGCTGCAGAAGGGCCAGAGGAAGAGCCAGGAAGAGATGGAGGGAGGTGATAGGAGGAGAGTGTGGACAGGATGTCCTGAGTTTTAGAGATGAAGTGAGAGGCCAGTGCAGTGCAGAGGGCCTGGGAGGGTATAGGAGAGGTAGAGACTGCAGCAGGGTTGGCAAGCTCCTTGCAGATTTTAAAGAGTTCGGCCGAGTTTTTAGATGCAGAAGAGATGCGGGCTTGAATAAGGGCTCTCTTCTTGGTGAGAACGGAGAGACGGTATTGCCTTTGGAGCAGGCGGCAGGCCAGTTTGTCAGAGGATGTACATGAAGCACGCCATTTCCTCTCTGCCACCCTGCACTTGCGTTTTAGGGTGACGAGATCCGAGTCATACCAGGAGTTACATTTGGCTTTGGGCTTCAGGCAGATTCTCATGACAGGGGCAAGGATATCAAGAGTATCAGATATAGCAGAGTGGAGCGTGGAGAGGGCTGTGTCAGGGTGGGAGTCAGCCGAAGGGGGAGGGGGGGCGAGAAGGTGGCAGTGAAAGCCTCAACTGACACGCGCTTCATGGGTCGGATGACCGAGAAGGTGGGTGGCAGTGATGAGGGTGGCTTTGCCTGTGGGGTAGGGAGGGTGAGGTGGGAGGATAGGAGAAAGTGATCACTCCAGAAGAGAGGAGTTGAGAGAGGGACGGAGAGGGGAAGGTCAGAAGAGATCAGAGCATCAAGAGTGTGCCCTGCAGAATGGGTGGGCCCAGACGGGAGAATAGAGAGTGAGAGAGAGTCGCAGAGGTCACAAAAGAGTCCAGAGGGGGGGCAGGGGTCATCCAGGTGGATGTTGAAATCACCAAGGAAGAGGAGTTGAGTGGTTGAGGCAAGGAGTGAGGAGGAGAGGTCAGCCCACTCAGAGAGGAAGGAGGAAATTTGACCAGGTGGCCGATAGATAGTAGCCACTGTAAAGGAATGGCTAGGAGAGAGAGAGAGTCGGCAGACAAGACACTCGAAAGAGGAGTAGGTCTGCGTAAGGGAAGATAAGGGCCACACCCCCTCCTGCACGGTTGGGCCTGGGCACGGAGAGGATCTTGTAACCGTCAGGTAGGAGTGTGTCAAAGCTGGTGACAGAGCTGGCCGTGAACCATGTCTCAGTGAGACCGAGGACATCCAGGTCCAGTTCCTCAAGAAGTCGACAGATATCAGAGGAATGTTTGATGGCAGAGTGAGAGTTAAGAGTGGCAATGTGGAGAAGGTTGCCATCCTTGAAGGACTTCCGGGGAGGGGTACAGATCAGAGGTACGCCCTGCGGAGGTGTAGAAGAAGGAGGTGAAGAAGGAGCATGAGAGGGGGCAGGGAGGGAGGGTAGAGGCAAGGTAGCTGAGGACAGAGGAGGGGGGACAGTAGGAGAGGAAAGGAAGTTGATGAGGCGTGGGAAGCGTCTATCAAAGAGGTGAAGGTTGGCAAGAGGGCCTTGGACCAAGACGGTCCCATTAGCGTAGAGAGGAGCGGAAGGGGGCCAAGAGGACATCCCAACGGGTGCCACCATTAATGGGAGAAGAGGAGAAAGGAGAGAGCACAGAGACCATATGGAGGGTCCATAGGTCAGGTGAAGGCACAAAAAAGAGGATGTCAGTAAGAGTTTCCTTGGAGTAGGCACTAGTGTAGGTGTCAGCGATAGGGAGGCCTGGGTTGGAGACCAGGATGTCCTTTTTAAACTTTTTCCTACCAGATTTAGTGAGGAGAGCAGGATATTCAATAGAGAAGCAGTTAGAGAAGATGGGCGAGATAGAGAGCACCATGGAGTAGGAGGGAGTGGGGGGGAAGGCAGACGGTAGATAGACAGACAATACGAGAGCACGCAGACAGGAAGTGAGCGGCAAGGCCACGTTTACCACATTTAAGAGAACAGTAATGCGTATTAGGTACACCCAGTGGAGAGGCCAACTAAGTTTGAGGAACCTGCGAGGGGAGAAAAACCCTAGTTTACCACATTTTAGAGAACAACAACAGTAATGCGTATTAGGTACACCCAGTGGAGAGGCCACCTAAGTTTGAGGAACCTGCGAGGGGAGAAAAACCCTAGTTTACCACATTTTAGAGAACAACAGTAATGCGTATTAGGTACACCCAGTGGAGAGGCCACCTAAGTTTGAGGAACCTGCGAGGGGAGAAAAACCCTAGTTTACCACATTTTAGAGAACAACAACAGTAATGCGTATTAGGTACACCCAGTGGAGAGGCCACCTAAGTTTGAGGAACCTGCAAGGGGAGAAAAAACCCAAGTAGCCACAACAGTGGAACACAGTGAGGTGAAGGCACCAAGCGCATGAGGTGAACAGATGTGGGTGGGTGGGCCGGCAGAAGGAGGGGATAGTAGGCGAAAACTGGTGCCTGGCGTCCCCTGCGGACACCTGCAGACACACAGGGAGCCACAGCTGTAGGGAGCCGCCCTTTGCCTAAGGGGCCCTTAGCCGAGGGGGCTGCCGGGCAGGGGCTGCCCAGGGGGAACAGTTATAAGGCAAAGGAGAGGAAGGGGAGGGGGTGGGCGGGCAGGGAGGCGGGCAGAGGGGCGAGGACCAGGAAGTGGCTGGAGGGGGGAGGGGGAGCGGGCACACAACGCGCTCGGAGCGCAAAAGCAGATTTTTCCTCCTTCTTTTTTTAAAAAAATGGCACAGATTCACTCACATGAGGCCCGGAGGGCCTGGAAGGGCTTGGCTGCGTCTGGAACGACGGCGGCTGCTCTCACCCGCTCTGCTGGTCAAAGAAGCGAGCGGGGGGAGCAGCCGTCGTGTAGTCCAGGAGAGACTACAGAGACAGCCAATCAGAGGGGGGGGGTGGGCGGTCAGAGCGGCGAGGACCAGGAAGTGGCTGGATGGGGGGGGGGTGGAGCGGGCACACAACGCGCTCGGAGCGCAAAAGCATATTTTTCCTCCTTCTTTTATTAAAAAATGTCACAGATTCACTCACATGAGGCCCGGAGGGCCTGGAAGGGCTTGGCTGCGTCTGGAACGACGGCGGCTGCTCTCACCCGCTCTGCTGGTCAAAGAAGCGAGCGGGGGGGAGCAGCCGTCGTGTAGTCCAGGAGGGACTACAGAGACAGCCAATCAGAGGGGGGGGGGTGGGTGGTCAGGGAGACGGGCAGAGGGGCGAGGACCAGGAAGTGGCTGGAGGGGGGGAGGGGGAGCGGGCACACAACGCGCTCGGAGCGCAAAAGCAGATTTTTCCTCCTTCTTTTATTAAAAAATGGCACAGATTCACTCACATGAGGCCCGGAGGGCCTGGAAGGGCTTGGCTGCGTCTGGAACGACGGCGGCTGCTCTCACCCGCTCTGCTGGTCAAAGAGCGGGTGAGAGCATTCTAGGGAATTATAGGGATTCTGTTACCCGGGGTATTCATTGCTAGCACTGTAGAAGTTTCAAAGGCTCGTCCATGGCGGGACGAGAATCGGGATACTTCAGCACAAATTCTGGGCGATGTAGCTAAATCCGTTGTGCCATTTTGGGGACAAATGCTGAACTCTGAAGATATCAGGAGACTAGCGAGAGTACTGGAGAGAACCATCAACCGGACCACTGACATACTCTATAATATGACATTAGAACAGAAAGCAATAGTGTTAGTGGCACTTCAGAACCGGGTGGCATTAGATATCATCCTGGCTGAGCGTGGTGGGGTATGTAAATTAGTGGGGTCCGCTTGCTGTGTTTTCGTGCCAGATTCCTCCACAACTATCTTTAGGGCGATTCAAAATCTACATGTTCTCAGTTCAGAAGTGCATGTTCCCGCGGGAAACTGGGATCTTAGTGCTTGGTTCTGGGACCCCCTACGATCTTGGGGATGGAAGCTACTCTCGGTCTTGCTGATTATTTTAGGTATCCCATCTTCTCGCTTAAAGAAATTACAAGGGTTGTGACATTAGCAGAAAAAAGAAGTTTAAAGAGAAGACAGATGATGAATTGAAAACAGGTGGGACCGGCACAATGCTTGAAGACAAATCAAGAGGGAAGTGCTAAGCAGTAATAAAGTCTGCAAAAGATGGGGGTGAGGATGAGGGGTTGCAGAGCTGGAGACGTAAAAAAGGCAGAGTTTCCGAATGTTGTAGGGCTGATAGTGACAAGAGTGGGATCAAGAAGAAATGCAAGAGGAGAAAGAAAGCAATGAGTCCAATATAAGACCGAGCAAAAGTGGAAAGAGGTAGAGACTTAAATAGAGAAGAGGGTCAAGCATCCGGATGAACAGCATAACCTTACACCTAGCGCGGCCATTGAGCAATGAGGAGGGTCCGGTGGCCACGCTCTTTCCAGTCTCCAAGACCCAGTGAAGCGTCGGCATTGAAATGATACCTTACCAGTGGCTTTCTTTTCTGACACTCTGCCTTTTGCCGCCCAGTTATGTTACGTTATGTTGATTTATACCGTTCACCGCTAGCACCCAGGGGCAGTCTCCATGCTGGCCAGACCAAGAGCATATTTATGTAAGAGATAAAGAAACCCAGCATATTCCTTGAGTTAGCAGGCTCAGGGATGCTGGGCTCAGCAGAGGGGATCATTGCAAAGGCTCAGTGTGAAATGAAGTGGCTTCTGCTTGGTGCAAGGGGATCGATGTCATTCAAATAAGAGAGAACGAGTTTCCCTCCAAATGTTCCTATTTATCTCCTCAGCAATATGACCTAGAGCAGCGTCCATTACATCACAGTGTCACAGGGGAGTCGAATTGAGTTGAATAAATAGACTATGTTGACATACACGTCATGAAATTCACAAACATGAAACCAAATCAATAAAATACTGTAAAAACATGCTATACCATAAAATGCACAAATGTAAAATCAGTCAATGAAATGCTTAAAAAACAAGCAATGACAATTTCATTCATAAAACGGTTCTATGTCGTTTTACTGACAACAGGTTTTTGGAAGTAATTTTTTTCGAAGATATTACTTTGAAAAAACGAATCTAAAATCTTTGTTTTCCTATTTGGAACTGGGTCCCCCCCTAAACACCACTTCCCCATATTATTAACTCTACCCCAACCCCCTCCCCGCCCCTTTTAACTCCTTAACCTCCCCTATATATTTCGATGAGTTTTTTTCTAAGACATTTTTTCATTCAAAATGACTTAAAAAAAACACCTGTTGATGAAAGGTTGCAATGCCCATAAAAATCATTAAATGGTCAAATAGAGTCATACGATTTGCAAAAACGAATCATAAAAAATGCACTCCAAATCTTACTTTATAATCATTCTAATTGCGTTCCTTAACAAAGAATGCAGGCCCCACACGACTGCCCTATCTAGAACCACTTTTAAGTACAGCAAGGCTTGACGACACTCCATAAAACTAAGTGATTTTAATAATGGAAGCGACCTATTTGCTCCTAATTTTCTGTTTTTCCTGCAACATAATACAACGTGTATCTCCTGGGCAAAAGGGGCAGCTATTACAGGTGTTGCCATTCAACAAAGGCTTCTCAATGGGCAGAAAAGTTGCGTAACCACTGTCTATCCTTCAGTTCTGGTATGCATAACAGATAGTGCTCAGTTCAACCACATGTATTGATATCAAAGTGTGCATTATATTCCTTAATTCCAATACACTTGTCTCTAATCAATAGACACTTTTTTCTTTGGTCGTCTTTCACTAGTATAGTCGGTGACTTAAAGGGTTAAGAATTTCCTCCCACCTTAAACTCTGTAGAAACATAACTAAGCCGATAGAAAAGATTACAAACCAGCCCTCCCCAGGCATGACACGTGTAAATGCTGCAGGCATGAGGCCACATTGATAGCAGCAGCAATCCATTCCTCATTTTGGATATGTAGCGAAATAAAGGGTTGGCTAACCTTGCTGAGTGCTGCAAAGTTAACTGACCCCTTTCGACGCCTTAATTCCCACTTCAAGGGGACAGCTTCTGTTCATTGTATTTGCAAGTAAGACGAAAAGCACGAAACCGAGGAAGCGGACACAGCTATAGCTTTTGATTTGGCATTGTGTGGTCACAAAATCCCTAGTAATGGCTGTTACCCCAAAATATGTCATGGCTCTCAGTGTGCCTCCATTTCCTGGACCATGTTTCCTGCTTGCTTAAGAATGGTCTGCGAGCCTGGTAGTCTCTGAACACACAGTGCCCAGCCAGGGGAGCCGACTTATGAATTTCCCCAGGGGGAATGGGGGGGGAGCAAATACAGGAAGTGACATCACTGGCAGTTATATGACTGCAAATTTGCATGTAATCGCCCACCTGGTGCAATGGCGCGCGGGGGGGGGGGGCGCGCAGAGCAGTGGAAACATTGGCTAGCATGCACTGCATATACTAAAGTCAAGTAAGAAGGAGATTTAAGCCATCGAGTTGCATTCCAGTAAGACATCACTGCCCCTACTCCACTGCTCTATAATCGTCCAGGTTGTAGTAGCCCTCCCTCAAAAGGCAGAGCAACACAACTAGGATGGGAGAATGAAATGCTTGCTAAACAGAAGGTACAGCTGCAAGGTGGAGTACCACCACCACCACCAAAAAAAGTTCCCAATTCAAGGGAAGCGAGAAGTAAAGACGTTTCCCGATTAAAAACTACCAAGCAAGACGTGTGTGGTGCCATAGTTCAGTAAAACATCAACAATTCAAACTTATAATAGTGCTGCTGTAGATTGGCCAGCCACCCACAAGTGACATTTGCTAAGATGTTACCTCTGGGTAACCAGGTAGAGTTAGGGATGTAGCTTAATCTTAAACCTGTCAGTGGACACATCAGATGTTCTGCTGAAGTATAATGCAATCCTCGCTGAAGTGTAATGCAATCAAGTTTGGTTTCAGACTTGGGGGGAAGAGTGTTAACTGCTTTTAACATTGTAGTTTACCAGAAATTCTGGTAAAGTAGTGTACAATGTTAAAAAGCAGTTACCCAGGCTCACCCTGCACCCAAGTGATGTTGCACTTGCGTCTAAATGTTGTAGCCATGGTAGTCTCCATGTTTTAAAAACTCCCACTTTTCTGGCTTTCAGCATTCATTTGAAACGCCCCTTATTCAAAAAATGAAGGAGTCAGTAAAAAAAGTACACCCCACTTATGCTTAATAACGTCTTACCTTCCAAGAAACGAGCATACACCTCATTTGTCATGGACTGCTATTAGAGGCCCTGGCAGGGCCGGTGCTATCACTAGGGAAGGACCCCTGGACCGAGGTGCTGTGCCGACTACACTGCCAACCAAGTAAGTAGATGTACCAGTGCGCAAACCCACGTTAAACGTGCTTACTTACTTGCAGAACACACATGCGGAAATCTCTGTGGTATCAAGCAACACCGCCAACCTTTTCGGTCTGTAAGGAACTGACCAATTCTGAAGCAGCCTCTTCTTCTGTCACACCCACCCAGGACCTAGTGTTTCACCCTGGGCACCAAATGGACTAGAAACTGCCCTGCTGCCACCACCCTTAGTGCAACAGAAGCCGGGCCTTTGTGGGGCCTCAGGCTCCATTAGGAGCCTATTCATGAAGAAAATAAAAAGCACACACATTTTGTCTTCATAAATAGACTGTTAATGGAGCCCGAGGCCTCACAAAGGCCCGGCCCCTGTCTCACTAAGCATGTGTGGCAGGGGCCGTGGATCGGGCTGCTGCTTGTTGATGAAGCAACAGCCCGATCCTTTGGTAATTTATACTTTTTTTTTTCTTTTCAAACTGCGGATGCGCGCCCCCCTGGGCATGAGGCTGCGGCACACCAGAGGGGTGCGCCCCACAGTTTGAATACTGCTGCCCTAAGCCCTCCCCTGCAGGACCATACACCAGTATGAGTCCTAGAGGGGAGGGCTTAATCAGACATTTTCGCACTTTTACCCGGCCAGAGAGAAGTGATGCAGTATCAATGGAAAGGGCCATCGATGCTGCATCACTTCTCTCCGGCCGGGGGGGGGGGCTCAGCCCCGACTTGATTTTGCCGGGGGGGGGGATCGGGCCCCGGAACCCCCCCGTACTCGGCGCCCCTGTGCCCAGCTATGTGAAGCTTGAAACACTTTCTAGGCGTCCACCCTTCTTGCTAGCTGAATGTATAGCTTTCTAGCTGAATGCATAGCTCGGCCTACTCTTCTTGGTAACAACCATACATTTGGATTTGCTGATGTTAACCTTCAATTTCCTACTTTTCATGAACGCGCCACATGTGTAATGCCTTTGGGGTCCTTGCCAATAATACTGTGTCACCAGCGTAACTCAAGGTGGGTAATGGCTTCCCTTCTAGTGGGAGGGCATCCTGGTTTTATGCAAGTAGGGCTACCTACAAGAAGTTAATAGAAAGGTTAAATAAGAGGGGGCCAGAGCACAGCCCTGGCTCACCCCACGTGTGACATTACGGACCCTAGTGCACTCCTCGCCAGGGCCAAATCTTACACAGGCTAAAGTTTCTGTAAGTAGGAACGTAGTATTCTTAACATTGGACTTGGCTTTTAGGACCCCACAGAAAGTTGGCCCATCTACCAAATCAAAGGCCTGTGAGAGGTACATGAAGGCCATGTATAAGGGCATCTCATATAAGTAGTAGTGTTAAGCTGTCAGCAATGTACATTAATTGCCTCTCCCTACGTCCCGAAGCATTCTCTGAAGCCCTCTCAGCTGTAAATCATGAGATATCGCAATGTGAAGAGACTGGCCCACTTGGTCGTTGTACCTAGTACACATTTCATAAACACACTTGAAGTATCTCTGTGAGACACCTTCATCTTCCCTGCACTGTGGAGCTCACTGGGGGCCCGTGCCCAGGAGGGGGGCGGGCATGTTTATCTAAATGCAGAGGATAAAAGGCACCCCTTTCCCTCTGTGGTTCATTACTTAACACTTCATTGCATGCTTCTTGTGACCATCTGTGTAAGAAAGTGGTCCCAACCATGCAATGCTGCACTGAGCAAAATCTGTTGCTACTTCGTTTTTAATTCTTCAGAGATTATTTTTTGTATTTTTTATTTATTTTATTGTGATTCTTGTTGCTCCAAGTCAACCTTACACAGACTAAAATTGCAAGAAAAAGAATAACAATCAAAACTATTTCATTCAACGTGAAAATCGACTAATTACAGAAAAGCATCACGTGAAAGGTACTTAACACATAACACTTGATTCAAGTCACATCAAAATAGTCACCATTGCATCTTTATCATTCCTTCTCTGTTTAAAATGTTTATAACTGCTATGGTGGTCTTTGTTTCCTCTCCACTAGGAACCCGAGTAAAGAAGTTAACAGCATTTCGAGATCTTATTTGTCTAATTTCCCCAATTGGAAGAAGGTTCAACGTGTATCTCAGGAACTGTAAAGCCCAATATGAGCGTGGGAATCTAGATGTTTTGGAATACTACCCAGCTTTTCATCTAAAAGTTATAGGCTAGAATACAATGTTGACTGCCTTGTGTGAGTAATTGTAGTTATAAAATCTACTCTTTACAAAGCCTTTTTAACCTCCTGTGGGTATTTTTTAAGGTCTTCCACCCATACATTCAACCTTGTTAAAATTGCATCAGCTTTCTCCCTAAAGTTACTGACCGCCCTGTGCGTGAACCGGAGGGTACCTGCTAAGTCCTCATACAATGAGTCCTTCAAAGGTATCAGAATCTTTCTATATAGTGATAGTATCCTCCAATCCAGTACTGCACTTAGTGATGTTAAGCCCAACGCAAACCGCAAAGAGGTCATTGGGAAGCAGCCCGGCAGACGCAGCGCCCTCTTCTAAATTCTGGACTCAATCCTTTTATATTTTATCGAGTGCAGATAGGAACTGATCTCCGTTCCGTATAAAATACCCGGCACCACCTTCACCTTATAATAAGACAGTAATGGACAGATAGAAAATCTGCAGTACTTAGCTCTGATCTTTTTCATGTGGGCTCCGGCCTCAGTGGTCTTTACAAATAAGCGAAAAAAAACACCCTCCTTATTATCCACTACATCCAACTTAAACCACAAATAGGTAATTGATGCTGTCGGTTTTATTATCTGATCGGCCATACGCCAAGTAAAATCCCTTTTTTCTTTTTTATTTGATGAGAATCTTATTATGCTTGTCTATTTCCCATTAATACATAGTTAATTGGCAACGGCCTATTCCTTGATGGCATCCAATAACCTTTGGAGGCCCAGCTGTGTCCTATCCATCAAGATAACATCATCTGCATATATCAGAAATTGAATTGTCACAGTAGATATCCTGATGGGTGGGGGGGCAAACAGTGCCTTCCTAATGGCATGTCCCAGATCGTATAGGTTGAAGAGTCAAGGAGCTAATGCACTACCCTAAAAAAGGTCCCTTCGTGCACAGAAGGCCTCCGTCAGATCTCCCTGCCCATTCAAATTTATAATAGATTCTGATCATGAATATGAAACAGGATCGACAACAAAGGTCCCAGGATCTGTTAATCCCTTAATTTAAGACAGATCAAGTTAGGGTTCACGCAGTCAAAGGCCTGCATGATTCCACAGCTGCCAAAATTAATGGCAGTTTACCAACCCTGAGAGATTCTTCTCTCAGACAGCCAACCACCAAACCCTTCAAATCCGTCTCCATCCCCTTGCGGATGCCAGTCTGAAATCTTCCCAAGCGGCCAGGCTTCCTAATCCACTCTCCAAGATCCCGCAAGACCAAGCCCACAGAACTCTTGCTCTGAATATCAAGAAGGGAGATAGGGCGGTAATTCTATGGGCCAGCCCTATCTGCCTTCTTATATATGGAAACTATGATGGCAGTACGCCAAGAAGTCGGAATTCCGCCCTCCGGCAGAAGGGAACCAAACAGCATGAACAAAACCCTGGACTGTAGCCCCAGATCTGAGTTTAACAGGGCATTTGATATACCATTTGGTCCAGCTGCCCCAGAGTTTGAGGCCCTGTTGATCACATTTTCATTACAGTCCCTTGACATATTCAATTCCCAGACTGACTTAACTAGTGGAGGCACGAAAAAATCTTCTGATTCCCTGGAAACGTTTTGGAAGTGCTTTATCCACTCCCCCTCCACAATTGGATTACTCTGCTTAAAACAATGTGGGCCTCATCACGAGTTTGGCAGTAACCCTTAAATGCGGCGGTAGCGCTATTACCGCCGCATTTAAGGGTCCGCCAGATCATGGCCTTGGCGGATTTCCCTCCAGCTGTTAGCTGGGGGGAAATTCGCAGCAAAATTGCCGATTTTTGGAGCCATTACTGACGGTGGGAAATCCGCCGGCGGTAATAGCACAAATTTTCCGCATTGGGCCCGGTAATACTGCCGGCATTACCACCCAACTCGTGATGAGGCTATGTGTCTTTTGCATGGAGTTAATTATATCCCAGAAATTCCTTGTATCCTTTTTAACCAGAGACTCAAACATGTTTGCTCCATCATTCTGTGTCAAAATAAATGTGTAGCTCTTCAGCCAATTTTTTAATTTTTGCTTCAGACGTTTGAGAGCAGTTAGGTATGATTCTGGGGTCTGATCAAGTCCTTCCAGGGAATGGATCTCTCTTCTAATCTCTCTCCTTTTATCTTCGACCACTGGATCGTATATGTTGGATCTCTTACAACCCCCCCTTAATTTTGCCTTGTGATGAGTTTTTGAAGCCAACCAAAAAGGCCTCAAATTGGTTGTGGGTGATTCAGAGATTCCTTTGCTTATCAGAGGATCCCATAAGGAAGCTCTGAACTCGTGTATTGAATCCATCAAATCTCCCCACATATCTTGAAACTCTATTTCCTGCCGAGTTAACTGTCAACTCACTCATCCTAGGTCGTTCAGCAATGTCAGTACAGGCCTTCATTCTCAGCCTTAGCTGTGCGTGATCACTCAAAGAAGAGTATTCCACCCTCAAGTCCTCACATATTTCAAAGAGAGCTGTTGTGACAGCAGCATAATCCAAGTGGGCAATCTTCCCACCTAGGCGCCAATTTGGCTTCGTTGGGACATCTGAAACAAAAGAATTGTCTGGTGGAAATCTCACCAGACCTGTTGACGCCAGTGGTGGTAGTAAACACTACTATAGATAACTTATCTAATTTGGTACATATTCAGTGCAGAGCAATGATATTCAAAACAACATATTTAGTGTTGAAATCTTCTGTTTAATCTTCATTTGCTAAGTTTGTTGTATAGAGCCAACATCGCCAATGCATTCTCTACAAGAGCAACATGATCCAATCAATAATAAAGAATTCTCAAAAAGAATATTTAATCTAAATCGTGATAGACAGAATGACACCATTATACCTGGTCTCTATTGGATGATTTGGAGACATCTCTGATCCTTTAACTTCTCTGTGAGGTGAACTCCTGGTATGTTGCCTACGAGGAAAGAGTATCTGTTTGAGCCTAGTTAGTTTGTGGGTGTACATGAAGGCTAATCTGCTTGAGTTTAAACTCGGGTGATCCAACACTTGGTGGGACATATCCCTTTAAGGACCCATTCAGGATTATCAAGTTCCTTGTTGCCAGTAAGTCCCCCCCAGAGTGATCCATCCCCACTCACTCCACTAGAACACTCAGAGTACAGCTCCCCCCATTCTCTTGTTTGTTTGTTTATTTAATATTTATTATTACTTGGGCAGCATGAAAGTCTGTATTACAATCCCTGATGTGAAGCCCCTTTCGATCACATAGAAACGATTCACAGACATCACCCCATTTCTCAGTGAGGCATCCACCTCTATGCACGACAAATTGCTGTAGATATTAAGTAGCAGTATGGGTTGCCGACGGCATATCCCCTTTAATTTTACTTCCACTGCCAGCAATCCATAAACACTCTCTCTGAAAAGCTCAGATTCTATTAACTTGGAGTTTTTAATCAGTATGGCTACACCCCCTGAGGATCTGCCCAAGGGGCTATAGTGGCTTTTTGTTGGAATATTTTAAAGCCATCTGCAAGCAGGGGGGTATACAGCCATGTTTCTTGCAGAGAAATTATGTGATTCTTATTAGAAAAATGTTTGCCTGTCAATGTTACCCATGAAACTATTGTAGCCCTGGGTATTCCAACTTAGAAAACCAACATTTAAGAGCTGATCAGAGGGAACTAGAGCCAAGACCCACCTTGTTGATCCGACTGGGCATCATTAGAGTGCACAGAGGGATGAGTGTGGCATACAGTTAAATTACATCCTAACTTTCGCAGAGCTTCCGCAAAGGAACACAACAAAGATACAATAAAAGGGGAGCTTAGTTTAATAAGAGCCGATTTGTTTTCAATAAGGCCAACAGATGAGAGTGATTAAGGAAGGGGCTCCCTGCCTTTGGGAAAAGCTCTTAAATTTTAAGGAGGTTTCCCATCCCTATAGATACACTCTGATCCAGGGGTGCCCTCACACAAATATCTGGTCCTATGGGACGGCCCTCAAAGTCACCCAAACCCAAGGTTCTGCATCCGCCTTTAGTACTTTCAATGGACTGTTTTTTCTTATTATCCCGGCCGGTTACCACTTCTTGGCCTTCTGCATTTACCAATGTTTGTGGCGAAACTTAGTCTGTTTTCCTGAAGGTTTTTACCCAGTTGTCCATTGGCCCCCTCAGTTCGGCCTGTCTTATGACACCGTTGCCCAGGTCTCTTGTTACCACAGATCTTGCCGACGGATGGGCTGAAGCAGTTGTCCCAGTGCGACCGTGTTTCGGGACTACCGGAATCCTATTAGAGAAATCCACTCCGGTGGGATGACGCACAGGTTTCCTTCATTGTTGACCTCTCCTTTGCTTTTTAGCTGAGCCCAAGTCTCTTAGCATGGAGACCGCATTACACAACAGTTCAATGGCTTCTTGCTCAGTGGCTGCACTGATGGTAAGAGAATCACTTATTTGATTACGGACCACTTCGACACATGAATCAGCATTCCCAAATGCATCATCCTCCCTCTCGCTAGATGGCTCATTAGCGAGGATCCCACTCTGATCCCCCTCCACTACCACAGTCTGAGATGATCCTGCTACCAGTGAGGGAAGACCCTCTGTGTGGGCAATAAGGTCTCCACTATTGTCCAAGAGTACATCCACTACTCTTGCGGTCGCTTTTAGCTCACGCTGTTCTTCTACCAGTCTAGAGCACAGAGAAAGAAGTGCCTCCGTTTTTTCCAGAATCATGTTCTAGATGAATGATAAACCTTCATTTCTGGATCAGGGATATTAGGGGTGACATTTCTCTTTCCTGACTATAAGAAATATCTTCCGCTGACGATTGTGGGCTCAAGGCCAATGCCTCCAGGTCTGGAGTAGCAGCTAGATTAGTCCCAAAAGACTCATCGTGATTTGGCCCCAGACAATCATCCCTACAAAGGATTTCCGTTTAAAGTTCATGACGAGATTTAGCAGAGACACATCGTTGTCAATCGTAAATGAATGATATTATATGATATGATATGATATGATATGGCGTTTATAACGCGCCTATACACAAGTGTTTCAAGGCGCGACGAGGCAAGGGGGGAACAAAGGGAGGACAGACAACGATCCTACTAGGCCAGGTGTCATTCAGATCGCGCAAGTGCATGGGAAGGGGACGAAAGGAGAAGTGCGCGTGGGGGAAGGGAGAGGGGAAAGTGCAGTACATGGAAAAGCGGAATAAATAAGATAAATAAGACAAATAAAACAGCCAGCTAGTGGCAAGTGCAAGGAAATGCTGCATATTGATAGCGTCTGGAATTCCGGAAGGTTCAACAGTTTGTGTCAATGTCAGTTCATGAATGTCAATCAGAGGTCTAAGTACTGGAGGCAAAAGGAAACCCGTACTTTTGGACTGGCTGTCGGGATTGGCTTTACTGACTGCAGCATCCTTTTTCCCTCTTTTTGAGAGAGGGGCGTCTTTTATATGCTCCTGGTGTCAATTGGCACTCATGGGCCACTTTGTAGATTTAGCTACGCCTTTGTGGAGGCCGCATCAGCGTTGTCTCCTGGTTTAGGTTAGGCAAACAGAAAGTCACTGCGGGAGGGGGGAATCACTGCAAGGGCCAGCCGCACCACCTTGCCGGTCCTAGAAAGCTGACTCGGCTTCGCGGCCGGGAAGCCCTCCTCTCTACCCCAATCCCTTCCAACCAGAGAGTCTCTCCACACACAGGGAAGTATTCAGTTGCAGATCCCAAAAGAGAATGACAACCTTTGGTGTTCTATATCTCACCAAAAAAACTGAAGGGGAGCTGTAACTGGAATGAGTTTACCAATATTCACCAGGCCACCAGATCTACCGGAGACATTCCAATTCTAACAGACTGCCGTTCGTGTGGTGAGACTTAGACCAGTAGTTATTGCCCACACTTCCGTACACACACTCTAACCTTAGAGAAGGCTAAGTGTGCATGTATACCTCTTTAGCCTCTTGTGTAACTCCACCAAGTAGCCAAGGTGAAGCCTTCCAAGTGCCGGGCACCAGGCACCATTCCAGGTCGCACAAACCCCGGCTCGCTCCAAGCTCACGACCCCACTGAGAGCTGGAGGATGCGAAATCACACAAGCCAGTGCCGACTGTGTGCTGAAGTCCATCGGCAGCCCTCACCAGCGGTGTTAGAGGAAGGGACCCAAGGATGATCTCAGAGCAGCTGCGAGGATCGTCAAGCCGCACTGTAACGTCGCACTGAACAAAGTACAGAGAGAACACAATGTTAGCCGGACGCTTCTGAAAAAACATCACCTCCAGAGATTACTTTTGAGTACAGGTATCATTTTGAGTTCTCAATTTGAAAACCCTCACCATTGCAATAGCAGGGATTTCTCACTCTTAATGAAATATCCCAGCCCAGACGGGGTCAGTAGGGAAATTGATATAACTCTTATTCATCGTCCGCGCCTTAGGCCTCCACATCTTATTTCTTTCCTTCGCTGGCCTCCGCGTCAGAATCCCCAATTACTTCAAACATGTGTTTCTTGAGGCCTCTGATACAAGTCTCAACTGTCCCCTCTGGTTACTGACCCCTCCCGCCTGAATTCAGTTCCTAAATGTCTCCCAAAGAAATTCTCAATGAACTTAATTACCTTTTTTTTTTAACTCTTTCCAATGTTCAATTCCATCATTTCATGTAGCCTCTAAATGTAATTATTAAAATGCAGAGTTATCTTTGAGTAAAATTACTTTAGCAGAGATGCTCAAGGGAAGGTGCGCTGTCCAATTAACATTGAATATAAATGTGAGTTAATTTAAAAAGAATTTGGATTGAAGCATTCATGCAGGAACTCAGTGACAGTTCTAGAAGTGCATATTATTATGTATGTGGTTAACTGTGTTTTGTCCATAAACACGTTGTGATTGTGTGATTGTGTGTGTGAATTACTCTTTTCAGACAAATCTGAAAAGTCATATCAATGAAGAGAATTGGACCAAAATATAACATTTACTGATCTGTGAGTGCTGACCGAGTCCTCCTGCAGAACAATGGCTGACACTGCTCCCGCTGCTCTGGCTCCACCTGCGGAAGCCGCCGCCGCCGCCACCTACCGCAACCAAGAAGAAGCACAAAAGAGCAGCCAGCTCTGCCAAGGCCAAACAGCCCACTGGGCCCAGCGTGTCCAACCTCGTCCTCAAGGCCGTGGTTTCCTCCACTGAGAGAAAGGGACTTTCCCTGCCAGCCATCAAGAAGGCTCTGAGTGCCCAGAGATACGACGTGGACAAGAAAAAAAAACAGATTCAAGCTTGCCATTAAGAGCCTGGTGAGCAAAGGATCCCTATCCCAGCTCAAGGGCACTGGGGCCTCTGGAATCCTTCAAGCTCAACAAGAAGCAGTAGCAGGGAAAGGAGAAGGCGGCCAAGAAAGCCGCAGTTAAGAGCAAGACGCCCGCAGCAAAGAAGCCTGCCGGTGCTGCCAAGAAACCCAAAAAGGCTCCCGCTAGAGTCAAGAAGAGTCCCAAGAAGGTGAAGAAACCAGCAGCAGCCAAGAGCCCTAAAAAGCCCAAAGCTGCTCCAGCCAAGAAGGCCTCCAAGAGCCCCGCAAAAGCCAAAGCCGTGAAGGTGAAAGCGGCAAAGAAGAGCCCACCCAAGGTCGTGAAGCCCAAGGCCTTCAAACCCAAAGACGCAAAGCCCAAAAAGGCTGCACCCAAGAAGAAGTAGAGGCTTTCGCCGAGACCCTTAAAAAAACAGAAAATAGCATTAAACTAATCTGCTTTTCTGCCAGATGCAAACTTTCGGTTTGACACATAAGGTTAATTACAGAATAATTACACTCTACCGAGACCTAGTATATATATTCCCAGCATAAAGTAATTGTTCTCCCTAATGGTCGCTTAAAAGGGCTGAGTGGCCCAATTGTATATCCACCCCTGAACCACTGATTAGAAGGGCCACTGCCAGAAGAAGGGGGCTATATGGAGCACACACTCAGCAGCAGGCAGAGGGCCCCTCCAGCCGAGATCCTGCAATGTCTACCCACATGCCAGGGGTCTCTGCAAAGCCCATGGTTGCCCCTCTTCCCCACACCCCCAAAGTCTGCCTAATTTTAGAGCAGCTGTGAGTTGGTTTAAAATTGAGCGAATTTGTTCCCCTTTACTGAAGGCGTCCTTATAGGAAACTGGAAGCTGGAGCAAGTGGCGCTGCGTTTCCGGGCCGAATGGCCATGGGGCATGCCCCCATTCTGATGCTGCCGGGGCCAGACCTACTCCACAGGCAGCTCCGAGCAGGTCCTGGCGCCTGTGTTTGTTCCGCTGGCTGGAACCTCCGCAGATATCTATGTGCTTCTGCAATGGACTGCCCCTTTACGTAAAAGACCCAGAGTCTAGGTATACAGACATACCCACCGCACCGCACCACAGCCCATTGTTGGCACACACTCAGCTCTACCCTTTTAAATGTAGTCAGGTCATCGGTGCGAGTTACGAGCTGGCGAGGCCCCCACATTGTATCCAATGTACCGACCGCCTACTCATCAAGGGATCCATTTTATCACTGAGAGTATTCCCTGCCCTTCATTTCATGCAACCCTGATATTGGCCAATGAGGGAGGCATCAACCCTAAGGGCTCATTGGGTCTGAACGTGCGTTCGCCGGATTAGGAGACATTCATGCTGCTGTTTGGGATAGGTGGCCTCTGTCCCATTGTAATGAGTCTATTGGCTGTGGCAAAAACATGGGCGGCGGCATCACCATTTTTGTTTTCCTTTTTTGCCTGGGGCTTCCCCTTATCCCTCCCTGCCCCCACCATTTATTCCCTTCCCTGCCACACTCCTGTGTGAGAGGCTATGCTGTGGCTGACGTCATTACTGCTGTCTTAAAATAAAAAAAAAGATAAAGACCTGGAACACAAAGTACATACATTTTCAATTCTACCAAGTGGCAGGACCAGAACCAAGTCCAAAGTTTCAGAATTCTCTCGCCTCAGTGATCAGAAGGTAATATGCAGATACCGCGTTTGTTAGTTTGTGGTGGCTTTGTTCATACAAAAGTGCTTTGTATGCTAAGTAGGACAGTGGTATGACGATCTCTGCTCAGTTCAGAGCGTGTTGAAATTAAGTCCCATATTTTGGCTGAGCGATGAGGCCAGGATGAGCATAGGGGCTGGGCACCACCACCCTATCATGATATGGAATGCGGAGAAGATAACCAGCACATCTCCCAGGATGCCCAGCCTCAGACGAAACACGGTCTCACTGACCCATAGGGCACCCCAAGATACTAGAGGAAGCAACCCTGAAAGGGCTAAAGACCCTAGGAGGCGGGCTAGCCATATCCCACTAGTGTCCCCAGGCCCTAGTGAAGGAGGCCGCCTGATGAACAACTTGCCAGAGAGAGGGAGGAGAACTACACCCGAGACAATATTCTTATTTGAATGCTTCCTGAACTACATGATCTCTATAGAGCACAGCGGTCATCCTTTGTGTTCAAGAATCCTAATAACCTATGATGTCCATATCATCACCCCAATTCTAACCTACATTCCCTAGCCCCAGGCCACACACGAACCTCTTATTCTTCAAGTGTTTATGTCCGCCCCCTCGATAACAACTCCAGGGGAATTGGGTCATTCATTCTAGGAAAGTGTGATTTTCTATCATGAGCTTGTTCTACCAGGACTATAAGCAAGGGCAGCAGGTCCTGCACAGGAACAGCAGAACATGGCCCTTGGAGCCCCAAGCAGTCAAGCATACAACAATGGTCTGCGCTGCTGCAAGCACAAACATGAGTGTTCAACTTCCATTCTGCATCCACAAGCGGGAGGGAAGAATTCTAATGTGTTTGGAGAAAGACTAGCTGGAAGCTGCCAAACGCAGGAGAAGGACCGGTCACAAGAGACACAGCAACAATTTGAAGAACAACATGGCAGACAGCCATATTAACGGCTTAGGACAAGCATCTTTGCAGAGGAGTGAGGACCAACAGGAAGGTGCAGGTGCAGCACACAACTTGAATTTCGAGTAGCAGTCGCTAAGCTCAGCTTGTTGGGCTAAGTAGCTCAGAACAGTTTCGGGTTTGGGGGCCATGGGCAGAGGGTTGCATTGTAAAACAGGCATTCAGAGTGTTACACTTTGGGAGATGGCTTACATGAAGAAAGCAGCTGCATTTTGGAGACTCGAGGAGGAGAGGACAGAGAAGAGAGTACTGGTCGGAATGCTGTAAATTCTTAGAAACCACTGGATTACATGCATCATTCAAGGAAAGTGCTAGCGAAGGAGCAATAACCAGTTGGCTTAACAAATGAATAGAAAAGAAATGAATGCGGCTGAAACAGAAATCATGGGGGCTCATTAAAAGTATGGCGGTGCAGGAACAAATTGGTGGTAACGGAATTACCGCCACTTTTCCTGCACCGCCATACTACAAGTACGGCCCTGGAGTGGGGGATTTACCTCCAGCATCTTTCTGGAGGTAATCCCTCCCACTGTCTGCCGAAAAAAGCCCCATGGAGTCCAATGGACTCTGAAAAAAATGGGATTTACTCCGCCATCGCCACTTGTAATCCGTTGGTAATTCCGCTGGACCAAGTGGCGTTAATGATAATTCAGTTGGCACAGATTTACTGCCAGGATACTGGGCAACTCGTCATGAGGCCCATGATACCCTAGCGATTTAAAGTATGGTGAAGGAACTTATTGAAACCCCCAGGAAAATGGGGATATAATGCTGTACATGGGAAAATTCCAGTGTAAAAAGTTTTGTAGAATTTATATGTACTTTAGATTGAATCTACTTCATACTAGCAGAGTCATGGCACCAAGAAAAAGGGAGTTACGAGATGTAGATGGTATAAAAGTGCTGATTCTTGCGAAACTCTTGGGCTGTAGATTGTAAAGCACCTACTGGAAAAGTGTTTCAGTGACTTTGGGCCTCATTACGAGGTTGGAGGTAAGGGGTTAACGGCGGTGCCACTAACCCCTTGCCTCTGCATTACGAGGTACTTTAGCGGGTCCCGCTAAGGGCGGCTGGTTTTACCAGGCGCCCTTAGCGGGAGTCGCTAAAGGACCAGCATGCTATTAACGGGCCCGTTATTAGCATCCTCCCATTCCCATTGAGCCCTATGGTTCCCTGAATGGGGAAATACCGGGTCCTCCAAGGTTAGAATGGCGCTAATAGCACCATGGCTACCTCCAACCTCGTAATGAGGCCCTGTGTATATAGACTGGATTTTGTCTGAAAGGAGCAATTTTGGGAAAGATGCATATTTGCTGCTAGCGCTCTGCTCTTTTTTACAGTACATTATTAATGAATTAGAGAGGATGGAAACGTAAACTAGAGGTTATATTATGGGTTGATATACAATACATATGATGTGAGATAAGCATGCTGCTTCTTCTCTATGTGTATATTTCGTTATATATTGTAAAAGGCTAGAGACTTGGAGACAGAGAAAGCAAGAGGAGGAAGGGGTTGAAGTGCACAGACCCGGAGGGAGACATAAAGCAGTGGGAGGAGGAAGAAAGGGGAAAAGTAATAAGAAAGGAGACAAGAGCAAAAGGAGCAGAGGAGGGTGGAAGCCAATGAACATCCATAGTGGGAGAGGTAGGAAAGGAAGCAGTTAATCAAGAACCACCGTTCTTCGCCTGCCAAGCCATTACAGAAGGGAAAGACCATATGCAAATCAGGCTTGGCCCTACCCCAAAAGGGGCAGTCCAGCCCGAACTGCTAGGCCACATCCCTTCTGCACGAGACCACAAGCATCCCCAAACATGTTTCGCCCTTGTTGGGGCTCATCAGTGAGGAGTAGCTTGGTCTCGTGCAGAAGGGATGTGGCCTAGCAGTTCGGGCTGGACAGCCCCTTTTGGGGTGGAGCCAAGCCTGATTTGCATATGGTCTTTCCCTTCTGTAATGGCTTGGCAGGCGAAGAACGGTGGTCTGGAGGGTTGCCCAGAGCATTGCCAGTGGTTAAGATTAAGTCTAAACCTTCCAGCCATCACCTCTTTGTTTTTGCTATGTCACCCCGAGTGGGACGGGTATGCCCAGACGTGGGTCCCGTGCCTGCTGGGCCTAGAGACCCAAGCTACTCCTCACTGATGAGCCCCAACAAGGACGAAACATGTTTGGGGATGTTTGTGGTCTCGTGCAGAAGGGATGTGGCCTAGCAGTTGGGGCTGGACAGCCCCTTTTGGGGTGGAGCCAAGCCTGATTTGCATATGGTCTTTCCCTTCTGTAATGGCTTGGCAGGCGAAGAACGGTGGTCTGGAGGGTTGCCCAGAGCATTGCCAGTGGTTAAGATTAAGTCTAAACCTTCCAGCCATCACCTCTTTGTTTTTGCTATGTCACCCCGAGTGGGACGGGTATGCCCAGACGTGGGTCCCGTGCCTGCTGGGCCTAGAGACCCAAGCTACTCCTCACTGATGAGCCCCAACAAGGGCGAAACATGTTTGGGGATGTTTGTGGTCTCGTGCAGAAGGGATGTGGCCTAGCAGTTCGGGCTGGACAGCCCCTTTTGGGGTGGAGCCAAGCCTGATTTGCATATGGTCTTTCCCTTCTGTAATGGCTTGGCAGGCGAAGAACGGTGGTCTGGAGGGTTGCCCAGAGCATTGCCAGTGGTTAAGATTAAGTCTAAACCTTCCAGCCATCACCTCTTTGTTTTTGCGAGATAAGTAATATTACAAGAGGAGGAGGTTGGGAGAGAAGTGTGGAATTGAAAGAAGGAGGAGTAGGAGAAAAGCCAGAAGGAAGGGAGGTTAACCCAAAGACTACTGATCAGAAGCGACTAAATGGGAGGAAGGAGATTAGGAGAGTGAGCTGGATAAGAAGGCAGGAGGACTGGAGGGGAGAACCAGAGGGACAGATCGTTGCTGCTCTTCGAAGAAGCCGTTCGAGAAAGACCACCAGATTGGAATGTATGGGACAGAGAGGCCAGGAACTCAGAGTGTGGGATTAGGCCAAGACACCCATGTCTAACACAACAAAACCTGTCTAATGCATATAGAGATCGTGGCAGAGTCTACCAACACCAGTGTGGTACCCGTGCTTCACCTTACCCAGGCCTATGGCACTCTGGTGCAGCTTTGGTGAAAGACGTGAGGTTAGAGAGATAAGAACGAGGCCCTACAAGCCCTAAAAGGAGGAGTTGCTCTCCTGGGTGACCAAAATCCTGACCAAGCAACAAAGGATTGACCAGAGACCCATGATGAGAAAGATGTGTTGGGAAAACCTAAAAACCCACAGACTAAAAATGACTTTTATTTGACTACCAGCAGGTGGAGTCCTTGGAAAGTGAAGGATGGATTGATGGACTGTGGTCCTCATGCAAGTTGAATTGCTCATCTTTTTATCCTTTGGTTATTCCCCCTTCGGACGTCCAGTTTGCCCAATGACCTTGGTACTTTTTGTGTTATATAATAAACCCTCTGGAACTAACCTATCAGAGTCTCAAGTTGTTTGTTGAACATGACATTGTCCCTGGTGATGCTTAGAATAGCCAATTGCGTTCAATTAGCCCATTGTTCGAGCAGCCAATAAATGTTAAAAAGTCAGTTATTGCCTCTGACCGGTGCCCTGAAGGAGTTGAGATGTACGGTAAATAATTGCCCTCAGAAATGGATATGATGTTCTTACCACAATTATGCTCCGCTCCCCTTTTCTTGCTTCCAATCACGCATCTAGTTAGCTAGGGATTCAGCTAGGGATTCAATAAGGACAGGCAGCAGAGGGGAGGAGGAGAATTCCAAATCAATTTCCCTGGTTCTCCGCGGAATACACATTGGTTGACTCTAGCATGTGGGCTAATTTACAGTACTGTACTGTACTTGCTTCAGAGGGATGAAGTTAATCTAAATCACCACTCCCAAGGCTTTCGGTGAGGCTACCGCTACAGGCCTACTTGGGTCAATCGATCAATGACCACTATCTGCGCTGAGCAGCATGATCCCACTGTCATCCGTGTTTCTCATTGCTGCTGGGGTATTTTTGAGTCTTCGGCACACATTTTTAACTTACACGGTTATTGACCAATTTAATCAAGCATAGGAGATTTTTGGACCCACATCCTGTGTGACTCATGTTATCTTTGGCTAGTAACTTGACGGCAAGGGGTATGTTTTGTATAACCATTTTCTCATTGAATTTCCTTACGTTCGTTCAAGGGGCAGAATACAGGCCTACTGAATTGAAAAAGTATACCATGAGAAATAGTGCCACTTTGTGTCCTGTGCATCATTACAACTGCACCCTTCCAAGTTTCTGCGTGGTCCTGTGCCATTGGTTTTCTGCGACAAGCTGAGAGCTGAGCAAAGATACTTTGATGATGTTGGTGAATCTCTTCAAATGAAATAATTGTACTATTTGACTTGATATTTTCAATTTTGTGTTTATTGTCCAATTTAGCATGCACAATAAGATAAGTAGCAAAATGTGTTTTAAAGGGAGGGTAGGGGGTTTGGGTAATAGGTAGTAAATGACTAGGAAGGGAGAGACTGGTCCCCCTCCAATAAATAAAGTCAAATGCTGATGAGATTTTTCTGGCAAAAATCGGCTTCAAAAAACTCTGCGAAAAAAAGCCTGGCGATGGAATAAAATGGAACCCTTTTCATAAACACACTATAGGTTTAGCTAGGGGTGAGCAAGCCAAAAATAGGTATATGTGGAGTTGAGCCGGGGCCGAGCTAAAACTCCGGTGTCTCCTTAAGAGGCCATCAACCAGCAGAGCCACTGGAAAAAGTGTGTAAATGGACCGCCTGATATCTTGTAAATAACCAAGGCGGCATAGTACAAAATGAGTTTATCATCACCATAATATACTATTAAAAGTGTTTACTTTTTCATTATGTACAAGCTGAATTGGGATAGAAGGTTTCTCAATGCTTATTAAAACACTTAATTGCAATGAACCACCTGCACCGGAAAAGCATTCAAGCTTACCAGAGCTCTGTCTTCACAAGCTCCGATTCCATGAACCACCTGCACTGGAAAAGCATTCAAGCTTACCAGAGCTCTGTCTTCACGAGCTCCGAATCCATGAACCACCGGCACTGGAAAAGCATTCAAGCTTACCAGAGCTCTGTCTTCACGAGCTCCGATTCCATGAACCACCTGCACTGGAAAAGCATTCCAGCTTACCAGAGCTCTGTCTTCATGCGCTCCGATTCCATGAACCACCGGCATTGGAAAAGTATTCCAGCTTACCAGAGCTCTGTCTTCACGAGCTCCGATTCCATGAACCACCGGCACTGGAAAAGCATTCAAGCTTACCAGAGCTCTGTCTTCACGAGCTCCGATTCCATGAACCACCTGCACTGGAAAAGCATTCAAGCTTACCAGAGCTCCGTCTTCACGAGCTCCGATTCCATGAACCACCGGCACTGGAAAAGCATTCAAGCTTACCAGAGCTCCGTCTTCACGAGCTCCGATTCCATGAACCACCTGCCCTGGAAAAGCATCCAAGCTTACCAGAGCTCTGTCTTCACGAGCTCCGATTCCATGAACCACCGGCATTGGAAAAGCATTCAAGCTTACCAGAGCTCTGTATTCACGAGCTCCGATTCCATGAACCACCTGCACTGGAAAAGCATTCAAGCTTACCAGAGCTCTGTCTTCACGAGCTCCGATTCCATGAACCACCTGCACTGGAAAAGCATTCAAGCTTACCAGAGCTCTGTCTTCACGAGCTCCGATTCCATGAACCACCTGCACTGGAAAAGCATTCAAGCTTACCAGAGCTCTGTCTTCACGAGCTCCGATTCCATGAACCACCTGCACTGGAAAAGCATTCAAGCTTACCAGAGCTCCGTCTTCACGAGCTCCGATTCCATGAACCACCGGCACTGGAAAAGCATTCAAGCTTACCAGAGCTCTGTCTTCACGAGCTCCGATTCCATGAACCACCTGCCCTGGAAAAGCATTCAAGCTTACCAGAGCTCTGCCTTCACGAGCTCCGATTCCATGAACCACCGGCACTGGAAAAGCATTCAAGCTTACCAGAGCTCTGTCTTCACGAGCTCCGATTCCATGAACCACCTGCACTGGAAAAGCATTCAAGCTTACCAGAGCTCTGTCTTCATGAGCTCCGATTCCATGAACCACCTGCACTGGAAAAGCATTCAAGCTTACCAGAGCTCCGTCTTCACAAGCTCCGATTCCATGAACCACCGGCACTGGAAAAGCATTCAAGCTTACCAGAGCTCCGTCTTCACGAGCTCCGATTCCATGAACCACCTGCCCTGGAAAAGCATTCAAGCTTACCAGAGCTCCGTCTTCACGAGCTCCGATTCCATGAACCACCTGCACAGGAAAAGCATTCAAGCTTACCAGAGCTCCGTCTTCACGAGCTCCGATTCCATGAACCACCTGCACTGGAAAAGCATTCAAGCTTACCAGAGCTCTGTCTTCACGAGCTCCAATTCCATGAACCACCTGCACTGGAAAAGCATTCAAGCTTACCAGAGCTCCGTCTTCACGAGCTCCGATTCCATGAACCACCGGCACTGGAAAAGCATTCAAGCTTACCAGAGCTCTGTCTTCACGAGCTCCGATTCCATGAACCACCTGCCCTGGAAAAGCATTCAAGCTTACCAGAGCTCTGGAGGGGCGCTGTTGCGCACATTACAAATGGCCGCTTGATTGCTGAGCTCCCGCTCCACTGACAAATCCTGTTGGTAGAAATCCGTCTTGGACCTAACCAGCGCACCCTGGACGCAGGCATCGCTGGCCCGAGTACCCGTGAATATCCCCTGCAACTCCTGTGATCCGGGGGACGGAGCTGTCCCGGCCCGAACATCGGCCGGCCCCTGCGGCAGTCGAGACCCGGAATCGGGTACCACGGCGGCTCACTCGAGCACCGCGGCTTTGGCACGCGGAGAGGCCGCGGGTGGGAGGAGCCTGGGGCCTATCCGGCGCCGCTCTCCGTGCTGAGATCGCGCTGCTGGGCTCACTGCCGGAAGACCGGATCCTGCGACCGGTTGGACGCTCGGCCTGAGGTGGCCCCGCGCTCGGAGCTCCGGTGAGTCCATCGCCGGGCTGATCGCTTGGCGGGTGTCCGGCCCGTAACGCGGCCTGTACGCGGCGCCGAGAGGTGATCTTCAACTCCATGTCACCGTGAGAGGGGAGACCGGAGCTGCCCCGGCAGAGGGAGAGTGGAAAAACGGACGTTGGTGGTGACGAAGGGGCCCCCAGGAACGGAGACTTACATCTGAATAAGGTGAGGTGGACCCGCCCGGCGCTCTTACACTTTTGAGGTTCGCCACGGCCATCCCCCGGTGAAATAACTTGCGGGGGCCGGTGGTACGCGGGAAGACACAGTTCATTCGGACATATTGGGTGGCTCCCCCCAGTTGTCGGGGGTGGATCACCACATCCCGCTCCTTTTCATACACACTTCACAAGGGCGAGCCAACGGACCGCTCCACCGGTACAGCCAATATAGCGGATACTATTATGGGGGAACCAGCCAAGGCGGGAAGGGGCTCCAAAACCCCGGCAGGCAAAAACAAGGGCCCGATGGATGCATACATGGGAAGTCAAAACCCTACCTCGATTGTGGAACCTCATTTTCCCACTGATGTGACCTCGAACCCTGAACCTGGCGATCAAGTCGACAAGCTAACAGAGATAGTTCAGAGTGGCTTCCTTTCGATTAATACGAAACTAGATGACATCGTTTCCACCATGAGCTCCCTTAAGGCCAGGGTGGAAAAGGAGAGCTCACATGTCACAGAGGCTGAAAACAGAATAAGTACCAACGAAGACACCATCACACACCACACACGAGACATTGCCCAGATCAAAGGAGACCTGGCCAAATTGCAAAACAAGTGCGAGGATCTCGAATCGAGATCAAGAAGGAACAACATCCGAGTGGTGGGGGTTTCTGAATCCTTTGGGAAAAGCCAGATGGAGCGGCAACTGGAGGAGCTACTTAAAACCCTGTTTGGACGTGAGGCATTCTCAGATCACTTTCTGGTCGAAAGGGCACATCGCACTTTGGCCCCGGCTCCTAAACCGGGTGCCCCACCACGCACTATCATTGCAAAACTCCTGAACTACAGAGACAGGGACGCAATCCTGCGCAGGGCAAGAGAGATCGGGACACTTCAATTTGAGGGAAATCGCATTCATATATATCCTGACTTCTCTGCTGGGGTACAGGCAAACAGGAGATCCTACGAGCCGGTCAAGAGGCTTCTGCGAGAGCGTCAAATCCCATATGCTCTCATTTTTCCCGCCAAAATGCGAATCCAGCACGCAGGCAGGGCGCATTTTTTTGAATCTCCGGCTGAGGCTACGCACTACATCGAGGCCTCTATACCTCTTCCTCCCAAGGGGGGCAGACCGGCGCAAAACAACAGGCCCAGACCGGCAGACTGAAAGGGGATTTTGATCTCATGAGACGAACGAAGATATAACATAAGGTGCTTGAGGGGCGTAACTTACAAAAAAAGAGATTCGGTAATACTTATTGGTCCAGGCACTCGAGTAAGTGGAGGCTGGGACCCAGTCGGCGGCCATGTGAAGCAACACGGCTACCCTCGGAAGGTTCCACGAGTTTGGTGTGATCCATTGTCAAGTTGGGGGTGACAATGAGGGTGCGGGGGCGGAAAGGAGAGTTGGGATTGGACGTTACAGTTCTGGACTAGCCCTAAAGTGGCACAAAGTTGGTAATTATGACCTGAAATGTAAAAATGTGGTCACATTTGGACCGGTACCGAGCAAAGCATATGAATACTATAGAACCGTCATTCTGGATGCTGTCAGATACTTCCTCATGATGTACAGGCGAGGGGCTGAAGGTTAAACTGTTAACATGGAATGTTCAGGGGCTAAACAATCATATGAAAGCCAAAAAAATTGGTAATTACATCGCCAGACACAGCCCCCAGATACTGATGTTACAAGAAACTCATATGGTAGGGACCGATAATCTGCACATATTGCCTAGATGGGGATCCCTTAGGTACTACACAGACTATTCCTCTCAGGCCAGGGGGGTCATCACACTCATACATCCAGGGCTGGGGTTTAGACCAGAAAGCCACAGGGTTGACCCACTTGGGAGGTATGTTTTGGTATGGGGGGAGATCGCCTCCCAACGCCTTCTCCTAGTTAACACGTATGGGCCCAATGTCGCCGACCCTTCCTTTTATTTAGAACTGTATCAGATAATAGTTTCGCTTGAAATTTCAAGGGTCATTTGGGGGGGGGATTTTAATCTGGTCCTTGACCCGAACCTGGACAGGGCCTCTAAGGCTGTTAGAGCTCCCAGTAAAGCTGCCCAAACTCTGGCGCACATCCAGTCTCAACTTCTGTTAGTGGATTCCTGGAGAGAGCTACATCCTGATGGTAGACGATACACATTTTACTCTTCAGTCCACGACTCTGAATCAAGAATTGATTACTGGTTGGTCTCCTCATCAATGACGGCGGCACTTAGGGGCTGTGAAATTCTTCCACGCACTATGACAGACCATTCCCCAGTGTTGTTAGACCTATTACTCCAAAGTGTTCCCGCACCCGCCAGAAGGTGGAGAATGCCCGGCGGAATGCTTACAGACCCCGCGGAAGTTGAGACATTGCATGTTGAAATTGTGGAATATTTGGTGAACAATGTGGGATCGGTTGTCAAGATCTCAACAGTATGGGAGTCCTTTAAAGTTTGGTTAAGGGGAATGTTGATATCCAGATCTGCTGGTATGCTCAAAAGGGTACGAACCGAGTTAACGGAGGTTGAGACCAAACTAGATAGGCTAGAAACAGAATTCACACGTACTCAAAACAAAGACATATTGGTAGATATACAGGCGCGCCTGCAAGAGTTTAACAAGTTGGCTGGTAGAGAGGTGCAATATATTGCGGCACCCATACGAGCTCGCAGATATGGAGAAGGGAATAAGGCGGGTAGAACCCTTTCCAATTTACTCAAGCAGGGCAGACAACCCACCCTGATCACTAGTATTCACACAGCACAAGGCGATGTACGCCTCACTGACGCAGATATAAATGGGGAATTTGTGAACTTCTATAAACACCTCTACTCAAATCAAGATACGAAGTCACTCCCGGATATCAGGTCATATTTAGAAGCCCTTTCACTCCCTAAGCTCCCTGAGGAGGAACGCCTCGCCATGGACCTACCGATAACCCCAGACGAGGTCACGGAAGCAATCAAGGGGCTTGCGTCAGGCAGGGCCCCTGGGTCGGATGGAATTGGGGCCGAATTTTACAAAGAGTTCCGCGAGGAACTTGTCCCTGTGTTAATGCAGGTGTGGGAGGAGGCTCTTGAAAATAAAATACTGCCCCCAACCATGAGGGAAGCTGTGATAACGGTCCTCCCCAAGCCGCGACGACCACCACAGAACGTATCGTCATACAGACCCCTGTCACTTATAAACACAGATGCAAAAATATTTGCTAAAGTCCTGGCGAACCGATTTCTCCCGGTTGTTCCCACCCTTGTCCACCCTGATCAGAATGGGTTTATTCCCACAAGGTCCACCGCCCTGAATCTGCGTAGGCTTTTTGGCATCATGGCACAGATAGATCCTGGAAGAAGCCCGGTGGCCATAGCCCTTGATGCAGAGAAGGCATTGGACTCTGTCTCGTGGGTTTACCTTCTTGCGGTCCTTGAGGCGTTCGGGGTGGGCCCCAATTTTGTGAACTATGTCAGGTTGCTGTATACAAAACCCGGTGCACGAGTGTTAACCAATAAAACCATCTCTGATATGTTCCTTTTGGGCAGGGGTACCAGACAGGGATGCCCGTTCTCGCCCCTACTGTTTGCTTTAACCATCGAACCAATGGCGGCCGCGGTCAGATTGAGACACATACACCGAGGGATCGGGATGAAGGGGTCCACCCAGCTGATTTCACTCTATGCAGATGACACATTATTATATATCAAAGAACCCGAGGTAAATATAACACCTATAATGGAAGAGATACATGAATTCGCAGCATACTCCGGGTACACCATAAACAAGACCAAGTCTGAGATCTTTCCACTCACCCCGGCCACCGGGCGGCCCCCCACCACGGGAGGGCTTAAATGGTCGGAACACCGCATCAGATACTTAGGGGTTCTAGTATCTAGAGACAAACACACGCTGTACTCCGACAATCATGAGATTGCACTACGTGACATATGCACGAAACTCCAGATTTGGGGGCGCCTCCCGCTATCGCTGGCAGGGAGAGTCGCGGTCCTTAAAATGGGGATCCTTCCCAAGCTGCTGTACCTCTTTGTCAACATCCCCATATGGCCGGGTAGAGTCTTTTTCACCAAACTCCGATCCATAGCGGTCACATTTCTCTGGGGCGGAAAAACGGCTAGAATAAACTGGGAAAAAATGACGGAGCCGTATTCCATGGGTGGCATAGCGGCCCCCGACTTCGAGCTTTATTACTATGTCTCCCAGGCACAGTTTGCAAAACACTGGTACGAGCCCCCAGAAAACACACCACACGCATGGATTGAGGAGCGTACTACACACCCCACAAATATACAATCTGTCCTTTTTGACACAAAGTATAGAGATACTTGTGATTACAACCCTGTGAGCTGCACTGTAAGAGCATGGGAGGCAATATTTAAAAGGTTAAAGATTGAGACACCCTACAACCCGGAGGTCCCTCTTTGGAACTTTCCGGGCTTGCCTCCCACTCATGACACTGGCATACAGGAATCGTGGGACCCAAATGGGGAAATGAAGGTGGGCGATATGTTTGTGGAAGGGAAGTTTGCGGATCTGAGGTTGTTCTTGAATGCACTGGGAAATGGACCACTTAAAACCCTCCAATACTACCGTATGAGGTCTGCATTTATTAAGCGATGGCCGACGTTCCCGGATGAACCGGTGGCTCATCCGTGTATACAGTTAATAACAGCTGCTAAAGGATTGGGGATCTCCAGGTTATACACCATGGTTCAGGCCCACACCCCTACACTGAACCACGTCAGGGAGAGGTGGGAGGCAGACCTGCAGACACCAATAGAGGAGGACAAATGGGCAAGGTATTGCATGCTTACTAAAACATCTCACTTAACTCTGGTTTGCGATTGATTCAATTCAAGATTCTAAATAGGTTACATTATACACCCGCCAGGGTGGCTAGGTTTGTTCCGGGTGCTTCCGACTCCTGCCCTAAATGCGATACACCCCAGGCTGACGCCTTTCATATGTACTGGAAATGTCCGGTGGTGGCGGGGTTCTGGAGAGAAGTGGCGGAATTGCTGGAAGAAATAACACAAGTTCCCCCGGTTATGACTCCTCAGAAATACTTATTTGGCGACATTGGCAAATGTTCCGAAAAAATTCGAAGATTATTCAATATTATTTGTGCCATGGCCAAGAAATGCATACTCCAGAAATGGAAGAGCCCCGCCCCGCCCAGTATGAATTATTCTTTGAAAGAATTAACACATGTGAATGAGACAGAGGAACAATTCGTTATGACCCAACCTACAGCGTGCAGGCCCAAAGACATATGGGGCCCCTTCAGGGTCTATTTATGTAATATGATTGAGAATGATGACATGCCATTGTAACAGTATATATGGAACTATGGTTAAATGCACTCCTTGTCATTTATGCAAGCTTGTACGAGGTGTGGTGCCGGTGTACCTTTGTGACCATCAATAAAGAAAGTTTTAAAATAAAAAAAGCTTACCAGAGCTCTGTCTTCACGAGCTCCGATTCCATGAACCACCGGCACTGGAAAAGCATTCAAGCTTACCAGAGCTCTGTCTTCACGAGCTCCGATTCCATGAACCACCTGCACTGGAAAAGCATTCAAGCTTACCAGAGCTCTGTCTTCACGCGCTCCGATTCCATGAGTCACCGGCACTGGAAAAGCATTCAAGCTTACCAGAGCTCTGTCTTCACGAGCTCCGATTCCATGAACCACCGGCACTGGAAAAGCATTCAAGCTTACCAGAGCTCTGTGTTCACGAGCTCCGATTCCATGAACCACCGGCACTGGAAAAGCATTCAAGCTTACCAGAGCTCTGTCTTCATGAGCTCCGATTCCATGAACCACCTGCACTGGAAAAGCAGTCAAGCTTACCAGAGCTCTGTCTTCACGAGCTCCGATTCCATGAACCACCTGCACTGGAAAAGCAGTCAAGCTTACCAGAGCTCTGTCTTCACGAGATCCGATTCCATGAACCACTGGCACTGGAAAAGCATTCAAGCTTACCAGAGCTCTGTCTTCACGAGCTCCGATTCCCTCCTTGCAATGAATGGAGTTCCATGAGCATGTACCCTACTGTGGGCAAATCCAATTATACTGCAAGAGCATCATTGCTTACAATTACAGAGTTCATCTATGTACCATCGCAGGTTCTCGGGGACAGCTGCAATTTTCCCAGGGTTACCGACACTTCCTAAAAATGCACCAGAATTATTCCTTCGGGCCATCTTTGCAGTTGTCTAATCCTGTTCGGGCCTGCTCGCAGAAACAGCCCCCGTCACCTGGTCCACGTCTTATCCCAACATCTCAAGGTCTGGGTACAATGTCCCCATGTATGGGCAGAGGCTGGGTAGACAGCTGGCCTATTCGCTCCCATGCAAGACTGCTCACAGCCAGCCTGTGAGGACAGGTTTTTTGACAAATTTGTGTCACTCATGCAGTCCACTCAAATGGTCTCAATTCTCAGCGGCATTATTAAGGACATGATGCCTCTGGCCGCTCCGGCGCACCCCACGACAAAACAGCCCATGCCTCCTCCTCCGGTTTCACCTCAGCAGCAGCCCAGTACTGAGGCTCCAGCAACCCCGCTGCGGGCCCAGACCCCCACCATGGAGGAACCCACAAAGGTGACTGGCGCCTCCCTTCTGAGGACAGAGGACCAGTACAACACAGCACAGATGAGGAGGAACAGGATACGCCCTCCTCAGCAAAAGCCTTCCATGAAAGGATTGCCGGCCTGTCAGAACACATGGGTATCCCCCAGCCAGAGAAGGAGCTCGCCGAAGCAAGAGTTCTGGCGGAGCTCCTGAGCATCAGGGCGGAGGCAAGGTTGGGCATCCCGCTGCAAAAGGATGTGGAGGCTTTGGCCAAAAAGGGCTGGCTCAAGCCCCACTCAGTGAAACCCATCAACAAAAAGCTAGGTTCAGGCAAACAGAGGGGGACAGCATACTACTCTATAAGCACCCGCAGCCTCTGTCATCAGTAATCGCTGTAGCATCCAAGTATGCCAAGCCCCAGGCTTCGTCTTCCAGTACTGCCACGACAAGACCCTCGAATCATACGGTAAGAAGTTCTATTCAAATGCTGTGCTGCACCTCAGGCAGGCTAACACAAATACTATCTTCGCTGTGGCTAATCAACACCTGTGGATCGGCGATTTCCTGCCTGACATCCCTAAGGACCAGCAAGCCTCTTTCAAAGTGGGCCTAGCTGAATCCAAAATCGTGGCTCAGTAAATCATGGAGGCGTCTGTGGGCCACACCGACATAGCCAACAGGCCAATCTGTCTAGAAAAAGACATGAGGCGTACGGCCTGGTTGAAAGCTACCTGGTTCAAAACGGATGTGCAGGATAGAATCTAGGACCTCCCATTTGAGGGGCGTGATCTGTTCCACTCCTCCACTGATGAGGAGCTTGATAAGAAGAAGACCAGGTCTCAGACTGCAAAGTCTCTGGCCATTCTTACTAAACCGGCACCTAAACTGTTCTCACGGACACAGTCCCGCTCAGACAAGGGGCGTTCATTTGGCATCTTCCGTGGGTTGCAGGACCGCAAATCCAGACAGCGGACAGGTCTCCCATTCAGCACCGGAGAAAACACCACAATAAATCTCATGAGGGGTTTTTCCAATCCCCCTCCTCTTCAGCAGCCTCTGACCAGAAGAAATAATGACAATGTGTCTCAGGTCGACAGCACCCCAGTTGGAGGCAGGCTGCCCCTGCACAGTCAGGCTTGGCAGACAAAGTTTGCGGACACCTGGGTCATATCAGTGGTGTCTTGGGGCTTCCAGCTGCCTCTTCCGTCTCCCCCGCTGTCTTCCTCTCCACTCCCACAGATCGGCACACCATCTCTGCCAGCTGAGATTCGCTCCCTTGTAGAGAGCAAAGCCGTAGAACGGGTCCCCCCTCACAACAGGGGCAGGGCTTTTACTACTGCATCTTTGTATCCAAAAGAAGAACCAGGCGGGCCTGCAAGTGTTGTTGGAGCTGTCTTCCCTAAATATTTATCTACCTTTGCAGGAGTTCAAGATGGTGACACCAGTGCTCATTGCTGAGACACTGTGTGGGGGAGAATGGATTTGTTCTCTGACCTCAAGGACGCGTATCGTCACGTTCCCATTGTGCAGCTTTCTGGGCCTTCCTCAGCTTCTGGGTAATGGGTCTGAAATTTCTGTACAAGATTCTGCCCTTTGGGCTAAACTTAGCTCAGAGAGTCTTCACGAGACTCATGAATGTGATGGCGGCTCTCCTCAGGTCAGAGGGGCTGCACCCATACCCGTACTTCCACAACTGGCTGGCTGGTCAGGGGTACTTATCTGGAACAGGTTTGGGACTTAATAGACAGGTTCATCTCTACCCTATTCGACCTGGGTTTTTAGATCAATTATAAAAAGTCTCTGCTCTTTCCTATGCAGACGCTTGTGTTTCTGGGTCTGGTGTGGGACACACGGCAGCAGAGGGTTTTCCTCACGGGGGACAAGGTGACAGCGATTCGAGCGGCAGTCTCCCACTTCCGCAGCAGGTCAACCACCACAATCTGGTGGCATCAACACTTTCTGGGCGTACTAGCAGCATGTCTCCTTTCGGTCCCCCACACCAGGCTCTGCATGAGGAGGCTCCAGTTGCATTTTGTGGATTCTTGGGATCAGGTCATCAGGGGCCCTGGTTTCTATCCCACAACACCTGGACCACGACCTCAGATGGTGGCATCAGGAGGAGAACATTCTGGTGTGCAGACCCTTCTGCCCACCCCCGTAGAGTACACCATTAGCACAGATTCCTCACTCCAGGGGTGGGGAGCCACCTTGGGAGCGCAATCAGTGCACAGGCTCTGGACCAAAGACGACCGGCAGAATCACATCACCTGGGTGGAGTTTATGGCTATACAGTTGGCACTCAGGTCTTTTCAACTTACCATCATGGGCATATCTGTGTGCATCCAGACAGAAAACACAACCTGCATGTTCTATATCATCAAACAGGGGGGCACTAGATCCCCACAACTGTGCGCGTTGATCCTGGAAATCTGGAAATGTGCTACAAGCCCGGGAGTGTGGCTCTCTGTGGTTCACCTCCTGGGAGAATCCAACCTGGAAGTAGACGGGCTCAGTCGCCTTGCTGCCGACAATCACAAGTGGCAACTGAACGGGAGAGGCCTCCAAGACGTTTTCAGCAGATTGGGGCACAGACCTGTTTGCGACAGCACAAAATCGAACGCGTCAACAATTCACATCCTGTGGAGAAAGGGGATGCAACTCCAAATACCCTGGGACGTGATATGTGCATTCCCACCCACAACGCTAGTGCACAAGGTAGTGAGCAAGATCAGGAACTTCAAGAACATCAGGATTATCCTTGTGGTGCCTCGCTGGGCAGTGCAGCCCTAGTGCTCAGACCTGCGGCAGATGTCACTGCAGCCGGAAATTCTACTCCCCCTCCCCCGGAAGGGCCCGCTAGTAGCACAGCATGAAGGTGCGGTGCTACACCCCTCTCCATAGAGGCTAGCCCTAGCGGCCTGGCTCCTGAGCAACTAGTGCTCCAGCACCTTCAGCTGTCCAGCGACAATCTGGACATCATTCAAAATGCCAGGAGACAGGTTACACACAACCAGTACAAAAGTAAATGGACAAGATTCTGTTTTTGGGCTAAGGAACATGGCGTGAACCCGTTGGCATGCACCCTCTACCAAGTCTTACCATTCTCGCTAGGTCTGCCATCCAGGTGAATACCTGCAGAACGTGCCTGGCCGTTATCAGTGCGTATAGGAAATCTGACTCTCTTATCTTGTCCTCAGCCAATCCCGTAGTGATGAGACACCGGAAGGGGTTGACCAGGCTGTACTCCTCGGTAAAGCGCCCCCATCCCGTTTGGGACCTAAATTTAGTCCTCAGTGCTATAGCGCACAAACCATTTGAACCAATGGCCACGGCAGACATTAAGTTGGTCACTCTATAGACGGCCCTTCTGATTGGGCTTAAATCTGCTCGCAGAGTGAACAAGATCCAGGCATTAGTCGCCTCAGAGCCATACACTAGATTTCACAAAGACAAGGTTGTACTCCTCACGCACCCATGTTTCTCCCAAAGGTTGTATCGTCCTTCCAAATCAACAAGGATATTGTGCTTCCCACATTCTTCTTGGACCGCAAGGAGGATGCAGAAAAGGTGCTCCACTGCCTGCATGTCAAGAGGGCGTTGAAATTCAATCCGGACAGAACTAAGAGCATCCGCAAGACGGACGCTCTGTTTGTAATATTTGGAGGCTTTAGGCCCGGGCAGCAGGCCTCCAAGGCATCCATTACGAGATGGATGACGCCAGCGATCCAGGAGGCATACAAGTTGAAGTGCAAGGACCTGCTGCAGGGCATGCATGAGCATGTGGTAAGAGCTAAGGAGACAGCAGTCGCATTCCAGCACCACATTCCCTGGCAGGTGATCAGCAGGGCGGCAACGTGGGCCACACCATCAGCTTTTTGCAAGCACTACTGCTTGGATACCAGTGCCAAGGCTGATGCAGTGTTCAGCTAAGGAGTTCTTTGTAATCTATTTGCCCAGAGGGTCATGCTCTCCTCCTCAGGGCGTTGTGTTAGTTGTAATTATCCATATAGGATTGAGGAAAGGGGACGGGGCGTAGAAGTAATTATGTGTTACTCACCGGAGTGACTAACATACTCTTAGTCCATAGTCCCCTTTCCTCCATACGTCCCACCATCCATCCCTCTATAATAAGACCAGTGAGGTTGTTATGGTATAATACAGCCGACGCTTCAAAAGGGGACTGAGGTGTGGCGCCGGTGGGTGCTCGTGCTCCCGAGGATGCACCCCCACGTACCAGTAAATTTAAAGAGGAAATGTATTTTTCTGGTGGAAAAGAGGGTCTGTTACTGTGCCTCACAGGGGACGCCCATACAGGATGAAGGAACGGGGACTATGGACTAGGAGTACGTTAGTCACTCAGGTGAGTAACAGTTAATTTCTGCCTCAACGTGCTATAACCACTATATTCAGTAATCTTATTGTCTGACTTCGCTCTTGTTTGGCTCTTGCTTTCCAGGGGCTCTACAGCCGAGCCAGAATTTTGTTTGAATTCTTCCAATACGTCAGATGATTTACAACTAAATGCCCAGATAGATTCCGTGCAGCATTCCGCATGTGTTTTGCGAAGAATTCAAGTGAAGATCGAGTGACAAATTGGGGAAAATTCACCCTTTGTGTTTAAAAGGACCTATATATTGTTTTACTTTTCTGCCTGAGTGATGATGACGAATGTTTGTGAGTAGCTGGTGTACTTTGGAGTATATGAAACACAGTGTATTAGCAGGAGGCCCCTGAGGAGGACCATGTACCGTTGAAATATGTGTTGACTGTTATAGGGAATAACATGTTGATCTAATTAGACGACTTAACTGTTACAGGCTTTGTCATTTATTGATAGATCGGAGGCTAATAGGGCCAGTTTTGTTTATGGACCTTGATGTAATGGTATGGGGTATAGCACAATTCATCTGAATTACCTTTAGGTTCACTTAAGCTCAGGTCTCAGAAACCAGCATCCATTTATTTTTTAATGGTGACTTTTTTTATAAAGGGATGTAATTTCTAACATGAGTAACACACATACAATGCATTACAGATAACAGAGAAAATGAATTGCCGCAGGGGGGTACTTTTACAATGCACAAATGTCTGCATAGAGTATACCAGGTGATGGAAGCATAATGTAGTGGGACACAGTCTGTGGAAAGTGACCTGGAATCAGACATTAATATGATACATATTGAGGGCATAGTGCCAGAATCTGCATACAAACAATATGCATATTTACATTTGTGTATGACATTTGAAAGGGGGTCTGCTGGGGGGGTCAATTGTGGAGGGGTATAGAGGGCTAAAATAAGCTCCTCCACTGAGTAGCAAATTAAGTTTTAGTTTAGTCAAGTCCAGTTAGACTGATGGAGTGCCTTTGATAGCCAGGAGGAGAGTCGAACAGTGGAGGGGGCAAGCAGAGGAAAGTAGCAGAATCAGGAGGAGGCATGGCCTGGCAGGGTGCAGGTGAGGGAGTGAGCTTGGAAGCATAATCCGCCAAGACTGGTGCAGGTTTGAATGTCCTTTGCGGACCTTTCATCAGTAGTGGTATCGGTGGCATGCATGGCGTGGATCCTTGGTGAAAGGAGGGGGCCGGATTGATTTCCTCTCAATTATGAGGGCAGCAGAGATGTCCTTGCTGTAGTTAGCGATATCATAGTAATTGAGTTCTAATGAAAGCGCCTCCCATGTAGCTGAGACCCATCGCAGTATTTATTTTTAATGTCCTCCTCTCCGGCAGACTTAATCATTAGCACTTAAGGTCCATTGCTGCAACAATTAGCCATGCTTGTTCAATAGCACTTGAGCAAGCCCGCTAACGTTGAGGTGCATCGCTCATAGGCGAGCGGCGCACAGTCGTTCTATGTGGATTTATTCATAAGTGTCTACTGCTCGCTCTGCCGTGGCGGGACGGTGATGGATGCCCCCAGCATCCGGCAGACATATGCAATGATGCCCAAATAACCTATCTCTAAAATAATGTGATGTCTTAATGGTTTGATCTTTTGCTTTCCTACCCGTACAGACCTCTCGAGAAGCTTGTCACGACATGGAAGAGGAATGGCGTAAAAATGGCCGCCGGGATCAATAGTTTTGGGAGGCGGCTGACGATTGTGAACCCAACCTCAGCCGACACTGGGATGTATTTATGCGAAGTGGAGCTGGGAGACGGCGCTCTTCTGTCAGCCAGTGCAAAAGCCTTCCTCTCCATCATAGGTAGGTCTGAAGGCAGGGGCGTGACTGCACTGTGCTTTTCCCTATCCCTTTCCCCATGCCTTTTTAGCACGTGACATATTTGACATGAAAGAAATATGGATAATAGTTGTAAGTAGAAAATAAACTGGGCATGCTGTAACAGACATGAAGAAAAGAGCTAGATAAATGTAAAATACAAACTTTGATGCTGAATGTGAATAAACACTGTGGCAGTGCTTTAAGTGAGATACGAGATCGAGGGGGATTTTGATGAGTGTGTGACCAAGTTGTGCTGGGTGTCAGGGGCGTAGGAGACACATACAATCTGGGGGGGCAGTGGACATATTGGGGACTTTGCTTTATTTATTTATTGTGTTTTAGTCAAAGAACTCGACTTTTCACAAAATTAGAATTCAAATAGCAGTACGTATTAAATTACAAATATCACTGTATAAAACAAGAGAAAAGAAGAAAAGAAAACAGAAGAAAATTAAAGGATGCAGCAGCAAAGAACATATCTTTGTATGTTGCATTTCTGGATTTTTCATCTGAATATGAGCTCATGGTAAGAGAGAGGAAATAACAATTACTTCCAGTGGGCCACAGCTAGGACGCCAGCTCGTTAAGTGGCAGATCACCTGTAAGTGGACTCCTGCCAAATGAAGGAGTCGAAGCCTTTTCTACCAACAGCAAGTTGCTACTTTTTTTTGTGTGGGGCAAGGAGACGTGTGTGTCTCTCGGAATGGAAGGATGGGGTTTCAAAGAAAGAGGAAATCTTGCTTGTACCTCTGAGTAAGCCCTGTTTTGGGAGTAGAGGGACCAGGTGTGTGATGTTGCTGCTTTGACTGTCCTCCGGGGGGAGGAGGTACAGCAAACAAGGAGGATGAGCGATTGCAAGCCCACCCCCTTATAAGCACTCCCCGGGTCCACGGCCGGATGTGTCGGACCCGGCGGATGCCTAGTAGGTGGGGTGTGTGTGGACCCAGGGGGGTGGCCAGAGGGGCAGCCCGATATGTGGACTGCCCCTCTAGCGCCCCTGCGAGGGCCGGGCCAGCCTCTCACGATGACTCTCATGCTGGCTTCAGAGAAAGCCTAGCCGTTCTTTGCCTTTGTTATTCTGAATGCAGAGATGGACTCTTTTCCTTTCTCGTTTAACATTTGCTGCAAAGCCTGATCTATTTGATTATCTCATATGTTACTAGGACGGCAGAGCATGGGTCCTCTGCCCTGTTACATTATTCAAAGAGCCCCTCTGGCCTTTCTTTGCCTCTTCCTTGTCTCACTGCTTGCTTGCTTAATACATACCTCCTTCCTTGAACACTCAACATATTCTCCCTAACACATCAATGGCAGCTGCAGTCTGTCTTAACTTCTATTTGTTCCGTGTCTTGAATTGGACTCTTATTTCCGCTTTTCTGTCTGCAGGGGAAAGGCATTTGCCAGTCACTCCCATGATGGTTCTACCCTGCCATAAGAGGGCAACAGCTAGCCAATATTGGAAGAAAATGGCATATTATGCCTGAGGCTGGCAACTGCCTTCCTAAACCCTACAAAAGAGACACAACTCTTGCATTTGTTTCTAACAGTAATTCAGTGGATGAAGAAACACGAGAACACACATATTGCTTATAAATGAAGGGGATGATGTCACACTTGGTAAGACATTTTGATCACGCCAGGAGCTAATTTCCAGCTGCAATTAAGCGATTACCTTTTAGACCTATGGCTATAAATGACGTTAGTATCACCTGTAAAGCACAAAGGTTGCTCAACAGGGTTCCTGGAGCACGAGGGGTACCCTACTCGTGGGCATGGATTATTGGAGGGCATTCTTGCCCTGATTTGAAGCCTGGCCCCTACTGCAGACATTGCCTCCTGCTTTAGCCCACTAACAGCTCTGCTTTGCAACTTTATCACACATACCTGTCAGGTGGCATGTAACTCAATGCTACTAATCTTATCATCCTCAGATGTCTGGAATCCTTTGCCACATCAACTAGGGTAAAGGCTTGCCACCTGCGACTCACCCATGTCTGAGTTGGCATCTGTCGCCCTGTGGGGAAGACACACAGAGGAAGAGCAGGGCACAGTGCCCTTGTGGGTTTTTCACACTTCTTCCTCAGGGTGGGCACAATTCACTCTGCAGAGAAAATGGCACATGCTGGGCAACATTCTCCCACTTTGACAATGTCACCCAAAGAGCGAAATTGGCCCTTTGAAATACCTCTGTCGACTTATTATTGCGCAATCCACACTGATGAACGTGAGATAGTAATTAAGGGCATTTGCCAATGCACTCAAGAAGCACAGGACAGCGGCCTTTTTTGGGGATTTCGGTATGTTGCCAATCAATCCCTTGCAACTTCTTTGTTACATGAGATATCTCAGCCAAAGTTGGCCCCTTTTTTCCCACATGTAGGCGGTCGTAACGCCACCCAGGAATCCTAGTTTGCTGTAGGGGGGGTGAGAGAAAATAACCAAAAAGGAGAACATTTGGGGGTTTTTCAGAAAATGCCAATAAAATGTTGTACAAAGAAGCCTGTGGTGTTTTCCTTGTAAGGGCTAGGAACAAATGGCTTGCTGTGCTGGATTTGCATTTTCCAGGCTTTCAAGAACAGATTAAGTGGAAACCAAAATAACATATTTTGATATGCTAATCAGCCATTTTGTGAGAGGTAGGCGATTTTGGTGTTTTTTGTCCAATAGGACATGCATGGACGGAATGAAAGAAAAGGGTAGGAAAGCTGAATGGGAAGCCAGAAAGGCATTCATTTCTGAAAAGTAGACAAAATTCCAAGTTTAGGAAGGGGTGATTTTCGCAGGTCAGGCAACAACTATGTAGGGAAAAATGTCATAGTTTGGCGGGAAATCACCTTCCCGCGTTACCACAGGTTTCACAACGAAAACGGTACCTCCCTTGTGTGGGTGCACACCTGCAAAGGGAGAAGCCTAAAACACTGGTAACCCCAAGTCTTTTCGCACAGCAGATTTTCAGGAATTTTGCTCATGTGGACAACCTACAGATCTGGGCCTAGGGTATCAAAGCCACAAAGGAAAACAGGGAACCCCATGCATTTCCGGAAAGAAGACACCCGTGGGAATCCACAGAGGTCTGACTTGCGCAAATCGCCCCATACGCCCCATAGGTGTCCCGACGAAAACGGTACCTCACATGTGTGGATGCACCTACCTCAGCGCAAAGGGAAAAGGCTAACCCACTGATAACCCCAAGCCTTTCAGCAAAGCAGATTTTGCTCATGTGGACAACCTACAGATTTGGGCCTAGGGTGCCGAAGCCACCAAGGAAAACAGAGACCCCATGCATTTCTGAAAAGAAGACAAAGAAGACACCCGTGGGCACCCCCCTACCCCTTTCCACTAAAAACATCCATGGTGGTTTAGTGACCCCCACAACTACCCAAAACAAGTTATCATTTTTTTATCTTTTGCCTCTTTCCTAGGGGCAGATTGTGCTAGCAATCTGCCCCCCAAGGAGGGCTACATGAGATGCCCCCATCCATTTGGGGTGGGGGAGAGTGGGCCACCCCCTTTCCACTAAAAACATCCATGGTGGTTCAGAGACCCCCCACACCCACCCAGAACAAGTTATAATTGGTTTTATTTTTGTTTTGTCCCTTTCCTAGGGGAGACGGCACGTGTGTGGCCATCTGCCCCCGGGGGGGGCAAAACGTACTGCCCCAGGCTTGGGGGGTGGCTCTGCCAATATTTGCTGTGGCCTCCTGCCCACCCCAAATGGTTGGGGGCATCTCATGTACCCCTTCCTAGGGGCAGAAATCTGCCCCCAGCGAAGGCTACATAAGGTGCCCCATCCACTTAGGGTGGGGGGGGAGGGCCACCCCCCTTGCAAAAATCCCTGGTGGCTAGTGGTCCCACCCGCACCCACCCCACCCAAAACTACATTTTCAAAAAATTATCTTTTTGTTTTGTTTGCATGGGGGCAGATCCCTGCACAACACACCAAACACATATTCTGGGGGCGATAAATTACATTACACCCCCCCATACTTAAAATTGTGGGGGGGATTTGTCCCCCCTGTCCTCCCTATCTCCCACGTCAATTCTGGGTGTGTCCTAAAGGAAGGGCAGGAGACGTATGCATGGGCCACCAGTCCCACACATACTGCACATGAGGCCCTGCAAACATCCATGTACTTTGGGCCTCTCAGCAAGGCCTCCGGTGGTAAATGTTGCATCCAGTCTGTATACTGTAGCTAAAACGTCCTTTGGTTCGGTTCCCCAATGAACTGCCTTCTGTGCATCCCTTTCTGACTCGGCTGCAAGCCATTGACTCAGCGGGCCAGTCGCCTCCATTCTGTAAATAAATGACACGGGTCCAGTGTGCTTAATAACTCTTAAGTGCTTTAGGCTGTCAGCATCCATTCATTTTTGAATACATACTTTTACCGTCATATTTATATGTGCATATCCATATCTGCCATTAACATAACACATGTATGTGTGCCATAGTGTATCGATGTGTGTAGGCACTAACACGCATTGTGTATATATACTGGCTTCTAATTGTGTGTCTGCTGCAGCCTTTGCCATTGCAGGTGTTGAACATGGTACATGGTGCTACTACCCAAATCAGTGATAGATAAATGCAAACCCCTATGGGGGTTCAAAAGCATACACACATATATAGAGAGATTCCTGCATACATAGACGCACACAGACACTTTTACAGACTCTCACCCAGCCATATTTATTAACACACAAAGTTAATAATATCACATGATTTAAAGTGCTTTGTAGCAGGTTTCTCCCGCTACAGGACTCTGTTATAACAAGGAATTGTATTACCCAATTTGTGGATCCACAATTTCAAGGATGAAGGATCGATTAATGGCTGTTGGTGGCTGGGACTTGTGACTACAGGTGACAAACAGATTTTAGAAGCAACCACTGTAGAGGAGCAAAGGCGCAGACCACATGAACACATGCACCAACTCCCCTAAACACGCTTATGCGATTTCCATATTGGGCACTCGTTGCATCGACCCATAAAATGTGGGTACTGTGTGTGATGTCCCTTGCTCGTGCGTGCGGATGCGAGCGGGGATATCCAGCATTATTACCCAGCACACACAAACTATACGGACACTCGTGTTGGCTGCAGTGGCGCCCCCAGATATTTTTTATTGGGGTGGCCTGATGAGGTCACTGGAAACCTTGGGGTGGCACACCAAAACAAACACATAACCGGCAGGCGGGCGGCAGTGTTTTTGTAAGGTTGGCTGTGGCCTCCCTTGCCACCCCTTGGTGGTGCCGCTGCAGAGGTGGGGTGGAGTTTGTGCTAAAAGGGAATGCAGGGTGCGCCCCTGCATTTTTAAGGTGAAATGAGCTGACAGTTCAGTAACTAATTGGCATTAGTACCCAGCGAGAGACAATCAGAATGCAACAAGCACTCTGATTGGCTCTCGCTGGGTCATTACCTGGCCGAGAATCCTTTGATTCTTGGCTGGGATTTCAGCCGCCTTGTCCTCGGTGGGGGCGTGGCAGCCCCTCGGCCAATGAGGAGGCTCAAAGCGGGGCCATCCCCGCTCCGAGCCTCCCCACAACTGAGAAGCTGCCTTCGCCCCCTGCCGGGGACTCGGGTAAGCTTTTTCTTTTTCCTTCCCTCCCTCCCTCCTCCCTACCCCACTTACCTTTTAGCACCTGCGTCCCCGCTAGGCAACGATAGCAGGCTACAGCAGTGTGGAGACTCGGAGCGGGCCATCCCCGCTCCGCGCCTCCACACGGCTGGAGGCTTTCATCGCCCCCAGCGGGGACGCAGGTACGTTTTATTTTTTTTCTTCCTCTCCCTCCCTTCCACCCTCCCAACCCCACTTACCTTCTGCTTTTTTTTTTTGTTTTTTTTCAGGAGCGGACGCGCTGGGAACACTTGTGTTCCCAGCGCGTTCGCTCCCGATGGCTGCCCGAAAGGGAAAAAGGACTCCGTTTTCCCTTTCACGACGGCCATCTTTTCATTTTTTTTTTGTTTCGAAATGCGGCAAAACTGAAAAAAAAATGCCATTAGCACCCCGATCCAACGGGCCGGGGTGCTAATGACAATAAGACCCTTGGCGGCGGGCCAGTACCGCCGCAGGTAATGCCTGGGGGCTTCGTTAAGGCCCTTGCTACGCTCGGCCCTATAACTACGACCCCGGGCATTACCTGGGGCGGTATTGGTCTGCCCCCTTGGGTCTTATTGCCACAGTAAATAAGAGGTCAAATGAAAAGTGGTGGTACAACCACATAGGACCGGTTCCACAACAGGAGACATTCAAAGTTACAGTACACCCAAAAACGCCCCTCTCTGCAAAAAGACTAGCTCTCTTTCTTCACTTAATATTCTGAACCAACCCTGAAATGATTATCATTTGCCAGCTTCATTAGAAAATTACAGAGGCGTGACCTTAAACAACCACTTTTCCAGCCCAAGCAGACAGGATATTGGAACCCCGACATAAATGCTGAAAGCAGCAGGTAAAACAGATGCTACAAGAACTACCAGGGACGCAAACTGTTCAATTAAACAAACCTGTAGAATGTATAAGAAAAGCAGATTCAAATCTGTAATATTAGAAAGTTAATGCCCATTCTAATGGAATTAACTGAGACAAATCTGATACAAGTGCCATTTTCTGTGGTTCTGTAGAGTTCATTCCAGAAACTATTTGTTCAGTTTTGAAGACAACTGTCTTCTCACAGTGTTAAAAAACATAGATAAATCTCTAACATACCAAACCTGGCGTCCCTGTATACAACTGAAAGGTGACTTCTCTTATTTGATATCAGTTTAATCGCAAGGCCTGCAGTACATACAGCACAGGACTGATCAGCAGCTCGATTAAGGAAGTGCATGGATTTGCACGTTTTGGCTCTCTGGATGTTGTGGACTACATATCCCATTAGCACAATCAATGGTGGAGGATCCTGGAAGTCGCAGTGCAAAACATCTGGAGAGCCAAAGGTTGCTGACTCATGAAGTAGAGTGACCTAGTTGGAACTTTCATTTTTTTATGTTTGCAAAAAAAGAGGCTCCTATGGTGAAAGATTTTTAACGTATTTAATAAAAAAAGGTGACTATGATTCTAATGAATGAAGCTGGGTTAGGAAAAATGAGGGTGTGTCAAATAACACTGAAGTTGAATATCGAACTGTAATCATACGCCTAATATGGTGTCACTGAAAAGAGTTAGAATAAGACAGTGGAAATCAAATCCCAGTGTAACAATCCTTTGGCCAGAGGCCTAAGCATGCAAAAGCATAAAGACAACTATACAAATGGCTGCAGCATGCCAGGTGCTTAAACAGAATTTAGGTATAAAGGAGGGGTTGGAGAGTCCAGAGGAAATGGGAAAATAAATAAAAAAAGAAGAGAAGAATAAAAGTAGAGGGTCATTTTGATCACATAACAGGTGTATTTATAGTGCACACTATCCTGAGGCTAGTGTGAACATTGTACTTGAGACCATGAAAGAACATGGACACAAAAGAGGGGTAAGGTAGCAATGCCATAAGAAGACACAAAAAAGATTGCCAGTTTCTTCAATCTGTATCTTACGACTCACCCTCTTCTGAGGGGTGTCACCCAGCCTGGATATATTTTCATCCTCCCAACACAGCAATGGACTCACCCACTCTGGAAAACCTTAACATGCAGTCAAACATGCATGAGTTCCTTCTAACTTCCCACATCCACAACCACATCTGATTTACCCACCATGGCCCATTCAGTAGGTAGAACGGTATGCCCACTTATCCACTACACCAGGTGTTCTTTCTCATCCTTACCCAATTAGAAGCACTACCACACTCAGTGACACACTGCACAACAAACAGATTCCAGAACGTGCAAAGTTAGCTTCCACACCCACATCTCTGAGGGCAGTAACTTCTGTAAGCACAGGCATTCTCCACAACTCGACACATCACCTTGGACTTTCTAGCAGTGGCCCTTTTGGAGAAAGTAGACCAGGTCTCCTTACCTCAGGTGCTGGAATCTCTCAGCGCCGCAGGCAGCCGAGAAGCCCAGGACTCCTTAGTGCCAACAATCCAAAAATATTGGCAGCGCTGCGTGTTTAAACAACACAGTATGTGCTGCACACGGCAGAACCTACATGCAGTCTGCAGCCTGAACTTTGGAAACTTGTATTCCGGAAATAAACACAGCATGGGAAGCGCAAGCCAATTGCCAAAGCAGAAATGCGCTCCTACAGGCTGTATTTATTTCTGGGTCCGTCCGGTCCTGGCTCCTCCAATCCAACACGGGCCGCGGCAAAAAAGCAAAAAAAATGTTGCTTTTCAAATTTCGCGGGGTGGCCGGTGGGGGGGGGCACCATTTTGATAAGGGTGGCCGTGTCCCCCCTTGGCGGCACCCCTGGTTGGCTGTCCACCTCGCACTGACCTGCTTCCGGTGCACGTACATGTCTTTATTTAACTTCTCTCCTCCCCTTGCTTACACTATGTGGGGCAGGCTCCCCTTCCTATCACGTGGTGTTCGGAGGGCACAAATGTATATCACTTTGCAGTGATATTGTAACCATATTACTTAGAAGCAATGCTATGTGATGCCACTTGCTGATTTGTCCCATCGCTTCCCGTGATGTCACTTCGGGGTGCATCAAATTACATCACTTTCTAAGATGTCATCAGAGGTCAAGGGTCGTGTGATGTCACTTCCACTACCCCAGGCATTTTGGTGAAATGACGTCCCTGACATCAAGCAATGCCGAGGTTGGCAGAGACCAAAGGCTTAATTTCTTGCAGCTAAATAACTGTGAGTTAGAGCCAGTGAGGGACTAAGATAAGCTGCAACTCTCTCCCACCACACCTAAGCACTGCCCTCTCTGTGGCTTGGCACTGGAGGTTCTGGATATTTAAAGGGAGTCAGTATTTTCAATTAACCCTCACCCCTCACGCACAAAACAATATTTGGGAGTGAGGGGCTGGCAGTCCTGTTTTAGCAGGGAGACGGATGGCTCCCCTGCACCCATTTCTTTCATGTGACGGCGTACTGACCATCAATTCTGCATGCTACTATTTGCAGATTACTGGGATCTGCCCCCGGCTAGTCCCGGCTCACTTAAAGCCCTGCACCATGGGGTCTTAAATAACCTGTACAGGTCTGTATGACACGGCCATCTCCTGTGTCTGATGATTCATGCATTGTGCGCAGTGGACACACGTCTCGTATTTACAATTGGTATTTGTGAGGGGCCAAATAGGCAGCTGCCCCACAAATAAATGTGCGGAAACTGGGCACGTGCACAGCTCCTATTTATTGACTGGCCAGCGTCGCACAATAAGGACGATGGTCAAACTGCTCTTGAGGGGGACTCAATTGCTATTCTCAGGAATTCAGAGAAATAGTCATATCTAGTGTCACCCCTTTCCAAATGTTTAGCAAGCAGACAGGTAATTGGCACATTGGAAGAATGCGTTAGAGGGCGCCCAGCTCCTTCTGAATTAGGGGTGCACTGTTAAGGTAAACCACGGCCCCACGTTTGCTCCTTTTAATGCAAAGACAAGCACCTAGGAATTGGCACACTTGCGGTGCGCCCCCTACTGGCGCGCGTAAGTACAAGTGCAAACAATACGATCATTACAAACAGCGCGCCACCTGCAGAGGGTCGCCAGGGGATACTGTTCTGTCACAGAAAAGGCTCAAACGGACCTCATCATATTTTGGGCGGGCAGGGCACATTGACACTGTGCTTGGTGCAGCGTAAATGCTCGAACCAGCATTGATCGTGCTTTTCGATTGTGCTTTTTGAGTTCCCAAATTTCCTATTTTCAGCTGGTCACAAGTGGGGCAAAGCACTCACTCTTCTAGTGGCCAGAATGCTGTGCGGGCCCAGAGTTGTGTGTCCGTGTCTTCCGCAGTCAGCGCTCCGAGTGGAAACGGATTGCCAAGCCAGTGCGCTCTTCCTTCCTCTTTGTTTTCCGATGAAAGGCAGCCTGGCATTTGTCAGCCGCATGGCAATACTTTTAATTGGGAGCGCTGGCACTTGTCTTTTTTGACAGTGACTCACTCACACTTATTTTTTCTTTCCAAACCAACCCCTGGCTGAATCAGTCAGAACCGAAAGGTGAAAGGATGGGGAGATACGTGTGTGTGTGGGGGGGGGGGGGGGGGTTCTGCAGACGCCTGCCTGACACACGCTGCATCAACACAAACATTTGACACCTTTGAAAGAAGAAGAATATTTTTCGTTCCATGTGAACTGACTCGCGAGTAAGAAAAGACAGGACTCGAGGGTGTTCCACTCGGGGCCTGCTGAAGATGTGTCAGGGCTGTTGGGGGACCGATTTCAACATGCTGCTTGTTCCCCCCGCTCCCCTCGTTGCAGCTGGGAAAAACAGTCCCGGGTACTGGTGGTGGTGGGCTTGGGGGGGGGGGGCGATTAGGTGGTTAATATCTACAGATTATCACTGGACATGCAGGGAGCTGAAAGACGAACTGTCCACTGAAAAGCTATTATTCCCTCTTTGTCAATCAGGTGCTAATTCCAGGGAAACCAGAATAAAAAGGCAGCTAGTTGTTAAGGTGGATGCCGCAAGGAAGTAGTGACAGGCCCGAGGGCACGAGCAAAGACAGCGTGCAATGTGCACGCTGTGGACTTTTACTGTCCGAATTAAAGGAGCATCCTTCTGTAGCATAAGACTGCCAACGTGGGGCCGCTTTTTAGGGGCCCTTTTCAAATTAATCGATTGAGAGGCCATGACATTTACCCTGGGTCCCTGACCCCTGCACTGCCTTAAGCTGATTATCACGCAGAAACGGGTCCCCATGCTCACCTCTTGATAGAGAGAGAGAGAGAGTGTGTGTGTGTGTGTGTGTGTGCGTGCGTGTGTGTGTGTGTGTTTTTTTTTGGGGGGGGGAACTTGTTCATGTAGCAATGTTCTGGAGCAGTATGTAACTGGGAGGGGGGAATGTGGGAAAAATACTTATTTCTAGTCCCGCCTGTGTTCAGAAAATAAACTTTAAAGCACAAAATGAAACACCTGAATTAAAAACTCTGGCCAGGGCGTCAAATTACTCTTTCGCAGCTGTTCCTAGAATATACAGCATACTAAAAGTCGCTCTGTAAGCAAAAGAGGGCAGCTCAATCCAAACTTAGGCATTCACTTACATTGCAAGCTCAGGAGTTCTAAAGCAGTGTTCTGTTTCGGAGAACCTATGTCAAAACCGGCTTCCAAAGCCTACAATATTGCATACACAGCTCACAGAAATTCAGAGAGAAACTTGAAAGGGGACGGTGCACACCTGGGAGCAGTATGAAAGTGCACGGGGTAAATGCAATGCAAGCAATGTGACAGTACCATTAGGCAATTATGTGGGGAATATAAAAGTGGCATGTGGAAATGCGTGGCATTGGGATCTTCTCTGACAAATGAGAAAGAGACATGAGCAGGTTCTTGGAGCAATGAAAAAGGTGCTGGACCCACTTCTAGGGGTATGTGAAATGAACATGGGGCATTGTACTCAGACAATGTGAAGGTGGCAATAAGCATTGTTCTTAGACAATGCAAAAGTGGCACGGGACAACACTGGGGGTAATTTAACAGCAGGTTTGGGTCATTTTCTCAGTACAGTGTGGATTGTGAAAGTGGTATGGGACCATGTTCTAGGCAGTATGACCAGATTCATATACAAATGGGTATTTCTCTTCTGTGATGGGTAAAGTAAGCAAAAATGTGGTTGAAGACCCCTCTGAGTGGGATACATCCCATAAAAGAGGTTATTTGCATGTTGTTCGTTCTTGGTAGAGGGGCTTCTGTACTTTTTAAACATATGTACAATCTGAAAGTGGTAGAGACCAATTTTGTAGGTAATGAGTTAAAACTGCCATGATGATTGCCTTGGGACATTGTTGCAGCTACTTCCAGACTGCTCTTAAATGCAGGAAAGTGTGAAACTGGACGGGGGCTGGGTGAAACTGACATATAATGTTCATGTGCTCTGCTGTGCCAAAGCTAGCACGAGACCATTGACATTGGCATGGCCTATTTCTAGGAGAACAATGAAACTGGCTTGGGATATTTCCGGGGCGGGGGGGGGGGGGGGGGGGGGGCAATATGAAACTCGCTTAGCAATTACATTGTGCAAGATGAGTCCAAACCGTCTTGAAAATATGTGGTAAACGAGGGGTGGAGGGGCAGTTGAAACTGACTATGTAATCAGGAAATTGTAATATAAATGTTTTAACTGGCGGGTTGGCACACTGACCCCTACTCAGGCATATAAAACAATACCACAGTGTATTTGAGCAGCACCCATGGCATGTTTGTACATTTGGCATATTCTTATTAGTGGCCTCATGTGATCTTTGATTAAAACCCTGAATATCAGATATACTCTGCATGTAGCCTGGTAGTTCTGTTTGCATTCTAATTAAATAGCAAAGGAACGACGACGCATGTTATCTCTTCTGGCACAGTATTTAAAACACGTGCATTGTATTTCCTTCCATGATATTGCCAGCTAGTGTAGTTCCTACTGGGGTATGATTGGCTTTTTACCCAGCATGGTAGTGGCACATGTTATCAGGTACTGCTCTAGTGATGTGGCACACGCATTTGCATACATCTCACCCATTGGTATTATGGGGCACGCTGGTTTATGATCGCCACAAAGCGGTTCTGATTAAATATTTGTTGAGCAGGAGTTAAAAGCAGCTGCTTTGTATCTGGCATCGCACAGTAAGCTGGAGCTACCTCTGGAGGCTGAGGAGCTGCAAACCTTATTTCCGCATGAAGTGCAAGCTATAACATTCTGTCCATTTTATATGATGCACCATGTTTTAAATATGTCTTCTGGATGTGTCTCGCTGCTCCATGATCCACATTTCAAAAGACACAGAATTAATGATAATGATGGGTTACTTATATAGCGCCTTAATCCAAAGAGATTTGGTGTTACCTTTTGGCCCGGGGTGTCAAAAGCAGCTAACCGGGCTCCTCTAGGCATCCAGCAGGAGCAGAATAGCCCCCAGCCATTTCGAACATTGTACATATTTGTTTAGTTGCAGAGAAATTCCCCTTTGCTCTCTCGCAGACCTTGCAAGGTCTTTGGCTATCGTGTGTTTTCCTTTTTAGAACTTCTGCAAATCGTCCAGCTTTGAATCCAGCTTATTCAAAAAATTGTGATCGATAATACTATATTTCGATCCATCATTAAAACAAGTAAATGTAATATTTGATAAATATGATATGATAAATACCACTGCTGGATTTACTGCTGTACATCATATCACCGAGCTCTACATTGTCGCCGATTCTCTCCCCGCTGACAAAGCTCATTAAGTGTACATAGAAACTGGCAGTCATATCCATCATGATGAGTCCGCATGGAGGCTTGGGAACGATACCTAGTCTACGGAAGTCTTTCTGCGTGGGATGGATTAAAATGTCTGCCATGTACGGGGCCTAGCCATGTGTGGCTCATTTGCTCTAGACTTAGGTGTTGGAATAGGCGCTGGGATTAGAAATTCTGAAGGGGTTGGCTGGTGGGAGAGATAAGCCCCATCGATAAATTCTCCATCAGAAATGCCCAAAACTTCAGGAAATCGTCTGTAAGTCTTCTGAGAAATGGTGGAGGGGAGTTGCGAAGGGTACCATTCTGGTTATGCAGTGATCTTCACCGCAGCTGGTTATATTTGGTCTTTCTGCTAGCGAATACATTGAGGAACAACTATCTTAGGCGTATAGTTGTTGCTACTGCTGGAAGAGCAGATGGGGGTGGGGGCAGCCGACCAGTAACCCTCCAAAGGTTTTTGCCCACAACTACCATCAGCCTGAGTGGCAGGTCCAGTATTAAAGGGTCATTCCAGGTATAGAGCAAAATACCTGAAGGGTGAAAAGTTGACTACTCATCCTTAGAGATATGACCATGCCACAGCTTTGGCACTATGTCGTCTTGCCTTCAGTGCCAGCCAGTGTAGATACTTGGGCGCAGTCACAATCTAGTAGATAGTTGTAGACCAATTATGAGTATCTGTAACTCTACAGTCCACCTACCTGCACTTTTGGACACCTGCTGTATGCAATTACCCTTGCACTTGCTGGCCACACTTCTTGTTATTGTTTTGATCCCATGCACCGCACTGCCCCCTCCCCTGCACTTGCGCGATCTCAATGTCACTTGGCTTAGTAAGATCGTTGTCTCTGTCCTCCCTCTGTTTCCCCCTTACTTGCCTCGTCTTGCCTTGAAACACTTGTGTATAGGCACGTTACAAATGCCATATCATATCTGGCTTAAATAGGGTTTTGGTTAGAAACCTAGAGTAGAAATTATTATTCAGCTAACCGAAGCATGATGTGATTACTGCAAAGATCAGTGCAGTGAAATGTAGTAGAGGAAGCAGGCCGAGGACACCCCATAAGAAAAACTGGTGGTTGAGTACGTTTTTGATAACTGGGTTTACCTGACGTGTAAATTAATGGCCATTATCGAATAGTCCTCCCAGGCTACATATATTTTCTTCTTGCAAGTGGGAGGGACCCTAGTGTTGAGTCACCCTAAAGGGAGTTTAATGGGATTGTCTTGGATCTTAAACAGGCTCTGCCTTTGCTTCGTGGCGGGCAACGTTAGGCTGGATGCATCCAATGTTGAATATGTTTCAGGTACAACTGCACTTTTTGATAGACGCCTGATTCTTCTGCCAGGTGTATGTGGAGTTAATATCTGAGTAGATTGATATAAGAAGCATCAGTGCAAGGGTGGTCCCTGGGTTTGCCGCAGGATGTACTTGTGGTTTTAGAGAAGGAGTCCATGCTGACATGAATTGTTCAGCTTTCTAGGAAGGACGAGGCCTCCGACAATGGCTGTACCACAGCCCACGAATGCCTACCTGGTTTTCTAAATTTGTGTGTTGACAGGCTTGATCTGATGGTGTCGAAAACTGCAGATAATCCACCTAGTATAAGTGAACACACATGACGTCTTATTTCAGTGGTGTGGCGTACTTCTCTGATGTTTACAAAACATATTTCAATACAGCAATGTTTCTACCATTTCTGATAAGGTTTAATGGAAGATTGTTGATAATGTCTTGTGGCTTGTAATATAATGGGCATGGCTTTGGGTTTCTGACATTTGCAAGTTGTGGACATGTATAAAGAGTCGACAACAGAGAATGAAGGCCCGTCACACTTAGTCTGCCTATCTCACATCCAAGTGACTTTTGTCAACTTTTTCAAGTTTATTAAGAACACTTTGGACCATACTAAAGAAAACTGTCTTTTACCATCTAAGCTTCTATGTAGGATTTAATCTCTCCTGCTCAAGCCCCACTTCATCACCCTCATGTAAGCAGGGATGTTCTCCCACAGAGATGATTGCTTTGCAATTTATATTGGTCAACCAGCCAAGATACTTGAATATCTCCATAGAGTCCAATAACATTCCACCAGCCTCATCCATGGCCATCTGGTTACACCATCTCCACCCTGATGTCTTTTCCCTTGTTACCAGTTAAGCAAAGGGAAGACACAGAGCCCTTCATATGTGCCTGTTTCAGCCACACATGGCAAACGGATATCTAGCAAAAGGGTGTCATAGCAGGCTCTCTATCAGCCCGTCGATGGCCGGTCCTCATAGCACTCCATCTTTCGATTTATTAGACTTCATTCCATTGAACACTCTTGTCAATGACCATTCATCATGAGGAATACTGGCATTTCAGAGAGGGCTAAAAACACACCAATTGACGGCTTATACTACTTCTGGTCCTTAATGTCTTTTTTTTGGACCTTCTCTAAAACCCTTAAATATCACCCTTACCTCCAGAAAATGCTCAGAAGTGTGTGTGGAAGCATCAGTGTGAGCATATGATAACTTCCCAGCCACACCTTAATTATTTTTTAATGGCCACATTTGACATGAGGATTTCTCCCCATTCTCCATCAAAGGCCTTTTTTTAATTCCTGTCTAGCAATGTTCTAGAATCCACAGTTCCCTCTATGTGCACCTGCTCACCTCCTCTACTGTATTTATAAATGAGGTACAGAAATGTCCGAAGAATACATCTCCGTTCCCTCCTCTCCGCGACACTATACATTTCTAAGATAGCTCGTACTTTATTAGATTTCTGCAGGCCTTGCTCCATCCGTACCACTCTCCTTACAGAGGTCCATACTCAGACTTGTCCTTTGGAAGATGTGGCCCTCAAAACTGAATAGAACACACCATGTGAAGCCTAGACATTTATATTTACATCGAGCAACCACAACTAACAGCGAGTAGAGCGCTCGCTTTGACATCCGTGCAGAGCCTGCTAACGCAGGTTCAAATCCCGGCAGGGCCAAACTCAGCCTTTCATCCTTCCGAGGTCGATAAATGAGCACCACACACTGTGGGTAACAATAAGCAGCGCTCAGATACCTGAGGGTTTGTAGCGCTATATAAATGCCAAATTATTATTATTATTATTATTTGGCAATTGAATCCATGCTCTGCCATTCTCAAGATCTGGTGTCCATTTTAAGTTCTGATGCATTGCATGAAGCATTACTTAAGCACCTGAACATAACCGGCTCACCACACTAACCTCAGTTCTTCCAAACCTTGAGATGCTTGATTTGTAAGGGGGCTGGCAAATGTTTCCAATCCCAATCATCAGGAATTTTCCAGCTCTCACCACTGTTTCGCACCCAACCCATGTCTGTTCCCAAGACGCTTGTTGGCCATACAGTAAGTACTTTGCAGAACCTTAACTTCAAACTCTCTTTATAGTTCTTTGTCTAATGGATAAGATAACACAATAAGACTGGAGACCATAACACAGCACTAAAAAGACCAGAATAGGAGACAGGCGGGTTATGGCCTTTTGCAGGAGCCTTGTTTTTGTCATTTTGTGATCGATTTCTCGTTTTTTTGGGGGGATTGATTCCATTATTTCCTTGCTAAAGCGGCCCCTTGCTTTCAGCATGGATGCAAATGAGGCTCCAGTTTTCTGCCCTTTACTGTAATAAGGTGCTTTCACCCAACGTAAGCATCCCTCAGATTGTCTATTGGGACCTAGCTTGATTTAGACAGCCAAGCTCTGTTATTGGCTACAGCTTGCCACTAAATTGCTCATGTTCCGGAGTCTGAAGGATCCAAAAGTAAAGGTAAGTACTGGCTACTTCTAGTTTAGTTTTCATAGTTTTGTTGAGCACCACAATACATGCCTCAAAAGTGCCCATCAGGGGTAGCAAGGAAAGCAGCCCTAGATAGTGTTTTGGGTGAACAGAGATTACCACCGAACTGGTTCTGTTAGGTTCACATCTTCAGGCCCTTAGTAAATGTAAAATGTGATTAATGCACAATCAGCCCAGCCCTGTCTATGCTCTACTCTTCAATTTCTGATACGCTTGATGCTGTTGCCCCTGTCATGAGGATCCGTTTGAAGTCCAAAGCCAATTGCAATTCCTGTATGACTCTGACCTAGCTACACTTAAACTTAAGTGTAGGGCGGCTGAGAGGAAATGGAGGACTTCCTGTTCATCCTCTGACAAACTGGCCTGTCGCCTGCTACAAAGGCAATACCGACTCTCTGTCGTGTCTCTGCGGCATCTAATAACTCGGCCGAACTCTTTAAAATCTGCAAGGAGCTGGCCAACCCTGCTGCAGTCTCTACCCCTCCTGTTGTCTTCCAGGTTCTTTGCAATGCCCTTGCCTCTCACTTCATTTAAAAAACCCAGGATATCGTGTCCACCCTCTCCACCCACACCCTCCTCTCCCCTCTCCATCTGTGCTTGCTGACCCTCCTTTAGCCACCCCCCACCATCCTTCTCGTCCTTTCCTCTTTTCTCTCCTGACAAGGTCGCTAGACAAGTTCGATCTAGAAAAGCCTCATCAAAACAGGGTCATCCCTGTTCCTCTAAAACCATCAAGGGCCACATTGACACCCTCGCTCCGGCCCTTGCTGATTATTACAACCACTCCTTTGCCTCGGGATCCTTCCCCCTCCCCTCTGAAGCACTCCTTTGTGCATCCTCTTCTCAAGAAACCCACAGCTGATCCTTCTTGTCCAGCTAACTATCGCCCAATTTCCATTACTTCCTTTCTGGGCAAACACCTGGAAAAGTTGGCCATCACTCAGCTTAACCTTCATTCCAATTCTGTTGGCTGTCTCTATGACCACCAGTCGGGCTTCAGAGCTGCCAGAAGCACGGAAACTGCTCTCCTGAACGTCTGTGACGATCTACTCTCCAACCTTGACTCTAACATTCCCTCTGTCCTCAGCCTCCTCGATCGCTCTTCTGCCTTCAACGCGGTCAACCATACCATCCTGCTCAACCGTCTCTGTGAAAACCTGGGTATCACTGATCAGGCTCTGGCCTGGCTGACCTCTTTCCTCTCAGATCGACCCTCCCAGGTCCAACTTGGGTCCTTCCTTTTATCTATCTTCCTCTCTACCTGTGGTGTTCCCCAGGGGTCTAACTCCTCGCCTTGGGTTTTCAACCAATACCTGGCAACTCTCGCCCACTGCATTGCCACGTTCTGCTCAAATTTCCAGTGCTACGCTGACGACACTCAACTCATTTTCAGGCTCCCCTCTGCCACCTCCTCTCCCTCTCTCATCTCTGATTGCCTAACTGCCATTCAAGATTGGTGTGCCACCAATGGTCTTTGTCTGAAGACCAGCAAAACAGAGATCCTCCTCATTGGCACACCTTCACCATCTTTCCCCTCATTCTCTGGCAAGCCTCCCTTGGACCGGCTCCTACCCCCACCTGCAAGGCTAAGAACCTCGGGGTCATCTTTGCCTCCACCCTTTCCTTCTCCGCCCACATCTCTGAGGTCTCTAAAAAGTCAAATTTCCTACTGCACCTCCTCAGAGGTACTCTGCCTTTCCTCTCCTTCCCCCAGAAGCTCATGGTATCCCAAGCTCTGGTTCTCTCTAGCTTGGACTATTGTAACAGCCTCTTTCTAAATCTACCTGCCTCTACTCTCCGCCCTCTGCGACTAATCTAGAACAGGACTGCAAGACTTGTCCTTGGCCTCAAGCCCTGGCATCGTATCTCTCCAGCTCTGAAATCTTTCCATTGCCTCCAGTAGATGCAAGGATTAAATTCAAAACCCTCTGCATCGTCCACAAGGCTTGATGGGGTCTCGGTCCAAAATATCTTCAGCTGTCCCTCTGCAAATACCTCCCCTCTCGAGCTCCTCGCTCCTCTACCTCCAAATCCCTCAGGGTCAGTTGTTTTTCAAAGAAACGAGCTGGGGGTAGATCTCTGTCTTCGGCTGGGGCCTCCCTCTGGAACAGCCTCCCTGCCTCTCTAAAACTTGAAGAGAACCACCTCTGGTTCCGGAAGCACCTCAAGACCTTCCTCTTTTCTTCTGCCTTCGCTTCCCCTCTCCTCTGCTGATCTGTTCTCTCTTGGCACTGTGAACCTGGCCACCCTTTTTCCTCCAGCCCCAAGTACCTGCTCACATGGCCACCCTCCCGCACTGCCTCTGGGCCGCCCCTTGCACTGGGGTCTGTATCTGTACCCATACAGCCCTCCCCCTTTTTCTTCCTGCACTTATCAGACCTACCCAGTCTGCTGCCTTAAACCTAGCACTTACAAATTGTTGGCTGCACTACCACTGTTTGTTGCCTTTATTATTTATTTATTGTTATTTATCTGTTTCTCTTCTGCTTCGCACTTTGCACTTCTCCCCCTTCCATGCCCTTTTCCCCTCCCCCTCTCCAATGCACTTGCATGTTCTCAATGTCCCTGGGCCTAGTAAGATCGCTGTTTTGTTCTCCCCTGTTCCCCTCCTTTGCCTTGTCGCGCTCTGAAACACTTGTGTACGAGCATGATAGAAATACAATATCAATATCAATAAAGTGTAATTAATGCACAATGCAGCTCTGTGAGTAATAGTGCCAGAGCTCTTCTTCAACCCCCTAAGGGGGGTCTTATTTGCTTTCCTGGAGTTGACAACCCAAGGGTATGTGGAGTTAGTTGGCAGCAAGTTCCAAACTGCAATGCTTGGTGCCTTAGCCCATAAACCAGGTTGCATAACTAGTGACATCTGGCTTACCTTTATTACAACTGCGGAAACCATTAAAAAGGTGAACATTGCACTTTACAAATTCCTCTGCAAATAACACAACATCTAGGTGCCTTCAAATGGTCATAACCAGGGGTGAGGTTCTTACGGGGCAGGCCTGATGAGGAGTTTTGAGAGAGGATTACACCTGCTGACCCCTTGACTCCAGATTTATTGAACCATTGCAACACGTTACCAGTCCCATCACCCGCCCCAAAGAAATCACAACAGTTCATAATATGAAGGCATTCAAAGCCTTTGTACATTGGAGTTACAGCACTGTTTGGGTCTTCTTGTTATGTTATCTTGTGCTACTCATATTTATAACGCGCACGTTCAACCGAAGGCATCTTGGAGGGAGGAAATTCATAGTAACACAACAGCACAGCAGGGACTAGCAAAAGAGCAGAATTTCAAAGAAACAGGGAAAGTGCAGATGGTTTGTATTCTGTCTCAGAGTTAGAGGGAGACGATTCCATAGCTACTGGCAGCCACCGAAAAGGCTCGACCGCCAATTCTTTGGAAGCGGAATCTGGGAACCATGACCAGACAGCCGCTGCTAGACCGCAGGGGGAACATAAGGTGTGAATTTGTCACACAGAAAATCAGCTCCATTCAGGAAATATGGCTGATGGACAAGACATAGCGATTTAAAGACTGTTCTTTGTTTCACCGGCAGCCAGTGCAAAGAACACAGCACTGGGCTGATGTGAAAACCATAGGGAGTGGCTGTGGCTATCCGGCCAGCCAGATTCCGAATTAGGTGAAGTGAGTGAATTAAGCCAGAGGGCTGGGCCAATAAAGGGCATTATAATAGTCCAGCCTGCTAGAAATAAGAGAGGCCATGACTGGAAGGCGAAGGGGAATGGGAAGAAAAGGCAGAACCCTCCGAAGAACCCTCAGTAAAAAGTGACAGGCCTTACACACAGCACTGACCCGAGATGCCATGGATAAAGAAGCTGATAGGTGGACCTCAAGACTTTTCACCACCATCACCGGCATAGGAAACTCACCCAGTGAAGATGGGCAGAAGGCCGAGGACCGCGAGCAGGATTCAGAAGAGGTGCCGACCAGCAAGACCTCTGTCTTGTCCCCGTTGAGTTTGAGCCAATTGGCGCTCATCCAAACTCCCACAGCTGCTAGGCAGTTACCGAGCTAGATGACACCTCCCCCGGTCCTGATCTGAACGGACCAGGATCTGAGTGGCTTCTGCATTTGAGAAACACCTGAAGCCGTGAGAGCGGATGAGATTAACCAACGGCTAGACGTAGATGTTAAATAACATTGAGAACAAGGCAGAGCCATGGGGGATGTCACAAGAAAGAGAGGAAAGAAACGGAGGTAAAGATACTGATTGGCCCCTGTCGGTCAAAAAAGAAGTTAACCATGCCAAGACAGTACCCGAGATGCCGATGGAGGTCAGGTGGGATAGGAGTATGGGGTGGTCGACAGTGTCGAAGGCTGCCGATAGAGTAAAATCAGGGCCCCCACACCACCTCCGTCGACCAGCCTGGCCATATCATCCATCACAGATACTAAGACACTCTCGGTGTCTCTCCCGGGGCGGAAACTAGACTGAAAGGTGTCAAGCACAGCAGAAGACTCAAGAAACCCAGAAAGAAGTGGAGATACCAATGCCTCAAGAAGTTTCATAAAGATGGGAAGCAAAGAAATAGTACGGAGGTTAGATCGAACAGAAGCATCCAATAACTGCTTCTTTAAGAGTGGGAATATAATAGCCTGCTTAAGTTCTTTAGGAACCGGCCCTGACCTGCAAGAGAAGTTTACAGCCTGAGCCACTAACGGAATATTCTCAGCCAAAAGATCCTTAAGAATGAACAAGGAGATGGCATCAGATGCAGCTGCAGATTTTAGGTGGGAAATAGCCTTCAACACGACCTCCTCAGTGAATAGCAGATGGTAGCCCAACCGGGAGTAACTGGCTGGCTGCAACAGTCAGCCGTTAAACTAGGGCTAACCTGCGAGAGTTGAATATGACTGCGAATGTTATCAATTTTGGATTGAAAAACTCAGCAAGTGCATCACAATGTGACTGAGAAGCAGGAGCAGTCGTCAGAAAGCGAGTGGTAGAAGAGAAAGATTTAACAGCAAATACTTCCTTTGCTTAAGAGCTGTTTCGATCCGATGTGTACAAAAAACCTGTTTGGCTGACTTAACAGCCAAATGATCATTTCTATAGAGTGAAGTGAAGGTCAATTTGTCACAAGCACTATAGGAGGAGCACCACTTACGCTCTGCTTGACGTAGCCCCAGCTTAGCTGCTCTTAGTTCTTCTGTGAACCAAGACTGAGACGGGTGTCCACGCAGATGCATGGTTTTAAGAGGCGCCAATTGATCAGCAGTAGCTAACAGCGGATGAGATAGAGTGGTGAGATCCAGAGGCATGTCACGGGGACACTTGGTCTCAACCACAGAAGCCAAAAAAGACATATCAATGCCATACCAGTTCCTCCTTAAGTGCATCTAGAGGGCATGGGAGACGAGACTCTAAGGGGAACTAAGAAAGGAACCATAAAGTTGTCAGACCAAGGAACTGCAACTATGGGACAGACTACAAGGCCAGGGACTGCAGAGAAAATGAGATCCAGAATACCCCAAAGAGAGTGAGTGGGCTCAGTAACATGTTGAGTTAGTACAAGGTCAACTAAGATCTATGTTCTATGAGAGGCCTATGTTTCACATGGTATGTTATGCATTTGCAGGTGGTGCTAATTTTCCTAAGCCTTAAAAGATATTCAGTTTTTGTGCAGCAGCCCTGGTACATGATGGTGAGGTGTTGACAAAGGAAAAACAATAAGATTGGTAGAAACAACAACAGCCCAGGTGTGGTCAACATAATCGTAGTCGGCATCTCCCAGGGGACCTTCCATTTGATGCAAACACCGGTGGCATTCTGTAATTGGCTTACAATGTCCCTTGCTTTACCCTTAAGGTGTCCTTGAGGGTGACTCATGAGGCCGGGCCCTACCAGCTGGTATGTGATGGGAGGTTTGGGGGAAGCATGGGGAGGCATCAGCACCATAGAATAGACTCAGATTATGAAAGAAGATGCCCCTGAATCTGGCATCCCAGACCTGCGTTGTCTCATGTATATGAATATCAGGTCAAAGCTCACCCAAATAAATTCTGTTCTGCCCACCTCCACTGCCGAAAGGAGACCATGGACTGCGGAAAACTTGGTGGTCCTGCTTGCTATGCTTGCATGTGTGATTCTCTCAGTTTCAAGTTCGGAGACCACCATAAAAGGGCTGCATTGCTGGAAAAGTCTATTACACTAGACACATTACACTAATCTTTAAGTACAAATACTGATTAGACCCTGCAGCAAGTCCCTGTTTCAAGCCTGGCGTAGGGTTGGGGCAACCAACAGCCAGAATAACCCTCACTTGGAAAAGATTAGGGGGAGTTTTGGAGAAGTGGATCCACTAGTGGAGGAGCAGAGGATTTGAGTTGCATGAAGAGTTGGAGGTGCATGAGTAGTTTGTGGTTCCGTAGGTGTTGGTGGTACTGGAGAATGTGCTGGTGCAGGAGAAGATGGAGGAGCAGGGGAAATTGGAAATGCAAGCGGTGCTGGGCATAGGGATGCATAGACAACTACTAGATAGAGTGAAGATTATTGGCTTCACTAAACACGTGACATCACAATCCTCAATTATGTATATTTACAATAAAGAGGATTCTACAGTATTAACACAAAAGATAATGTATGTATTTCAGGAATATTATCAAACCGTATATACAGTAACATAGACATGTACATGTAAATGGATATCCGAGGCTAAAGCCTCGGATATACAGGAACAGGCATAATTACCAGTATTATCAACAGCAGCCAGAGACGCATTGGGAGAAGTAATAGAAGATAACGATATCTTGGGAGTAATTAACTCCCTGGGGAAGAGTAAAAAAACAGGATGGGATGGTCTCTCGGATGAATTCCATGTAACTTTTTCTGATATTATAGGGCCTAAACTCAAACTTGCTTTCAAACATGCCTTAAAGACCAGAGTCCATCTGGAATGCATGCATGAAGCGGTAATTATTGTACTTCTAAAACCACATAAAGACCCACAGTAGTGTGATTCCTCCCACCCCATATCTTTGATAAATGTGGACGGTAAAATCCTGGAGAAAACAATAGCCACACGATTATTAAAGATAATCCCCAAATGGAGGCATCCACATCAATGTGGCTTCATATGGGGCATGAATCTCCGGAGGATGCACCACAACACTCTGAGGAAGATTTGGCTACAATATCATTAGATGCGACCCAGAAATTTGAATCGTTGGAATGGGACTGTCTAAAATCATAGTTTTCTGAAGTATTAGAAAAGTATGTGCTGGGATCGGGTAGGCTGCAATGGACATGTCTAATGTACAATGATATCCTGGCTAGGGTGAAAATGGGTAACTGGATCTGGTAGACCCAGATGGTCTTTAAGTAGAGGAACCAGACACGGTTGCCCGGTAGCCCCAATTCTGCTTTCTATGGTGCTGGAACCTTTAGCAGACTTTTTTAGAAATTATTTTTCAGAAGCTGGAATAGTAATAGATGGGCGTACACACGTAATTTGTTATACGCTGATGATGTGCTGTTACGTGTGGGCAATCCATTATAATATTGGAAGTATTGGAATGCTTTAGTGTAATGTCTGGTTTCAGCATGAATAAATATAAATCTATCATATCATGCGTATTTTGGGTGACAGGCCCTCGTTTCAGGGCCCTGACCATCTAAAACAGTGGAAGAGGAAGTGCATAAATATCTTTTTGGATCTGGATTCCTCGGTGGAAGGCCTTATATCAAACCCTGTCTCTGTAAAAAGGAAGTTGAGTAGACACGATTGGATAGTTACTCAATCCAAGCAAAATAGGTTGACCTTGATGAAAGATTATGCGCTCAAATGTAAGTCAATAAGGGAGATACCTAAATATCTTGGAAAATTCCCCTGTCCAGTGATCAGGGATAACTTTTTAAGAGTGTGTCTAAACCTGTATTTAACGAGATAGGTTTTAGTTGCTCAGAAGCAATTGATTCCATCGGAAATGAGGTGCAGATTTTGCAAGCTTCCTAATGAAACAGAGTCACTAAAACATCAAAAAAATGAATCCCGCATTCTGTGCACCAGGCGCAGTGTCTGGCGAGCAGCTTGAAGTTAGCCCGAGGGCTGCTGACATGAAAGCCAACTCAATTCATGACCGTTTAATGCATACATAGTAAAAATGGAGGGACCTTAAACTAACAGCACCATGGCTACCCCCAACCTCGTAATGAGGCCCAATGTAATGACAGTAGTGCCTAAGAGCCCTGAAGACGGACAGAGTCCGAAATGCATTGGCAGACAAACTTGTTGGCACTGGAACGCCTAAGCCTCACTAATAAAGTGGAAGACAAAAATCTTCATAATTTTACACAAATTGGCAGTCAAGCGTTTATTTTAAAGTGAATACTACTTTAGCCATTTACAATATAAGCAACTCCAGCGGGAGAGCTGGCAGTGAGCACACCTAGGATCAGATTCAGTTCTGATTCTTCTCTGTTCAGCTTTTGAGGTTGCCCTAATTAAGGATGATGGGTGGGTGGCTGTGGAGTTTATTTGTCAGTGAGGTTCTTGCTAGCTCTCCTTACCCCTGTAAATGGCTTCCTGGGCCAGAGAGTCATTGCACAGCAACAGGATGGTACTGCATATGCTGCGCTGGTCCTTGCCAGAAAGGCCAAGCCTATTGCAATACTCCCCTACAGTGTGGCAAGCTGCCCATGTAAGATCGGATCACCTAGGCTATTGAAGCCCAAAGGCTGTCAACATTTACATCTATAGTTGCAGCTATTTGCATATGATACTGGCCTTTCTGAAAACTCAATGGGCCTCACTACGACTTTGGAGGCAGCCATGGTGCTATCAGTGCCATGGCTGCCTCCAAAATCATGTCCGGGTTCCCTCAATGGGGAATTACCGGCCCATTCCGAGTTCGGAGGGCCCGGTAATTCCTCCTTCAGGGAACCCGGGCCCGGTCCTTCCCCATTCCCATTCAAGCCCTCATAGGGCTCAATGGGAATGGGGAGGGAGCTAACAACGGGTCTGTCAATTACAGGCCCGTTGTTAGCTCCCTGGTTCCATCGAGGAACCCGCTATGGACGTCTGGAAAAACCAGACGTCCAGAGCGGGTCCTGCGAGGGGACCTTGTAATAGTGGGTTTAACGGCGCTGGCACCATTACCGGCGCCGTTAAACCCATTCCGCACTACTCGTAATGAGGCCCGATGTGTTGTTGAGATTCAGAGGCGCACCAGCCCACTCCAACTGCCCTTCCTTGTGATTAATTGATCCTGATCGAACTAAATTAATTAATTGTGACACAGGTTGGTGTGGCAGGTGAACATGGATTCCTGACTAAATCGAGTGCCAACGGCCGCTACGTGGCCATGGTACTTGAAGGTTCAACCAGAGATTCTCCCTAACTTTTACCCTCTGTAATCCTGCTGTGGTCTGTTGTTTTAGTAGTAAGTGGGCCATATGATATGAGTGGTGGGGAGGTAGTGCTATTCCCCATTATGGAGTCCCATTTTACTCCATTTGGGTTTTCTCGGAATAACAGCCGGAGTTAAATCCTGTGGTGATCATTTCGCGGTTCCTCCTCCAATATTCCTAGAAACTCGGAATTTGGCAGAGCAATAAAAATGGCAGTAAAGTCGTCACCGCCCTTATTTGCTGCTACTGACAAAATATGAGTGAGGGCCGTTTTGTTAGCATTTCAAAGCGACTTGTGTGAGAAAAAAACGAGGCCCGTCTCTTCAGTCAGTCACAACCGTTGTATCTGCTTTCCTCTTGGTTTTTGAGGGATTGTCTCTTTTTTTTTGTTTCGCGCATAGAATTGTTTGTTCGCGATAAGGTGCGCAGACAAGTTCTATTTATTCGTCCCTTTGATTCGAGCTCTTTTATTCATCGGATTCTGCTGTGACTAGTTTAATTTCGCTGCTGCGTGCTCATGCCTGCGCTGGCGCAACCCATTTAACGGCCTCGCTCGGGCTTTTGGTTACTTGAATAGCTTGACTGGAAAGCGGGGGGACAATCAGGAGCAAACCCATCGAAATAGTGATGTCTTTTTTGATTAGTGGCTTATCTGTGCCCTCGCTCTTAGAGACTCCATTTTTAAAAAAAAGAAAACAATTTTATAGGCTGCCCCTGAATCAAGTACTGTATACAAAATTAGGGGTTCTGCCTGTGTACAAGCAGATGAAGGAAAACAGAAGCAAATTGGGTCCCAATTACTTCCATTTCATCCTGATGGAAGCAGGCGGTAGTTACAGGTGCTAGCCCTGGGTGTCAACATTGCGGCGACATCTCTCTATTCATGAGTTTGCGAACCGCAGGAGGGATTTTTTAATTCCAAGCAGAATAGAAGGGTCCTCGCGGCTGCTAATCTCTGAAGCGGCGGAATGGCACGGCGGCGGAGTACTGAAAGAGACGAGTGGCATTTATTGCGTGTACCTTGCACAGAAATGTGAACGGGAAGAAGGGGCGGGACGAATATGGTTGGCTGGGGGTGCACGCGGCTGCTGTCCGTATTGGGCACACGCAGGGGTGTTGCTAGGTCTGGAAAAGATCTGGGGTACGCTAATGTCGGGACTGTCCGGGCTCGCTAGCCTTTTGGTTGTAGCCCCTGAGCTTCTATCAGGTGCTACAACCAAAAGACCCAGAGCTATTGCCCCCTCAGTCCCCCCTAGCAACGCCTCTGGGCACACGCAGAGGTGGGCGAAATGCTGAGAAAACAATCAGGGAAAAATACACAAAGATTCATGAAAAAGTCACCTATGTTTCCTGAATGTTATGCCCCACTATAGTCTACACTTTCCTCCAGGCCAATTATTTGTAATTTCGTAATTCACCTTTAATTTGCCCCAGTCACACCCTGCACCGTTCTACCTCCATGTGCACTGTTTTCAGACCTTGTGCCGCAAAACTAACAAAAGGTACAAACTGGCATAAAAGCAAAAGCTGGAAACACTTCATCTGCCAAGTAGCCCCTGTGACAGTCCGGCTCATGTTTGCGTTCAAGGGCCCTTGTCAGTGCATCACGACTCCTGCAAATGCGGCATATATTTCATGGACTCTCTCGGGGCTAATTTGCATACCCACAGTGCTTAGCTGATGTGGCTCTGAAGCAGCGGTGAACTTCCAGTGATGGCTACCGGGTGGCTCTGTGGCATATGTGACGTGGCCAGGAGAGCTGACTTATGAATTTCCCGGGGGTGCCCAAATATAGGAAGGGACATCACCGGCAGCTATATGACCGCATTTGCACATAGTCACCAACTTGGTGCAGGCGGTGTGGGGGCGTGCAGAACAGTGGAAACATTGACTAGCATGTACTGCATATACTAAATTCAAGTAAGCAGGCGGTTTCAGCCTTCCAGTTGCATTCCAGTAGGCCATCACTGCCTCTACCCCTCTCTAATCATCCGGGTTGAAGTAGCCCTCAAAAGGCAAAGCAACACAACTAGGATGGGAGAACGAAATGCTTGCTAAACGGAAGGTACAACTGCAAGGTGGAGTACCACCACCAACACCAAACACAAGTTCCCAATTCAAGGGAAAACAAGTAAAGACGTTTCCTGATTAAAAAGGACAACAGTGCTTTGTCATGATCGACATCACACCCCTCATAATGGAGCATGACCATCACCCCAAAGGTGGTCTGAATGCCCACCTGAAGCTATGGCAGGTTTTTAGACCATATTGCTGTACCAGAAGGACCCTCTGCAAGTCGGTCACTGTAGACACTACTACCCCTGAGAACTAGGCAGACTTACTATTGGACAGCAACATTGTTTTGGGTCCACCTTCTGTGTGAATATATATATATTATGATTATTACCCATTTGTTGTGTTTTTGATTAACATTAGATGCTTCAGTATCTTCCCTACAGTTTCAGTGAACCACTTGGATTATACTGGATTTTATACTCAAATAGAAACACATTAAAAATGCTCACTTTTTGTTTAGTATTTATGTATATATATATTAACTTGTAAAGATAATGAGTGTTAAGAATGGTATAGTCAAATACACAGTGAACTTATTGCTAATGTTAGCGAGTAGAAACCCAGCATCCTACTCTTCCATTTACTTAAGCAAGATGTGTGTGGTGCCATAGCCCAGTAAAACTTCAACAAATCAAACTTAAAATAGTGCTGCTGTAGATTGGCCAGCCAGGAGAACAGGTGAGCTGTTTTCATTGCAGCGCCTTCCCCATGCAAAATCTATTTTTACGGACAACAGTTTGTTGGATCAATTTATCTTCAATGGCTTCAACATTCAGATGTGCAGCTTCATCTCTGTGTCCATGAAGCAAAGCAACAGCATTTAATCAAGCTTGGTCCATCGTAGCTCTCAGATATGTTTTGATGCACCAAAGGAAAGAGAATGAACGCTCCGAAGAACTACAGTGTACAGGGAGAGTTACTGCAATTCGCAGTAGTTGTGCCAATTCTGGGAACACATTGCGCATAGGACGACCCCTTTCACCTTGGAACACGTCAAAGACATCTGGAAAACACACAACCTCAGTCTTATCCCTCTGTACAAGTTCAAGGAACCTATTTCTATGTAGCTCTAGATTGCATTCGTGGAAGCCAGTCTTGTGAAAATTCATGACATATTCACTGGTGGCGTTCCCTGTAACACATTTTTCTATGTTAACCATATGGTCACATGCAGTTGTATTGAAGCGTTCTGACAAAGCTACCAATGTACGGTCCATGAGTTCATAAAAACCTTGTCTATAGAGGTCTTTGGGAGACTGGAAACATGAGGAACTGACCCTTAGGCGCTTTGGAATTTTCCTGGCTCTTCTTTGCACAAAATGTTCCTCTATTTCCACATTTAAATCATCGGCCGCTGATGTGGTTTTGGAGAAGAAGTGTTCAAATCCCTCACGCAGTTGTGCAATTATGGTCTTAAGGTTTTCAATCATAACTGATTCTTCAGCGAACCTTAAATTGACCTTGCGGAGCAGTGTTCACAGGTCCAACAAAGGAAAATATCATGTAAAGAAGATGAAGACCTAGAAAGGTTTCTAGTTTATGGAGCTGTAAGTGCAACCCATGGGCTCTTGCTCCCGCTTCATTGTGGGCACTGGCTGCAAGCCCCAGAAATTCTATCACAGAACTGTAGTTAGCGAGCACAGTCTTCAAAGATTTTGCTTGAACTGTCCATCGGGTAGGACAGAATGGAAGCAGTTTGACACTCCCTTCCTCTTGACAACGTTCAAAACAAGCCAGGCGTTTTGGGGAATTTTGAATGAACCCAATCAAGTCCCTTACAAAAACCAATAGATCCCTGAACTTGTCAATTCCACTAGCTACATCCTGAACTACTAAATTCAGATTGTGTGAAATAACTTGTGGTGCTACCTCTTGTACCAATGTCTGCAAACCATGTCGATGTCCAGCCATATTAGAAGCACCATCATAAAACTGCCCCCGACAGTTTTCCATTTTATAGCCAAACCTCAGGAGAACATCTTTTAAAATGACAAACAGAGTTTGTGATGTAGAGCTAGACGTTTGATAAAAGCCCAAAAAAATCACCTCTACCTGAAGATCCTCTTTTGCAATGCGAAAGACTACTGAGACTTGCTCTTTTATTGACACATCAGCAGTTTCATCTAAAATAATAGAAAATAATTTTGCATCATGAATCTCTTTCATCAGGCCACGGAGCAAATTATGTGACATAATTGCCAACATTTCATTTAATATGTCATTCGAGATCCATTTGTACTCCGTTCTATGAAGCCAAGTTTGCAGTTCCGGGACATCTCTGCCACGAAGTGACAGAATTGCCTTTAGATTAGAGTCCTCATCAGTATGGCCCCGAATTGCAAGGACTTGCTGAGCTAAAGCCAACGATGTTGAAGTGGGAGAATGGAACAAAAGGCTCCCACCAATCCCCTCACACCACTGGCCCAGAGGATCACGGCCTAGGCACCCGCCACGAGAGGAGTTTGCTCATCTACCAGACGACCAAATACCCTGGTACAGGAACATACGGATGTGCCCACCCGCCTGCCCTGCCCATGCCGACACCTGCGGCATGGATGGACTCGACTGAACCATCCAACACTAAATCAACACATCGTTAGAGATGCCATGACGACCCAGCCTACGGTCAGCACACCCGTGCAAACATGCACACTGGACACTCCCACACCAATCCACACGAAGAACATATTCAGTGCTATGACGTAGGTGACGGACACACCCACCGACGCGCATCTTTATTATTTTTGACATAGGCTTTTCAAAATGCAGAAACGCAAGACGCACAATGAACTCATCCAAAACGCTTGCTCACGCTTCTCCTAAACCCATGCATTACAATGAGAAATATAACGAAGACCTGATACTGGGGATAAAACAATATGATACCATAACCTAAAGCGCTGTGTATCAAATGGTTCCACCCATGCACCAGGCCCAAGTAGGCCGCAAGCAAGAACTTCCATGAACATTGAATGAGCAAGAGTACAGTTGCTGACCCTGCAGAATGAGCCCGGCGAGAGCAGACAGTCAAGGGCACAATGTTGCAAACTCGCATGCCGCAAGCCGACGCCAAGGTCACACCTACAAATTAAGCCAGGCCCAGGAGAAGGGAGGCGCCTGGATCCCCCGTTTCAAGACACAGGCAGATACAATTAAGCGACTCAATGGACATCTGCGGCGGTGGGAGTAGTCGGCCTTCCAGCATATGAATAAATCTTCACATTGTCTGCACATACCCATAGTGAAACATTGTTGCAAATGACAGGTGCACCGCCAGCTGGGAACAGCGATGGTCCCAGACTGGGGGGCTCGCGAATGGACCAATCAGAACATGGGGCTCTTATCACTGACGCCATTAACATTAGCCAATCCTCAGGGGTCTTCATGTAACAATTTTCATGTATCGAATTGAAGGGACAACCCAAGTATACCACCTGACTAACCCTCACCCACTAATATCGCTCTCTATACGTATGCTATACTAACCCTACCACTCGAGGAACCAATCCAGAGTGGCAATAGGTTTTTTGCTAACTTTCCAAGGTGACGCAAGTAGCGCGTCATACTAAGGTAAAAAGGGCCTGCGAGCCCACAATGAGAGAGAGTGTCAGGACGGACGCGTACGATCCTTGACCCATCCCTGCCGTTTTGTTTAATAAACAGCAGAATCACCTTGCATCTTGCGTGTGTCTCATACTCATTTTTTGGGATATACGGGAGGGGTTGGGGCCTCCCTGCCCGGAGGTCCGCGGACGGCCCAGCCGACCCCGGGAGAATTTCCCCCCGACAATGTGGTCAAGATATTCACCAGCACACTTCTCTTATCCCTCAAGCCCAACAGCAGAGCTGCTACAACATTCATAACCCTTACACAAATGCCAGTGGCATTGCAGTCGCCTGATGAAGATTTTAAGTCTGATGGATGTTACATCTCTCTATGGCAGAGGTCTTCAAACTGTGGGGCGCGCCCCCCAGGGGGGCGCAGCCGCATCCCAGGGGGGGGCGCCAGAGCCCAGCATGAAATGTAAAAAAATTTTTTTTTAGATTGGAGGAAATGGGAAGGGGCAGCTCACATGGTCAGACTGGACCATAAAACGGTTTTAGGCACCAATGAAAAAAATGTCCAGCAGTTGCAAATGGATATTCAGTCCTTTAGTCACACACTGTTTGAATAGTAAACAAGGGGTTGTTTTTTGTTCAAATGTAAACAAATTGTGATATTTAAAGACTATTTATTCAGCAACAATGGTCAAAACTACTAGCTGCATAGTGAAGTAACTCCTCAAACTGGCCCACATTGGCCAAAAAAGTGGCCCATTTTGACTGGCCTACACTAGCATTTTGCATTTTTGGTATGGTCATCGCCCTATTGCCCTATAGGCCAGTCCAAGCCTGCCAGCTCATCCATAATGGGTGAGGGGGCGTCCACCCACTGGCCACCTCACCCATTATGGAGGAGCCAAGGAGCCAGCCCAGTGAAACACTGAGCACTCCCTCAGCTGCGTTTTCCAGCTGAGGGAGTGCTCCTGGGCTGGCTGAACTGTCAAAGGGAAACACTGTTTGCCTTTGACAGTTCATTTGTCCAGCCGCACATGATCACTGAGCCATGCAATGCTGGGGGTGTTTTGCTTCGCCAGCCTTGCATAGCTCATTGGAAATGCTGCCTGGGGCACTGCATGTATGTATGTGCAAGGGGCTGCTCCTGCGCCTCCTCGCACATACGGGCAGAGCAACCTGGAGCGGGGCATTTTAGCAACCACGCGCAGGCCCCTGCAGAAGGTACGTTTATGGTGATTTATTTTTTATCTAAATGTGTATGGATGTGTGTATGCTTGTGTTATGGGACTGTGTTGGGAGCAGGATGGGTGGCAGCACTGGAATAGTCGTGAGAGTAGGGTGGGTAGTACCCAGGGTCTGTACTGGGAGTAGGGTGCGGTGACGGCACACAAAAGTTCATAGCAATTTCTACATACTGTCCATCTGGCACTTTTGGGGGTGGCCCGGCCTGCCCAAACTTTGGTCAGGGGAGCCTAGGCCAAAAAAGTTTGAAGACCACTGCTCTATGGCCATCCGAAAATTGTTAAAGTCATGTTTAATAAAAGCATTCCAGGCATCCTTATCAAGGATACCTTTTGGCAATGGCACACCCTTTTCATTAGCTGCCTGGCATACCTTACAGAACAGTTTTTTGAACAGATTCATCATATGTAAGCCAATCATAGCTTTCTAACCATTTCTTTTGAAAAGTGCGGTCCTGCTGGTACTTAAAACCATTCGATTCACTCATGTTTGGGCAGCATACCTGTGTCACATTGCTGCTGCCAACATCAGACTGCAGGCGCATGTGGTATACTTTCCACGCATTGTGCCTGGCAGTTTGATGCAACTGTGGAGCTCAAAATTGCTACAACTGCTTTGTCAGGCACATGACACCTCTGCTTTGGTTTAGCAGGGGTTATTGTAATAAACCTCTCCATGATCGCTTTGGGGTTTCAGATGCGTCTTTTCCAGGGGACTTGGGTGAAGCAGTCGCTGCTAGGTATAAGATCTCAGAAAACGTCTAACGGGCATACAACTGCATACAACTGCAAGAAAGAACGTTGGTTGCTGTAATCCATGCAAAATGCATCTCTTGATGCAAGACATTTTCGTATATTTCTATTTGAGTTTACTGACTGTACGTTATATTAGGTTTCGTTCATCACCAATCAATTTATGGCCTCCAGGGGGTGATCTTTAGTTTTTTTTCTTTTTCAGAGGGGCCACAAGGTCCAGATGCCAAGTGATTTCACAGTAGATATCCACAGGTTTCTCATGATTTCATGACATATGGTTCTCCCACTTGGGAACAAGAAGCTATTAAATAGCTTCCCACAAAACAGGCATATCATTTTGTCCATTATTTATGACCCTGTATACTTTAAATGCTGGATAGATGCGCCCTGGCTATTATGACTGGCCCCTCTTGTATTAACCTACAGTAAAGATGCTGTGCACAAGTGACATTTGCTAAGATGTTACCTCTGGGTCACCAGATTTGCAAATAGAGTTAGGGATGTAACCTCTCAGTGGACACATCAGATGTTCCTGATGAAGTATAACACAATCACGTGTGGTTTCAGACTTGGGGGAGAGCGTTAACTGCTATTAACATTGTAGTTTACCAGAAATTCTGATAAAGAAGTGTACAATGTTAAAAGCAGTTACCTAGGCTCACCCTGAACCCAGGTGATGTTTTGGACTGATGGAAGTACTTGTGCCTAAAAGTTGTAGCCATGGTCGTCTCCATTTTTTAAAACCACCCACTTTCCTGGTTTTCAACATTCATTTGAAACACCCCTTATTTAAAAAATGAAGCAGTCAGTAAAACAAATACACCCCACTTATGCTTAATAAAGTCTTACCTTCCAAGAGACAAGCAAACACCTCTTTATACTGCCTTATTGTATTCACAATACAGAAGCCACTCTTTCACATAAGCATCTAGAGAAAATATGAAGCATACAATGCATTGTTAACACAGTTTACATATCCACAAATTAGACACTAACAGACTAGTTATTGGTAAATTAAGAAGGCACAGGGGCAGTGATTAAATTGTGGAAAGACCGGGGGTCTAGGAAATACGGGGCAGAGGGAGGGGAGAGCTTTCTGACCTCACAGGGGTTGTCTTAACACTTTGAAAATATGCAGGTAACATGACAATTACAGAATAAACAGGGGTGGGGGGCATTGATTTGGCTCAAGTCGGACATTCAAGCACTGCCAGAAAAGCAAGAGGGGTGCACAGATGTACAAATACACCCAACCCAAAAAGAATGTGGGTTTAAAAGCCTATACGGAGTTATTGGACTATCACATGCGCTGCATGGTTTCAGTCCAAAGCCAGGATAAAAACCACAAACGTTTTGGTTCCCACAACAACAGGCCCAGAGTTGTTGACTCTCAGCTTCTGCCCAGACTAGCTTGACAGCTTTACGTCAAAGATTGAAATATTGTCACTGTCACTCATGCACTTTGTGTCAGTACCAGGGTACAGCGCATTCCTATGCCAGACCATGGGACCCTGGAGAACCCAGCATTTGAGGGTTCTGATACAGTCTAAAGTTCCTCAGAGTTTTACTATCGCCAAGGGAAAGGATAGAGACATTAAAGGTCACAAAGCGCCCCGGTCTACACTCCTTTCAGCCTCAACATGTAAGAATATGTACAAACCCCCCGTTTAGTCATTAAGCTTGATTGCTTAGTGTGAAAAGTGATATCGAATCCAGAAGACATCCCTACCCCAGTCATTGGCTACCCTGTGGGACAGAAGGGGGGCAACGAAAGATGAAGGAAACCAGAATGTTGCAGATAAGCTTCAGTATGGTGACTAGTAATAGGGAAAAAGTGAAAGCGTGAACGAAAAAAACATTTTGAGTTTCCTATGTTCCCCTCAAAGATAGCACCCACCATGGCAGCAGAGACCCCCCTCTCAGAATCTAGGCGTGAGCAGTCAATTAGATCATCTTAAGCCAAAGGGTGAAAGGTAAGAAAGTACTTCTAAGAAACCCCCACACCTGGGCCAAACAAAAGCGTGGAGAAGTTAGTTGCCTGACAGACGATTATGTTCACGAGGGATGTAACCAGCAGCTAGTTTCAGCCTCGGTGAGGACAGTTCAGCACAAGACAGAAGTATTTTAGCTATAATGGGTGGCCAGAATATGCACCTACAGGGATGATGCAGTTCTGTGTCAGTAAGCAGAGCAAGGTCCAGGTATGTGTCTCACAAGTGGGAAATTAAACTTGAAGAACCTGGAAGGCCAGTGTAGGCTGATAAAAGACTTAAGTTTGGGATGGCTAAAGAATTCAAGACAAAGCCAAAACCATCATCAAATATGAATTAAATTAAATGCACAGATGTAGAGTTAAAATTGTTTTGGGTTGGGTGTATTTGTACATATGTGCACCACTCTTGCTTTGCCTCCATTTTTATAATCGTTTTTGGGTTGGGTGCCCACGATTTTAAAAATGGAGGCAAAGCAAGAGGGATGCTCAGATGTACAAATACACCCAACCCAAAACAATGTTACCTCTACATCTGTGCACCCCTCTTGGTTTGCATCATTTTGGGTTGGGTGTACCTCTACATCTGTGCACCCCTCGTGGCAAGAGGGGTGCATAGATGTAGAGGTATACCCAACCCAAAACGATTTTTAGAAACAGAGGCACAGATGTAGAAGAAGGGAAAGGGGGTATTGGGGAAATAAAATAACGGCGGTCCGGGGATAAGGGAAAAGAGGACAAAACTGTAACAGGAAAAAGAAATATACCTGATGCTGCTTCCTGAACGTGCTGCTCTCTGCATCGGCTGGTGGCGTTGTGTCCCGTGTGCCTGCTGCTCCTTCCTTAAACACGGGGGAATCGGAAGCAAAACAACAGAAGATTTCGATTGGCCCTAAGCCCCCCTCCAGGACCATTCACCAATATGAGGCCTAGAGGGGAGGGCTTAGTTAGAAATGTTCTGGCTTTTACCCGGGCCAGAGTGAGACACAGTATGGATGGAACAAAGGGCTATCCATACTGCGTTTCTTCTCTCCGGGCTGGGGAGGGCAGCGAGGGCTCAGCCCCGACTTCATTTTGCCGGCGGATTCCCGGGCCCCTGAAGGCCCGCATACCTGGTGCCCCTAGACATGGCTGAAATGGCGTATTCTACTTTCAAATGTCTGGTCATTCCTGCCACCATTTCTCACTTTTCATTTGTGTTTTTGATGTATGAAAATCTACTTTAAATGTATTTCTCTCCAACAGACTCTTATTTTGTATGTCATCATGATTTTGTTTCGATTTTCGAGCCCTTAATTTATCATCATTGGAACATTTTATCTCCCCCCAATGACTTGCACCGTTTTGCCTTTTAAAAACGGTCCCCCATAAAGGCAGAAGTTGAGACAAGAGACCCACTTTTCAGCAAGGTGGAATCAAAGGGCTTTGGGATGGTTAATCTATGAACTTGGTCAGTGGTAGGTGGACCCTCAGCCTCCACAGTCAATCTCCACTGACATTTGGCTTGCCAATGGACTCATGGCTTAAACTCTGAATTGAAATAAATTGTATTGAGCCCAATCCTTTTATCAGATCTAGAGTCTTTGGTTTGCTCCCTTCTGTGTAACCCAACGGAGGTGTCAGTAACTGTTGGATTTCAAAAGAAATTGTACATTCAATCCGAGTGGGCGTATAAGAGCCCTTTAGGATTGATGCTCAGAGGACCATTATTTTTTATTTTATTTTATTGTTTAAAGTGCAGACTTAGCAGCGCTGTACAGAGTGTGTATAGCCAGCATTTGGGCTGGCATCTTTTAGCAGTATAGTCCAGTACTGTGAGATGAGGTCTGTGCATCAGTATGTGTGTCCATCGAAATTGATCCTTGGTCATTGGTTGTTGAAAAAGCCATGTTTTGAGAAATTTGCAAAATTGGAGAATTATTGGGGCTTTCCGAGCCTACACAGGATCAAGATCCAGAAGGCAGGTGGTGACAAGAGAAGGATTGTATGTGTGTCCTCTCTTTGCAGACGAGTTGTGATTCAAGCCGGTTGGTCGATTTGCTGCATGAGGAGCGTGTGCCACTCAACATGTGGGTCTTGACCACCAGGTACGCTGGTGTGCTACTCGTGACTGCTTTGTTGATGATACATTCAGTCTTGAACAGTATCCTAGCTTGGAGAGGAAGCCAATGTAGTTTGCATAAGAAGGGGGTGATTCAGTCATTTATCCATGCACATGCAAAAAGATGTGCTGCAACATGGTTGACTGCTTTTAGAGGAACCAATTCAGCAGCTGAGATCCCCATCAGGAGGGCATTTCCACCATCAATTTGTGAGACCACAAGGGCCTGCACTACAGTCTGGAAGTCCTGCAGCAGAATGAAGGGTTTGATTTTGCTAAGGATGAAGAGTCAGAGCCAGGCTATTTGGGTCTTGTTGGTTGTGTGTTTATGGAAGAACAGACTGCTGGCAACGGTGAAGCCTAAGGATTTTGCAGAGTCAGAGTGTTGTGGATCAAACCTTTTAAGGTGCATATCATTGAGGCATTGTTTGGCAGGAGGACAGATGAGAAAGAATTCAGTTGTGCATGTCTTTAGTTTGAGGTAGACAGTCGACATCCAGGACAAGATGATGGCTAGGTAATTAATTGTGGAGATGAATGTTGTCCTATGAACTATTTACTCTCATGTACTCTCATGTACCAGTGAGTAGGCTCTGCATATTGATGGATGCCTATTTTGGATGAATCCTCAGAGAAAGGAGAAATTCAGTCCGGAGGGGTTGTGTGCGTGCTGCAGTGCAGGGGGTGCTAATGCTGTGGGAGGTTAATTCGATGGTCTCTCGGATTTTGTCTATTGTTTCAATAAAAAATGTGTTGATTTCATAGCCTTTTTTTCCTGAGTTGCTGGTGCCTCTGGGTCGGGTGAGAGTTGTGTACAATGCTTTACTACTTCAAAGTGGGTATTGCTCCTGTTTGAGGCTTCCACAATGGTGTTGGAATAGTAAGCAGCTTTGGCCTCAGTAATCAGAATCCTGCGGTTGATGCAGAGATTTGACGTTGGTGAGGTCTCCAGGGTCATGATATTTTCGCCACCATTTCTCTAAGGCTCTCATTGAACGTTTGTTGGCTGCGGGCTCAGGAGTGTAACATGGGGTGGTTGGTTTGGCCTTAGTGCAGCTGGTTTTTAAGGGGGCATGAGTGTCTGCCAGTTTGGCAGAGTTGTTGAATAATTCTAGAAGGCCTGAGACCTTCCCTGTGGTGGGGAAGTCTGCACTTCCCCACCACAGGGAACAGGGAGCTTATAGCTCATTGACCAGGAAGCTTTTGAATGAGCAGCGTTGAATGAGGGGTCCTTTGTGGGCTTTAGTCGGGGGGGGGGGCGACCGATAGTGGGATGGTCGGGTGGTCAGACCCGTCAAGTGGGATAGAGTCTACGTAACGTACAGAACTGCAAGTCAAGCCTTCCTCCAGTTGTCACCTGAAAGGAAGATTATTAAAGTTTATATCCAAGCTCTATGTCACCCAGTTTCAGGTACCCTCCCTGTTTTATATATATATATATATATAAATCCCCTCTGCATGATCCTTGTAAACACATTTCTGGGATATTGCTTACTTACATTGTTACCCAAGATCACGATGAGTTGCAGCTGCAGTAGTCACTTTATGACAGAGCAGATCTGTAATGGCTTTTGGCATCTGCCCATGGACTGTGTTGTATCCAAGTTGTGTTACATTTGTGTCCCACAAAGCAAGAGGAGAAATGCAACAGGAGTGCCTTTCTTCTGATATGGGTAGGCATGGGTGCATTTACCTTTGCCCCATGTGTGCCGGGTAGTTAAGAAAATGAATCACCATTTATGCCTTTTTATTTATGCATACTTGTATCCTTACTAGGGGTAGAATCCTTTGGCACAACTGTCATATTCAGGGGATCGATAAACCGTGTGAAGTCAGGGATATAGTTAGCATGGTTCCTTCCATACAACAGAAAATAAGGGATTTGTTCCACTGAGGCCACAGGTGGGACTAACAAAGAAAAATCCACATATTCGCTTTTACACAGAACCGTGGTTCCCAGTTCTTACCTCTCTCCCTTGAGGGCTCTGGCTTTTGGTGAGAAAAACTCACTGACAGACTTTCTTGGCCTTTTGTAGAGTATTTCTTGTCTCATGCTGTACTCATCAAAATTTAACGAAGATTGTACTTGCCTTGTGAAATCCCTAAAATTGCCACCCCTACTCCACTGCGGTGTCTGTATGGGGGTAAGGTGTCAGACTCCTAAGGATATTGTGGAGCCTGAGACCCTCAAGCTTAACTCCCTTTTCAATGTAAAATGCTTAAGTAGTCTCTGCAGGCACTTTGTTCCTGACCAGCCTCTCTCTGTTCTACCCTCAGGTCTTCGTTCCTCCTTGTTATTTCATCATACCTTCTTTCAATCTTTCACCTCTTTGCTCACTCTCCTTCTTCATCCCATGTTTGCTCTTGTCCTTTATTTTATTTGTTTGGATATGTGTATGTTGCCTATTACACAAGTGTTTCCAGAAACCATACAAATTTGGGGGTGGGGGGCATAGGAAGGAAAACTACAAAAACAAACATAAAGGTTATATTGGCCTTGTGACAATCCTACTATGCAAGTGCAAGACAAAGGTGGTACGTGTAGGGGAGGGTGAAGAGGGAGAAGTGCAGGAGGGGGGCGAGCAAGTGCTGGGGGGGCCAAGATGGCAAGTGCCAGGGGGAAGAGAGGGAGGAAGGAGGATAAGTGTGATGGACAGGGTGTACCATGTTGGACGAGTCTGGGGAAGATTGCCCAAGGGCGAGTGCTGGCAAGGGATGCTGGGAGCACTGGTAGGGGCCATGGTCTGGCCACGGTATGACTCAGAAGGGACCAGGCCCCAGTCGCAGCAGCAGAGGGATGTTAGTACGGGAGGGCGAGAGGGAAGGAAAAGAAGAAAAGGAAGTTCTTGAGAGGTTTACGGAACTTAAGAAGATCCGGCCCAAGTCTGAGAGTGGCAGGGAGGCTGTTCCAGATGGAGGAACCTGCTGAGGAAAGGGATCTACCTCCCACTGTCTGCTTGGATAAACGCTTGAACAGCAGAGAGTTTGAGCCAGAGGACCGAACAACTCTAGTAAGGAGGTACTTAGAGAGGAAGAGCTGGATGCAGAGAGGTCCCAGGCCACAGACAGCCTTGTGGCTGATGCAAAGGGTCTTCAATTTGATCCTTGTGGTCACTGGGATCCAGTGGAGAGATTTTAGAGCAGGAGAGATGCAGTCCCTGGGCTTGAGGCCAAAGACAAGTCTCGCAATCCTATTATGGATTAGTTGAGGGGGGCAAGGGGTTGGAAAGAGGCAGATTAAGGAAGAGGCGGTTGCAGTAGTCCAGCTTAGAGAGAACCAAGGCTCTGGAGTCGTTGAGCTTCTGTGCAAAGGTGTGAAAAGGTAGAATGCCTCTGAGGAGCTGGAGCTGAAGGTTGGTCTTCTTGGCATGGTCAGTGATGTGTGGAGAGAAAGAGAGAGAGAAGTAAAAGATAACCCCAGAGTTTTTTGTCTCACAAGAAGGTGAGGGGAGGGGGCCCAATGAGGGTGGCCACAGAGTGGGGTTAAACAAGGAGCAGGCATCCCAATGAGAAGGATCTCTGTCTTCCTGGCATTAAGGCAGAGATTGTTGACAGAGAACCATACCTGAATAGCAGTCAGGCAGTCGCGTATGAGAGAGAAAGGAGAGTAGGAAGAGGGTGGCATCTTAAAGGAGAGCTGTGTGTTCTCTGCATAACACTGGAAATGAGGGGTGAAGGTGGAGATAAGGTGGGCCAGAGGAGCCAGATAGATGTTGAAGAGTCATGGCAATAGGATTGAGCCCTGAGGGACACCACAGGCAGAGAGTGAGATGGAGGAGAGAAAATTGCCCATTTGTACTTGAAAGAGTCTTTTTGAAACGAAGGGCGCTCCTCCGTGCCCTAGGATCCTCCTCCTGCCCACATTTCTCCTATTCTCTTGTCTAGCTCTGCTCTTGGCTCCCTCTCCTTCACCTCTGTTTTTACTTCTCCCTCCTTCACCACCACTCTCACATCTCCCACCCCTGCTTCCACTCTAATTTGTACCTCCTATGCACCCAATTCTCCCTCATTCCACTGGCTGTCACTACTCCCTCCTCCTCCTCTGCCCTATATTTTCTGTTTCTGCGCCTCCACCCTCCTCTCTGTCGTCTTCGCCACTCTCTCAGGCACTACTGTACACCTTTCTTACTTCATTCCTGTCTCCCACACAGCCTCTTGCTCCCTGTACTCATATACTCCCCTGCCTTGTGTCTGTAGGACATTAAAATGCTTAAAGGGCCTCAGGTGTGTGCATCATGTTATGTTATACAGGTCTATACAGTGCACCACTGCCACGGTTCCTAGGCACTCTCATGGATATGAAATGTTAAGTGGGGGGGTGCAGCCGGTTAGTTAGAGGCAAAAGACAAGGAGTTGTGCTTAACGTGTCTGTCTTAATGTGTTGTCTAGGTGGATACTGATTTGGACACTGGAGGAGTTTTGTTTCCATATAGGAAACCTTGAGTTTTTGACCTATCAGTGTGCTTTGGCCAGTGGGTGAGTTTTTCAGAGTTAACTTGAGAGATGTAAAGTTATCAGTGTTTTGGCAGGGGGAGAGGGTTTTGACTAGCTGTTTGTTAGCAAGGCTTATGAGGATTTGGTGGGCGAGGGTGGTGGAGCATGAGGTTGTTAGTGAGTAATGCACTTTCACAGGAATACCTAGATGTGAAACACAATGGGCTTCATTAGGCCGTAAGAGTAAAACATTGGGGAAATTAAATTACTACCACTTTTACGTCTTCACCTAATTAAGGCTCCTTCTTTTCTATTCTTACTAATTTTTAGTATAGACTTTGCCTATAGACTCCATTTACCAGCTGCCCTGGGAGCCTTATCCTGAAAAGTCAGGTGCTTCCGTGCCGGCACTACTGGGAAAAGCCGGTCTTCGCCGGCTCTCTGAGGATACCATTTAAGGTTGTCTCTTTGATGTACGGACCGGTACTAGGTATTCTTAAACCCGTTGCATGCGTTTGTGTTCTCTCGGTCTGCATGTTCCAAATCTGTTTTGTGTGTTGAGGTAGTGAGGTTTTGATCACTTGCCTTGCTCTTCACCTAGTTTTCTCTTTCAGCAGAGAGGAAGCGGAGCACTGCTTACCCAGCTCCACCTATAGACCACATTTCACAGCTGCCCTGGTGACCTTTTCCCGAAATGTCAAGCGCATTAGCGGCAGCACTTCTGGGACTGGACGGCAGACCTCTCCTTTTTACCATTGTGAGAAACCTGAAAGTGTCTCACCCGCTAATCCCCTGGGATCTGTCATCCTGGTGGCCAGGACACATCCATCGCTTTTGGATCCAGTTCCTGGGGGTGTACCAGTGTGGGAGGATCACCTGGGTGAGGGGTCTTTGGGTAGTGGAAAGGGTACACTGGATGGCTAGGCACGGTATCCCCTTCCCTGTAGCACCTTTACCCCATTTTACCAGGTAGGATACTTAGGAATTCAAGCCCCACCCCCACACTTTTCCGACACAAACACGTTCTCATGGACAGAACACTGTGAGAGAAAACGGACTAACACCCGAGCCGTATACCTGACATGTCACAATACAATGGTCAGGTAGGGTCAGGAAATTACTGATCATTACACACACATGACTTCCATCACACTTCCGCACATGGATAAAAGGCAGAGCATGAAAGCACACTCTGAGCAAGGCAAAGCACACAAGGTAGCAGCAGTTCCAAGGTGGCAGTTTAATACGAGGCGAAAGACGGCAAGAGCGAAGAGGGTTGCAAGGAGGGAAGTGCCCTTTACCTTTTCAGCGAAAGACTGTTACTTTCATGAACCTTCAAAAATAATAAACATAAGAACCGGAATCAAAGCTGAAGAAAGCTGAATGTGTGTCGAAGGTACCCGTGGATCTCCTGCGTCAATAGTCAAGGTAGGGAGAATCCTTTGCCACTGCGGTACTCTCCTTGGCTCCTACAACAAAGCAGTGCCGGTGAAGTCAGCACAGCCGGTGAGTTGGGGAGACTGATACTAGGCCGGTGTGTGTTGAAGCAAAGGTTGCAAGCGGCAACATTGTATTGTGAAAACTGAAGAGAGCAGTGTATGAAGCGTATGTGGCAAGCAAATGTTACGCTCACCTGACTCCCACGGAGGCGCTGGCCTGGTTCGCGCTGCTGTGACCTCTTCTAAGGTGATGCGCAGGGTTCGGAAGACGGACTGGACCGGGCCCCCAAATCTGGCTTGCCTGGCTTGCAGAAGTATCCTTCTGTAGGCGAAAATAGGGGATTAACTGTCTGCGGGGTAATGCAATCGGCCTCCCACTTTCCCCTCTCACCCTCCTCGAAACCCTTCTGTGATTTCTCGTAGTGTCTCACCTTAGGGTCTGGAAGGACGAGCTCTCCATCCTGCTTCTGATGCAGGGGCACGTTGGTATCCAGTTACTTCACTGGATTTTCGGATTGGTGAGAACCAAACTTGCTTGGCTTCCAGGTAAGTTTTTTGATAAGAGGTTCCCCTGTGTCCATGCATTAATATACTAATGCTAGTGTCTTTTTCCCCATAGGGGCCGGGGTACGGAATGCCGGGGAACAGGCACCGACCCGAGATGAGAGGTGAAATCCTTGTAGAAATCAGGTAAGTCTTTAATGAGAGTTTTTTGGTAATGTCTTTTCATTCGCTCATTAACGCTGATGTCTCTTTTTCCGCTTAGGGGCCGGGGTCCGGAAATGTCAGGATGCGGCGCGGACCCGAAATGAAGAGGGAATGAATCAACAGGTAAGTCTTAACATGGAGATTTAGCTTTCCTTATTCCCTTCTCTCTCTCATCTTTTGTTCTGGTCTTTTTTCTCCCTAGGCGCTGGGGCGTGACTGCGAATCCGGATGATCGCTGCTGAACATGGAGGCGCCCTGTAAAGGTGAGTGGAATGCGGCGCTGCAGCGATCGACGCAATGAGCTTTTAAATTAAAGTCTTCCTTTTCAGGATTGTCGGCGAGATGTCTCCGGTATGCGGGTTTAGCAGGTAAGGACTTTTCCTTCTTCTGTTCTCTTCTTCTCTTCCTTTGCAGGTGATCCAGGATGCTGGCAGGTGTGGCAGAAGTCAGGATGCAGGAGCAGACACGGTTAGCATCCAGCTGCTAGATGCAGAACAACGCGAAGCACGTGTGGCTGTTTGGGTGGGGTTTAAATAGCCTTGGAAGAAGTTCCAGGTATGTATCCTTCCTCCAATCAGGTATGTATCCTTCCCCGACCACGCCCGGATGGTAAATTAGACCCACAGGTAAAGTAGTTCCTTTCAGGCCTCAAGGAGGCCGGGATCCTGCAGCATGGTCTGCATCAGGTAAGTGCACCCAAGCACTCCCATAATGAGCCTGGCGCATATGGCGCCAGGACTGATGTCTTTTATGAGCCTGGCGCCGTAGGCGCCAGGACACTGTCCAAAGGGCCCCTATATGGGGTTGCTGGCTCCTTCCTTGGGGACTGGATGTCCGCTTTCGGGGACGCAGGGCTTGAACCGGCTCCCCGGGAGCGGGCATCATGACAGCAAAATGAACATAAGTAACGAGCAGATGAGTGATTGAGCTTTGAAGCCAAGATATACCGTAGACAGAGTGGCCCTGTACGATGTGGGTGCTCATTCGTTTCGCCTCTGGTATCCAACTGAAAGGTGGCAAATGTTACAAGAAAAGGAATTTTGAAATCAAAGTGGTCCTGCCACAGGTCAAGCAAAACCCTGGGCACATTCAAAAGTCTTTGAAAGTAAGAATATAAAGAAAGTAGATGATGTTGGTGCGAGCCCGACAGGCGGAGATCAGCTAAGAGCTTTTTGTTAAAGAAAGTTTTTTTAAGATTTTTCATGTGAAATTGAAATTGGTCCGAACCCAGCGGAGGGAGATTAATTGTGTTAAACTGATCTGAGCCCGGCTGAGGGGGATCCAGGGTGAACCGTGAGTCATCCGAGAAAGAATACCATACAAACTTTGTATTAGGAGGATCTGAGCCCGGCTGAGGGGGATCCGGGGTGAATAGTGAATCACCTAAGAAATTGAATGCTTGTGAAAGTTTGAAAGAGGAAAATAACTTTTCATTTATTTTTTCGCATCAAGCCCTCTGATTTTAGAGACTTTAAAAGACAGATTTGGACACAGAAGGCCCTGATGCTAATGATTGAACTGTATCCTCGAGAACGCAGAGACTATGCTGAGCTCAAGTGAACCGCCTTGAACATTCTGACATATGATTTTGTGAACACTTCTTTCTTTTTCGTAACATTCTTTCTTCAGCATGGGGTCTGGCATGGATTCACATGCTCATGAATATTCCTCGTCGTCAGGCCGGGAATCCTCGGTATAGAAAAAATCAGTATCAGTTTCGTTTCTGATCTGTCTTTCTCAGTAGTAACCAATCACTGGTCTCTGGGTCATACTGCCACCAGCCAATGACTGCCCTCTGCCTATGTCCCACCCCTGGCAGCCATCCTCCGATTTTTACCGCACATTGAAGTGTTGGGAGTCCTCGTGCTTAGCTCTCAAGCTTTTGCTGCGCTTTTGCACTTTTTTCAGGAGATTTTCTCATTTTTTCAGTTAAAAGAGCCTCAAGCTCCACCGTCCCACTTCCGATCAACGGGGATCCGTTTCGGAGTTTTCTACGCCCCTCAAGGGTGAAGATTTCATCGAGTTACGCTTTTGGAGGATTCCAGAAGTTCCGAGGCCTACCCCGGACATGGCCCAGGAGAAAGGGAGCTCGATGCCCGGGAAGCTATTCAGGACCTGCCCTGGATGCCAGCTTCAGAACGTTTTCAAGGAGGACGAGCATTCGTTATGCCTCTACTGTCTCCATGAGGACAAGATGCACAAGGAAAAGGACTGTGCGTTTTGTGGAAACATGTCGGAGTGGACCATGAAGGATCGCCACCTCCTTCTCGCCAACTGGCTGGAAGGTAAGAGCCCGCCAGGCGAGAAGAAGTCCGAGCGGTCTTCTAAGTCCTGTGAGGGTGCTCCGGTGACGGGGGCCCAACAACAGGCTAAGCAGCGCGAGTCTGCGGGCACCGGGAGCGCCGAACGGTCGGGCTCCTTGGCTGCCAGGCAGGGCGCACCCTCCCCGGCGCCATCGACCATGAGCCAACGTTCTGGCTCGGGTAAGAGCAAGTCCGAGAACCCGGCGAAGCTTCTGGAGAGGCCCTGGTCGATCTCGAAGACTACGGCAGAGGGGGAGCAAGACTCGGACCCTCCCCCGAAGGTGAAGGCCCCAGGCGTACGGAAGGTGACGTTGGCCGTGATTCACCCTGCTAGGACCTCGATCGAGGATGTCGCCGCGGCCCTGGCTCAGCCTGTGGAGGCTACACCAGTGGAGGCGCCCTCAGGTACCAGAGTCTCCCTGCCACCGCGGAGGGAGTCATCTTTCAGGCCCCTCGAGAAGACCCCCACGAAGTCCTCATTGGAAATCTTGCAGAAAGGTGAGATTGCCTCGGACCACGCCATTACGGTGGCTACGGACATCGCTGACACCGGTTTCCGTCAGTTGGGCAACGGCGTTTACCTGAGACGACGAGGAAGGCTCAGGGTGACGGATTTCCGCCAGGACGTTCAAACCAAGGTTTTGGACATGCCCTTCGATGGGAACAACCTTTTTGGCAAGGCGGTTGAATCAAGACGGACACGGAGACGGCCCGTGCACTGGGTCTGCCCCAAGAGCGACGGCCGTCCTTTCGGAGCTCCGGAGGCAGACAGGGTGCCTCCAAGGGAGCCGGCAGCAGCTCCTCTACTTACCGTCAAGCGGCAAGGTCTTCATCGCAGGAGGCCTACAGGGGACGCGGCAAGTCAGGTGGATCCCGCCGTCGTCGCCAAGGTGGTCAAGGAGGCAAAGCGGCATCCAAGCAAGATTGAAACGTCCATCTCCACCGACCGTTGGGTGCTGGGCGCCCTGGCCCAGAGGCACGCCCTCGAGTTCCAGAAGAGGTGCCCCCGCATTCCTCCCGTGGCCAGGAAGGTAAATCACGTCCCTCAACTGCTGTAGGAAGTACGGGCGATGCTCAGGAAAGGTGCCATCGAGCTTGTCCCGAAGAGGCTTCGGGGCTCCGGAGTTTACTCAAGATACTTCCTCGTGAGGAAGAAGACAGGAGGATGGCATCCCATCCTGGACCTGCGACGACTAAACAAATACATCAAGGCAAAGAAGTTCCGGATGGTCACCCTCCAGCACGTGCTGGGACAGCTGGAGGAGGGCGATTTCCTGTCGTCATTGGACTTGGAGGATGCTTACTTCCACATCCCTATTCTAAAGAGGCACCGAAAGTTCCTCAGGTTCGTGGTCAAAGGGCGGCACTACCAGTTTATGGCTCATACGGGAAAGGACAAGGGAGCCCGCCGTGGAACACACTGCGAAGTCCGTCCAGCTGCTCACGGACCTGGGGTTCTCCATCAACTTTCCAAAATCCCACCTGGTCCTGTCGCAAGTCGCCCTGTTTCTGGGAGCACAGCTCAACACAGTGGCGCGGCGGGCCTCACCATCGGAGGAAAGGATAAGGACCATCCTAGGAAAGGTGCAACGCCTACTGGCCACGAACGTGGCCAGAGTGAGGTCTATCAAGTCCCTCCTCGGAATGATGTCCTCCTGCATTTATCTGGTGCCCCATTGCAGACTTCGGACGCGGCCCTTGCAAGAATTCCTTGATGCCCACTGGATCCAGACGACAGGCAGCTTCGAAGACAGGATCTCGCTCGACGAAACGTTCCGTCAGGCGATATGATGGTGGGGTGTCTGCGCTCATCTGACAGCGGGAACAGGCTTCCTAGCCCCGGCCCACCAGGTGACGGTGATGACGGATGCCTCCCTGGAAGGTTGGGGAGCGCACACCGGGGGTCTCCACGCGAGAGGCCTTTGGTGCTCGGAGGAGAAGACTCTCCACATCAACATCTTGGAGCTCCGCGCAGTGTTCTGGGCCCTCAGGTCCTTCCTTCCGTCCCTCAAGGGCAAGGTCGTGAGGATCTTCACCGACAACACCACCACGATGTTTTACATTCAGAAGCAGGGCGGAACCAGATCCCCTGCCCTGTCCAAGGAAGCCCAGGATCTGTGGCATTGGGCCATCGCCCAAGGGATGTTTCTGGTACGCTTTCATCTGGCAGGGATAAAAACCACCATCGCCGACTCACTCAGCAGGGAGCTGCGCTCATGCCACGAGTGGGAACTGCACCAGGATCAAGTGGACCGACTCTTCCGACGATGGGGCGAACCCCAGATCGATCTCTTTGCGACGGCGGCGAACTCCAAGTGCCAGAGGTTCGCCAGCAGGTTTCCCCAACCGAGGAGCATGGGTGATGCTTTCTCGTTCCCCTGGGACGGCCTGTTCCTTTATGCATTCCCGCCGTTGCCGTTGCTACTCCGGCTCGTCAACCAGCTCAAGAGGTCCCGGTGCAGGATGATCCTCGTCACACCGGCGTGGCCGAGGCAGATCTGGTTCCCGGACCTTCTGGACTTGTTAGCGTCCACACCAGTCAAGCTGCCGACGGACGCAGATCTTCTCTCCAGAGAAGGAGGCGCCATTCTTCATCACGAACCAGAGTCGCTGAACTTGTAGGCCTGGCTCCTGCAGCACTAGAGTTTGGAGGATACAACATCCCGGCCGACTGCAGAGAGGTTCTTGCAAAGGCCAGGGCATCTTCAACTCTCAAGTGCTACGGACACAAATGGAAGAGGTTCTCTGTCTGGTGCCGAGCACAGAAGATTAACCCTCTGCGGATTACGGCCCCTCAAGTATTGCCGTACCTACTGTCTTTGGCCAAGGCTGGCCTATCTCACGCTTCCATCAAGGTACATCTGGCTACCGCCTCACGTTACACCAGAACTACAGGACGGGCGTCCTTGTGGTCTCATCGTCTGGTGAAGGAATTTATGAAAGGACTGTTCCTATCATTCCCGCCGGTGAAGACCCCTGCCCCGGCGTGGGAGCTCAACATGGTACTAACTAGGCTCATGGGGGCCCCATTCGAGCATATGCATTCAGTGCCGTTGAAGGTTCTGTCGTGGAAGACAGCATTCCTCGTGGCCATCACCTCTGCACGACGAGTGGGAGAGATCCAGGCCCTGTCTTGCTAGCCTCCATACTTGACTTTTCACGACATGAGTGTGGTGCTGAGGACGCACCCCTCCTTCATGCCCATGGTGCCGTCGGACTTCCATCTCAACGAGCCCTTGGTGTTGCCAGTTTTCTTCCCGTCGCCTTCGTCGCCGGCTGAGAGGACTCTGCACTCGCTAGATGTAGCTAGAGCGCTGAAGTTCTATGTGGACTGCACGAAGAGTTTCCGGAAGACATCACAGCTGTTTGTGAACTTTGGACCTGTGAATCAAGGGAAGGCTCTCTCGAAGACTTCCATTTCCAGATGGCTCTCCGGCTGCATCATGCACTGTCACAGGTTGGCAAACCGACCGCTGCCTGGCCGTCCGAGAGCCCATTCGACCAGAGCGATCGCTGCTACTACAGCGTTCCTGTCTGGTGTGCCCCTGCTCGACATATGCAGGGCTGCTACGTGGAGGTCCACGCACACCTTCACGAGATTCTACTGCGTCGACCGGGATTCCAGGGAGGAGTCCAGAGTTGGCCAGGCAGTGCCGCGCAACCTGTTCGCCTAAGGTGAGCTTGGTGAGGAGGTAAGAGTTGCTTAATGTTGATTTGTTGTATTGCTTGATATTGAGCCTTTTGCCACCTCCTGTGGTTGTGCATGTGTATACTGCTATGTATTCTTATATTCATGAGCATGTGAATCCATGCCAGACCCCATGCTGGAGAAGGAACAAGTTACTTACCTCTAACTGTTGTTCTCCAACATGGGTCTGGCATGGATTCACATGCGAACCCTCCCGCCTACCCCTCTGTGGCTCTGCACTTGGTCATACTGCCACTTCACGTGCTACCAAATCTGAGGATGGCTGCCAGGGGTGGGGCTTAGGAAGAGGGCAGTCATTAACTGGGGGCAGTATGACCCAGAGACCAGTGATTGGTTACTACTGAGAAAGACAGAGCAGAAAAAAAACTGATACTGATTTTTTCTATACAGAGGATTCCCGGCCTGACGAGGGGGAATATTCATGAGCATGTGAATCCATGCCAGACCTATGCTGGAGAACAACAGTTACAGGTAAGTAACTTGTTCCTTCCCACACTATTTGTATTTAGAGGTAAGGATTTGCAATAGGTTTATTAGTGTAGGCCCTTTTATTTTGAGAAGACAGCACTAGGACTGAGTTATTATTATTTGATGGTTGTAGCTTGCTCCATCTGTAGATTTAGGATTAGATAGGCATTTTTCAATAAACACCCTTGAACTGTGGTCACCTGTCTTACTGTTGATATCATGCCTTCCTTATACCTTGCTGTGCAGCTCAAGATGCCATTGAGAAATATATTACCTTATATAAACAACCATGTAATACCCACCTTTGCTAGACCATGGGTTACCTTGACAGTATAAATGCTAGACAGCAGGCCATTGTGGACAGATACCTCTTAATGAAACTTGACACTACGGTCGGTACTCAAGTTGAACAGAATTACCGGCTCTATCCAAACAGCTATGTTAACACATCCCAGTAGAGTCATGTACCGAGAGCAAGTTAGCTGAGGCACACATACACCCACTCCACACTGAGACAGCATGCTATCAGTTTTCTCTTGTATCCCCACAATCTGAGAAGTCGCCCCATCATTAGTCACATTGACTGTACAAAGTCCTGAACAAAACCTTGATGAAGGAAATGCACTATTGCTACCAAATATATCAGACTCAGAGATAAATCTTCGTATTAAATACACATTCTCTTGTAAAACATGCCACAAAAATCCACAATTACATTCTCAAATTGGACTTAGATGTGCTATGTCTCACAGAGACATGGACCACAGAACAAGTGGACCAATGATTTCTCTCGCCATCCCTGAAGGGTATGATATCACCTGCCAAACTAGAGCATTACGCCTTGGGGGTGGTGTGGCGATCATTGCAAAAAAACACCTGCAATTGTTCTGTGCACATTACAGTGAATTCCTTCATATGAAATGACTCCCACTGCCCATAGTTGTACCATCCTCCAACAGACACACTGGGCCTCATTATGACATTGGCGGTAGCCGTGCTGGAAAATACTGTCACGGCTGCTGCCGGAGTCATGAAATTACCTGCACCCGGCAATGGGAAACTACTGTGGCATTCCGGCCACACCGACCCCGGTAATTGACAATTGCTGGGTGCTGGTAAGTTTTACACCCCATTCCCATTTGAGTCCCATTGGACTCAATGGGAATGGGGAGACCGGATGCACTGTCACCATTCATGAATGGTGCCGGTGCATCCGTCGAGGTCTGCTCGCGGGTTCCGGTACGCCCGCCAGGTCAGACCTGTCGGACTGAAAGGCACCCGCAAGCAGAACTCGTAGTTTGCCGGTCCGGTAACAATGGTACCAGCATGCTTACCGGTACCGTTGTTTCCAGACCGGCACGCTTGTGATGAGGCCCACTGACCTTTAATGAGGAACTCATACATATCCTCAAAAAACTGCATGGCCCAAATTGCTCTACTTTATTGGTTGGAGATTTTAATCTGTGGCATAATACCAGCTCTGACAAAGAAGCCACAATATTAGAATGTGCCCTGAATAACATTGACTATCATGTCATGAAAAACTCACCAACTCATGACTGCACGCATTGAGAACACAACACCTGGTGTCTACAGTCTTCTAAATTCTTCTACAAAATCCCCCTTTAAAAGGAAACAATCCAGCCAAACTAATTAAAAACAGGAACCTCAAAGAAATTACGACTTTTGACCTGAATGAATGATGAATGTATGACTAGTATCATGGCTTCGACTACAGATTCAGATCCCCCAACAATCTTGGTGCATGTCTATAATCATACCATAAGCTCTATATTAGACAAAGTGGCCCGAATCAAAAATAAATTAGTCAGAGCTAATACTACCCATCACAAATGATACATAAGAACTCAAACTAATGAAGAAGGAGAAAAGAAATGCGGAGAGAAAATGGCTTTAAGATATGATATGATATGGCATTTATAACGCGCCTATACACAGGTGTTTCAAGGCGCGACGAAGCAAGGGAGGGGGAACAGAGGTAAGACAGAGACAACGATCTTACTAGGCCAGGTGACATTGAGATTGCGCAAGTGCAGGGGAGGGGGGAATCAAAAAGTGCGAGGGGAAGTGGGAGGGGGCAGTGCAGTACATGGTTTCAACAGTAAATATAAATAAATACCAATAAATAAAAAGTACGGCCAGCAGGTGGCAAGTGCAAGGATAAGTACAGATATCAAGTGTCAAGTGCTGGTAGGGGACTCTAGGGATACCGAAAACAGCCCCCAAGTGCAAGGGTTGCTGTGCAGGAGTGCAACTGGCGGGTGTTGAGATGGATTTCTGAACTCTGACCTGGTGGGCAGAGTTTCAGAAGGCCAGCCTAGTTTCTTGGAACAGGGTAACCTTCTGGACAAGCCAGACTAATCAAGGTAGCGTTGGCAGCGGTCAGGACTAGGTCTCAGGAGGGGTAAGGGTGACTGAAAGACCTCAATGAGCACACAGAGTAAAGGACACTACAAATCACTCCCAGACAGGTCTATCTATATTATATTAAAAATATAAGTACATTAATTCAAGGCCTTTGAAATTCAACACACTGTAATGATCAACAGTAATCAACAGTAATACTTTTAAACCAACACAATCCAACTAAAATACATATATACAACATATGTACAAGACCAAGTGGCCTAAAGGGTTAAACACACAGAATGGGTCCACAACCTGCAAGGGAAGGAAACAGGCAGTGTGAATTATCTTTAGGCAGCTCTGCAGTAATCCCAATCCTAACTGAAAGGCAGTTCAGTCCCTAACAAGAGGGGAGACTATTGCTCAAATGTACTTGCAATTCTGGCGCACGCGGTAGTGCAGATGAGCGAAAACAGGGTCTTTTGTAGGGTCTGTAGCAGCTCAGGAAGGTGGGTGAGGTGATGCAGAATAAGTTCCCACTATTCGTGGAGGATCTCCCCAAAAGGGCAGAGCAGGTTCCAAGAGCCGGGAATGGTTCGATAGCTCAGGCTATCAGTGGAAAGGAAAGTGGCTCTCATGGGACACTTGTGTGTAAAAATTAATGGATGCGCTACGGGCCACCGGTAAGGGTTGCAAGTACTCATCGACCCCCGGTGCATTCCGGACCAAACTTCGGCAGTCGAGTCCACTTCGGTTGCAGGTTCAAATGCGCAATCGTGCGGGTTGGCGGCTTTCAGTTTTGAAAATACAGCGATGATTGCCCTATGTGATAGTGGCAATTTCTCTGCTCCTGGTAGATGGATCAGGCCAGTTTCACTGCTGCAGGTTTCACGGCACAGAGGGGCACAGCAGCAAGGCACCTATGAAATTTGTCACCACGGCTGCGAGACACAGTAACCGTGTGTCTTCCGGTTCGGGCTCTCTCTCTTTACTCCAGACCTGGGAATGCCAAGTGTACAAAATTTGGCATGAGAGTGCCATGAAGACAGAGCTTGCGATGTACCAAGTTTCAAGGTTCTCCTCGAAACAGAAGCGGTGTTAGAGCAAAGGTCCTGCGCAAGCTGGTTAGCCCACTTGTGGGCCGAGGGACGCTTTCGAGAAGGCTTACTTGCATGGTTTGATGAAAGTGCCGAGAATAGTTAGTCCCACTATTCCAATGGGTCGAAGCGTCTTCACACACCTTCTAGTTCGATCAGATGCAGAGGGGCCCAGCGGGAAAGCAGCAGGCTCAGGGTGCCAAACCTTCCAGTGGTTCCTCGACTTGGCTGCTTGGTTTCAGTATACTTGGATCCTATCCTTCGTTCAGTGGGAACTCAGGAGATTGACATGGTATGGGTGTTTGGAGCCTTCTCTTATCCAGAATCTCCTTCGTGCCAAAACGAAGAGGGCCCAATGGGAGATCTGCTCACATCCAGCCATACCATACGTGGACCAATCACGGTCCACAGTGGTCCCAATCATTCACAGCACACCAGAGTCTCTGGCACCCAGGATGTGGATTGCAACCAGACAGTCCAGCCCACATCCTGGAGGCACAAACACAAGACATGCAGAAGCCAGCGAAAGCTTGGTGTTTCATGGGAGAATGCATGCCCAAATAAGGACTGACCCAGGTCGGCTCGACATGGGGAAGGTGAAGGGGAAAGATGGCCAAAAGACAGGACAAAGAACTTTGTGGCATGGCCATTTTGGAGCCAGACCACCTTTCTGTGCCAAACGCGGTAAACACACTTTCCATGGCAGGAAAGGGTTAAAAATACACTAAAAGATAAGCTGCCACCAGCCCTGTCCAAGGCACATCTGCACTTCTCCTAAAAAATCCTTTGAGCGTGTCTAGGGCCTTTAGAAATGAAAGGAAGACCCAAGTGCATTGTACTGTAAGGTACATTGTGCACTGGCAACATGTTGCCGAAAAGTTGCAGCATTGAAACAAAGTCTCCCAGTACTGACTGTGTTTAAGGGCATGTCAGTTTCCCCATAACAAAGTGAGCGAAAAGCCCAGGGAAGTGCAGCTGAAGGCTGTGCTCTACTGGCAAAGTCAGACTATGGTGTTTAAAACAGCAGCAAAAGGTTGGGGGGTGCACAACTGGAGGGAAAACTTCACATAAATGGGAATCTTTCCTAACAGCGGGGAAGGGACCCGGGCCCGAGATCAGAGAGTAGCCAGGTGACCAGTGCAGTTTCAGTTTCAGCCAGGAGTTCAGCAGGGGAGAGGAAGAGAGAAAGCAGAAGCAAAGAGGAAAGTCGTGAGGTATTTCCAGAAACAGAGATGGTTCTCCTCAAGTTTCAGAGAGGCATGGAGGCTGTTCCAGACGGAGGCCCCAGCCGAAGAAAGATATCTACCACGAACTTGTTGCTTGGAGAAGCGACTGACCCTGAGGGAGTTGGAGGCAGATGAGCAAAGAGCTCGAGAAGGAAGATAATTACGAAGAGAGAGTTGAAGGTGTAGAGGCCCCAGAAGGCCTTGTGGACAATGCAGATGTTTTTGAGCCAGTGCAGGTATTTCAGTTCTGGAGAGATACGATTCCTGGGCTTGAGGCCAAGGACAAGTCTTGCAGTCCTGTTTTGGATGAGTTGCAGAGGGCGGAGAGTAGAGGCAGGCAGATTTAGAAAGAGGCTGTTGCAGTAGTCCAGCCTAGAGAGAAACAGAGCTCTGGAGACAGTGAGCTTCTGGAGGAAGGAGAGAAAAGGAACAATACTTGTTTATATTGAAACACTTGTGTATAGGCGCGTTATAAATGCCATATCACATCATATTATACCTTTGAGGAGGTGCAGCTGGTAGTGTGACTTCTTAGAGACATCAGAGCTGTGAGGAGAAAAGGAGAATGTGGAGTCGAAGATGACCCCAAGAATTTTAGTCTCACAGGTGGGAGCAGGATGAGGGCCAAGAGAGGCCGGCCAGAGAGTATCAGGAAAGGAGGAGCAGGTGTTCCGATGAGGAGAATCTCAGTTTTACTGGCATTAAGGCAGAGATCATTGGCAGCACACCACTCCTGAATAGCAGATAGACAGTCAGACATGAGAGAATGAGAAGAGGTGGCAAAAGGGAGCCTAAAACTTAGCTGAGTGTCAACCGCATAGCACTGAAAGTTGGGGCAGAGAGCGGGAGTGCGATGGGTGAGAAGTGCCAGGTATTGGTTGAACAGCCAGGGATTGAGGTTAGTCCCCTGGGGAACACCACAGATAGAGAGAGAGAGAGAGAGAGAGAGAGAGAGAGAGAGAGAGAGAGAGAGAGAGAGAGAGAGAGAGATAGAGGAGAGGAAGGACCCAAGTTGGACCTGGGAGGGTCGATCAGAGAGGAAAGAGGTCAGCTAAGTTGGGGCCTGATCGGTGATACCCAGGTTATCACGGAGATGGTTGAGCAGGATGGCATGGTTGACCATGTCAAAGGCAGAAGAGAGGTCAAGTAAGATGAGGACACAGGGGATATTGGAATCGAGGTTTGAGAGCAGGTCTTCACAGATGTTCAGGAGAGTAGTTTCCGTGCTTCTGGCAGCTCTGAAGCCAGACTGATGGCCATGGAGACAACCAATAGATTCAGTGTGAAGATTAAGCTGGGAGATGGCCAGCTTTTCCAGGAGTTTGCCCAGGAAAGGAGTGATGGAGATCAAGCGATAGTTGGCCGGGTAGGAGGGGTCGGCTGAGGATTTCTTAAGAAGAGGATGCACAAAGGAATGCTTCAGGGGGGAAGGGAAGACTCCAGTGGCAAAGAAATCGTTGCAGAAGTCAGCCAGAGCAGGAGCCAGGGTGTCAATGTGGTCCTTGATGGTTTGGAGGAACAGGGGAGAACCTGTTTTGACGAGACTTTCATTGATCGGACTTGTCTAGAAATCTTGTCTGTGGAGAACAGGGGAAATGCAGAGGAAGAGCGGGGAGTAGAGAGGGGAGGTGAAGAGGAAGAGAGAGAGAACAGGATGTCCTGACTTGTAGAGATGAAATGAGAAGCCAGGGCTGTGCAGAGGGCCTAGGATGGGGACAGGAGAGGTAGAGACTGCAGCAGGATTGGCCAGCTACTTGCAGAGTTTAAAGAGTTTGGCCGAGTTGTTGGATGCCGCAGAGACGCAGGCTTGAATGTAGTCTCTCTTCTTGGTGAGGACAGATAGCCGGTATTGCCTTTGGAGCAGGCGGCAGGCCAGTTTGTCAGAGGATATAGCAGAAGCACGCCATTTCCTCTCAGCCACCCGTCACTTGCGTTTATGGGGGACGAGGTCTGAGTCATACCAGGAGTTGCACTTGGCTTTGGGCTTCAAGCAGATCCTCATAATAGGGGCAAGAACATCAAGAGTATCAGATATAGCAGAGTGGAGCATGGAAAGTGCTGTGTCACGGTGTGAGTCAGCTGAAGGGGGAGGGCAGTGAGAAAGTGGCGGCGAAAGCCTCAACTGACACATGCTTCATGGGTCAGATGACCAAGAAGGTAGGTGGAAGTACTAGAGTTAGCTTGGACTGAGGGGTAGAGAGGTTGAGATGGGAGAAAAAGAGAAAGTGATCACTCCAGGAGAGGGGAGTGGTGAGAGGGATAGAAAGGGGAATGTCTGAAGGGATCAGAACATCCAAAAAGTGAGTCAAGCCAGAGGGGTGGATAGAGAGTGAGCAAGAGTCACAGAGGTCGCGAAAGAGTCAAGAGGAAGGACAGTGAGCATCCAGATTGATGTTAAAGTCTCCAAGAAAGAGAAGTTGAGTGGTCGAGACCAGGAGGGAGGAGGAGAGGTCCGCCCACCCAGAGATGAAGGAGGAGATCTGACCAGGTGGCCGATAGATGGTAGCCACAGTAAGGGAATGGCTAGGAGAGAGAGAGAGAGAGCCTGCAGTCGATGCATTCGAAAGAGGAGTAGGCCTGCGTGAGAATGACAGAGGCAGGAATCCACTCTGGGAAGATCAGGGCTACACCCCCTCCAGAACGGATGGATCTGGGCGCAGACAGTATCTTGTAGCCATTAGGGAGGAGCGTGTCAAAGCTCGTGACAGAGCTGCCTGTGAACCATGTCTTTGGTGAGACCGAGGACATCGAGGTCAAGTTCTTCCAGGAGACGGCAGATGTCAGAGGAGTGTTTGACAGCTGAGTGAGAGTCGAGAGTGGCAATATGGAGAAAGTTGCTGTGCTTGAAAGGCTTCCAGGGAGGGGTACAAATCAGAGGTGTAGAAGAAGCCCAAGGAGGGGCATAAGAGGAAGGAGGAGAGGGCAAGGTAGCCAAGGAGGAGACAGCGGGGGGAGGCAAGGAAGCCGTGGTGGGAAGATAGGGGACAACAGGGGAAGAAAGGAAATTGATGAGGCTTGGGAAGCGTCTATCAAAGGGGAGAAATTTGGCCTGAGGGCCTTGGACGGTGCCATTCAGCTAAACATTAATGATGACCTTAGAGGAGTGGTAGGGGGCCAGGAGAGGGGCAAGCATGGAGCACGCAGACAGGGGCGCGAGGAGGAAGCAAGGACATGTGAACAGGGGGGTGACGAGGACACGCAGTCAGGGGGGGAGAAAGGAGCCACGCCATGAATTGCGAGTGGAGGCGGGTTATGGTGCGTGTGCAGAGGCAATGGGCAGCGCAAGGGAGGAGTGCGGGACGAGGGGAAGGAAGTGCACAGCAGTCGAGCAAACTCCCATACCTTGCCACCACAGGCAGGAGGGTGAACCGTCCGCACTCACAGTCTACACCGCAGACCCCTTCATCGCCAAACACCTGCGTCGCTCAACACCACGGTCTTCACCTCAAATTATATCGGCTCGGTAGCATGGCCATAACAAACGTGTTAAGTGGAAAGTCGGTCAGCATCTCCTGCGCACCTGCGTCGCTCAACACAGCGGCCCTCTCCTACGAGGGCTTTGCCGCATAGGATCCTGAACCTCGGATTATATAGGCTCGGTAGCGTGGATGTAACAAATGTGTTACGTAGAAAGTCGGGTAAGGTCTTCTGCGAACCTGCGTCACTCAACACCACAGCCTTGTCCTGCGAGGGCTTTCCCGGAGGGGGTCCCGTATCTCTAATTATATAGGCTTGGTAGCGTGGACGTAACAAACGTGTTACGTGGAAAGTCAGGCAGCGTCTCCTGCGAACCTGCATCTCTCAACATCGCAGCCTTGTTCTGCGAGGGCTTTGCCGCAGAGGGTCTCGAACCTCGGATTATATAGGCTCGGTAGCGTGGACATAACAAACATGTTACGTGGAAAGTCAGGCAGCATCTCCTGCGAACCTGCGTCGCTCAACACTGCAGCCTTGTCCTACAGAAATAAACAAATTAAACTGGAAAGGTTTAGACAAAACATATAAAACTGCCATCTCTGATGCCAAAAATAACTTTTACAATAGATTGAAGAGGCCAACAATATTCCAAGGAAACTATTTGAAATCATCAAAACCTTAGAAATATCAGGAAGCTCATCTACGCCTCACTCCCAAACTAATCAAGATTGTCTCCATATACAACAGGCGTCTGAGGCAAAAATAGACACGGCCCACTCCAAGATTAGACATGATTTGGGAAAAAAGCGAGCTACCATACCCCCTAACTCAGTGCTTAAAGAAGAACGTGCTGCATTTGTCTTTTCCCCTATTACCATCTGTGACATGATAAACATTCTGTCTACACTCCGTCCTTCGCAATGCCCAGAAAATATAATTTCACTTAACTTTATTCTTGAACATAAAGGGCCTCATTACACGGTATGCGGTAAACATGGCGCTATTAGCGCCATGGTTGCCGCCGGTATTTTACCGTGTCCGCCTTGGTGGATGGCGGAATTACCGCCCTACTCCAAGGTGAGCGGGGCCGTAATTCCCCATTCACCAAGGCACTTCCCCAGTCCCATTTTTGCCCCCATAGGGCTCAATGGGAATGGGGAAGGAGCTAATTGCGGTACCGTAATTAGCACCAAGGTCCCTTTGCGGGTCCCTACTTTAACGGCTGGTGTAGACCAGCCATTAAGGTCGGGTCCCGCAAAGGGACCTCGTAGTAAGGCGGTAAGGGTTTACCGGTGCCAGTGCCCTTACCGGTACCGGTAAACCCTTACCACATTCCGTGTAATGAGGCCCAAAGACTTTTTCCCCCTTTTTTTGTAAGGCTTGTTAACTCATCTTTTTCCAGCAACAATGTTCCAGACTCTATTAAAAAGGTTACTATTAAACGGCACCTATAAAAAAGGCACCGTTAGCAAAGGTGCCGGTGCTTCTGTGTCCCCACTCCCATAGAGTCCTATTGGACTCTATGGGAATGGGGACTTAAATTTTACTTACTGGCACCTGACTTTCCGGGCCGCCAGGTTGGTAATCTCCAGGTGGCACCGGGAAGGCAGGAGCAGGTAAATATTTATGGATCCAGCGGCAACCCGCCAGTAGCACCAGCAGGGTTATGAGGCCCTATGTCTCTGATGCCACCAATCTACAGACTATTTACAGTTACATTGAAACTTGGATGAATGGAAACTGGATGTGATGTGCCTCAATGGGAACAAGACCGAGCTCATGATTTTCGACTCGGCAGGTATTGGATATAAACTTGACCATAGATACCACTCGTTTGACATTCATGATTGTAGCATTGAAATTTCCCAAAGGTCAAAACTCTGGGCTTCCATCTAGATTCTTCTCTGAGTTCTGAAACCCACACTAATCAAACTGTAAAAAACTGCTCCTATTATTTGTGACTACTGAGGAACCATTCCTGTCCAAATCTAACTGTGCCTCAGTTGCTAGGGCAACCATTATGTCCAGACTGGACTATGGAAACGCCCTTTTGATTGGCGCTTTGAAGAGAACTATTGATGACCTAAAGGTGATACAAAATGATGCTGTTCGCGTCATAAAAAAAGACGTCCAGGAGAGACCATATCACCCTTTGCCGGCAAGATCTACACTGGCTTCCGATTGCAGCTCGCTTACAATTCCAGGCTGCAACACTGGTCCACAAATCACTACATGGCTCTGTGCCAGCCTACATTAAAAACTTAGTGTTTCTTTAGGAGCCATTTAGGAAACTGAGATCACCAACATTAGCCCTGGTGGAAATCCCTAAATTCATTCTCGTCAGTATTTGAAGAGTATCCTTTCCTGTTATTTCTAGTCCTGTTCTCTTTCTGTGTTGGTCTTTGTGTTATTGTTGGCGCCATATACGAATAAATAAATAAATAATGCAGACTGGCAGCATTGCCGAGTGTAAAAGTTGTATAAACATTGTATTGAAGTTCTTCAAATTGCTGAAAACGTGTATCTTAGTCCATCAGCAATCACCAGAGCACCTTTTGTTGTAATGGCAAAAATGGGGCTGAAAGTGATGTAGAGTAAACCAGTTCCATTTGATCCTTTTATGGGTTGGTCTGTGTTTTAATAAATGCATTTTTTTCATGAGAATAAATGCAGGACAATACTTGTAACACATTATAAATTTATGTGGCAAAAAAATAAATATTCATAATTACAGACGTAATTGACGGATCAATAAATAGCATAAAATCTGGAGCTTTAATTACAAGTACTATAAATCTGCCGATCTTCCTCCTGTGCTAATTCCCCCAGAGGAATTACAGACAGGGGAATTTACAGCCAGAAAGGGGTGGTAATTCCACAGGAAGATTTAGCACTGGAGGAATTACTGTCAAAAATAAATAAGCACACTACTCCCAACCACAAGTAGAAATACTGACACAATACCGCAGAAAACAGGCAGTATCTCTTCCAACAGATGGTTGCAGCTCCCTACCGCCACCTTACAGGTAGAGGTAAAAGCATCCAGATTAAGGAAATGAATGGACAGGTGCATCCAGTAGGATTCAACACGGTTAGTAAGGCACATATCTTCACCCTTCCAATCACCAGGAAGCACCTGGCAGTTGCAAACGTTGACATTCAGTGCCTCCTATTCTACACTGACCTGCAGAGGATAGCGTTGCAGTAACAACAAAGGACCCCATCAAGGTGAAGGAAACGTGTGGATGATCCTGAGCCAGACCATCTCCCTGCGTTTGGCACGTAGCCATTTTATGCCACTCTATTGTCTAAACCAGCACACCATAGCAGGCCTCCTCATCCAGCCAGACATGGAGGGTCAAACAGCCATATCACAGCTGCGTATCTGTCATGCACGTTTGTGAGATGGGCACATAGCAGCACACTGTCGATATGCAGCATGGCCTAGCACAGCCAACATTTTCAAAAGGGCTGAGATGAATGATTGATGCACTATCGAAACACATGCAACACCAGCCTGCAGAAGTGTGTGCCACAAAGACGAGATGATGCGCTACTACCCACTTCCCAAACGTAAAGCTGACTTTGGGCTACATGCAGGTGGCATTGGTGGCACCGCAGGCGTCGGACCACATATTCCTTAACAGAAAACAGTATCACCCAGTAAATGTATAAATGACACATAATGTTAAACTCGCTGTGAGCCACTACTGCGCATTTTCACAGGTTCTACTCGGGATGATGCTGTGGTACTAACAAACAGCATCATAGATGCCACTTTTGAAACCTGGGTATGTAACCAAAAAGACACAAGTGGAAGTGAATGTGGTGGGCGGAGGGAGCTGTGCCGAAGATATATCATGCATGTATACCTAGAACCTTCCGGGTGTATGACCCACATACCCACAACACCCCATGTCATGCTGCACTCCCCATCCCTCCAATGGCTCACACCCACATTGAAGCACTGTGGCTTAAGGGAACACATGCCCCAGAATGTTTAAGGAAGGGGAACAGGAATTGCATTGTTTTGGCTATAGTCCCACCCTCATTCCCTCCATCCCACTATCCCTCCATCCACAGCCAGGGATGAGCTGCGCCAAGTGGTTACGCATGGAAACAGAGAGCAAAGCACCCTATAACTCATAGCAGTACACATATTACACAGTAATCTAACACTCTGCTATAGGTACATTTCCAAAGGCCACAATGAGCACAAAACACCTGGCACAATTGCAAAGTACTGTTTAGTTATTTGTTTTATTGATTGGGTTTTAATAATGCGCCTATACACAAGTGTTTCAAGGCGCAACAAGACGAGGGGGCTGGGGCAGGCGTGACAAAACAAAAAGAGGTCAATGGTCCTACTTGGATTAGGACACATGTGGGATGTGTCATGAGAATTAGGGATGCAGAAAATGAGGTTCCACACATATGGGCACAACCTGTTGGCCATTGTCAACTGCAAGGCAAACCTGCCCCAGTGGCACTGGACTGAAGTTTTAGGCAAGTCAAATTCCATCACTACTTTTTCAGGGTTGGTGAGTACCTTTCAAAACCTACATTTCATTTACCCACTGCCTTTCCATTTGTAGGCGATCCAGGATATCTGTAACTACCTTGGGCTAGGACCCCTCTAAGAAGGTTGTGTATAATGAGGCTCACAAAACAGGGTGTGCATACAGCACACATATGGGCTCTTGCAAGGAAAGTTCTGGTGCCTCCCCTGGACCGAGTGGTGTATTCATGGACAGACTGGAGAAGTTTAGTAAGATTGTCCTTTTGTTTTTTAATGTTGCATAATATGTGCATCAGGAGGATTGTGCCAATGTCTGCTGAGGACAACATGGGAGGAGGGAGAATATGCATGGGCCACAAGATGGCTTTCCTGGAGGAAGGTATAGTCACTTAATGCATCGGAAACGGCTGCAAATCTTTTTCTGAACACATCCTGTGCACATCTCATCCTGTAAATAGAGAAGACACTATAGTAAAATCCATGGCACAACCCAAATGACTACCAGATTCATACTCCAAGTACAAAGTCTGTTTATTAACTGTGTCATGTATTCCCTTCCTCCATCTAAAATCCCCAACACCTGTGTTCTGCTTTCACCCACAATCCCCAACACCCATTCCTTCCCCCATCCTCAATCCCCAACACCAATTCTCTCACTCCACCCTCAATCGCCAACACACATGTCATTCCTCAACCCCAACAACCATGCTCTCCTTCCACCCTCAACAGCCAAAACCCGTGCCCTCCATCCACCGTCAATCACCAACACTCATGCCATCCCTCCACCTTCAATCCCCAGCACCCATGTCCTCCCTCCACCCGCAATTCCCATCTCAGTGTCACCTCAGTCTGGCATCTGTTTCTTTCTTTACTTGTCTGGCCCGGAAAGCGCCTTTAATGAGTATGTGGTGGTGCACAGTGACCATCAACTGGGATTCAAGCTTGCGAGCCTTCTGTGGGGATGACAACAGAAAGATTTCAGGCCATGACCATTTTTTAATGTAAGGAGAAGTGCTCTCTGAATATTTTACTTCCCAGCTGACACTGCAGCTGCAAGCTTGCGAACCCTCTGGCCCACCACACTATTGGTTGCTGTTTGCCTCAGATGTCAGCACTGATTGGACAATTTCACGGTGATCCTTCTTGACGCCCCTTGCAAAGCATTCTGCATTGCCTGTGCGTGCTGCAGCTGGACCCAAATAAGGCATTCCATCCTTTGCTGCTGCTCATCTTTCTTTCTTCCTTAGCCAGAGCGAGCAGTGCAGGCAGGCACTCTCCTTCCCTGCTGCACTGCCTGCAATTTCAACAAATGGTCTGTGCGAGCTGGAGCTCTATTCTATTGTGCCCGCCTACCCTGCACCTCCTCTGAAACCATACTTCGCTTCCCCAGCCTGCTCCAGATGAGCTCTGCCATTGGCTGGGAAGCACATCATATGGATTTCATGGATTGAGCCGGAGGCAAAGCCAGTGCGGATCACATCGAAGGCACACTTAGAAGGCCCTGCTCGCCTGTCTGGGTCTGTCTGGGCGCGGTCAGTGCCACAGAGCTGTATCTTTGTTTTTCTTAACTTGTGCCCTTCAGAATTTCTCAACATCTTATTGCTTTCACGAGCCCCACGTTCCGCCTGATGTGCTGCTCTTCAATCTACATGATGCAGGTAAGGAGGCCCCCCCCTCCTTCCCGGTGACTGTTCTTACCTGCCTCTCCCATATCACACTGTCTTCTCTCTCGCCTCTGCACTTAATCTCTCTTCTGCCATTGACACGGTCAACCATGCTATCCTGCTCAACTGTCTCTGTGATAACATGGGTATCACTGATCAGGCCCTGGCTTGGCTGGCTTCTTTCCTCTCCGATCGACCCTCCCAGGTCAAATTTGGGTCCTTCCTCTCCTCTATCTCTGTCTCTACCTGCGGTGTTCCCCAGGGGTCTAATCTCTCTCCCTGAATGTTCAACCACTGCCTGGCACTTTTTGCCCACTGCATTGCCGCTCTGCCCGATTTTTCAGTGCTATGCGGCTGACTCTCAACTCATTTTCAGGCTCCCTTCCGCCACCTCTTCTCCTTCTCTCATCTCTGACTGTCTGTCTGCTATCCAGGAGTGGTGTGCCGCCAATGATCTCTGCCTAAATGCCAGCAAGGCTGAGATTCTCCTCATTGGCACACCTGCTCCCTCCTTTCCTGCCACTCTCTGGCCGGCCTCTCTTGGCCCTCTTCCTGCTCCCACCTCTGAGGCAAAAAAAAATCTGGGTCATCGTAAACTCCACACTCCCCTTCTCTCCTCACAGATTTCAGAATACCAGCTGCACCTCCTCAGAGGTATTCATCCTTTCCTCTCCTTCCCCCAGAAGCTCACTGTCTCCAGAGCTCTGGTTCTTTCTAAGCTGGACTACTGCAACAGCCTATTTCTAAATCTGCCTACCTCTACTCTCTGCCCTCTGCAACTCATCCAAAGCAAGACTACAAGACTTGTCCTTGGGCTCAATCCCAGGGATCGTATCTCTCTAGGACTGAAATCTCTGCACTAGCTCCCAGTGATGACGAGGATTAAGTTCTAAACCCTCTGCATTGTCCACAATGCCTTCTGGGGCGTTGGGCCTCAATTCCTTCAACACTCTCTTCCAAAATATCTTCCTTGTAGAGCTCTTTGCCCATCCGCCTCCAACTCCCTCAGGGTCAGTCGCTTCTCCAAGCAACGAGTGTGTGGTAGATCTCTTTCTTTGGCTGGGGCCTCCCTTTGGAACAGCCTCCCTGCCTCTCTGAAACTTGAGGAGAACCATCTCCGGTTCTGGGAGCACCTCAAGACCTTCCTCTTTGCTTCTGCTTTCTCTCCTCTCCCCTGATGATCTCCTGGCTGAAACTGAAACTGCACCGGTTACCTGGCTACACTCTGATCTCGGCCCCAGGTCCCCTCCCCGCCAGTTGCACACCTGCACTGCCTCCCTGGCAGCCCTTGCACGCAGGGGATGTTTCTGTATCCCTACAGCCCTGTACCAGCACTTGACACTTGATGTCTGCACTTACCCCTGCACTTGCCACCAGCTGGCTGCACTTTTTGTTTATTGTTTTATTATTTTATCGTTTATCCTATGTACTGCACTGCCCCTCCACCTTTTTCCCCCGCACTTTTCCCCCTAGCCCCTTCCCTGCAATTTGCGCAATCTCAATATCACCTGGCCTAGTAGGATTGTTGTCTCAGTCTTCCCTCTGTTCCCCTTCCCTTGCATCATCGCGCCTCGAAACAATTGTGTATAGGCGCGTTGTAAATGCCATATCATATCATATATCATGCCACTAGGCCTGTTTTATGCTCTCTCACCCTGCCGCAATTGCACTGCGCCTCGCAGTGTAGCCAACCACTTGCCGTGTCTCTTACACCCTGTGTTTGCCACTCAACATGTGGTAGCAGTAACCCCCTGATGTGTGTCTGCAAACCAATAAGCCCTAGTAACATCTCCTGGATGGGACCCATCAGCATTTGCTGCCTCATGACTGTTTTTTATCTCTCTGCCCCTGCCGCTTCTTACCTAACCTACCTGTTCACCACCTGATTGTCTCTATCAGCCCCCGATGTACTTCATTGTAACCCTCACCTTCCTGTTTGCACTGTCATCCTCTTGTCTGATGTAACCCCTCATGCCATGAGGCGAGACTTTTCCAGTCTGCATTTATTCATACCTGCTTGTCATAATTTGCATTTATGGTTTTTCTAAAATGCAGCTCACCTACTTGTTCCTGCACCTTAACTTGTTTTGCTTTTAATATACCTTTCCCCCTCTTGCACTTCTTCTTCCCCCTCGCCCCATTTTTTTATTCAGCACTTGCACAATCCGGATCGTCTCATGGCCTAGTAGGAACTCTTTTTGTTGTTTTTCTTTCCTTCCTGCACTTCCTCTCCCCCCTTCCTGTACTTCCCCTTCTCCCCCTCTCTCCTGCCCTCTTGCTATAGCACTTGCACGTTCTGAATGTTTCAAGACCTTGTAAGAACATTTTTGTTTTATACCTTTTTCCTCATCCCTATTCCCACCCCCTTGTCTTGATGTGCCTTGAAACACAATTGTTTGCTGTATAGTGTGCATTACAAATAACCAATAAATAAATGAATAAGCCCTTAATAGATGGCAGATAAGGTATTACTGGGCAGGGCATCATCATCGTGGCCAAGGGAGGGGGTGGCTACACCTTCTCTCAGCACCATTCCCCTGACCCCAGCATCTGCAGCATCAGCTGCAAGATGTTGATGCCATTGCAGGTCACCAGCGACAGAGCATGCGGGAGGAGTGGATACATAGGAGACATTCATGGGGAATGGATGAAGGCAGGGCGCCACTGCTGACAGGTGACCTTGAGCCAACACTGGAAGCCAGTGGGCACTTCTAGCCAAAACATTTGCATTGCAACTTCCATATGACTAATCTGGTCCGGGGATGTGCTGCAGTGCATGGGTCTCTTATTCCTGGAGTAACAGGGTGTTTGCATTGGGTTATGGGTGCAGGTGGCCGCAGTCCTAGGTCTTTCCAGACCTATATGACTTCCTTGTTTATAGCGGTTCTTTCACTCATGGATGGACGCCGTTTTTGGTAGTGTATCTCACTCATTGTACCAATTGGGCTTAATACTTGCCACGTGGGTGCCTCATGTTGCCTTTTCATGCATCGTGGTGCATGTGTATGTTGAATTATTAGGATATGTCTTACATCAGTGAGTGGCAATGTGATTGGGGACATGCGACTTGAGGTCACTCCAACTCAACAGCAGTCTTCTACTTCCCGCTGCACAGTGGCCACTGTCAATACCTTGTCCCTTATTTGGTTTCATATTGTGTTCTTGTAGGGGATACATGTCTTGCACTGCTAGATTCCAAACAACTCCTCCACATAGTCCCCCACTCACCTGCAGCTCCAGCACACTGAATTGGGGTTTGCAGACCCTCAATCCAGGCACCTTGACTTGCCCTTGCTTGTCTTTTCCGTAACAACATCATGTCCATAATGCGGTAATATTGGCTATGTTTTGCAAGCATGACTGCTTAGTAAATCTGTTGATTTATGCTTGGCAGTGGCAATTCCGATGATATTTGGCGGAATTAGCATTTGGTACTGCAGGATTTACCGTTATTGCCGGTGAAGGGAAATGAGAATGACAAAGTTGTCATCAGAGAGGGAGTTACGGTTAATTAGACATTTAGGACACTTTCTGAAAAGGTTTGGCAGAAATCATGAATGTGCCCCTCGCCTTTGCAAGTTTTGTCTCAATGTTAAGACAAGCTCCCTTTCTTTCTCACCCACCCCCATCTCAAGCACATTTATCAGCCAAATGCTGGTCCAAAATGCAGTTATTTATTATTGTGTTTGACTAAGCCATTTCAATTGTCTATTATAAATTTGTTGGTGGCCATTGCAGTCAGAGCCCTGTAACATCTTACCTACTTCTTTGAGAGGGATCGCGCTGATGCCCTGGTGCTGATCCCACTACCCTATGAGGCTGGAGTCCCCAGTAAGAACCTGGTTTGACTGCGATCCCTCCAGAGGGAGATGACATGGTGTTGAGAATGTCTACGTTCTTGGGTTCCTCACGCAGTCTGAGATCTCTCCTTGGATGGTACGCCCTGCAACAAGAAGATGGGATCACATCCAGGTCAACACTCAGGATTCTACTCTTCCATTTCCTTCCTCAATTCCCTCCAGTGTACCTGTGTGAGCATAAGGTGGTGCGCTTCTTTGACCTGATAGTCACCGCTGCTGGTGTTTCGAGTGTGTGTTTTGTGGTCATAGGTTCTTCTGGACTCCCAATGTTACTACACACTGTTTTCCTAAATATATGTCCAGTTCGGCGGCTACCTTAAAGTGTCGTTTTCTGGGGATCTTGGATTCAATGCTACTGTCACACCACTTCCCCTTACTGAAGTACAGGTCCTGCCGTGGCTGGTGTTCTCCTCACACTAGGGTTTGCTCCACGCCCAATGTTTTTTTGGAAGCTATGAAATCCTGAGATCAGGTTTCTAGGTAGTGAGGATCGCCCTCTTCAATATTTCCAATTGTCCCTGCACCGCTGGGAAAGCCTGCAACCCTTGATTATGCAATCTTTTAGGCACCAAGCACGAATGGAGGGATCGTGTGGCTTTTATAGCCGCGATTCCAAAATGGTGGCCAAGATTTGGAGGTCTCATGAGACCTCGAAGATATCACTAGATTTAGATTCTTTTTATTCCAGCGATCGCTGGGAAACTTGTGGGGGAGTAGTCCTTAGTCTATCCTCTTCTGTTCTGCAAGTCCTGCAGTAATCCCCAGGCTGCTATATCTCCATACTGACATCAGCCTGGTCCATCAGCCCTTTCAAGCGAAATCATGACTGCAACTCCCTTTAGTTCAAATAATAATAGGCTCAGCAGTTGTAGCCTGCTCCCGCCTCCCTGTTGAATGCATTTTGACAACGCTTTCTCTGATTGCCTGTTTGTTTTTTTGTAATGTTTTTTGTGCACCCTTAGGCCTATGGCCGTGTGGCGAGGTATAAGCAAAAAATAATAAAAATAATGTAGATGCTGTGAACCGGCACTGCAAAACTTAATGGGCTGTGACAATGCACTAAGGCGGTGCTCTGTCCCCAAGGGGGCAGCAGAGGTGTGTGTGCGAGGTGATTGCTACAGCAGGTGGTGGGCATACATGTATAAGTAGATGTGGTGGTCATGACAGGTTCTAGAAGGTGTTAGAGCTAGGATCTTGCAGAGAGGGGCAGTGTTTTCTTTCTATTGGTCATTTATATTGCGTTTAATGTCATACCCTTCCCGCTTCTAAGCACAGGACTGGGTCTCAAACCCACATTACGCACCATTGTGTTGTTCCCAATGTGAGTTTCCCCTGAGCTATCCTCAAAACCGCATGCTTCAATCTTGTGAACTACAATGTTTCAATTGTTCCCTCTTCTGCAGTATTTTCTCAAAATAATTTGAATTGATCTTCTAATTGGATTTGGGGTGGCTTTTCTGAGTCCCATAAGTCTCTCATTAGTTCTACAAAAATTTAGTTTGAGACCACTCCCCTGCATCCATATCTTTTTGCGAAACTGGAAATCACAATACACCATCGAAGTAGTTGTCAATTGATAGTCAGGCGAAGTTGTGTAACATTAGCATAGATTAAATCATTCAAGGGTTACATGTGATTTTATCAAATCAGCAAACAACGAATACATGTTCAACTAACAAAAAGCATCTAAAAAAAGAACTCTTTTTTTCTTTGTGTTTGGGAGCGTTTGCCCCTCCCCAAACCCCTCCTTTTTTGTATTCATACATTCCCCTCACCCCCAGAACTACTATTCCCATTCCCAACAACACATATATCATTTTGAAAAATGTGTTATTTATTTTTAGACGTTTTCGTTTCGTTAAAAATTCAATTTGTTGTTTTATATTTGTTATAATCACTGGCTAACCATTCAAGATGGTCAACGTTATCACATAAGATAACGGCATCATATATAAAATTAAAAATTGGGTGCTATGTTGGACCCCTGAGTTTTGGCTTCAGCAATCGATTTTGCTAAAACAGGACTGTTTTTCTCAGCTCCTTGTTGCTACTCTAAATATGGGTCTTTCGATCCCTCTCGGCTGCGCTTAAGCATTGCCCTGGTCTATCAAAACCAGTACCAGGATACAAGTTTCGCATAATCAATTGGAATCAAAGTTGAACTTTGATGCCCAAATAAGTGACCTAATTCCCACCCATGACGGTCCATCAATAGTCTAATTGCATCAACAGTCTTAGACTCTGTGCACGCCCTAGAGTCCCGCTGGTTGGCTAGCCAGTTCTCGGAATGTTCAGCTGCCATTTACACACCATGATAAAGGTAGAGCAGAGTGGGAGATATTTCTAGTAGAGGTGCTCTCTGCATGGTAGTCTGCGCTCAGTTTTGATTAGTTAAAGCATACACACTGCCATTCTTTTCAGCTCTCAGTTCCACATCCTTGGATAGTTCTTAAGCTGTTCTCCATCTGAATTGTTTGTAAAATGTTAATATTCATGTACAATATTGGGTAAGTAATACCCTTACACTGGTGCATTCTGTGATGAATAAATTATGCAAAATATGTAAATTTTCCTACAGGCTGGAGTTTTATTGAAATTCATTTCCCCAAACTGTCGCTGCATGTTGATTTCCTGCGCTGTGATTCAAGCTCTGCAAACATCCAGGAGCTCTCCGCCCTCGTTAGTTACCCTCGCCTTCGGCTCAGGACCCCAAAGTTTAGCAGAGGTCACCTACCCCGCAATAGAGCCCTCCGATGCTGGCTTCAATGCTCCAGTAGTGATGCCTGTCCTTTACAGCACTGTAAAAACAACATAAAGAGGTTCTTGCTGATGTAACATAATGTACATATGTTATGTCACTGGGATTTATAGCTCGCACTGCTGCCATTTGTATGGTCCCAAGGCGCTGTGGAGAATCTGAGAGACAGGTGAGTGGGGAAAATGAAAGATAGTTTTGCTGCTGTGTTCATGCGTGCAGATCGGGCACTGTAGGCAGGTCTGTGGCAAAGGCAAACATGCATTTGTGTCCAGATGAGTGCCTGCTGCTTGGGTTCATTAGCCGACATGGTGCTATGCAAGTTGGTTGTAGAGGTGAAGGCTTTTGTTGTTTATTTGCTATGATATGATAGGTTATTTATAACCGCTTAATACCCAGAGGTTTCGAAGTGCGGACCCGGGGATCGAACCTGTGTTGTTCCGTGTCGTTTTGCTTCTAAGGCGAGCATGTTGGCCCTGAGCTATCCTCCCGAGACTTGCTGTGTTCAAGTGGCATAGTTTGTCAACGTATAGTGAGTTTGGGGATGCAGAACAGAGCATTAGTGTTGGGGCAAACACTGAACTATGGGCCACAGTGCATCTATTTAATAGCTGTCAGTGGATGCTCTCTGACAGGAATCAAGGCTAATTGGCGACTGATAAAAGACCTTGGCTTAATTCCCTCTCAGAAACTAAAGATACGCATTCTAATTGCTGCATTTTCACGCATATAAAAAATATCAGCATATTGAAATCGTTACTGACCTCCTCTCAGCGAATCAGAATATTTAGAGTGTAGTCAATAACTACTTATTTTGACTGCATTCGGAACATTCTGCTTTCAGAAGCATACAAGGAATCAACAATGCAATTTGAAGACACGTTTTTGGTTCAATAAGACACTTCCTTTCTGGGAGAACCGTTTCTATGCTCAACATGCGAATTAACACAGAGAAGAGAAAGATACACATTTTGGAAAATGCTTTCACTTTCATATAGGGAAACCTTTTACTTTTACATGACACCTCATGCATGCTCCTATTAAACCCGTTCCAGTTCAACCAAGTTGCAATACATTTTTTTTTAATTTAAGCACAGTCCTATTACTTAAATACTACAAAATAAAACATACTTAATGTACTAACTCAATTTGTCTATTTACTTTCTCCAGCATGGGGTCTGGCATGGATTCACATGCTCATGAATATTCCCCGTCGTCAGGCTGGGAATCCTCGGTAAAGAAAAAACCAGTATCAGTTTCGTTTCTGATCTGTCTTTCGTAGTAATAACCAATCACTGGTCTCTGCGTCATACTGACCACAGCCAATGACTGCCCTCTACCTAAGCACCGCCTCTGGCAGCCATCTTCAGATTTTTACCGCACGTTCATGTGTTGGGATCCTCGTGCTATTGCTCTCGAGCGTTAGTGCTATTTTTTCACGTTTTTTCTCAAAAACTTCGTTTTTTCGGTCAAAAGAGCCTCAAGCTCCACCGACTTTCCATCCGATCAACGGGGACCCGTGTCGGATTCGTCTGCGCCCCTCAAGGGTGAAGATTTCGTCGAGCTACACTTTTGGAGGATTCCAGAAGCTTCTCAGGCCCGGACATGGCCCAGGAGAAGGGAAGCTCGACGCCCGGAAAGCTGTTCAGGATCTGCCCTGGATGCCAGCTGCAGAACGTCTTTAAGGAGGACGAACACTCCTTTTGTCTCTACTGCTTACATGAGGACAAGACGCACGTGGAGAAGGACTGTGCGTTTTGCGGCAATATGTCGGAGCGGACCATGAATGACCGCCATCAACGTCTCGCCAACTGGCTGGAAGGGAAGAGCCCGTCAGGCGAGAAGAAGAGGAAGAAATCCGAGCGGTCTTCTAAGACCTTTGAGGACGCCCCGGCGACGGGGGTCCAACACAAGGCCAAGCACCGCGAGTCCACTGGCACCGGGAGCGCCGAACGGTCGGGCTCTACGGGCGCCAGGCAGGGCGCATCCTCCCCGGCACCTTCAGCCACGAGCCAACGCTCTGGGTCGGGCAAGAGGAAGGGCGAGCACCCGGCGAAGCTCCTGGAGAGGCCCCGGTCGAGCTCGAAGGCCCCATCGGAGGGGGAGCGAGGCAGTGTCCCCCCCCTCAAGGATAAGGCGGTGAGCGCACCTAAGGTGGTGAAGGCCTTAATCCATCCGGCCAAGCCCTCTATCGATACTGTCGCGGCGGCCCTGGCTCAGCCTGTGGAGGCTACACCAGTGGTGGCGACCTCGGGGCTCAGAGTCTCCCTGCCACCTCGGAGGGAGTCCTCTTTTGTGCCCATCGATAGGACCCCCGTGAAATCCCCAGCGGGGAAGAAAAAGGGGGGGCAGGGCGTCGTCGTAGATTCGGCTTCAACCTCGGAGGAAGAGCTGATCGAGGTCTTAAGCCACGGCCTTGGCGTGGAAGAAGACCGGCCCGTCGGGATGGATCCCGACGCAGGTGACGACGACATCGTCGAGGGTGCCGACGGGGCCCTTGATCGCCCGTCGGATTCCCCTCTGCCAGCGCCGCAAGACAACTCGGCGGCCATTTTGTTGGCTATACAGTCCTTATGCTCAGAGATAAGGACGAGACTACCGTTGCCGACGGAGGAACCTCTCCTGTCGGGGGATCCCGAACCGGGACCTTCTGGTGTTCCCCCGCCCAAGAAAAGAAGGATTCACCCTCCACCTCCTTTTCAGCCGTCGCGCCCCGTCCAGCCCTCTTCCCCGTCCACCCGAGGGGATGATACGGGGACTGACACGGCAGCGACGGGTACGGACGACGAGGTATACGACGAGGATCTACCGTCGTCACCTCCCACCAGGGCTTCTCCGCCCGACGAGATTGGATCGTTCCACTCCATGATCGCCAGGGCATCCGAGCTTTTCCAACTCTGCCCTGAGGAGAAGAAAAAGGAAGGATTCCTTTATCAACGGCGCGAGGCCAAGAGGAAGACGGTCCTCGCGGTGCCTCTACTGGACGACATTTGGGATGAGGGCCTCGCCCTCCTCAAGAACCCTTCCACGACGCCAGCTAGAAGAGACCGGTATGAGAAGAAGTACCGGGTCCCGGACGCGGCCCCCCTGTGCCTCCGGGCGCAGCCTACCCCGGACTCCGTCGTCTCCGCGGCGGCCAGGAAGAAAGCGGGGGGGGGTGCGGCCTCCACATCGACTTCCCCACCGGACGGCGAGGGAAAGAAATTGGACGCTATGGGACGCAGGGTCATCTCGTCTGCAGCGACGACGATTAAGGCGGCCAACGCCTTGGCTATCGTGGCCCGCTACGACAGGGAGCTATGGTACAAACTGGCTCCCCTGCTGGACTTCCTACCGGACGACAAGAGGGCGGATGCCCTGGAGATCCTACAGGAAGGTGAGGTGGCGTCGGACCACGCCATCACTATTGCGACGGACATCGCCGACACTGGGTTTCGCCAGTTGGGCAACGGCGTGTGCCTTAGGCGGCGTGGATGGCTCAAGGCTACGGACTTCCGTCAAGACGTACAGACCAGAGTCCTGGACATGCCGTTCGATGGGAACAACCTGTTTGGGAAAACAGTGGACGATTCCCTTCAGGCCATTAAAGCGGACACTGAGACGGCCCGGGCCCTTGGGGTTCTGCAGCAACGACGGACGCCCTTTCGGAGCAGCGGAGGCAAGGGCGCCTCCAAAGGTTCCGGCGGCGGTTTCTCCACCTACCGTCAAGCGGCCCGCTCGTCGTCTCAGGAGGCCTACAGAGGACGAGGCAAGTCTGGCGGACCCCGCCGTCGTCGCCAAGGAGGTCAAGGCGGCAAAGCCTCGTCAAAACAGGATTGAACCGGCCGTGGGGTCGGGCCCCCACCGAAGCACCCCGGTGGGAGGCCGGCTGGCGAGCTTCGTCAGCGTGTGGGAGTCCATCTCCACCGACCGTTGGGTGCTGGACGCCTTAGCCCGGGGCCACGCGCTCGAGTTTCAAAGAAGGTGCCCGCGCGTCCCCCCCGTGGCCAGGAAAGAGCTTCACGTCCCTCAGCTTCTCCTGGAGGTAAAGGCGATGCTCAGGAAGGGCGCCATCGAACTCGTCCCAAAGAGGCTTCGGGGCTCCGGAGTTTACTCGAGATACTTCCTCGTGAAGAAGAAGACGGGAGGATGGCGCCCCATCCTAGACCTCGACGTCTGAACAAGTTCATCAAGGCGCAGAAGTTCCGGATGGTCACCCTCCAGCACGTCCTGGGTCAGCTGGAGGAAGGAGACTTCCTGTCGTCGTTGGATTTGGAGGATGCCTACTTCCATATTCCCATCCTAAAGGGGCACCGAAAATTCCTCAGGTTTGTGGTCCAAGGGCGTCACTACCAGTTCAAAGCCCTCCCCTTCGGACTTCGGTCGGCACCCAGGGTATTCACCAAGTGCCTTGCACCGGTGGCGGCGCAGCTGCGCCGCGAGGGGATCCACGTCTACCCCTACCTGGACGACTGGCTCATCCGAGCCAAGACGAGGGAGCTCGCCGTGGAGCACACGGCAAGGACCGTCCAACTTCTCACGGACCTGGGATTCTCCGTGAACTACGCCAAGTCCCACCTGGTACCCGCGCAAAACGCACTGTTTCTGGGAGCGAAGCTCGAAACAGTGTCCCTTCTGGCCTCCCCGTCGGAGGAAAGGACCAGGTCCATCCTGGGCAAGGTACAGCGGATGTTGGTTTCCGACGCGGCCAAGGTGAGGTCCATCAAGTCCCTCCTCGGAATGATGTCTTCTTGCATCTACCTCATTCCCATGTGCAGGCTCCGGATGCGCCCGTTGCAGGAGTTCCTGGACGCGCGCTGGATCCAGACGACGGGCGGCTTCGAGGAGAGGATCACACTCGACGAGAGTTTCCGCCGAGCGGTCCGGTGGTGGGGCACCCGCGCGCATCTGACGGCGGGCATGGACTTCCAGACCCCAGACCACCAGGAGACAGTGACCACGGATGCCTCCCTGGAAGGGTGGGGAGCGCACACCGAAAATCTGCACGCGAGAGGCCTTTGGCTCCCGACGGAGAAGTCCCTCCATATCAACGTCCTGGAGCTCCGTGCAGTGTTCTGGGCCCTCAGGTCCTTCCTTCCGTCCCTCAAGGGCAAGGTGGTGAGGATCTTCACCGACAACACCACCACCATGTTTTACATCAGGAAACAGGCCGGAACCAGGTCCCCAGCACTGTCCAAGGAGGCGCAGGACCTGTGGCATTGGGCCGTCGCCCAAAGGATGTTTCTGGTGCCGTTTCATCTGGCAGGGATAAAAAACACCATCGCCGACTCACTCAGCAGGGAGCTGCGCTCGTGCCACGAGTGGGAACTACGGCAGGATCTAGTGGATCGCCTCTTCCGACGGTGGGGCACACCCCAGATCGACCTGTTCGCGACGGCGACGAACTCCAAGTGCCGGAGGTTCGCCAGCAGGTTTCCCCAGGCGAGGAGCATGGGCAATGCTTTCTCATTCCCCTGGGAGGGCCTGTTCCTCTACGCGTTCCCTCCTTTGCCACTGCTAATCCGGCTCGTCAACCAGCTCAAGAGGTCACGGTGCAGGATGATCCTCGTCGCACCTGCGTGGCCGAGGCAGATATGGTTCCCGGACCTTCTGGACTTGTCAGCGTCCCCGCCAATCAAGCTGCCGGTGGACGCGGATCTACTCTCCAGGGAAGGAGGCGCCATCCTCCACCACGACCCGAAATCGCTGAACTTGCAGGCCTGGCTCCTGCAGCGCTAGAGTTTGGAGGATACGACATACCGGCCGACTGCAGAGAGGTTCTTGCAAAGGCCAGGGCGTCCTCGACTCTTAAATGCTACGGACACAAATGGAAGAGGTTCTCTGTCTGGTGCCATGCACAGAAGATTAACCCTCTACGGATTACGGCTCCCCAGGTACTGCCGTACCTGCTGACGCTGGCCAAAGCTGGACTGGCACACGCGTCCATCAAGATTCATCTTGCTGCGATCTCCCGATACACCAGAACCACGGGCCGGACGTCCTTGTGGTCTCATCGTCTGGTGAAAGAGTTCATGAAGGGACTGTTCAGATCGTTCCCGCCGGTGAAGGCTCCGGCCCCGGCGTGGGAGCTCAACGTGGTGCTGACCAAGCTCATGGGACCTCCGTTCGAGCCTCTGCACTCGGCCCCGTTGAAGTTTCTGTCGTGGAAAACAGAGTTTCTTGTGGCCATCACCTCCGCACGACGGGTGGGTGAGATCCAGGCCCTTTCCTGCAAGGCCCCGTACTTGACTTTTCACGACACGAGGGTAGTGCTCAGGATGCACCCCTCCTTCATGCCCAAGGTACCGTCGGACTTCCATCTCAACGAACCCTTGGTGTTGCCTGTGTTCTTCCCGTCGCCTTCGTCGCCGGCTGAGAGGACTTTGCACTCGCTGGATGTGGCTAGAGCGCTGAAGTTCTACGTGGACCGCACGAAGTGTTTTCGGAAGACGTCACAACTCTTTGTGAACTTTGGACCTGTCAATCAGGGGAAGGCTCTCTCGAAGGCTTCCATTTCCAGATGGCTCTCCGGCTGTATCATGTACTGTCATCGGTTGGCAAACTGACCGCTGCCTGGCCGTCCGAGAGCCCATTCCACCAGAGCGATCGCAGCTACCAGGGCGTTCCTTTCTGGTGTGCCCCTGCTGGACATATGCAGGGCTGCTACGTGGAGGTCGACGCACACCTTCACGAAATTCTACTGCGTCGATCGGGATTCCAGGGAGGAGTCCAGGGTCGGCCAAGCAGTGCTGCGCAACCTGTTCGCCTGAGGTGAGCCTGGTGAGGAGGTAAGATACTTAATGTTGAGTTTGATGTAATGCTTAATGTTGAGCCTTTGCCACCTCCCGTGGTTGTGCATGTGTGTACTGCTATGTATTCTTTTTTCATGAGCATGTGAATCCATGCCAGACCCCATGCTGGAGAAGGAACAAGTTACTTACCTGTAACTGTTGTTCTCCAGCATGGGTCTGGCATGGATTCACATGCGAACCCTCCCGCCTACCCCTCTGCGGCTCTTCACTTGGTCATACTGCCACTTCACATGCTTCCAAATCTGAAGATGGCTGCCAGAGGCGGTGCTTAGGTAGAGGGCAGTCATTGGCTGTGGTCAGTATGACGCAGAGACCAGTGATTGGTTATTACTACGAAAGACAGATCAGAAACGAAACTGATACTGGTTTTTTCTTTACCGAGGATTCCCAGCCTGACGACGGGGAATATTCATGAGCATGTGAATCCATGCCAGACCCATGCTGGAGAACAACAGTTACAGGTAAGTAACTTGTTCCTTATTCACTCTTACACCACTCTTACAGCACCATTTTTTTAATTTCAGCAGGAAAACTCCAAAACAAGTATTGCCACTACCACCATGTGCTAATAGTCGAATAGGCCTGAGTAGGGGGCTCATTATCGCATGTGATAATAACCCTTGCCCAACTTATGACCCTCAGCTTCGCCTTGGCCCATAAATTGGGGGTGGCTCATTATCCCATGGTAATGGCCCCTCCCACAGTCTATAAGACTACATTGTTACACCATCCAATAACATTTACAGATGCAGATCATCTTGGGTTTATGTGTTTTTCAACCCATGTTTAGTGCTGTATATTAAACTCCTTCGAAGATACTGCTGTGGAGACATGATTGTATATAGAAGAGCAAAGAGCACTCCCTCCACGCTACCGTGCCCTTAGTGTGGTATTTTGGAAGTATGTTCTTTTTTATTTCTAGTTTTTGTTGAAGTGCAGATTGGGTTCCATGAAGCAGTTTAGCACTCTGCAAGCGTTAGAGCCCACCATCAGCTGTTGGGTGGTAGATGACTGCAGCTCAAGTTAATCATGCCAAGCCAAAGGCAAGGGCCTATAACATGGGCTTTCACCTAGCACGCAATAGAGCCTGTTGTTAAAGGCTCTGGGAGTATTACAGCTTGTTTGTTGGGACTTTACCTTTGATGGAGAATGTCCTATCTCTTTACCCAGATACAGTGTGTGTACACCAGAATGGGAATGTATCCTTTTACATTCAGTGAGACCCCTTTCCATGCTATCCCATTCTTCTGTTATCCATCGTATCTTTGTTAAACAGAGTCGTCCATGTATATACACCATCATCCTTGTTCTGTCTCTCATTTTTGTTCATGGTATTTCTGCCATTGCCTGCTGTAAGGAAGGCATGGTAACAAAAAGTAAGATTGACACAAGTGATCACAGTTCAAGGGTGTTGATTGAACTTCAACTGGGTTTGAAAAACGCCTGTCTAATCCTAAATCTAAAGATGGGAGCAAGCTACAACCATCAAATAATAATAACACAGTTCTAGTAGTGTCTTGTCAAAATAAAAGGCCCTATACTAATAAACCTATTGCCAATCCTTACTCCTAAATACAAATAGTGTAGAAAACAATGTTATGCAAAAGAAAAGTGTTAAAGAAATGATATGCCAGGATATTCAAGCCATTGGCTTCCCTTCCCGTGTTTTCAGCACGGGACAAGGCGGCACACTCAAGCTTAGCACATTCTCTGTCTTTTCTAGCACGAGAATGCAGTTCAAAATCTCAGTATCAGGGCCTTCTGTACCAAATTCTCTTACTTCAAGGGGGCCTGATACGACAAACAAACATTCAAAAGTTCCTTTCTCCTTAGGATTCTCATATACAATTTCTTAGGTGATTTTCGATTTACCACAGACTCACTTTAACACAATGGTCTCCCTCTGCCATGCTCGGACCAGATTCAAACATCTTTCCAAACGTTCTCTATTTCACAAAAACTGAAGTCTTTCGATTGTGTGCAGGATTTTGCTTGACCTGTCGCAGGACCACTTCAATTTGAATGTATTTGTTCACTTTCAAATGATCTCCCTCTGCCGGGCTCAGCTGGATACCTTACAAAGACCTTTGATTTAGAACCCACGCGGCGCTGGACCACTCTGTCAAAGGTATTGTAGCTTGTATTAAAGTTCAATCACTCATCAGCAGTTTAACTTCACTCGCGTCTCTTATCACACACATTTTAAAAATGTTCGCTCCAACACTCGCCATACAATGTTGCTACTTGCAACCTTGGCTTCAACACAGGCCGGTTTTGTTTCGGTCTCCCCAACTCACCGGCTGTGTTAATTTCACTGGCTCTACTTTGTTCTTGGAGCCAAGGACAGTACCACGGTGGCTGAGAATTCTCCCCGCCTTGATTCTTGACGCGGGAGGGCCCGGGTATCTGCGACACACAACGAAGAATTCTTCAGCCTGTTTTCCTGGGCTTACGCTTTCCAATCTTGAGGACTCATGAACCAATGGTTCCTTGTCGAAAAATTTCAAGGGAACTTCCCTCTTGTAATCCCCTTCTGTTGCGCCGTCTTTCTCCTCTTGTTAAACTGCCATCTTGGAACTGCTGTTTCCTCGTGTGCTTTGCCTCGCTCAGAGTGCGGTCTTGTGCTCCGCCTTCTATCCGTGTGGGGAAGTGTAATGGAAGTCAGGTGTGTGTGATGTTCGGTAATTTCCTGACCTCGCCTGACCATTATATTGGGACACGTCAGGTATACGGCTCAGGCGTTAGTCTGTTTTCTCTCATAGTGTGCTGTCCGTGAGAAAGTGTTTGTGTTGTAAAGGGGTGGAAGTTGGAGTTCCTAAATATCCTACAGGATAGGATGGGCTATAGGTGTTATAAAGAAGCAGATACCACGTTTCACAATCCGGTGTTTGATGTCCACTCCCCAAAGACCCCTCACCCAGATGATCCTCCCTTACTGGTACACCCCCAGGAACTGGATCCAAAAGTGATGGCCCTGTCCTGGCCACCTAGATGACAGATTCTCAGGGACTAGTAGGTGAGACACCTTCTGGTTTTTCACACTGCTTGTGAATCCCAGTCATTTTGTCCATGGTCTCGCTCCATGTAACAGGGGCACACATGGAAAGGGAATCTTTGTTTGTCCATGGTGTCATGGATAAACATTGTTTATGTTTATACATGGTCATTATTATTGTGTATTTTCCAGTTATTCTTGTCCATGATATGGTGCTCTTCAATCACAGTAATTACATCCATGGTGTCAGTCCATGTAACAGAGTTTGCGAAGAGAGCCGACCAGAGCTATCCATTTAGATAGCTGATCAGCATTGATATGTTCACTATAATTTGCTATGAGTTGGCCATGATCCATGGGCATGCATCTTTGATGTTTGATTATCCCTTCATTTCACAGATAATTGTTAAGCCTTAGGGGGTGTTAATATTTGGAATGGAAAAGGTGTATTTGTATCAACAATTACATATTTTGTAAACATCCCTCAAAGGAATCCATACTCTGAAACCTCACCCTTCTAAAAATTCAAATTATTTGCAGACAAACCCCAATGATTCCCCTTTCCCTGCACCCTGTAAAAACCTAGCTAATCTGATGTCTTTTATTAGCACAATTAATGTGAAAGGTGAGCAGGTTGCATACATCTTATGCAATGAGCAGAGCAGGTACTGCTACTGCCAGGATAGAGCACAGCACTTCATGTTCTTCAGATTTATCCTATTTGTATACTCGCAGGTTGTCCAACTCTAGGCTTTGAGGGCTGTGATTCTGCCAGGTTTTCAGGATATCCCTAATTAATATTCATGAGGAAAATGTGTATACATTTAGAATAATTGTATGCAAATTGATATCATGAATATTAATGAGGGGTATCCTGAAAACCTGACATGGATCTGGCCCTCGAGGACTGGAGTTGGACAACCTACATGGGTTCCATGTCTTTTCACAAAGTAAATTACTTGTGGTAATTTACTTTGTGGAAATTACTTTGACATATTACTTCGAAATGTATTTTTTATGAGGGGGTCCCTCCCAATCCCCCCTTCCCCATAGCCCTTACCGCAAACCCCTGCACCCCCTCTCCTTTTAACCCTTAACCCACAAAAAACAAATTTCGGAGTAACCTGGCGATGTAATTTCCAGAAAGTAAATTACCATGGGCCTCATTGCGAGATTGGCAGTAACCCTGAATCTGGCGCCTGACTTCCCGGTGCCACCGGGACATTACAAGTTCCAGTGGCGCGGGAAGTCAGGCGCTGGATTTTGTAAGTCCCCGTTCCCATGGAGTCTATTAGGACTCCATGGGGATGGAGACTGGGAAGCGCCGGCACGGCCGCTGACGCTGTCAGTGCTTCCATGGCAACTCTGCCTGCCAGGGCCACTGCACCCAGCAGGGTCAGACCTATCGGACGCAGCGGCCCTGGCAGGCAGACACGTAGTGTGGCGGTCCAGAAACAAGGGTGCCAGTGAACTTACCAGCACCCTTGTTTCCGGACCACCACACTTGGAATGAGGCCCCATGTAGTAATTTACATTGTGGAAACAACAGAGAACCTTTATACAAACTCACACCGAGTTATGTTTTCATTCAATCATGAACAAGTACATGCCTGGAATACTTTACAGTGCATATATAAATGTTTATTTCCATGAACACTGTTAAAATCTTTTCAATATACAATTCATAATGTCACCCTGATACTGCTAGGGTCCTTCGGAGGTGAGCACTTGCATTGCACAGCCACATGTTATTCAACTTGAAAATGTGATCTGTTATGAAAGGTCTGTTTTCCATGTTTTTGCATGGTGTCTGCTTTCGCAGTGGTAGATTTTCTGGATGCAATACTCTGGTATTGTGAACGGGTAAACGGCATAGGGGGACTTCTGTTTCTACCAGCAATACTTATTGGAACTGTGGTCTTGTCGACTGACTGTTTCTAACCATGGGCATTCTTGCTTACTCCTGGTTTTAATTTTAAGACACAAATTGTTGGCCAGCCGCAGTGAAACGAACAAGGGGTAAACAAGCATACAAGGTTGTTCAAATGTTCATAGACGTGGTTATTCATGGTTATCCAAACTCATCAGGATCAAGGGCAATAATGTATGTTAACGGAATCATAGAGACTATAAGATAATGGTTATCCATGGTTATCCTATATCTTTAGGATCATGGGGAACCGTGGATACTCAGGATACCATGTACACCAACAGACATGGTATCCTGAGTAAATGGTTGTGTGCTGCCTATCCCTAGACCAGTTACCATCCGTATCTGACTGCGGTAAAGAATGGCCAAAATAGTGGACAAGCTATGGTTTTCCATGGTGAAACCATGGACAACTTTGCTATTCCCTTGAATTTAAGAATGGGTAGAGTGCTGCAAAAAAAGAACAACGGTCTACTTGGAATGCAAGGTTCTAGTGGTGGTCAGAGTCTTCCTTTCACACTTTCTCATTGTTTAATCAGAAGAAACAATCCTCTAATTAAGCTTTATAGACCTAGGCCGAAGGCTGTACCAGGGCCCCAAGGGCATTTGACGAAGACTTCAGGGCCCATAACTCCTTGTACGGCCCGAAAGCATGGTCTATAAAGCTTTTATGTTCATAAAACAAATAATGTTTAAAGAAAAATAGGAAGTCTGCCTGGAGTGTTTGCTACAAACTGGCTTGTTCCCAGCAACCATGTCCACACGTGATGAGGAGGAACAGAGCTTAATTAGCAGCCAGGCCGCGTGTGCCATGTGCGCCCGGCAAAGGCTGCAGGTCAGAGGGGGGGGGTTGCCCATCCGCCCCCACCCTAGCAAGGTCAGTAGTGGGGGGAAGGCATGGCTTATTTTACATGCCTGGCCTGCGTCTGTGAGGTGCAGCTTGGGCAAGATGAGAGCGGCACTGGGAGGAGGACCTCCAGCCCCCACCCAAACAAGGTAAGGAGTGGGGGGAAAGGGGCTTGTCATTTTTCATGCCTGGTCCGTGTCTGTCTTGTGCGGCCCGGGCAAGCCTTAGAACCACACTGATATTATGGCTCTCAGCAAGGCACTCCAGGGAAGAGGGAGCGCTACACTGACAACCATAGCCGCATGACTCTCAGAGCGCTTCTCCCGTGATTAGAGAGAGCACCGCGCTTAGAGCCATGCCGTCAGCGCCGAGAGCCTGAGGGAATGGCGAGTCCTTACCCCATTCGCTAATCTCCGGGCCATATGAAATTTGGAGCCATACTGGCTCATATAGTCTCGAAATTGGTCAATGGGGGACAGAATTGGGCTTTAAGGCCCAGTCCAAGTGCAGTGCTGGGTGGTATGAGCCCTGAAAACAACTTAAAGGCCTGAGTGCATCAAAAGAGTTTTAAAACCCTTTATGGCTACATACCGCCCGGCACGGAGGAGTCTTCAAAGTTATTGTAGCCGTTATTGTAGCCAGTATTGCTCTTGGAGGTAAATATACATTAGTCCCTCAGACAACTCCCGGTGACCGTCCAGGAAGATTTAAGAAAACCTCAAACAAGGGCATTTAACAAGGTTTACAGGCCCATAACTCCTGGTACAGCCTCAGGGTGGGGCCGGAGGTGTTCTATAAAGTGTTATGACCACCTATTGACGATGGGGGTGGGGGTCGATTAAAAACAAGAAAGGAACGCAATCTGCGTGATGTGGTCATTGGGAACTGGGTAGTTCCCAGTGAGCACAGAGAAGCATGCTGAGGGATGGGCAGAGCATGTTTAACAGTCGTGCCGCGGGTGTCAGGTACATCCCGTCAAAGCAATGGATTAGGAGGAGGAGGCCAGGCTGCATTTGCCCTGTTTAAACAGGCAAAGATGTTGGCAGCTACAAGTGGGGCTATCACCCCAAGGTAAAGAGCGGGTGGTTGGGAAGGGGATTTCTAGAACGCTGGCCACATCTGTTAGGTGCGACCCAGGCAAGGAGGTGAGCGGTGTGGGTGGCGGGGCTCGCCGCACGGCACTCACGTGATGAAAGGGAGTGCCTTGCTGAGAGCTATGACGGCGGCAGTGACCAATTAGCCAATTTCCAAGCCGTTTATTAGATTTCCGTTCCGAGCCATACCGGCTCAGATGGCCTGAAAATTGGCCAACGGGGGACTGCGACATCACTCCAGAGGATTATAATAAAGCTTTATGGTCCTAGTTTGAGGGCTGTGCTGGGTGTTAGGGGTTCTGAGGCCAGGTTAAAGGCACAGCGAGGATTATATGATCTGAGGGCGTGGTGTATAAAGCTGTGATTGCCTGCTGGATGTTTTGGACTTCAATACCCATAAACCTTAACCAGCATAGTCAGTGAAGGATCATGGGAGTTGCAGTACAAAACTTCTGCAGGGCCACATAATGATGACCCATGGTATATTGTATAAAATATGTTAGCTTTTAAATCCCCCTGGGTGGTCAAGGAGCGTTGTCAACATAGTTGCATGTTCTACTGGCAAACTCATGATGCAGCTTTCTGACCAATCTGTGAGTTACACGAACCAATCAGTGGGCTATTCTGGTTTATATAGCCTGCACATTGTCCAATGAGAACTGTCTTTAAGCATTCCAAGAGACACACTTACTGGTCATCTAAACATAACTATGTCCTGTATAGCATGACTGCAGGCGTTTTGGCAGCCTACTAGCACTTGGTTTTGCAGGAAAGGGAGTGAACATGTTAGAGGGAGCAGGAGATGTAAGTTGTGAATCCTGACTCGATGATTAGTGCTGCTTCGGAAGTGCCCTTCATTGCACACTATTGCACTTGGAAGGATAAAGCATGCTCTGATATAATGTAACTGTGCCTTCTGCAGCACGACCTCAGGCACTTGGCGGTTTCTTGGCACCTGGTTTTGCAAGAGAGTGGGTGGTAGGATTAGTGGGAACTAAAGGCAAGGTGCAAGCATGGGTGGGCATGTGGATCCAAGATGGTGTGGTGGTAGAGCTGATAAGAGTTGTGAGTCTGCTGTGGGGTACTGTATGAGCAGCCAAGCTGCTGCTGTTTGCGCCCTGTGTGGTTGATGTGTATAGAGTGTAAGGTGGAAGAGGGAGTGTAATGGTGATTATTGATGAACATGTACGTTGCTGGAACATCCCATGCGTGTGTTCAGGTGGAGAACTTGCCACAGAAACAGGATGCAATAAATTGACGACATCCACCTCAGTATGAGCTGGGCGGAAAGTTGGAGGATTCACCTTTCACATTTCACCCATTTTCGACAGAATTACCACCAGCGGAATTACTGCTGTGATAATTCCACCGAAATGCCCCATGGAGTCCCATGGATGAAATGTTGACTAACACCGCCATTTGTAATCCGCCAGTAGTACTGCCGGACCAAATGGCAGCAACGGTAATTCGGTTTGGTGGTATCTCAGCAGATTTACCGCCGAGATACCATCAAATTTATAATAAGGCCCTTTGACAGTACTTTTAGGTGCAGATATTTGTTGTGGATTCAGAGTACGCAGATTTATAATCTGATGCACAGGGAGATAATGGGCCTCATTATAAGTTTGCCGGTCCGGGAACTACGGTACCGGTAAGCTTGCCTGTACCGTAGTTCCCGGACCGGCAAACTACAAGATGCACCCGCGGGCACAGCATGTCGGATGCACTGGCACCGTTTATAATGGTGGTGGTTCATCCGACCTCCCCATTCCCATTGGGGGAGCATTCCATTCCGACGCCCACGAATGGGCAATTACCCTGTCCGGCAGGGCCGTAGTGACCGGGTAATTGCCCATTCGTGGACGCCGGAAATTGTTGGAAGTTTGGCGGCAGCGTACCAGTTTTACCAGCAAGGCTACCGCCAAACTTCTAATGAGGCCCAATGTCTTTCACCCACAAGCACACATGTCTTTCGTCTTGTGCTGAATCCTTGATGAACTCCCTGATCTCCATATTCTAATATCAGCAATTTAGCCGCTATATGACATTCCGTGTAATTTGACCTCATGCTCTTTCTTCGTCTTCCTTACTTCTCCCAAAACGGTTCAGTACTGGCTGCGACTCCGTTTATGTTCTCTTTTTCACATTTCATGCTGTTTTTCTCCTCCTCTCCGGCCAGCTCTTGCCGGCTTTCGATCTCGCTGCGCGATTGGCCACAAACCTACCCTCTAATATCAATTAATTCTGCTTCCCTTGGCATAAAATGTCATGGTGATGACATGCTGACAGAGCCATCGCCATGAACCCTATTTTTGTTAATGGTTTTGCATCAAATGCAATAAGGATAAGGTTGTCTAAAACGGTAAGGACAGCCCATAAATCTACTGAAATATTATTATAATTGGTGAAAAATATGTGTTTGGTAAATAGCGCATTAGCGCAGACGGGGCTCTGTGGACAGTAAATGTCAACAGGCCGCATCCTGACATCTTAATAATAATGTTGCAGTAACGATGCACTGGGCCAGTTGCAAGCCGTGCATGGGCACGTACCAGAGCGCTCCCTCAAGGATGTGACGGCTAAAAATATTAAGATTGGTAGCATGCATGTTTCGATGGTTCGCAGAAAAAGCGCAAGAGCTCACACCAGAGGGCTCTATTAAGTGGTAGGTGACCGCCACCCAAGTTAGTGGTCCCGTACCCGAAGGCAAGGTCTCCATTGATGTCGGATGCCAACTAGCACAAAATGGTGCCCGATGGTGAGGGCCCTAATTCTATTAGTGCTTGTGGAGGGGGCTCGGGCGCGGAAGGGGAGCTTCACCCAGGGCTTCCTGTGACTGAGTGTGTCCATGTCTCCTTTCCCAGTGCCCAGTGTCTACGAATTATGTGGAAACATGACCCAATAAGTATACAGGGTTTGGCGGAAGAGGAAAATTAAACTTCTTGCAGTGTTGGGAAATTTCCCCACTCTGAGCTTTCTCCAGGACGTTCCCCTACCCAAATGTACTACTCTGTGGGGTGGGGGCACTGGGGTGGGGGGCGAAAGTGGGCATCTAGGAAGGAGTAGCTCAGCAGTTCTTGAAACACAAGGCTTCCCAATGAAAATATGGCTTTGGCTGCCTCCTCAAATTTGGAGCCAATTCCTAAATTGAACATCAAAAGTGGCACAACTCAGTAGTTTCTTTATCCCAAGCAAAATACTGTCTTCCTTCAGACAGTCTCTCGAGGGCTCTCTCCGGACCGACTGACAGTCTCTTGTAAAATGCCCTCTTTTACTACAACTGCAATGTCAGTTTTGGTCGGTGGCCACTATCAGCATGACCTCCTGGTGCCAAGGTTTCTCCGGGATATGCAATGTTAGACATCAATGGGTTTTTATGGAGGCATGGTATGCTGTTCCTTAGTTGCCCTCCAAGTCCATATCCATAGGGGTCCTGAATCTTCGAGGGTTATGTGAGTTAAGGTGAGGTATGAGACAGTGCTAAGAGGTGTTGTCTAGTGCTTGCTATGTGTTCTTAATTTCTTGTTAAGGGAATTTGAGCGTGCCTTGTGTGTTGTACTTGCTGTTCTTGATTTCTGTAAGTAGCTTCGGTTTTAGGAAATGTCTGATTGGTGTAGTTTATCTGTTGGTGGGAAGCAGGGACAAGGGCTTGAACTTTCCCTGGTAACCCATTGTGGTGGAGTCTTGTGCGCACCTGCAGAGTGTGTGGGTAGGTTCGAAATAGAGGGGGGCTGGGAGCTATTTGGCTCCTGCTAGTAACCTAGAAGAGCCTGGTTAGCTTGATACCAACTGCTACCAGGAGCTACATTTGACTCCCCAAGCCAACTGATGCCAAACACACATACCTAAGTGAAGTTAATTTTCTGAATTTGGGATGGTGTTTAAATGAGCATTAGGACACTATGTGACATTTAAAGCAAAAGGGGCAATGTTTGCATCTTAAATTTGCAGAACACCATGTACTAGCTCCCAGTTCCCCAGTCGTAGCACCTGCTCATTGGTTAATGCTGGATACCCATGCTGGATTTTAACCCCTGCTTATCCAATCCTTATTTCGATCCTTGATGTGTGTGTGTGTGTGTGTGTGTGCTTGCGTGTGTGCGTGTACGTGCACCTGGACACCGTGCGTGCATGTGTCTGCATATGTGTGGAGTCTTGTGTGCACCTGAAGTGTGTGATTTTATGCATTGTCCCCTTGATGCTTTTTGCAATTCCTGAACTGTATTGCAGAAAGTGGGATTCCTGGTAAACCCTTGGGCAGTTTTTCTTGCAGGTGTTGCACTCTGGTACTACAGAAGAGGTTACTAATGCACTTGTGACATTTCCAGGCACACCGTCTAAAAGGGTAACTGCATAATTGCCATGTGGTTGTGCCCCATACAATTAAGGGAATTCTTATTGTCTCTGTGCACCCTTGGTATTTGCAAAGCATACACACAGGCATGTACGCCATGGGGGCATGCCAGCATGTGTGCCACTCTGGAAGAGCAGCACATGTAGAGCGCAGCCCCAGCAAATCCATCGGGTGAAAGATGGAGGATCCAAAAGATGCTGTGGGTGGAATCACAAAGTGTGCCACGATGGGGGTTGCCCTCTCTTGTAAAGCATGGCACTAACAGGAACATAATACACAATGTGGTGTGTTGTCAATATTATCATACAAGAACCAGCCTGAGACTTTGTCAGAGCTGCAGGTTCAACCACTGCTCCCTCCAATTGTACAGCACGGTTCCGCTGCACATCAGTTGCTCATGCATTTCATTTTCTTAATGGGGTACACTATGATATGATTGGTTATTTATAACGTGCTTAATACCCAGTGGTTTCTAAGCGTGGACCCGGGGATCGTACCTGTGTTGCTCCGTGTTGTTTTGCTTCCAAGGCGAGCACGTTGCCCCTGAGCTATCCTCCCGAGACACTATCCTGATGTGCACCTGAGACAGACTGCTGTGCCCGTGACAGTGCGCCATGTTAATCGGTACACAGGTGTTTTATATCTTGTTAGAAGGTTTGTGAGGCGTGGATTTATGCGTCCTGTGCAGATAAGTAAAAGGCAGAGCACAATGGGTAAGTATTTGGATCTGGAAGTGGCAGGTGATATCGCAAGTATTTCCAGTTTCTCGCAGAACTACCACTTCGTTATAAAAATGACAAACTACAGAAAGGAACAGGCGAGATCATAAGTGGAAACACATTAGTGTCCATGTTTGCCATGTAATAATGACTCCAGGAGCCTATCTTCTCCACAGTTTGGTTGCTCTTCCCTGTTGGGCCAGGTTTTAAGAGATTGCCCAATTTGGAGTGCGAGTCCCTTTTACTCTAGGTTCCTTATAGTGTTTGTGTGAGTACCACCTCTAGCGTACCAACGGCATCTGCACAGTTACTGCATATACGGCCAGGGTCTATAATTCATCTCGCCAATCTCCTACAAGCAGAGACAAGCGATTGGGCGCATCGACAGTCTTCTATCTTATTCCCCTCATAGGATAAGGTTGAGGTAGCAGTGGATGATCAGGTAAGCAAGGGCGAAATCCTACAAGTAAAGGAATTCCTGTGCTTATTACTGGGGGATTGCCAGGTGTCATAAGAGTGCCCTCTATATCAGATTTGCCCACTTTATGGTACGTATCAAACATTATCTGATCCCAATCCTGGCCAAATCTTCCACATTCGACAACACAAACAACACATAATCCACACCAAGAGCACACAAGGTCTCGCATCTTTCCAATATTCACACCAAAGCTCAGCGCACAGTGAAAACCAAACTGAAGCGGTCAACAGCACTCCACTTTCTCACTTTCCTATTCCCTCGTCACTCGACTAACCATTCAGGCCTTCTCGTTTGCAGATCCGCCCGAGCAGCTGGGGACCAATTCCGTTGGTGACGGTGTGCTGTACAAATACCTTTAATATTAACATTAACACATTGAGGCTACCTTGCAAATCTTGAGAAGGCGACTGCGCCTATATGATGCCTAGACCTCTGTTGTGCTGCATTATGTAGTAAACACATTAGTACATTGTATGATCACATATTGAGAAAATACCTTTTTTTAGGATTTCAGAACAGCTAAACAGAATGAGGGTGACTGGCAGGGTTGCTCAGAGGAGAAGTTGGAGAAAGGAAGGCGTGTGTGTGGGGGGGGGCTTGTGTGGCGTGGTTCCTCACTTTGGTGGGCACACTTCATGAAATTGCATCTACAGCCGTTAAGATGCCACTGCAAATTGTCCGATTAAGAAGTTTCCATCAACAGAGAACTTTATACGACTACGACTCGCGGGTTGGTTGCTCTAAATTGGGAATTAAAGTGCCTCATGCTTTAGGCCTACAAAGACAAATGTGGACCTGGTGCTAGGTATTAATGCATGCAGAAACGCCTTTGCCACCATAGCCGCAGGCGCACAGGCTCGCTGTCATCTGCTGATGTGTGTGGAGCAAAATGTACTTGATCCCTTTACATGCAGAAAGTTGAAACCAGACAGTCAGGTGCCTTTTCAGAGTTCAGCCTTTAAACGTTGGCATGATATCATAATGAATACTTTGCCTGACCTAACCATTTTATCTCGCCTCTCTCCCTCCCTTTACATCCTCTGGTGGTGCCCTTCTGAAGAGCCGCCATATTTCACTGCGGAACCTGATAGCCGGATGTTGGCTGAGGTGGAGCAAAGCGTGGAGATTCCCTGCCAGGCAATGGGTGAGTAGGACCACTCAAAATAATGAACAGAATGCATTGCTCGCAAAATAAAACCCAATTATGGCAGAAGCACGCAATGCACGACACCATGAAAATACCGGCAATGTCCAAACAGAAAGAGAGATGTGTTTTTCAGAGCTTTGTTGGTTGTGAAGCTGGAGATCCTCCGACTATCGGACAAGGCACAAGCCCCAACCATCGTAGCAAGGGACCAAGTGATGATGAGAGCATCCTTGCATCAAAAACTGATTTTCAGGGCGCAAGATGGAGAGTGGGCTTGTATTGCTGTGTGGGGTACTTTCTAAGCTTAACTAACCCACAGGGACCAGTCATCCAGGCTCAGAACATGACCTATATAGGCGAGAAGGTCCACTTGTTCTCTGGAAACATCCTAAGACGTACCTGGGCAATATGGCCAGCTATGTCTGAATACATTAACCACTTTGGAAGCACAACTGCAAGTCTTGTGCAGAAACCAAGTAGCCTGTACACTTACTGGAGAGGGAGCCAGTTTAAGATCTTTTAGAGACGCATCTTTCTGTAGCATACAGCCCCACGAGCTTGCCGTCTGACATGGGTACATTAACCTCCACCCACTGAAAAGTGATGGCCGGGGGGGTTTGAAAGAATCAAAACCAACTGGCTTTTATCTGGGCAAGCCCCAAGTGCATCATTTTTCAGCCTGCCATGCCATTACAGAAGGAGAATGATCATACTCAAATCAGGCTTTGTTCAACTCCAAAACAGGCAGCCCAGGATGTTCTGCTTGGTCACATCCCTTCTGCATGACACCACCAGCTGCCGTAGCCCCTTCCCAGCCTCACTGGACCTCATCAGTGAGGGGTAGCTTGGATCCCGAGGCGCAGCAAGCTGGGAACCTACGTACGGGCATGCCCGTCCCGCATCCATTGTCTAACGTAACACTGAAGAGGGAGGTTGAAGCATGGCTGCGGTGTAGAAGGAATGTGGCCTGGCATTGCAGGCCGGGCTGCCCATTATGAGGGGGACTAAGCCTAATTTGAATTTTTTTTTCCTCCTTTAATGGCGCGGCAGCCTGGAAAACAACAGTGGGAGGGTTGTCCGGAGCTTTGCCAGTGTTTTTTTGATTCATCCAAGAGCTTTCAACTATCGCTTTTCAGTGTTGCATCAGTCGTCCCAGGTGGGATGGCTATGCCTAGACGTGGGTCCCAAGCCTGCCTAGAGACCAACGCTACACCTCACTGATGACGCCGACATATGCATGGGGCTTCTTATAGTCTCAGATGGAACAGATGTTGCATGGCAGTCAGATAGACTGGCCCTTTTTCCTTGAGGCCACACCTGATTTACATTTGAGCTTTCCCCTTCAGTAATGGCCTAGCAGGATGAAGATCATTGGTCCTGGGGGTTGCTCAGAGCGTTTGCAGTAGTTTTTGGCTAATTCAAGACTTTCCAGCCATCCTTCTCCAGTGCTAAGCGGAAATGACTCTCACCGGCCCTTTATAATTGCCATTGGCTGTTGCTGAGTTGCACTGTGCCACGGATGCTCTTTAGATACGCCCCCATTTGATTGTTTACCTTCTTGTGTTTCAGTCTTGGTTGTCTGTTTTAGGTCATGTCACATATCATCTAGGAATACTGCTAAGAAACCTGTGTGGTAGTCAAAGCATTGTCTAACGATGGGATTCCATGACGGAAACGTTACATGTATGTCACCATTTGACACAATTCATGAGATGCAATACAATGTTAGAAAGTTATATTGATACTGATCATTGGTTTTATATGTAGAATACATTATTTAAAACCATAATAAAACCTCAAATGTTATTTGCTCAATTTCATTAGATATATTTACTACTACAGGTTGATTATATAACCAACGCTGCCTTATCTGTGTAGGGTTCCGTGGTGGCTCACCAACCTGCGGTTCATTACCGCATGCGCTCCGTATTTTAGAATAAGGCCTTGGAAATACCGCAATTTGCTCAACATGATAAGTAGCTCGTGCCAGGGAATTAATTGAAGTCAAATAGCAGTCTTGGGACCCATAACTTGGAACACTGAGAACCAATCAATAATTCAAATTCTGTGGTTGCAACCGCCACGGTTGCGCGGACGATGGCACTCCCCCTTATCGAGAATAAGCTGGATGGAGTAACTTTCCACTGAACTTAAACTGCATCCCTTCCAAGCCTGGCATGTAATTTCAGTTTTAATTGGAAGGTGATTTAACACTATAAAATCCTACACGAGCCTAATTGCAGAAATGAATCATAATAATGAATGGCTCCTCTTAACTAGAAGGCTTACTTTTTATACGGAATTCTTGGAGAGCAAAGATTTGTAACATTGTGATTTAAAGTAAAGCATGCTGCAGGCAAATAGCTTTGATGCCCAAACTGTAAATCAGGACTCACTTTAAATTTTTGCTTAAAAAAAAACAGTTATCACAGACTTGTAATAACTTTTCCTGAGATGGAAGATTTCTGAAGCTGCCCATCGTGGCCTATGGCTGGGGAAAATGTGTGGAAATGCCAGACATTGGGCCCCATTACAACCTTGCTGATATCCTGGCCAGTAAACCCACCAGGATACCGGCAAAGGCTGTTAGCGTTTCCGGGCACTCATTCTGATGACATTGCCACCGGATTACTAATGCCGGAAGGACAGAGTAAATCCCCATTGATGGACTCCCATGCGACTCCATGGGGGGATTTGCCGTGATTATCGGCACCGGAAATGCCAGTGCCGGTAATGGGAGCTTTGTTTTCTGGTAGGGCGCCTGCCTTACCTTGAGCTTTTAGCTGGATGTAAACCAAGGTGCCCCACCGACAAACCCGTAGTCAGACGGTCTGGTAAAGTGCTGGTATCCGTGAATACCTGAACTTTTTTACCGAGCTGCCTGACTTGGAATGAGGCCCATTGTATATTCATTGGCTCTGCACACATCCTCATAGACCGCATGCATTCGATACGGCCGCCTGTGGTAATGGCTGCACGTTCCATTGCTTGCACTACTGGTGCATTTCGGTGAATTGTGCACATTTCCGGTACACCAGCAAAAACACGGTGCTGTCCATCAAAATGCATGGCTTGGGGGTTGCACTGATGTACCCGAGTGTTAGGCTCTGCCATTCACATGCTCACAACATCGTACATAGCAGATGTGTACTAGGCAGTCCCTGCATGTTTGCGATGACGGGCACATTTCTTGGTGAGTCATTGCATGCACTTGATGGCTTTCCAGTGCACCACCAACGTGTGTGCAGGAAACTTTGCATAAGGGCTTTTTTAGCCATCTACAGAGCATTGCTTGTCTATATGGTCACTTAAATATAATGTAGAAGATAGCAGCACATTTCACATATATGCACACTATGAAGAACGATCAAATATGTGTATGCACTTAATATATTGCACTATGTGTTTGAAGGTATTGTGCCAACATGTCCGTGTAAGTCAGTGGTAGAAGTTTGCCAAAATAAGAAGCAAAACTTTGACCCCGACAGCGAACGGGGTAGGGGGGAGCATGGAGCAACTCGTGTGCAGGGGCTTAGGCATGGTCCGGTTGACAGCCAAGTGGGCAGAGCAGGGAAAAGAAGGAGGCCCTTGCATTGTTTTTTTCTACATGAATCAGTCGAATGGAACAATAACATATTGCCCTTGAATTAATATTTTGTATCTGGGTTTTTATAGCCTGAACCAAGCTAGAATGCAACAGAGTGCTCTACAAATAATTTGAAGTTAACACAGGTCAGTGGGAGGGGAGGTTGCAGGTTCTAGTTGCTAGGATATCCTTAATTTAATTGTCTCTACTTGGAGATCTTAACTCTGCTGACACTCATACCTAACGTCTAGCAGAACAAAAGCATGCACTGTCATGAACAGAATGAGGTCCTTTATTTCAGTGCCTGAAAGTCTCTTATTTCCTCTGAGCGGAATAGTCTGTGATCCACCATACACAAAAGGTTCCATCCTGGGATATACCATGTCCTTCGCTCCTTGAGCCTGGCAGGAGTAGCCCCATGGGCACAAGTGAAGATGATGCGGAGATCTGTAAGCTGAATTCTGTCCTCTATGAGAACCCACAGCAGGTTCCTGGGAGCAGCTTGGACATGGTCACTTTTCCTACATCTGGAAACTAATCAATTTTCAGCCACGTGGAGTATGCTAATAGGTTTCATTAAAGTATCCCCCAGGAATGTGTTACAGTAGACCACGCTGTGGAATCAGAAAAAATACAATATTACAGCTGTTACACCAAGCAAAGGAAAATACACCGACACAGCCTTGTAAAGATTCCCAGAATCTTTATTACAAAACTGAACAGCATTCAACAAAGTACACAAATAGCTATTTGGCCGTCAATACATCACAGAGACCACCAGCAGGGTTCAATATGAGCAGTGAACAGAATTTCCTAGCTGGACATCGACGCATTTATACAATTTGTAAAATGATGTCCAGCCTCTTACAGGTTAATTATACACTGGGCTAGGGTCGCGCCAGCTTCACTTTCCTAATTTACATATCTCGTGCATGCGGTTTACTTTTGAATATATTTTCTAACACACTCCATTATTCTTTAATTTAACATTTACACTCTTTACATACTGTTTTAATACAGACCAAACAAAATGTTTCACGTATTATATTCGGATAGCATTACTGTTCTTGTATACTTGTAGTTTAACATTGCTGATTCAAGTAATCCCCTGCTCCCGAGGTCAACAAAGGACAAGGTCTACATGACCCTAACATGTAGCCTGAAGGCAGGTTGGACATTAACTCTCCTACAGAGGTTGGAGAGGTTAAGGCAAGAACAAGGGCACACGAGACGGCCATTTTAGATGACATGGTGACTTTGTTCAAAAACCCCAAAATGGCGGTTCTAACCTAAAATGGAGGCTTGATTCAAGATGGCGGCTTACATTAATTTCTAAGGTCAAGACCTTGCCGTAGAGAGTTATTTGCGTACAATTTTAAGCAACTTGGCGTAGGCCAATATACATACAAATCGTTATAATAGGAGGCATAATTTAATATCCAGTTCGACAAACCCTCCTTTTGGCCTATGCCAAGTGCCAACACTACTTCTAATCTCCTTGCAAGTAACTCTATACGTCATCGTCCATACACCCTGAATCATTGTCTGACATATCTATTGCCATTAGATCTGACACCAGAGTTTCTTTTAACACATACTCTTTGGAAACCTTCTTTGGGGCGTATATTTTATGCCCTAATACACTTGTTGCTTGCGCGCAGCATCCCCCTAACACTGAGCATATACCAGGGAGACACTGTATACAACAACAAAGAAACAGAAAACTTCCCAAGATAATCAGCAGGGCCGAAAACAACTTCCATCCCCATGACCGTAGGAGGTCCCAGAGCCATGTACCAAGTTCCCAGTTTCCCTCAGGAACATGTACTTCTGAACTAAGAACATGTAGATTTTGGATAGCCCTAAAGATCGTCGGAGAGGAGTCTGGTACATAAACGCAGCAAGCGGACCCCACTAATTTACATACTCCTCCTCGCTCTGCCAGGATGACACCTAATGCCATCCGGTTCTGAAGAGCCACTAATCTTATCGCTCTCTGCTCTAACGTCATATTATAGAGTATGTCAGTGGTCCGGTTGATGGTTCTCTCCAATACTCTTGCTAGTCCCCTGATATCTTCTGAATTCGTAATTTACCCAAAAAATGGCACAAAGGATTTCATAATATCTCCTAGAGTTTGCGCTGGAGTATCCCCTTTCACACCTCGTTGTGGACGAGTCTTCGAAATGTCTACAGTACTGGCAATAAATACCCCAGGTAATAGAATCCCTAAATAACAGGTTCCTTGCCAATCCCTGGGCAACCATGGAAATGCCACATTACCGCAAACAAAATAGACAGGTTCGCCTACGTACAGAGGTCTGTTTTCAATAGTCAAATTCGCAACGTTTGCGCACTTTCTAAAATTTCCCATCGACCGTGTTCCATTCCTTTGTATGCAGAAGGATACTGAATCGGGGGCTATGATTAACAGAATAAGATGGAGGCATGGCATCCTTATTGCCTATAGGAGCCATTTTGAAAGAGATGAAAGATTGAAAAGGATGAGACAATCTATCAGAGGGCCTAACAGAAGCAACGTTTGGCTTACTTCTATTTGCAAAAAGCAAGCATCCCAGGGGCATCAAAACATTCTTTTCAAAACTATTTAAATTTGTACCATCAAAGTTCCCTGAGATGCTGTCATTCCATCGACCAAAAAATAGTGCTCTAAGAGAAGTGTAACAGGCAGTTGCCAAAGGTAAGGGATAAATATACCAACCTAGCCCCTTATCCCCATGTTGCGGTAGATGTGTGCAGATCCAGCAATTGGTCTTATTAAAAATTGCATGAGTGGCATTCATTATTAACAAAAGGGTATTATTCTGATAGTTCCGTCTATGCAAAGAATCTCTAGGCGACAAAGTATGCAATTGCACAGAAGGAGTGGGAATAACAGTTACATTTTCAATAGGTAAAAAGTCCTCTAACGGATATTCTTCCTCCAGATATCATAACCCAAACCCAACAGTTACTAAAAATCCAGTAATTATCACAAAAAGGCAACAATACACTTTGGGGGTCCCCTTACATGCTTGATCATTGTCTCCGCTAGTCAAATAATTATCTAAAAGTTCGGTACGAGTGGTAGCGGTTGCAGGCATTGTCGTCTTCAACTGGAAAAAACACCAATTGTTCATTTGCTGGCGACTCCAGTCGCGCGTCTTCTTAATGTCTTTCCCACAACCCTTAGCCAACAGAATCTTCCCGCACAGTCGGGCCAAAAGGAAAGCCCTCAAATGATTTTCTCAATCGCACAGTCAGACCATGCTATACGTTTACTTCCTTGGGCTCAAATTAAATTTGCAGTTTCTGGTGAGAACAAAGTGTCGTCACTTCCTCATGGAAGTGGCGAATGGACGGAAATGGGATCAGAAAAGGATTGATCCGGAAGTTCCACTGTTGGGGAGTGCGGAGACAAGATGGCCGTTTTGTCCAGTCTTGCGGATTCTGAAGTGGTCTCCGATTCTCCCTTGTTGGTTGTTGCTGTTTCAGGCACGCTAGTTACAGCAGTGGGAAGGGATTCTGTGTCTTCTGTATTGTATGGCACGGGCTGTGGGATCCGTTTGGTGTGCGTCGCATGGATCCAGTGTTTACGACCCGCTACCCACACAGCAGTCTGGGTGACTAGCAGGACTTGGTAGGGACCCCTCCACCGAGGTGCAAGGCAAGACGACCTCTCAAAAACCTTTGTGAGGATCCAGTCCCCCCGGTCGTAGACTGTGACCAGGACCCTCGCAACGCACAGGTAATGCCTCCCACACCTGGTGATAAATTGAAAACAGATTTTTAGTCAACTGGTTACAGTAATCTGAAAGAAGCACATTTTCTATATCCCGTAGTGAGCGACTTTTTGGCATACCCCAAATATTAGCAGGTCTCCCCATTACCACCTCAAAGGGAGAGAGCCCAGTCTTAGTTTGAGGGGTTGTTCTCATCGACAGTAGCACGATCGATAAGGCGTCCGGCCATTTTAGCTTGGTGCCAGCACACGTTTTAGCGAGTTTGTTCTTTATAATGGCGTTGTGCCTTTCCACTAATCCGGCACTTTGGGCATGTCTAGCTGAATGGAACCGCTTGTCAATCTGTAATCCTTTGCAAATTTGTAGGATTACAGTGGCAATAAAGTGTGGCCCATTATGACTCTCGGCAGCCCGAACCTAGGAAAAAACTCTTTCAACAGAGTTTTTGGCGTGGTTATGGCCGTTGCATCTCTAACCGGGAAGGCCTCAACCCACTTACTAAAGGCACAAATAATAACCAATACATATTTAAGATTGTTACACCGTTCCATTTCAATAAAATCAAAGTGAATAACCTCAAACGGGACAGAAGGTGGAGCGAAGCTTCCTCTAGGAGTCGAGGTACCTTTTCCTACATTGTGCTGCAAGCAAACCATGCAGCTTTGGACAAAACGCTCCGCAGTTTTGAAAATCTTATCATTGGTCCATACACTGTATAACATTTTAGTCAATTTCCGCGCACAAACATGTGTCGGACCATGAGCCATAATAGCCATCATTGTAATGTAGGCGTCAGGGAGTAACCATTTCCATTCAATATTGTCTACCCAGCACCCATCGTCATCCAATCTCCCTGCACCCTCGATCCATCTCTTAGTTTCCTCTATGGTAGCATCTGCTTCAATATCTTTTACAGCATCGATACTTTCACCCAAAGTGCAAACGTTTACAATTTCTTTTACAGCATACATTTCTGAACTGAAATCAGTGGCAGTTTGTTTAGCTATCTGATCGGCGAAAGTATTCCCTTTTCCTACATCATCTGTAACCTTTTGATGTGCTGAACATTTTATGATAGCTAACTGAACAGGGAGTGCAAGTGCTGAAAGTAATCGCACTATTAAAGTGCCATGCTGGATTTTCGTTCCGTGCGAGGTCAAGAAACCTCGTTCTTTCCAAAGTCTACCGAAATTGTGGGCCACCCCAAAGGCATACTGACTATCAGTATATATATTCACTGTAAGCCCTTTAGAAAGTTCACAAGCTCGAGTTAACGCTATAATTTCTGCGGCCTGCGCAGAGTTATACATAATTCTTTTAGTTTCCACAACCGTGCTTAAAGTAGTAACAACATAAGCAGCCTTGGATGTACCGTCTGGAAGTTTAAAACAAGAGCCATCCCAAAATAGCTCCCCTTGTGGGCTATTCAAAAGCGTGTCTTTCAGATCGATTCTGCCTTTAGTCTCTTGTTCTGTCATATAAAGGCAATCGTGTGACATATCGTCACCATCAACAGTATCTTGCGAGACAGGTAAAAGTTCAGCCGGATTTAATACACAACACCTCTGAATTTGAATGTGGGGTGCAAACAAGATTAGTTCATATCTTGTCAATCGTGCAGAAGTGAGGTGTTGCGTTTGAGTTCTATTCAATAGAATATCTACAGAGTGAGGTACCATTAGGGTTAACGCATGACCCAGGACCATTCCCTCACTCTGTTTTACAGACGCAGCAGCAGCAGCAACAGCGCGCAAACATCTTGGCAAAGCGCGTGCTACAGGGTCAAGGGCGGAGGAATAGTAGCCGCATGGCCTATTCTTCCCTCCATGTTCCTGCGTTAACACAGCCAAAGCACATCCATCACGTTCATGCACAAACAATACAAAGGCCTTGTCATAATTTGGAGTTCCTAAAACCGGCGCTGAACACAGCGCGGATTTGAGAAAATCAAATGCTGTCTGGTGTTCCAAAGTCCATGGCAATGGCAAAGAAATGCCCTTCTTTGTCAAAGCCAGCATTGGTTTAATCGTTAACGAAAAGTTAGGGATCCACAATCTACAATAAGAAGCCATACCTATCAAGGCTCTAACTTCCTTTTGCGTATTTGGGACAGACATGCCAGAAATGGTCTTTATTCGTTCGGGTGTCAACCGTCTTCCCTCCTTTGACAGGAGGTAGCCTAAATAGGCGACCTCCTGACAACAATATTGGAATTTTTTAAGTGAAGCTTTGTGGCCATGTTTTGCTAGATGACAAAGCAACAACATGGTGCCTTCTTTACAGGCACTCTCAGAATCAGCAGCCAAGAGGAGGTCATCTACATACTGCAGTAATGTGCAAGTAGTAGGCAGCTCGAGGGTATCGAGCTACTCTTTCAATGCCCTACTATAAATACTTGGACTCTCAGTGTACCCTTGTGGTGCACGAGTGAATGTAAACGAGCGTCCACCTAGGGTAAACGCAAACAAATACCTGCTATCCTTGTGTATGGGAATACTGAAAAACGCGTTTTTAAGTTCAACAACGCTAAAATGAGTGGCAGAAGCCGGAATCATGGTTAGTATCATTGTAACATCAGGTACAATAGGAAATTGAGGAGCCACAATTTTGTTAATAGCGCGTAAATCAATTATAAAACGAAAGGGAATCGCATCATCACCTTTTTTGTATACTGGCAAAATGGGGCTGTTACATATGCTACCCGTAATCTCCTCAATTACTCCACGATGTACAAAATCAGAAACTATACATTTCAAAGCCTGTTCGCCTTCAACTGGGATCTTATATTGCGGGATGCGAGGCAATTGTACTCCATGTTTCAAAATAATTTTAACAGGTTCAATTTGAAGAATGCCCACATCATTATCATCAATTGCCCATAAGCATTCTGGAACATTACTAAATTCTGGCGGTAAAGGTCGAGTCCAAAACTGAGAGGCGAGTGATTGCTGAGGTGAAATTGTTAGCCAAATTCCGTCCGGAGAACAATGTATTACTGCATGCAATGCCTTCAACAAATTTAGCCCCAGCAAGTTCTCCCCACAGTTTGTGGTAAGTAGAAATGGTCACTGTTCCGTGAAGGGACCCAGTGTTATTGGTACCGGCAAAGAGACCGGGCAAACTACAGGTGTGCCTGAAAACCCTACGGGAAAGTTGGACTGCCCTGACAGGGGAATATTTGGAACCCGTGAATGATCAATGGAACATTTCTGTGCTCCCGTATCTACTAAAAATAGATGCTTCCTATTTCCCACTGCCATCTCAACGTAGGGGCCTTTCTGATGAACGGGAATAGGCGTAGGTTCCAAATCCTGCTTCAAGCAATCCTAGCGAAACAGAATATTATCAAAAGGAAGCTCTTCAGAGAGGTACGCGGCAGAAGGGTGATCAAAAATGTTTCTATTATCCACATTCGAAACTTGCTTATCTTGTGGAGGAGGTTGCTGTAATTCTGGTGCAAACTGACCTCTGCCAGGGCCCCCTGCACCTGGGCGTCCTCTGGATCGTCTACCCATGTTCCCAAATGACCTTTGCTGCAAGGTCGGACAATGTGCGTGCCAGTGGCCTTCCTGCCGGCAATAGGTACACTGGTTAATGGTTACCAGAGCCAAGGGCGCACTTCCCTGTGGAATGTACTGACCTCTAAATTGATTACCCCCTCTAGGGCTTCTAACAATCTGCTGTAATAAAACTTTAGTTTTCAGGTCACCCTTTTTTTTCTCAACTTTTTCCTTTTCAGTATTTACACGATTTTCATAATACTGAGCCATATGCAGTACTTCTGATTGAGACTTTGCCTGCCAAGCGCTTTCAGAAGACATAATCTGTAGCTGGATGTCAGGCAGCAATCCACGTACACATTTTTTCGATAAACAACCTTTTGCCTGACTCTGTGCCTAAGTCTTGTCCACTGAAATCTGAGAATACCTGCTCGAACCGATTGAAGAAATCAGTAGCACCCTCAGACTTTCCTTGGACACAGGCCGTAAGCTTGTCGCAAATGATTCTTTTTTCTGGAACCATAGTTTTCAATTTTACAATAATTCTATCAGGCAAGGTTAATATCACTTGAGGTGGTCGTTCGCCAGCTGGTCTTTCTCTGTCTAGCCTAACCATGTTATCCCATGTAACTCCCAACCCAGGTATGTCATCTATAGTCCAAATCTGTTTCCACAAATCAACTGGCAGGAGTATGGGAAATAATAGGTCAATATCACTTAAAGTGAATACCGACGACTGTAAGACCGACTCTATTTCTTTATAGAATCCGGTCGGATTCTTTCTTATATCGGGAATAGATTGCTTTATGGTGTTCACTTCCTGTCTTGAAAACGGGACGTGAACAAACTGTGAAACGTAATGTGCAGGAATTTCTCCGGCGACTATTCCTCGTCCAGCATCAGCTGCAATCTCAACCTTCGGGACAAATGTCAGAGGGACCTCTCTCATAGGCAACTGAGAAGTAGGCAGCTCCGAACGCTTACTAAGCAACAGAGCCAAATCAAGCTCTAAGGCAGTCGAAGAAGTATCAATCGAAAAGGCTCTCTTATAAACACTCAACAATTCTGGGGGACAACAAATCTTTTTTCTTACACACTCATTCTGCAGGTGCTCTACCATCACCTGTATCACTTTCTTTTGCATTTCTAACGTATACTGACTATATGTGTCATATACTTCATCTGGAGTTATCGACATATCCGAAATCCATCTTATCGCATCCTTTATACAAATTCGCGCTTCCTCTCCTTTTAATTCTCAACGAGGAGAAAACCGTTTCTGCAAGTACATAATACCTAAACTACCACCATCTGGTTCCTCATTCTGTAACTCTTCCAACTTCTTCCTATACTCAAAAATCCTCTCAACATGCTCATATACCTTCTCCGCAGTATCTCTGGACAAGGCTAAGGCGTTCAAATCCCTTAACCCTTGTGGGAAATCTACGCCATTTAGTCTATTCCACATTATACTCAAATGAGTCCCTAATCCTTCAATAAAAACATTTTTCTCAGGAATACCTTTTAAATTTTCGAATGTGGAAAAAACATCAGCTTGTTCACCCTTCTCCATACGATGTTTAGCCCAAGCAGTCAATTCACTCTTTTTGTCTGGGGACACAGTATTACGAGTCACAACCCTTGGTCTCGCTCCCTGGTCTACTATAAGCGATGCAGAATCACTTGGAAGAGGAAGAGTAGGCACATTCTGAATAACAGGTGAAGGCAAGGGGGCAGGCAAAGGAGCGACGGCTGGAAGAACAACAGGAAGAACAGCAGGGAGGACCGGAGGAACTATAGGAGGGGGAACAACAACAGGAAGGGCCAAAGCGCCAGGAGGAGGGACGTACGGAGGTGGCGCGGAGGCATCGGGCCTTCGTTCATGCAAACGTTTATTAATCAATTCATCTGACGTATGAAATTCTTTTGAAGGGTAGATTTTCTGAATGCCTAATTGAAACGCCCTGTCCGTGTTCCTAACTGACTCCAATTGTTTATTTTGGTCATATAACCATGCCTTTTCGACACTTGTCATATGTCTACGCATGTGTTTCTCTCTACTCTTTTGTTGCTGCAAAGTTTCTGTTTTCCAACTGTGCAACGCGTCAAATGCTGCAGGTCTAGCCTTTTTCTTTACTAATACAGACTCTAAATATTCTATAGGAGGGATTTCAAAACTACCATTGGTTGGCCACCGAAGATTAGAATTATGTCTGGTCTGTCTGTGCCAAATGTCATTAAATTCTATACTACCAAAGCCTTTCTTACAGTACATAGTACATGCCGGCGACCTCTCCTGTGGTGCGGGATGGCTATCTTCCAAAGATTGTCTGTTGCTGCGGAATAATGCCCTAAAGCAGGCAGACAATTTCCCAGGCATATCAAAGTTCTGCTGTTACCTGGTTAAATAATTGTGCTCGCGAGTACAATGCTCCAAATTCAAATTGTCAGGGTTAGATTAAGAATCGGGACACGATTCACCTGACCAAAGGATTGTGAGGCCCGATCGGGTTACTAACGACAATGCTAAGGACCCACGTTTCTGGTGATTTTCGGCAAATTTACCCACCTCAAATATATGGACCCTCGTCAAGACGTTGTCTCGGGCTACAGCTCACCATCCAGGGATCGGATCGTGAAGTTTGGTCGAGGAATTTGCTTCTCGTCTAGAGTGGCCGTTTCTGTTGGCACCGTCCGATCCCGGTCCGATAGCCGAGCCAACCTTCAACGAGACAAAGTCAATCTTGAGGGTCCCTATTCGGGTGCCATCTGTGGAATCCGAAAAAATACAATATTACGGCTGTTACACCAAGCAAAGGAAAATACACTGACACAGGCTTGTAAAGATTCCCAGAATCTTTATTACAAAACTGAACAGTATTCAACAAAGTACACAAATAGCTATTTGGCCGTCAATACATCACAGAGACCACCAGCAGGGTTCAATGTGAGCAGTAAACAGAATTTCCTAGCTGGACATCGACACATTTATACAATTTGTAAAATGATGTCCAGCCTCTTACAGGTTAATTATACACTGGGCTAGGGTCGCGCCAGGTTCACTTTCCTAATTTACTTATCTCGTGCATGCGGTTTACTTTTGAATATATTTTCTAACACACTCCATTATTCTATAATTTAACATTTACACTCTTTAAATACTGTTTTAATACAGACCAAACAAAATGTTTCACGTATTATATTCGGATAGCATTACTGTTCTTGTATACTTGTAGTTTAACATTGCTGATTCAAGTAATCCCCTGCTCCCGAGGTCAACAAAGGACAAGGTCTACATGACCCTAACATGTAGCCTGAAGGCAGGTTGGACATTAACTCTCCTACAGAGGTTGGAGAGGTTAAGGCAAGAACAAGGGCACACGAGACGGCCATTTTAGATTACAGGGTGACTTTGTTCAAAAACCCCAAAATGGCGATTCTAACCTAAAATGGAGGCTTGATTCAAGATGGCGGATTACATTAATTTCTAAGGTCAAGACCTTGCTGTAGAGAGTTATTTGCGTACAATTTTAAGCAACTTGGCGTAGGCCAATATACATACAAATCGTTATAATAGGAGGCATAATTTAATATCCAGTTCGACAACGCTACTAGTCATAAGGTTCATAAAACAATTGCACACTTGTCCACTTGCATTAAGAGGACAATCCCATGTACTGCCTGATACTAAAATAAAATACCTTTTGAATGGTCAGGACCTTAATCCGCTGTAACCTCTAAGCATTTAACCCAAGTCAACAACAGGACAGGTTTACAAAATAATCAGTGGGAGATTGGGCGTGAGGACAGATTACTTCTTGGTGTAAGTGGGATCTCCTCCATCTTACCCTGCCAAAGGTGAATCCAGCTAGAGGTCATACAGGCTTTGGGGATGTACGGGCAAACAGATTTCAGTTTATATGTAACTGCTATAGGGTGGTCAAATGAAGAGGTATGCTTTAAGTTCAAAGAGAATGTTTCCCGGACAGTGAAAATGGTTGTAAACAGTAGTGGAATTGTTAATGGCAAAAAGTCGAAAATAGAGGAACTCAGTTGTTGATAGTTCCTGCTCACTTTCACCTCTGCAGTAAGGCCCCTTTGATGCACTGATTGTTTATCTTTTTTTGGTTGGTTCTCAGCCGGTTGTCTAGACTTTAGTCTTTTACATCAGTTATCAGCAGGGTTGGGTCTGGTGGTGTCTTTGAGAGGCTTCCGAGGACCACCCAGTACCTTTCTGGTGTACAGGATGTAGTTCTGGCAGTGGCTAAATCATTTGCAAAGTTTCCTTGAACAAAGATATTTTTAGGAACCCCTCAAACGTTCAGCAGATTAAGTAGGGCCCTGAGACAGTGACATAAGCATGTATGATGAAGGGGCCCTGCCCCCTGCTGGTTTCTTCTCTGTATTATTGTGATGGAATGGATGACCAGATTAGAGGGGGCGCCTCGGCACCGCATTACATTCCTGTTTTGTCAACGGGTGAAAGGTCGTGTTCCATCGCTTCCCGTGATATCAGTTTGAGGTGGTGTTAAATGACATTGCTTCCTGTGATGTCATCAGGGGTCAATGGTTGTGTGATGTCACTTCCGCTACCCCTGGCATTTTGGTGAAATGACGTCCCTGCACTCCAGTGCAATCCCTTCACTTCTAATGACCTATTAAAGGGTAACTCAAAAGTACAATCCAGTGCACACTTTAGCTGAGTGATGCAAATAAGATGAGTGATTGTCTTTCAAAGTAATTACAAATCACAACAAAGTGTCACCTCTAGTGGGGCAAATATACTTATTTATGCTATTAAATACATTACAAAAAAGATAAATAAAAGGGAACTGTGCTTTTTTCTAATTCTAATGTAATTGTCCTCAATGTGGTGGGCTCACAGCCCATGTTGTCCTTTTAGTGAGGTCTGCAGGGCTATGCAAATTCTGCAAATTGTTGGATTGGGCCATAGGAGTGTGAGCAACGCATAGGTGACCACTGTAAAAAGTTGCCAGCTATGTGATTGTCTGTGCTGTTCAAATTAACCCTAGAATGTGTTTTGCATATTTATGCAGACATGCCCATTGTTGCCTTAATTTGCGTGTATGTCACTCAATATGTATATTTTTTCTTAACCAATTTTGACAAAGACGGCTTCTTTATAAGAGGAACATGTATGTTTGGCATACTGCGTCTCGATTTCTTTGTCATGAAGGAAAAAAGCGACGCCTGCTGCAAATGGATAGACGTTGATGGGAAAAGGCTTGTGACATGATCATAGCGTTCTATCAAAACAGCCATTTGTAAAAAAAGAAAAAAAAGAAAAGCGGATCGGAATCTGCCCATAGAGTTATGTACGCCCAAATGAGTCGTGAAATCCGGCTTGACAGATCGTGGAGAATCTCGCAGGGTAGCGGAAATGTCTGCCGTCGCATTGATGGCTTGCAAACCCTGCAACGGACATCTTGTCAAAACAAGTTGCTGACGGCCAAAGGCTGCTCACTGACAGCTCGGGTGCACCGATTCAACGGCGTCGTCTCCTCTCACTGAGGAAGCGGAGAGGCAAATAGGCTTCACTGTGGCGTACAGGCCGCCTCGTGGGCGTGCTCCGTTCAGAATGCAATTTTCACCCGAGCGCCGCGGAGGCCATTTTATGAAACATAACAGTTGATTTTAAAGGAAGGCACGCAGATAAGCTCAGATTCGTTCCACTGTGAAAGCGAGAAATTGCCAGTCTTCCTTCCCGCCGCCCTCCACCTTTGATTTTCTGGAGATATTTTATTTACATCTTTGGTCCTCTCATTACTTGGTGATAATTCGCATTTCCCAACAGGGGATAGCATTACAGTCTCACTGAGCATTCAAAACATGAAACATGCGCACGGGCTGTGGGTCTTTCTTAGGATTAGACATGGTTTGTTGCAAATGAACACTCGGCTTATGTGCTGTATCAGACACGACACATCCACATGTTGTCAGATGGCAATACAGACATGCAGAGTTGTTAATACCCTAGCAGTGTTACTGGGACACAGAGAATTATGTTTTTTTTAGAGTCTCAGATACCGTTCGCAAATCTTCCCTAGAAACACAAACATGTTTTAAGATGTACACACACACCTCTCTAGATACACAGAACATACATATTGATATGCATTGTATATTATACTGCTAGTCTATTTTTACTTGAAGCTTCCCAGTATTGGCCCTTTTGTTTTCTCCTGAGTCACTGCTCCTGAGACACCACTGCCTTCCGCCCCCGGCCCTGGTACTCCTGTGTGACCCACATCCTTTCTGCTAGGTGCACAGTGATGTTGTCTTGTCCCCTTCCTCAAAAAAGCTTTCAGACAATATCCTGCACCTCAGACCTCATAGAATAATAAAAGGTGTCACAAGGGTAACATAGCCGGGATCAGACAGAAATACAAGATACATTTCTAAATTTTGGGAAGTTAATATAGATTGAGCAACGCAATGTACCAGCACGCTTTAAATGTAACTCAGAAGAAAATGAGTCTTCTCTTGACATAGGATAATGCACATTCTGGTTTAAAGGGAATTCCTGCACCCTTTTTAGGCATTAGGGGTTGCTCCCCCGATTGCTCCATTCGGACTTCATGGTTTGGTGCACCCTCCTTCTCTGTCCTTCTAGGGCCTTCTCTTATTTAAATTCCTCGTCTAGGGCTTAAGCTGTTCTCGTGCACTTCTTCTTAAGTCCTCTGAGTCTTGGAAGCTCTCAGTCCTTGCTTTAAGAGTTTCTGCAACCTTCCCATGTTCTCATCTCCTTAGCTCTCATTCCTGGGATAAAAGGGGCTTCCACGCCCTTATTTCTTCACCTTTATTATTGCTACTGAGACAACAGCGCTGGCGGCTGTTGGATCTTCCCAGAGGGTTATAAGGAGGCCTTTCTCGCCGCCCTCTCTTAGGGACCTAAATTATGTCATTTTTATCACCTCTCTACTCCTGCAATGATCCTTCACTGCCTTGCCACCACACCACCTACTTGTTACCCCCCTCACTGTGGGCTTGACCACTTCGTATTGGGCTCTCACCCCTACCCCTGGCCTTTGGCCAGGTGTAGCCAATTATTCCTTCCACAACGTGTTAGCTTCTTTTCCTTGGGATCTAGATGTTCCTCTGGCACTGCCTGCTGATGTTCTAATGTAAACTCCTCCTGGCGTATACCTCGAATCACCTCCTTAAACTCTCCTCCTTCCACCCAGGATGTTGTCCACCTTCCACCCCTGATGTTCCCCTCTTTCCACACCATCATGCTCTGCGCCTTCCAACCCTAATGCTCTCCACCTTCCACCCCCTAATGTTGTCCTCTCAACTCCTGATGTTCTCCTCTTTTCGCCCCCTGATAATTCTTCTCCACTGTAGTCTCCAAATTCTTCATAAAACAACTTCTTGGCCACCTCTTCAAATCTTTTCCTCTCTACCCAAATTGCAGCAACCTCTTTCCCCACTTCCCGCCCTCCTCCAGACTTCCTCCTTTCTCTCCTACCTCCTCCTAATTCTCTATTCTCTCTCCAACTCTCCAAGCAAGTGCCTCCAGTTCCTTCTCTAAACATCTATAGTCTCTGGTAAACTCCTCGAGTGTATATAGCCTATGGTCCCTTTCCTGGGTTTGGGGTTGAGTTTTGTCTTGTCGGAGAGTCTGACCTGTGGAAGTGAATGAATGAGTGGGTGTGACTTGAAGAGCTTAATTGCTTCACCTGTGTTTGCTCATTGTCTATGCGACTGGGCCAAGACTTTAAATGGTTGACCAGCCATTTTGGTTTTCAATTCATGGCCCTGGATGACCACAAGATCCTCCCCTCCCAGCATCCTCTGGATTGTTTAAATGAAGGTGAGAGTGGAAAAGGCCTTTTTGAATTTGGTGCCACTTCCCTGCTCGCCGTATTCAGTTGAAGTTCACAGTGTCAGGAAGTGGGTGCTCCGCAGCTTGGAGAGTATCGGCTAATACTTTGATGTGCCTTTGACAAATGCTCAGCCTCCCTGAGTGAGCGCCGCCCCTGATGTCTGTGTGTGCTCGTGGTGCAAGTGTCGCAAAGAAATGTAAAATGCCTCTAATTTCTGATTAAGGTTAGCAGGCGAGTGTGAGGAACAAATGTAAAGTGTCTCTGATGTCTGGGCAGCCTCACTAAGCGAGTCACCAGGGTTTTTATCTTGCCTAATCCAGACAAAGCTTATTTTTCGTATGGAGGGAAATGGACTCCCTAGCCACAGGCTCTCTTTAAATGACCAGTGGCAGAGGCGTTGCTAGGGAGTGGGGGGGGGTGGGCTGAAGGGGCTATAGCCCCGGGTCATTTGGTTGTAGCCCCGGATATAAGCTCAGATGCTACAACCAAAATGCTACCTAGCCGCGAGTCCCGCCAGTCCCGCCATTAGCTTAGCCCCTGATCTTTTCCAGACCTAGCAACACCCCTGACCAGTGGTTAAGAGTTTCTGTGAGGTTTGGCTAAAGGAAATAGCTCCTTTTGGGAATGGGTTGATCGTAGCAGCACTGGTTCCCTGGTGTGTTGGTACCCCAAGTGCAGGGACCTTCCCTCTTAAAGGGACAGTGTATATAGATCCCTTTTTTAGGACAGTTAGGAATTCTTTTGTTTGGGCATGAGACGCTGACATCACTATTTATCGGCTGTTCCTACTTCCGAGCCTTAAAGTGACAGTATCATATATGGTCTAATGAGAACCCAAAGGCCTTGAGTCTTTTAGGATGTTTCCTCGTGTTGGTGTAGATTCCTGGAAGGGTGCTCTTGTGTAAAAGGTTTGCCTTTGACTAATTGCACCCAATAAGGAATGGAAGTGGAAACTGCATCCCAGTGTCCCCTCCCCAGTGACGGATGCTAAGTGGGGCTGACCAGGGGATTGTTTGCATTCCACCCCCATGGCCCAACACCCACTGTCTTGAGTAGGCATCCGGCCCCATGGTCACCCCACTGGTCATCCAAATCAAGAGGCAATGGTCTTTGTTACAACGAATAGTCTACTAATAGCCCCCCTTTAGTAATATGTCTCTGTGTTATCTCTTTCACTAAGGAAGGCATCTTAACCATAGGTTCTAGCGTTGGTCCAACTCTGGCTAGCCCCTTCCCCCAGCCCCACCCAGTAGTGCTGCTCCTCCTTCCTCAAAGTATGCATTGGCAGCCTCTTTCACCAGTGGCTGTGGAAGTTCAGTTATAGCTCTCATAAAGTTGGTACTACTCCCAGCATCCTCTGTAGAAGCTTGGCAGTACTGCTTCCTTGAAACAAAGAAAAAAGTATGGGAACTCCCGTCCTCTGCACTCTATTAATGGCTCAGAAATGAGTCCTGGTAATTTGAAGGATTGTAATATATTAGGTTTTCTTTTTTGAAATCGAATTTAATTTAGAAAATCAGCTCAACAATTATATATACGAAATTCAATACATATCAGAAAATCTGACACAGTCGGATATCTTTATCAAACTTGGTTGATTTATTTGTGGCCCAACGCGTTTCGTGAGTAATCATTTCTTCAGGGGCAAATGATCAGATTTCAACAATTATATCTAGAAAAAATATTTAAATAATATACATTAGTACAAATTGGATTGACGCTATTAACAGTTTAGTTCAAAATACAACAAAGTTTAGGCATTATTCATCATATATACTTACAGCATTTAGGCTGCCATTTTCTGCGACATCAACGTCCAGGAAGCGGCTCCTGGAGGTGATGCCGCAGTCCTACCACGATTATCCTTTTCTAAATTCAGATTCAAGTAAGTTTTAACCGGGCTTAGTCTTGGCTCTATAGAACCTCTTTCTACTGTTTGACCACATTATGGGGATCTCCTTCTTGTTTAGGATTTCGACCTTATCTTTTGAAAAACACCAGGAACACGCACCTAGAACCAAAGGCAATTGCATACATTAAGTTTGAGTGTGCATGGTTAGAGAACTGTTTTTAAGGGACACTGCCGTTGGGGACAGGAATTCTGCTGTAACAAGTGAAAAAGACCAAATTATATAAAATAGTTGGTCAGGCTGTCATGCATTGGCTGACTGCCTTATTGAAGCGCAATGATAGCCTCGCTATCCCTGGTCTTTGAAAATAGATGCACTCAATAAAGAACAGAGGTAACAAGATGCAAAAATACCAACGGGGGCACAAAGTGCACGTTTGCTTAATGAACATTTAACTTTTGCAGAATAATTCACAATGTGGAATACATTGTAATATATTTTGGATAAACTGGAGGGAAATGGCGCACTTCCTCGATCCATCAATTTGATTGTAAAAGTGGATTATGATTGTGGTGGAGGAGTTGAATGTTACTTTTAATGGAGAGAATTTGATGGATAGAGATATTGGAAGCAGAACTTGGAAACATGAGTTGTAGGTTTGCCTTGTATTTATCTGTGGATTCCTTTATTCCCTTTGCCTCCTTTTCTTTCATTTGATTCAATTGTGCTCTTTTCTTTTCTAAACTGTTGAATGAAATGTATGGAAACAGGTTTGTTAAAGGTTTGCAATAACTTATAAAAACAAAAACAAACAAATAATAATAATAATTCAGAAATAAGGCACCCAGTTTCTATGTGTATTTATCTATATTTATTTTGGGGGCATTTTATCAGTATTTATCTAGGCCTTGTGCGTGTTCTGTGAGAAAAAAAGCTAATTATATTTGCACACATTTAGCTGAAAAATAATTTGGTAAACAAAATGGCAGACAGAGCCTGGCAAGAAGCCTGCTGCGTGTGTGCCCCATATGTCCATTCAGCCGAGCTCCATTTCCACCTTAAAAGTGAACAGCTGCTCCTGTGATGCGAGCTGACCTGGGCCCCATACAGGGTCGGACTGGAACAAAATGTAGGCCCGGGCAACAAATTAAAAGTGGCCCGCGTATGGGAGTTTCACATTGTTAGCTTTCTGGAGAGACTGTTTGGGAAGTGTCTCGGGGGTAGCACTTTCTAAAAGACATGTGGAAAATGGTGTTTTTAACATGTTATACTGCTAACATTGGCCAACGTTATTCGTTATAAAGTAAACTAAGGCAAGCTGGCCCACAACTTTAATCCACATTGCTCTATTAAAGGACCTGTTTGCCATTGCATATAGGTCCGTTTGAGAAATTGGGACGATACATGTTTGCAGCGTCTGTAGTTTTCACCTATTGAATAGATTTGCAAAATCACGCACTGAGAACACGTATGCCATTGTTAAGGTAGGATTTGTAGCCTCACTCATTGGGATCTGGTAGTATTCTTAAATGGAATACAAGTAGTTAATGCATTGCAATGCATCTTAGAGGAGATGCTAGGAATTTGTATTCAAGAAGTGATCGTGTAAGAAGACCAGAGGGTCATAGGCTGCTGGGTCTGTTGTAGCACCGTGACCTGATTTTAACCCTAATAGAAGCTTGAGTGAATAATGTTCTTTTATACATACAGGGGCCGATTCATGGAATATTAGCCCGGTTCAAAGCGAATTTGCACTGCTGAAAAGCGACTTTTCACTGCTGGCCCAAACCCTGATTCATGGAAACGTGCAAAGTGTAATTTTTCAGTGCAATGTCTGGGCAAAGTCAGCGCATAGTCACTTTTGTAGTGCAAAATGACTGCGCCCGGCAGAAATACACTTTGCACAGTCCCATGAATCAGGGTTTGTGTCGGCAGTGTAAAGTCACTTTTCAGCAATGCAAATTCACTTTGAACCATGCAAAAATTCCATGAATTGGGCTCTTTTACTATATACTATACTAGCAGTACGCACCCAGCATTGTCTGGGTCTGAGGGTCTGCTATATCCTTGTGTATGTTGTGTTATGTCCTAACTTCCTATTTTTGAAAAATCTCAAAGTCGACAATATCCCAAAATCACCTATACTGTTAGCACAGGGCTGGACCCCGCTCCACCCCTGTTCAGGGCACAATGGTGGGGTTGGTCAAATTTCACTATCGCCAGTACACCCCAGACTGGCATGCCGACCTTGTGGCCTAACTTCCTATATTTGAATAATTCATAAAATCGTCTCAGAATCGCCTATACTGTTAGCACAGGGCCAGACCCCCCCCACCCCTGTGCAGGGCGGATGGGTGGGGTTGGTCAGATTTCACGATCGCTAATACACCCCAGACTGATATACCGACTTCGGGCCAAAACTTTAACCCACCAACTGTTTTGGGTCTGGAGCCAACAATCCCAAAATCAGCATTCTCCTGAAATCGCCCATACTGATAGCACAGGGCCAGACCCCGCCCTGTGCAGGATGAATGGGTGGGGTTGGTCAAATTTCACTATTGCCAGTATACCCCAAGCTGCTATGCCGACCTTGGGCCAACATTTCAGCCCACCAACTGTTATGGGGCTGGACCCAACCGAGAAAAAATGAACTTTCACAAACATAAATATAGAGATAAGAAAAATGGCATGTACTGCATACCCACCACTGGTACTAGATCCTATCTCCTCCGATTTCCCAAAATTTAGGCTCAATTGCTTACCAACACTCGAGGTGATTGGACCGAAATTGGGGATAGTATAGTATGGTATTGTTTATTTATATAACACCTATACACAGGCAAGTGTTTCAAAGTGCTCAAGAAGGGTGGGAACATGGGGAAAAAACAACAGTCGCTCAGAGCCCTTAAAAATCTGAGACGATAATAGTTTGCACAGGCAGAGTAAGTGCATAGAATACATTTAACAGTATCTGATATAGCAATTAGGCCTTCCTGCGATTCTGCAATTTTAACAACACAATTTGGGGTGAAAACAGGGGAGAAACAGACAGATGATCTTCAAGCATGGTGTGTACGTATCGTTCAGGTACACAGAGGGTAACAGGGAGGGGAGGATCAAGTGCACCCGGTTTGGTTGAGACTGGGGCAAGTGCAGAGAGAGACACTCTTTTGGGTTAATTTCTCACAGCATTGAGTGTGGGTCGGGTGTAGGGCCCTGAGGCAAGTTCGAGAGAGGACTGGCAGGTGTGACGGGGACCAGTGAACGTCTGAGGTACACCAGACGGCCAGTCAGCATGCTGTAAGGAATAGGAGGGAGAAAGGGAAAGGGCAGAGAACTAGGTTAGCAGGGTAGCAGGAGAGAGAAGGAAGAGGAGAAGCGGAAGGTCTTGTGCAGTTTCCAGATTCCAAGGGAGATTATGAGCAACAGGCTCTGCAAGAATGAGTGTTTGCAAACTCTGCAACATGTGGCAATGGAATGCCCAAGTTTAAGTAAACTGAGGCTTCAATTTTCGGGTCCCTACGTGCACTCAACTACTGAAGTGTTGCATTTTGGCCTTCGGAATACACTTATGACGGGTTCCCATATATCCACTATGTTGGCTCGGTCAACCTTTCTTAAAACATGTTTTGAAGACTTGCAGGAAGAACAAGGACACTCACTTTTAGAGTTTTTACAATTGTAATCTACAGTATCCCAGTTTTAGATCAGGTATTGAAGATGTGCACATGTGAATGATGGTTTTATCTGCTTGTTTTTACTTTTATTATTAGACATTGTGAAAGTTACATCTTGATCTTATTGTATGAATTAATATGAAATTAGGGTGTGTTGATTAAACAGTTGTTCTACTTGTGTAAGGTACCTTGTGTACTAAAAACACAATAAAAAACATTTACAAATAAAAATACTATTCTGTAAGAACTGTAAAACTCATCTTATATTTGCTGGGCTGCTGTCTCGTGTTAAGCAGCATATGTACACCCGTAGAGTATACATATGAATTGGTATAATGAAATCCCATATTTTAGCATTGTGAATATATTAAAATGTCACCTTACATATTGAACTTGGAGCCCTTCTTTCACTCTTGCTTATTAATTATGCCACAATAAGATGTATTAGGATGTAATGGGATATACAGAGCTAATCAAAAAGGAAGCGGGCAGGACAACAGAGCTCATAGGTCATAATTAAGATGCATAACATGTTATTAATGCACTGTTGGACTGCATGCTTGCTAATTTTTCTCAAATTAGAGAAAAAGTACCAGCAAACCGTGATCAGTTAAAATGATTACCTTTGCAGAAACATACCACTGACATGTTTTTTTATAGAATGTACTAGCAAATTGTCCTTGCTCTCCCTCATAGATTCATATACATGCACATATTCAGGCATGTATCTGTAACATCCGATATATCCTTCTGAAGACTACCACATACATGTGTTGCAACATTTTGTCACATGACTACCAACAAAGCCACATTTTTTCAAGCAGCCGCCTCCCTTTCTGCAGGGCCCAGTAGAATCCTTGTGTGTCTTCCTCCATTTTCATGCCTCCAACTAATCTACGTGTTCTATTTTAAGGTTGTAATTTACCAAAAGGGACAGAAATAGATCAAAGAAACTCATCAATGTCCATAGGGACGTGCCTGTGGCAACATAATAGGATATCGCATGTAAACGTACTTGAGGAGCTCAATGGGGATTTCCACCTGGTCTTTCACTCCCTGGGCTTTCTTCCTTGCTACATAAAGGTGCAGATCGGGTATTTCCAGCATTTATCTCTGCCAAATATCTTTTCCCGATCCACCTTCTTGCAATAAAATGACCCATTTGGTGAGACAAACAACATCAATTCCCCCTCCTCGCACTGTGCCCAACTTCAAATCCAGTGACACCAGACCATCAGTGTGAGTCGCACACGTGCGCTAGTTTCCAATTCCCTATGAGCTATGTTAGGTCGCATTGGAGCACCATATGCCAGCAGTCAACATATACATACCACTAGACAGAAGATTCCTCCATGAGTGCATAACAAGGGACACTTCAACAAGTCAAACAAAAGTGACACATTATACAATTCATAATTTTCTAATCGTTACTCTCAAGGCCGTAGTAAGCTTATAATTCTCTGGGCTCTAGCGAGTGAAATAAAAGTGAATCATTATGCTTTTTCTAATTTGCTGCTCCTTACCTTAAGGCTGCAGAAAGCATTCCAGCTCCATCTCCAGGTTACAATTAACTGCTCTCTGTGCTGATGATTGACTGAGCATGCATGTGCCTGCAGACCATGGATGACCAATGGGCACATAGCGCGGGCTCGAGAGTTTAAATTTGGTGATTTGTATTTGCAAGGGCAGTAGCAAGCAGCAAACAAGCACATTATGTCACACAGATGCCCTACGGTGTCCCAGCGTGTGCATATTAATGAGCTGAATGGTAATTGTAAGCGTTTCAGTGCCCCACTCAAGTACATCTGTCCATCCTCTGAAAGCAAGCTACACACATTGCACTTTATTGATTTTAGTGCAATGTGGATCATGCATGTATTAGTTAAGTTAATGACAAGCTCCATACTTAACAAAATAAAAACGGTCACCACTGCCATCTTCGTTCGGCCCGGGGCTGAACACCTGACCACCCAGTCCAACGGTGGCCACATCTCTTATTAAATAGCTTCAGATGGGGCATCACCTCATTTGTATGCTCTCCATGCTGCAGTCCTGCAATGTCAACGTCGGCCATGTATGGCTGTGACCACATGAGGAACCAGGAAGGGTGACTTGCGGGCCAGATTTTCCCATTTTTGTGCACACAAATAGAAGCTAGATTGATTTCTGTCTGTAATTCAGTAAATAAAAACTGTAAACATAGAGATAACAGGACGTTAATCATAAACCTAAGAAAGCAACAGAACCATAAAAGGTTCAAAAGAGTCCTCAAGCAATGAGTGCAAGGAAAAGTCGCCTACTTGGTATTGGGTGAAAGGTGAACTAACACAGAAACAAGAGACTGACTCTTGGACTCCCATTATTTGTATTTTATGCTCTGTTTTTATTGTGTACTATTTCCCTAAAGACACCTTTGTTTGAGTCACTATCAGTATAATGTGCACCCTTGTTCCAACTCCCTCCCATCCTCCACCCTCTTCTGTGGTTGGGCCTATAAGCAGCTTGCTCGCAATGTAGCACACTACAAAACAGCACAAAAAAAAATGATTAAGTCCATTAGGCAATAAGGTCACCAATACCAGGTAGGGGGCGCATCAAGCTTAGCATCTCAACACATGTGGCAGGTGCACTCTTTCCCATACATGTTTGCCACCTCCTTAGAGCACGATTAGGAAAGCTGCCTCCACTGGTCGTGTTTGGTTCAGTAACTCCTTCTCCTCTGTCATATGCAGGATCCGCTTTGACCACTTTGGGCCTCACAAAAGCCCCCCTATAGTTTCAGGCGTTGCATGGCCTGCTGTGGTTTACCAGCCGTACTGTGCCAGATGCAGCATTGCTGGCACCTCTCCGGTGTGGCTGCTTCCACCCCAGTGTAACGCTCATGTCTCCTGTCCCACTTTTGCTTTTTAGACTCATCAAACACTGGTATTGCGTCCTTTTTGCTGACACCTGTTTTACCGACGGGTGGTTTGCCGTAGGAGTTTTGCTGAAAATTCCCATTGAAATTTTGTGGGGGAGGGGGGTGGGAAAGGGTAAATATAGGGTTGGGGGGAGGTAAATGAAAAACATTAAATTAAGGGTGGATTGGGGGAAATCCCCCCACCCCAAAAATAATTTGTAAAAAATGTTAAAAGGCCAACACTTTGTTTAGCGCCATCCGCTCAGACTGCTGCACTGCGCACCTACGTCCAGCCCCAACAGACGGTACTTGGGACGGGTTGACCAATAATACGATTCTCGCTGTCAATTTGTCCGCAAGACAGTGAAACACAGGAGAGAGAGAGAGAGAGAGAGAGAGAGAGAGAGAGAGGAAAAAAAGAAAAAAATAGAATGCAGTATAGCAAACGCACACTCCTTTGCTCCAAGAGTCACTTTAGTGTTTGTTCAAATGCATTTCTTTGGTATATTGCATTAAGCTGTGAAGCATGATACTTGTTAGTGCTTTACAAAGCTACCACCTATCACTCTCCCACCTCAGCCAGACGGCTTTGCTCATGCTCAGACAGGCAAGTGTTTGCTGTGCTGGTGATGTGTGATTTGCTGCGCGCCGAGCTCAGTGTGCCGTTTCTCACATGCATTCGGTTGCCTGGGGTTTATTACTGCTGCTGAACCTATTGTGAATTGCTGGTGCTTCTCAAAGTATAGCAGCCCTGCCTGCTTGAAGTTAAGGGACCATCCCACCAAGAGAATTGCTTTCATCCTACGAAATGCTAGCACGGTCTCAGTTAAGGAATGGTAGCCTTACTGTGAGAGGCCTTACTGTGCCACTGTTCCACCAAAATAATAGCAAGCACCCTGCTGAAAATAGCAACCATAAGATGAGAAGTGCTGTAACCGTACCATTAAAGTATTGCAGCCGTGCCAGTAAGTCCTTGTACTATGCCGCTGAAAGTATAGCAGCCGTGCCAAGAACTGTGCAAATACAAAAGCAAATGAGTGTCAAGTGGAAAAAAAGAAGTATGAGTGAAAACATGTATTGATTTAATTGGAGACCTTGAATGTCAACCACCTAGTAAGGACGCCGGGGCCAAGACAATTAGGAGAAGCAAAACAGAATCTGAGTTATATACATTTCTTTGCAGTAGAAACATGTGGACAGTCACTTTTCTCAAATGTCATGTATGAATTCATTAAAATACAAAATTCTCTACATCAAACTATTAAACATAAAAACATTTGCACAAAATATCCCACACATCTATAACAAAAAACACAGAAATGACTTGAACAAACTCATCACAATCCCTAAATATCACAGGTCGACTAGTAATGACTGATTGGTTGAGAGATAACAGTCGTCAATAACCAGAAACTCAAACCAACATCTCTAAATCAATGTTGTAAACTAATTTCGACAGAAAGACCTAATGATAATGATGGGTTATTTATATAACGTTTTCGCCAAAGCGTTTTACATAGAACATATTTGCACATGCTGTCACCCAACCGAAGTTGGTGCTCATTTATCGTCATCTGAAAGATGAAAGGCTGAGTCGGCCTTGCAAACCAGTTAAACTCTAGGAACAAACATAAACAATTTGCAGTCCACTTGGGGTACAGTTGTCAATACTAAGATAACAATTAAGAAAATATTATTAATTAGAGGTCAACGATACCATTTCGAATTGCTCCTATCTGTGGCCTTTATATGTACAAGATCAAATTCCCAGTGCATAATTACCTGGACATTAATGATTAGGGATTACAAATATCTGCCATGCAATTTCAACTACAAGTTAAATCATTAATACCACAGTGTGTAAAACACCAAAGTTGCAAATCACCAAAGTGAGCATAACACCTGTGCTTGTCATGTTCTAAAATATGAAGCGGTTCCATTCTTGATTGAATTTAGGCCTCTGCTAAAGCCTTTTAAGCAACTGATCCAAAGAAGCTATTCAAGAGGCTCCGAAGTGTCCAGAGCCCAGCTGCCAGAGTGAGCCGAGCGACAACATGACAAGACCACAAGTCACCATCACTGGGATCTAGTGGCTCCGGGTGGAAAAATGATCACCTACAAGATACTGTGCCACATCCACAAAATACCTTGTAGGCTGCACTTCCAGCAAATAATAGCCACTTCTGGCCTGTACAATTAAGTAGCTCGTGTTGTTACTGTGGCTAAGTGAAAGAAAATATATTAAATTGGGATAATGGCATAGGCTCTGAGCTTTATGTTATGGTGCAAGCATGTTATGGTCCAAGCCACTAGGAAGTGGATAGGGGTGTGTGATCAGTGAATGCAAAGACCCTTTCCTAAATTTTAAACAACAAAGGGCCCAGAGTCTGGTTTATCTGGTTTCTGCAACTCAGTGTTAATGAGCATATTTCTAAACTGTAGTTGTGCCGGGTCCCAGCAACGAGGATTATGAACACAAGCGGTGAGACCATGGGGCAATGGTGGCACTACTCTCCTCTGTTCCATAGTGACGTGGGCAGATAACTCACTTTTCCCCCGTAGAGATGTTTCTGTTTCTTACCCTTCCTCTGATAAATCACGAATACCCGTGGAGATTCGGAAGAAGCCAGCTGATACTTTTTTCACTGGTCGGCATCACTTGACCTCAGAGGCAACATAGTCAATTAAAAAAGCTCAGCGTGGGAGTGGAAAGGGGTCGTGATGAGGGTGGGTAACTACGGAGAGCAGAGTCAGGAACACAATTAGCAGAGTAGGAAAGTTTGATGAGAGGTTTAGTCTGTGAGCTAGAGAGGATCCCAGAAGCTGAGGGTGATGAAGAAAGCCCTCTCCATGATGGATACCGAGTCAGTGTCACCGAGTAAGGGCCAGAAAGTAAACTCTGTCGCGTACAGAGGCAACCACAGACTGTCCTCAGAAAACGTGTGCCAGTGGGCTAAAATACTGCACCACAAAAGAACTGCTTTCCAAGATGGCGAGGGTGGAAAAAAAGAAGAGAGGCAAGGGCGCCCGTCCACCCCACGGAACCAGTTACAAGTCCATCTGCAGCCGGGACCGGAAGGCCCGAGATTGAGTAACAAAAACTAAGCATGAGACTTAAAGAAAAAGAGAGAATGAGTCTTAGTCTCCTGCTGAACTTGAATAACAGGAGAGAGGAGCATGTAGCACCATGGCCCAGCCCAATCCAGTGCAATGATGAATGCTGGGAAAGTGAGTCCAGAAGAATTGAAGAAAGGTCAAGGTGGGTCAGAATTGCGATATGTCAAGCTACTAAAGCTTGTTACTGGTATTGAGGGACCCAAAGCCCATGGACCTCCACCAACGATGTATTGACAGGCTATGTGCGCGGAAAGCTAGTTGCCGGTAAAGTGACCAGTGTACCCAAATGGGGTTTGCTGGAAAAGGAAGTCTTAGAAAGAGAACCACACTCAATGTGGGCAGACCACTTGCAGCTCGGAAAAAGAGTAAATAGCACACAGAGCGGAGCAAACCCCCATTCATTTTGTTGTCTTCTTCTGTTAGTGCATGCCAGGAAAGTCTCCAAACACAGAACTGTCCTGTGCAAAACAAAGTTGCGTTCTCGGAAAGAAAGTGAGAAAATACCCACTGTACTAGTCTCTGTCCAACCATGCTGCACGCTGGCAGAGAAGGTTCCCCCTTCACAAAGTCCCACACACGGGGGTTACAGGCACAGCCCTGAAACAAAGCTTAGTAGGTCTTTCATTTGGAAAGTTAAACATTAAAATGCAAAAGTTTGAAAATTCAGTATCGAAAATGTATGTTGGAAAGTATACCTTTTTGTATGATTTGCAGTGCTATGCCTTGAAGTTAAAAAATTGTTAAAAAATGTAAGTTTGAAAATATGTATTTGCTTGGTAGTGTTGTTTTTTAAATACATTCCCTCTTGCTCTCTTAACCCCCTCAATTGTCCCGTCCTCTCGCCTAACTATTAAAACACGATTCCCATCCTGTAATCTTGCAATTCTGTTTACATTTTGAGGAGGAGGAGGGGGCCAACCCTATTGTCCTTTTATGTCATGTACCTGCACACGTGGTAATGCAGTGGCTTTTGTCTGACAGAGAAATCACAATCCCTAATCCCAGGGTTGTTTTGCCGCACTTTACAAAGAGCTCACAAAGTGGTATTTATCAGTTCATACTTGAATTAAATCCATATTTATATGTATAACCGTTATAATTAGAAACATTATTTTCTTTAAGGAGATATACATGCTTTCTTAACTGTCCTTTGAACAAACATAAATTCATAAAAACAAATTCATCTTTATGAATGTTTCACTTTTCACTAATCATCACAAGTTCAAATGTCTGTATTTTACAGTCCAACGCGTTTCGAATAGTAAAGTATTCTTTTTCAGGGAAGTAACCATCGGATTTTCTACAATTAAATGAAATGGATGAATTTAGTATTTCTTAAATTAGGAGAGAATTATAATTAAGATCACCTAGTCTATTACCAACCTTATAGATATTGTGAAACGTCGCTCTGTAACCTAGCAACATGGCAAAGAATGACCAAATTCCGGTTAGCTGTAATTCTGTAATAAAGGAGACGACGTTCCTATGTAAAGACATGCTGCCTTGCTGCTCTCAACATATCATATTATTACATAGTGACCACAACAAAAACTAATGACACTTACTGCTCTTCAACGAATGCCCATATATCGAATCTTTTATCTTGAAAACCTTTATAGTGAATGCATTTTTTTTGAAGGTTGAGGTGAGGACCCCTGACCAAACCCCCGTTTCACACCCTTAAAAACCCATCCCGACCGTTTTCCTTAAACAAATTCAACCCTTTACCCCACCCCAAATACATTCACTATAAAGATTTCAAGATAAAAGATTCGCTATATGGGGATTCATATATAGGATACAATATAAACACTGTATACCTTGCTAACTATCTCACTCTTGGTTGGCATGCTTGCCCTCTTCCCAGATCTGGGAAGTTGCATGTGATAAATTATTTTGTTGGCGTCATGTGACCCCCATGGGTACCAATTATTCAGCACGGGTTGTGTCAACAATTTCAACTATGTAGCTGCCATATTGCAACTGGGTCCAGAGAGACCCCAGTGCCACTCGGTCTGTCTGGGGGCTGCAAGCACGTCTTCTGGGGGTGTTGACGGGCATGGTGGTCGCCTTTAGGGGCTTGTCCTCGTCGACTGCCGGCCTGCACACTGTTACTGTGCTCTTGTCTCTTTCATGTGTTTTACTGTCTCTTCCCTTGTTTGCCTTTTTGATTGTGTGTAGGTTGTAGCCGTGACAGCACATAGCGGCTGTGCTGCTCTCTATCCACTTAAATAATTGCAATTCACTTGTATGCAGCATGTTAAAGAGCTACATCTTGCGTTATTGTTTTTATTAATGTATTCGTTTTAAAAGTTGTATAGAGCTCGTTTGTCCTTTTCCTTATAAAATGCATTACACATGTCTAAAAAAAAGGCACAATAGACGGTAACTGAAGGATCCACGCACTAACGATTGCTCTAGGGATTGGCGGAGTGTAAAAATAATTTTGTAACAAATGTATGGGAAGCTAGCAAGTGACGGTAGATAAGGACCGCCAGGCGCATCTGGCCTGCTGCTGACATGCGTGGAATAGATGAAGTAGTCGAGTGTGGCCTGCTGCTGACATGCGTGCAATAGATGAAGTAGTCGAGTGTGGCCTGCTGCTGACAAGCGTGGAATAGATGAAGTAGTCGAGTGTGGCCTGCTGCTGACATGCGTGCAATAGATGAAGTAGGCGAGTGTGGCCTGCTGCTGACATGCGTGCAATAGATGAAGTAGTCGAGTGTGGCCTGCTGCTGACATGCGTGCAATAGATGAAGTAGTCGAGTGTGGCCTGCTGCTGACATGCGTGCAATAGATGAAGTAGTCGAGTGTGGCCTGCTGCTGACATGCGTGGAATAGATGAAGTAGTCGAGTGTGGCCTGCTGCTGACATGCGTGCAATAGATGAAGTAGTCGAGTGTGGCCTGCTGCTGACATGCGTGCAATAGATGAAGTAGTCGAGTGTGGCCTGCTGCTGACATGCGTGGAATAGATGAAGTAGTCGAGTGTGGCCTGCTGCTGACATGCGTGGAATAGATGAAGTAGTCGAGTGTGGCCTGCTGCTGACATGCGTGGAATAGATGAAGTAGGCGAGTGTGGCCTGCTGCTGACATGCGTGGAATAGATGAAGTAGGCGAGTGTGGCCTGCTGCTGACATGCGTGGAATAGATGAAGTAGTCGAGTGTGGCCTGCTGCTGACATGCGTGGAATAGATGAAGTAGTCGAGTGTGGCCTGCTGCTGACATGCGTGGAATAGATGAAGTAGTCGAGTGTGGCCTGCTGCTGACATGCGTGCAATAGATGAAGTAGTCGAGTGTGGCCTGCTGCTGACATGCGTGGAATAGATGGAGTAGTCGAGTGTGGCCTGCTGCTGACATGCGTGCAATAGATGAAGTAGTCGAGTGTGGCCTGCTGCTGACATGCGTGCAATAGATGAAGTAGTCGAGTGTGGCCTGCTGCTGACATGCGTGGAATAGATGAAGTAGTCGAGTGTGGCCTGCTGCTGACATGCGTGGAATAGATGAAGTAGTCGAGTGTGGCCTGCTGCTGACATGCGTGCAATAGATGAAGTAGTCGAGTGTGGCCTGCTGCTGACAAGCGTGGAATAGATGAAGTAGTCGAGTGTGGCCTGCTGCTGACATGCGTGGAATAGATGAAGTAGTCGAGTGTGGCCTGCTGCTGACATGCGTGCAATAGATGAAGTAGTCGAGTGTGGCCTGCTGCTGACATGCGTGCAATAGATGAAGTAGTCGAGTGTGGCCTGCTGCTGACATGCGTGGAATAGATGAAGTAGTCGAGTGTGGCCTGCTGCTGACATGCGTGCAATAGATGAAGTAGTCGAGTGTGGCCTGCTGCTGACATGCGTGCAATAGATGAAGTAGTCGAGTGTGGCCTGCTGCTGACATGCGTGGAATAGATGAAGTAGTCGAGTGTGGCCTGCTGCTGACATGCGTGGAATAGATGAAGTAGTCGAGTGTGGCCTGCTGCTGACATGCGTGGAATAGATGAAGTAGGCGAGTGTGGCCTGCTGCTGACATGCGTGGAATAGATGAAGTAGGCGAGTGTGGCCTGCTGCTGACATGCGTGGAATAGATGAAGTAGTCGAGTGTGGCCTGCTGCTGACATGCGTGGAATAGATGAAGTAGTCGAGTGTGGCCTGCTGCTGACATGCGTGGAATAGATTAAGTAGTCGAGTGTGGCCTGCTGCTGACATGCGTGCAATAGATGAAGTAGTCGAGTGTGGCCTGCTGCTGACATGCGTGGAATAGATGGAGTAGTCGAGTGTGGCCTGCTGCTGACATGCGTGCAATAGATGAAGTAGTCGAGTGTGGCCTGCTGCTGACATGCGTGCAATAGATGAAATAGTCGAGTGTGGCCTGCTGCTGACATGCGTGGAATAGATGAAGTAGTCGAGTGTGGCCTGCTGCTGACATGCGTGGAATAGATGAAGTAGTCGAGTGTGGCCTGCTGCTGACATGCGTGGAATAGATGAAGTAGTCGAGTGTGGCCTGCTGCTGACATGCGTGGAATAGATGAAGTAGTCGAGTGTGGCCTGCTGCTGACATGCGTGCAATAGATGAAGTAGTCGAGTGTGGCCTGCTGCTGACATGCGTGGAATAGATGAAGTAGTCGAGTGTGGCCTGCTGCTGACATGCGTGGAATAGATGAAGTAGGCGAGTGTGGCCTGCTGCTGACATGCGTGGAATAGATGAAGTAGTCGAGTGTGGCCTGCTGCTGACATGCGTGGAATAGATGAAGTAGTCGAGTGTGGCCTGCTGCTGACATGCGTGGAATAGATGAAGTAGTCGAGTGTGGCCTGCTGCTGACATGCGTGGAATAGATGAAGTAGTCGAGTGTGGCCTGCTGCTGACATGCGTGCAATAGATGAAGTAGTCGAGTGTGGCCTGCTGCTGACATGCGTGGAATAGATGGAGTAGTCGAGTGTGGCCTGCTGCTGACATGCGTGCAATAGATGAAGTAGTCGAGTGTGGCCTGCTGCTGACATGCGTGGAATAGATGAAGTAGTCGAGTGTGGCCTGCTGCTGACATGCGTGGAATAGATGAAGTAGTCGAGTGTGGCCTGCTGCTGACATGCGTGCAATAGATGAAGTAGTCGAGTGTGGCCTGCTGCTGACATGCGTGGAATAGATGAAGTAGTCGAGTGTGGCCTGCTGCTGACATGCGTGCAATAGATGAAATAGTCGAGTGTGCAGTTCACTGTATTTCCTTCTGTAATGAGGCCATTCTTTTTTGTAGCATGTCACCACCTTGAAATTCAGTGCCAAGTGTCAGGAACCTTGCCCAGCCAGTATCTTACTCCACGGAAAAATCGATCATTCCTTACGCTAGTAGCGCTTTGTAAACCCACAGGGAAGGCAACCGTGACCTCCAGGAGAGTATATTTCCTTCCGCAAACATATATTTTCCTCCAGGCGAATAGTGCCATGCTGAAGCAACGGTGCCTTGCTCTAGACCCCTAGACACGCTTCCACCCTCTTTTCGAGTAGCGGGCGCCTGGTGTTATCGTGTGTGCATTTGCACACAGCAGTTGCGTCTTCGGGTCAACATCTCTCTGTCATATGAAATCAAATAGTTCGAATTATGTTAATAGTTCCATTTGTCAAGCAAGATCTTGCTTCAAAAAACGTCCAGTGTGTTAAAAATGCATGTTTTAATGCAGTAATTATTTTATTATATTGGCCAAATTGTTAGAAATGTTCATCCCATGCAAGACGTGTGATTTCAGGATATAAAGCGCTATGACGATGATTTGGCGAAGTAGAAGCACACTGCAACATAACGTGCATTTAATAGCGAAGCTGCGGTCACAGTTCTTAATCCCATTGGTCGCCAGCTTTGTAGATACCTGTAGCTATGACAGTAGGCTGTGTCCTTGCTCACTCTCGCCGAGGTCGCACGGGGGCTCTTCTTTAAAGTGCTCAGAACTCCTGACAATCTGTATGACGTATTCAAAAGCACCCCGCTTTGTCCCGCTTATGGTGCTGTTGCACAATTGCATGTGAGACAAGCGAAGTTAAAAAAAAAAACACCCCCACCGTCCTTTCGACTGCGAGAGTTTTATCATCTTATTCTGAGGCCCACCTGTGTGTTCACCCCTTCAGATCTCGACACTTCCGCTTAGGAATGTGAAAATAAAGGAAGGCTCTCGAATGGTTTTCAGCTCCACCTTGAGCAAAGCGCTAGAGCGCGCTGATGCGCATGGCAAGATCACATGCGACAGGGATACAGGCTTGTTATGTGTAATTAACGCATGCTATGCCCTACTGGCTACTATATTTCAAGCAATGGATCCGAGTTTTTGTTGCAAATAGTGAAAAGAAGATTGTTGTCAAAACATAGATTATTCAAAATATACTCCAGATGACTATACCCACAGAATGTGGCACCCAATAGTGGAACCTGGCTAAAGTACCCCCTACCATATGTTATATGGATACTGCCAAATGCCAAGGAGTTCCATAACCAAATAGAGGAGCGAGGGTGTGGGCCGAGTCTCTTTCCATGTTATGGAACTTCCAGGTGACTTGCAAGAGCCTTATTACCAATGCAAAGGGGGTATTTTGTTCCACGTAACGCATTGCCCCTGTAATACATGGTGTCAGAGGGCCTCATTCCAAGATTGGAAGTAGTCATGGCGCTATTTGCGCCATGACTGCCTCCAATAACGGTTCCGGCACCGGTGTTGTTCAATGGGGACTTAGCGGTGTAGTCCGACCCTGGCGGGACCAGTAAGTCCCCATTGAACAAACCATTCTCCATTCCCATTTGAGCCCCAATAGGGCTCAATGAGAATGAGGAGGGCGCTAATAACGGGTTCGCGAATGGCAAGTCTGTTATTAGCGCCATGGTCCCTTAGCGGGACCCGTAAGGGACGTGTGGTCAGACCACACGTTCCTTATGGTTCCCTCCAAGGGACCTCGGAATAAGGCGGTAGGGGATTGCCGGCACCGGTCTCCTTTCCGGTGCCCGGTATCCCTTACCGCCCTACTTGTAATGAGGCCCATAGTCATGTTGATGAAAGATAATTCCCAATTTTTCATATGCAAAATTCGTTAAGGTTGTCGAAAAAACACTGAAACAGAGTTTGTAATGTGTTGCAAGCAAATATTGTAAGGGGATTTAATAAAAATACACAAAAAAATGTTTTATAGTTTTTGTAAGTGGTAACATGCTGAACGACAACTCTCCTGGAGTTCACGAAATAAACAAACAGCCAAAAAGGTCCCTCCCCTTATCCATAATGGCTGTGAATGTTAACAAACAGTTCAGAAGGAGGGATTCTCAAAATGTGAGTGTGTGTTTCTTTTTTCTACTGGCCACTGGAATTTTACTGGGTGCTGGTCTTACAAATTTAATAGGTTATTACAGCTTGGTAGCTGTGTCATTTTCTTAATGTAGGTGAGTAGTGATGTTACCTCTAGACTGTACCAAAACGATTATTTGCAGTTGTCTATAAGAATATTGCTTGCTTCCATGTAATATAAGGATATTGCAGGCCACAGTTTGAGGTGCCCCATGCCACTCAACCAGTGCTTTCCACAGGCACAGAACTTCAAAGTGGCTTATAATATTCTTAACATGCGCTTCATCTGTATACATTATTCTAATAATACAAAATTATTATGGTTATTATATTGCATTGTTGTGTTAATGCCCATTTGCGCTCTCCCGAGTGGACAGTGATTCAACAGACTCTCAAGAATTTCCATTCCTTTCAATAAATGTCCATTGACCTCATAACCATAAAATATATTATAAGCGGCCAGTTGCAATGTCACAACTAGAAGGTTATATGGATTGTATATGTATAGCACGTCACACTGTTTATTTGAGACTGATGCTTTACTGTGCCTGCCTTATTTTGTCACGCCTCGCACCCTCTACTTTAGATTATATACTGGCAATGTTGATCTATTTACATTAACAAAAAATATATTCATTCTGTCCATGCACAGGCGTCCCTGTCCCTACTCTGGAATGGTATAAGGACTCCATTCCCATCAGTGCCCTTAAGAACCTGCGTTACAAGACAACAGGCAATTCAGGACTTCAGATCCAGGGCCTGCAGCCTGAAGACTCTGGCATCTTCCAGTGTTTCGCCAGAAATGAAGCAGGGGAAATCCTGACAGACATGTACCTTGACGTGACAAGTGAGTTCAAAATATACCAAATGTGAACAACACTAGGTTTTGAAAGATTGTGCATGCTGGAATGTTTGCAGTTCTGTCAGGATTCCTGTCTAGGTCCTCAGTCATGTGTGTTTTCCCTCAACCATGTGGTGCTGACGCCAAAAGTGCAGCTCACAATTACTGTCACGGCTGTGGGATGAACAAACGACTTGAGAATATTTAATAATTCACTATCACCTTTAGTTTGTGCATACTAAGGGCCTCATTACACGGACGGTGGTGGACCAAGGTGCTGTTAGCACCTTGGTCCATGCCGGTAAAATACCGGCACCGCCTTGGTGGAAAGGGGAACAACCGCCCTATTCCAAGGTTGGAGGGGCGGTAATTCCCCCTTCCCCCATTGCCCTTCCCCATTCCCATTTTTGCCCCATAGGGCATGATGGGAATGAGGAAGGTGCTAATTACGGCACCGCAAATTGGGGTACCGTAATTAGCTCCCTGGTCCCTTTGCGGGTTGGTTTTTAACGCCTGCAAAAAGCAGGCGTTAAATTCTCCAACCCGCAAAGGGACCTCGTAGTAAGGCGTTAAGGGTTTACCGGTACCGTGTAATGAGGCCCTAAGTAGGGATTGAGGTTTGGCCGAGCCTACGAGATGGGTTTAGGGTTAGCACCAACATCACTCATGCTCTTTTGCAAGACTGTGGTCCTCAGCCCTACCCTCTCTCTCCGTAGCTCAGAACATCGCAGAAATTACTCACAGAAAAGAGTCCACGCATAGCCTAAACAACCTATGCGTGTAAATGAAACAACTAGACCCAGGGTCTCCAACCAGTAGACTGCAAGCCACTGGTAGCTCACCTGAGGCTTCCCAGTAGCTCCTTGCATCAGACACCAAAATGAGCACTGTGTGTTTATTCTGGTGTCTGAAGTCCCTGTGCCTCTTCCCCTGCCTCTCCTCTTCCTGAAAAGCAAACAGTCAAAAGCTGTGTGCACGATGAGAGGAGAGGGGCTGCATCTGGGCTTAAAAAGCTCGGTCAGTGTATCAAAAAGGGGTTAACTATCAATAACAAAATTAATGGAAAATATGTGTTGTGGCTCTTGTGACTAAGAGGAGAACATTATGGCTGATTAGAAAGGGAAGGGGTGCGCAAATCTGCATGCCATCTGAAATAAAGCTGGGGCTGTGATAGCTTCACTCTGTTCCTTTTGAAATATTTTGGTTAGCATTACGTTGCATGCTGGTAATTGTAGGCTTTCAATCGGGTTGGGGAAAATAAAGCTACAGTTGAAATCGTTTTTTGCTCGACGCATGTGTGTGTAGAAAAAGGACTATCCGTGTGAGTCCCAGCTTGCAAGAGAAAGGGTACATGTAGTGGTACGTGTGGCTGTTTATGGTAAAACTGTGAATTCTTTATTTTTATTTGAAGATACTGAGTTCTCTGTTTTAAGGCATTAGTGCCCCATTTGTATTTAAGGTTTAGATGGAATTTGCTGTGATCCATAGGAGCCCACCTCTTTGTGTGTCAGGAATTCAAGCGCTGACAGCCATTTTACATTTAAGTAAATGTTGAAAATGACTGGCTGCACTGCATGCTGGTGCTTGTCCACTTTTTATAAAACCAACCAGGAATGAAAATCACATGTGCTATCAATGCCAGGATTTACAAATGTGATTTGAGAGTTCAATTCTAGCCTATGTTTTACTAAACAAGAGTAAGAGTTAAGTAATTAGGTGAGAAAAGTGAGCAGTGGTTTGTATGCATATCTTTTTATATGTCTAGGATTAATATATCTTAAACTTAGTTAATAAGGTATAGGTGGTGAATACAGGGAGAGAACACTGAGGAGAGCATGTGACCAGAAACACTTTATAGTGTTGATCCCCTTCGGCTATGTACACAAACCGGGAGATCTACAGACATCTGTGGGGAACCTGTATGAATATGTTACATTTCTGTTAGGTGCTTTTCAGACTTTCAATACTGGATTGAAATAGTGCAGTTTATGAGCACTGTTTTTGCTAAGAATTGGGCAAAACGCAATACAATCTACAAGTAATTCTCTAACACATGGAACATTCCAATGCATGCCTTGCCACCAAATGTACACGGGATATGCCGGCACTGCCGCTGTAAAACACGTGTTTTTGTTGACGTCATTGCAAACAATATGTCATTTTAAACAATTGTTGTGATGCCAAAGCCCTCAAAATGTCTGAGAGAGCTGTGCATGCAATCCAGTCAAGGCCCAATGGTCATGCGCTAGAATGCCCTGAAGATTTCAGCAGGGTTGGGCAGCGAACCTATGAGCTGTTCTCGGGGATACTGCCTACTTCATCAAGGGCTCACTACACCATACTTTCCTCAAAATGTTAATAAAACGATTCATGTAGTGTCTGCTTGGGTTGTTATATGATTCATGCACGTTTCAATTCATGGCTATAAAACTGAATGTTATTATAGCCCTGTGATTTACACTTTGTTCCATGTGTTCATTTTTCAATCATGCAAATTATTTTGACATAAAAACTTTGAAAGGTAGTCAGTAGGCCTTGGCTTACTTTTCCTTGGCTGAATTTCTGTAACCTGGCATGTGAGCAATCTGCATGAAGTGGGGATATGCTAAACTGACAGTGGATTTTATTTTTTGAAAAAGCAGAAAGTGGTATATGATGAATGTTTTAAAAAACATATAACACATTGATTGACATACTCCTCAGATTGTTTTTCGGAAGCAAACTACCCATGTTGAAATCCTGAATTCAGATGCACCATAAAACAAAAGCCAAAATATAGATGTTACAGGACACTATAAGTGTAGTAATTGCTCTAAATGTTCATTAACGAAAAATATGAAGAATGTCAACCTGAAAGGAAGAATTTGGCAACTGAAATCATTTACAAACTGTAGCTCCCAATGGGTAGTATATGCGATCCAGTGCCCTTGCCAACTCCTCTACATCGGAAAAACAAAAAGACATATAAAAACACGTATAGGAGAACACCGTACTAACATTAGAAACCAAACACCAAACAAACCCCTGGTCGCCCATTATCTCCATTTGAAGCATAAACCATGCAAAATATTTTGGTTCATTATCCAAACAGTTCAAATCTCAAAAAGAGGAGGAGACCGTGATCTAGCACTCCGAAAGTGTGAACAAAAATGGATTTTTGATTTGGACACAGTGAAAAATGGCCTAAATTCAGCAGTGGAGTGGGGTATTTTCTTTTAAGTTTTTTTAAGTATTAATATCCCAAATATCAAATATATCGACTGGATATAGATATTTTCACTTCTGTTCTCCACAAAACAACATAAGTTTCACGTATGGTATCCTAAGCACTCTAACCAGAAAAACTTCTGGCAATTTCCGATAAGATAACATATATATACCCCAGGTATGGCAATTTTATTAACTAAAAAGGCACTCAAATAAGGTAACACTCATCAGCTACATCGAGTGCCATCTGGCACCATCATAGAAAAGGATACAATTATGGACGTATTCAATATATCTGAGGACCAAGTCTGGTTAGACATTCTGAACATCCGAAAAGACGCGGATCTGGTACTTCATTTACACCTTTCAAGATGGCCGACCATTCTGGACGTATATCGAATTACAAAGCAAAAGCTCGGACCAGACGCGCAATAGGCGGTCATGTGACACGTTAACACGAAACAACACTAAAACTCCTCCAGGACACTGTATCAGACGAACTGGTTCTACCACATGTAAACAAAGAGGAGCCTCAGTACATTGAAAGACGTCCGACCGCCTGGAATTACTCACAAGGTAAATCGAACCTGTCCCTAAACACCCGATTTCCCTCAGAGTGGAAATGTAAGCATGCAAAAAGACTATTTGGGACATGCTATACTGAAGGTAGTCCTGAGAGGACCCGAAGAAAGTCTTTCCCTAATGCCCCTCCCACCTTTTGTCCTTTCAGGCTGGCGGGATAAATACGGCATCCGTTTTGCAAAATTGTGCACCGGCCCAGCGTGAAACTGCTTCGCGACCCAGTGCCGAATTGAACAAAAATTGACTAAAGAAATTGCAGGTCAGTCAAAATACTGCACGATCTGTCTGACAAGTAATACTAAAATAAATAATCTTGTTAAAACGTACCATATGACCTTCCCTACAGGTCCAGAGAGAAAAAAAGAGTTTCCCTGCTGAGAAAAACAAGACAAATGACATGATGGCAGGAAAAAAAAATTGTGTAATGCCTGCTAAAATATCACAGAATCAGTCTGTTGTATGACACTATACATGGAAAAGGAAGCGAGTTCCCACTTCCTTCGTTACATCAATTAAAACTTGAGTCCAACCACAAGAGCATAAAAAGGTCAGTGATAATTATTATTATTATTATAAGCGGAGATCTGGATAACTTAGCAATCCTAGTCACATAAACTATTATCAAAATAGCATGTAAATATGTTTTTATCCTAGATCAAGCACTAACACAAATTTCGCATTTGCACCTTTTGCAGCATTGGAAAGTGTGAAAAATCCGGGGATTTTGTTGAACACTTTTGTGTCACTTCTGAAAAACAAGATTTCGTCCTGAAGAGGGCTAGAACTATAATAGCAGAACACCAGGGATGGTGTTCATGTAAATCCTGTGGCGAAACATATGTAGACATCCAGACACGAAAACCTATGTGTCTTTATACAGCATTAAAACTCCTGTGCTGTGCATTTTAAGCATGGTCCCCCGAATATAACAAGACAATTAATGCTTTGAAAATTAATTTGTCAAGGTGATTTACTGTACCTGTCACTTTACTAACTTTAGACACTACGAGTAAAAAATGTGTTTTTGCTGGACTTTTTAATTTTTGTGTGATTCTAACCTGCTTTAAATATTTGTAGGTATCTTGTGGAAAGCACCAACTATATACATTTGTATTTTTTAATTGAATTGATTATTAAAATATGTGTTTATACTTTGTTTATCCTTAGTACAATAATATGTGTTTTATGTGACCTCTAGATAGAAAAAATAGATAATCTATCATTTTGCTCTCCTTGTCCCTGACCCACATGTTAGGTGGACTAAAAGAGGGGTAATTGAGTTTTGCTTTCTGTTTGTTACTTTACAAAATATAGATGTGCCATTTAAATCCAGAGTGGGAATATTTTGTTTTTTGGAAGAGTGCATTTTATATACATTTTGGAATAATACACACAGATTATGAAAAACATTTTCAAAAAAGGAAGCTGTCTGCGATCCTAAAAAGTAGGTAAACTAAGGGTTGCAATGCCAATGCTGTTATATAGGCATCCTTCAAAGTTGCTAATTATTGGATGAAAAACAAATGTACTTTTACAGATGGTGTCATTGTGAAGGGTGAACTGAAGAGATTTAAAAACTGTGCTGAATATATGCCTGCCATGTTAGTTGCAAACTGCACTACCAGCCAATGTTCTCTGCAAATCTGCCTTATTCAGACATGAACTTCCTGAAATCCAAACTTTGTTCCCGTCTGACAGCATCTGAATGCTGTTGTTGTTTCAAGCTACACTCCAGATGATTACCTAGCACTGGTGGATAGCATGCAGTGTCCGCCTTCACATCGAATGTCACAATTGCTTTTCTTACATTCTGAACAATTTTCAGTAGACCACTACTAATAAATAGATGTTTCTAAAGTCATTAATATCATGGGAAATGCATTTGTCATTCCTTTTTTCTTATATAAACAGCAAATAAACCATCCAAAATAATCTTGTTACGAATACTCATGGAAAAAACCACCCCAGTAGCTCCTGCTTATTGGCCATTAACAACAAGTAGCTCTTGCTAATGTAAAGGTTGGAGACCCCGGAACTAGACCGATTAATAAAAAGCATTGATGTAAATTCACATTCTCTGAGCAAGTAACTTAACCAACTGGACCATTACCATGAGAGAACCCTAGAGCTAACGTATGTATCCTTTATATGTGAAAGTGACATCCAAGGGAGACTTTGTTTTGCTAAATTAAAACTTTCTATCTTACTCAAGCCAATAGACAAATGTTTCAGTATTACTCCTACGTCCTGTCCCCTTTCCTCCATACTTATGGGACATTCCTCCGTCCTGTGGGACAGGACCGGAGCACTTTGTAAAAAGCATCAAATTTTCCAAAAATGTATCCTTCCTCTCTTTTTACGCAGGGTACCGCATGTGGCCGTAACCCCGCCCTCCTTAGCTCCGCCCAGCGCATCACCCCTCAGTCCTTTTCTCCGCTCGATCGGGACTGGATGCACTTGCATCTTCGGAAGATATTTTCCTTCCCATGTCCTCCTCTCCTGCTGTAGCGATCGTGAGTCCATCTATGCCGTTTCAGTTAGATTTTCCTACTTGTTGTTCTTGTCAGCGACGCTTCTCCAGGGCGGACCCCCATCCTCTTTGTTTGGAGTGCTTGGGTCCGGACCACCGGTGGGACTCGTGCTTTTTCTGCGACTCCCTTTTGGTCCGGGCACTTCAACATCGTTTGGAGCGGTGGGAGGAGGTGTTCCAGCACGCTCCCCCATTGCATTTTCTTACTTTCATCGAAGAAAAGAAGAAACTCTCTGTGAGTTCTTTACTTTATAGAGCACCCCGGCCGGGGGACTCCTTCCCGGGGTCTTCCCGGTCAGGGAGGAGCGTCAAAAGCTCTATTACCAGGGTTTGCCCTGAGGAGCCTTCTAGGCCTAAAAAGTGTACCAGAGTTTTCTCTGAGGGTCTCCGTAAGGGGCCTATTGACACCGGATTACTATACGAGGCTCCTCCTGGGGGGCTATTTGTGGGCCCAGCTCTACTGTGGTGGCGGGTACCGGAGCTTGCTTCAAGGTCTCCTTGGCTGGAGCTTCCCGTAAAAACACTGGGGTACGCCCTGAGGCCTCAGTTGAGGCTGTTAGTACCCAACAAACGTTTGAGGCCTGTGGTGAAAGAGCTTGAGAAACCAGGCTTGGGTCCGAGGCCCCTCGTTTGGTGGCTAGGGTGACCAACAGTTCTGAGAGGCCTGTTAAGGTTTTGTCGGTGAGGTGTGTTCGCCATCGTTCCCGTTCAAGCGGTGACACCAGACCTGTTGAGGGAGCACGGAATGAGGTCTTGGACCGTAATTCCTCAGTTACTGGCAGTACAGAGGTCCTTATGTTGAAGGCTTCTCTGGCTGATAGCATGTCTCAAAAACATTCTAGGCCTTGCAGCACCGTTCGGCTGAGGTTCCTTGTATCAAGGCTAACATGAAGACCCCTGACCCACCTGTGGAGACCCCTGTCTCACTTCAACACTTGGTGCAGTTATCCTCAGGTGCTGACAAAATGGCGGCCGCTCCTGCCAAGACTACGGTGGCCATTTTGGATACCTCCCTTACAACTACGCCATCAGCCCAATGTGTGGGGATTGGGTTGTCAGGTGAACATTGATTTCCTTGTGCACATTCTTTTTGTCCATTTTATGACTGGAACGCTCGGATGCCCCTTCCGCACAATGTCTCGCTTCCTGCGGCATCAGCGCCCTTGATTTATGTGGACTCCAGTGGAGAAGGGCCCTCTTGGAAGCCCTCTCCCTTTCGTCCCTGGAATTACTCTGCTCACGAGAGGCCTCCTCCAGTCGCGCCTAAATCATCGGCAGAGGACGTCTTTTTCAGCAAGTTTCAAAGACTAATGCATTTCGACCCCATGGAGGAGTATTTTCGAGGCTTGTTTAGGGAGATGTGCCCCCATGCTCAGACGGTCCCAGCTGCAGCATCTGTGGCTCCGCCGGCATCGCCTTTACCGGCTGGACCCCCCCGACTCTTCCTCCCTTACCTCCGTTGTCCCCATTGGACAAGTCTACAGTGGTGCCTGATGCAACACAGCCTGCGCCGGATCCGTTGGACGACACACAAGAGGATCAGGACAGTGATGACCAGCCCCACTCTGTCAGAGCCTTTCACAACCGGGTGCTGGACATGATGTGCTTATTGGATGTTCCAGTATCCGAGGCACCCACTCCGCAGGAGGGTGTGCTTTCGGGGGTGTTCACCTTGTCTCCTTCGGAGCGTGCCGGCTTGTTCTTTCAGAAGGACGTTTTGGCCGAGGTCCGTAAAGTTTGGGAAAAATCACACCCTGGACTGTTTGTCAAAAAGAAGATTGATGCGCATTATAGGCTCCATTCTTAGGAAGAGGTGGCTTTAGCGTTGTGTCCGCCCCCCCTTTCCACGGTAGTGGCTGCTGCCACTTTACAATCCAGACCTGCTGCATCATCTTCCTCAACGGTTACACAGGTTCTGGCTAAAGAGGACAAGCTTCTTGACTCTTTGGGAAGGAGGATTTTCGCTAATTCAGCTCTGCAGTTACATCAAGTGAACGCAGAACTGGTGTTAGCTGGGGTGAACATGAAAATGTGGAAAGGTCTGTCTGAATTTGAGGAATTTATTCCCACCGAAAAGCTAGAGGATTTCACAGCGGGTTTGTCAGATGCTAGGGTCCTGGCGCAGGACATGCTGTAGGCCGCGGCGCATCATGTCGACACCTCGGCCTGCGGCCTCCTGCTTAGCATGGCACCTCGTCAGGCTTGGCTGCACACCACCAAGGTCTCTAAGGATGTGCAGGACAAGGTTCTGCACCTGCCATTTGATGGCAAGGAACTTTTTCATTCCACAACGGACGTTGAACTTACAAAAACTAAGGATAGCACTCAGAGCGCCAAGTCTTTGTCTGTATTGGTGAAACCGCCTTTCGGGGCACGGAGAACATCCTCGCAGCCTCGGCCATCCTCTGGTTTTAGGGGTTTTCTGGACCGAAAGTCCTGCAGGGTTGATACCCCATTTGGAAATTCCTGCCGAAGTCAGCAACGGAATCGGTTTATCTCCCGTTCCTCAGCCTCCTCTTCAGGTTCAGGTGGCGCCGCCACCGAAAAACCAGCTAAATGAAGGTTCTCTTGAGGACACGTTGTGTCTCATTGGGAGGCGTGGCACACCATCACGGAAGACCGGTGGGTCTTGTCAGTCGCTCGGGTGGGCTTCTGCTTACCCTTTCCCCCTACCCCACCCATCAATCCTCCTTTCCAGGAGTCGAGGTCGCCCTCCCTCAGAGCTAAGATTCAGAAGCTGCTGGATCTCAGGATGGTGGAACCCGTTCCCCTGGGGGAGCGAGGGGAGGGCTTCTATTCCCGTCTGTTTACGGTGCCCAAACTCAACCAGGCTGGCCTGCGCACCATCCTAGACCTTTACCAGTTCAATCTCTCTCTACCCCAAGAGAAATTCAAGATGATCACGCCCGGTCAGATCAAGTCCTCTTTGCAGAAGGGCGATTGACTCAGCGTGGTGGGCCTCCAGGATGCATATATGCATATCCTGATCTGGAATCCACATTGGAAACACCTATGTTTTTCTGTGGGAGAGGAGCACTTCCAGTTCCAAGTGCTCCCTTTTGGCCTCAGCTCAGCACCGCGTGTATGTACGAAGATGATGTCGGTTATCTCAGCTTAGCTTCGGCTTCAAGGTATCCACGTGTATCCGTATTTGGACGATTGGCTGCTGTGCAGTTCTTGTCCTTGGAGAGCCTTGAGCAACCTTCAGTCTCTACTCCAGCACCTGTTACACCTTGGGCTGATGGTGAACTGGCGGAAATCCTTCATGACGGTCTCTCAGGACCTGATTTTCCTGGGTTTTCGTTGAAACAAGATCGACTGCAGAATATACCTGACCGGGGACAGAATGGCGGATCTGGTGGTCACTTGTCAGGTCTTTGCGCAGTCGGGGAACATGTCGGCCTGGTGGTTCCAGTGGCTTCTGGGCCTCATGGCCTTGTGTGTTTTGGCTCTTGCTCTTGCTCGGCTCAAGATGAGGCGGACGCAGATGGCTCTTCAGAGTTCTTGGCATCAAGCTGTGGATCCGGACTCCAAAATGATATCGATTCCAGATTTCATGAGAGCGGACCTTTTGTGGTGGTTATCTCGTGGCAATATGTCGGTGGGTGCGGATTTTCAGGACCACACTCCGCTGGTGACAGTCACAACGGACTCTTCCCTTCTGGGGTGGGGTGCGACGTTGAACCTTCTTCAAGTTTCCGATCTCTGGTCGCCCCAAGACAAGCTCCTTCATATAAATCATCTGGAGCTTCTGGTGATCTTCCTGGCGCTCAAGGCGCTCAGGCCGGTCATTGTCAACCAAGTGGTCCGTGTCCGCACAGACAATGTGGTGTCCATGTTTGACATCAACAAGCAGGGGGGTACCAAGTCTCCTCCTCTTGTAGATCTTGCCATTCAGATTTGGGAATGGGCCGTGCAGCAGGGCATCTGGCTGTTGGCTGTTCACATCCCGGGCTAGCTGAATGTTACTGCGGATGCCTTCAGCCGACGAACGATGGTGAGCTACGAGTGGGAGTTGAAAGTGGAGGTCCTCTTACACATCTTCTAGTGTTGGGGCACTCCAGAAGTGGACCTCTTCGCAACGTCGGTCAACAAGAAACGTCCTCTGCATGCCTCCAGAAACGGTCTGGGAGCCTCCTCTCTGGGGGATGTTCTCGAGATTACTTGGCACAATATGAGGGCCTATGCTTTTCCACCTCTGCCCCTGATTCATCAGACAATTTGCAAACTGAGGAATACTGTGAACTGTTCTCTTCTGCTCATAGCTCTGTGGTGGCCGGCCAGGTTCTGGTTTTCAGCATCTGTCGGTGTGTGCAACGATCAGGCTTCCGTTGGTTCCTGACCTGCTTCACCAGAAAGATCGGCAGCTGTGGCATCCCTCCCCACAATCGTTCAGCTTGGCGGCATGGTACCAGAGTTCAGATCTTTAGAACATCTCAACCTGTCTGCTGATAACATGCGTATTATTCTGGCGTCCAGGAAGCCCTCGACGAGATCTCAATACAAGAGCAAATGGCTTTGGTTCTGCCACTGGTGCTTAGCCAAACAATTGGACCCCAGGGTGGCTACGATCAACATGGTGCTGTCCTTCGTCTCTCACCTAGCAGAGTCGGGCATTCATGTCCTCTCATGCAGGACTTATCTTTCGGCGGTTGCCGCCTACTTTTCCACGGGCTAGTGCTCTTTTTCAGTATCAAATTCAGTGGTTAAAAGACACTTTGTGGGTCTAATGCGTCTTTACCCTCCTGTTCGCAAAGCACATCCGACGTGGGATCTGAACGTGGTCCTTACGGCATTGTGCCATAAGCCCTTCGGACCAATGGCTACGGTAGATCTTAAGCACCTTTCATGGAAAGTTTCACGGCAAGACGCGTGAGTGAGCTCCAGGCTTGGTCTTCCACAAGGATAAGGTTGTCCTGAGGACGAATCCTTCTTTCCTGCCAAAAGTGGTTTCTGATTTTCATCTAAATCAGTCAATCTCCTTGCCCGTCTTCTTCCCAAACCCGGCTTCGGAAGCCAAAAGGGTTTTGCATTGCCTGGATGTTAGAAGAGCTCTAAAGTTCTATCTGCACAGAACATCTGAATTTAGGAGTTCTTCTCAACTATTGGTGACCTTTGGTAATCCGCAGGGTAGACAGGCCTCCAAAGCGACTATCTCCAGATGGATTGCTGCATGTATTTGGAGTCTTACACTGTTCAGGGCCTCCAACCTCCTAAAGGGATACACGCACACCTGGTACGGGGCAAGGCAGCTGCTGTTGCCTTCGAAAAGTATGTCCCCTGGGAGACCATCGCGAAAGCGGCTACATGGGCCTCTCCTTCGGCTTTTTGTTAACACTACTGTTTGGATCTGAGTTCCAGAGCTGATGCTCAGTTTGGCCAGGCTGTGCCTAAAAAACCTTTTTCAGTAAGGAGTTTCCATCTACCCGTAATTTCTGTGAGGAGTACTTGGGAATATCCCATAAGTATGGAGGAAAGGGGACGGGACGTATGAGTATAATAAGGTTACTCACCATAGTGACCACCTTACTCCTAGTCCATAGTCCCCTTTCCTCCATACGCCCGCCCGCGTCCCCTCTAATAAGGTTCCTCTGTTATTGCTTAAAGGCGATAGAAAAGGACTGATGGGCGATGCGGTGGGTGGAGCTAAGGAGAGCGGGGTTACGGCCGCATGGAGTACCCCACGTAAAAAGAGAGGAAGGACACATTTTTGAAAAATGTGATGCTTTTTACAAAGTGCTCCGGTCCCGTCCCACAGGACAGAGGAATGTCCCATAAGTATGGAGGAAAGGGGACTATGGAAAGGAGTAAGGAGAAAGGTGGTCACTACAGTGAGTAACCTTATTATTATATCATTGATGCACTTTTCACTATTCATATTGCACTTTTCTTGTGATCAAATTAGAAAAGTAACAGAAACACGGCAGCCTGTAATTTCCTTTATATGCCGTTCGATGCATGGGTAATCAGTCAGATTTACCAGATTATTGTTTGCCATTCTAATCGATCATTCAGCCCATCAGTGTGTGCCTTAAGATTATGTATCTAAAATTGTCCACATGTCCATTTCTGGTCCACAGTGCTACCTCTTAGATCTAATGTGACTTTTTCCACCACAAACTAATTCATACCATCCTGACTGTGATTGTGCTGTTGGAAATGAGATAGCATAGGTGCTGTTTCAAACAGAGTTTTCGACCCTTGATCATTATGCATTTATTCTCAGGTGTACCACTCTTTCCTTTGTCCCTGTATAGTATTGCTACAGGGACACAGCATGATGTGTGTGACATTTTGGGATTTACAAATGGTACGGCTCTTAAATTGCCAGCTCTTAGTGGCAAAACTGAATGATGTGATCTTTAATGAAAAATGATATACTGTGCAATTGTCACATGCATAGTGACCGCTAATGAGTTCTAAATCCAATTGACTATGCATGCCAAGATTCTTTCCCTCATCTCTACATAAAGTGTGCACTAGAGATTGTCTAAGATGAATGCCCTTGTTGGAGGAAAGTAGCGATTTTGGTTAATCAGGATTACATGCCTGCAAATGTGACAGTGCATAATCAGATTCCATACCTTATCGTTGTATGGGCAATAGGTAATCGCACAGGAACCCAATTAGGTCGAGAGGCTTTAACTCTTGAGGTTCTCGTTGGCTCAAAAATGCAATCTATTGCAATGCTTTGTCTCAAATGCCTGGGGATTCCCAGTCTGACGATGGAGAATAATTCAAGCATGTGGGTCTATGATAGATAACACCAGTGGAGAACTGCAGTTAATTGTAAGTAACTAATTCTTCTTTGTTTCAGAGTGCCGGTAAACAGAGCAGAAGGTCAAGAAGTTGTATTATCTGGATGTTTGCTCAGTTATCTGGCACTCTGCTGCCCGTATAAGCCACATTCCATTATCAGGTGTATTTGATTATCTAGCTCCATTGGATCCCTGATTGGTTCGAGATAGTCAGGTTTTGAATGCACTAACACAATTCAAGCTGAAACAAGTGACTACTTGCCTCAAGGAGAGACTTCCCGTCGTCATTTGATTTTGTCAATATACCTTTGTCCCCTATGGTGAACTTTCCTTTGATTCCAAATCCTTGGCTACTGAAGAGCCGCACTGCCTGGAAACGTTTAACAGGATTTCCCCAACGCTTCAGTCTGAGATTGTGTCCCGTGTTGGACTTTCTCATCACCAAATTTAGAGAATCTTTTTTTTTATTTTGTTATTTTTTTTTACAACTTTTTTTTCAGTTATTGTGTTGATTCTCCCAACTTAAATTTTGTGAGCTTTTTCTGCACCTATTTTGTAATCTCCCTCATCTGTGAATCTCTGTCTTTCGCTTAATTCTGATAAGCGCTACTAACTTCTGTAGCGCCTGGTCTGTGCTATAGGAAACTACATAAGAAAGATAGAGGATGACCCCTTTTATCCTTGTGTTCATATGCACTTGTGATTATCACCTGCCCAATTCTCCTTTTTCTAGTTATGCACTTCATATGTTGCAATCGTATTGTATTTGTAATTTGTATAGCGCCAATTTTATCATTATTATAGTCTCAATGCGCTGTTAGTGGGAACGCCCTCTGAGGACCGAAGTCCAGAGTGTTGGAGGTCTTGGGGTACGATTATGATGCATGTGTGCATTCGTCTGAAAAAAGCTTAGCAGGGCTGGCCAGGCTCTGGAAGAAAAGCAACCCATGCGATAATGGCATGTGGATGGGTGCTGAGAAGAGTGGGTGTGGCGTCCGTGCTAGACACTCGGTAGGTTTTCAGCGTGCCTGAATTTATTGTAGGTCTACACTGTATTCTGCTGTGTTGAGGCGTAGTCGGGTGTAAGTAGGCAGAGAAATTATATGAACAGCACGATGCAATATTCCATCTCCCGAGCATTCTCTATTGGAACCTGGAAGGCTCAGGAGATCTAGAGGAGACAGTTGCTGGAGAGCGCAGTTGATGTAGGTGTCCCCGCAGGCCTGTAAATAAAGAGCCCTTTTGAGAAACTGCTTACGTGTGGAAGTAGCTTATTTCACTGACGAGGGATGCACACGGGCCTGTGAGAGACCCCACACGCGTGGCAGAGCTGAATTTTGCACCCATGCAGACAGGAACTCGCAGGCAGCACATTGAGCAGGAACTCCCACCCACCCCTATCACTCCAAAAGGGACATCAGTCGACATCCGCAGGTCAAGGTAAGGGGGAACGTCTCCAAAAGAAAGAAAGCTGCCATGGCGGGATGCTCACGGGTTAGAGGAAAGGACCCACAAGCATCAGCACAATATAAAGGGAAGTTCTATAGGCTGCCTTAGCAGCCGTCCCAGCAACCACAGTAAACAAGGCCTTAGCAACCAGAGGAAACAAGGCCTTGCAAAGCAAAACGGGCCCTGAAAAAAGCGGCAGCGCTGCGAGGGTACTGCATGAAGGGAAGATTATTAGCAGCTACAACAAACAAAACCCCATGAAGGAGAAAGGGCCTCATAAAACAGTGACAGCACATTGCAACTTTGCAGTGCACTAGTAAATAAAGGAAGAGAGGATCTAAGCTACAAAAGCAACAAAACAGCAGCAAAAGTAACATTATTTTAAAAAAACAACAAAAAAAACAATGGCAGCTGCTAACATGTCACCACCACCACCACCGTTTTTAGCTGAACCTGGTACACCAGGAATTAGGTGGGACAGATGGAAAAAAACTATTTGACACATACCTACTGGCAATAGGCAGAGACAAGTTCACACCTGCTAGAAAACAAGCTGTTCTCCTGCACAATTTAGGAGCAGAAGGGTGAAGTGTTTATGATGGACTACCAGAGGCAGAGGAAACAGGCCAAGGGGATTTAGAAGATTACATACTGGTCGAACGAAAATTACAAAACCATTTTGAACCGAAAAAATATTACTTCTGAACATCACAAGTTTTTTGAGAGGTCACAGGAACCACAAGAAGCGGTAGAATGCTTTGTATCAGAACCCTGAGATCCAAGACTCTAAGATCCTTACTGAAGAAAGGAGTGAAGTTTAATTGGTCAAAGGAATGCAAAGACGCAATTCAAAGAATAAAAGAAGACATTGTGAAGGCACCTTCGATAGGAACATTTTGTCCAAAGGATAGTTGTGTTCTGACAGTGGATGCAAGTGTATTGGGATTGGGAGTGACTCTCACTCATTATGACAGTAACAAAGAAGAACATGTGATAGCGTTTGCGTCAAGAACACTAAAGGGAGCTGAAAGGAACAATTCTGTCATTGAGAGAAAAGTTCTGGCAGTGTTTTGGGCAATAATGCATTTTAAGTATTTTCTGTGAGACAGGGAATTCATAGTCAGATCAGATCATAAGCCTTTAGCTCAAATGTTTGAATGTGGGAACTGGGCTGCAGGGTCACCGAGAATTAGCAGGCAGTACTTAGGATTGAAAGGTTATGATTTCAAGGTTTGCTACCTGCCGGGGAAACGTACTGTTGTTGCAGATTGCTCGTCACGATGCCAGTAGCTCTAGATGAAGTGCAAGGAGAATGGAAGGAGGAAGTCATTGTTGCCAGTATAGAAATAGGATGTGTGGAACACATGGAATGGGAGAATTGTGAGAATCCTGACGAGGACTTGAAGATCATTAGCGAGTGGACAATGTCAGGTTGGCCCAATAAAGAGACTTTAGAGAAAAGGTTTGAAGTTTTGTGGGAGGTAAAAAATTGAGTGTCATTGACGGGAGACTCAGAAAACGGTTGCGTATTGTTCCTCCGGAGAAGCTTAAAGCTCATTTAGTGGAAATACCTAATCAGGGACATTTAGGAGGCAGTGGCACTAAAATTAGGTTAAGACAGAGATTTTGGTGGCTTGGAATGCACAGTCTAGCAGAAGGATACGTAAGGACTTGTACACCTTGTTGTTTAAGCGATAAGACCAAGGTCATATGTGAAACCCTGCTAATTCCAAATTTTGTCCCTGATCAACCTTGGAAAAAAGTAGCAATTGATATAATGGGTCCTGTACATGGACTAGGTGAAGGATTGACATTTTGTAGTAGATTTTCACACCAAATGGGTGAAATGGGGTGCAGTTAGAGAAGTGACAGTGAAGGAACTAGTTGTATTTCTGGAGAAGATTGTGTTGCGAGAAGGTTGTCCCACGGAAATAGTCACTGACAATGGGATACAATTTTGTTTGGAGTTCATGAAAACATGTTTAAACAGTTATGCCCTTAAGCATACCCGCACAGCATTATATCACCCACGGGCAAATGGGATGGTAGAAAGAGCCAATAGATGTAGTAAGGGTGGTATTCAGCTAGCGTTGAAATCAGGCTTGCTATCGAAGATGTTTTTAACCCAAATGATGTGGGATTATCTCACCACACTCAGTGACAAGAATATAATTGTTTGTCTCAGTAAAAAGGAGAGAGCAAGGTACTTAGTTGTGCTCAGGGTGGTTAGGTCTGGCAAGTTTGGTGATTGTGGGTAGAAAAGTGATAATGGATTTCATAAAAAAGTGGCAGAGTAATGCCAAGGAAATGTTTGATGGGAAAAGGGGAGTGAAGGAGCAAGAATGGAATGTAGGAGATTGGGTATTGATACATAATCCAAGGTACACCCATAAATGCATAGAGAGTAAACTCATTGGTCCATAAAGAATTTCTGCTGTAAGGAATGGTGTGGTGATAGTGGAAGGAAGGGATGTGTGGTCAATGGATAAGTTGGCAAAATGTGAGGAAGTTCATAACAGGGTATCAGTGGACACCTATTCTGATGATGTAGATGATATGGAGTTATCATCTAAAATACTGAGACCAGAACCCAAATGGTTGAAAGATGTGTGTGTGAATGATCCTATTATTGGTAGTACTCTCACAACAGTTAAGTATTCATCATCTTTTCTTTCAGATTGTATGTTGTTTATATGTATATTCATGCTTACCATAAGTTAATGTTCAGAAGCCCCTCTTTCCAGAGCTCCACGTTATCATCTCGTGTGTTCCTTTGTGTTATTGGTTTTCATTATGTTTATTGTAAAGGGGGCAGATGTGTTATGTTGCATCTCCCGAGCCTTCTCTATTGGAACCTGGAAGGCTCGGGAGATCTAGAGGAGATGGGTGCTGGAGAGCACAGTTGATGTTGGTGTCCCTGCAGGCCCCTAAAGAAAGAACCCTTTTGAGAAACTTCTTACCCATTGAGGTATCTTCTTTCACATAACCTAATGTTTTACATAGACATAGTCTGTGCTGTATACTGATCTGTGTGGTTAGCTGTGCTTATCGAGTGGTGTATTATACGTACCTTGCCGCCACTGGTGGCGCTTTGATGTTAGGGCACTCACTCAGGTATTTGTGTTTTCCTGTTGGTTCCTGAGGCTGTGGTAAAAACGATTAGCAGCTACAACAGTCTATGCTCCAACTTATTACCACAGGAGGCACCCGGGTTGTGTTTCCAACTCTTTTAGGTGGGTCGGGTATATGATTGGGTGATGGTGCTGGGTCTATGCCACCACTCTGCTTCTACTACTATTGTGATTTGCACGTTTTTCTGTGCATGCATGGTGCAGCCATTTATCAATCCTGTGATGTTCACATATGCAAGTGCTTTGAATCAGCTGGTGGCGCTTGAGGGAAGGCCGGTCCGTGATACGTGTATGGGAGCGTGTGGGTCCAGGCTGCCGCAACCACAGCCGGCACGATCAAGTGGTTGGAAAATAGGTCGGTGACGCCAGGACTGCAGCCGGCAACGCTTGGGGAAACTGTACATATACATGGAATCTTGCCATCACCACCTTACATTTTCCACCATTGAAACCGCTGTTGTCTGCCCCTCCACTTTTTTCTTGTAAAGCTTTAACCCCACCTTCAGCATTCCATTATCGTTTTGCCAATTGCTATGAAGAAAAGGGCCAAAGGAATCAATCGTTATTCCCTATTACAATGCATTAGGGCGGCATCGTCCATTGTGTTCATCGTGCTCCTTCCTCGGCCTTATTTTCATTATATTGTGTGCCCCCCATCACCTCCGTCTTTGTTAAGTTATACGATGTGCTAAGCTGCTCTTAATTATCTTGCTTTTTATCGTACAGCGTTCGTATTCTGCGAGATGCTTTGCACGAAATTGCAAGATAAATCAAACGTAGTCTTTTTCTTCTGTGGCAATTTCAAAATAAAGGCCATTCTGAAGTTTGCAGGCTCTTTTTTAAAATGTGTGTCAAGAGTTCTCTAAGTAGATAAGTGCAAATGCGAAAAATGAGCCTTTGATGGATTTTCCGATTGCCGGTGAAATAATACCAAATCCAGATCGCCTTCATTATTCTAAAAAGCAGACCTGTTCTACCTTCCCATCGCTCCGCTTGCTCTGCGCGGAATGAGGCCTTTCCTGTGTGAAGTGCTTTTTACTTTGCATGTAAGAGCGTTTGTTGGAGATAAACACTAAGAGGTTCGGGGCACTGCTGAAAGGCTTCCATTTTGTGTTGTCCCATCCTCCCTGATCAGCTCAGATGGAAGGGATGTGCAAACGAATTCAATCAAGTTATTTTGTATTGTTTTTATTTGTCCCCATTAGATCTTCCTCCCACATTCACCCGGCCTCCCCTGGATGCTACGGTTACTGACGGGATGACGGCTGCGTTAACCTGCGATGTCTCTGGAGCACCCAAGCCGGCTATTACCTGGAAAAAAGGTAAATGGGAGTTGGATGTGCTGCTGTTGGGAGCCATGTTCTTGAAAACCCTCTGATTAAATTCTTACTGAGCTTTGCTTTCTCGTTTGTTTATTCCCCATAATCGCAATCATTTCATATTTCTTTGGCATCAACACGTTTAGACGCTCTCCTATAATGAAATGCCTGGTTCTATGGGAAAATGTTCCCTGGGGAAAAAATCGCCATGTAGGTGATTTTTTTCCCTGCACCCCTAAAAGCCATCTCCCCACATATTCTAGGATGGGTATTAATAACTATTTTAATTCCAGTCCTAGAATATTTGGGGAAAGTGCTTGATTTTCATGAGAGTGCACATTTGGGGAAATTCTGCGCTCTGGCAACATTTTCCCGGGCGACTTTATCACGGGATACCAAATTCCTGTGTCTACTCATGTAGCCGATACTCACAGGTACAGTGTAAATCCAGTCTTTCAACACGCCTGAAGCCGGCTCCTTTGGCTTAATGTTGTCCGGAAGCGGTGAGGTTCATTCCCGCTTTTGCGACTGGGTTGTACTTAATCGTCAGTAGTTTTTCTGTAATATGGACTGCACGCTGCTGAGGGCTGACCTGAACTGACGTAGGGTGAATTCAAAGTCTGAAGTCAGTGCCAGAGGGTGGGCTATGTCTTCCTAGACTCAACCTCTCATTTTCACCTCTAATGCCGTCAAACCCAATCCCACTGATTACAAGCCTTTGATAATGGAACTCCCTCACTGTAATCACATGCAGACAAGCATTTACTCATCAGCCTCGGGTGACTACTAGGGTGAAGATCTGATGCGTTTACCTGGAACCGGTGATGCAACTCTATTGAACATGCTTTCAAAACTCTTATGTTACTGATTGAGGCATTGGAGCAATGAAGAAATACCCTGTTAATGAGAAGGGGAATGCTTATTAAATGTAGAGAATGATGTATGAGCAGTTAATTAGAAGCTGCAGTGCCCAGTACCAGGTGGATCTATTTTGGCTTCCTGGTTTTACTGAGTACATGTGCTTTTTGGAAGAAGGCTAGTATTTGCTGCTACTGCAAACTCCGGGGTTCTGATGGACTCTGTGTTGTTGCTCTTTGTGGCCCAGTCTTTAACCTACCTGCACTTAAAAATGTCCAATGTTGGTTGTCCTTAACTTATGTATGTCCACTTGCGTATTGTCCCTGGTGACTGTTCCATTTATTCCCCTCCACAACCTGATCAGAATGTCCCTCAAACTCACCCATTGTAAGAAGTTCACTGCTTCCTGTTAAATCTGAATTCTTCTCTATTGACCATTCTTTTGTGATCAAAAGAGCATTGTTCTTTCTGCATACAAATAAATAACATTAGGAAGTTCCTTGGCTACATTTTCATTTCTTTCAAACACAGGATTAACTTTCCAAATAAAAATCTATGCAAATGTATGCAAATCTTCAGAGTCACCCTCCAAACTACCAACACCACTCAAAACCAGGGTTTTCGCATCTTGGAGATGATGGCATGGGCCCCATCCAAGAAATCAACTATTGGATTATCTCTCCCCAATTCATGAAAGCTGGTGGCCACATGATGCAACAAGCAAGGTGGGTGTCGCTTTCACAACCACAAGTGGTTGCATGGACGTGCCCTTGAGAATTTCCGGGAGAAAAAGCTTTGCATTTGAGTACATTTTCACACCCTCAATGCCTTGCTGTTGTGGCTCAGAACTGAAGGTGAACTTCCAGCAATGGCTACTAGGTGGCATTGTGGAATGTGTGACTTGGCTCAAATGCACTTTCATACTTTCAGATTTCAGGTGAAAGGGTGTTTTTCAGACTTTTTAAAACCACATTAACTTTCTTGATGTTGCGAAAACATGGCCAAATGCTCAAACCAGAAGCCTGTCAGGTCTATACTGCACTGATGATCCCTAATAAGTGTGAAACCAGTATGTCGTTCTCCTGACAAACTTGCAAAATGTCTGTTTTAGGTTGATAAAGCATTGTATAAAATAGCACTGCCCTCATAGACAAAGACAATTTCCTGGAGGAAAAGGTTTGCATTTGAGTTAATTTGCATACGCACAATGCATTGCTGTATGCACATACACATCAGAACTGGAGGTGAACATACGGCGATGGCTACTAGGTGGCGTTGTGGCATGTGTGACTTGGCTCAAATGAACTTTCTGAACTTTCCAACATATATATATATATATATGTGTGTGTGTGTTGAAAGTCAACTTGGCTGCTATATTGGTATTACAGCAGTAACCTTTTACAGCTCCAATTAGGCCATTTATTATCTGCAGACTGCTTAGAGAGATCTCTGGCAGATGAAATCTTGATCTTACCTACCTCAAAGAGATCCCAGGAGGATGTGTTCTGGGCAGGGAGGCGCAGGGAGTGGGTGGGAATGGCCATAAGGATTAGCACGGCCAATGACAGTCAGTGGGTGGTAAATAATCAAACACCCACATGCTGTGTGTCCCTCCTAAGATCTCATCTCCCTCCTAGCTGTACTCCAATGAAATGTATTTTCATTTTATTAAGAATTTGTTAGGCGCTTATACAACTGAATTGTGTTTCAAGGCTAAGTGGGAAGGGAATAGGGGAACAAATAACAATGGCAAAAGCAGTAAAATACAGTCATGGTCCTACTAGGCCTTGTGGCATTCGGACGTGCCAGTGCAGTCAGGAGAGGTGCAGGAGATAGGGAGTGGGGAAGGGGCAGTTCTGGTAGAGGGCCCGGGTGGGAAGTGCTAAGGGGAGCCAAGAGGAGAACCTCAGGCTAAGTGTTAGGGACTCTCAAGGTGAGATGCAGAACTGCCAAAAGTTTCGGCTTATAGGTGGAGCTTAAGCCCCACCTAACAGCTCAAATTAATAACAGAGCCTTCACTCTACAGACTCGACCCATAACGTTTAGCCAGAAAAACACTTGAAGATCTTCACATTTAGGTACTTTACACAACAGTACAGGTTCAATCTGCACATGCTGATGCATGGCTTTCATTTATTTGGCCCAGTTGATCTTGCTGGCAACTTCATTGCACTGTATAAATTCAAGCTTAGAATGTGTACATGTGTGACAAATTGGATTCCGTTTCGCAGGAGTACAAGGATGAGTAGCAGTAAACTGGCCCACTCAGCCCTCGTACTTCTACCAGCCAAAACACAACGTGATCATAAAGGAACAACAGGGACAATCAACAGATATACCTCCTTTACCTCGTTCCATGTGTTAAAATTGCAGCAAAAATGGCCGTTTACACAAAAACTCGCGGCAAAAGGCAGTTGTTTTGCCGCCCCAATCTATGTAAAGGATGCGGGGGACACCCCCGTAACCCCCACACCCATTATAACATTTAAGGGGAGCGGAAGTCAACCCTGCAACCCCCGCTCCCTTTAAATGATATAATGGGGTACACCTTTACCGGGTCAAACACAGCATTTTTGCAGCGATTTTATTACTGCATATTGATTGCCTTTTGTTGTAACGCGGACCGACAGAAGGCCATGCTCTTAATAGGGGTATGAAGGTGAACCAGTAGTGACACAAGCAACACAGTATCACAATCCAAAAAAAAGGGAATGTGCACTCAAGGTTCTATAAAAATATAAACATTGTAATAAGAGACACCAACTGCACGTAGAACGGAAAGAGATTACTATACAATAACCCACCCCAAAAGAAAAACATAGAAGATGCAACAGACTGAAAAAAGTAGAACTTTGAGTGTAGTTCCATGGGTGGTAGCTACGGTACTACCATAAAAGGATATCTTGCGGATAGCAGGAGCGATCGTGACCTAACCAGTCTCTAGAGTCCCAGTCGACCATTGGGACAGTTCAGAGACAGTACCTGGATTCAGTTCTTCTTGGGCTGACGCATCAGACCTTGTGTCGAACGATGATGCAAGTTGATCAGGCTCAGTTTGGGCATGTAGGATCATAGAGGCCCTGGCACCAAGCTCGCGTGGAGTAGCGTCCAATGCAGGTGCTCTGTTTGGTCCAACATCAGAGGTTTAAGTGATGCAGGTCCGGGGAGCCCCAGAAACGCTACTCATTTGGCCAGGCCGAGTCAGGCTTTAGCCATGGGCAGAGGTTGGCTAGTGACACTCCAGCGGTTCGAGTGAGCGGACAGCGGTTACCGAAGTGATGATGGTGGGTGCGTCAATGTGCAGTGAATGAGGTGGCAGTTCTCGGGCTAGCTGGGCCAAGCCGTTGTTGTAACCCTGGTTAGAGTCGGCGAGTGACCCTCCAGATATTTGGTATGGGTTCTGGAATTGAGCAGACGCTTGGACCTAACAAGTGACATGCTTCGCTAGCATGTCACTTGTTAGGAACAACGTGCAACGTGACACAGCATCACATGATGCTGTGTCAAGTTGGTTTAGATGCAGTGCAATAGTTCGGCTGGTTGAAGGAATGGAGACACCAGCACCAGTGCCTTCCCTATTGCTCAGGATGCAGGGAACACATAGCGAACGATTTGCTGTGATAGAACAGGGAGCTTTGGCTTGTCTGGCCCTCATCTTGCTATGAGGCCTTTGTAAAGGACTCGAGGACAGGATGCTCCAATTCAGGGTCTGCTCTTCTGGCACAGAAGATCTGTTGCAGACTGGTTGCTCCTTGTCCACAGCACTGGTCACTCTTGATGTTCCTTGGGAGTGGTTAGGGGACAAAACGGTCTGGGAGCCACTTTACCGGGAACGTACACAGCCAAATAACCTGTTCTATGGGAAGGTGCTCACTCAGCACGGTCTACAGCCACGTTTTAGCTCACTGTACCTTTCACAGAGGAGAAATATGCATTCGCATATCTGTCTTTGTCTCACCCACAAGGGCAGACCAGCACCGAAATGCTAGGCAATTCTCCTCTGAACAAGAGTACCAACAACAATCCCAGATACGTGTTTCGGTCTACTCAGGCATCATCAGAGAGGTGAAGCTGTGCCTCTAAGTTAGGAGAGAGCTCTTTCTTTTGTCTTGGACGGCTCATCTTCTTCACCTCAGGCACAGGACTTTGGACAGTGGAACTGTCCCAAAGGAAGTCCAGGTGAGAATGTTCACAATGTCTTTTCGGCCTTAAAGGATCCTTGAGGAACTGGGTGAAATCTGCTGAAGGGATACCAAACCCCTTCTTTTATGCTAAAAAATCCTGGTATGATTGGTCTAAAGCTAGCCTGCCCTAGAGGACAAATCCCAGCTCCTGCCTGGAGTGTACCTTGCCCTGTTGATGTCCCACCAAATGTGCTTTGCTTCAGAGGAAGTGGAGGAGACAGTAACAGGAAAGAGAGACAGTGAGAAACAAGATGGTGGAAGCTTTCTTCCAGTGTCCAGAGCACGTCTGCCTATCCTCCTCCTGGCCCCTTCCCTCCTACTGACAACAAAGAGCTTTACACATACAGCACCATGGAGTGAGGCTACTCCTCCTTAATAGGAGCGCTCCTTTGATACCTGGGTCCAGGACAGCAGCCTGCTGTGCATCTATCTCTGGGGCCGGGGGTTACCTGCCCTCACAAAGAGAATCAAAGAGACTGGGTCCTCTGGGTTTCTGTCCTGCCATGTGGCATTATCGGCCCATCTGACCCCAATACACCTTCCCTTCCGCAGCAGAGCTGACTCACAGGAGCTGGCACATGTGCAATATCAATTGGGATGTTGCGGCCATGAACATAAGGAAAGCCATGCACTATGCCTTCATTCAGGCATAGCTTATTCTTAGAGTTTATCCTGACAGCAGCATGGGGTATTCATGCTCATGTATTTATGTACACAGGGTATATCCTAAAGGTTGCTCCTGTGCTGCTCTGACTTTGCTGTCGCTCTGGCGGTCAAGTGGGCATCTTGTGACCTTTGAACCTGCTTTGTGCCACGAGCAGAGCGGGTGCTGTGGATCAGGCCACATGCTTTTGGCATGGTGTTGTGAAAAATGGTGATCTAGTTCACAGATGACCCAGGGCTCAAGTCGAGGGTACTTTTTTCAGAGGGAGAACACCGTCCCTCAGGGTAATTTAATGGCCATGTGTAAAACAAGACACTTTGGCTGTCTTCTTCGAAATTACAATTTTAAGCACAACCTGGAGATTCGGACCGCGGTTGCCAGGTTGACACGTCAGGCACTTTACCACTAGACCATATAAACTGGTGAAAAATAACTCACAACCAAAGGTGAAATGTCACATTCCGGGACTGCGCTACCCAGGGAAAACATTGCCATTGATTCTTGGGGCTTAAAATGTGCACACGTTTTAACATTTTCAAACCCTATTAGAAGAAAATATCCTCTCTTGGCTTTTTGTGTTTGAGGATTTTATGAAAGCCAAAGGCCCATTTGTGCTGTGCAATTTGTATGGTTATGCAAAGACAATTGAATGGAACGTGCATAATTTACCTTGATATGCTCATTTCTGGTGATGTCACATCCCATTGCGTATGTTAAGGAGTCCCCAGACTTTTTTAGGACTGAAATTACCCCTTTGGAGAAGTAATCACCTGCATCATTTTATGTATTATTATTAAATATAAATCAAAAAAGCCAGGGCTTTGCACCCTTGCGAGATGACAATTCCTTAAAACATGTTTCTTTTTTCCAAACGTATTTCATCTTTTACTAAATTGCTAAATTACTAATTATTATTATTATATATTATTATTATTACTAATATGCCATACTCAAAATTGCATGTGTTTATGGTCAGTAGTACACTTACTTTAATGGGAAAACCCACCTCACTTCTGTGTTGCAGGCAACCGGATCTTGGCGAGCGGTTCTGTTCAAATCCCGAGGTTCATCCTGCTGGAGTCTGGCGGTCTGCAGATTATGCCTGTTTTTCTCCAGGATGCCGGTAACTACACCTGCTACGCTGCCAACTCGGAAGGAGCCGTCAATGGTTCTGCAGCTTTGACTGTTTGGAGTAAGTACTTCTGACTCATTTGTTCGTGATCCATTATACTTCATCATGGTTACTCACTGTGTAGCCCCACAGATGTTTTGAACTACGAAGTCCATGATACTGCAACACTGACTACGCTGGCTAGGGCTGATGGGAATTGAAGTCCAAAACTTCTGGATGATCACATTATCAGCAAATAGGCTTTCTATGAATATTTGCTTCAGTGGCACTCATTCCCCACCTGCACCATGATCTTAGTCTTGAATTGGACTTCCCCTTATCCAACAATTTGGGGAAAATATATATATATTTTTAAAAAGGTTAAACTGGTTGGGGATGGCAAGTCAATACTTCATATCTGGGGTAGTAATTGGGCATAATAGGTGTCTCCAAGTGTGGGGGTTACCTTAAACATTACTATAATTTCGATACTGGTAAATCGTGAATTGTATACATTTAATATCATTTTAGCAATGGTGCCAATGCAATGATACCCATGTCTTTAGTATTTTCCAATGCCCACTTCACGATTGTAGGCAGTCACAGTTATTTTCAACCAAATGTATCGCCAGTTAGCAGAATGGTTGTCTGATTGACCGGCTAAGGTTGTGCCATCATTGGGTATTATTCGTCACCAGCTGACATGCACATTAGGGGTACGGTGAATAGCTGCCCACAGGCTGAAATAGAGAAGACAACACAAACCACACACACACACAGGCACACACGTGGGTCCCGAGCCAGGTGGGCCTGAAGATCCAAACTGCACTGCACTGATGACACCAAATAAGGCCGCAACATGTCGGTTTATTTTTTTGGTCTCGTGCAGAAGGGATGTGACGAAGCAGTTCGGACTGGACTGCCCATTTGGGGTGTCACCAAGCCTAATTTGCAAATGTTCTTTCCCCTTCCTGTAACGTCTTGGCAGGTGACGAAAAATGGTCTGAAGGTTTGCCCAGAGCAATGCCCGAAGTTAAGATAATTTCTAAACCTTCCAGACATCATTTTGTGTTGCTGAGAAGGAGAATATACTTTCAACATGCAAAACACTCATGGAGTAGTGACTAGGAAATTGGGCCACTGTAACAATTGCCCAGAGAAAAACGAGTGGTGAAAGTAATTTTGGTGATTTAACAAGCAGCTTGGCATTTGGGGCGTTCCAAAGGGTCCGTCCAGTCAATGAGACGTGTTGTGTGCGGCCATGTGGACGTCTCTGCATGCCTCCTGCCAATGTTACCAATATTGATCTTTGAATGCATGATCCGCAACTGATGCAGAATCATTTTTCCTGATCAACCAGACCTTATTGTCAAGCACTCTGACCATTTGCGATAGGATGTTGAGTAGGGATGGAATAGCACGAGAGGCGCTGCATCCATTCTGCCAGCCTACTAAACCACTTCCCACATGTCCGCTCCCTGTGGCTGCACCTATGAGCAGATGAGCTGGCGTGAACATAAGGAAGAAGACATAGGGGCTCCGAGACTCATGAAGACCCCAAACAGAGGGTCGGTGACGGAAGCGCACATTTCTCTGTAAACCAGCATCAGGGCAGTTTCTAGCCAACTTGGTGCCCAGGGCGAAACACCAGAATGCGCCCCTGACTGGCACACGTCACTCCATAACTACACCTCTGTGTAGTGCGACAAAACTCCTCCTCAATATGAATAAGTAAATGCTATATAAATTAAGCTGGTTTCATTACATTATAATGCAAGTACTTTACAGAAGAAGTCTAATGTGAAAGCACAGCTGTTGCTATCCAAGTAAATGTTTTTTCTGTCACCTGCCGTTAGGGAAGGCCTTGCCTGAATGCAGTTTCAAACTGAGGGCCCACTGGCTCTGTGTTGCAGGGATTCTGTGCGTGCTACCTCACTTGTATTTCGCAAGGGGCAATACTAGACTAACCACATGAATTATTTTCTGATGGCAGGTTATAATTTCAAGACGGACAGTCTGGTACACTCATATTGTACTCTTTCAAAATACCCTAATGAGAGTGTGAAAGGGGGCAAATAACACCAATGAGGGTTCCTGTATGTTTTGCATTAAATCACAGAGCATTTCAGGGCTATACCAGTGATCAGAGATCTTTATTATAAATGCACAAGTCTGTGATAAAAGGATTGCATTTGTGAATCTCTAAAAATTCATAACTGATGTATGGCTTCGAGCTCACATCACGGTTCACAATACTCACCCGAACATTAAAATGTTTGTAACCATACACACTCATTTGGAGCTTAAGTTTTTGGATGCTAGTATAAATGGCTACATCAGCCACTCAAATGGGGTACAAGGGCTCTTTTTATTCTTGTTTCTGAAGAACTTTAGATGAGGAAGGGCTGGGTGTCAGTGTGAGCATGCCCAACCCCCAATACAGAAACATCTTTTGGGAGTTATATCTATAGACAGGACAGGATACTGCAGAAGAGAGACACAATAACCAATGCACTGAAAGGCTATATAGATAGGATTGTACATCTAACAAACGTTAGCCTGACCAGTAATAAGCTGATGAAGCGTTTCAAACAAAACCGGCTTCTAATGCATGGTAAAGGGTTCACAGTTCCTCAGCCACTACCTCCTCACTATTACACTATCCTCCGGGTTATTTCTGCAAAAGCGAGCAGGTCCATGCTTTAGCTAAATAGCTGGCATTAGCATGTCTTATTAGTGCTGGCCTGCAGCTAGTGTAAATCATGGTGTGGCAGTGTAGAAAGGGCGTTTGCCCAGTGGATGTACAATTTGGGGCAACTTCTTTGATTGCTTTATGCGTTTAAGTGTGGGCACAGTATAGCAAGCTCATCAGAGCCACATACACAAAACGTTCCAGTATGCTATTGCATGGACATGGGGCGCATCAGACAAAAACAGGCATATGTGCTGTTACATACGGGAGCGCCACATAGACGCCATTAACCAACAGGGTGGTGGCTTGTGCAGCACACAAAACATTGCTGCACTCATATCACTGCATTAATTTGCGATGGACTACTGTCTGCATGGTGACACACAATGCACTCTACTTCCCTAATCAAGCACATTGAGTCGCCACTTCCCAAGGATGCGCCATGTGTAACTAAAAAGGGATATACAAAACAAAACGTTTTGGCGTGTCAAATAAGAAGACATGAAAGTAAAGAAAATAGTTTAAAACTTTTTCTGTGTGGAATTTTAAATAGGTTTGGTCAGCTGATAGTTGTGCTAGCCTGGTGAAAAAAAATGCCCCATGTTCAGTTCTTAATACTGAAATGTTAAAAACATACTGCGTAAAAACAATGGCTTGTTAAATGAGCCACCACTTATAAATTGCCCCACTTGAAAGGCTGTCAACACAAAGAATGAGGGGCACGGGTGTGTGAATTCCTTTGTTTGCATATTCCGAACACATCGCAGTCATCCACAAGTCGGCAGAGACCAGCCAGCCGAACCTCTCAGGAGCACCCACACGGACAGCAGGCTGCTTAATCTTTTGTCTGGCAAGATCAGAGTCCGTTTTCTGGCTGGGTCCCTTACTGCACCCCCCTGCGGAGGTATTTAGCTCTGCGTCCCATCGCCTGCTTCACCCGGGCCAAGAAACAGGACTCACCAGCAGGATGAAAGGGGTGGCAGGTGTAACATATCCCGTAGATTAAAGTGGTCCTCCTGCACCATGCTGTCTTCTGCCACCCGTTTTACCACGCTTGCAGAATTCTCTGTACCCGCCTATATTCACACTAAATGGATGGGCCTCCTTGAAATGGTCAATTGGCTCTGGCACCAATTGTTTCTAATTTGTATGCGCCAGCATCCCGCATGATGAGTTGTGGAGTGACTTTGATGCACTCAGAAGGTTGATGGAACATTAAAGTAATGCAGGTGAAGGGTTGGCACTGCATTGTCAACGTCCAGTGTGGCACAAACCTGTCATGGTGTCTGGTTGTGGCGTCCATAGCAAGTACAACAGTGCCGTCCAGCAATGCTAATACTGAATAGGACCATGAAGATAGCACTGGAGTGCCATAGATGTACGGGCTGGCACAAGCTCTCTATGCCTGCGTACCTCTGGGGTAAAAGTAAATGATATGCCTGCAGGGCCTCTGCAAGAAAAGATGATAAGAAAAACGGTTATTGGATGTTCCGGGAACGCCGCAGAAAGAGCCTTCGGCTCCCACCACGATCACCACAACTGTGGAGGTGGGCTATGGGGGAGGCAGGTGCAGCCCAAAACTACTTCCCTACATTTAACAAGTGACATGTTCTATGCCAAGTGACCAGAGACAAAGAGGTGTGAGAGCTGCCTGTGCCAGTGCACAAGGTCTGTGAGAGACAGGGCTTTAAGCAGGCCGGGGATGAGCACCGGGATGCTCAGAAATCTCGTTCTGAGGCGAGGCCCTGCCGGGGCTCACTAATCTCCCGTGGCAGCCCAACTCGCTACAGGACAAGGCTTTTTTTTCTAAAGCCTGACGCTCTTGCTCATGTGTGAGAGCATCACGATACAGAACAAAAATGCCTTTAATTAATTATGGTGGTGCCGCACACGCGAGGCATCCCTTCAAGAAACAGATGGCCATGGGCCGGCGCCACCATTATGGAGAGAAATGTGAGGCCGCTGCAAGCAGAGGTCTGCTTCTCCTCATTCGTATGAGTTTCAGGCTTTAGGAAAAAAAGGGTGCTGATCTCTACAAAAGGCGGCCTAGCGTGGGTGCCTGTAGCCCATTGAACCTGGGCTTGTCAAGGGGATGTGTCCTAACGAGCCGGCAGGCAACCCTCGCCATTAGGCCACGTCCCCTTGATGAGGCCCTGCTCATTTTCCAGTGCCACTTAAGGCACTGGCGAGGGATGTATGTGATTTATTCAAAATCCTTTTGATTTAACCAAATCTATTTCACCAAAAAACGAAATTAACTTTTTACCCTTTCTACTATTTTTTTGTTTATAATGTGGGGGGCGACCCCCGCAACTCCTCCTTACCCCTCCCTACCCTAATGTATACCCTTACCCCACACCCCACCTATTATGCAGTACACATGGACCACTTTACCTACCATTTTCAGTGAAATCAGTTTGGTGAAATCTCCTTAGGTAAAATTGCATTCAGTGAAATGTAGGTATGCACTGGCGAGAGAGTTGCACAGCTGCCGACTGGACAGGCATTCTTCCCTCTGCCATCTCCCACGTTATAAGACTGCAACACTGTTCACACTATGCCCTCCTCGACTTCTTTTCTCACCGACTTTGCCCTCCTCACTATTTTCTCCATCTACTGGAGTGCATCGTAAAACAGGCGGCATGCATTAGCTATTCAAAATTCATACCCGTTCCATTGAGGGTTGTTAGGATATCAGTCAAATCTACCACTATGGAGCCCTTGGAGAACCCACACGAAGCACCCGCTGCACCCGGCCTCCACACAGCAGAATCACCATCAAAATCGGACACTAAGTGTCCCCTTAAAGTAGATACTTCGATGTTGCAATGTGATTTCTTGTCCACTCATTTCATTGTGAGTAATGCGGTCTTTTATGACAATCTACTGGAATAGGAACAAGCAACCATATGTGCAATAGGCTAAAATGTGCATTTGCACAATTCATGCTGTTGCATAAATGCCTCTCGTGCTTTGCTAAGGTGATGTTCCCCTTGACTTACTCAGTTGTTCAGGGGAATACGTGCATGTGTGTAATCTCTACCGAAGCTGCCGAGAGTCTGTTAGTGCATCCAGATTCACAGAAGAATCCTCTTTCAGGTGCATTTTTCGCTGGTGCACATATCTGACCTGGTGTAAGTCATATACTCTGAGCACCACGAAGGCCAGGCTTGACTTCTGCGCACAAGACCGTCCCCTATAGTTCTGGAAAGCGGCTATCATCGGAATCAAATATTCATACAGTGGCAAAATCGGAGGTCGGCTTTGCCGGTCAGGCCTTCATGTGGCCTGCCACGCGGCTGTCCAGGTGCAATGCGCATTTGCAACTCTTCCATGTTCCTGAGTGGGCTGGCAGCTCTCTGGGGAGACCCATGGCCAATAACATATACCAGGAGCCTGCAACCTTTTGCTCTCCAGCTGTGTTTGGACTAAACTCCCATCAGCCCCTGCCAACAGAGTCAACGGTGAGAGATCCGATGTGCAGTCCAAAACATTTGCGGGGCTGCAGGTTGCACCTCATCCATGACTGGCCATTGCAAAAACACAGCATGATGGGGATTTGCTAGTGGTCAGGCAGCCTGAGGCGTGAAGTGGTGTGATGGGGCAAGTGAGGAACCTGGGACCTGCACTGGATGTTAGGAATCCACGGTCAATAGCATAGGCCAGGAGTCTGCAACTTTTCCCTGAATGTGCCCTGCGGTTCACATTATAACACTCCTTGCTGAATCTTCACCCAACTTTATAGTTTCATGAAGGGCGAGGGGGCAGAAGAGGCCTACAGAGACCTACCCCCCTACAGTCTAGCCCTCCGGCCCCTTGGTGTGTGACACAGTAGAGCTGTGGCAGTGGAAAAGGCCCCTGTTTGCTTGACGCGCTATGATAAATGTAAGCTTTTAGCCGTGATACGCTGGTAGGCAAGTTACAGTGTGGATATGCCAACCCACCTCAGGCAGTGTCACCTTTTGTGTAAGTGCCATTAGAAAACAAGCACCCAATGCCCATTTAAATGCATGCTGCGTTGCTTCTACATCTTCCGCCTCCAGCCTACGTAGACTCGCCAATTCCACTGAAGATTTTTCCTAATATTCCGTCTAAACCTATCACCCCCAGATTCAGAGCAAATCCCCCGATTCCATTTCACTTCAGAACGTTACATAATTAAATGTGTGGCTCCATTGGACTGTTGCCATAGCACCCCCTCCTCGTGCACAATCCCCTAGACCTCACTCCCTGGTCTCCGTGTCTTGCACATCTGCTAATGATGCTCATCTCTTGCCTTGTCTATTAATTGGTTGCTATATCTTGTAGTAAACCACTTAAGGGTCCCCAAGGCACCCCTGCAATCTAACAACTTGAATTGATAAAATAAAGATGGGCACCGCCTGTCAGGCCACATATTTAGGCTGTCCACGCTGACTTACCAGTCACATACGCGCACAATGTTTAACCACTTCTAAACAAAAGTACCTGCTTTTAACTGTACCACACATGCTGTTTTTCGGCAGCTTGTCTGCACTATCTATGAGCGTGGCTAGGTGTTGAGGTTAAGGTCCTATATGTTCTCACCCCTGTCACAGCCACCGGCCCTTGTATACTAACACACCGGCAAATAGTGGCGCATGGTGTGCACGCTGCGCACTGACACAAAAGCTTTCCAAGTTGTGGTTGCAGCAAGTTTGTGTTGTATCTTTCCTCTGCCCTGTGAGGTGATTGAAAGCCCAAGGCATTGGATGAAATGCTGGCGTGGTGGGCCACGTTCCACAACAAAACAGAAGAGTGGTGTGTGTGTGTGTGTGTCTGTCTGTCCCTGCTTGGTTAACTATCCTTATAGCCACGCCCTCAACCTGTTCCACCCCGAGAGACGCAGCAGCGATAACAATATAGCCTGGCATTTCTACACACATTGCTGACATCTGACTGAATCGCCCCAGCGATTGCTGCTTTTCGTGTTTACTGATTTCCCATGTAAGTAATTAAAGCAGCCTTTTAGAGTGCCCTTCTGTCATCTGTGTTGGCCTCGCTGCCTGTGGTTCGGAAAGAAAAGATGGAGAGGATGTTCGTGACATAGTGGGTGAAGAAGATGTGGAACCTGTGATGTTGATGGGTGAAGGTCAGAAGTATCAAAGTCCTGTGTGCTGCTCTGCTTCTATAGGCAGAGACCCCTGGACATATGTGAACCAGAAAGAAAGTAGAGCTCACGGTCTCCGAGCTTAAATGTGCTTGGGGCATAGGAGTGAAATAGGACCAAAGAGGGGAGTTTGAACTCCATTTGCCCTTCAATCTTTCCCAACAATATTCCCCGAAGTAATAGTGAGGTTTACACAAAGTCCAGAGTGTTCATCCCAATCCTTACCTCTTTGTTGTGAAGCTGAGGGAACAGTAAAAGTGGGTGATGCCCCTACCTATTCTGCTTATGAGGGATTTGGTTTAGGCCCTACTTGCACCTACTGTGCACGCGGGCCCATATGCTGGGAAAAGTGCAGGATTCAGTATTAGCATACTGCAGCGAGTGATGGACTAATCGGCAAAGAGGGAACACAGACTGCAATTGGGTGTGCAAGCCTGCGGTCTCATGCCACTATTGGACTCAGCTCTTGCTCTCCAGCCATCCTGCCGCCCCCTGTTCCTAAATGTATCTTTGTCACCATTCCACAGAACAAGCCCCCGTCTCACCCTTCTGCTCTAATACAGAGCGCCTTAACAAATGATGTTGCTTGTCAAATATGTTATCGCAAATCACAAGACAATGTTATAATGCACAACATTCACTACAAATGCGGACAGTTTATTATTTTATCAAAGACGTTTTTCAAAAAGGAACATTCAAACATTGTTAAGAGAATGATACATGCAAATGTCTGGGTAAAATCTCCAGATCCACAATAGAACACATCACACAACCACATGAGTCTAGCAAACAATTGACAAAACGTGTTTCTGCAAAACCCACACATTCAATCATGCAGTATAGTCCTGACTTAATCTGGGCAAGTGGAAAAAAGAAAGCGGCTATTCTAACACTATAGATACTATTCCCAAAACACGGTTTTTTGCAGCATTAGACTTTCACACATTTTATATTCCCAAAAAGAAAATTAAACCATTTGGGCAATTTGAGAAATGGTAAACTGATGTTTCTGTCTAGCCGGCCCCTAATTCCTGTTGCCCAGCCTTCTTCAGGGCGAAATAGAAATCTTTTAGATGTTTATTACTTTACAGTGGATCAAAGGGATCTGAAACTCCAGACTTGTATGCGTCAAGGATCAGCTTGCAAAGAGTCTGGAGCTTCAGAGGTCACCAAGCTCCTACACAAGTCCTTTTTAAAGACTTCACCCACTGTATCACCTATAGATGGTATGTAAAAACCCTGCAGCTTTGAGCTTGTTTGCCCAAACAGTTCTGTACCCATGCATGGCATTGTATACGAGCACATGGATCAACTGAGTATACGCAAGAATACAGAAAATGGCATACCTCTCCATTAAAACTGTCAATGGAGCCACAGACATCCATCCCTCTGGTATCTCGCAGGGGCTGGTCGACATCCTTCTGATGAAAAAGTGAAAACTGCAATGTAGCTATACCCTGCAGCATAACCCAAATGTCCTGTCCTATTAAACGGATAGCCACGCGTCTTCTCGTTGATTCGATGCTCTTCTTTTAACTAAATGTTCTGCTGTCCTGCCATTAGAGAGAGTTAGTCCGAAAACAGTGCACCATGGAAACTATATATTGCAGTAACCTTCATTACTGGCTAAGCTTCTTGTTTGGCCTGGGCAAAGGGTGTGAATAGCTCAAACTCTTGTTTCTCTTTGTAAAAACATAGCATAACCCCTATGCATGCACCAGTACACTGTATACTATCATGTAAATCTTCCCATAGATTATTGGAGGTCGGTACTGCACGGCTCATCATGTGGCAACCCACCATTCCCCCTCATTCAGCAGTGAATTTAATGTGATCTTTTACCGTCTACTAGCTCATACATGCCACACACACACATATTTATAATACAGGGTGGGCCCCTCTTGTCTTTTGAACAATATTCGCACATTACAAGATACAATTCCATTAGAGGTGTATGATGATGTCATTGGAGCAAACAATTTTTTTATTTCCTTTAACCTTTGCTTGGTTTTGCTTTTTTCTTAATGTTTCTTTGTTTTTTTTAATGTCCTGCAGTATGTTTATTTAGGTGACCCTAAAGGGGCAAACCCTGACTTTTATGCAATATCATCAATGAAGCGATCTTGAAAGGGAGTAATATTGAATATCAGATGAAGCGCCTTGAGAATAGACAGGTCCATATTTAAAACTACATAATTGACACGTGTTCTGTCTAGATGTGACTTGTTTCAAACTGAACATGACCAATGTTTGAGTTAAGAGTGCCTTCCATAATCGTGCTCGTTATTTGTGTTTAGGATTGTACAAATATAAGTTGTTATACCACCTGCTAGTCAATGTATGGTGCACGGCGCATACATATATAAAGGGGAAACCATGTATTATTGTCTCATCTTGGGCTTATGGGGATGAAATATATCAATAGTGTTGGAACCGACTGACTGCTATTGCTCCTGATCAGTGCGACTTGACACGTTTGCGGGTCTATTACTCTATCCTTTGCCTGACTGCTATCTCGGAAGCTGCCTGTGCTGCCGTGGGTTAAACACCCTGAGACGCCAGAGATTTTGGTGACCTGGCAAAGCCGGTACCCATTTTGGGAATATTTTCCTCCGATATGGAACTTGGGAACTGTATTGGGCCATTAGCTGGCATGCCGCTCGAACTGTCCGGAGCCGGCTTCCGGTGCTAGCATTGAAGGCTGGGGCTGTGCGTATCTGAGCCTTGATGTCAGCTCTCCACTAGAGGGAAAGCCAAGAGCCTTATTGGGGGCCGGTAAGAAGGTGACGCTGAAGTCCCTGACATTTCGTATTATATATATATCTTACATGTCTCATAGCAATGATTATAATGTTCACGTACTGTCAGAAGTGGCCTGCATTGGGAGGTGAAGGTGTGACTTGACACTTAACATCAATAGGGCTCGGGTAAAGTAGTGCTCTCAGTGTTTGGGAGTTGAGTCCTAATGCAGAGCTCTCTGTTGATTTAATATTGTGGTGAACCCAGGAATTATTTTGTGCTGGATTGCGCCCGAGTTATATAGGTGAATGAAGCTGAAGTGTGAGGTGCAGCTTGGCTGTGACTGTACACTAGAGGAGCGTGTTCCAGTGGTGCAGTTTTCCTCAAAACATTCTTTTTCAGTGGAGCGGGTGAATGACAGTCATCTAAATTGAGCCTGGGAGCTTGGCTCGAATACTGCGTGGCATGCCTCCTTTAAAATCCCTTCCCTGTGGGGAATTGTGAGGCAAGTGCCAGCGCAGTCTGGCAGCTCGGTAGTGAAGAACACAAAAACTGGCATGAGTGTGGTTCGAACAGCGTTCCACCGCCTTTTCAGTTCTGTTTTGTTAATTTGTGGCTGGAGGGTTTGCAGTGTTTGTATTAAGGTATGGCAAGCCATTCCAACTATGCATTGCGCAGTCACGCTAACTTGACTTCGCAAAACAATGTGGTTCCACCAGAAGCGTCGTTGTTGGAAGATAAAATGGTCGCATCGGGCAGTCTTGTTACCTCTTGGAAAGAATTGTTGGAAGGAGTATCAGAAGAGGCCCTAATTACGGAATTTAGACTTAATTTGGGTGAACCCCAGTCAACTACCAAGGGGAAAGGCTCTAAACTGACCCAATTAGTGACCGCATCTTCTGGCCACACCCATATTATGAAAACATTGTCTGTGCTCGCTCCCTCCACTCTAATGAACCCCATAGCTGGCCAGAAAATCACAGACTTTTTTCCAAAATCTGGGACAATGATTCCTGTTCCTAATCCACCCTGTGCTTTGGTATTAACAGATTATACACATGTTAATGATAGGAGTAGGATGGAGGCCGTTGAGAATATATCCGTTTGTGTTCGTGAATCTCATATGGGCGACCCAAGGAATGGCTTTGGTAATATCATGGACGAACTGATTTCCCCTATTTCAGGTGGGCAGGAGATAGGCACTCCCACTGCACTGACAGACTTGTTCAATAATACGGGGGTGGAGGGGCTGCTCACAAAACCCCCAAAAAGGCAAGATGATGCATTCATGCATCATACACTTAGGGAAATGGATAAGCGTATTAAATTAACATTGCTCACTATTTCAGCTGTCAATACGGTTTTAAGTTTCTTTATGGACCTGTACCATAATATGAGAGAAGAAGTACAGGGCCACGCTCTCATGCTCGGTGTAATTAATATAAAAGTTGAAGCCATTGCTACTGCCCTTTTACAGAATGGACTTATGAGTGGTCAAATGTGGCTGAGCAATGTACAGAATGTGCTACTCAAAGTAATTATATTGGCAGGACCCATTTGGATGTAGTCAGTGGTCAACGGTCAAGAGAGGATAGAGTCCACCAAATGGTGGATGGGAAAAAAGCTTTGGTAATGAGAACACTGGTAGTGGACAAGTCCATGACTGGAGATGTACTTCAGGAGTCCGACCCACCCTATCAAGGGGGGCCTTCAGGGGTTGCACAAAGTTATCAAAACCAAAAATGCAGGTAAAGAAGATGAACAATTGTAAAACCTCTTAAATCACAAGAAGATCTTCCAGAAAATGTTTGCGTAATCTGACCGTCTAAGAAGCATTACAGAACCAAGGGACGTGTCAGATTGCGCAAAAAATGGAGGTGCAGATTAAAAATGTTCTTGATCCTACTCTAGAAGCCAAAACAGTAAATAGTGAGAATCCTGTTTTTGTTCCAGTTCATGGCATAGAGACGTTGCCGAGAACTGGTAAGACGTCTTTTACCACTTGTAAAATTGAACTGGTGTCTCTATTCTCCCCCAACCAGATTAATGTTGTTGCAGGGATCACACTATGCGGCCAGCGGTTAATGTTTAAATAGGGATTCCTTGGCCTGAGTCCATTAAAACCTCTGAAGCGGGGGAAATCTGTAAGCTTTCTAGATACCCATTTGATGATACCAAGGGGTCCCCACAGTTTGAATGCGAATGTTAGTGTTCAGAGTTTCCCTGTCTTGAGTCCATTAATCCCTTAGCATGTGTAAAATGCAAGAGAAACCCGTAAGCGCCCTAGACACCCATCTGACCGTACCATGTAGCCCTCCCTGTATGAATTCGATCAGCGGTATGCAATTCGTGGGGGTGGGTAAGACTCCATTTGATGTGGCTACTTGAACAAATAGTTTGTACTCAAACCAGGTTAGCCTTGGAGCATGTTGGTAAACCAGACAATTCTGAACTAGCACAGATTGCGGCACACCCCTCCTCCTTGCAGCGCCCCACCCAGCCCTCCCCCGCCGAGGACCAGATGAAGCTGTCAGATGGTGTTATAGAAGCGGAAAGAAAAGATAGAAGCATTCTACTTGAAAAACTGGTTAGAAACCAGGAGGGACGCTTTAGTTCTATGCAATTGAATAGGCACTCTAAGCGTCGTGGTCCTTATGGTGGACAAGAGGGGGTGGCAATTTTCGGAGATGGCCCCAGGTGGATTCCCTAAGAAAAAATTGATTATTCGGGGATGAAGGGCATACCCCACCGGTGAGGAGTATCTTGAAAGGAGCCCGTAGCATTGATTATGATGCACCTGGAATAAATGCAACTAGTAAATTTAATCCCAGAGAGGAACTGTCAAACGAGTTTCTGTTAATAACATCTTGTTATCTTGCTCATATAGAAAGGACACAGTGTTACACTTGAATAGATCCAATGTCCTTGCATAAATCCCAAACACGTGTTCTCTCGCCACAAAAGAGATCGATAGAGTGCAGTTTATAGACTCGCTAACAGTTAGGGTCATTCTGCATATAGGTTCTAAATAGTTCTTGACCTAATAATAAACAAAACTCCCTCTCTGCGCCACCTTGGGTTTGAAATATCGGTTGTTAGGTTATCTTTAACAATGGTGATCCATTTATTGTGTAAAGGCCTCGGGCAGTTGGTTGCTTCACAGAAATGACCACAGACTAAGAGAGGTGAGGCCTTTTCAGGAAAACATTATGCCTGAAAGACGTTATAGTGATTGGGCATGGTTGGCATCAGCATTATCCAGAGCAGACATTGTGGAAAGAAATAATTACAAGATTAATCTTTAACCATCCCGAAACGACGATGATTCTGATTTGTAAACCAAGGCGCCCTTCCCACTTGCTAAATAATAATAAAGTGAAGGAAATTATTGTAGTACATAAGATAATTATGCTTCAAGAAGCATGGCTTAAAGAGATCACCTCAGTAGATAGGTATGCAGTCTATGGTCAGGAGGCCCTTTTGGGTTCTAGAGGGTGACCATCTGGAGGGTTATTGACAGCTATTTATTCAAGCCAAGACATCGAATCCAGAGTTCTGAATAAGTGGTAGAAGTCGAGTTAGGTAAGGCCTCTGCTTTTTCACTGGTTTTACAAGTCAATATTTACTGGCAAAATGGGGTTGGTGATACTGACATATTTCTGTACACTATATCCAACTATATTTTAGACTAAAAATGGTCATGATGAGGGAGTGTACTGGTTTCTGGTGACATGAACTCTTTATGTATGGTTCATGAAGACTTGGAAGAGGATTTGAACATAATCCCCCCGTTGAAGGGCTTGTTGATAAAAGAGAATAACGTCTGGAAATGGTTGGCCTGTCAAAAAGTCTGTATGTATTCAATGGCAACACAAAAGGGGACTGCCCTGCCAACCTACTTGGTATAAATGCTTGATTAAGTCTTGCCTTAGACTATGTGTTTGCAGACTATAGGTTATTTGAAAGATGTGTACCTTTTACTATTAGACGTAATGAGTGGAGTTGCCATTGTATGCTACATTTTGCATTAGATTTAGATACAGGAAATGATATTAAAGGTGCTCCTTTGGGCATTTTCGTCAACCAAGGTCTGAATCGCATTAAATGGAACTTGACAACTATTAGCAGGTTCAATTTGCGTATATGGGAGTTCTTGAGTTGTACTACTTTAGAGTGGAAGTTGAGAACATTCACTTTGGAAAACTATGAATGCTTCTTGAAGACTGTAATTAGTGGTAACTATGCAGATAATAGTATGGGTACATATAATATTGCGGGATGGCCCTTTCATAAACATGCGTACGATGAGGGAGTGATTATAGAAAAGAGGAAAAAGAAAGCTAATATCCGTTTTATAAGTAAATATGTCGATGATTTGGAGGAGAAGGAAGTTTTAATTAAAAAAGTGAAACAATTTTATAAGAATTTTATAACATAAAGAAGAGGAAACATTTTACAAAATGACGCTGAGCTAATGCTAAATATTTTAAAGAATAAGAATGTGTCAAAATTCTGCGAAATTGTGAACTCACAAGGTGCATGACAAGGATTAAAACAATGTAATTCAGTGACAGAGGCTGCCTGGGTAGCCCATTTTAAGGAATTATACACAAACAAAGATGATACATCCACTAGATCTTTGGAGTATGTAAACAATTGATTATACAAACTGCAGTAATTCCCGGGCGCCGGGACCTAACTAACTGGCTAACATATTCTTTAAATGTAATCCTGATACACGGACGGCTACATGTTTTATTTTGTTTACAAATATCATTGCTGGGGTTTCCCTGAATCGTGGAGAATCGCTTATGTTATTGCAATGAATAAAGAAGGAGATAAACGTGATCCTAGTAATTATAGGCCAAATACACTATTGTGCCCTGACAGTAGTGTTATTGCCTCGCTCCTTTCAACCCATTTAGAAGCCTGGGCCTAAGGGGGTTGGGAGATTGAATAAAAGGCAAACTGTTTCATAAAAGGTCAGTGTACCAATGTAAACTGATGTGTTGTAAAATATCTGCAGCATAAGGAGTGAGACAAAAAAGAGAACTCTTTTTTTTATGGTCTCGATAGATTTGTCTGCAGCATTTGATTGTGTGAATTGTAATTTGTTGTAGACAAAATTGATCAAGTGGGGCATACCAGACGGTCTACTTAATTTAATCATGGGCCTCAATTAAAAATCAAGTATTACAGGTTAGGCTGAACCGAGAAGGGTCAGTTTCACGAAGAATATCCACCAACACAAGATTACGACAGGGTTGCATTCTTGCACACTGCCTTTTTAATTATATGTTTCACATGTTGGTGAATATTTGAGTTCTGCTTCTTTTTTCCTACCCAAGAGAGGTCCCCTTATATTTTTTGTTCAGCCTACGCTGATGATTTTATGTTTTTTGACCACTCTATAATTGGTCTGCAAAAACTGCTGACAGCATTTTCCTCATATTCCTTATTTGCATCGGAAACTCACTGATTTTAATCCTGGAACAACCAACGTTCTTCAGATTGTAAAGATGAAGGGACATCAGAACAAAAAATGGTTTCTGAATTAAATTCACTCCCGTATTTGGGTTTCCCAATCACAGGAGAAACTCAGAAAATGGACATGGGAAAAAACCTGAAACAAAAAAGTGTTGTATTTGCCAGTCAGATGTTTAGAATCAATCAGAAATATGGAAGATTTACTTTGAAGCTCGTTAAGGTAAGGTGACTCCGAAAATCCTTTATGGTATTGAATTGTTGGGAGAATGGGTTCTAGGCTTTCTGAAAAGAATTGTGGGATCTATGTGGTGAAAAGTGTTGATAGTCCCGAATGTGGTTCCTGTGACAGCAATCCACTATGAACTGCAGGTCTCATCACTTAAGGCAAAGTGGAGACAATAGAACTTATACAGAAAGATTACTCTACCCATGACTGATACTTTATATGCAGATTTGAATTCTACTATGAACCTGACAGATGTGAATTGTTTTACTACATTGAAGGATCAATGTGATGAGCATCTGAACAAAATAGGGAAGAGCATCTCCGAACTGCAGAAGTCCCCCGGAAAGGTGAAACATGCCTTACTACAACAATACCGGTGTGAGACAGTGAACAAGTTTCATAGGTATCCCTAATTAGAACATTTAAGTTCCAACTATAAAAATTAGGCGTTCTTGCTCCCATCCTTAGTCTATTTCCAAATAGATACATTCAAGAGGATTTTTATAAGGTTTCATGGAATCTTTTCTATACTAAGGACGTGTTGTTTAGGTGTAATCGTATAAAGGAAGAGGTGGTGTTTTGTAGATTTTGTAAGGATGAATTTGAATTGGAGACGTTAACACATTTGATTGTAAGGCTCTCTCAGATAGTAGTTTGATTTACTTTAAAAAGATGATTGCAATTTTGCCAGCCTCCAATGGTGAAACCTTCGGGAGGTTAGGTTTAAACATACATCCGATATCTGTCGAAATTGCAGTCACTGGCTTTTTAAACAATTTAACATTAATGGAATAATTGTGTTTTACATTTGAACATTTCATGTGATGAAAATTATTAATCGAGGATTTGTACCTCTTTTTCTATGTATTTAATTTTAGGATTCTTAAGCTTCTCTACTTAAAGTCTGCCCGTATAAATTTATTATGTCATAATTGTGAAATCTTTTCTCCTTTTTTAGTTTATTTGTGTGTTTTTGGATATATTTACATAGTGTATTGTGCGTTGTTTGTTTCAATTATGTATGCATGTTTTGTAACTGTAAAGGTTTTTATTTGAAAATCGTAAAACAATTAAAAGAATATCAAGCGATCGACGGTTGAACCATGCGTGATGGTCACCTGGACACCTAGCTAGTCTCCCAGATCATAGTACTGTTGAGAGATTAAATACTTTTTTGTTTTTTAATTGCTATCATTTCTTTAAAGTTTTGAATTGGTGAGAATGCATATGACTGTCATCATCGCTGCTAATTGTTCACTTCCAAGACACTGTTATAGATGAAATAAAACACTGGTGTCATGCACAACACCCAGGAGGCCTCATATGCAGACCCCCTGTACGTTATGGTGACAGCCCGCTCATAGGAAGGAGCCAGGAGAGGCAATGAAAGCGCTAGGATTTAAGAATGACAAATGACCCCCTCTCTGCAAAGCAATTCAGACAATTTTATTTAACCTGAGCTGAGACTTCTGTTTTCTTTTTCCAGCTCGGACTTTAATCTCCCTACCGCCAGAAGACTGCAGTGTGATTAAGGGGACCACCGCCACTCTGCGATGTGGAGCCACCCATGACCCCCGGATCTCTGTCAGGTGGGTGCTGTGCCGGGTCTTTTGCCTTGCTGGCCTGGGCCCAAAGTTAGTTGTTGGAAGGCCCGCCGATCCTGCAGGGCTCATTCGTGGGCCCCGACTTTAGCGGCAAACACTTAATTGCGGCTTTCATAAAGTTGTAGGCTCGGTCATTAATCATCAAAATCCCATTTTCTCGTTCAGCTTTATGTATTATTTACAATGAGCTGTGTTCCACTTCATGACTTCGGTACAGCGCGCCATGATTCCTCTGCCAAGGTTAATACACTATCCGTAAAACTGGCTTGTCAGAAGCTGATACTTATTGAGAGTAAAGCAGCGGGAGTTTGGATGGAATTTCAGACGTTTTATTGTGGATGCGGGAGCGCCTAAAATGCAATCATCTCTGACTCTGGCACAGTTTCTTCGCCAGGCGTGTTACCTGCTCTGTAATGGTGTGTTGGGTGCCGTGACTCTTCTGCTCACCTGGCAGCACATCAGAATCCTGCTCCTCTCCGCTTGGAATCCATGCCATAAACTACTGGGAGGCCATTTCATGATCTACCAGCCCCATGCGCCTTTGCGACCTCATCTTCTAATTGTAGGCCACGTCCCTGGCTTCTAGCAGAGCATGCCCTTGCCGCGTCCTCTTATTCCCAGCGCCAAACATAAACTCCATGCGCTGTCATGTCCCCACGCTTTCAAGATTCACCATCATCCCAAAACTGTGTCATGCTGCGGGGCACCCCATAATCCTCAAAGCACTTCGATTTGTGTTACCTATCATCTTGGGAGTCGGGACGGAGCGAGTGCAGACGCCATTTTAATTTTTTTCTTCAATCTCGGTACTCACCATCACATGTCATGATGTGCCAGCATTCTCCTTTAACATGGGCAGGTCTCTCACTCGAGTCATCCATCAGGAACGGCATGACTCCAGTGTTGCGTGATGCACCACACTATGTCCTAACCCCACCATAGTCCATTCATTGTCTGTGCCCTTGGAGCACCGAACACTTGCACTCTCACGATTTACAAGGCCTGTGTGAGATTGTATGCTGCCCCAGGCAGATTGATTTCTTTTTGCGATCTCTCCCCTGTCCAATAGGGCCAGGTCTTCTGGTTTTTGGGCCAACAACGCACCCACACGCCCCAGGCAGCTGCTTGTAATTGCCCTGTTTCTAGCACTATTACTGATAACTAACCATCATGAATAGCTCTGGGATGGCCCTAGTTTGCCGCCTATAAGTGCAGTCTTGCACTCGCCTATAGGCAATGCCCGGGTGCCAGCTCCATTGGTGCGGGCTGTTCTCTCTGGCCAGTGTGTGCCAGTTTGATGAGTTAGCGTAGTACAATGTGCAGCTGGTAGGGTTGAGCATTGTTCTGCACCAATGTGCTTTAGATTTCACAGTGTGTCAAAGTGATGCTAATGATGAGCACAGAGGAGCCGCTCATACATTTCAATGTCTCTTTCCTTGGTATTTGGTTTCCAGCTCAGATCATAGGTTTAAAAAAGTGCTTTGTCCGCTGTCAGTGTAATCCATCCAGAAACGGGATGCGCCACCTAGTCGTTCAGGCAATGTAGTTGAGTGTTTTTAAGCTTTTTCCATGATGGCCTCAACTCCTCCATTTTTCACTCTCTTTATACAAGTACCTCAAAAACTATATGTGAGAATGGTAACCCCACCATAAAGCAGCTGATTATTTTGACCCGAAGGACCATTGGCCGCCACATGCTTTTTATTTCTGACAGACTCTACATTGCTACAAAGCTAAACGTATCTATTACTGGAACAAAATATGCCTGGAAAGAGTTAACCAGGTTTTAGATAAGGCAGTAGCCCAAACTCTGCAACTCTACAGAGTGTGGGTGACACTCTAAGCATCCTGGCGTGCAAGAGAGGCTTGCTTCTTCCTTCTCCTGAAATTAGTTCTTGCCTCTGATACAGTAGATCACCCTGCCCTCCCGCACACCTGGAGGAATCCATCAGATTTTTTTTACCCAATCACCCTTGTTCGGTTTGCAGTTTTCCTAATATCCTGCTAACCTACTGAGAATTGAAAACGGTCTGCTCTAGTGCACAAACTCTTTGGGGTTTTCATGGATGTGTCCCCTTTCCCGGCCCTTTATAACACCCATCTGGAGCGTGATGGAATGCAATAAATGAAATGAACCTAACCAGCCACCATTGCGCCGAAGGTTTTGAGCTCCATTTCAAGCTCGGACCAGAACAGCACATTTTAAACTTGAGCAAAATTCAAAACTGGATGCCCTGACACCCCTGAAACTCAAGTCCCAGAAGTCTAAGTGTCTTCTTTTCTCCTCTACTCTGCCCTGTGCAAAAGTGGATGTTGGTTCTTTGCAATGTCAGATTCACCCCCAGTCTTGTCTCCAAAAACAAAGCGGTAGGTTTTGTGTTGGCCAATAAGCTCTATCTCCATTGTCAAAGGGCGCCCATCCCCAACTCCATGTGCTGTAAAACATAAAACACATGGTTCCAGTATCCAATCTTGGTTCTGTGGTGTAAAAAACAACCTTTCACAGATTATATTGTGAAATTCCCTCCTTCCTGACATCCCAAACGTGGGTTTAGCGCAGCTGAGAGTCATTCAGCAGGTGGGCTCTTCATCCAAATGGTTGCACCCCTCAATTCGACCACATCACCCCAGGGCTCAAGAAATAACACTGATTCCCAATATAAGGTTGGTGCATCTACAGGATGGACTGTCTCCCATGCGAGGCTCCCACCTGAATACACTGAAGCACCTGGGCCACAACATGGCCTGTCAGAGAGGTAGCAGAGAGATCCCTAGTTCCAACACACTTTGAATAAAGTGCCCCTGGAACTCTCTCTCCCATAAGCAGAGATGGGCTCCACTCTCACCATTTCTACATAGGAACTCGAGACCTTGCTGCTCAGAAAACACCCCAGCTGCATGCCTAAAGTCCGAATTTCACACTGTATACGGTGAACGTTTGCTAGCCAGGTATTCTAGATATGTTTACGTGTTGTACTCCATACTGGCAAACCTTCCGGCCACTTCACTGCCTCTTCCTCATCCACGTAGTTCTCCCTCTATGGTTCCATTCCATACTCGGTAGAACTCTAGCTAAGGGACCTGCCTCCCATACCTCTCCTGTTCCCAGTTTCTGAAGTGTATGGCCTAAGCAGCTGTTCAGTGACGTATATTGACAGTAGACGGTGAGGGCCCCTGCCTCCGGGTTCTGATGATGTCGGTCGCCTGCTCATCATGCATGGAATGTGTAGTGTCAACTGGAGCCCGGTGATGTGCGGAGCATTCCAAGATAGTCGGTCACATGGGGTGGATGAGGAGTGAAGCTCGTGCAGGGGCACCTTCGCTTATAGCGTCGCCCTGTGTGGCAGTAAAGGTGCTGAAGAAGCGTTCTCACGTTGCAAGCTCTGACTCAACACTTATCTCCTCCCCGGCCTAAACCTCCACAGTTGTAAAGCATTTGGCGTAACTCACCCCCATCCCACATCTACCCATAATATTACTCGTACCCTCCCTTGGTGCGCCGTCTGGAGTTCCTCCGCGCCATTTTCCAACCTCCTGCTCCATGCAATCTCCCATCAGCACCCTATACATCCTGCACAGTACCACCCTCCCTTCCAGCCTTAAACTGCTGCACGGAACGTCGTGCAGATGACGATTGTATGCTGCCCCGGCATTCTCACCTCCCCCTTAGGGCGTTTACTTTCTCAGCTCCCCCTCACAGCAAATCCACCAGGTACCTCTGATTGCATTACGACTAAAACGGCCACCCTATCCTCAAATTCCTGACTGCCGTCTTCTACTACCTTGGACAACCTCCTACACTCTGATCCCAACTTCTATTCATCCATGCGTTCCAAGCCCCTAACGCTGATGCCTTTTTGATAGCGTTTCCTACCTTGGCTTACCATCCTACCGAATGAGTTATTTTGGAGACAGCCTTCCATCCTCCTATGACTCCATGCTCTTGGTGTCTACCACTTTCTTTTGCCTTGCATGTCAAGCCTCTATTTAAACAACCCTGCCCTTGCCCTGGGCCCTCCCTACATTTCTTTTGACCATCCATCTCAATATCAAATGTGGCAACTGATTGAGTTTTCGCTTCATTCTCTGCAACCTGCAGACCTTTCTACACTCTCTCTTCAATCCTTTTAAAGGGTGACTCCTGCAGCATGCCCAATATAGCTCTTCGCAATACCCTGCTCCTTCACTCCCCTTGAAGAACCCGTATTCTTCAACAAACCTTTTGGTCAATTTCCTCCCGGACTAGGTTTTGGGCCACTGGTTCTCAGGCTCTTTGGTATAGTAATTTTGTCTACCACCAAGCAATTCTTGGTCCTCCTTTCCTTGTCAAATTACCTTATCAGCAAGAATTCTATCTCCCCTCCCATGCCAGGGTATTACCCTAATCTTCCTGCTTACCACTTCCTCCGGATAGCTCTTCAGAGCCTTTGTGAAAATCCCCATCACCCAGAGTCTCCTCATCCTCCCGAAGCACCCAGAGAACCTCCTGCCCTCCACATGTGGTCCCTAAAATGGGATTTCATCATGATTAATACCCCCATAATTTACTGGAGTGGCTCGTGCCAGATGCACAATACTCCCTTTTCTGTCCTGAATAAAGGGCATTCAGTCTGCTGGTGCTCAAGACTGGAGAAGTTGCTTTGGGGATCCGGCCACCATCATGTGCGCCCATGACTTTTTCTCTGACCTTGAACAAATGACTTTCATCCTTGCTCCATACCTATAATTCTGAAATAAGTATAGCTTAGCACTTTTAAGTGTAGGCTCTAAAGTGTTTATGTTCTATGCACAAAAGGGGCTTTGTGTTGCCTAGCATGCAATGTTTAGAAGTGTTGCTGTTCCTGCAGTGCTACACTGCATTAGGATGTGATGACACATGACCTTTGACCCCCAATGATATAACAGGAAGTGGCATCACATAGCAATGTCGGGAAGATAGCTCAGAGGCACCGTGCTTGGAAGCAAGACAACACGGAGCAACACAGGTTTGATGCTCGGGTCCACACTTGGTAACCTCTGGGTATTAAACGCGTTATAAATAACCAATTAAAATAAGAAAAACAAACAATGTCCCTCAATACAATAATAAACATATATTTAGGATATCACTGTGTGATATAGTATTTATAATTGTCATACGAGAACGGACCACCATATGTAGATTTAGATATTAGTGCCCAGGCCCATATTTCCTTCGGAACTGTGTGAATCCAAATCCCCTCTTTCTGTGGCTTTTCCTGCTATTTCTGCATGAATACAGGGCGAAAGTACATTCTGGGTGGACAGAGTGCAGATAAGCAGGTATAGGGATAGGGGGGAAGCCAGTATAGAAGGGGATAGGGAGAATAGGTCATCATAGAACCTGTGTTCTTTCTGGTGATAGCACACAAAATACAGTCTTCAATGATTTGGGAGGCTACCATCAGCATTCTTTACTGATCAAACAAGTTACCTTCAGGGTTACTTCTCATTAGGATGGGTTGTGATGTACTGTTTGCGGTTGTTTCTAGAACTTGAAGGTACATTACTTATGCATGGAAAGAGCCAGATATGCCTTCGGAACTAGATCTAAGTTGAAAATGGGTTTGAATAGTGTCTTCACTAATACCGATATCATATTCCTGTCTCTCTCCAAAGTGCTTGCATACCTCACGAGCAACAAGATATTTCAAGTTCTTATTCCTACACATTACTAATTACTAGTATTTCTCACGTTAACAATCAAGTACATGTTTTCAAGGAGCATTTTTATTCTGAAATCATACACAAAACACCATTCACCCACATGTATAGCCTCTTTCAAGACTATTAACATATAGCAAACAAAAATTGTTTTTGTAGATTGTCACATGTTCCTCATGTCATATCTGAAGTATGCCTTGTCAGGCAAAGAACAACCAGGATTACATTTTCGCACATTGTCTTTTGTTGTGAGTCTGAGTCCTCAGAGTAATTTATTGTGATGTGTACTATTCAGACCTTCTAGGATTTTGCGGCATGAAATGGCAAATTTTGGGGCATGAAATGGAAAATTTTGCGGTACAAACCTTTATTTATTGCAGCATTTTTGCGGGACATTTTGTATTAACTGGAGGTTGTAAGATTGCCACATTGCAGGAAATAGGCAGAGTACAAGGCTACAAGAGAGCCAGGGTATCATTATTATGTATCTTTTGTATTAATTTAATAGGAAGAGTCCCAGATGTCTCTGGCTTGGCAGAAGAGTGTTTGATTTGGCTACATTTCTGGTTTAATGTTCATGCCTATTTAATAGTATTAACTAAATTGATCATTATCAGTTGTAATCCTGAAAATATTCCCCTTCTATGTTCTCCAATCCCCCAAACACCCACACACCTCTCTCACCAATACACATCTCACCAACTCTCCATCACAACTTGCATTCCTTAACCTCTCACTCTGTCATACAAATACTCACGTGCTATGTCACACTGTCAAGTCACAATCTGCACTGCCCAGCCCCTGCCACACTCCAAATCATACTCTCAACTCACACCTTGCACTCTACAATTCCTCCCGCAATATACAATCCTTCATTCTTTTGTGCTGCTTCTGCATCTTGCATCCTTTCTCCCATTCTATCACACTCTTCCCTCATTCTTTTTCCCAATCTGCAGCTCACTGCCTCTTTCTGGCCAACCGCTTCCTCTCTGCTTTCTGGCTCACTGACCACACGCTCCCTCTACTTTCTGTACCTCTGCTCGCTCTCAGATTTCTGGCCCACCGCATCACTGCTTCCTGTGCTCCCTTGTGCAGTGCTTCCTCCTCTGATCCACTGCTCTCCCTTTGCTTTTTTACCTATCACTTCACATCTCACCCATCACTCTCCCTCTCTCTCATAGTGTAACCATTTTTAATTTTTTTTAAATGTAGATTTTGACCCAGTTCCTCAAACAATGGGGCATTTAAAAAAAGAACAGAGGATATGCTATTTTTAGACAACCCATTTTTGGAAATGAGCAGGTCACCTTATTCTCAAAGGTGACCGGCGCATTTCCACAGGCTTGAGCTGTAGCACAAATTGTGCGCTGGCCAGCTGCCTTGAATGGTGTTCTGGGTTGTTTGACCGAAGTGTAATTATTTGCGGCGGAATTGACCGTAGTCGATTTCACTGCGAATTGATTTGCACTTTAGCCAAACAACCCAAAATGTACCTTTCACCACCACCCCGCCCCCACCCCTACTTAACTGCTTGGTTGCTGCCGCTTCCCCTGCAACCCTGCGGTGCCTAATCCGTCCCTCTAACGCGGGTCGGATCCAACTCCGCAGGGTCCCTTTTTCGTTATTTTCTTTTTTTTTCTGTCCCTGCCTCCAATTTTGAGGAAAAAGGGGAAAACACTTCTGTAACCACCCTAGACCAAAAATACTGAACATGGGGAGCGGGCGACACCCCCGCAACACATGTTCAGTATTTATAAAAATTGATCGAATAGTACTGGACGAAAGAGCTCAAATTGTAACATTCGATCGATTTTTGTCATCAAAATGGGCAGTACTTTGAATAGAATCGCTCTCCCGACAGTGTTCTGCAAGCTCCCAGCGCCTTTCACACGGACAGGCCCTCCAGGTGCCTGCCACTGTAAAATGCGACCCAAAAAATGCATTTTTATCCTGTTTGAGGAACAGAAATGCAAACAACACAGCAGCGGTTCATACCTTAAAAGAAATGCATGACAGGGTCAGGAAAGACCCTGTCATGCAGTGGCAGCCCCACATCCCGTACGCGTAGGGTTGCCTACAATTTCTGCACATTTAAAAGTGAATCTTGCTTGGAAATGAGGGATGCACTTTTAAATTGACAGTAACACCACTTTATTTGATCAAGGAGGTGAAAAAGGCCATCTGAATGGGCACGCATATAAAAGGTGCCCATTCATGTGTCCCTTGTGAATTAGGCAGCACTTTCTTGGGGCGCAAGTGATGAGATGTGTTAGCGCATTTCATTTCTTGTGTAAAAAAAAGTTGAGAACTTGGCACCCTTGGTATTATTTTTTTAAAAACAGTAATTTTTGCATATTACTTTTTTTTAAAAATGGAAAAAAAATGTTTTTTTTTAAAGATGCTGTTTTTGCACATTTTGCGGGATCGCAAAATCACTATAAGCTGGAGGGCCTGACTATTCATGTCATTAACAGTTCTTTTGAAAGCAAACATAGGGTTTGGGAAAGGAAGGGTGGTCGAGTGAATCATGGTTTGCCAAGGATATGGAAAGAGAGGCAGTTGTGGCCCTGGAGGTTGGAGAGATTGTTTCCCTCGTCCTCTGGTAATTTTGTTACCATTTGGAAACCTGCAAAATTGCTTAAGACCTAGCTAGTAAATAGACTACTTCAAATGCACTATCGGGAATCCTGCAGTAGAGGCACATAGCCCTGTCTGCCCCAGGCCTAATCCCTGCCCTAATGTCCTTGGAGCCTGCAGTCACAGCAGGACAGATATGTATGTATATAGCTCACGTTATCTTTTGAAGAAAGTAAGTATTGCTTAGATATTAATTTCTTTTGAGGGAAAATAATCGCCATCTGTAGCTTCTGAATTAAAGCATATTGCTAGTTTGGACAAATTGGACAAAGTTATACACCATACAAATAAAAGCAAACCTAAAACTGCTGGAAAAGCTGGCACTCCCAAATCTAAGTGCCCGCCCTGGTTGTAATTAGAGAGGAATTGAGTCATCCGAAAGAACCTCTTTAACACAATATTACAATATTCGGACGTTGCATTCGTAGGCAAGCTGCAGGCAACTTCTAACGTCATAGTAGTCTTTCAAAAGCTACTTCTGACCTCGCAGCAGGGTGAGTCTGGTGTTCTTACCTTGCCAAGTGCTGTTAACACATGGAAGCACAGTCTGTAAAGAGCAACCATGAGTCGCTCACTTCAGAGATCTGTTTGGAACCTGCAAGCCAGAGTTTCAAATCCCAGCCAAAACGACTCAGTGCTATGAGTAAGTGCAGCACGGATCTGGGTAAGTGCAAGGATGCAGGGGACTGTAGGGTTCCAGATACAGCTGCTAATGAGCAGTAGGCCTGGAGGCAGTGCAGGGGCTACTGGTCAGGGGGAGCCTGGTACCCGTGAGACTATGAGGGTAGCCAGGGATCCAGTCAGCGCAGCATACAGGTTGGTCAGCAGGGGGGATAGAGAGAGAGAGAGAGAGAGAGAGAGACAGAGAGAGAGAGACAGAGAGAGAGAGAGAGAGAGAGAGAGAGAGAGAGAGAAAGCAGAAGCAAAAAGGAAGGTCTTGAGCTGCTTCCAGAGCTTCAGGTGGCCCGATTCAAGTTAGAGAGGGGCAGGGAGGCCATTCCAGAGGGAGGCACCTGCAGAGGAGAGAAATCTATCACCCCCACCTGCTGTCTGCCTGGAGACGCGTCTGACCCTCAGAGAGTTGGAGGTGGCTGACTGAAGGGCTCGAGAAGGAAGGTGTTTAGGAAGAGAGAGTTGGATGTAGTGTGGGCCCCTGCCCCAGAAAGCTTTGTGGATGATTCTGCGGGTCATGAACTTGATGCAGCCACCAGGAGTCAGTGGAGAGATTTCAGGGCTGGAGAGATACGGTTCCTGGGCTTGAGGCCATGGACAAGTTTTGCAGTCCTGTTCTGGATTAGTTGCAGAGGGCGGAGAGTAGAGGAAGGCAGATTGAGAAAGAGGTTGTTGCAGTAGTCCAGCCTAGAGAGAACCAGGGCTCTGGAGACAGTGAGCCTCTGGGGGAAAGTGAGGAAAGGAAGAATACCTCTGAGTAAGGTGCAGCTGGTAGTGGGCCTTCTTGGTAAGGTCTGTGATGTGAGGAGAGAAGGCGAGCGGAGTCGGAGATGACACCAAGGTTTTTCCCCTCACAGGAAGGTGGAGGACGAGGGCCCAAGGAAGGCAGCCAGAGTGAGAGAGGGAACGCGGAAGCAGGGGACCCAATGAGGAGGATCTCAGACTTACTGGCATTAAGATAGAGATCGTTGGAGGCGCACCACTCCTGAATCGCGGATAGACCGTCAGGAATGAGCAAGTGACGAGAGGAGGCCGAGGGTAGCCTGAAGGTGAACTGAGTGTCTTCTGCATAACACTGAAAGTTAGAGGAAAAGGTAGAGATAAGTAGGGACAAAGGGGCCAAGTAGACATTGAAGAGCTAGGGTGAGAGATTAGAGCCCTGGGGAACACCACATGTGGAGAGAGAGGTGGTGCAGATAAAGGACCCAAGTTAGACCTGGCAGGGACAGTCCAGGAGGAAGGAGGTCAAGCAAGCCACGGCCTGATCCGTGATGCCCCGGTTCTCACGGAGATGATTGATCAGGATGGCATGATTGACCGTGTCAAAAGCAGAGGAAAGATCAAGGAGTATGAGAACAGAAGGAAGGCTAGAATCGAGATTAGTGAGCATATCTTCACGGGTGTTCAGGAGAGCAGTGTCCGTGCCTCTGGCTGCTCTGAAGCCAGACTGATGGTTATGGAGACAACCAACAGATTCAAGGTGAAGAGTAAGCTGGAAGATGGGCCTGATTTTCAAGGAGTTTGCCCAGTAAAGGAGTGATAGATATTGGTGGTAGTTTGCAGGACAGGAAGGATCGGCAGAAGGCTTTCTCAGGAGGGGGTGCACAAGGGAGTGTTTGAGGGGAGAGGGGAAAGTTCCAGTGGCAAAAGAGTGATTGCAGAAATCAGCCAAGGCTAGAACAAGGGTGTCAATGTGGTCCTTGATGGTTCTGGAGGGGCAGGAGAGCACATGCTTATATGACACTTTCATAGATCAGACTTGTCTAGAAACCTTGTCCGGAGTGGTCGGAGAGAAAGAGGAGAAAGGAGGGGGAGACGGAGGGGCAGCCGGAGGGGGGCCAAGAGAGGTAGAGGAAGAGCAAGGGTAATGGTAATGTGTAATAGGAAATGTTAACAGCCGTGATTTCAGAGAGACACAGCAGCTGTACAGGTGCTATGTTTTAATGGACAAGGTGAATAGTATTGAGTTGCGAACAGGATCACAGTTTTATCCATATCAAAGATTATATTTATAGTATAGTAGGTATGTATGTCTATCTATTAAACGGTGTCTCGATAAATCACAGACCCACCACAACGCATCAGAGGCATTCACAGGGACACTACACTGTTAATGATTGGCGATATGGTTTATAGATCCAATAAAATAAAAATACCAACTCCGGCTCCTTTTGCTGAACAATAGCACCGACACCAACAAGGAACATCCAAACAAGCTACGAAGCTTCCCAGAAATATCAGTGGAAACTTTCGTCAAACTGGTACACCAAAGCAACAACTCAGGCTCTCCTGAAGACCCATGCCCCCCGGACATATACAAAATAATTCCCAAACAAGGAACCCCCATGGAATACCACAGGAATCTCCTCAACCTCTCAATCTCAACAGGTAAGGTACCACAGTCCTTCAAATTGGCTTACATCAAGCCGCTACTCAAAGACACAACAGGAAACGTAGAGGACTTATGCAACTACAGACCCATTTCCAACATACCCTAAATAGCCAAACTGCTAGAAACATACGTCTACTCGATAACCCAAGAATTCATAGAAGAGCACTGCCTACTAGACCAGGCACAGGTTGGTTTCAGACCAATGAGAGGAACACAATCAGCTCTCCTCTCAATATGAAACGACCTAAAAACGAACGCAGACTCGGACAACAGTAACGCCCTGATTCTCCTTGATCTATCCGCAGCTTTTGATACTGTCAACCACAACATCCTCATAAAGAGATTAGAAGGACTAGGAATAACAGACACTGCCCTACTATGGATCAAAACCTTCCTAACAAACAGAACAGAAACCATATGGATGAAACCTTTTAAGTCCAAACCTAGAGACTCCACCTGCGGAGTACCACAAGGATCATCTTTCTCCCCGCTTCTATTCAACATACACATGTACCTATTAATCAAACTCATCAAAAAACACGTCCTCACATGCTACAACTACGCCGACGATACTCAAATAATCTTCAACATACAAGACAACCGAGAAGAAAACACCACACTAGAGAATTGCCTTTGTGATATATTCAACTGGATGAACCTCAACCACCTCAAAATCAACCCAGGCAAAACAGAGATAATGATTGTTTCAAAAAAGGGAGGAGACATCAGCTACATCCCCTGGCCAAGAGAGCTTGGCACCACACCAGCACCATCATCAGTTGTAAAAAACCTAGGGGTCCTGATGGATAACAACCTCACTCTAGAGCCACAAGTAAACGCTCTACTCAAGAAATGTTTCTTTCTCCTGCAAGCAGCAAAAAGGATCCTTCCGTTCCTGTCATTCGCCAACAAAACACTTACCATCATCGCTCTGATCATGTCCAGAGTAGACTACGCCAATAGCCTATACCTGGGCATGCCCGAATGACTTCTAAAAAAAACTACAACGCATACAAAATGCGGCAGCCAGACTCCTCCTCAAGCTACCCAGAAGAGAACACATCACACCCGCGCTAAAAATACTTCACTGGCTACCATTAAAACAGTGAATAAAGTTCAAGTCCATGTGCATCACGCACAGACCAATACACAAACAAGGCGCAGAAATCCTAAGCGATAAACTACGCCTACATCAACCGTCAAGAACACTGAGATCAAGCACCAACATCCGCCTGGAACCAAACCCCTATAACAGAAGAATACTCAGAGGATCCTGTTTCTCTGACCAGGCACCGAAAACCTGGAGTGATCTACCTAAGAATATACGGAACACAACAAACCACCTAGCATTCAGGAAACTCCTCAAATCATGGCTCTTCACAGCGTAACTACAGCAGCGATGCACTAAAATCCCCAACCAGCTAAACAACGATAAATAAAAACACCAACCTCGGTCACTCCCAAAATGGACATACACGGAACCCAAAGAACGGACCCCACGACAGACCATACGTTATTACGGGAAATAGCCACTGAAGGAGGTCTCAGACCGAGACGAAAAGCCCTTAAATGACTCATCCACTGCCTCCCAGCCGTACCATATCCAATCTCCCAGCAGACACATTTAGATAGAAAGTTTGTAAGAGGAGACCACAACACCTGCTCCATCACCCAAGGAGGAGAATAGGCACCCAACCCACATTAACCAATCCATCAGAACTAGAACACCTACAGAGCTTGCTAGAATAGAACGGCAAGCGCATCGCACCAACTAAAACCCAACCCACAACACTCACTCCATCAGAATTAGAACACTTACAGAGCGCGTTAGAAGAGCACAAGGAGAGTCTCACACAAACCTAAAACCCTGCCAGGCGCAACCCCTTCGCCCATCCTGATGAGATTGGGAGGATTAGCGAGCGCCACACTCGGTCAGAGTTCTGAATGTTAGCATGTTAAACCTCATATAACCCACCAACAAAAAACTCAGCATCTCTGCAGACGTATCTCACTCAAAAATCTCACACAACCATCTCTCGCACAACAACCCGCACGCACTTCACAACACCGCAACAACACATAAGCCGCACCAAAAGCACACGAGGACTGACATCGATCCGATACCCGCACCAAAGCTCAGCACCCGGTGTATACCGAGTTGAAGCTGCCAGCAGAACACCACTCCTCTCACTATCCTACTCCCGCTTCACCTACTAACCCATCCCACCTTCTCGTTTACAGATCCGCCAGAGCGCCTGGGGACCAACTCTGTTGGTGGCGGTGCGCGGTACAAATACCTTTAACATTTAACTCCTGGTATCAGTGCCAGCCCCATGTCTGCCAGTGCCCTGTGCAAGATTTTGTGTTGCCTCACCCTCCCCAATATACTGAAGGCATTATAGTAGTATTTCTAGGAAGTGCATGCTTCCTAGAAATACTACTTTAATGCAAAGGTTTAGGAGGGTGAACCCGTCAGAATATGTCCTTTAGGACAGTGGAAAAGAAAATGCTCTGTGATTATTGCATTTACATTATTTTTTATAAAGCAATAAACAATACCTTCAAAATAGCTCTGTTTCCATACCTGCCCCAGAGGGTCGCAAACTCCGTTTAAGGTTGAGTGGTGATTTTCCGGTTATTTTTCATGTAGCTGGCGAATTCGCGGCTGTCGTGATAAGCAGTGCTGTATGTATGAGGGGTCTGAGGGGAGAGATGGGCCCGGCATCTAACTGCCAGCCAGCTGCTCCTGCAAAGCAGCCTCTATGTAAATACGGAGGAGGTGACCCCATCCCTCGCCTGTGAGCATCCCAGAGTCTTTAGAACTAGGACCGCCACTAATCGCGCCAAACCATCACAAATGCAGGACAGCAGGGGGCTCCGTTCTGCATCAAGAACAGGTATCAGCCGACTAACAGAACGGAACCTCCTGCTGTTCTTGTACGGTGCGTGTGAGGGCCGCGCCCGGCGCAGCGTGATTCTTCCATAGGCGCTCGGCCAGAACGATAGTGTCATGTAAACTTAAGTGAGCTGGAGGCGAGCCAGCCTTTATTTTCTGGGCTGGGGGGTTGGGTGGGGGGGACTATTTATTTATTTATTGCATTTGTTGATAGCACCCAGACCCAGAGGTATCACGGCTTCTTGTGTGGCCGCACCCCCTGAGCGCCCCTTGAGCCGGCGCTGCCTGTTAAATTTGCTTTTTAATGATAATATATTCGCTGCTCCTGTCATTTCTCATTAGGTTAAGGACACTTTGGAATGGCTCAGCCAGAGTAAGGGGGAATCATTGTCCTCCCGCTGCCACTCAAGAATATATGCGGGAAGGAGAAACGCGCAGCGTAATATTAGAGTCCAATTATTGAGGCATAATTTAGCCGACCCGATAGCAACATTACTAGGCCGTTGTGCATAAGTGCATTCCTAAAGGGTGCTCGATTAGCCCGTGGCAGGTGCGTGTGACGCGAACTGGGAGAGAAGTGCAGCGTTGGGTGTACGCATGGAAGAATATTGTGCTTTTACTGTCATGTTAGATGTCCCTGCAAGCCTTTCAGTAATAGCATCATGCTTGTGCTCTGCAGGTTTTTGTGGAAGAAAGACAACACACTTGTTAATCCATCCAGCAGCTCCAGGATTCTGTTGGCTCAAGATGGCTCCCTGTTCATCAGCCAGACGTGGTCAGGCGACATTGGAGACTACACCTGTGAGATCATTTCTGTGGGTGGCAACGATTCCAGGATGGCCCGGTTGGAAGTGATGTGAGTATTTCTGTTTCTCATTTTCAGGTCTGGCTCCTAGTGAGGTAAACGTATTTTTTTGGTAGTGTGTGGGGGCGAGATGACGGATGGCATAGTGGAAGCAGGTAGCTCTAGGCTTCCACCTTTTTGCTCGTGCAATGCACTTGAACCCCAACTATTTATTAATATCAGCTCATAGTGAGGCAATATAGTTTTAGCTCCGAGGTTGTACTGGAGTGTCACGATTAGATTTGGGGCCAGATGGCTACATAGATTTGGCTGATAGGTGGGTCTTTTCCAGCACTATTAGTTATGTACTGCCACCTAGTAAGGCTATATTAGCTTTGACCCTGTGTGGGGCTTCAGTGCCAGAGAGCAGCAAGGAAACTAGTAAAGATATACATGGGTGAGCCTTGCAACACGGAGCTCCCACCGATAGGCACCGGAGCTGAGGAGGTTGGTGGGGCTTGGTTAATGCATGGGCTTGCACGATCTGAATGACACAAGGCCTAGTAAGATTGTTTGTTTTGTCCTCTCTATGTCTTCCCTCCCTTGTCTTGTTGCGCCTAGAACCACTTGTGTACAAGCGCGTTATAAATGATTCAGCATATCATCCGTCAATGGGGATACCTGTGTGGCACGTGCAGCCATGCAGGCTGACTCCATGTCCTTGAATGGAGCCTGGACAGAGCTGCGCATTAAAGGTGTTACCGCTTCAAGATTCAGAAAGGTTGGCTTTACCTGTGCCTGTTTTTTTGGAAATAGGTATGGGTCAGTGACATATTTGGCGGCAAACCAGAGTTGGCAAAATTCGTCCAAATGTAGACTTCACCTTGGGGGTGAATTTCTAGCTGTTTTTGTCCCTTCAGAAGGCGAACAAAGTAACTTTATTGCTTCGAGGGTCTAAATATTTTGCCCAATTAGTAGGCCGAAATGTTTTATGTTACTAACTGGCTGAAATATTTACCTCTTCGAAGAAATAAAAAGCAAGCGCAGAATGTTGTGTGACAAAACTTGCCAAAATTGGCAAGTCATGCCCTGTGGATAAAATGGTCAAGCAAACTGATTTTACCCAAAATGTTCCACCAGGTGGGACATATTTCGCCCATTCCACCCAGCCCTTACTACTTTTAAGCACGACTTGTTCACTGTTCCCGGCCGTCAGGCTGCGTTGCATTAGTCGGCAAAGGATACGCATGTCTGATTATACAAATACAAGAGTATTGCCGGCCAGGCTGCCGGGGCCCAAAGCCAGCAGGCTCCGCTTGTGGCTTCACTGTCTTCTCTGGGTCCTCCTGGCTCCAAGTGCTGCTTATTGTGCTATCTTGTTTTTTTTAATTTTTATTTTATTTTCAATTTAAATGTTAGAACAACACAAAAAACAGCAAGATAACAAAGCAAAATAACTATGTATAACATTACGAAGCATTAAAACAAAATAGATAAAATAAACAGAAAAATAACCCCCCACCCCCCAGTCATAAGATCCACATCTGATAATATACAATTGTTAGTTCCAATGCCAGGTTCAATACATAGAAAGAAATCTCTCCCATATCTTCTTGAATAACATATTTTTGCCTTGTTTTCTGTACATTTTGCATTTCATGTATCCAATCATCCTTATGTAAGATAACAGCAGTTTTCCAATTCCTGAGGATGATTTTCTTCCCAACCATGGTACCTCTAAATAACCTCTAAATAACCATTTCTTCTGGCTCTGAGTAAGATCTTCTAAAATGTCATATCCCAGCACCAATCAAACTCAATTTTCTCATCCAAAACCTTCTCAAATATCACACCTATTTCTGTCCAAAATTCCCGCACCTTCCTGCAGTACCACAACATATGTTCCATTGTACCGGTCTCATGAACACAGGCCCAACAACCTGGATCGTCCTTCAGGCCTCTTTTCCATAACCTCTCAAGGGTCCAATAAACCCGATTCAGGACCTTCATTTGTCTCGTCCTCTCAGTCAGACCCAAGGAACATAGTTTAACATTTGCACACATTCTTGTCCACAAATCCACTGTAATTTCAGAACCAATTCTACTACTCCACTCATCTCTCAGTAAATCATTGCCTTTGTATTCATTCACAATCAGTTTGTACACCCGACTAGCCAGACCACCTTCCCCAATCTTCGATTCTCTTCTGAGTATGTCCAGATTCATTCTGGCCTTCCAATCAATCACACCAATAGCATTCTTCAGTTTTCTGTAATCTGAGACCTTGACATTTTCAATATTAAACTGTTGTTGGATTTCTCTAATACTCAACCATTGGCCATCCTGAAAGAGATCCTCAATCCAACTGACACCCCTCCCCCCAGAAACCATTCCGGCCAGAACAGATATTTGTTCTCTAGTTTAATGGAAGGATTCATCCATACCGGTGCTCCGGGGTCTTTATATGCATTCACATTCAGCATTGTAGTCAATTTTTCCCAAGACCTTCTCAGACAGACAGTCAATGGATCGTTCACACATCTCGTTCTTGATTCTCTGGTCAACATCGCCCTGGGTGATAGAGGACCATTATAACTCGTCTCAGCTATAACCCACTCATCAGGTAACTGTGCCAGAAATGTAACCATGAAGTCACAAATATAGGCAAGGTGATGTGCCCTAAAGTTCAGCACCCCCAGTCCACCTTTATCCAAAGGCAATTGCAGTTTCCACAATTTCAACATAGGTGGTGTCCTATTCCACAAAAAACCCTGGATAAGCCTATCCAATTCATTCCAGTATTTAGTATCGATATTTAGCGGGATCATGCTCAATACATAGTTGATCTTAGGGGTCGACACCATTTTTAAAGCATTAACTTTTCCCCGTAAAGAAAGATTCAATAAACTCCATCGCTCCAAATCAGCCTTAAATGTTGAACAAACCGTTTCCATGTTTATTCTCACTAGATCACTGACCTCCGGAGTAATCCATATCCCAAGATACAACAATTTGTCCGGACACCACCTAAACCCCATACTGGTTATAAATATTTTACTACAACATAATACCAGGGGTAGCATCTCAGACTTTGTCCAATTTATTTTATAACCAGAGGTTGTGTGAAATAATGTCAATATATCCATGAGAGCTGGTAAAGACTCATCCATTTCACTAAGTACTAAGAGCAAGTCATCTGCAAACAGCCACAGATTTTGTTGTATCCCCCTGCATGACACTCCTTTTATATTTGGATGATCTCTAAATCGCAGCAGCTAGGGGTTCGATCGCAATAACAAATAACAAATAACATAGGAGATAGAGGACACCCTTGTCTCGTCCCTCTTTCTAGTTTGAGCGGGTCCGAATGAAAGCCGTTGGTGTTGACATCAGCTGTTGGTTCTGAGTATAGCAATCTAACCCAAGATCTGAAATTCTCCCCAAACCCCATTTTCTCAAGGACAGAAAAGAGGAAGTTCCAATCCACACGATTGAATGTTTTTTCCACGTCCAGTGAAAAAAACACAGTACTATCCACTGAGTCAGATGACTTAGAAATCGTGCGGAATAACCTTCTAATGTTGCTTGATGTCTTCCTTCCTTTCACAAAACCCGACTGATTTACGTGGATCAACTTTGAGAGAATATCTTCTAGTCTGATTGCCAAAATCTTTGCCAGGATTTTATTGTCCGTGTTTATAAGGCTGATTGGCCTATAACTCACTGGAAGCGTATCATCCTTCCCCTTTTTGGGAAATACAGAAATGATTGCATGTCGTGTAGTTGCTGGCAGTATACCATTCACCAAAGAGGCCATATACATGTCCTTTAACAATTCAAGGGCCGAGACTGGCAACAGCTTATAAAATTCCATTGGAAAGCCATCAGGTCCCTGCGACTTCCCTGCATTCAATCGGTTAATTGCTCTTTTGATCTCATCCAAAGTTATCTCTCCCTCAAGAATTTTTGAGTCACAATCTGAAAGCTTAGAAATCTCTGCTTTATCGAGAAAAATATTACCCTTGATTGCTTTGTCACAATTATTGCGCTATCTTGGAGAAAATAGCCCTCAAGGAAATTAACAGGGTCGCACCTGCATCCGAATGGAAGGTGTTATTGCAATCAGGTGATATGATTTGTACCTTTCCATGCTATATGCTGTTCATTTCTACACTGGGTGAAACGTCATTCCTCTACAAGGGTAATTCGTCCATGATAATCACATTGTTTGTAGCACTTCTAATCAAAACCTTGCAGTTGCTTGGCATTGCAATGAATAGTTTTCCCCAACACTGTGGTACTTAATTGAGGACAGAGTAGGTAAGGCCACAGGCTTACTCGTAGCAATGTTCACATGCTTTACGTAACTGTGGCACAGAGCTCGCTGCTGCAAGAGTGTCAAGTGGCCGCTCTATCTTACTTGTGCGGCTTAAGGCAGGAACGCTATGAAGAACTGGAGTGGTCGGGACCCAAGGATAAGAATGTGTCCTTTGTTACACATTGAGTGACTTTTCATGTGGGTGTATTTACCACAGTGTCACGTGATTGCAAACCCAGGGATGGGCGAGCTATGAAGCTGGTCAGCCATTTGCAGTCATAGCATCTTTGTAACTGATGGCAGTAACATCTCTTTGTTTCCTGAGCGCCCCTCTGCCTTGGCATCTCACAACATTTTCTGAGCCACTGACGGTGGCAATAGCTCTGCCTTCTACTGATACAGTGCCGCGTGTTCCACATTTGAGCTTGAAGCGCTGCCGTTGTAGCTTAGCAATCATCTTTCTCCCAAGGTCTATTTTTTATTTATATCAATTTTCTAGCATGTGGCCCAGGCCTCAGAGGGCACCTGAGCAGTGTCCATGATTTGCATAATCTACAGACATTGCAAGATGCAGGTCGACTAAGGACAGGCCTCCAGGAAACAGTAAAATGGCTTTGGTATTGCCTATTGCCAGGACTGAAATAGTGGTTTGATGGTCCGTCGTCACCCAGTAAGCGGGAGCCGCCTCTGGGGAATGAGAAGCTGGGAAATACAATTCTGCAAATCCTACTTCCACACGGGATGCAAGCTATACGTTTGTGTTCATTACGTTACCCTATATGCACTTAAAGGTCTACTAGAGGTGCCCTAATGTTCATGTCTATTCATTCCCAAGCACAAGAGTCGACACCACATACGGTACTTGTCATGGATATTTGCAATATCGGCTGACACACGATGTACCATTGTCCCGCATATCATGCCTGTTGTATCCATGCGCAAGAGACCTCTGGTTGATTTATGTTTTTGTATCTACAAAAGGGCTTCAAGAGAATCTAACGGTGCAAGACACTCTCCACTCTGTCTCCACTCTCCCCATGGGCTGGTGCAAGACAACAGTGCAACAAATAGAAACTTTGAACCCTGTTTATTTAGGGGTCACCCAAATGTGGTGCACACAAGGTTTGAACCCAGGTCCAAAATCTATCAAGTGTATACCAGGTGAATGCACCCCCCACATCCAATGCTGTTATCGAGAATAACCGGCCCCTGAACACCTCTGTGCTTCAAAGGACTACCTGCACACAGTGCATTTGTGGCCAGGGCCACCTCGTGACGGGATTGGCTCTGTGACTCCGCTGGATGAAAATGAGCCACCTAGGGCTGAAATTATAAACATATCCCTGAGACCAGGCCCTGCATGTATCATAGGTACATTTAGCCCAATAGAGTACCAAGATGTGTTGGAGAAGCGGCCAATCTGAAAAATTTAAAAACAATTTGACAAGATGCCCGAGGCACTATGCCCCATCTGGCTGTTTCATTCACACCCATCCTCCCTGCCCTGCACATACTGTGATGAAAGCTTTGAGAAGCCTTTATGGGAGGACAGTTAGTGTGATGTTGAAATCTCGCTGACCAAGATCAAGTTCATCTGAATTATCAATACCCCCACTTCAGAGCAGCATGTGCTGTAGGTGTGCAGCAGGGAGACCCTCAGCGAGAACCTGCCACATGGCAGCATTACATTTCTCATGCTGCCAATTATACCTGAAAGTACAAAGCCACTAGCCTGGATATGGACAAGACCCTCGAAGGAAACTGTCCATGCTGCAGACGATGAATTTTACGAATTCTGGATCAATGGGATCTAGTACGTGGAGGCCCTGCGCCTGTACCTCAACAGCTCTAGGCATTAGGGTGGCTGTGCCCAAGCCTGTCCCGACTCACATCTGTTTTTAATTTATTTATTTTCAGCAATGGAGACTACATGGGTTTGGGCCAAATAAAAGTCTGGAAAGGTTTTAAGAAATGTTGCTCTCATGTATCACAGGTATGTTTGTATGGCACCAGTTCGCCTAGGAAGTCACGCATAGCTACTGGTAACTGTTGTGGGTCATGCTAACCAGGCTCTTCCACTCAACCAACTGCAGATAAAAGCTCCCCTCAATATTGAACCCAACCTTTGCACAGCGGTTCATCCATGGTCCAATTTTGCCTAAATGATTCTAGATTGAGTTTCTGCTTGATTTGTATAAAGATCTTCTTGAATGCTGGGCCCCCAGTGATACCTCACTGAGGGGACTGTTTTGAAAGTGCATACCTTGAACGGAAGTGTATATGGGAGAAGTTAGATGTGCATTTAGGAATCCTAAACCGTGCACGTGTGAGAGGGAATTGCAAGGATAGCAGCTCAGGAGTTAAACATGTACTTGTAATGTTTGACTTCTTTGTCCAATCAACACATCATTTGTAAATAGAGATATTATGCTGCTGCCAGATCAAATACATTATACATCTTTTTGATAAGACATTCTCCATATTATCTGCACCTGCCTTTTACGTCCATGGGGGCTTGGTGTGCTCGGTGCAAGACTGCATCAATACATTCATCCAAGCATCTGCATATGAGGAATAAAGGCACTCCAACTTAACTCTGTGATGGAGAGGGTAGTGGAAGAAAATGGCCGCACAGTTTAACTGGACAGAGTGAGCCATCTTGCCAGTGACAACGAATGGAGCAGAGCAAAATGGAGGAGGCACCCCGATAACCCGGGCAGTGTCCTCCTCCTGTCCTCCCCCTCCTGGAGAAGGGGAGGCGGCACCGGCCAAAAGCGTGGCGGAATTTGGGGAAAGCCCGCGAAAGGGGAAAGCGCGGCAAACATGGGGAAAGCCCGCGAAGTGCAAAACAAAAGAAAGGGGAGGGGCTACCCCTTTATAACGGCAGGGCTCCTTACTGCAGGCAGCATCTAGCCGCAGCAGAAGGACGCCCGCCGGCCTACACAGAAGAGGACTTCTTTTTCCACCCACCCACCCTACGAACAGAACAAGCGGAGAAGCCGGGTTGTCGACGTCGCAGGACGACAAGGCGGTGTGGCGGTGTTTGGGCGAACAAACACAAGAGACAGACTCTGGATGAGCCAGGAGAAAGCCGGAAGGGTCTTTACTCTTCTCAGATTAGCGCCCCGTGGGAGCCTAAGCGGCAGGGGCGTCTGGGGGGAACAACAAGGGCTCAGCTTCCCACAAGGACACGGCACTCTCCCCGCCCAGGAGCGCCCGCAGGGGCAAGAGAGGCTCAGACGCAAAGGTGGGAGAGTTGAGCCTATTCTGGACTCTTGTGGAAGGAAAGGGGGAAGCAGAATATTTGCACACAAAGCAGTCGCTGCATCTTCTGAGTGTTTTTCACTAATGTGTGCAGTATGTTTTTATGATATTGTAGAAATAATTCTGCAGCCTTTTATGCCAAAAAACAAAGCAAGACTCATTCTACACTTTTCTGGGGGGGAGAAAGGGAATGAGCTATTGCTATGTGTTGGGTCCAAAATGGACGGATCCCGGGGTTATTAATCTACCGTAAACACTGGTTTACGACATGTCGAACCTCTGCCCTTCTGTGTACACAGTTTTTGTGTTGTCAATTCGCCGTTGGGCGGCTGGAGCCGTTTCAAAGCTGAGCGTTGAGCTATTGAATTAACCCCAGGCCCAGGAACGTCTTCCTCCCCACGCTCCCAAAATGTACTTCAAAGGAGGAGCTGTAGAAATGTCTCTTTCTCGCTTGACTGTTCTGAAATCTCCACGTTCGCAGCCCAGCCCCTAGCCTGTCTTCACAGAGTCAAATTAAATATGAGCAAAAATGGGGAAGTAGGATGTGTCTAGCGAAGACCTCAGCAGTGATTTAAATTAAAAACCGATTCTCTGGAGCCCGGGATACCTTTTATTGGTCCAACTAGATGTTACAGCACATTAACTGTCGGAATTGCATAGAATCCTTTGACGGATGGAACAGTAAATGAAGCAAGCAGCGTGCAGTTTCTATCCCGAGGGAGACAGCCATGGAAGCGGCGGGGCGCAGGGCGGGCGAAGTCGGGACAATCGGATACGGAGAGAGGTGTCGGAGGATGGTATGACGTATGAGGCAAAGGCCGGATGCTAGCAGGCAGGCGCGCTCCAGGGTTCCAGCCTCTTCATCCGTGGATTTTTTTTTTCATCTTCTCATTTTGTTACTGGACTGGTCCAGGAATTTTAAGTCTAGTATTATTACATGGCTTTGAAATTGAAAGGTGTCAATGCGTTTGAGTCTGAACTTTTAGTGAGAAATGCACAAGTATGACGGTGCTGTGGAATTGCTGAGGGGGTGACCATGAGTAAACAAATATGGGTGGCGAGTTTGGATGACTGACCAACGGTGGTAATTTGGTGACGTCATTCGACTTTTGTGCTTCACACAACAAAGGACCATTACTGATTTTGCTTCTTTGAATGACTCATTCAAATACTTCTATAATATTAATGATAATAAGCTATTAATACGAATTATATTGTTATCATTAAGCGATAAACTCAGAGAAGTGGGGGCATTAGTAGTCAGGTAATAGCCCAGGGCTCGAGTTACAGGCCAGAGCGATGCCAGGATCTTAACTTGGGCCACAGCGCCATTACCTTACCAGTAATAAACCGAGGCGTTTATAGCTTAGCACCCCCGCAGGATTGATCGGGTGCTAATAGCTTGTTTTTTTTTTAAAGTTGAGAAACAGCATGGTCGCTGTTTTTTTTTTATATACTCAATTTTATTCTGTTTTTCGAACAAAGTCACGGCTCAGAAAATGGGCCCTATTGTGTACAGATCAAACTGTGCATTTTATACATATAAACTATGCACGATTACAGTCTGCATTCAAGGTATACTTTGAGCCATATCCCAGGAACGAGGTCATAGCAGCTACTTTGTGGGAGAAATAACGTGCTAATAAGACACCTGTGGCCCGTGCAACAGACATTCTTAACAAAGGAAACAAACAAAGAAATTGGATGGCCATAGAACAAAAATGCTGGACAGATACGATTGGTGGCCTCACCCTGCCACCAATATATCCTCCCAGTCTATGCGATCCAGACCACTCGGCTCAGCCTCTTCCAACTTCCTTGTTCTTATCTCATGGGCTTCTTTTAGCAGCAGAAGCCTTTGATAGACCGCAGATGGAGCAAGGTTCTGCTTAAACCCAACTCTGTGAGGTGCACTGACAGTTGTTTTCTGAACAGGGAAATACAAGATTGGGAAAAAGGTCCACCAACTCTCTTGAATGTGAGAGCGCCCTTTTAACGGCATATCTGGCTGGGGAGTCCATTACCCTTCTCTTATGTTTCTGGGGACCGACATCTGTGTTTAAAACAGAAGATGGAAAACCTTTTGGTAAATGAAAGAGTTGTTTTGATAGTTCTATTGGCACTTTGAAAGTTTGCCACTTCAATAATTTACCACTGTGATATTTTGTCATTCTGATAGTTTGCCACTGTGATATTTGGCCGCTTAATAATTTGCTAATTTGAGATTTTACCACTTTGATGATTTGCCACTGTTCTCTTTTTCGACTTTGATAATTTACCACTGTGATATTTTGGCACTATGCTAGTTTGCCACTGTGGTATTTTGCCACTTAGATAATTTACTGCTGTGCTATTTTGTCACTTTGATAGTTTGCCATTGCCCTTTGGAAACTTTGCCACTTTGGCAGTTTGCAACAGTGACATTTTGCCACTTTGACAGTTCGTCTATGTGACATTCTTGCTACGTTGATAGCTTGACAGTTGGATTTTTTGCCACTGTGATATTTTGCCACTTTGATAGTTTTCTACCGTGATAGTTCACAGTTTTAATAATTACCACTTTAAAACTTGCCACTTTAGTAATCGTCCACTGGACTACTTTGCAACTTTTAAAACTGCTCTATTTCCCAACTAAGACACTTTTATAGTTTGCCACTGTGCTATCTGCCACTTTGATATTTCATCACTATGATATTTTGACATTTTGCCACTTGGATAATATGCTGCTATGATATTTAGCAAATAGGATATTTGCCAGTTTCACAATTTGCTGCTGCAATAATTTGCTACTGTGGTACTTGACCACTTTGATGATCTGTCAGTGTGACATTATGCAACTAAGATAATGTAGCATTGGGATTCTGTGAAGTCATCAGGAAGTAGACGCAGAGAACCGAGGAATGTATGGGCTACAAACCTTAATTAAAATCACAGTAAGGTTGGGATAAGGTCTAACTTGCGCTATGATAAGTTGAGATTTCCCTACCCAACTCAGACTAATGGTAGTCTGTGTCAGGAAGTCCAAAGTAAATGTCTGTCCGTGTCCAAAACCTATACTTGCCCTCACATCTATTTGTTCAAAATGTGTAGGGATGTCAGCATCAAATGAAAACGTTTTCAAGCCAAGGTTCAGAGCTTCTTCCAGCTCCTGGTCGGAAAAGGGGTTCTCCCTTCCCCAGGATTCCAGATAGATCACTTTCAATCAAAAGGGGTTCCCTTCCGCAGGCCTTCAAGTCTGTCACTGTTTTCACAACAATGCATATCCTACGGTTTCTTACGGACTTTCAGGCTTCTGTGTCTTTCACCAATATCACAAAGTTCAGCTCTTTAAGTTCACAATACAGGGTTCGAAAATGAGGGGAGCTGAGAGATTTTTAGCTCCTGCTTCTAGTGGTTAGCTTGAGAGAAAAAGCTACCAGGAGGTACATTTGGCTCCCCAGGCAATTTGTGCCTTACAAACATGCACCTGACATTTACTTTGACTATTGAAAATGCTACTATAGAAGAATTAGGACAGATCTAGTACAAGAGCCGGCCTTAGGGGGGGACAAGCCGGGCGACTGCCCAGGGCGCCATGCCCCCCAGAGCACCATTAGCCCCCGCCACTCCAGCACGGGGGAGTCTTTCAAAGGTTCCCCCGAGCTGGCGTAGCAGGAGAAGGCGCGGCAGGCGGGCTTTTGCATTAAAATGCTCCCACGGTGGTGGGCGCATCCAATAACAATACAGTGCTGTAGTCAGCACCCTATTGTTACCAAATGCGCCCCTCACCGCAGGCGCTTTCAGTGACAAAAGGCGCCATTAGCCCCCCACCATGCCAGCTCGGGGAGTCTTTCAAGGGCTCCCCCGAGCTGGCGTAGTGTCAGAAGGCGTGGCAGGTGCTTTGCGGCGGCGGGCTCATTTAATGACAATTGGGTGCTGACACGCCCCATTCATATCATTACCTCCTCGCCGGAGCGAGGACGTTTAAAAAGAAAAAAGGCACTTTGTGGCCTGCGCACCCCGCGCCCCCCTGTTGACCAGGGGGGGGCGCCAATTCGCCCAGGGCGCTGCTGCCCCTAAGGCCGACCCTGTCTAGTACATATTTAAACACAATGAATCAAGCATTGTGTGCAGTAAGTTAACGTGTTCATCTCATGTGGAAGGTAGATTTGCGGTGTGCTGTGTACTTGCTCCTGGTTCACCCGCGGTAGCACCTGCCTCCTTGGTAATACCTGACACCCACAAGCTGGTTTTAGCTCCTGCTCATCGAATCTCAATTTCAAACCCTGCAATATGCAATTTCTTCTTGACAATCAGCCATAAACTTGTAGATGAGTTGAGTGGCTTCTTTTTAGTTGGGTGTATTCGGTCTAGGCGCAGTTGTCGGACCACCTGGTCCACCCATTACTGGACACGTAATTGACACACCTTGTTGGCTTCTCTTACATAGTTACACCGCCACAGCTTAACAGTGGTGTGTGACTTACATTCTTGCAGTCCCTTTTCAACAATTTTTTTGCAACCATGTGCTTGCTGGATTATCAAACATTCTTATAGCTTTGCCACAATTTCAACTTGCGCAGTTCCTCCTTTCCTTATGGCTCTTGCCAATGCTTGCTTTCTTTCGGATTCTACAATTCAAAGTTCCTTATATTCTTTGCCAATGCTTGCTTTCTTTAGTTTACATGATTCACAGTTCCTTTGTATCAGGGAACGCTTTTCTCTGTTTTCAATTCAAGTTACATTCAATCGTTGTTACTTTCCTTTGGTTCGGTATGCAAAGTTTCAGATCATTCATATCAAACAACATAACTGCAAATTCCCAGTTCACTCTCCTGCTGGGAATTTGCACTCTGTTCATGGTTTCTCATTCACTTTAAAGTTCACTGCTTTTCTGGTTCTTCCTTTGCCTTTTCAGTTTCATTACAGTTCGGTATTCACAAACCACTCCATTCATTAATTTTAACCTTCACGTTATCGTAGTTATCAATCATCTGTACTTTAGATTTGAAGTGGCTTCTCTGTCCTTCGATCACTCGCGAGTGCTCCGACCTGCATTCAGAACACGGCTCGGCCCACATCGTCTTGGAGTCATTCAGCCTGACTTGACTCCATGGGTACGCTGTCTCTGTGTGCTCTCCTTCACTTCAATCCGCTCTTCATGGCTGTCGCTGCTCCCAGCTCGGCACACCTCTTTGCCAGGGCCACCAACACCTCGGGTTACCGGAGAGGGAGTTCTCTTGACTCCAGGAGTTTGGCAGCCCAACCCTGCCACCAGAGACCTTCTGTAAATGCCAGTCACAATCTGCTTTTTCCTACAGAATAGATTGTAAATTGTATTGATTTTTTATTTATTTTTTATTATTTATTTTTTATTTTATTATTTTTTTTTTAATTTATATTTCAGGTGAACCTGTAATTTTATCAAAGGAAGTCTTGAGAAATTGTTTTTGAAGAGTTTTTCTTTCCAGGTTCTTCTAAAAGGCTTTCCACAGATCAAAGCTAGGTAAGTAATGCGGGATACGACAGCCACAAAAGAGGTCGTCGCGCGTTTTGTCCGTCAAGCTCGCTGCGTGAAAGCTGCCTCATTTAAAGGGTGGTCTCGTTGATCTGTGTGAAAGCCAGTTCGACTAGGGTCGCCATGGCCACCGTCCACCGTGTGGATTCTCCGGAGATAATTTTATCCATTTTCTACAAAGGTATGCTGTAAAATGCATCATTTTAACCCATTATTTTAAAAGTTGTTTCTGGGGAGCGCCTCCACGAAGCTCCCTAGTTAGGTTTCAGCTCCCTCGCTATGCTTTATTGCTCAAACTCACTAGTGGGAAGTGTTTGTACCTGTCCAGTAAAAACAATCACCAGCCAAGGCTCAACTCAGGCATTGCTTGATTCTGCTGAAATAATCATGACTACTTAATATCTGTCTCTACGACCATTGAACGAGAGGAGCATTACAGAAAATATAGCCTGACCTCACATTCTAATTAAATGTCCCAGATTGGGACTGACTCACCGAATTCACCCACCCTACCAGACCTTGCAGGATCGTTTGGGAGATGGCTTTTAAGTTCAGCGCTTTTAATCGTACCTCTTGCCATGGCTTCCTCCTACACACCTGGGGCTAGATTACAGAAACTTTGCACCGGTGCAGTGCAAAGTTTGCATGGCATTAGCAGCAGGGAAAAGTTTGCCTTATTTTAAAAAATAATGGGACACTTTAGAAAACTCTTGCACCATGACAAGTGCATTTTTGCAGGGTATAGCACCAGGGCGAAAATTGCCCTTGGGCAAGAAAGATACATTTTCGATGCATTATTGAAACAGGGCAAAATTTGCGCTAGTGCTAATTACGGAACCATATTAACACTAGCGCAAACTTTGCCCTGGTAAAATAACACATTGAAAATGTATGTTTTTTTCACTGGGCCAATTTTAGCCCTGGTGCTTGTACCATGCCAAACTGCACTTGTCATGGTGAAATAGTTTTCTAATATGTCCCAGTGTTTTAAAAAGTAGGGCAAACTTTGCCCCAGTGCTAACACCGTGAAAACGTTGCCTTTACACCGTTGCAAAGTTTCTGTAATCTGGCCCCAGGTTAGCAGAAGGATCCGGGTTGGAGTAGGGCCACCTACAGTGTAAAGGTGGATGCCTTCACTGGTTCATGTTGCTTTTGTGTTTTGAACAGAGCCAACCTATGTTGCTTTGTGGCTGCCAACGAGCACTTTCAGACATTGCAGAATGCTGCCAAGCCACGCCTTGCTATTGCTTTACTTTTCATGTCATTTAATGGTGATGACCATGTCTTAGTATTGTGCAGGTTGTACCTACAATTATGTTCTAACATTGTTTTTAGAAGCACCGTTTCTGCTACCTTTTATAATAATGAAAACACTTGCCATTGCATTGCTAGCCTTTATTTTGCACAAAATATTGGTGATTTAGAGAAAATGTTACAGAAACTTGTCAGCTATTTCAATGTGCAATTATTTTCATAACTATTTTCATGAGGTAAACATGTTCTACTTCAGTTGCTTGCCCTTAAAGTGGCTTCATATGCATGTGGCAGAAATGCGCATGCTCAATACTTGAAAGAAATGCCAAGGCCGGTCGTTACGGATTGGGCTGGCTGTAGCCTTTGACTCCATGATGTGAAGGCTGAGGCAGCGGTAAGACATCTGCTTGCTGACGATCCATTCTTTATTTTTTATTTTTAGTGAGCTTCCCCACTCACCGCAAAATCTCCTGGCACGATTGAACTCCTCCAGCAGCCGAACGGTGGCACTGTCCTGGGTGCGCCCCTTTGATGGAAACAGCCCCATTCTCTATTACATTGTGGAACTCTCGGAAAACAGTAAGTTGACCAGCCCAGTGCACCTGTTCATTGCAATCAACGGATATTCCCATACTCCCCCAACCCCCTTCCCTATTGAACATGGTAGTTATAGTGGCTGCCTGTGCAGTGGCCTTCGAGTATGTGCCTATCAATGTTATAATGCTATTAGAATGCCTGGTATCTTACTAATACGCTGAGCTGCTAACTCCAACTAGCCTCTATAAGGCACTGCAGCTTCCAAGGTGTGGGGTTTTCTTACCCAGCCCCTGAGCAATATAGCACATTTATGTTTGGAGGGGCCGGAGCCCCTTAGGTCCAAACAGATATCCTGGCGGCTACATATCGCTAGGAGGAATCTTGGCTATAGTCAATGTTCTGACACACCTATTTGCACAACGTACCTTTCAAACATTGATTTATAATGTCTATCAATGCACCAGCATCTTGATGAAATAAAATGATGGCTGCATGTCTGTTGACTGCCACCGTGTGGTATCAAGCTATTAAAAGCTCTTCTCATACATTAGGACAGTCTAAGTATGGCTTCACCTCTCCTTCAGACCACCACACTGCCAACTGCAAGATGGAGGAAAGCCGCCACACAAGTCACGTGTTTACCGCATTTGTTGTAAAGGGGCGGGGAAGGGGGGGCATTTCACTTTTGTGGGAGCAGGATCAGCTGTGCACAACTTTGGTGTTTGAATGTGTATCCCAGACTGTGTTCTTTAGCTGTGGCAGGCACGTCAAAAAGAATTCTCACAGTCACATTACTGCATCCAAGGCCGTAAAAAATTAAAATCAGCCATGGTCTGAAGAATTGTTGATGGTTTTGTTTGACACTCCACCTTTCCAAAGTCGTAGCAAAATTAACATATCTAAACCAAACCGCTTTGCCTCGTGGATCCGCAGTTCCATTGTCTCATTGTTAGGTTGACCAGACGTCCCAGTTTTCCCGGGACAGTCCGGGGAAATCGCCCTGCGTCCGGGGTTCCGGGACTTTTTTAATTTTAAAAACCGCATCTGGGGTTTGGAAGGTTGGGAGCTACAGTCACACCCTCTGCAAAAGGCCAGCAACATAGAAGTAGGACTGCAGTTTTATTTACGGTATTACTACTTTTATGTCTATGGCCTATCTGTTTTTTTTTTATCTGGTCACCCTACTCATTGTGAGCACCCGAAGCTCAGAAATATCCAAGCATGATTCTAGTTATTTTTTCGAGTTGAGAGAAGGGGCATTGTTTAATCAATTTGAGGAGGCCTAATTTCGTCCTGATGCTGTCCCTGGAGATGGTATAACACAGTTATTCTACTGCGTCAGACTTACAGTTGTGTAGTTAGCTCGTTATGTGAGACAGAGCTAAGGCGGGGGCGTTAATGGGGATGTGACATTGTCGGGGCGGGAAGTCCCCAGTTACAAGTGAAGTTGGAGTTGAGACCAGGCATGTCGGAGTGGGCCTCCGTTATTTAAGACATGCAACATACTACACATATTCCCTGTGGTCAGAGCAGCACTGCCCGATCCCCGCTAACAAGTTGCACTTTCCTTTCTACTGACGATTGCTGGAGCACAGCACCGAGTGCAGCCATGCCACAGGCGCCTGTCTCATTGTATTTATTTATAATTTCTATAGTGCAGCCACTGAGCCGGAGGCTTAAGGGCGCGGACCAAACAAAACACATAACCATGAACCATCTCAACAAGGTACAGGAGGAGAGATCAATGGACACTGACTAAGCAATTAGCGAAACAGAAGTTTTTCAGGCCCTTTCTGAACACTCTGCTTGAGGTTTCCTCTCTGAGCTTGATAGGCAGATCATTCCAGGAGCTAGGTGCCGCTGATTAAAAAAGATCCCATTTTTGCCCGCGATAGCCTGCAGGCAGGAGTGATAAGAAGGGAGCTATTGTTCGATCTTAGGCTGTATTTGCTAGCCTCAGGTACCAGCTCATCCCTGAGATAACAAGACCGGAGTTCTTCAGACAATTGAATGGATCACTAATAGCTGGTAAATAATGATTTCCTTAACTGGAAGCCAGTGTAGATTTCTTCTAGCCTCTGTTATATGATCAACTCTCCTACGACCCACCACCATTCTGACTGCGTTCTATTGCATCACCTGCAATCTATTTTCCTCACAGTTCGGTAGGCCGATCAGAAGGCTGCTGCAATCTATTCAAGAGCTTATCAAAGCCCTCGCTAGAGTTTCCGTACTAGTTCTTGATAAGAAGGGTCGGTCGTGGGACAAAAGTTTGATGTAATAAGTTGATGAGGCCACAATGCCGCTAACCTGCACCTTCATATTAAGGTTGTGGTCTAAGTGTACCCCCAGAGACTTGACCTTTTTTTTTTTATTTATATGAGGCAATCTCCAATCAGTAATTGGGATTAATGGCCTTCAAGTTTGCGAGTTTTAGAAACAGTTCCCACAAGCATCAATTCTGTCTTACTTGTATTTAAAGCCAGACCATTCGCACACATCCAGGTTTGGATAAGATGGTAAATCCTGTTAATTGTTATTTCATCTTCTATAAAGATACCCGTAAGGGGGCCAACACATTGGGTGTCATGGGCATAATTTGTAAATTCAATGCTGTTAACATCCATGAAATCCAAAAATGGCGCCGTAAAAATGTTGTAAAACATCGGCGAGAGACAGGCTCCTTGTGGGACTCCTTGAGTTAAGTCCTTGGCATTAGCATCCGCTAGGTGGCTACTTACTCTCCACTGCCGTCCCTCAAGGAGTGATTTGACCCAAAAAACTGCAGAGGTCACAAAAAACGCCACCTCCTCCAAACTGGTGGCTAAAGTAGTATGGTCCACTAGGTGGAAGGCGGCGGAAAGATCCAGCAGCATTAGCATGCTGATGTTAACCTGGTCCATATGTCGAAGGAGTCTGGACATAGCTGTCTCTATTCCGTGCTTTTCCCTAAAGCCGGATTGTCTCTTATTAAGAATGTTAGCAGATCTCATGTGAGTAAGCATCTGTGTATACGGCACCCTATCAAGAATCTTCAACAGAAAGGGGGAATTAGAGATAGGGCGATAATTTAAAGGGTCGTCAGGTGGAAGAGCTGATTTTTTCAACAATGGCGTGACCCGTGAATGCTTAATGCAAGCTGGCACGGAACAATCTCTAAAAGAGGCATTTACGAACCTGCAAAGAGTTGAGATCAACAAGGCGGAACAGGCTTTAATCGTCAGTGCTGGACAGACAGCCCTTTTACAATTGGAGGGTTTGATTTTTATCTATTATCACTGTGGGATCAGACTCAGAGATTGGTTTAAAAGTGAAAAGATCCTCTGCTTTCCAGGGCTTAGGAGACAGGATAACAATATTATGATCCTTTTGTCGTAGGGTTTCCTTCGCTTTTAGGATTCCCTCATTGATTTAGCTGAGTTTGGATTCTATGGCGTCTTGCACCAGATTGCTCCACTTGGCATCTCTAATAATAGAGTCTTGATTTATACCAGCACCCTTGTTTCTGGACTACCACACTACGAGTCTGCCTGCCGGGGCCACCGCACCCAACAGGTCTGACCCTGCCAGGCACAGCGGCCCCGGTAGGAAGATTCTTCACAGTTGCGCCAGCACTATTAGCAACGGTGCCATCGTTTCTGTCTCCCCACTCCCATACACTCCTATTGGACTCTATGGGAATGGGGAGTTACAGAATCCGACGCCTAACTTCCCGTGCCACCGGGACTTGTAATGTCCCAGTGGCCCCGGGAAGTCAGGCGCCGGATTAGGTGTTACGTGGTTTGTGGTAACCCACCAGTCGCACCGCCGGGTTACCGCCAACCACGTATTGAGGCCCATTGTGTCCATCATCAGGGTGGATTCAGCCTCTTCATACGTTGTTTGCTTGTCTTGCGGAGAGATTTACAGACCAGTCAAGAATCCCTTTGATGTTTACTGCTCCTAGAGTCTCGAGGACGTACATCAACACAACAATTTCTGTACCACGTGCAGAATCGGCCCTGTTCCTGGAAAAGTGCATTTTATGCTTTGGTGTACAGTTGTGCACCAAATACTAATGTAAATACATGATTTGTAGGTGTAAAAAGGACACTGGTGCCCGCTTACTTAGCTTTCAAGATCCTTTAAAGGTATACCTTAGAACGTTTAGTAGCTTACCATCTTGCCTGTTGGGGGAATAATCTCTTCCGCTTCATGCTTAGATGTAATTCTGGAGCAGTGGCAACGAAATGGCTCCAATGGATGAGTGTTTTCCCCAGTCTCAACCAAAAATGGAGAAAATTGAGACAGTGGCATGGCTTCTTGTGTCTTGATGGGGTGCTGCGTACCTTACAGACACCTCCCACAAATGAGTCACTGTTCGTGGGACAGCAGAGGGTGGATGCATTGTAATCCTGCCCCTTGCCAGTGTCGCAGTTGAAGCACATAAGTCGGAGGATAAATTAAATTATCTTTGGTTATTTTCACACCAATAACTATCTACAAGAATGTATTAGGTGGGACAAGTGGGGAGCTCGGCAGAACATAGCAGCAACTTCAACCACAGGCAGTCTGTCTCTGAGTCTCTTTTTTTGTGCTTGACTTCACCAATAGCGTTGGTGCTGACAACATACGTTCTGTAAAGGAGGGGCGAGGGCACTTTTAGCAGCTACCCCGATTACCAGCAGGAGGGTACTTGGGCCCCAACATAACCCCTGCTGCAAGAATGGAAGACTCATCCATAGGACAAAGTTTGCTCTATTTATTATCAAACGAAGTGACAGTGATCACACTAGAACATCATAGAAGTCCACAGGCTCTCATCCGTTACACCTTTTTAAGGGGCAGTGACGTCATAAAACAAGTTGTTCCCCAAAAACCTATCAGGGTTGGGGATTGGTCAGTTATGGGAAACTATATATGTAATACATAGGTGTTAGTCTGGTTATTGGATCGTCATATCTGGTGGCTCCACCTAGGACACCTCTAAATGTTACAATCATGAAGTTGCAGTTTAACAGGGAGATTATTGGCCACTGCAACATAGTGTGCTGTAACGTGAAAGCTGCTAACTAAGGATTGGTGAGAACGGGGCTTCTCAGCCCTGGGACATTGGACAGCTACCAAGCTGAGTGAACCTATTCAAGGCAAAGGGAACGACCAAGCGGCTCTAGTCAGCATACCACAGAACCTTCACCAGGACCTCTTGTGGTGGAGGGCAGACACCAACCTGTTAGCAGGCAGGTCGTTCAGGCAGCCTTTACCTGAGATCATCATTACCACAGACTCATCCCTGGAGGGATGGGGGGTACACTAGACAGTCACAGTGTCTGTGTAGTCTGGTCACAGGCAGGAATAACTGCAACACATCAATTTGCCCGAGATAATGGCCATCTGGCTTGCTCTCAACGCGTTCCTTCCTTTTGTCTGCAACAAGTCTGTTTGCATCCAGACAGACAGCTCCACATGCATGTATTACATCAACAAGCAGGGAGGTACCAGGTCTCCGCTCTGTAGGATGTCCATTAACATATGGGAGTGGGCACTGTCAAACAACATTTATTTATCAGCAGTCCACCTCCCGGGGGAATCCAACTTGGAGGCAGACAGACTCTTGGGGGTCGACAACTACGAGTGACAGTTGATCGAGGATGTCCTGAGGGGGACCATCAACATGTGGGGCCACCGTCAGGTAGACCTATTTGCCACCATGACCAACAGGCGATGCCACCAGTTTGTGTCCCGGGTGCGACAAAGCAGGTGCTCTCTGTGAGATGTGTTGCAGGTTCCGTGGAACGACATGAATGCATACGCTTTTCCCCCCACTACGTTGATTCACAGGGTCATCTGCAAGGTCAGAGAGTCACAAAGCCTTCAACTCATCTTGATAGTGCCATGGTGGCCAGCCAGACCTTGGTTCTCGGAACTCCTCCGACTGTCGGATCAGGTTCTGGTACACCTGCCATTGGGTCCAGCCCCCCTACTCTCCCAGCAGGAGGGCACATCGGTTCACCATGCTCTGCAGAAGTTAGCCCTGGAGGCTTAGTTCCTGAACAGGTGACCTTGAAACATCTGTACTTCTCGCAGGACAACCTAGCTATCATTCAGGGGGTAATAAGCGACTCCACCAGGAGTCAGTACAAGAGCAAGTGGACGAGGTTCTGTCACTGGGCCAAGGCAAACAAGAAAGATCCTATGACATGCTCTCTGGACGATGTATTATCCTCCTCTGCACACCTGGCTCACTCCGATGTGCAGGTAGACACCTGCCGTACTTATCTAGTGGCCATAGGGGCCCTCAAGAACTCCAGAGATGACATCTTCTCCTCCAATTCGGTGGTTAAAAGGCAATTGGTGGGCCTGACCAGATTATATACGGCGGTCAAGCGTCCACATCCGGTCTGGGACCTTAACGTGTTGCTGGACACCCTGGCCCACAAGCCCTTCGAACCCAGAGTGTAAACGGACACCAGGCTGGTTACTATAAAGACTGCCCTACTGGTTGGCCTTACCTCAGCGCGCAGGATCAGCAAGATTCAGGCACTGGTGGCTTCAGAGCCCTATACCACATTTCACATGTCAGGTGTGCGCTAAGATTTTACCTGGACAGGACAAAGAGCTTCCGTAAATCGGATGCCTTGTTCATCACTTTTAGCAGGGCAAAATGGTGATGGCCATCATGGAGGCCTATGAGGGGCAAAACAGGTCTTTGCCAGAAAACATGCATGCTCACGCCATCGTAGCCAAGGCCATGGCTGTGGCTTTCCAAAGACATGTTTCATGGCAGATGATCAGCAAGGCGGCTACTTGGGCTTCCCCATCAGCCTTTTGCAAATACTACTGCTTGGATGCCATGGCCAGATCAGAACCAGTATTTGGCCAGGAAGTTTTGAAGAACATGTTTTCTTAGAGGGGCAACTCTCCTCCCCATGGCTGCATTCAGTGGTAATCGCCCATACAGTCTGGAGGAAAGGGGATGGGACGTAGAGGTAATTATAAGTTACTCACGGTAATGACGAACGTACTCCTAGTCCATAGTCCACTTTCCTCCATACGTCCCACCATCCTCCTCCGTAATAAACCAGTGTCTTTAGGCAATTGTAATATTGTTGACGTGTCAAAGGGGCCCGAGGAGTGGCACCGGTTGGCAGAGTCAGGGGAGCACATGCTCCCAAGGCCGCACCCCTGCGCGCGTCTAAATTTCAAGGGAAAGTGCCTCATTATGACCCAGGCGGCCACGGAATGTACGGTGCCGGTAAGGGACTGGCACCGTACATTGTGAGCCGCCCTATTACGAGGTCTGCTAGTGGGTCCTGCCTGAGGACGTCTGGTAAAACCAGACGTCCTTAGCGGGACCCGCTAGCAGACCAGGATGCTAACAACGGGCCTGTCATTAATGGGCCCGTTGTTAGCATCCTCCCCATTCCATTGAACCCTATGGGGCTTAAATGGGAATGGGGATTAATTTTTATCGGCGCCCGGAAAAGGGCAATTACTGGGTCCAAGGTCGGCATGACCCGGTTATTGCCCTTTTCTGGGCGCCGGTAAAAAATCATCACCGGTGGCAGCCGTGCCCTTCATAAGGGCACGGCTGCTGCCTGGGTCGTAATGAGGCCCAAAGAAATTATTTTCTGCCAAAAAAGGTTCAATTTCCCGACCCTAGCTTGGGACGCCCATACAGTATAGAGGAAAGGGGACTATGGACTAGGAGTACGTTAGTCACTACAGTCAGTAACTCATAATTTATGTCAGGTGTGTCCGGGTACTGTACCCTTTAGAGCTTGCCATGCGGCTGCTCAGCAGTTAGTGAATGGTGCGCCATTGTGTGCCGTGTGCTGTGCTGTCACTCCGGGGTATCCTGCTCTTTTTCAAACATCGCCAGCTACCTCCCCAAGAATGGCCTCTTCTTGTCGCCCACTGCCAGTGTCGTACTTGCTGTCAGTCCTTCTATCTCATAAATCAATTTTCCAGCCCCTGCAACCAACAAGGGTAGCTTACACCTCAAAATATTTGTATCCATCTTTGCCACGGTATATACTGTGGTCGTCCACCAGCCTTCTCTAGTAACGGAAACTGTCAGTCTCATTCCTCCATCATGTCTCCCCATGTCTATAGTGGCTGTGAACCACCTCGTCATCTCTGCCCGTTTCCGTCCTGGCAGGACTCTGAGCCTCTGCGTATATGGAGTAATTTTGTCAGCACTATGTGATCTGTCCCTGGGACGCTCCGTTCATCCCTTCGGGTTCCCCCTAGTCTCTTCCCATATCTTCCCCTTCTCCCCATAATGTCTCGTAGTACGGGCTTACTTCCCTGGAGTGACATCGAGGCCTCTCCCCCTCGTCATCTTCACTATCTTCATCCGACTCCATGGTCCCAATACTATTGTCACTGTCTCATTCGAGGGGATTGGGTCCCCCGACGTATTCCATATCTATGACAGTAATCACCACAGCTGTGCTGCTTTGGAAAATCTTCGGCATCCTGCGTCGATGACTTCGATACGGCGCCCTCGAGAACCTCCTCGGACGGTCGATATCAATGGATGTTATAAGTAGGACGGACGACACCCGTAGCCTCAGTTCCGTATTTTCCGCGAACATGTTCGCTTCGGGAATCTCGGCGCGCCTCGACTCTTTGGAGTTTCTGTCGTTTCTCGGTTCTTCGAACCTGTTTGGTGTTTGTGAAGTATTTCTTCGTGAAGATGTCTACCTCGTCTTCCACACCGCGTCCAGGCTTTAAGAAGTGCAGGGACTGTGGGTCCAAGATGTCGATTACAGACTCGCACGACGCCTGCCTCTGGTGCCTCGAGGAGGCCCATGACACGGATGACTGTGTCGACTGCCAGTCGCTCACGTCTAAAGCCTTGCGGGAGCGCAAGAAGAAGTTATCGGTAGGTAAGGTGTCCAAGCCCCGGAAGTCGAGGTCTGCAGGGCTTTCGACGGACGACTCAAGGGGTGACTCTCCGCGTCGTTGTCGGAAGTCCAGTGGGTCTCGGTCCCGTAGTCGGTCTCCTACCCCGTCCTCATCCGAGGACTCGGACCGGCGGCGGGTCGCTTACCCCACCAAGCATGCGACGCCGGAGGAATGGGCTTCCTTCGGGAAGAAAATGTTGGCGATTCTCGAATCGCAGGGCACTGGTCCATCCGCGCCTCCGAGTGGGGTCGGTCGTGATCCACAGAGAGACACCGCTCGCACGCCTTCGGGCTCGGGTGGTCGTCACGATTCGTGTGAGAGGTCCCGCTCGGACAAGGGGAATCGTTCTTGGCATGTCCGGTCCAGGTCCCGGTCCTCGACACGCTGGAGACCGTGTGGTGGTGTCTTCACGGAAGAGGTCAACGCCGGTGGCGCCGAGGTCGTTGACAGACTATTTCGAGGGCTTGCCTTCGAAGAAGTTGTCGCCACCATCGGCGTCCCGGCCATTCGAGGGACACGCTCGGGGCCCCGGCCTCGAGGACTGTGTCGGCGCCGTTGATGCTGTCAACGCCGCGCTCGGCGTCAACGCCAATTCACTCGACGCCCTCAATGCCTTTCGAGGCTGTGTCGACGGGGGTACCCCGTGGCTCGGTGGAACCCCCTAGAAAGGCTTTGGCCAAGGTCAGGCATGGCTTTGGTTCAAGTTCTGTGCCTTCTTACCGCCATCTGGAGTTTATTTCAGAGGTGGATGATTGCTCTGAAGATGGCAAGGTGCCTGACACGGTGCCAGACGAGATTCTCTCGGGCCATAGCCAGTTTGAGGACCTGATGAAGTCCCTGCATGATGCTAGTGGGCTGGATACCTCTCCGGAGGTGGAGTTGTGTAGGCCTGAGCCTGGCACTCATTCGTACCGGCACCTTAGGTCAAGGGTCACCGAGTACTTAGGATGGTCTGCTCCCCCAGGGGAGTTTGTTCAGGATGACCTTACGGATATCTTCGACATTGGTCCACATACTGACCCGGTACTGCTGTTTCATATTGCTCTACAGAGGAGGGTGGCGGCGGCTTGGACTGCTCCGGAGAGTATCCCGGCAGTGTGCGAGTCTTTGCCGCGAAAATACCGCCCAGCCAGTAGTGACCCCTGCTACTTATCCAAGCACCCTACTCCGGAGAGTTTGGTGGTGCAGGCGGCTACGGCCCCGGCAAAGCAGGCGTCGTACCCTACCATCCCTCCTGATAGGGATGACAAGTGTTTTGACGGCTCGGCAAAGAAAGTGTTTTCTGCAGGGGGTATGGCGCTTCAGGCAGCAGCCGTGCCTTGTCTCGTTTCACGCACACTCTGTGGAACTGTGTTTCCTTGGCGGCTGAACATATTCCCGAAGGGGACGTACGGGATGGTTTCCTTGCCATGGTTCAGGATGGCAAGGATGCCATGTGTGAGGCCGTTCAGTCGGGTTTGGACATGGCAGATTGCGTCAGCCGGTCCATGGTGGCGAGCACCGTGATACGCAGGTTTGCGTGGTTGCGGAGGTCGGGGTTTGCTTCTGATGTGCAGGCCCGACTCCTCAACATGCCCTTTGACGGAGAGCATCTTTTTGGCAGCAAGGCTGTCGAGAGCCTTGAGAGGTTGCAGACCTCAAAAGCTGCAGCGAAGTCATTGGGCGCTGCAGTTCGACAACCTCCGCCTTTTCGTCCTAGGGGACAGCAATGGAGGGGAGGTTCCTTTCGTTATTACTCATCCTTTGGTAAAGCGAGAGGAGCTGCCAGTCAAAGGGGCCACCGTAGGAGTGCCTGAGGTGGAAAACAAGGTACTCGAGGTGCCAAGGCCGCTCGGGCTGTTGCCTCTTTGCCCTCAGGCAACGCCGCAGCCGCTTCAGCTCAGTCATGAGGCCATGTCCCATGGTTCTCCGGTTGGGGGAAGGCTGGTGCAGCATCTTGCAGAGTGGCGCGCCATTACTTCAGATGTGTGGGTTCTGGAGATCATAACCCACGGCTACTGTCTTCCTTTCCGGCAGAGGCCTGAAGACAATCCACCGGGGAATCTCTCTTTGAAGAGCCCGGATCCACTCCTTGCGCAGGAAATTCAGTCCCTGCTGGAGAAAGGCTCCATAGAACTGGTGCCTGTAGCGGAGAGGAACAAGGGATGGTATTCCCCTTATTTTTTGATTTCCAAGAAAGACGGGGGATTGAGACCCATCATGGACTTGCGCGGTTTGAACAAACTCCCCAGGAAGGACAAGTTCAAGATGGTTACTCTCTCTCAAGTCCTCCAGGCCCTTCAACTTCAGGACTGGTTGGTGTCTCTTGACCTCAAGGATCCTTATTTTCATGTGCTGATCCATCCAAAGCACAAGAAGTACCTGAGGTTCGCGGTTGGCGACTCGCACTTTCAGTTTCGGGTCCTGCCGTTCGGATTGACCTCCGCCGCGAGGATATGCACCAAGCGCATGGTAGTGGTGGCAGCCCACCTCAGGAAAGGGGGGATTCACGTCTACCCCTACCTGGTCGATTGGTTGATCAGGGCGCGCTCTCCCTAGCAAGTCCTGGATCATCTGTCAGTCACCTGCCACTCCCTCCACAAGCCGGGCTTCTCCCTCAACTTAAAGAAGTCCCATTTGACACCAACCCAGAGGCTCCAGTACATTGGAGCAGTGCTCGACACGTCCCTGGGGCAGTGTTTTCCTCCCCAGGTGAGGGCTCATCACATTCAGCAGATGGTGCACAAGTTTCAACTTGCTCAGACTCTCCCAGCGTTCGAGTTCTTGAGACTGCTCTGCCTCATGGCATCCTGCATTCTTCTGGTGCCAGAGGCCAGGTTGCGGATGAGACCTTTGCAATGGGCACTCAAGCTCCAGTGGTCTCAGTCCTCCGGCAGGATGTTGGACCCTGTTCAAGTGCCATCTTCGGTCACCCGGGACCTTCTGTGGTGGGCCGACGAAGGCAATCTGATGGCGGGGGCTCCATTTTGGCTGCCCTGGCCAGAGGTGACGATCGTGACGGACACATCCCTCACAGGATGGGGAGCTCATGCCAACGAGTTGACAGTCATCGGTCGTTGGTCTCCGTTGGAGTCCAGACTCCATATCAATCTGTTGGAGCTGAGGGCCGTTAGACTAGTCCTGAAGGCTTTTCTGCCAACTGTGCGAGGAAAGAATGTCTTGATCCTGACGGACAACACGGTGGCCATGCACTACGTCAACAAAAAGCGGGGGGCAGGGTCACTTCCTCTGTGCAGGGAGGCGATGCAGCTCTGGTTCTGGGCAATCCAGCAGGAAGTTTCGATCTCGGAAGTCCATCTGGCAGGAGACGAAAACGAGACGGCGGACGCTCTGAGCTGGCAGAGCGCGATCTCTCACGAATGGGAGTTGGCTCAGGAGATTCTCCTGGAGATCTTTGCCCTTTGGAGGACCCCTCAAGTGGATCTTTTCGCCTCCAGTGTCAACCGGAAGTGCGAGAGGTTCTGCTCGCGGGAATTTCCTCCAAACGGAGCCTTAGAAGACGCGCTCGTGGTGGAGTGGTCATTCCCACTGCTGTATGAGTTTCCTCCAGTCCCCGTCATCCCGCAAGTACTGTGGAGGTTACGGAGGTTCGGTTCCCGGATGATCCTCATTGCTCCGGCGTGGGCCCGGAGGACGTGGTTCCCGGACCGTCTCGACTTGTCCATTTGCCCTCCATGTCGTCTTCCCTACCGAGACGATCTGCTCTCACGGGAGGGGAGTCAGGTTCTCCATCCAGCGGTCAGATCCCTCAACCTTCACGCTTGGTTTCTGAAAGGTTGAGGTATAAGGATTGGGACCTCCCTGAAGACATGATGGAGGTGTTGCTTTCGGCCAGAAGGTCCGCAACAAAGTCCCTGTACCGTTGGAGAAAGTTCTGCGACTGGTGCAGGGTTAAGAATGTGGATCCTTTTGCATGTGAAATTCCCATGGTTCTGTCTTTTTTACTTTCTTTGGCCCACAGGGGCCTTCAAGTGGGTACCATTAAAGGTTACCTGGCGGCGCTGTCCATATTCAAGCGCTCGTCTGAAGAGTGTTCCTATTTTAAAATTCCTTTAATTTCTCAGTTTCTGAAAGGGCTCACTAATGTGTTCCCTCCGTCACCTTTCCAGGTGCCCGGTTGGGATTTGAACCTAGTTCTCAAGTTTCTGATGGGTGCTTCGTTTGAGCCTTTGCATTCATGCCCTTTGAGACTGTTAACTCTTAAGACTGTATTTTTAGTTGCGGTCACTTCTGCTCGCAGAGTGAGTGAGTTACAGGAACTTTCAGTTAAGTCACCCTTCACTGTGTTTCATAAGGACAGGGTTGTCCTTAGAGTTCGTCCTTCTTTTCTTCCGAAGGTGGTGTGGGAATTCCATTTAGGCCAGAAGGTGGTTCTTCCGGCATTTTATCCTCCTCCACATCCTGGTAAGGAAGAGCTTTTATATTTCTCGCATGTCCCGGGTCAGAGTGGACGATCAGCTCTTCATTGGTTACGCTGGAAAGCGTTTGGGACAGGCTGTGACGAAACAGACTTTGTCTCGCTGGATTATTTTGGCTATCTCCGAGTGTTACCGCTTGGCGGGTAAGGACCCACCGGTCGGTTTACGGGCCCATTCTACCAGGGGTATGGCGGCCTCTACTGCCCTGCAGAGGGGTGTTCCTATTCGTAACATCTGTGATGCAGCCACCTGGGCTTCGGTACATACTTTTGTACGTCACTACTCCCTCGATTCCATCCTGGGGCAGGATCTGGCCTTTGGCAAGGCGGTCCTTTACTCTGCAATTTGATTGGGCATGTTAAATTTCTGTTTTCTAAAATTCTTTTCCCACCTCCGTGCATTGGTACTGCTTTGGGAGTCTGTCATAGATATGGAATACGTCGGAGGACCCAATCCCCTCGAAGAACAAGTTACTCTCTTACCTGGTAACGTTCTTTCGAAGGGATGGTCCGACGATGTATTCCATATCGCTCCCTCCCTACCTTCCCCGCTACAGAATTTCTTATGCAATTGCAGCTTACGTTTCCGCAAGGCTTTGTGTGTCAGACTGGCAGAAGACTGGTGGCACACATTCTGGGAAAAAACTACAACTGAGGCTACGGGCGTCGTACGTCCTACTTATAACATCCAGTGACGTCGGCCGTCGGAGGAGGTCCTCGAGGGCACCGTATCGACTTCATCAACGCAGGACGCAGACACCGAAGATTTTCCGAAGCAGCACAGCTGTGCTGATTACTGTCATAGATATGGAATACGTCGTCGGACCATCCCATCGAAAGAACGTTACCAGGTAAGAGAGTAACTTGTTCTTCTTTTTCGTACTCAAAGCTGAGCCGAGCTGAGCCTTATTAACATCGGTTTCTCCAGTTGTTTCCCCTTCACTTTATCAGAAAAATCACATTTCCCCCTCCACTAGGACCCAATTGTACTCCTTCTTGCCTTTATGGCAAACTGTCTCTTCTGCTCCTATGGAGTTCCCCTACTCTTCTTCGTATCCCCTCTTCCTCATTGACATTTAGACATGTCAAGTCTGTCTTATTGTCTTCTGTTTTCTCTTTGCTTCCATCTCTTTCCCGCTCACGTCTCCTATCTTCCTCTTCTTTTCTACATCGGCGTTCTTTAACGAGTCGCTTGACTTCCAACCTTCTCTTTTCTTTCTTTATTTGCAACTGTCTCACCTCCTCTTCGTTGGTCTCCCTCATTGCTATCTCCTCTAGCGCTCTGTGCCTCTTCTCTCTTTCCTCTTTCCCACTCTTCTGCTTGCTCCCGTTCTCTTCTCAACCTGGTGTATTGCTCCTTCTCTTCCCTTTCCCTTTTCTGTACTTCTTCTTATATTATCTCTGCCCATTCTTTAGCTTCTTCCTCTCCATCTTTCCGATTTGGAGCTTCCTCTCCCGTGTGTCCTAACTTACTTGTAGTCCTCCTGTCCTGTTTAAGCAATATCTGTCCGCCTACCTATTCATTTGTCGGGACTGTTTCCCCATGATCTCCACTATGTCATGTCCGTCCCTCATCGTCTTTTCTCAGTTTCTCTTGCAAGTCGCTGCGCTCCTTATGTTCGCTACTGACAGCTTCTGCTTTTTTATTTGCCTGCTTTGTGATGCTGAGTGTGTCTTTGCTGCTATACATTGGTGGTGCAAAAGTAGAATAAGTATACCCTGACGCTGCTTTCAGTTCCCTTAAGGGGTAAAATCCCTGACTTTCTGCCGTTGGACCTGCGTCTGCAGTTTGAGGTGGAGGAGGGGGAGCCAAAGGCGATCCGCCTCCTATATCCTGTTGACTCAACATCAATTGCTTTTGGGTGAGGTCCCCTTCCTTGTACTGTAACATTTTCCATAGTTCTAATATAGCCAATCGATTACTTAATTTCTTTCCCTTATAAGCTGCATGTAAATATGTGGTCATCTGTTGCTGTGGACATTTGGAAGAGCTTCCGTCTTTGGGCTATGGCTTTACTAATTTTCCCTCTGTATCGCAAGTTCATTCCACGCTATACTTGCATATTTTGTCTTGAGAATGCAGGAGGGACTTTTATAAATTTTGAATGGGTGTATCCCTCATTTTGACACGTTACTTTGTAATCGTCAAAACTTACTTGACGTCAAATCGGGATTTTGACGCTTTCAATTACCTTTGTCAATTCACAGTTTACATAATCAACATCACTTTTCAATGAAATTCAGAACACCATAGAGATCCAAAGAATTGTTTCAACAGCCTCTGTGGCTCAACACCACCAACAAAAGCATGCCCCATGCACCGCCCACACTGCATTAACCACCCTTACGGCTGAAACCGCAACTTCATTCATGTGCTCCTCGAGTTCTGCCCAAATGGCAAAACACTTTTCATCAATTCAACCAATAGTCCAACAAAAATGGAATCCACCACCTTCTAAGCACCTAAAGTCATATTCACCAACCTCACACATGTGACCAACAACCCTGCATTGTATTGACATCAGAGAAAACCCCTAATATTTCGATATATGTCTTAGCGCTTGACAACATAAAAACAATAACAAACATATAACGCACAACCGTCTTCCTGCCTCACAGAGTATCCCAAAAACTATGTGGCCCTTCTTATATATCAATTCATATACATTGCAATGAGATAAATTAAGAAACTGCCTTCTGCAATCTAAGTTAGCGTATTCTGCTAACATCTAGACACAGATAACCATACAAAATCATCCATGAACCAAGCTAAACTGCCTAACTCACATGTATCCTTTTTTGTGTTTTTTTATGTTTTTCAACCATATACCAAGCTAACGCCTCGAGTACAGGTAACCTTTTTAAAGTATTTTTATTTAATTTTTTCATCCGTAAACTAAGCTAAACGGGTAACCTTCACAAGAACACGAAAACACAGAAAAACAACACTAAGCAGAACTTTCCCTTCCATATATTTGCAATATAGTTCAGTCTATACTTGAACTCTGGGATTCGCTGAAGACCCTCGGATACCCAGAATCTGCCACTCTGCTGTCTGCTCTGCTTGGTGTCTCACGGTGAGCGGGCCGGAATTCCTCCAAGGCGGCTCCTGTCGACCTCTTAAATTATTCCCACGTGCGGATTTGGGGGGGCGGTCCTCACGGGTCGCACTTCGGGCATGCGGCGGGATGAGGCAGGCTTAGTGACCATTCCTCTGCTACCACTTGTAAAGGAGTAGCAGGGGCACTCTTAGCAGCTAACCCGATTTCCAGCAGGAGGGTACTTGGTTCCCAACAAAATCTGTGCCACAAGAACGGAAGACTCAACCATGGGGAAAAGTCTTTATTATCAAAGAGACAGGGATCACATTAGACCAGCATAGCAGTTCACAGACTCTCGTCCTCCAAATGTGGGTTACACCCTTTTTAGGGGCAGTGACGTCGTCAACTTGAGTTCCCAAAAACATATCCGGGATGGGGATTGGTCAGTTTAGGGAAACTATATATGTAAAGCATAGGTGTTTGTCTGGTTATCGGATCTCCACATCTGGTGGCACCACCTCTAAATGTTAAAATCACGAAGTTGCAGGTTAACGGGGAAATTAATGGCCACTGCAACATAGTATGCTCTAACTTGAAAGGTAGCTAAGGATTGGACATAATAGGTATTTTCAGCCTTGGGACCTTGGACAGCTACCAGGCTGGGTGAACCTATTCAAGGCAATGCGAACAATCACAAAGGTGCTGCGTGTTCCCAATAAGTTGCCATCTCTGATCGCCTAGGCCCTGAGAGCATACATCTAGCTTTGAACCTGTGTAGCAATTGTATCTTTCCACCTCTGGTTCGATGGGAACAGCTTTCCTCCATCTGCCTCAAATGAATAGGCACTGTCCTAGTCTTCAAGGTCACGTCTGTGTTGACCACGAAATGGAGCTCTCCTGCTTGTAATAATGAGGATTTGAAGCAATATTGCTTGCAGGTGTCTTATCGCCTTGGTAAACAGGAAACTTTCAGCCTCTGCTTGTCCTTGGCTAGGATGTGCACTGTGTCTGCACTGGAAGCTGTGTCTGCCTTTAGCTGAATCAGGCTGTCAGCCTCTCCATGTCCTTGAAGTTCATCTTCCCTTCCCTTTTCACTTCAATGCACCTATGGCTTCCATCTTTGTTCATATGGCCGTCATGTTAGTCACAATTAAGCTTGTGCAAGCTGTTTGAACTTATTCTTGGCGTCTTGCTGTTTATGCTTAGCAAAGGATATACGTGTGTGTGCTTGTCCTCTATCTGCGTGAGTCATAAGCATTTGTTTTGTGTCTATCAGCAATAAACTGTTGTGTCTTTGTAGCTTCATGCATGGATGCCTATATGCTTAATGTCTAAAGTAACCTACGTCGTGATTTTAGTAGTGAGGTTATAGTCAGTCAACTTGTTCGATCAATGACAACTCTATTTTCTCCATATTGTCAGAAGGATTACGGTTTCAATGGCTGTCTGAGTGAATAGCGTTTCTCACATCTGCGATACATCGACGATGGTGAGGAAGGGCCCAGGAGTGATGTACATATGTGTGTGTGTCATTAATATTGCCACACAGGAGATTTGCGCAGCAAACCGCCACACATGTATAAGTTACTGTTTGCCATCCATGCAGCAACCTTCAGATGCTATGTGTCATACATAGTTCAGAATAAATGTACTACAATGACATGTTTTGGGTTATGTTGACATTAGACTTGATTGACGCTTATGCCAGCCCTGCACGCAAGCGTCAATGCTGCGTGCGTTGAGTCCTTCGACCAAGCACTACCTTTGCAATATGCAATGCCTGCCTTATGTTTTTACTTGGAAACTATTTCAATGAAAACATGTGACCGATTAGTGCCTCTTCTTCTGCAGCTAATGGCGGAAGTTTTGCATACGCCAGTCATTTGAAGCGTGCCTGTGTGTTTGTTATTCTGGAAATCTTCTGCTGTGTTGAAAGCAACACAGCCCCTGCCTCTCCACTGTTGGTTACAGGTGTTGATGTTGCTAATGCAGGCAGCGACAGCGGAGTGTGCACTGATTTTACTGCGCCATAATGCTGCTTCCACCCACAGAATTTCCAATGCAGGGTTTCGCTCAAAGGGCCATATTTCATGTGTTTTGGCAAGTGTGTTTTTATCGCTTGTTTTCCCTTCGGCTGGTGCAGTTTGAATACATTTCTTATGAATTTAGCATCTTGCCATGTTGCTTATCATGACAACGCTGGAATAAACCCACTGACAACATTTCAGGGGACTAATTACCCGTGGCACGGAGGCTCCCGAGAAGCAACCCCTTGCATGAATTTATATGTGAGCCCTCCACAGTGTGCCGTACTACGAGCCAAGGTGCACTGTTGTGAGCAATGTTTTATAGAGGGAATGGCACAGTACCGGATCATCCATTAGGCCAAGTAGGCACCAGCCTATAGGCCGTACTGCTTATAGGGGCCCCATGGCCACCAGTGCCTAATTGGAGTTTGTATTTAATTTGGATTTAAATTGGATTTTGTATTTAATTTGCAGCCTGCACTGTGTTAGCGGTTTTTTGTTTGAAAATCATTGGTCTCTGTCTCTGCATTTGTGCCCTCCCTGCTGAGTCCGCATTTTCAGTTTTCTTCAGTTTCACTTTCTACTTGCGTGCCCATGCGTGCCAGCCAGGGCCCAAGCTCAGACTCAGTGAATCTAACACACACCCTGGCTGGTGCGTATGGGCAGGCAGGCAGGAGCACCACCACCAGCAAGTCAAGTCATCAGAGGCCTACAGAGGACGAGCAAAAGTGAGGCGGGAAAGGGAGGACCGACTGGGTAAAAAGGATGCAGAGGAGATAATGCAGCAGAAACTGTGTATTACTAGAAGGTAAACAATAATTGTAGGACATCTGCTTGGTGGTTGAGGACCAAGAGGAAAATAAAGCTGCTGTCCCCTCCAGCTAAAGCCTGCATGTGTCCACAGGACTTTGTAGTCTTGGTGTCTCCCACGGGCTGCAAAAGTCAGTGAGGTGGTCTTGGCGGCCACATGGGGAAAGACGTCCATGGCCCCCGCCCACAGGGTTCCAGCGTCAGTGATGGGGTCCTATTGTGCCCTAACATGATGATGGTGTCACCAGTCTCGTTCTGGGGGCTCCCGTGCACAGAGCACCGGTTAGCGTTGATGCTCTAAATGCCCCTGTGCGGTAGGGACTGGGAATGGGCCACGTGGCTCTCGCAGGGTTGTGTAATAACCGATCTCTGGTCCTGGGGTATGCTGCTGGCAGCACTGGCATGTGCTGGGAACCTGCCCTTGAGGGGTGCTTTGGGCAAGCTCCCTGTAGTCCCCAGTAGGTGCACTGCCCTGTGATTGTATCCTGGGCCACCTGCAGGGAGCGTGGGTTTGTGACTGGCTCCCGAGACCACCCACTAGCTGCATGTGTCGGTCCTGGGTACCCTGGGCTCCCCCAGGCTGCACAGCAACAGGGGATAATTTGCAAGGGGGCCCCGTAATTTCTACTGCCTAAGGCCCTCCACAGGGTTTCATCTGGCACTGGGAAGGCGCCTGTAGGTTTGTTTATAAACGTTAACAAAAATCTTCACACCTGCCAGGAGTGACACGGGACTGTCAGGAGACAGACGGTAATAAGACGCTGCCCAAAATAAACTAGTCAGTCCTGCAGCCGCATGAAGGTGCACAGAGAAACTTGCACAGATCGAAATTCAAATGTACACATATATATTCGCATTCAAGTAAATTACATTTTACGGCACAGGAGCCTCGCTTGGTTTGTAAATCAACAGTGTCAGTAAATTAGCATCTGTGCCTGGCTTTGTTTGTTCAAGGGACCTTCCCTTCCAGCTTTATATCAGTGGCAGCCACTCTTTGACGTTTGGCCAGGTGTTAACATTCAGCCCTGGACCGTCATCTCTGAGAGACAAGCCGTGGCGCACAGGGACTGGCTTGCAACCATTTCACAGCCTAATTTCTTTGCTCGTCCATAAGGTTAGTTCCAAATCTTGCACTCTACTGTCCTGGAACACCAGGGTCCACAACGCATTTTTTTTGTGAGAAGATAGCTTAATTGCACAACTCTTGCAATATGGTATGGTATGTTTGCTAGAGGTTTGGCTAAGCAAATCTCCTGCAAATCTCCTGCAATTGATGGTATGACATTTTTCCGCCAACTGCAGGTAGAAACGTTACCTAATCGGTCTAAGAACCTAGCAGATCTGAAGGAGTATGTGCTGTCTTGCCAAGTTTATTTGGAATTGCAGCCATACACAAAATGGTGTCTGAGCAAAGTGTAGCCATGTGAGTACATGCCTGTGTGCTTTAACAGTCTGGAAACTGGTTAGGTGTTTGCAGGTAGCACTCCCCCTCCACGTACGTCGAGAATATGTCGACTATGTAAAAATATGAACACAACTGATATACTGTAAAACCTGTCGATTTATTGTGACGATCGAGACAATTTCTGTCAATTATTTCTAAGCAGGCTCCCCCATGAACTGCCATTTTTACATCAGTTGTGGCAACATATTTTAGCCAGCGAGCAGATATGTTTGATACTATGCACTTTACAATGTTAGCATAATATACAACAGTTGTTATCAAGATGTAATATAGTTACATAATTTCATTTTGCATCCCCTTCCCGGAAATGGGTGCCATGGAACGGGAGAAGGGACTACATGTTGTTCCCTTCTCCCTGATCCACAGCAGCCATCTTGTTTTGTAGTTTATTCTCGAGTTGAGAAACAGAAAACATATGTTTCTCAACTTGAGAAAAATACACTATTGGTAACTTTTCTTTCTTATTCGTACTCAGATTAGTTATTTGTTCTATATCATAATCTTTGTTATTCTTCTCGTGCCACCCCGGCCCCCGATTACCTTAATTCTTCTTAGGAAACTGTCCTGGGGCTCTTACGGATCTGGCATTAGTTTGATTACTTCGTTGTACTTGCAAGCTGGCTTCCTCTGCGCCCTTCGCCTGTGGTCTTCGCACTTCTTCGGGTTTTCACAGCATCTCATCAGGGAGCTGTATCACTTGTAGCTGCTTCCCTCGGATGGTCTTGGAATTGTTGTGTGGGCCAGCTGCATCACCAATTCTTCAACTCTTAAGCTCTCTGTTACGCTGGCTATTCAGTGTTCGTTCTCTTGCTCCCAGTAAGGTTGGAATTTGCGGGTTTTGCGTCCTGTGATGGCACTGCCTCTTCCCAGGCTCACATCAGCAAAGAACCTCCCCTGTTTGGAGACGTACTGCTCTCTCTCTCTGTCTGTGTACTTCTCTGCATAATGAGTGTTCTCCTTTCAACCCACTCATCGCAGTGTAATGGTTAGTTTTCCTTAAAAAGACATTTTCTGTTTCTCCTAAAGAATAGCATCCCTCAGCCTCTCCTTCAGCGTAGTCTTTATACTTGATAGGATTTGGTAGTCTTATGTATGCTGTTATATTTACCGGTGAAGGGAGTTCCTCACAGGAATGGGAGTCCCTGTCCCCAAAGGACCAGGCAGGGTGTTGCAGAACAGGCTCACCACCCTAGCCTCAAAGGCATGGCTCCCCATTGGGGAGAAGGGACTCATTCCCTTGATTCTTCACTGTACATAATTATTTTCTAAAGCTGTTATCCTCGCATGTCAAACAAAAAAATATAAAGGCGGCATATTGTGCTGGTTGTGTCGATTCGGTAAAGGTTTGAAATGTCTGTGTTTGTGTGAATGAAGTTGTTTGTGACATTTAAAGATTTGTGATTCATAGCCGTTTTTATGAAGTTGTATTCTTGAATCAATGTGTTATGTTATGTTACTTGGCATTTATTTAGCGCCTTATGTATCATTGGTATGACCTCAAAGCAGTGGTAGGTTGAACACCCTCGGGAACCATAGTTCATGTCAGTAGAGAGAGAGAGCGTTGTATGGTGCGTGGGCGCACCGGTTATGTGTGCAGCTGGTGTGGTTGTTGCATGATAGCTGCTTCTTAGCAGTAGGTGTGGTGTTGAGGAAATCAGTTGGATGTGTTTAGTCTGGAGGGAGGACACTCAGATTGAGTTCTGGCTGCTCTAGGCCTGAGAAGACGCCTAAGCTAGCCGGAATGTGCTCAGCTAGCTGTGTTTTATTCGGATGATGAGGTGTTCATGGGGTCATGTTAGTATGAGAACAGCTAGGCCGAATGTGTCATAGCATAGCTGTGTTCTAGTTGAATGATGGTGTATAGGAGAGAGTAAGTTTAGTAGTGTGTTATGGTGGTTTATCAGTGAAGCACTTGCGGTCAGGCACGAGAGCAGGACAGGGGGCGTATATAGTAGCATACGTATATAAAGCGACAGGATGGATAGGGTAACATGGGGATAGAGGTAAATAGCAGATGTTCCATCCACTTCATCTATTCCATCCTCTTCATCCGTTCCATCCATTTCCTCCGTTCCCTCCACTTCGTCCATTCCCTCCACTTCGTCAATTCCATCCACTTCATCCGTTCCATCCTCTTCATCCATTCCATTCTCTTCATCTGTTCCATTCTCTTCATCTGTTCCATTCTCTTCATCTGGTCTATTAATTCGATTCGCTCATGTACTCTATCCGTTCCATCCACTCTATCCGTTTGATTCACTCTATCCGTACCATCGACTCCATCCGTACCATCCACTCTATCCGTTTTATTTAGTGTGTCCGTTACATCCACTCGATTCGTTCCATCCATTTCATCCGTTTCTTCCACTTCGTCCCCTCCACCCACTCCATCCATTCATCCCCTCCATCTACTCCATCCATTCATCCCCTCCATCCACTCCATTGATTCATCCACTCCATCCATTCCGCTCCTCCACCCACTACATCCATTCATCGCCTCCATCCATTCCATCTACTCATCCCCTTCATCCACTCCATCTACTCATCCCCTCCATCCACACCATCTACTCAGACCTTCATCCACTTCATCAGTTCCATCCGGTTCCATCCGGTTCAATCCACTCTATCAGTTCTATCCACTCTATTTGTTCCATCCACTCTATCCGTTCCATCCGTTCAATCCGTTCCATTCACTCCATCCGTTCCATTCACGCTATCCGTTCCATCTACTCCAACCGTTCCATCTACTCCATTCGTTCCATCCACTTCATCTGTTCCATCCGTTCCCTCCGTTCCATCCACTCCATCTGTTCCATCCACTCTATCCGTTCCATCCTCTCGATCCACTCTATCCGTTCCATCCACTCTATCCGTTCTATCCGTTGCATCCGTTCCATCCACTGTTTCCGCTCCATCCGTTCCATCCGCTCCACCCGTTCCATCCGCACCATCCACACCATCCGTACCATCCGTTGCATCTGCTCCATCCTTTCGGTCCCATCCACTCCATCTGTTCCATCCACTCCATCCGTTTCATCCATTTCGTCCGTTCTATCCACTTTGTCCGTTCCATCCACTTTGTCCGTTCCACTCCATTTATTTGTTGTAGTTACATTCAGTGGTCGAAGTAAGCGGGAGCGGTGAGGAGTGGTGCTCCTGTACTTTTTATTAATTACCTTTTACAACTCCTATACTTTTATTTTAAAAAGAAACCGTTCCGGAATGGTTTCATTTTAAAATAAGTTTAGGAAGAAGTTGAAACTTGCACTTTCAGTGCACTGCACTGAACGTTCACTTAAACAGCAGGTTCAAGTGTTTACGGATGTGTATTGTTTGTGGCAGGGGACGAGGTGATGGGGTTTGTGGGGAGTGGGGGCAGGCCAGCAGGGAACATAGTTCCACTACTTCTTTTCGTACACTTCGACCACTGGTTACATTATCCGTTTTAGTCTTTCTATCTGTTCGATTAACTCCCTTTGTTCTTTGTTTTCTTTGTTCAACAACCTTGGGTTTCTGTTTATTGTAGCTATTTATTCCATTTGTTCTAAGTCCTGATTCTTTAAGGGAAGAGCCACATTTTCAATAGTTTGCAGAAAGACATGTAGACTTTGGTGAGTCGAATGTGGGGTGGAAGTGATTTCCACAGAGTGGGGGCAAAGACTGAGAATGATGATCCTCCTAACCTGACTGAGTTGTTGTTTGGTATAACTACAAGGAGGGCAGAGCTTGATCTTAGAGTGTGCAGTGGGTGGTAGGGTTTTAGGTTGTCCTGCAGGTATAGAGGTCCGGTTTTATGCACTGCTCGGTGGGAGTTTCGTCCAACATGGAGCCAGTGGAAAGTTCTGAGAGCTGGAGAGGTGTGATCTCTTGGGCCAAGTGCTAGAAGCAATTTGGCTGTAGCGTTTTGTGCTCTTTGTACTTTAATCAGCTGGTATGCTTGGACCCCGAGGTAGAGGGAGTTGGCATAGTTCAGTCTTGCGATTACAATAGATTAGACAGCGGCGAGTCTGTTGGGAAAGGAGAGGTATGGAAAAACGTGTCTAAGAATTTTAAGGTGGTAATGGCAGGACTTAGAGACGTTGTTGGTTTGGTGAGAGAGTGTTAGATCAGAGTCGAGAGGGCATCCAAGGTTTTTACTGTGGTTGAGGTGGTTGGTGGATTGCCCTGGATGATGGCCAGGGTAGAGGGTGGGGAGAAGTTCGGTGTTGCCACACACCATGTTTTCAGTTTTGGTGGGGTTTAAGAGAAAGTGGTTTGTGGTCATCCAGCGCTCAATGTCAAGGAGGCAGGCAGTGAGGTCGGGCTGACAGTTGGGGTTTGAGTTTTAGGATTAATTGGGTGTCATCAGCGTAGTTATAGCACAGGATTCTGTGCGAGCAGATTATTCCTGAGAGGGTGGACATATCGAGGTTGAACAGGAGGGCTGATAGGCACGCTCCTTGTGGAACTCCGGTTTTAACTGGTCGGGCAGCAGAAACAAAGGAGGAGAGGAGGGTTATTTGGTTGCTGTTGGTGAGGAAGGATGCCATCCACTTGAGAGCGTTTCAACGGATTCCTAGGGAGTGGAGGCGGTTGAGGAGGATTGAGTGGTTAATTGTGTGAAAGGCGGCGGATAGGTCTAGAAGGATTAGTGCAATGCATCCCGCCGAGTCTGCAGTGATTTTAAGGTCGTCCCAGATTGAGGTGAGGGTGGTTTCGGTTCCGTGTTGAGGTCTGAAGCTTGATTGTGCAGGGTCTAGGAGATTGTTGGCTTTGACAAGGGCATTTAATTGGGAGTATGCGGTTCGATCGATGAGTTTAGCAAGGAACCTGGTGTTTGAGGTGGGGCGGTAGTTTTTGAGGTCGAGAGAGTCAAGGGAATGTTTTTTTTAGAAGAGGCTTGACATGAGCAGTTTTGAACGCGTCAGGGAAGATTCCCGGGGAGAGGGAGTCATTTATGATGGATCTTGCGTGCTATCATGCGCAGGTAGATACAATTATTTCTTTGAGGGTTGAGGCGGAGCAGGGGTCTAGGTGGGAGCCGGATGGTTTCCGGGCAGAGAGAAGTTTGAGAAATTGGCATGTTGATATTGGTGTGAATGAGTCGGAGGTGGGTTGGGTTGTAGTTGCTGGGGCAGGCGGTGGGGTGACAGGTAAGGTGGGAGGATTATGTGGCGGGGACATGAGGGCCACTTTGTTGTTTAGAGAATTTGTTCTTTCAAAGGCAGTGGTGTAGAAGTGGAGAGAGAGTGAGTCGCAGAGAGACTGAGATGCGGTCGTTTGGGTGGTGTTACAGGTTAGTTTGGTGAATTCAGAGATGATTTTGTGGAGCTCCTTGCTGGGGTTTTCACAGTTGAGAATTCGAGAGTTGCATTGGACTTTTTTTGCTTTTTGGATTTCGGCTTTGTAGTGGCGATGGTGCCGGGCTAGGGTGGATATACTCAGGAAGGTTTTATTTGTTCGCCATTTGCGTTCGAAGGATTTATACAGTTGTTTTGCCATCTTCAGTTCTGGTGTAAACCATCTGGAAAAAGGGCCGTGGCGAGCGGAAGATTGGCAAGTGGGGGTGAGTGGGATTAATGAGATATTGAGCCATACATCAGAGGTGTCAGTGGTTAAGGGTTCATTGCGTGGGGTGAATGGGGGAGGAGATTGACAGAGCACGTCAGCTAGGTCCGGGAGGGTTTTTAGTTTCTTCCAGCATTTGCGTTGATTTGGGGGTTCTGGTTCGAGTATGGGGAGGGGAGCAGATGAGGGAATGGTGAAAGGCACAATGAAGTGATCAGACCAGATGATAGGTGTGGGGGGGCTTAGATGTATTTGGTCGTGGGAGCTGGAGATGGCATCAAGGGTGTGTCCTTTAGAGTGAGTGGCCCGTTTATGTGGAGGCGGTGGTTAAGCGCATCTAGGCAGTCGATCAGTGAGTGGGTCATAGGGTGGGTGGAAATGTCTAGCCAGATGTTGAAATCTCTGAGAAGAGTGAGGGTGGGATGATGTATTTGGATGGTGGCTATCGAATCACAGAGGTTGCTTGAGAATTGTCTGTCGTTGCCAAGAGGTGTGTAGATAATTAGCAAGCTGTGGGAGAATGTTGGGGGGAGGGATAGTTTGACGAGAAGCGATTCGCAGGAAGGGATAAATGTCTGGCAGTCGATGATTGAGGCGGAGAAGTGTGATTTGAAAACGATTGCTACTCCTCCTCTAGAGGGTCGATTGAGTGGGATGAGGGAGTAGTCTGGGGGAAAGGCTTCATGGGCGATGGGGGCAAAGTCCGCGGAGAGCCAGGTTGCCACACTTACTTTTTAGTTGGTGCTGGATGACGTCAGTCTACTGGCTTCCTGCTTCTCCTGCGGATATCTGCAGATACGATCTTTAGCCACCTCTGTAGGAGCCTTCCTTTGCCTCATGGTCCTTAGCTGGTGGGGCTGCCGGGCAGAGGGCTGCCCAAGGAAGGTCTGTAATGGCCTGGTAACACAGCCCACAGGCCAATCGGGGCACGGTGGACGGGTCGGGAGGCGGGAGGTGGAGAATCAGGAATCGGAGAGGGAGCGAGGGCTGCGGGAAGGAAGTAGGGGCCTAGAGGCAGGGGGATTTTTTCAAAATAGGCGGCGCTAGGGTAGCAAAATCAACCTAAATACTCACAAGTATCTAGAAACACTCACGGATGGAGCAGCAAGTCGATGTTGTGAGGTCCTGGGAGGTGGGAGGAGGGACTGAGAACCAGGAAGAAGGTGCCGGCCTGCAACAGAGGTACACAGGACCTGGTTGCCCTTTTTTGGGCAAGTTACAAACAAAATGGGGTCGCTCTAGGAACCCCACTCACCTGCTATGCTCCACTGAAAGTGGGGGCAGGTGCTAGCTGAGGGTCACTAGACTCGAGAAACCATGGGGAAAATTAACCAATCATAGGGGTGGGAGGGCATGGGAGACGGGAGGAGGGACCGAGAACCATGAAGAAGGTGCTGGTCTGCAAAGGAGGCACACTGGGCCTCGATGCCCTTTTTTGGGCAAGTTACAAACAAGATGGGGTCGCTCTATGAGCCCCACTCACCTGCTATGCTCAAAGGGTGTGTAACACACAGTTTAAAAATGGTATAAAATCACTGTTTTTGTGGATGTAAAAAATCACTCTAAATCTTGAGCTATTCTGGTCATATGAAGGCAATAAGACTTGTAACACAATGGGCTTCATGGTATGCATAGTGTACTCTCAGTTACTTTAAGTATAAGCACCCTGCAAGACGCCGCTGGGCAATCAGGATGCTCAAAACACGGGTTGTATGTATTGTACGGTACAAGCCCAAATTTCCGAGCATCCTGAGTGCTGCTGGCCCGGCTCCCCTTCCATTCCCTGCTTCACCGTCCTTTTCTTGCTTCCCCCACACCCATTAGCACCTGTGTAGATCCTACACGGTTGCTAGGGGTGAGTAGAACTTTTCGGAGTCTATTTCCGTGTTGATGACGTCACAATCATCAGGCATCGACACAGAAAATTGACTCAGAAAATAGAGCGTGGCGCTGCACATGAAGGCAAGATTTCTTTTTTAATTAGTTATACTCACTCTTAGCACCTGCTTAGGATCTACACGGGTGCTAATGGTGATTTGACCCTCAGGCGGGCCGACCACCGCCGGTAATGGCCCACTGCTTGTATTAAGGGGCCCCCTGCGACTGTTACCTGCTGGGTCAGCCCGCCGCCTCTGGTCATATCGCCGCAGTAGAGACCTCTTAATAACTTATTTTTCGGTGTGTGTGCTGATCTCCTCTCCCATTTGTCGGTGTTGTACTAATAAGGTACAAAATGGTAGCAGGCCTTCTACTGAGAACATACACGGTTAAAGTAACCTGTTCAGTGGGAGATTTCCCACTCAGGAAGGTCTACAACCAAGTTTTATCTCAAGTTTTACTCACAGAGGAGAAATGGTAATTTGCCCCCCCCATCCACTTGGGGAGTTCAGCACCGAAATGATAGGCAATTATCCCATGTACAAGAGCACCAGCAGCAACCCCAGACCCTCGTTTCAGTCTTGCAGAGCCTCATCAGTGAGGTGAGCTGAGCCTCTCTAAGGCACAGTGAGCAAGGCATCCTCATCTGGATTATCCTTAGTAATTCAGGGCAGAACCTCAAGTCTTTCAAAGCATAAAAAATGGTGGCAGCCCCTCTATGAATGAAGACGTTTCTAATAACTGTTCTATGGGAGGATTCCCACTCAGGAGGGTCTACAGCCACGTTTTAGCTCACTGCACTCTTCAGAGAGGAGACATAATCATTTGCATTTCAGTCTGGGCCCACCCACCTGGGTAGTCAAGCAGCAAAATGCTATGCCATTGTCCTCAAAGCAAGAGTACCAACAGCAACCCCGGACACTGAAGTAGTAGAGCACCTTTAATGTACATAGTTTTCATTATATATTATTTAAATCACATGGCCGGGTTAATTATGGTTGTTCCGTTAAAAACGTCTGTGCCCCTTTCTGAGACCGACCTGTAGGTTCGACACACTTACTAATGGGGTACTTGAGAGGGGTGAGGGAGACCACACGTGAGCCTTGCAGAGTGAGACCTTGGTGATTAGTCTGTATATTGAGTAGATTGACATGATTGATCTGAAGACTGCTTCTTGGTGTAGGAAACTTTCTCTCTTACAGATGGACTTCTTAACCCTTGGATCCATTCTTTTCACTGCAGTATATCGCTACTTTTCCATTTCCTCAAAATGTGGTTATATGCCATGATCGACTCTCTGTACATGTAGTTCCTTGTCTCACAGGAGAGGTGTGAGTCTGATCGAAAAAGACCAAGTACGCAAAACTCAGTGGCAGTTTGTCACCAGTTCAGTACATTGCAGGATTCCCTCCAAGTACTGCATAATTTGATTGCCACCTGAAAACATACGTAGACTTGTGTGTGGCTCTCTTTCACATGTCCAGCACAAGTCAGAGACAAGAGTTTACACGGTTTCCTTTTCCAGGTTGACCAGTACAAACGGTGGATAATTCTCTACTGGTTAAACCGTAGGTCTGGGTCAACCTTCATTTTTATCACATTTCCGCATAGTCTCAACCAGTCCTGTTATATAATGACAGCCCCCACCCTGTCTTCCTATTTTTCTCTCTCCAGTCCGTCACCGTGGGAGCCAGGGTTTGGCGATGGCTGCATTATATCATCAGCATTGCACAGGGTATTGTCTAGGATAGACTCTACGGTTTTGTGGCTTCAAGCACACTTCCGTTCCGTGGTGAGAAGATTGGCACTGAAATGGTTGAGAACAATCAGTGCTTTGAGAGTTATGTGTCCTCTAGCTTGTACTTAAAAATAGAAAAACCATAGTTCACCAACATTTCCTTGTTCAGGACATGTTTATTTTTTCAGATACCTGCGCTCAGCCATGATTGTTAATATAAATGTGTATTGTTCAATAGAATTGTGGGGTTCTTGCATAAACTTGATTCCCTGGTTAGGAGATACTTCTTACCCAGATGTGTGTTCGGATTCTTCATTCCGTCTGGCTATGATGCACAGGGGGCAGTGTTTTGGTGATCTGCAGGCAAATGTCCATTGTTAGTAGACAAACCAGGAGAACGGGGGCCACCGATTTCTTCTCAATAATTGCCCGGGTTGGTGTGATTGCTGGGCTTTCACTGAGCCACAGATTTGAATAGTGCAGAGAGAACTATCTATGATACTTCCTTATATCAGGAAAGCCAACCCCACCTTCCTTCGCCGGATGCATCGACATTGATCTTGGTATTTTGGGTCTGGCTGCAGCTCACCAGATCAATTAGTTAAGTCTTGCATATCTCAGCAGTTTACGGATGAGGCAGAGGGAGCATACTAAATAGATTCAGCAGCATATTTTGGAATCAACAGTAGTAGAAGCAATGAGTTCAACAGTCTTTGTTCTATTGTTTAATTCAGTTTTGAATACGTTTGACTTGGTGGGTGTGGTGTTTAGTAAGGCCTGTTTACATGGAGTTAAATAGTCAAGAGTGAACAAGATTGGTCTCCTGGTGGTTAACTCTGTTTTCTGTGCAATCTACAGGAAAGGGAATATTGTCCACAGCATCTGAAGTTTGAAGTGGGCTTTGCAAGAGATAACATTAATTTGCAGATTACAAGACATCCCCATGTCAAGATTGAAACGCAGGTTCTTTTGTAAAATGGACTGTGCAAGGGGGGGAGCTACAGAGTCTGGCCAAAGCAAAGGGAAATTACATTGCTTGGGAAAGCCGAACATGACGATTTCAGCCTTCAAAGAATTGAGGTGCAGGTGAGTTAGGCTAAGCCCCTCGTGGGCTGCACGAAGGCAGTTTGGGATCTTGTAAAGGTGGGTGTCATTTCTATTTAGGTTAAAAGCAATTTGTGCATTGCCCACGTAGAGCTGGAAACAAGGGAACAATTGATCAAGCATGGGTGAGGGTGAGGGTGAGGGTGATCTAACGCATGCGTTATAAAGCTAGGGATGGACTGTCCGAACCTGTGGGGTGCCTAGTCTTGGTCTAGTTGAGGTGAAATTTAAATCTTCTAGTTTCACACAGGTGTTATGATCTGTGAGGAATGAAGAGATCTGCTATATTATGGCGTCTTTAATGTCGTAGTGGAATAAAGTATTTTATTGAGGGTGGCGTGGTTCACGTTATCGTACATTGCTGAGAGGTCTAGCAGTATGAGTACTGGTGCACATTTGATGTCTAGTGCTTTGAGGATCTCTTGTCATATAAAAATAAATAAATGAAGATTTTTTTCTTTTGCTCCTGAACGCTCTACATCCAGACTGGTTATTGTATTTTGTATTTGTATTTAATTTTTGTATAGCGCCGGTAGCCCAAGGGCATCAGGGCGCTTGTACATAAAACACTGGTACTGCAAGACGGACAACAAGTATGAGACGGACGATGAGTACAAATATCTATTGCGTAACGAGGTCCCTGAGAGAAGTCCTACGCCCAGGACGTGGGCGTAGGACGCTGTGTAGTGAGTCAACTTTATTCCAATTTTTAGCCAGGAATGGGATATTTTAAATTGGACAGATGTGTCCGTCCTTTCTCTGAAAGCAGGAAAGCAGGCGTTTTTTTTTTTTTTTTTTTTTTTTTAGCAAGGGATAGTTTGTTTCTTCCTTGAGGGGACTGGACTTAGAACACTGGCTTTCATTACCACGGTGCTGGTAAGCTTACCGGCACCGTTGCTTCCGGCCCGGCAAACTACGAGTCTGCTGGCGGGTGCCGTTCCACCCACCAGTTCTCACCCTGGCGGGCGGAACGACACCCGCCAGCAGACTTTCACGGAAGCACTGGCACCAAAAGGTGCCGGTGCTTTTGTGGTCCCCATTCCAATGGGATCAACATTTTACAGGCACCTGACTTACCGGACCGCCGGGGCTGTAATGCCCTGGTTATTCCGGCAAGTCAGGTGCCAGTAAATCATGACGGGTCCCGCGGCTACCTGCCGGTCTTTCCAGCATGGTTACCGCCAGACTCGTAATGAGGGCCATTGTCTATCCTGAATGGTGCATTGCAAATGTATCAGATGGCAGGAGGCAAGGTGTTGATTTGAGCCGGTTCTATGTGAAAATGTCCACTGGAAAAAGTCTCCAGTGAGGCAAATGTTTCCCCTGAACCTCAAAAGCCTCCCCCCACATATTCTAGGACGGTTATTAATTACTATTCTAATGCCAGTCCTATAATATTTGGGCAAAGTGCTTGATGTTCGTAGGAATGCAAATTTGGGAAAATGTCGCACCCTGGCGACCTTTTCGCAGGCGACTTTATCAGTGGATACCTGCTAGCCTTGTTAAAGGATGCAGTACAGGGGGGGTCTGTGCACCCCAAGACCTTGGAATCCCTAACACACTTTCACGTGTCAGTTGGAGGAGAGTGTGAAAGTTGTGAAGGTGTAAGCATTAGATGCAGGAATTCAGGGGGTATTGCGGTGCCTCGACTCATCCCCTGTTGATGTTCATTTGTGCCAAGACATGAATTCATTGCTCAGTTCACTTGTGACAAGTACTATGGTGGAACTGTGGACAGAATACGGATGCTGGTTGGACTCCGAAGTGAACAGATCTCATGTTAAGATGTGCCCAAAATGTATGCATGCTGGGACCAGTGAGGAAAACGATTGCTGTTGAAATGGTAGCCCAACAGCTGTGCATGATGTAATCGGCAGCAAACACATCTAATGCACATTTATGTTAAGAATATCATGGATGCAGGCTAGAACCTGTTTTGAAAAGAACTGTTGTTGAATGGCTGAAAAAAGATGGGTGCTTGCTTGACTCAGTAGTGAACAGAACTACTGTTAAATGGGAACACAACAGACTTTCTGCAACCCGTAGTGACAATAGCTACTTGGGATCCAACGAGGAGTGTGAAGGCACTCGCGAAGGACCGGGTGTACCCAAAAAAATATTCCATTAAAGTTACGGTCATCTTGACAAATTGTAATGACATTTTGGAAGTGTATTTTTTATGTCTAATGTTAGATTTGTTGATAGCCATCTGACTGTGCATAGTCTAATCATCCAGTATGTCTGAGTTTGTGTTTTCTGACTACTGAACCATATCTTTGATTTGAGGCATTTTATACCATTAAAGAGTTACTGTCTCTACACCACGATATTTGACCTCCCACCCCTTTTATATGATAGCAGGGCATACGCTTGTTTGGGTACACCCACCAACCGTTATGCCACTCTGTGAAGAGAACAGCATTTGAAAGGTGGAGCCTGCACGTCCTCTACAGTGATGGAATAGGGTGGGCACTGTGCGATTATAATGTTTGCCACTGGAGGGGCAGAAGGAGCGGTCGAGGCAGGAAAGATGGCAGTGGGCAAACGCTGTTCATCAGCAAGTATCTCCTCTCTAGGGTCTAAATAAGTTGGAAAATGGGCCCAGAGAGGGTATGTGTGGGCGAACATGTGGGGTGGAGGGAAAGATTTAATTTTACCCACTGTTACAGAAGTTTCCTTTTATAAGAGCAACAGGTCAATCTTGTGGAATCCTATAAACTTCTGAAGCCAGCCCAGCCCTTTCTGTGTAGGTACTTTCCTAAACTCATGACTACGACTAGTTGGACTCAATTTACTCCAATAGAATACTACAAGTAAGACTCACGTCACTTCACTCCGTGACGCTATGCTTGAAATGGCCAAAGGCAGCCAGACATTGAGTTTTGCAGCGGATAGGAAACACTTGCTCTATTTATGACATTTTTCAAGGGGATGTTTGGCCGAATAGAAGAAGCTTTAATTCTTCAGAGTTGTTTATGGAACTGAATTGCAGGTTCGATACTTCCGGGGAGAATAGTTAATGATGAGGGATGATGTCGTAATCTCAAATTCGATGTCCTGTTTAAAAAGAAACATTTTGAGGACATTTTCCTAAATATAAGTTGATTGTGGGTTCTTTTTTTACTGGTAGCTACTGTTATGTAACAGAAACCTGAATTCCGATATCAGGGTAAGGACGGCTCAACTGTTATGGCTGCCTGTTAAGAATATGTACTTGTTTGACCTGCTAAGAATTTGGCCACTTCTGAAGTCTACTTATTGGCTTTCTGGATTCAGAAAGTGACAGTAATTTGCCGCGAGGAGCAAAGTGCGTACTCAAATTTTTATGGTGTGTCTCTAATGTCAAAATCGTTCTTCTACATGGCAGAACAAGCCTGTTTCACAGTTCTGTTTAGTTGGTTTTAAATGGAGCAGCAGTTTTTCAAAGCATTTAGCGTATTGATTGTCAGGGGAAGATGGGCTGTTTAAATTTTAAAGACTCTCTGTAGATTTACCAAATCCACAGCTCAGTGAGCGAGTAAATCCTTCCGAACCACTTTGCCGTAAAATTAGAGGGCCCCAGGAGGAGACAAATAGGGCTAGTTTATATTAGTTTTAAGTTTAATCTCTCATTCTGCCAGATCTTTTTTTCTCTTCTACCAGGAGAGGAAAAAGAATGAATAAAGAATTCTTCAGACGCAGCACATAAACAGAAGAGAAGCCGGAGGTGGCAGCAAGATTAATAGGCCCGGTGTCAAATCAAACTGTTCAATGGATCAAGCTGCTAGGGTTAAGCACTCTCCAGTGATGTTTATACGAGCAATAAACAAATGGAACTGAATCACCCCGGGAAACCGACAAAGACCCGGCTACCGGCTTTTGGGATGGTGCCGTCCTGATTATTTTTATTGTTATGATTAAGCTGCCTTGGGAAGAAACGGATGAACCTGATAGCCCTCGAAAAGCCGCTGTTTCTCCGCTGTCACCTTGCCGCCCTGTGAATACGATCCATTTAGCCATGTAAGCTGACCAGTGGGTTTCAAGGCCTAACTCAAAGCCGCCATCGCGTTGGGCTCTATGAATGTTCCATTGGCCACTTGGGAAACCACATTGTCACCAATGGGAGAAATATTTACCCGCTTCCATAGGAAAAGAAAAACAGTGAAAAAAGCTAAACATTGAGGCGTTGAGAACTTTTCAGCCGTTGCCATCTGCTGCCGTAAGCAGCCTTTGACAACCAAAGGCCAGCTTGTAATTTTGAGCGCGGCTGCTTTTGCAGGTACTTACCTGGCATTTTTTCTGCTTGCTAGCTGCGTGAGTTCAGCACGTCCACGAAGACTGCAGTCTTAAGGCGTAAATGCGTTTTTTTAAAGTTATTAAAATCTGCCGCTTTTATAGCGCAACTGGCACCTGGCCTTGGGAGTGTTTAATTCGACCATGAAGGCAGTTAGCAAGGGAATAAACCTGTGATTCATGTCTAGGTGCGGGGTTTTATGGAGCGCCACGATCAGGCCGTCTCCATTTCCTCATCTAGGTTGTGCTTGGGTGTTATAATGCAGGTCACCTTCGACGGACTCTAAATGTTTGTCAGATAAAATAGCCTCCGTAAACACATTAGTTCTTTGATTGTCAATGCAGATTCCCCGAGGTGCTTCTCGCCCCCTGCAGTTGGACTGCAAGTTGTGGTCGGGCAGTTCCAGCTGCTTGCCTTTAACAGGAAAAAATACTTCATAAAAAAAAGAAAACTTGGATTGAAGAGTTGAAAACAATGTTTACAAAAAATGAAGAGGCCCAATAAGCGAGACATTTGAAAAAATAAGACGACTTTATTATTTCATGTACAAACCAAAGCATATAGAAACATACTTCTGGCCGGGAACTTCGTGGTTTAGAGCAGACGAGGAGTGCTGGGAAGAAGGTTGCTGGGGTAGTTACGCGGATTTACATCATGATAGCATATGCTTACAAAACGAAATGGCTCCGTGCAAAAGAGCGAGTTGCAAATTGAGCTAGGAGATATGGGTGCGAGGGTATTACTAAGAAACCATTAAAAAAACACATAGGACAGAATTTCCGTTTGTGATACAATTAAAAGAAATAATGCATTTAGTTTTTTTTAAACATTTCTTTATTCTCACTGTTTCCAATAATGTCAATGTAATAGTCTTTTTTTTCCCTCATTGTTTTTTTGTCGTTATCATATGTTTGGGTTATTATCACTGCAGTGCCTCTGGTTTCCACCCACTCTTCTTTCACAGTCAAAGAGTGAGTAATGCGCACGCTGGTGGCCGTTTCATTGGTTTATGCAGCAAACCTCTGGGACAGAAAACGGCCTATGCAAGTGCATCAATGATTTAGGTGGGAATCTCCTCTGCCAACAAGAAACATAAGTTTAGCATACCTGCATGAAGGAATTGGTACTTGCAAATGTGAGCAAAGTTAATGCCTGGATTACGTACCAGTAATCTTAATTACTCTTAAAATCCTGTCCACTTTCCCCTGCTCCTGTCTACCCTTCCACTGCTCACTCCTTTTGTTGTGACTTAGATACTACATACTGAGGTTCTAAGCAACTTCCTTTTTTATACAGGAAGTAACAGAATAACAACAACAATGGCAGAGAGACTACAGGATAATTGTCCTTGTCCTTCTTCTTTGTTGATTAATGGGTTGTAATAGGTGTGTTTTGAAAACAGACACTCTGTTCTTAAGGAGTGTGCCATGGAAGGCGGATAAGGAGGTAACACTTACTCATTTCCCCCCTATACTCAGAAACTAAACAACCAACCGGAAACATCCACTGGCTGGTGCAACATCCATGAAACTTTCTTCTCTTGATTGGAGCCTTCCGTTCACTGGAGCTCTAATTAAAACAGAAAAGAAAATGGGGAGTCCAAAAAGAAAGCATAGGTTTTGTAATGGTCAGCTAATGGCCCTTAATCCCCAACCAGTTCCTAGAACGTCTCCATTTACCTGGCAACATGTCCAGTAAACAAATGTTTTAAGCAGAGTCCAAAAGGGGGTGACAAGAATGGGGAATCCACCGTGGCCGGTACAAGGACGTAAAAATAGCACACAAAAAAAAGGATGTAGTTCCGAACTCTGTCTGGCATGAGGACGCGACTGACACGGTGTGGACGTTCTCCACAACAGGGTACAGTTCCAACAAGCATTGTGCTCCAAGACAAAAGTAGGGAGGGATACAAAGATTAGTGAAAATCAGGGTCAGGAGCCAGGAAATCAGTCCACACCATGCAGCAAAGCCAATTGATAATCAAAGCCAGGTTAAAAGGTGTTCATAGAGTGAGATCCCCAAGAAGTCAGAGGCAAAGGGGAACAAGTGAATTACAACAGAACGGGTATGAGGTGGAGGGAGATAAAGAGTCCAAGGAACAAATAGGATATGTGGTAATGACGCACTAGAACAAATACTATTGGACGGATGTTCGGTAGGCTCACTGTTGTTGTTGAGCAACCAGTCTTCCAACTCGCTGTTGTTTATCTTCTCATCCCTTGGAGATTAATGCATCATGTACGTGCGGCCGAGTGGACAGTGTTAGCATGACGTCATTGTGTCCCACATTGTACAGCCTTTGTCTGCCCCAAGATGTATATGGGTGTTGTAGATTGTGCGGCTATCCTCCAAGGTAAGCATCAGTCTTTGCAACCCGGCCCATGCCCAGTGACAGGATAGACCACTTCCTTAATCTCTTATTCATAACAAAACCTCCAAGCATCCCTAAAGAAGGACTAAACACACCAGTGCTATGTTTTGACCAGCGGCAAAGCTCTTCTCCAAGGACATCAAGTTGCCCATTGAAACATTTGTCTATGGTTCTTTTGCCTCTCTACCTAGCAAACACCCTGTTCCACATGTTCCCCAATAAAGACACTAATTAAGGCCCTCCCTGACCCAAAGACTTCTCCAACCCCTGCTGGAAAACACCTTGCACTAAGAGGGAACCCATCAAAACATTGGGGAATGCCTGATCCCACATGGCCAATGCTGGAATGGTTTAGCTCACTTCCAAGTAGTAAGGAACTAAGGCATCAAACTGATGAAACTGGAGTCCTTCCTTTCATAGTCGGCCAGTGTCACCAATGGGGTAGCACAATGCTTTTCTTTCCAAACTTAGTGCCCTCATATGGGTCTCTTTGGAGAGCATAGTCTCACCATCTTCATGTACACCAATGGCACGCAGACGTACCTGAAGGTCTGCGACAACCGGGATAAGACTGTGGCTTTTTTACACAGGCTTGTACAGTAGTCCCAAGCTATATATATTTCAGGAAATACCTTCATAGTCCCTTGCCAAATACTCCACTCACTGGTGTGCATCCACACTGCCATTGTCTTCAAACAAGTGACCTTCATAAATCTAGCAAAAGTCTGAGGACTTCACCAGGACAACAGCCCAGCTCTAGGAAGCTTTCTAGGGAATTTCAGATAAAGTCTCTCCCAACTAGAGGCATTGAGGATATGACCATCTGCATTCAAATGCCCACCACACAACTTCACTACATAGCTAGGCTTTTACACTCACTCCTTTCCAAGATGTCTGACGGGATGGGTATTATTTATGACAACCCTAGTCCTACGTCCTATCCCCTTTCCTTCATCATGTTTGGGCGTCCCCCGCTAGGGACGGGAATAGAACCTTTTTCACCAGAAACAGAACAATTTCCCTTTAAATGTATACGTGCACAGGCAGTGGCTCTGGGAGCACGCACTCCCTTAACCCCACCCACCTGGCGCAACACCCCAGTCCTCTTTTCTGCATCGATAGGAGCGGACCGCTTTCACCAGCGCTCCTGGGTGAGACCTAAAGTCTCGTAATTCCATGTGCTTTCCCTAATTTTAATTTTTTTTTTCTAATATTCAGGTTTTGGGAACACCGTCCACCGGTGTCCTAGTCTGTCCCCGGCGCATGTCAGCCGTGACTGGCTTCAGCAGGTGCCTATCGTGCAACGGTTCCTTTCCCATCTCGGCTGCACACGCGCTCTGCCTCTGGTGCTTTGGGGAAGACCACGGATGGGAAGACTGCTCGGCGTGTGATGCTCTCATGCCCCAGTCCCTCCGAAACTGGCTCGCGTGGTGAAGAGAGTTATTCTCCAGGACTGCACTAGAGAGCACTAAGGAATAGGAACGCAGGAAGACCAAGAAGGTAGGCGTACTCTGTTCAAAGCACCCCGCAGGGGCGCCTACTTCTCTGGGAAGCCCGTTGACAGGAGGGGTCAGTCAGACTCTGGCACCGGCAGGGAAGACACTGAGGCTCTTGTAGCTACCAGCTTGACGGGTGAGGGGTCTAATGGCCCTACCGGTGCCGCCGCCAAAGAGCCTACTGGCTCTGGTACCGGGACACATCATGAGGGGCTCAGCTCTGTTAGAGGGCACACGCCTGAGGGGGGCACCTACACGCAGCACAGCCAGCACCACTGGCCCCATGGCCGAGGGCCAACCGCCTACCAGGCCCATGCCTGAGGTGCAGAGTTGGCCAGAGCCGATGCGCTCTGTCATGCAGGCGTCAGCAACTGTCCAGTGTGCAGAAGACACAGACAAAATGGCGGTTCACACAGACAAGATGGCAGCCAGGCCAGACCCCCAAAGGCGGAAAACGATCCCAACCAGGACAAGAGCCCACCAACAGGGTGAACCACGAAGGCGCAAACCTATGGCCAGGGCGGGTTGGGTTCCTATGACTCCGGTCACTTGGATCTCTTCATATCCAACCTTCACGGGGCAAGCACAGTACAGTGAGGGCATTTACTCACAAGGCGGGGGCAGGCAACAGCCCTTTATGCCAGCACAGCCAGCGCTGATGCAGGACCGCACCCAGCCCGCCTGGTGGACATCAGGGGTCTGGTGAATAAGGGTTGGCTCAAGCCCCACTCCACTGAGCCAGTAAATAAAAAGCTAGCTGCAAAATTCAGGCAGGTGGAGGGCAACAATCTGCTCTTTTCAGTTCACACCTAGCCACTGTCGTCAGTCATTGCAACAGCGTCTATGAACACCAAGCCACAGACCTCTTCAACGAGAACCTCAACTTGAGCACTACTAGGCAAGGAAGAAAAAATGCTCGATGCCTATGGGAAAAAGGTGTACTTGAATGCAGGGCTCCACCTCAGACAGGCCAATGCCGATGCCATCCTGGCTGCTGCTAATCAACGGCTGAGGAGGGAAATTGCTAGCTTCCTCCCGGACATTCCAGCAGACAAACAAGACTCCTTCAAGGCAGGACTTGACGAAGCAAAAGTAGTGGCACAGGATATCATGGAAGCCACGGTGGCGCACATATATACCGCTAGCAGGGCAATCTGCGTGGCAACGGACATGTGAAGGACGGCCTTGCTTAAGGCGACCAGGTTCAACCCTGATGCTCCCTGCCTTTTGAGGGTGGCGACTTGTTCCATTCCACCACGTACGAGGAACTAGATAAGAAGAAGAGCAGTTCTCAGACGGCCAAACCACTGGCCATTCTTGCCAAAACATTCACTCTCGCTCAGACAGAGGGCGGTCCTTCTGCGGTTTCTGGGGTTTCCAGGACCGGCGGGGCAGGCAACTGGACAGGTCGCCCAGCCAACATAGGTGAAAAAAAACTGAAATCTTCGCACAAGGGCTTCTTTCAGTCCCCCTCCCAGTCATCTGCCTCCGACCCAAAGAAGCAGTGATGGTTAGTTTCAGATACACAGCACCCCAGTCGGGGGCAGGTTAGCCCTGCACAGTCAAGCTTGGGCACACGCTTTACAGACTCATGGGTGATTTTGATAGTCTCCTTGGGATTCCTCTGGATTCTGGCTTCCCCTACCATCCCCCTCCCACAGATCGGGACTCCTTCACTTTTAGCAGAGATTCGCTCTATTGTGGAGATCAAGACAGTGGATGAGGTTCCTTTCCCTCAGCAAGGGCAGGGCTTTTACTCCAGCATTTTTGCTATTCAATAGAAGAACCAGGCGGGCCTGCAAGTGGTCCTATATCTTTCCTTCCTGAATCTATATCTACCTCTGCAGAAGTTCAAAATGGTGACGCCAGCCCTTATAGTGGATATGCTGTGTGGGGGGACTGGACATGCTCCCTGGATTGGAAGGATGCATATTTACATGTCCCCATAGTGCAGTCTCATTGGGCCTTCCTCAGGTTCTGGGTCATGGAGTTGCACTTTCAATACAAGGTGCTACCGTTCACCCTGAATTCAGCGCTGAGGGTATTCACAAGGCTGATGAACGCGGTGGCGGCCCTACTCAGGTCGGAGAGCCTGCATGTATATCCTTACCTCTACGACTGGTTAGTCTGAGGGGGGTCCCTGGAGCAAATCAGGTACTCACCGACCAGACACATGACTACACTCTACGAATTGGGGTTCTCAATCAACTTCCAGAAGTCTCACCTCTGCCCTACACAAACTCCTGTGTTTTGGGGGCTGCTGTGGGATACTCCGAAGCAGAAGGTGTTCCCCACGGAGAGAAAGTGGCGGCGGTCAAATCTTCTGTTGCTCAATTCCTCAGCAGAATAGTAACAACGGCCTGGTGGTACCAGCACCTGCTGGGAGTACTTGCGGCATACCTCCTGGCTATCCCTTACACCAGGATGAGAATGAGGAGGCTGCAACTGCATTTTCCAGTATCCTCGGACCAGGAGTCTGGTTATCAGGGAGCCCCGGTCACTATACCTGCTCACCCACAGCAGGACCTCACGTGGTGGGAGCACGATGCAAACCTCATGGTGGGCAGACCATTCAGACCGCCTCCAGCAAATCATACTATGACTACGGATTCCTCACTACAAGGTTGGCACGCTACCCTGGGGACACATTCAGTACACGGTCTGTGGTCCAAGATCGACCAACAAAATCACATTAACTGGCTGGAAATGGTGGCCAGTTGGCTCGCACTCAAGGCATTTCTTCCACTAATCAGGAGCAGTGCAGTATGCATTCGGACGTACAACTCTATCTGCATGTATTACCTCAACAAGCAGGGGGTCACCAGATCCCTGCTCCTATGTAGGCTGGCCCTCAGTATCTGGGAATGGGCCGATTTTGCAGGACATCTTGCTCTCAGCAGTGTATCTTCCGGGAGAATCGAACCTGGGGGCGGACAGACTCAGTCGGTTGGGCTCAAACAACGATGAGTGGCAACTGAACGAGAGAGTTCTTCAAGGGATTTTCAGCAGGTGGGGAAAAGGGCATGGCTCCCTCGAGGACACGCTTCAGATCCCCTGGGGCGGGATATGGGCGTATGCATTTCCTCCTACCCTTTTCAGCCACAGGTTGTTATCACAATCAGATAGACCCAGCGGCTGTGTCTCATTCTCATAGCGCCTCAGTGGCCGGTCAGGCCCTGGTTCTCAAACCTTTGACAGCTGTCAGTCCAGCTAGAAGTCCCTCTCCCGTTTGTGAAGAGCCCGCTTCTCGCACAGCTTTGGGGGGGGGGGTATTTCTTCACCCCTGCCCAGAGAGGCTATCCCTAGCAGCCGGGTACCTGAGCAGGTAACTTGTCAACATCTCTGGCTGTCTCGGGACAACCTGGAAATAATCCGGGGAGCCAGGGGTCAGGCTACTCGAAAACAGTACAAAAGCAAACGGACCAGGTTCTGCTTTTGGTCCAAGGAAAAAGGAGTAGACCTGCTATCTTGCACGCTGGAACAGGTGTTTTCTTTCTCGGTGTACCTAGCCAGATCGGGGGTCCAGGTCGACACCTGCCGACATACCTAGTGGCCATTTGCGCATACAGGAACTCGGACAGGTTTACATTATCTTCTGCCAACGCAGTAGTGAAAACACATCTTGTGGAGTTAGCCAGGCTGTACCTGCCTGTTAGACGCCTGCACCCAGTCTGGGATATTAACTTTGTACTTAGCACCCTCGCGCACAAACCATTCGAGCCCATGGCCACAGTGGACATCAAATTGGTCACGCTCAAGACAGCAATACTAGTGGGGCTTACTTCAGCACTCACTTAGCGAGATTCAGGCCCTGTGGCTTCCGGGCCCTACACTATGTTCCATCAGGACATGGTTGTGCTTCCCACTCACTGCAGGTTTCTTCCAAAGGTGATCTCGACATTAAAAAAGAAATTGTGGTCCTCACTTTCATTCCAAACCCCAAGGAAGACGCTGAGAATGCGCTTCACTGTTTGAACGTTAGAATAACACTCAAATTCTATCTTTTTTAAAACTTTAGGTTTTTGTTAGCATTTTAACATTCAGGAATAAGGACCACGTTTACATGTTGTTTAAAAGCTTTGCCAGTCCTCATGAACTAAACATTTCCCCTCCCTCCCCCATCTCCTCATCAAACAAACAACAGTGGTTTCTTGTGCAATGCAAATCAAGCAGTTCAGTGATTCTTCACTGTAGTCCTCCGGGGACATTGTTCCCAGTGTTTGGATACGTAGTTATTATATCACCCTTCTTGGCCATAGCCTGTTATAGTGTTGGGCCCATCTTAGGCCACCAGACGCCCTACAATCGTGTGCCCCTACCCCTTTCTATTAGGGCAATTCCTCCTTCCCGCCCCTTTTTTGTGCCATCATTCCATGCCCTCCTCGATGAACCAGGACCGCTCCTCCCCTAAGGCGCCTCCCATCCCCATTTCTGCCTGACCCTGTCCCAGGCTGCCCTGAAAGTGTCCGACTCATCATTCACCAGAGCCGTCAGTTTATCCATCAAGAGCATATTTTTTGATTTATTCATCCAGACATTTCTGTTTGGAATCGTTGGACTTTTCCACTTTTGGGCCAGGACCGCCCTTCCCGCCCGCAGCATTGTCTCCCACATTCGGGGGTATCTATAGGTCTCTGACTCTCTCTGCGGTATTCCCAATAACATTGTCATTGGGTTGTGCGGGAGTGATTGCCCTACACCCTCCTCCATCCACCCCTTAGGTTCTCCCATTATGCCAGGACCCGCAGACAGTGCCACCGCATACGTCCTCTCGAGCCAATCTGGCCGCATCCCCGCGGGCACAGTGGGGCTGACCCTGTGAACATATTAGATACCTTGAATGGGTCTCTTCGCCATCCCTGAAGTACCTTGAAATTATGTTACATGTCAGCGGTAAATAGATTTTCATCGAATGCTATCTTATATACCTTGCCCCACACCTCCTCTGTGAGTTCTTCCCCCGCCAGCTCGTTCCAATATCGTTGAAACCCTTGCCTATCTTTCTTGTCGCTGATATTCATAACTTTATACAATTTGAACACTATCCCTTTAGAGGAGCTGGCTAGGTCCAGTACCTTCTCAAACGGGGTTAGTGATCTCTTGAATTTCACTCCCAATTTTTGGCCGTTCAGGGGCCCCTTCAAACAGAGATATTCAAATACTGTGACCCTACCAGTCCCCAAGACTTCTACCACTGCCTCGTGGAACAGCTGTCCCACCCTTTCCAGTCCTCTCTCAGACCATTCATGTGCGTTGTGGAAACCGCTATCTCCCAGTCTTACCACAGGACCCCAGAGTAAAACCATTGGGGAGGGCCATGTTGATAAGTTCACTGATTGCGAGTCTCCCCTCCACATGGCCCACAGTACTCCTAGGGTGGGTTACTCGAGAAGTCTGCCCATATATCTTTACGGGGTGTCCACTCAAGACCCCTCACCTTGAATGGGTGCGGGCCCATGTCCTCTAGGCAGGTCCAGTACATACCCATTTGGTCTCTCATATGTTCAAGTAATGCCCTAAACTGGGCTGCTTTGTAGTATAGTCGGAGGTCTGGGAGGCCAAATCCTCCCTTCTCCTTTGGGAGGGTAAGAGTGGATAGCTTGGTCCTTGGGGTCTTGCCTTGCCAAATGTTTGCACTACTGTCTGGAGTTCTTTAAAGGTGGAATCTGGTACCATCGTGGGGAGGGCTGTAAAAGGGTATAGTAATCTTGGCAGGGCATTCATCTGTATCGCCGTCATACGACCATACCATGACATGATCATGCTACCCCACCGGCTCCAATCCGTTTTAATGATGGAGAGCAACGGATCATAGTTAGCTGTTGCCAGAGCCGTTAGGTCTCTGGTCACTTGTACTCCTAGATAATGGATAGCCACTTCGCGACCCTGACCCCCAAGAAGCTTTTCACAGGGTCCAGTACCCGGTCCGTTGCTCGCAGTGGCATCAGCATAGATTTGGATTTGTTAAGTCTTAAACCTGAAAAGGCCCCAAAGCTATCGATTACTGAGAGCAGAACCGGGAGTGTCGAGTAGGTGTCCACAAGGTATCCCAGGATGTCCTCCGCAAACAATGATAACTTGAATTCAACCTGACCCCTTTGAATACCCTGTATTCTTGGGTGGTTCCTCACAGCTATCGCCAGAGGTTCCATCATGAGTGCGCATATTAGGGGGGATAGAGGGCACCCCTGTCTCGTACCTCTTGTAAGGCTGAAGGGAGCCGTAAGTTCCCCATTCACTTGCACTCTCGCCATGGGGGCCCTATACATTGCTCACACCCATTCTCTCATGTGTTCTCCAAATCCCATTTTCTGTAGGAGGACCACCATATACCTCCACTCTACTCCGTCAAAGGCTTTCTCCGAGTTGAGGGAAAGCAGGCTAGCATTCATCCGACTCCTGTGCAGGTCAATGTTCTTCCGGACATTATACGATCACTGGCGCCCCTTAATGAAATCGACCTGTCTCCATGGACCAAAGTGGGCATAATCCCCTCCATCCTCCTACGGAGTACCTGCACCAGGATTTTGACATCTGTGTTAAAAAGAGATATTGGACGGTAGGAGGAGCACTCTGTTGGGTCTTTACCCTCCTTTGGCATTACCACTATAAAGGCCCCTATCATCGTTTCGGGCAGATTGTCCCCTTCGAGAACTGCATTAAAGGTGTGGCTAGGTGTGGGTTAGGGTGGAGCGATATAGCTTGTAAAACTTCACAGAGAACCCGTCCTCCCATGGCGTCGTACCCTCCGTTTATTCCCTTTATTACCTGGACTATTTCCCCCTCGTTAGGCCCGGTGTGGGTAACCTAGTTAGAAGGTCCTCTGTAAGGGCTTCACCTCCATTAAATTCTGATTTGTACAGCCATTCATAATACTGCTTAAAGGCCCCCGCTATACCCAGGGTGTCATATCTCATTATCCCTTCTTCGGTTTTCATGACTTTAACCATTTTACTTTTCTGGGCCTTCCTCAGTTTCCACGCCAATATTCTATCTGCCCAGTCCCACTTTTCATAGTATTTTTGTTTGAGGAACAGTAAGATCTTTTTGGTTTTGCTCAACAGCAGGTCCTTAAGTTGGGTCTTATACTGGTCTAAGGCCACAGTTTGCTCAGGGGTGATGGAACCGCCAGGCACTTGTCCCGGTTGCAATTACGCTATTCTTTCTGGTAGGATTTTTTCATGGTTGTCCCTTTCCTTTTTTCTTTGCGCCCCTCCTACTTTTGTTAGGTATGGTTGCCTTAAATGCATCCCACAGAACCGGCGGGCTGACCTCCCCGTTTTCATTTAGTTCAGAGTATTCTACTGTTTTCCAACACCATTGGGCTGTTGCCTTCTCCTTGGGTGTTGTTACATTTCCACCTCCCCGATCGACGGCGATCCCAACCCCCGCTCAATGTAGCCCGTACTAGGTCATGATCAGACCAGGGTACCGGGTCTATCCTTAAGTCTTGTGCATGCACAAGAAGGGCACTATCCACCAGGATGTAGTCAATTCTTGAAAATGCTTTATTTGTTTTTGAATAATATGCGTTAGGGGATCCCCCATGGCCGTGCCAGGGAGTGTGTCCACTAGGCCCAGATCTCTATTAATTCTGCGTAAACTCAGAGAGGTGGAGTCGTCTGCCGCAATGGGTATCTGTGATGTCATTCTTTTCCTGTCTCTCACAGGGTTTATCACCATATTGAAATCCCCTACCACTATAGAAGTACCCTCTACAAACAGTCTTAATTTGTCGCTGACTCCCTCCTAGAATGGCGCTTGACTCTCGTTCAGGCCATAAATCACTCCCATCGTGAGTGGGATCCCTGTAATTCCCCTCTAAGGAACAAAGATTTTCTCTCCAGGTCCTTAATTGAAGCCTCTGTCTTGAAGCCCAGGTCATTAGCCATCACAATCACCACTCCCCTCTTTTTGGTTTTGTAAGAGGCATGGAACACTTCCCCTATCCCACCACCCCGAATGCCCGGTTCCTTTCCCCTCACCCAATGGGTTTCCTGGAGAAAGAGCAGGTATAATTTTGCTTGCCTGAATTCTCTGCCGAGGAGGGATCTCTTTGTGGGTGAGTTCATTCCTCTGACGTTTAGGGAGCCAATCTTCATTTCGGGTAGCTGGTCAGCTATTACAAGATATGGGAGCTTCTCTTACTCTGACCTTGTTTAGTATCCATGGGATGCCCCTGTATCCAGTTACACCCTGCCATCCTGTTACCAGGGCTTGCCTCGTATTCAAAACCACTAACACCACCCTCCTACTGGCTCCCTCCCCCTCAGGTGGAGCCTATCCCCAACTGCACCCCTTCCTAACTACCAAACCCTTGGTCCCTTCCCTCCGTTTCTCCCATTCCCCCTCTACAGGCGCCCAGCCAGTACTTTCGAACATTCCCGGTGCTTGACTGGACCACCAGCTTGTCCACTTCCTCAGGGCCCTTGCTCATAGGCACCTCACGAATAGAGCCCCCCCGTAACCCCCCTGATTAATTCACCCTATCCCTCCCGCCCACCCCCCCTGCCACCCATGGTTCCCCATTTTGATCATCACTTTACTAATTAAACACTCTACAGTGCGCCCCCATACTGTTAGCAGGCGGTGCGGGCGATCCCATGGATCATATGTTGGTACTGATTCCTGCGTCCAGCCTGTGCCTCTCATCCCGCATTGGAGCTTCCCGGCCCGTCGTTGTGGGGTGGTGAGGGAGTGTTCAGTGTCTTGAACTTTCTCGATTCCCGTCCTTTGTGTTTCCTCTCCCATTTTTTGCTCTCGCTGCTTCCCCGGTGGGCTGTCTCTGGTCCTCTGTACTGTCCACATACTCTCGGATAGCCCCTTTGATGTCGTCTTCTGTGACCAGTATTCATATTCCGCCCATATATTCGAAGGAAAGCAAGAAGGGGTAACCCCAACGTAATCAAATTCCTTTCTCTTGTAGGCATTGTGTCAGTGGGCCGCACAGCCGTCGTCTGGCCAGGGTAAATGCAGAAAGGTCCTGGAAGATCGATATTCTCGCATTGTTGTACGTGATGGTGCTGGCTTTCCTGGCTTCCTCCAAAATGTTCACCTTTCCTGCATAGTAATGGAAGCAAACGAGGATGGAGCGGGCCCCCCAACTCGGCCCGCCGCCTATGTGCGGTTTGTGGGTTCCGTCATTGCATCGTTCCCAAACAGGAGGCGGATCACATCCTTGACTGCTCGACTTATGTCCCTCTCCATCTCTCCTTCCACTTCCGGAAGGCCGAAGAACCACAGGTTGTTTCTCCTTTCCCTATTCCCGAAATCGTCCATTTGCAGGGCTCTCTCCTCGTCCTTCCTTTCCAGGGCGGCCAGTCTAGTGTCCAGGATGTCGACGGATGTCTGGTTGGCCTGTAGTTTATGCAGCCGGTTCTCTACCTTATCCACTCTCTGGTCCATTTTCTCTAGCCTATGCCCAGTGTCCGCTCGCATGTCTCTTATTTCATGAAGTATGGTAGCAATGTCTTTTTTTCGTGGACAGGGAGTCTTCTGCCTGTTCCCCTTGCTGGAGTTTTTGGTGTGTAGAGGCCGGCTACGTGGGGTGGTCCCTCCCACCCCCACTCTGATGCGCCCGTTCCTGTCTCTCTCCGCTCTCTTCTGAAGAGAGTGAAGTGCCAAGTTGCTTGGCCCCTACCGAGGCTTGCACATGCCCCAGGGGTGGTCCTGGGGGCCCTCACCTTCACCCGGTTCCCTTGGTGCTGCTTGTGTCCCATGAGGCCGGCGAAGGGGGGAGGGTCTCTCCTCCGGCTTTTTCTGTCTCACTTGGTATTGGTGAGGGTCAGTTCTCTCCGATCAGGGCGCTCGAGCTCCGTTTCCTGCCCACTGTGCTGTCCTTCAGGGTTACTGCCCTGGGTCCCTGGGCGTTTGTAGCGTGTGAGGCGGGCTGCATGCTGTTACCTCTTTTTTCCTTCCTCAAGTTCCAATTAGGTCGGCTTTTGCCAGTTTCTGCTCTGTCCCTCAGGCCCGGGACCCTCCGTTGGTGGCATCAGCGCAGGGTGGGCACACGCCCCAGGAACTGTTCCCCGGGGCCCTCACACCTAGCGGCTCCACTAAACTGTCCTCGTGCCCCCTCAGGCTTGCGATGGGGGCGTGGAGCACCACTCTGGACCTCACTCCCTGAGACGTCCTCTTTGTCTTCTCCTCGCCTGGCAGTTATCTTCGGGGGGTGGATCCAGGCTCCAGACCCCTGTGGGCCGGGCACACGTTCCAGTGGCGGGATCGGGGGCCCTCAACCCTGCCCCAGTCCCTTGTGTAAATTGGGCTCCAGTTTCTTCCCCTCCTTAGCTTCATTGGGTGGATGAGGCTAGCCCCTCCTGTAGGTTTCTTCTAACTATCAGGTGGTATGTTACCTCCCAGAGACCTTTTTATGGAGTTCTCCCTCTTGGTGACACCCTCCTCCTTGCTGCTGTGTCACGTGGTGGCCAGTGGAGTTGTCCCCTTCTTGGAGGATTGTGTATTGTGTTTCCCCTGGGGGGGAGATGCAAACTCCTGTTCCCCTCCTGGGGCCCGCTCACCACCTCCCGGGGCACCCCAGAGGGATTTCCCCGCCTCCCAGGTCTTCCTGCCCTTAAATTCAGGCCGCGGACTGGTCCTCACCTGGTCTACGTGGCTGGTGGCCTGCTTCTCCCAGCCTTTCTGAATGTCTGTGCCTCTGCGGGCTGGGAGGCCTCGTATTGTGGAGCGGACAATACGAGGCCTCCCAGCCCGCAGAGGCACAGCTCCCCTATCCTGGGAGGGTGAACTCTTCCTTCAGTTGGGCTGGCCCTCCTGAGCTTACTGGTTGCTCGAATGCCTGTAGAGGCGGGGTGGACACCTCTTGCCGCCTTCCCGGCTCCCACCGGGTCTCTTACTGTGCCCCCCCCACTTCCCGGAACCATCAGCCGTTCCACAGCCACACTTAATGTGGGGAGCCCCTCCCCCATGCAGCCCGTCTCTCCTGCGCTCACCAGCGGTTCCGTTGCCAGATGGGGGGGTCCTCACCTTCCTTCACTTTTGTCTCAGAATGCTGGAGCCTTACAGTGAGGGGACTGCACAGCCTCTCCTCACACCTCTCCGTCCCTCATGTGCCAGCTCCTCTGAGCCACGTGTGCCACCCTGCACCGTGGTGGGCTCATGGCCTGTAGCCCTTTCGGTTTAGATGACTGCAACTTCGGCCGTATCTTAGCTCTGGAGGGGTGTTTTTATCTGCTCTTCCGCCCTGTAGTGCCCCGGCACTCGTCTCCTGGGCGGGGTCAAATTTCCTTGCTGGAGGGGGCTTCAAGGTAGGGGCTCAATCCCTTTTTAACAGACCCTGGAAGGGGAGAGCTATGCAGATGCTGCTTCCATCTGTGCACCCCCTGGTGGCCTGCCTCAAATTCTGTCTTGACGGAACCAAGGCTTTTCGCAAGACGGATGCCTTATTCATCACATTTGGTGGGTCAAAGCTTCAATAGCTAGATGAATGACAGCAGCCACCCAGGAGGCAAACAAGGCTCAGCACAAAGAATCACCAAGGGCCATGCACGCTCACGCCATCAGGGCCAGGTCAGCTGCTTTTTCCTTCCAGCGGCATATACCGTGGCAGGTGATTAGCAGGGCAGTCTACATGGGCTAGCCCATCAGCCTTCTGCAAGCATTACTGTCAGCTGTCTCTATTTATCCTTGCAAATGACATCACAAAATGGGTGTATGGGCCGGCTTAACTAAGCATGCCGCTGTGAGCTGGGATTGGATCAAAACCTCATGTCCGCCTTGCATCTGAGCGATTGGATCAAGGCCGGATGTTGTCACATTTTATGTTTTGCTTTACAGTCCTTAGAAACCTCCCTTTACCACTGGTTTCAAAATCGGATTTTATCCTAAATACATATTTCTACATTGGTCACCTTTACACAAATCACACACAAAGATTCCATATTTTATGTAGTAGCTGTTCCTCAAAATCCCACAGCTGCGGGATCTTGTTTCATCTTTCTACAGAATTTTGTCCTTTTCGCCATGAATACAATTTCCAAACTTTCTGCAACTTTCCACAATTGTGTGTGTTTACCATAGGGATGTGTGTGTAAAGTTTCACAATTTTAGCATTAACACATTTCACATAAAACCACATATATTACCACATATATTGCCATTCCTGTCCAGACTATGTTACACAGTTGTACCGCCTCTAAAACGTGCAGCCAAAAATTAGTCTAACAGATTTGTTCTTTTTATATTTTTCACCAGTTACAATCACAAGTTATGAGTCTTTAAAAATTGTTCATTGTTCATGCTTAACAGCAAATGGTCCTGCCCATTTGTCTCTCCCTGCAGTCCAGGAGCAACCCCCTCCCTTGGGGAGTTCCTTCCAGGAGCAGTTTACACCCCCTTTCACACCTCCGTTTCCTGGGCTGAAGGCTCTGCTATTGTTCATTCTCTTTCTGTAGACAAAGGTCTGGGCTAACCCACAGTTATCATCTCCCAGTGAGTTTCTGCTGAGAGGATTTCCCCTCCCCTTGGAAGAAACCTGTTTTTCCACTTCCAAAGGGTTGCAGCTCAGCCAGTCTAATTTATTCTTAATTAATAATCCAACAGAAACCAGACTTGTTGCATCAAATCACATAAATACATGACTTTCTTAGCTTTAAATCTGTGTGATCAAAAACACAGCTAAGATCTGTATTCCTTTTAGCAACACTTCTTTTATATTTGCTAATCTGGCAGACTTTTAGTTTAAATACTTTAAAGTTTCATCAGGAGCTCATCTGACAGCTGTCATTCACAGGTAGCCCAGGGTACTGCACCCAGATTTTGACAGGGGCTGTCAGTTCACAGACAATCCAGTTTTTCTCAAGACATTTTTTACTCTTTACACTTTAGGACTTTATATATTCGCCATGCTTCATTAGATTGCATGAATTTTAGCACCAAGCAAGATTTTAAATGTTGAGAAGTGTATAGGCATTTTGGAGTTTCATTTGCAAAGCGCTGCTTCTCTTTCTGCACTCTGTTTGCTGGTCATGGAGCCCACTGGCACATTTTCTGTAGTATGTGCTCTATCCCACCACACATGCACCATGGGTGGCAAGTTGTGCATCCATCTTTTTGTTGTGTTGCAGAATGCGGTTTTTGTAGGTTTTTTCCGCGCACAAGGGTTTTGCACAGCAGAGTGGGTCAATACATGCCACAGTCTTTTATTTCAGAGGGCTTGATGCGACAAACATTCAAAGTTCCTTTCTCTTCAGGATTCTCATATGCACAACTTTTCTGGTGATTCACTGTTCATGCTGGGTCCCACTCTACCGGGCTCAGACCCACTTTAACAGAAACTTCTCTGGTGATTCACTGTTCACCCTTGGCCCCCCACGCCGGTCATGGACCCACTTTAACACCAAACCTTCAATGGTCTCCCTACGCCGGGCTTGGACCAAATGTATCTAATTTTTAAAACTTTCTTTACTATATCAAAATCGAAGACTTTTGACTTTGTGCAGAATTTTGCTTGACCCATCGTAGGACTACTTTGATTCACAGTTCTTTGTTCTCTTCTTAATATAACCCTTCAACTTTCACTTCTGGTACTTTTCAGCAGGATACCTTACAGAGACCTTCGATTGAGCACCCTTGTGGTGCCGGACCACTCTGCCAAAGGTATTGTATCAAAGTCTCTTCAAAGTTCAAACACTCATCAGCAGTTCTACCTTACTTCAATTTTACTTGTGTCTTTTATCATACATGTTTTAACCGTGTTTGTTGCAGCGCTCGCCATAAAATGTTGCTGCTTGCAACATTGGCTTCAACACAAACTGGTCTTGTATTGGTCTACCCAATTCACCGGCTGTGTTGGCTTCACTGATGCTGCTTTGTTCTTGGAGCCAAGGACGGTACCACGGCAGCTGCTGCTTCTCCCCGCCTTGATCAGTGATGCGGGAGGGCCCTGGGTATCTCTGACCCAATACAGGATTCTTCAGTCTGGTTTAGTGGTCTTACGCGTTCTAATCTCGAGGGCTCTCATTGCCTGACCTCGCCTGACCATCGTGTTGGGACACGTCAGGTATACTGCTCAGCTGTTAGTCTGTTTTCTCCCAGAGCTGGCTGTCCGTGTGAAAGTGTTCGTGTAGAAAAAGGGGAGGGGTAAAGTTCCTATGTATCCTTTCTGATAGGATGGGCAAAGGTGTTACAGGGAAGGGGATACTGTGCCTCGCCATCCGGCGTCCCACTCCCCAAGGCCTCTCACACAGGTGATCCTCCTGCACCGGTTCACCTGGATGACAGATCCCCGGGCACTAGTGGGGGAAGGCACCTTCTGGTTTCTCACAAAAGTGACACAAGGCATGACAATGCTATAGTAACAATCAATCTCTATATCTTCGAAGACACCAGGGCTGAGAAAACAGTCTTCCAAAAAAAAAAACTATGTAGCCAACTGCAGGCCCCACCACATTCTGGAAATTGAATATGTCTGGCTATCATTTCCTTCCTTCTTTACTGGGCAGTTTCCCAGTAGACAGCTGAACCTCAGAATTCACTGTTTCTTCATGTAGTGAATCGATTTAACGCACCTGTATATGCAACAAATATGTCTGTAAATGCAAACTGTGAGGTCGTAGGTCCATGTTTTCTTGTAGGCCACTCTATACCTGTACTTCTTTGCAGTTTTAGTAAGAAGGAAACCCCGTTTTTGCATGTAGATACTCACCACTCCTGGATTTATAAAACAACAATAGGAATGCTGTTAACTCTCAGGGATCCAACAAAGGTCCACTGTAGGTTTGGATATAAATAAGCCTTTTTTCATAGATTTTAAATTTAATGCATCTATCCGGCTTTCTTGCATCTACTGAGGCTGCATTAATTTATGTTTGTGTTGACATGAATTATCCTCCTCCTTGAGTCAAATTACCTCACGATGATACTCTCCACTGGAAATGGTGGAACACCGACTCCTTTCAAGCTCAAAGGTCACAATGTCTTGACAGGGTCTTTGTCACTGTCACAACTATCTCTCCTTCACTGACTCGCTCATAAAAGGTCACTCCTCCCTCCACTGCCCAATAGAAGGAGACACATGCTTTTGTATCAAACAGTGGTTAAACAAAGTAGGACAGACGTACTTGAACGAGCTACAATTGCTCGAGCAAGGGCCCTAAAATTATTGCGGCTCATGAGCAAATCCCGCCAAGAGCAATGGTGTGATAAGTGTTCAGTCGATGCGTTTCATTAGGGTTCTGCTCGCGTCGGCACAATAAAACGCAATCCATTGCCGAGGAGTGGCACACAAGTCTGGGTGTGTACCTTTTAGTTTATCATCACCAAAACATGCGCATGCTGCAACAAGAGTGCTTTGTGTAGGTGCTATGAACTCGAAATAGAAGCAAAACATCACTGCAACAAATGTCTTACCTTGGTAATGAACGTCATCCATAATAGGTGTTTGTGAGTCTACTTTGTCATGATCGGAGCACCCAAGTCTCCCCATTCCATGCGTGAGAAATTAAGTCTTCCAGTCCTCTATTTTTCTTGCAATTATGAGATTGTTAGTCCTGAGTTGAAAATGGGAAAGAAAACCCTATGCGTTCCAGAAGGCGGATAAGTAGACCTATACCCAATGACCTCCTTACGAGCAGCATAGGGAAACGGGAGTGCTCTGTACGCCAAACAATACCATACAACTGCATACCAGCCTTTTCTATTTAGGAGAATGGGCACCAGTCCAATATGTCTGCCAGACTGCCATCTCAACAGGCTAAAGGTGCGCTCTGTGGATCAATTGGGAATTGTTATCCTGGACAGAACTGTCGTTATGGGCCTAATAACTGGCTTGTCTCTAACAGGATGTACTCTGAAAGGATCCACACGCTTGTAAACAAAAAAACCCCAGAAAAATAACATTTGGAGAAAGAGTAGATAGAAGACAATAGCCTGCAGTCCTTCACAAAAGGGACATACTGAGAGCGTCATTGCCGTTTCCTTGAGCATGAGAGGCCAAGCACCAATCAGTACATATAAAGACAGACTTCGCTTCCAAATTATACAACCTGGCAGTGCAGTTAATTAGGCCACAGGCCGTGATGGCAGTATACGAGTATGGCTCCTGCCCAGACCACCAAATGCCACTAATGTATGTAGCCTAGGAAGCACAAACAATCAGAGCTACTTCCTTGTTTGAAAGCTAATCTGAAACAACATTATGTACAAGCGATGGGGTGTGCAATGTCACCATGTGGTGGTGTAAATGCAAGATCTTGTTGCTCACTTATAATTCTTGCTGTGGTAATAAACCCATTGCCTCCAAGGGCTCTTTAGTGGACATGGAAAAAGAAAGTGGTGCAGGACTCGGCTGACATGAAGTTTGGGCTCGTAAGGAGGTCAGGTAATTTTCAACATTTCACGAATAGGTAAAATACACTTCAAGCCATTTATATATGAGTTCTTAAGACAAGTGAATTCAAATGAAATGTAGGCTTCTCAGGCATAACAACCACTATCAACTTGCAGAGACTCTCTTCTGAAATGGAGTGTCCCTGTACTTATACATTCGGCTGTCTGTCAGTTTTAATTGTGGCCATGATTTCTACTGATAGGTCAGCCTGTATGTGTTTTAGTTGGTAAGTAACCAAGCGTTTACGTTGACAGATGAGGAGGCAGTGCGTCCTTTACTTGGATCTCATGAGCCTATAATAAGGGACAAGGGAATTCCTTCAGCAAGAGCAAAGGTATTGGTCTTAGATCCAAATCTCAATCAAGCAAAATAGCCACATTAGGACAATGATTGCAAACCCTCTTCTGGAGATTATTATTTTCAGCGAATGGATCCAAAACATGGTTTCTCTCAATATCAAGCTCAGACGATCCTAAAGGCAAACTATAGAACTTCTATTAAAAATGCATAACATCTGTCACAAATGAACAGACTACCTATTAATTGCATTGTGCTTCTTTGAACAAAACATTTTGCACAATGTTTTTTCCACAAATGCGTCAGTTGGTGCAGCATTAACGAGGGGAGAGCTCAAGCACAACCCCTTCATTTGCCGGTGGTTGCCTCTTAATCTCCCTCTTCATTTCTCATTGAAACAGTACTATCCAAGCCAGTATTGTTGTCTATATTGTTGGACTCTTATTTTGGCATTCTTAATTTCCGGCTCAATCTTTTGACCTATACGCCATCTTTTCAGTTTTACCAATCAATGAAAGCCGCGACACTCTCGGCTCAGCAAGACTGGTATGAACTTCAGCAAATGGGACATGGATTTAAATTAAGTAACCTACAAAATAAAGTATCTCCAAAGAGTCTCTGGTATCAAGGGAAACTTCTAGTGCCAGTGCTGGCCTCAAATAACAGGGATATGGAAAAGGTGGGGATGACGTGAGGCCCACTTCATGGTTTTATACGTTTTCAAAGACTCACAGGGTCCTTGCACCGATAGGCAGTAGATTCAAAGGTGCTGGTTGATCAAGGGCACAGAATTGAAGAGATGGCAAATGGACAGAAACTACAGAGTTAAAAGCAGAGAGTTCTAGAACATGACAATGCACTCGGCTTTCCATCGCTTCCATTTTATTTAGCAGCGTGTTCAGCCTTTGTCTAAGACGAAGGGCATTTGTAATGTGTTCATGAACTGTGAGCGTGTCAGGCAAATCCTTTTACAAATGCAACGGTACTTCCATTGCTTCAAAGCCCTGAAGGAGAATTGTCTGTCCCTATCGACCAAACATTTGGAGGCGATGATTAATGTCTGGAGTGAAGCCGATTGCATAAGAATGTTGTGTGTTAAATGGGAGATTTTGTTGCCGTGCGTGGGGGAGCTATACGGGCAGGGAACATGTAGGGCGGGCAAAATAGCTGAATGTTTACTTAGACCCGTTCTGGGGAGAAAGTGCAGGTCACTTAACAGGATGTGCTATGGTGCTTTGCCACCATGGTTTGGACTTTTAAAGGGCGGTCGAGCTGCAATCATAGGATGGTGATTTAGAGAGTATGTGCATACGTCTTTGTTACTTACCTGTAACTGTACTTCTCCAGCATTTGAACCTTTCATATATTCACATGCTTCAATATTCCCCATCGTCAGACTGGGAATCCTCAGTAATTTTATAAATATATATATAAGCATTATGCGTATTTAAGACTCTTTTTTATAACAAATTGTATTTATATGATTCTGTCAATTCATATGTAAAATGCATTCTGTTGTTATTGGGTGCTTGCTTACAGCTCTTTTGGGTGATATGTTTTCTCACAAATATTAAGATTAGAGGGTCCATTTAATCCACACTTTTCTCTCCATTTGGAAGATTATATGAATTTTAGACCTCTCTTCTTTCTCGGTTTTTATTGTTTATCACTTCTTTTTCTTGTATGGGCGACCAATGGAGATTTTTTGTTGAAGTATCAATGTAACACAATGGAAAAACAGTTGGATGCACATTTCTTCCTTTTCTATTTGTCTCTTATTCTCACTGGTTAAAATAATCCTTGGGTTAACAACATTATCTGTGGTGTTTTGCAAGTGAGGTTTTATCATGTGTGGGCAATTGTTTTAGTAATGATTTGGCTAAATTCTTTTAATCCATACAGTAACAAATGATTCAAGCATAAAACATTTTTTAAGTATGGTACATCTTTAATGCACTAAGCACTTTATCCTGTTCCGACAATGAATCATATCGTGAGGCTGCTAAATGCACAAGGCACTTTATAAACTGTGAATTGTATTTTTATGGTTACCAAATGCACATAGCACTTTAACAACATTTGTTGTATATTGCAAATTTTGCACAGTTTGTGAATATAGTTATTAGTATCCGAACAGGTAAACCCTAATACACTTGAACCTTAGAGCTCAAAAGAATATGTGCACAATGCACTTTATTTGAAATACTGCATGAATTTATTTAAATCACAATTAACCTCACAAAAAGCGGTTTTTATTGTAATAACCGCCTGCTCCACGTTAGCTATGCCCGATTTAAAAAGCATGTTTTGTTTTGCTTTGCTATTTAGCCCAATGTTGTTTGACCCATTCCAAGATGGCAGATTACAAAACGAGACAAAAAGGAAACGTGCATGACTCTCTATACTGTAACCATAGAGTCAATTGGTTGAATAAATAGTCCTTCTATTGTGTTTGTCGCCCTAAACATGAACAAGCGGTTTGTTACCGCGAAACGCGTCGTTTTTCGTGTTTGTTTCTCCTGTCCTGGACAATGGATTCATTAAAGTATTAATTTTTGGCTGACATACTATGGTTTCCTGACTCAGTGTTTTGCTGTGACTACTGCATGCAAGACTGCTTCCCGGAGTGCCTTCCGCCTTCCCTGGACTTCTGGACAGGGTTTATTACATATATATATATATATATATCTTTCCGCTAGGAAAAAGCAATACAGGTTGCCCACTATGCCTTTAAGGCACTTACATTTGGAGCCCCTTCACCCTTACTTTGGCCTGCATAAATGATGACTGACTGGCTTTGGAGCAGCAACCCAGGGTTGGTGTGAGGGCGCATGTGAATCTATGAAAGATACCAATGATGGAGAACTACAGTTACATTTGCAGGTAAGTAACAAACACTTCTCCAGCATTGGCTCGTCATAGATTCACATGCTTGAACAGAATACCAAGCAGCGAAGCATTTCATGTACTTGCATAAACACAGTTGAGGTTTAACCTCAGCATTAAGCAGAGCACTTGTAATTCTTATGCTTGCGTGACAACAACAGAAGAGATAGAGGGTAGAAGATAGGCTGCTCCTACCCTACAAAAAGAAGTGGCGGAATACTGCCTGTCCGACCGCTGACTCCCTTCCAACATCCTCTGCTAAGCAGTAATGCTTGGCAAGCATATGGCGTGTGCTGTAGGTGGCCGCTTTATTGATGTCTTTTATCGTCACTCTCGCTTGAAACACTGCAGTTGCTGCCCTCCCTTTGGTGGAGTGTGCAGTAGGTGGGCCAGGGAGTGGATTGCCTCTGGATTGGTGGCAGTGACTGATGCACTTCGCCACCCAAACTCAAAGACCTTGCTTTGATAAGCATTGTCCTTTAGTGCAACCTGAGAAAGCCAAGAAAACGTTTGGAAGAGGTACGAAAATCTTTAGTTTGTTGAATGTAAAACTTCAGTACCTGTGAGAGATCCAAGGAGTGTAGGGTGCGCTCCGCTGCTGATACGTGGTTGTTGAAAAAATAGGGAGTACTATTAGTTTCTGACAAAATCATCTCAGAGACCACTTTGGGGATGAATTTGGGATGCGGTCTAAGAAATACACGATCCTTTTGAAAAATTGTGATGGGCGGTTCTGTTGAGAGGGCCTGAAGTTCACCAATTCGTCTCACTGATGTTTATGGCTACTAAAAAGGTGACTTTCCAGGATAAGAATCCTAAGTCATATCTCTGGATGGGTTCATAAGGTGCCGCCTTAAGTGCTGACAAGAAAGTATCCAAACTCCGGGAGGGCACCGGGTTGGTTGATGGTAGAAAAGTGCTTAGTAATCCTTTGAGAAAAACCCTCACCGCTGGGTCAGCGATTAGTGAAGCCTGATGCGGGCCTGTGGTATAGGCGGAGATGGCTGAGAGAGGCACTTCAATGGATGACTGAGATAATCTTCTCTTGGCCAGGTGTAATAAATAGGATAACACTTGATGTATAGATGTAGTCAGCGGGTCCAGTTGCAACACTCTACACCATGTGGTAAAGGGTGCCCACTTCTTGGTGTAACTCAAGCGGGAGGATTGCACCCTGGAAGCCCTGATGACGTCCCAGCACTCTGCTGACAATGTCAGATTTGCCAGTTCTTGCTGCTTAGGAACCAGGCTTTAAGCGACAGACTCTCTGCGTTGTGATGGAGAATTTGACATTCCTGAGTTAACAGGCGCACCTTGTGATAGTTGCAGGAGTGTCGAATACCAAACTTGATGGGCCCATGCTGACGCTATGAGAATCATTTGGCATGGTTATGATATAAGTCATTTATAACGCGCCTGTAGACATGTGTTTTTAGACGTGACAAGACAAGGGAGGGTACGGAGGGAGGACGAGACAAACAATCTTACTAGGCCTTGTGTCATTCAGATTGTGCAAGTGCGGTAACGCAAAGTGTAAGAAAAATGACAGGGAAAGTCCATGGGGGTGGAGTGGAGAGTGTAATCAGGGCAGAATTGCTCTGTGTAAGTGTAGACAGGATAGAGCGGCTCTGGGTAAGTGCAAGTAGGCGGGGGACTCTAGAGGTTACAGATACAGACCCAAGAGCGCGACCGGCCCGGAGGCACTGCAGGGCAGACTGGTCAAGAGGAGCCAGGCACCTAGTGAGACTCTGAGGGTAACCGAGCAACCAGTTGGCGCAGCAGCCTGGAAGTTCAGCAGAAACCTGTAGAGGAACCTCTGCATCCAAGTCAGGGAGAAAGCGTCCCCCAGGGATTGTTTTTCCAGGTACCTGAAGGCAAAGCGAGGACATTTTTCATTGCTGTTTCGTGCATATAAATCGTTCTGTGGTTGGCCCCATCTGTGGAAGATTTGATTTTACTTATTTGTCGTCCAACTCCCATTCATGGGATGTTGGGTAATGTCTGCTCAGCTTGTCCTTTCCTGGCAGATGTTCCACCATTTCAACCAGAGGGGGGAATTTAGAGGAGCAGGTGACATAATCTCTAGTGCCCGTCCCCTCACCTCCGTCATACTGGGCAGACACCAATAGAAGAGCCCTATGTGTGACACCAGGTATTGTCCCATTACTGCATTGAGTGTATGAAAGACGTTATGCACTCAGACAACCATATCGAATGTACCCTCGTACTGAAGTGGTGGAAGGATGTCGACATACACCATTGGACATAGAAGAGCTGCAAGTGTACGTCGACAGCTGCAAAGTGATGTCATAAAGGGAAGATACAAGGATGTACAGAAACGATATGCAGATTCTTAAAGAATGAAGGTATAATTGAAGTAACAAAGTAATCAAGTGTCAAGAGATGGAGAAATTGTCTACGATGGAAAGACGAGTGATATGAAGCTCAGCAAATGTACATATGCAGAAACACAAGGTAGATGAGTTACATAGAAGCTTGCTGCAGTAGAAACTATAACAAACCAAGGCTGCAGAGTTGGGAGACGCTGCAGAAACAGCTTCATGCGAGGAACAAGAAATATCTGTTTTGCTAAGACTAAGGATGACACAGCAAGGCATAACTGGAAAGTACAATTGAAGTTAACCAGGATAAGCTATACATGAAAGGCTCATTTCTCTTAGATTAAGAAGAAGCCAAAGCATCTGCAAATGCCAAGTATTGGACAATCAAGGACGAAAAGCATATTTAAGATGGAACAACCAAGTCTCCAGAGGCCAAGATGAGTAATAGCACGCAGCACAATTAAATCAAATAGCAGTAAATAGAAGGATGGAATTAACACATTTGTGGTCTAGTAGCATGTGATTCAGAACTTGAAAACAAGGCCTATTCACTAAGCCTCAGACAAAGATAGTGGTGTACCCGGACACCCTTAAAAGTCCCAGAGAAGAAAACAGCTTGCAAGGTCAACTATAAAAGAGAAGTCTTGACTTGTGGCTTGAGAGATGGTAGGCTAATTGACCAAAGTGGGCAGTGTTCTGACATCGCTCTCTGCACCTGGGTTTCGTTTTGGTTCATGTGCTGCTAGTGAGCCGAATGTCCAAGTTTGGGAGACTATGCCAACCATTCATGAATGACTATAAAGCAGCATGCTATACAATGTTGCAGAAGCCAATCCGCTGTTTGTATTTTTTCTATAATCAGTATTATACGTATTTAGAGGTAGTTCGAGGCGTGCCCGCCAGATAAGTGGCAGCCAATGATTTTATTGTGGGTGGGGATGCAGTGTCCCAAGTCCTTAGGGCAAGAGATCGTCTTGGAGATGTACTTCTTGGTAAAGACCTGCAATCGGATGTTGCAGGTGGTGTTGGGGAACACTTTCGTTTTTTTGAGACCTACTAGGTTGTGGCGACTTTTCACGAGATTCTGCTGGTGATCTGTCCCGAGATAATGTATGTGAAGGGGTAATTTGCTTATGTCGAGGAGATGTGCCTGGCTGTGGTGATCCGGTACCTTCTCTTGTAGGTGACATACTCTTGTCTTCTTTCCCCTTTTCATGGTGGTGGTGAGACACTTCCCTCTCTTGTGGTCGACGGTGCTATGAGCCAAGCTCGTTGTCATCTTTGAAATTCCTCCCTGATCCTTTGCATAGACTGTATAACTTCCGGTATTTTGGTGTATGTATGGACTTTTCCATCACTTCTTCAATATCTGAAAACTCTTCCTAGAGAATGACATCTGGAAGTTCTGCCATCTTGTTGATAGGAGATACGTTTACTGCTTTTTATAGGTTGTTAGGTATTGTCATTTCATCCTGTCTTCCTGCCATGGACAGGGCAGGTATTCCATCCGAATGAACATTCGCTGTGGTCTTCCTTCCCTCCGTAGACAGTGATTTTTCCATTGATGGGACATCGTTCGACGATCTACCCGTACTGGTTTTCATGGACAGGATCTCCATTGACGATCCACTGGTGGGTGGTTTCGCTGGGTATAGCTTTCTGGACGAACAGTGTTTTGTTGTCGCCGTTGACGAAGACTCTTTCGCCATTCACAATGTTTTTAAGGACAACCTCTTGCTCATGTATGAGGAAATCTTAACCGTCAATGTAGACGGATGGCCCGCCGTGCACGATTTAGGTGCCAACGGCACACCCTTTTTTCAGTGACATGTGAGATCTCATGGGAAGGTGGGGGTGCCGAGGGCCTAGGGCGGCAGCAACACAGCAAGAATCACCGGATGCCACGCTAGTCATGAAGGTACTGCACTTTATTTGCGCACATGCAGCATTTCCGGGTCGGTGACCCTTAATTTCCATTGGGCCGTCCGGATGACAGCAGCATCTCGTAATGCTACATCTCCCCCCAGAATAATAAGAGTCCTACCCCATTTCTTCGATTCACCGCCTAGGCTTTCGGATGACGCGACAGGGTCTTCCTTGTCGAGGAGATGCAATTGTCCCATCCACATGGTCTTCCATGTGGTTGTGCTCTTCTCTGTCAGGCTCATCTACGTCCCCTGAGTATCCTGACTCTTTGTCTGACTTCTTCTTCCTCTTCATTTTCTTGCTTGTCTCTATACACATGAGTGGTGTCATCTCCTGTTTTTCTGAAGAATTAACAGTTTCTTGTTATGACCCATCCATCCCTTTCGGCCATGACCATTGCTCCCTTGATGTGAGATGCTGTTGTGGGTCTAGGGTCGAACAGTGGCATCTCCTTGTGTACCTGGGTTAGATTTACAAGCATGTTTTCCCCTGGTAGTATGTCCGCTGTCCGTGCCCTGACATTCTTGTCCACGGTCCACGTAGTCCTTCATTCTTTCCTTGGCTCGGATGTCAAGTTCCTTCATTCTTGTGCTTTGTTAGTCCACTTCCGTTTCCTGACATTCTTGCGGTACTCTTGACCTGATGGGGCGCCCGTACATGATCTCTGCTGGACATTTTCCCGTGGAGTCATGTGGCAAGTTCCGGTAGTCTCTTAGTAGTTGCCATGGCACCTCCTCTGTGTGCATGTGTGTGATGGTGGTGATACGGATTGCCCACTTAATGTTAGCCATAACGTGCTCCACCACCCCATTCGCTTGAGGCCGCATGGGTGTTATTTTTTTGTGTCTAAACTCCAGTTAGCTTGCAAAACTTTGGAAGTCTTTGCTGGTAAATGGTGGCCCATTGTCCGATTTTACAACCCTTGGCACTCCAGATGCTGAGAAGATGCCATCTAGTGGCGGTATCAGTGCAGTTGCTGCAGTAGACGCTACAATTTCTATCTCAGGGCAGCGGGAATGTTCATCTAGTGCTACCAGCACATATTTCCCTGATCTTAAGGGTTCAAAGAAGTCTATAGCCACTTCTTCCCATACTCCCTCAGGGAGTTCCGACATCCGCAGTATCTCCGGGAACACTGTGGTTTGTAAACTGAGGCAGATGTGGCAGGGCTTTAAGGTTTTCTCTATGAGTCTGTCCATTTCTGGGAGCCATATCTTGCTACGCAACATACGTTTGGTTGAGACAATGCCCCGAGGGCCCTCATGTACTGTTTCTATCATCTTCTGATGTAGGGTTCCCAGTATCACTATTCTGTCAACTTTTAACAATAGAGATGACAGCTTTATGGACAGCTCATCTTTTGATTTTGACAATGTCTTGAACAGCTGCTCATCCAGTACTGCACTTGCTTGAAGTGCCTCTTCTCCTGATTTCCATCTTCCATTCCTAATGCATGTCATCACTAGCGGCAACGTGACTTCTTTGGCTGTGTGCTTTGCGAGTTCCGTCGCTGTTATCGCAGGTGGGATGGCGTAGTGAATGATTTAGTTGATATAACCATCCATCCTATCACGTGAGGGTGTCCCTCCAGTGAGCGGATGTCATGAGAAGAAGTCCGGTGGATTTTCTTCCTTGCCAGGTTTGTGTTATTATGGAGTATTTGTATTCCTGGTGACGGAGGCCTCATCTTGTGATCCTTGGTGGCATTTGGGCTATTGGCTTGCTGTATATCATGACAAGAGCCTGGTGGTCCGTGATTATTGTGAATGGTTTTCCAAACACAGAAAATTGTGCAGGCCCACACCACTAGGGCCTCCCTTTCAGCCTGAGAATACCTCTGCTCTGTTTCCATTAGGCACCTGCTGGCGTAGGACACTATTTTTCTTTTGGTGTGCTCACTTCCGGAATGTTGGGCTAGTATTGCTTCCAGCCCCACGGGGATAGCGTCGACGGTGAGATTGGTCTTTAGGTTTGGGTCAAAATACGACATATATACGGCTGCAGCCATGTCCTTCCGTATGTTGTTGAAACTTTCCGGCTGTGCTAGTCCCCATTCAAATTTTGCATCTTGTTTTGTGAGCGCTCTCAAGGATGCGCTTGTGGTTACAAAGTCTGGGAGATATTGAGTGCAATATCTGGCTAGACCCAGGAAGGATCGCACTTGTGCTACATTTACCAGTCTCAGAGCTTCCGTCAGCGCTTTACTTTTATCTGGGTCAGGTTGTATTCTCTTATGCGAGAAGATGTGTCCGAAAATATTTAGTGTGCTTTTGTTAAAATCACACTTGTCCCTGTTTAGCGTGAGATTGGTGTCACTTAGGGCTGCGCATACTTTCTGGAGGGTGGCGTCATGGGTTTCTTACGATTGTCCAAACACCAGGATGTCATCGCTATAAATGATGCAATGCAGTATGTGTCTGATGAGTCTGCATATTTTTTCTTGGAATATCTCGGCTACTGATGAGATTCCGAAACTCAGGCATTTATATCTAAAGAGTTCCTTGTGTGTTGTGAATGTTGTAATATAACGCGTCTCCTCACTGAGCTCTTTCTGGTGATAGCCCCTGTTCAAATCGAGGTGGGAGAATACGGTTGATGGTGGGTTCGCTGATGCCCCGTCCCGAGGATGAAGGCTTAGGTGAAGGTTCCTTACCTTTTTTAAAAGTTTTCTCATCAGGGTAGAGGTTTTTATGGCCTTTAGTCCATTGTGAGGGCATTATAGAGCTTTTCACTTTTCTTCTTAGTTTTCTTAGTTTTAGGTGGTGGAGAGCCTGTCCTTTCTACTGAAGAAACTCTTCATTTTGAAGCTTGCTTCTCAGCACTTCTGTGAGATGAAACAGGGACTGTTTTGCATGATTCATCATCCGATGCCTGACATTTGCTCTCTAAATGAAGAAGGATCCTTCTATGTTTGTCAATGTTTTTTGAGAGAAAGTCTTGCAGATCTGACCATTTTGAATGTCATGATTTGTATTTATTTGTAGAGCACAATGGTACAAGCAGTATATACGCTGCTCCTGAGAATCCCTCACGAAGACAGCTTTCTTTCTGAACCTACTGCGGTCCTTAAAAAGGATGTGTTTCCCTTAGTCAATCCTTCCAAAACTGCCTCTGCCATGTCCATGAGGTGCCTTGAGAAACCTTTCACTCAATGATTTTAGACAAGGTGTGAATTTTCAGAGCCCAGGAAAAGCACAGTGGAGAACACAAACACTTTCTGTCTAGAATTAGTAGAAATTGTAAATATAAGTTGTATACACTTTGTCAAATAAGATGAAAGCTCAGAGAGCTGAAGAGGATTCCCCTTGTCTTGTAGATTATGGTGAAAAATCTGAAGATGGCTGCCTGGGTTGGAGCTTAAGCCCTGCCACCTCATTGGCTAGGGTTATGAAGGACCAAAGTGAGGTGGAGGGAACTACACTTTAGAAATAGTGGGCAATCTGGATTCCTTTTTCCTATGGGAAAAATGTTTATATGTATATTTATAGATTTATTCTAAAATTACTGAGGATTCCCAGTCTGACAACGGGGAATATTCATGCATGTGAATCTATGAAAGATCCAATGCTGGAGAAAAATGTTTCAAAGTAGCAGGGCAACTACCTAGTAAGAACAATTGAAGCTTTGAGCAATGTGTGAGAGACTTTATCTGTGAAAATAAGGACCCGGGCTATCTAGCCATCGGTGAGGGCTGCACTACTTGGTAACCACTCTGTGGTTGTGTTCAACATTTTATTACATTTTTTATTTTTTTTATTTTTTAGCGATCTCTGTTCGTGCTTGATAGTAGTAATGGACAATTCCATTGTTTTTAAAATAACTTGATGTATTCAATTACTGAGTCGTGCATATGCACAATGTGCCAATGCATTTCGGATTTACACACAGTCATGATCAGGGCGTAATGCAATAATCTGATCATCATCATGTCAACTGTGCATATCGTGCTTGTTATAAAACACAAGAAAACAACCTGAAGATAACAATAGAAAATAGTGGTGAGAGGAGCCATGTGGTCGGTACAGATCAAGGTCGACAGACCATACTAGTTCATTGTATGTATTACTTTCTTTGTTGAATTTATATAGAAAAAATAACTTCAATATTCTGCATACCTATGAATAGGTTATGAATACCTACGTTGGAGATCCTCGTGGCTAGTTCACTGCTAAGGACCTGTGCTGTCACCAAAACAATTGCAATAGTCTTAATACATAATTAAAAGATTTATTTAATAAAAACAGTGTATGTACATTCATATAACCGTTGTCATATCATTCTTAATAGACATAATTCATTCCATTTCATTTGCTGTACATATTAAATTGATACTGAACTTTATACATAAATCGATACTAAACTTTATATAAAACTCATCTGTATAAAAGTTAAAAATACACAAATGTGTTTGGGTATGATGCAACTTCATTTATCCTTCACATTCTACCGCTGTACCCATTTCTAAGATCATGTGCTCTAAAACTTTTATGTGAGTCCATTGCATGTGTTTGCTATAACCTGTTTCTCCTAGTCAAAAGGTGCTGAGAACGAACCCATTGATCTTGCAGTTAATAGTCAGACGTATCTCCATACCATCCTTGTTGAGATTAATAGGTTGTTGTCAGACTGGATTATGTGTGAAAATGGTGATATCACGAGGCATGAAACGAGTAGTCATTCAATTAGTTGGCTCAAGATGTTAGATTTGCAAAAATTATATGGAAATCATAAATCATGAATGTCAAACGCTAAAACGAATAAATAACATCAACGAAAGATCCAAAAAAACATAATCGTATGCAAAGTCAAATAACCAAAAAAATCATATGTAAATAGTAAATCACATTAAGTCACAAGACAAATAAGACAACAAAATAGACAACATTTAGAAAAGAAAACAAGGAAATGCACAAGTACAAAAGAAAATATTAACAAAAAGCTCAAAGTTCAAATTCAAGAGCTCAGTACTGTTATCTACTTAGCGTTAATAATGGTTGGTCGTGTGTTGTCCCGGGGCGGGAACCATGGAACAGAGCTTAAACCTGTATTTAGTTTTTTCCAATTCAGTTTTTTGCATGGGGGTATTTGGTGTACCTTGCATTTATGGACCTGATCATGGCTTTCGACAAAGTAGTTAAATCAAAAGATCAAAGCTGTGGGCCGTGCTCGGGCCCTTGGGATGCCCGGAGGAAATCTTAACTGTGTTACAAGAACTTCACAGGCAGGGACCATGCACTATGTGCTTCGAGGTGGGATGTGGGTTTCCCCAGGCCTGTGTCTTAGCACCAATTCTTTTCACCCTTTACATCAATGGGCATTTAAAGGCACTGGTGGATACGGGGGTAGCTTATCTGAATTTGGGAGGCAGGGCCTTTCCAGTCCTGGCATATGCAGATGAACAGTGTTAATAGCCAGGAACCTCAGGGCCCTCCAGATTCTGATTCCCGTCTATAAAGCCTTTATGAATAATCTAGTGCTAACAACAAATTCCACGCAATCAGCAGTAATGGGATGTGTGGGAAGGAAGAGGCCGGCAAAGATGCGTCAAGTGATATGCAATAGGGAAATCATTCCTAGAATCAATGAATTTGACTTTTTTGGGGTATGATTTTGGAGACAGTCACGAGTAGTGCTCATATTAAAAAACAATCGGTAAAGTTGAGCCAATGTGCAGGAGGGATTTTGCGCTTCTTGTCCTGCTGTCAGGGCCAACCCATGGATGCAGTCTTAAAAGTTTACGCAGCGCAGACAAAGGCTGTGACATTGTATGGAGCACCACTGTGGGTTTCTCAAAGGCACCAGAGATCCATGCCAAGGAGAACATGTTTTTAGAAGGCTATTTGGACTCCTGGGATCCACTCCTTGTATCTCTTTTCACAGGGAACTGGGAATGGATTTCTGGGAAGACCAATGGGCCTTGGCACTGATTACTTTTTGGCTTCGTCTTTGGGGTGAATGAACATGTTAATTTATGTCATTTCATCATTAAGTAGTATTCAGGCACTATCTCCACCAGATAACTTATTCTTGCAACCCACTGAAGCGCTGTGGTGTAAGAAGGCCTTCTGAACTAGTATCCTGAAAATCTCTGGTTTGCTACCACAAGGCTTGCCTGAGGAACTCACTATCCAGCTGATTAGAGATACTCACAAACAAGAAGGGCAGATCCTGTGCAAATCCAGTGACCGGCCTAGCTGATCCAGTCCTGCGCCTGATGTGCTGTCCTTCCTTGATAGACCAGACCCAATCCATGACCAGAACTGACGGTCCAATTTATTAACTTATTCTGTGAGTATTAATAGGAAGAACAGTGACCCATAATATAGCTGCATTGTATGATCCCAATCTCAAACCCATCCCATCTTTAATTCAGAACCATAGTATTGCTAGAACTACCTTTGCGCTGACTCTTTTCTCATTTGTGTTATTAAACCCTAACTTCTTATTGATCTGATTAAGAAAATTAATTCCCAAATCAAACGGAAAATAGAGTATCACACATGAATTGTTATGAGCGGTCGTGAATGACTGATTCCTGTGTGGCATTCTCTTTTCTGTAGTCCTTGATATAGTATAAGAAAACCTATCTGCCATTTCTAAATCTGAATTTCTGTTTTCCATTTTCGCGCCTATCTTGCAAAAACCCTCTTACTAAAACCTCTATAACTCCCTCAGTTTTTATGATAGAAGCAAAATTTCAACTCCTACTTGTACCCAACATCCTTAGCTACCCATGGAACCCGAAACAGTGTGATTGGCCCGTCATAGCGAAAATCGCGCAAATAAAAGTTTGCCGCGAATTGAAATTCTGAAAGGTTTTTACACATGTGAATTAGCTTTAAACTGCTTCCCACTTCGACTTTGAGATTTCAAATGCTTTCTTTTGACTAAATCATTGTTTGTGATTGTGTGCAACTGTTCAAAGTGGCTCCCATAGGAATGTATAATAATTTAAGTATTTTTGACCACATTTGGTGTTTTGCTCAGTCAATTCCAAAGACAATTTCAAAGCCATCCTGACAGCCGAAAAGTCAATTCCGTTTCTCCCTTGTGTTTGAAGGGGGAAGGTGGGAGTGATATTCTGTTTGATTTGTGCTATTCATGAATACCTGCTCTCTCCTCACATCTATTTAATTGCCTACTGGGGGGTTCAGGAGTGTTGCAGGGAGAACCTCTAACCATAGTGCTATCTGTTCCAAACCAACACAACAGTATTCTTTTCTGTGCTGCAATTGTTTTTGTGCTCATTACTTAATTCCTACTGTATTAAAGATATTATTCAGTTTTCTGTCACCCCATTGGTGATTGTGGTTACCTATTAAAATATATTGTGATTAAATTCTGAATACATAAATAAATATTTAACTTTGCAAACTAGCCTGATTCCTAGTTCAGTGTGACCGGGGGGGGGGGGTCTCAGGAGAAGGGTGTGATATGAGTGGTATATCGTTCAAAATATTGAATTTATAGATAAAATAAATAAGGGTTTCATTTGTGCACTACACCCTGGGCGTGACTTGGGTGTGTGCCAGATTAAATTCACTTACAAGACTTTGAATGTCAAGAGACTTTGGCACAGAAGGTCCTGATAGTGAGATTTTGAACTGCATCCTCGTGCTAGGAAAGCCAGAGTATGTGCTAATCCCGTGTGTGCCGCCTTGTCCCTTGCTGAAAACGTGGGGAAGGGAAGCTAACAGCTCAACTATCCTGACATATCATTTCTTGAACACTTTTCTTTTGTATAACATTGTTTCCCACGCCATTTTTATTTAGAGGTTAGGATTGGCAATAGGTGTATTAGTATGGGCCCTTTTATTTTAACCAACCTCTACTAGGACTGCATTATTATGATTTGATGGTCGTAGGTTCCTCCCATCTTTAGATTTAGGATTAGATAGGTGTTTTTCAAACCCAGTTGAAGTTCAGTAAACACCCTTGAACTGTGATCACTTGTGTCTGTCTTCACTGTTTGATACCATGCCTTCCTTACACTTTGCAGTGAAGCCCAATGAATTGAATCCCTCCAAAATGGTGCCCCTCTTGAATAACATTCAGTATTGTTCCACTTTATGCGCTAACGATTCTCTGTCTGTTATGCCATCAATGTCATGGCTAGCAATCTCGTTTATTGCCATAGGAAGGGGCACAATGATTTCTGAATCGACTTTACTTCTATCCAGTGACTAACACCAAATTACTTCACTTCTTCAGTCACCTGGAAGATTCACCTGTGTGTACTCAAAGACTTCTGTAACTGTAAGAGTATTACTAGCACCATGACAACCATATAATTTGGATTCCGTTGCCAAAACAGTGAAGACTATGCATGATGGTTTTGATAAAACACTTGATTGTTAGGGGTTTCTGCTGAGATGCTGGGCAGTGTCACAAGGGGGCTGCATCTGGCCTGGACCCCACATGCTTCATAGAGCACAGGATGCGCTGCCTCTTGCTCTGTAGGTTGGGTGAAGGTTCTAAATCCAGAGTGCGGTCAGTACCTGAAGGGCGAGTGCTCAATACCAAAATGTAGTCATTGCGTCTTGGCTAATTAGAACGCTTAATGGGATCATAACTATTGAAATCAAAGGAAGAGAGCCCACCAAACTCTGGCCTTCACCCTTGCCACAGACATGCAATTACTGTTGTTTGAATCAATGCAACGAATCTGGCAAGACATGAAGGTCTATCCATGAACTCTCTGTCGCGTTTGAATACAGTAGCTGCTTTTCAGCTGGTTTCCACTTCTTTACCATTATACAACCGCAAGTCGCTCAGTCCTAATGTATGCAAAATAGCTTTAGGCGATCCTATTTCTTCTGTCTTCTTGGCAGAAGATGTGTAAGCTAGTTCTGTGCCAGGTGGAGTCTTGTTCAGACGGGCAACGGTCTGTAGGCCATTTGTTGTGCTGCGAGGTCAGAGATGTTGGGTGTGGCTTGAGTCGTCTACAGAAAGCATTCCCAGCCTCACTGGGTGGTCTATGTGGGTGTTCTCCCTTTCTACCGATTTCCCAGATGGAAACATCTACGCTTCAGTTTGCTACATTGTGGCTTTTGTGTGAGTGGGGCGCGGTGAGTGCGCAGGTCCGGCTGCAGTCCATTTATCACCTTGGCGGGAATCTGAAAATGTAATTCCGACAGCAGGCACCTGACAGTATCGCCTGCTCCATTTACCCCGAGAAGTCAATTAGCGGAAGTATTGGACTGGCACGCATGCGCCTTGGCAGTTTGCAGCATGCATGCAGAATACCCAGTCGGGACTGGGCAGAGTCTTGCAGCAAGGAATTGATTTGGCTCACGCGCCGGTTCTTCAGCACCTGCTGAAAGCTGGCGGGAAGCGACAATCCCGACTAGTGCGGATTTTCATTAGCGCCCTCCAGCGAGAGCCGCGCATGGGCGTGGCCTCATAATGGACTGCCAAACAGATGGGTTATGAAATGCACAGGCCATCTGTCTTTATCATGCTCGTTTCCTTTTTTTATTAAAATGTTAATGGATATAGTTTTTATTTATTATGCAGTGGCGTGTGCATCCTCCCTTTCCAGAAAACAAATGTACGAATCCGCAGAACCAGCGCAATCAAAGCCTTGATCATTTGTCATTGTACTTCTGCTAATGTATTACTCACGTCCTCTGCCTTTCTTTTGTTTGTTTCCCCTACCAGACTCTCCGTGGAAGGTGCACTTGCCCAGCGTGGACCCAAAGGTGACCGCCGCCTCCGTGAGTGGCCTGACTCCGGCCCGCACCTACCAGTTCCGAGTGTGTGCGGCCAACAAGGTCGGAAAGGGCCAGTACAGTAAAGAGACCAGCAGGTACCAGAAAAGCACATCAGTTTCTTACACTTGCAAATGCTGCACCTAATCTTTCACGAGAAGTGCCGACAGGGCTTCAAATGGAAGCACAGAAGTGCAGGTATTCTCCGAAGTGCCGGTGCTCCTCAATTAAAAGATCTTGCTTCCTACTTAGAAGTGCTGATATTATGGATTTCAAATAAAAGAAGTGCATGTACTTGCCGGGTCACTGTTGAGAATTGCCGGTGCTCCTCAATTAAAAGATCTTGCTTCCTACTTAGAAGTGCTGATATTATGGCTTTCAAATAAAAGAAGTGCAGGTACTCACCTGCTCACTGTTGAGAAGTGTTGGGGCTCATCCATTAAATGATTTTGCTTTCTGCTGGGAAGTGCTGATATTATGGCTTTCAAATAAAAGAAGTGAGAAGTGCCAGCGCTCCTCCTTTAAAATTCTCTGATACAATGGCTTTCAAATAAAAGAAGTGCAGGTACTCAGGGCCGGCGAGAACCTGCCCATTTAAAGCACTGCGTCTGGGCTTTCATCTAATCTATGGCAGCGCTTTCCGCGACTATACGTCCACTGTTCATTCCTGTACCTGAAAGCTCACATTGGGAACCTTTGTTGGCCTAATGGTATTTTCCAAACTAGTCTTCAGGTAAAATCCCAGGTGCTTGGAAATTCATTTAAAAGAGACAGCTGAAGGATGACTTTATCAGACCATTGTCAGCTTTGGACGTTCCGCGCATCCCCGGTTGAAAGGCAGCGGATGGTTGCAATTGCACACCGGTTTGAAATCTAAATTGCTTTTCCGAATGTAGGAATTTAATACACAGGCCCTGGAACAATTTGTATTGGTGTGAAAGCCTTCGGACAAGGCGGTAAGCTCTGAGCATCATTCACACACATCACCGCTGATTAAATGGGGAAAGGGGCAGAGGTTCCAGGTGAGTTAGGCACATTCTGATCCTCGTCCCTAATAGGTTGATTATTTTGATATGCAAATCTGTGGGGACTTTGTTGACTAAAACAGATAATTTCACTGCTGCATTGCAACTTTTCCAAATGTGTTCAGTACTTCAATCAAAATGTGGCTCCTCCATGAAATGTGGAGCTGTGAACAGTGCAGAACGCAAACAATCTAGAATTTGTGGTGACCGTTCTAGATAGGACATTTGGGGGGCTGAAGTTAAGAGGGAAAGGAAGAGTAAGGGAGCGCATGAGTGGGCGTGGCCAGAGGTTTGTTATCTTCTTTTGGGGTTTGAGCGCGCGACATATCCGTGGAATTCTAGTGGGGATCTCATGGACTCATAAGACGGGAAAGGAGGCGCCGGTCTTGCACAGGTATGGATTCACGTGTCCTTGATGCCGAGCATAAGAACACAGCGATCTGATCATTCATGTTACAGGTAACAACATTATACGCAGCTGTGCAGTAGGCATGTTTATTAAGGGCACTTGCAAGGATTGAATTACACACTGTGTGCTTTTCAAGTATGTGTCACTGGGAATCTACATATTCTCCTGTCATGGCTTATGCATGTTCACGTACGACTCACCCCATTAGCTTGTGTGGTAAATTGTTTGGTAAAATTCTTCAAACAAGATGATTAGGGGGTTCTTTCGTATGTCCAGTATGGCTTTCCGTAGGGGCCAGGGCACAGTGCATCAGTGTTTGAACCTTTAGTTGGTTTTGAACACACAGATGGTGTTGGAGGGAGTGGATGTAAAGGCCCTGTTGGCTTTCATTGGCATGTCCTCCGCTTTTGACTATGTTGATCAGCCTAGGGTGTAGGCAAGTTGGAAGGAGATAGGATCATCGAGATAACTTCCTTATCCATTAACCGAGCTACTCACCGGTGTCTGCGCGGGCATGTGTCTGGTGGTAGGGGAGAACTCACGGTCACTTAGTGCAGTGAAATAGGAGTGTGTCAGGAATGTGTGTTGGCACCTCTCCTTTTTAATCTCCATGAATGGTCTTGAGTCAGCCGTACAGGAAATTACCTCTCGAATTGGTCCTTTTGACACCAGAGGTCTACTCTTGCTCTTCTTCGGTGATGCCGCTGTATTAATTGCTCAATTCACTGTGACATTTCAGAAGTTAGTAGAGTGTTATGCATCTTTTATGAACAAATAGGGATTAACTTTGAGTTACGTAAAATACAATGTTGTGCATATGGCTTTCAAACCACTATCAAAAACTATTCGTTTTCTTTCCAGTCTACATAGTTATCCCATTAACCACATGCCAGGTTTATATCTATGGCAAATTATAGTGAGAGCCTATAGCGAGGTCTGACACCAACAGATGGACTGCAAGTAGTACATATAGAAATTCTTTAGGAAAAGTGTGGGTCTTTTCGTAGTAATACCGTTAACATCAGAATCTTTATGTTTGTGGGGAAAGACCCAGACTTTTAAAAAAGCGCCACTCAGGAGGTCTTTATGGACTGGCTTAAGGAAGCGGGCCTGTGCCATAGAAGTACCTTGTCTTAAGTATATCCGTCTGCAACTTTTAAAACAGGATCCTAGACCCTCTACTGTCCGAAGGATCATCCTAAGAAATGCTAGACGCATTGTTAAACGGTACCTGTGGAAAGAAGACATTGACGGCAAATTAGTAAGGGAAGGTAGGAAAGAAACAGTGGGAACTTACCTGCCCATTGCACCGCTAATGTCTGATCTCCATATCTGCTTTGCGCACTAACCATAAGTATTGGGTAGTGTTATCTGGACCACATCTTGGTAAGATGCCCCAACGGTTTTTACGGGCACTTGGTCACAGGAGAATGTAGGGGATACATTGTTCATATTTGGGCCCGGATCTCAGGAAGAATTAGTTCTCCTTTTATTGTTTTTCCCCCTTTACCAAACATTAAGAAAGCAAGAGTGTCTACCTTTGTTGAGGAGTTGATCTTTTAACCAATCAGACCAGCTCTTTATGTTTTGATATTGGTGCCTGATGTTCCAATATGTTTTACACTTGCTAACCATCTTTTAAATACTCTTAGATTGTGGGAAAAAATAAATCGGTTAAAGTATTCTAACCCTTATATTTATAAATAATGTGTACCTGCTCTTTTCATGATCTGCAAAGTATGCTCGTTTTGCTTTATGTTTGGTAGTTTGTCTTGTGCGTAGTTGTGTTTTTGAAATTGTTTGTACTTTTATGGAAACAATGCAATTTCTGAAATAAAGAACTTCCTGATTAGACTTGACTGATTGGTCACTTGGAGGCATGCAAACTCTCTGTATGCAAAGCTCTGAACTTTAATGTTAGAGTAAGTATATATTTTTATGATTAGAACTTAATAGTGAAATTGTAACCAATGTGTATTTGAACATGTGGTGCTTGTAAGAGTGTCATTTTCTCTGCTGTTACTCACTGGTACACCTTTCTTCCTAGATTGATGTTGCCTGAAGAAACACCTAGTGCGCCTCCTAAAAATATCGTGGCCAGCGGACGCACTAATCAGTCCATAATGGTCCAATGGCAGCCGCCTCCTGAAAGTGACCACAATGGCGTCCTCCATGGGTACATTTTAAGGTAAGGGTGTGCAGCTGAGGAAGGGGTCTTGGAGGGGGGGTAGGGAAGCAAGTCTTTGGAATAGCTGCACGTCGCTGTCATTGCCGCTAGACTGGTGCTTGTTGACCGAACAGCAATGGTTATGACATCAAGTGTTACCATGGCCTTGAATCTTTCTTTTAAAGATGTTACTCCACTGTTTGATGAATGGCCTCAAGGATGACCCCACGCAGGTTCTGAGAGGAGAGAATGTTTCAGTGGGCAATTGTTTCATGACACTGACATCAGTTAGTAAGTCTATTACCCCTCCCTCCTCCGGTCCCTATCACCTCACAGGTTGGTGTTCACCCTCTTCTCAAGTCAATCTATGGCTCCTGCTCAATTGGAGGTTCTTTATCCCCTTGAAATTCCCATAGGTGCCACAAATACAATAATCACTGCATCCTTTACGTCGACACATACCAGCAGAATCAAGAGTGCCTTCATGTCTCTGCCATGTTGGCCCAGTTGTCTTGCTTTCTTAGGGCCCTTTTCCACATCCCATGCCCCATCCTCGCCTGTGCAAGAGAAGCTTGCCTCCTTCCCATTCTCTCACACCGCCCCCTCTACACAGAACAACATCATCCCCTGTCCCCTCTCTTCCCTAAGGAAAGTCCAGAGGATTCGTTTAAACGTGGTTCTACTATGGTATATCCCACTGTTGACACGCAGAACTTTGGGCACCTCCAGAACTGCCATGGAAACCATTCCAGTTGAGTTTGGTGGCATCGTAAGTGCTTCTGTTGTCTTTGAAATTCATTTGGTAATACAGTTAACCAGTGCAATTTCTCTTGTTGACTTCACCTTGAAATATGCAGGCCAGTGTCACAAAAGCCATACTCCAAGACTCGGTTCACTAGAAATCATTGTTAACAGGTCAACTAGAGTTTCTACCAGCGCTGTATCTCCTCGTTTACTACGAGGAAGCAGCATATTTCTGTTTCACCCCCAACCCACCCGTGCCCCGTATTCAATCCTAAATCGAACACTGGCAAGGATTCCAACCCTAAACCAAATGATTCCCGGGCCTCGGCAAGATCACACCTGCAGCTGCATCCTTGGCAGAGGAGGTCGATAGATGAGTAGATCACTGGCTGTAATCTCACATCTAGAGGGGTTTGCTGCTAGAGGCCACAGAAGGGCAGCCACAGGGACGTGTGGTTCAGGTCATCGCAGAGATCCAGATTACAAAATGTCAGGTTCCGCAAGAGACGGCATCTGCCAAATGGATTGACAGCTGCACCCCACTAAACCCACGTCTGCTGGGGATTTACTCTACTCAATCACATTTTTTACTAGACAAACTACATTTAAAAAGCTGTAATTTTTCCTCCCTCGTATAAAGGATAAAGTACCAGTTTTGCTTGGCCCTGAGCATGGATTATAAATTCTGGCTTCAGCGCGGTGGGTATATTAGCCGGATGTAGGCTGTTGTTTACTCCCACTGCGTCCCCATCCCTTTTTATCACTGTGCTGTAAAAGGGAGGCTGTTGCCTCTTCTGCGCTAGGCCTGTGCTGCTGCATGGTGCATGGGCAGGGATATATTGAATGCAATGTATTTTTTCCTCTCTCTCTGCAGATATCGTCTGGCCGGCCTCCCCGGGGAGTACCAGTATAAAAACATCTCCAGCCCCGAGATTAATTACTGCTTAGTGAAGGACCTCATCATCTGGACACAGTATGAAATCCAGGTGGCGGCCTATAATGGCGCTGGCCTGGGCACCTTCAGCAGGGCAGTGATCGAATACACTTTGCAGGGAGGTGAGCGCTGATCTGGAAATGATAATAAAACATGGCAACTGACGTCAGGCCAGAGGAACAGAACAAGTTAAGGAGTCATTAATTCTGTGCAAGCATGCAGTCGAAACCTAAAAACAGGAGCGATGCCTCAAAAAAAACAAACAGAGACATACATTCTCCTGTGTATTTAACTGAGGGCCCCATGTATTAATTTGGCCTGAATTGATTTCCATTAATTTCGTCTCGTTCTCAGTCTGCTAAATAATTTCGACTCTTAGTAGATCAAACTGCATTGTAGTCAATTTCAGAGCAATGATTGATTTTTTTTTTTGTTTTTGTTTTTATTTTTGGTTTGTAGGTTAGCACCCAATGACCCCTATCGAACTGGGAAACCATACTCATTGTTGCCCATGTCCCTAGGGCTGGGGCCTGCAACATGCCGCTCTCCAGGGGTTTTGGACTCTCCCGCCCATGATCCCGCAGGGATCGAAATTGCTGGGAGCTGCTTAGCTCTGGCTTCTAGCCTAGGAGAGCCTGGTTAGCATGAAACCAGCAACTACCAGGGACTACTTTTGGCTCCCCATTCAACTGGTACCATACAAACATGCATGTGTGACATTAAGCATAAGAATGTCGAATGTTAATGAAGACGAATTAGGACACTTCTAGTACACATTTAAACACAACGGATCATACGTAATGTGAACAAGATTGAAGTGTGCCTCTCCTGTAGAAATCAGGCCTGTGGTGCGCTGTGTACCGGCTCCTGATTCTCCAGCAGTAGCTCCCCCCAGCTAGGCGATGCCCAACACTCAGGAGCTGGTTTTAGCTCTTGCTCATTAAATCTTAATTTCAAACCCTGTCCCTCTTCGTTGAGTCTGTTAGCTTGAGGTGATGGCAGTTGTGGGCAAAAGCATCTGAAGAGCCAAAGGTTGCAGACCCCTGCTCTAGAGCTATGCATTTTCAATATAGAACAAAGCACCTTTGCCTCCTCTTGGTGCTTCCTTCTTTTCCCCTTTTCAGCTCTTTTGCATTTGCGCCACCCCGTACACTGCCCCATCCCCCAGCTCTCCCCACCCCCTACTTTAAAAAAAATGTACTTGTAAATCCTCTCATTACAGGGGGTCACAATTCCCCATCGTTGCTCCCGACCATAATCTTGAGCTCCAGAAATCCCTGGCAGCCACTGCTAAAGCAGATGACGGACATTTTAACATCTATTTGTTTTTTTTTTTAGTCGTTTTATTTTCCATTCTTATGAATGCTTTATCCTCAATATTTATTTTTAACTTAAGAGTACACATTTTTTTTTACATTTATGAAACCGTAGGGAGCTTTTGTAAAATTTCAAATTGTGATGAGCCTAGTAACTAACTTGAGTTATTTTTAAGTTCTATTGCTTACCTTTCCTATATTTTTTCCTGGTGTAAAATGTTCCTGTAAAGATTAACACGTCACAGAAAAGCATTTGCGCTTAATCCAAGTATAGCAAACATTAGAATAATGCAGAGGCCCCATCTATGAATGGAACCAATTTGGTCGAATGGCAGTAGCCTGCTTGACAACACTCATCAATCAAAGACTTTCTAGGTGCAGTGTTGGCCATGTTGTCTTCTCTCTCTTTCCCTCCCACAATTATGTTTCCAGTGAGTCAGATGTTTGTAACTACCAGATTCCAACGTACCCACTCTGCTGCTCTCTTTTTATTAAATGCCAATCTTGTTTTTTTCCTACACTACCGCTGTAGACACTAATGGGCCTTGATGCTACGTGCCGGTATTATCATCCTGTATTGATTGGCAGTCCTGTGTCATTTATAAGGGTATTAATCGTGTGCTACAAAATGGCTGCAGCCTATCCTGCATTCAAATTGACTGCCGCCATTTGCCATCCAGAAGGCCGCGCAGACTCCTGCTAAGCAGCTCATGATTGTTAACCGCCGGATAGCAGTTACACCTGTCGGGCGCTTACAAACAGCTGCCCCTGCTGCTTTGCACCATATTGATTTTTGAAGGCTATTCATTCCATTTTTATATTTCTTGAGAGTATGCCATGAATCATGCAATGCTGTCTTGGATAATCAGGTTAGAGTCCAGCTCTTCCTGACCCTAATAATATTCAAACTGTTTAAGAATGCGGTTGCTCCATGGACTCGGCACACCCTCAGAAAGGCGGCCAAACTAGAGAATGATGGATTGCACCATTTCTAGAGAGTGGGGGGTTAAGGGTGGTAAGTTCAGTGGAAGTTTGGAAGAACCCAATTCAGTGAGATGTTTCTTCTGTTCTTCCAATAGTACCGCCCGCTGAGGGGGGCGTGGGGAGTAATTTATTTGGTCAGAGTCAGTGATATACTATGCGGCCGCCAGCATTGGGCCACCAGATTGGCCTCACGAGTAGTCAAACCGGCATAATTGCCCGTTGGGGTTTGAGGAGATCTGAAGGAGGGCACGCCAGAACAGGGCTTTGCCAAAGCAATGCAACAGCACACTAGTTTACTCTGCCTGCCATAGAGGGGCACAGGGAACATTTGACTATTATGGTGGACTTTCCACAGTATTGACTCAGCCTTTCCTCATACTGTATCAAACAACCTGAGCACTGTTGACATGAATGATGGTAAGCACGATTCTTCATGGTGTTTCATTTTCAGTGCAGAAGAACTTTGAGTTTTGTTTTTAAATATTCAGGGTGTAAATTATATGATTAGAAATATGGAGGAGAAAGACACTGGGAAAGGATTAACAATATGTGAAGTTTGAGACCAGGTCAGCGAATACTACGATAGGGTACTTTTAGCATTTCACATAGATCTGAAATCATGTTCAGACATTTAATCACTGAAGAAACTCGTAAATAAGGGGCTGTGTGTTTTTTCTAGTTCTCTGCGTCATTGTTATTTTTGGTTTTTGATCTGTTGCAGCCCCACGCATGAATATGCTCTGTAGATTATTTTAATGAAGTAAGGTGCATTGCTTTAAAGCATTGCTCTGTAAATGGTTGAAGGCAGTGGCACACAAGAAGTTTTAATAAGGGGACGTTTTCGTTTTTTGACTGGAATAATTGGCTTTTCTTTGAGTACATTTTGAACAGTTTATTGCATAACTAAGGCCCAGGATTTCAAATGGCCTTTATCATTAGTTTTGGCTACTAGGTGGCGCAAAATCACCACATATAAGCCAAAACGATTTCATCATCAACCAATTCAATTATGAAATATAAGCGTTATTCGGATAGTTAAGAGCCATGAAATTAAATTTCCAAATATGCATATAAAAACAATCATGTAAATATATAAAAACGTAAAAAAGACACCTGAAAAATCAGTGCAAATTTACATAAAATATGCAGATACAATCTTATGTTTCAATTGCAAAAGTATCTGAACCTGAGAGCTTATTTTTGATAAGGAGGGACTTTGGGAAGTTTTCTTGGATCTGGAAAGTTTTCTTAGATCTGTGTGACAGCTGCAGTATGGCATACAATGAACCGTAGTTTAATAATTTGTTAAAGTGCACAGTGTGCATACCTCTGTATTTGCCCAAAGCCATTTTGACTCCATACATGCTAGCGATAAAAGGTCAAATGGAATTTGGTATAAGTTATTTGTTTCCATCGGCAAACAATCGACTTTAAGTAAGAGTCGCACACTGTAGGTGCATCTGCGTTTGGGAGCTTGCCAGAGGGCTGTTAATAAATTGCACCAGTGCCCACTCCGCAAACTGGATTCTAATTGTGCCAATGATACTCCAGTAAAAAAATCCAATCCCATTTGTACATTATATTCAAGTTTGATAAAATTATTGTTTTTAAATGTTGTCCATTTCCACTGATGCCCTTCCGGCTGTTGTATGAGCTCCCATCAAACATCTTTCTTCCGGTGTGTTGTTCGACACCCAAAATAAAATCGTGGCTTGCCATACTTATTGTTGAGCTGGCGGAATGTCTACTTCCAGATAGAGCCGGGTCTCTGTTGAGCTTTCCAAAAACCCCTGTTTCACCGTCTCTTTCCCTTTCAGGTTTGTGTTTCCCCGCAGCTCTACCCCGTAAAATCTCTTCTGACGACTGCACTTTATATTTCCTCCAGATCTCTCTGTGAAAGATGGCAGTGCACGAGTTTGTTGTTTGAGAGAGCACCTGCTTCTTGCACCCTGATTTGACCAAGATCCATTCATCTCAAAGCCGAGGCCTAGACAGTCAAAATGTTCTGCTTGCCAGATCTCATCATTATAAAAGATGTCTTGATTTGTATGCTCTTTTCATGGCAGATCATAGAAACCGTCTTTGTCATATTAACGTCTTAAGACCATTCATCACAAGAGGCTTCTGGTGGCTTTAGCTGTTGTGCTTTTAGTCCCATTGGAGCTTCTGATATTAGAACAAAGTAATTTGCATACAGAAGTAGCCCCACAGTTCTACCTCCCATTTTAAGATTGTGTATCTTTTAGCTAAACATTCAAAGTATAAAAGGAACAGGAAGGTGGCAAGGGCACAACCTTGGCTTACCCCACTATCATCCTTAAAGACAACTGTATATTTCCCATGCCGACTGTACCTCACCCCTACATTTATTTTTCCCATGTTTGAAGCCTTGGAGACTTATTTTTCCTTGAACATTAATGGGATGCACAATGGGGCATTTATCTCTGATGGGCGAGGCTCCACACCCCTAGATGGACTTGTCATAGGACATCCCCTTATATCTTGGCTTGCAAAGAGCTTCCTAAAAGGTTCAAACCAAGTCTCCTTGTTTAGAGACTTCTGGCTTTCCTCTTTTGGGTAATTAATGTACTCCTACGCCCCATCCCCTTTCCTCCATGTTGTATGGGCGTCACTTGCTTCTTTTCTATCGATAACAATTGATATTCTCTTCGGAGGGTGGCAGTTTTGCAGAGGTTTGATGGCTCATTGGCTTTCAGAGCATTCCTCTGTGAATCCTCAGCTCTCTTACATTCCCCATCATATCCTGTATTACTGGCTTTACCAGTTGTTTGCTTTGCTCGGGGTACAGTTGAGGTGTGAGGGACTATTACTGAACATAGTTTATCATCTATCTCATTACATTCACTTTTCCCGTTTCTATTCTTTCCTGAAAATAATCAAATGTAGATAATACATGGATGTAGCTTGTAGGCAATTCCTTTTTTAAGTCAGTATTGGACCATTTTAATTCGGGTCCTGCTTTCAGAAACCTGTTTGGCATTGTTGGTCCTATTTTCTGATATTACATTTTACTTCTGTGGTTTTAAGGCAATCAATCACTAAGAGCTGATTGTCGCTTTCTACTCTACTAATACACTTCAAGTCTTAAATCATAGGCCAGCTTGCGCAATCCATTAATATATAATCTATTTTTGTGGTTAAAAACTCCTCCGCTAAAAGTGTGCTGTGATGGTATATCACCACACAACCGACCATACCTTACTCTCAGGCTTAATTCTATTAAATGTGAAGCCACATATAGAGCATCGGGGTGCCTACAGACCCGAGTATTGGTGCAGACTTCTGAGATATTGTAAGAATAGGGCTGAGAGGCTCAACCTTGGTCTTAAGCTGTGGTACTGTATCTCTCCAGCTCTAATATATCTCCACTGGCTCCCGATTGTTGCAAGGATCAAATTCAAGACCCTCAACATCATCCACAAGGCTGCCTGGGACCACGCTACCTGCAACTCTCTCTTACCAAATACTCTCCTTCCAGATCCCTTTGTTCTACTTGCTCCAAATCTCTGCTTATCAAACGCTTCTCCAAGCACAGAGCTGGGTACAGGTCACTCTCCTCAGCTGGCTCTGTCCTATGGAACAATCTCCCTCTCTCTTTGTCTTGAACCAGACCACCTCAACTTCCGCAAACAACTCAAGACCTTTCTCTTCTCCTCTTTCCCTCTCCCCCTCCCATGTTAACCACCCCCTCTGTCACTGAGATTGGCGGCCTGATCCCTCAAGAGTCCAATAGGGTCCTGGCCTTCTGCCCAATAACCCCCAGCACCCCCCTCTGCACTGCTTTCTGGGCCCACACCTGGCTGTCGGGTGGTTTGCCACCGTCCTGCACTTAACTGTTGGGCGGTAGACCTCCCTCTTCACCTAGGATGTCTCTGCCCATGCTCTTACCTGTTGCCTCCCCAATAGGCACCTCAGGCACTTCCTCCCCTAGGGGACCCTAATAGCACTTACCCCCGCCCCACAACCCTCTTTTTCCTTTTTCATTTCACTGCACTTGCACGCTCCGAATGTCACAGGGCCTAAAAGGACCACTGTTTGTTTCTATTTTTTCATTGTCATTGCCATTGTTTATGTGCTCCCTTGTCCCCTTCCCTGTGCCTTGTGGCGCTTTGAAACACTGTCTTGTTGTATAAGCGCCATATAACTATCCAATAAATAAATAAGTCAAACCTGTTTCCTTCGTTACTCCTTCTAAAATATCCAAAAGCTCAAATTGTAGATTTAAGTCTCCCATAATTATGAACATGTTTGACTCTATTAGTAGATTCATGTGTGCCTGTGATAAAAAAAAAAATAGATTCTTTAGTTCTTCAATTGCATGAGAGTACAGCTAGGAGGATGATGGGATATAAAGTTGGACACCAAACTTGTCCAACTTTAAAAACAAGCTGTTGTTTGTTTATTTACCCATTCACTGACTGCACATGGCCATGCTTATACCTACCGCCATTCACACACACCTGCTACCCCAACCACCCAAAACTAGTTCTCCTGGGTTCCTTTTGATATAGCTGTATCAAGCAGTAACATCAAACGTTATGCCAAAGTGCTTCAGATTGTTATTTCAAAGCAGTCTCATGAGAGTTATTGGCTTAGTTGGAGCTATAAATGCGCTACTGCTGCAGTAAAAATGTCTTTATCAAGTGTGCCTCAGCCACATGGTTTATATGCAGTATGTGCGTCATTCACTGAAGTCCTTTTCAAAACAAGCATGGGCAAAGCCAACAGTGTTGGTTGTTGTACAGGTATTGGATAGGCATTTGGCAAGCACTGCCATTATATGCACAGGTACTCTCACCGTTTCACTGCTGCTACTATCAATGGCCACTTCATGCCAGTACGGCAGTGTCTACCATACCTGCACAAAAGGCAAAACGGTTGGCAGTGCCAATGCTTGTTTGGAGCTACATCATGTTTAGGGGATGTGGAGTAAGCTGTAAATGAGTGGTACTAGTGGCTACCTTTCTGGTGTAGGATTGCATTGCTCATGCACTGCTGTGGTTGTCCGTGTTGAATGCGTTCATGAGTGAGACATAGCGGTTCTACCACTGTGAAGAGGACTGCATACTGAGGCAACACTGGACCATCTTCTAGGATCTTGATGGGAACGAAGTGCTGGGACGTTCTGGCTACTGATCTCTTCTAGGCGCCCTGATCATTTTTGAGTTAAATGTGATTCTCAGCCTAGTCGGTGGAAGAATGTTTTTTTCGCTGCTGCGGGGATCTTCGGTGTAATTTGCATAGAAGAGCAATGGTTGGGCTTTGGACGCTCATGGCCGTCAATAAGGCAATGGCAGACATGCAGGCAGGCATCACGTGCCTGGCATTTGATTTACTTGTTCAGAAGGGAATTCAACGTAATGGATCGTCCACATGCCAGCAGCAGAGCCCACAAGTTGTCGCATCGGGTTTGAGAATGTCATCCATTGTTGATTACATGGGCAGTTATCATGTGAAAGAAAGGAGGAGGAGACAGAAGGGTGAGTCTGTAATACACTATGCTTCAGAGAAGTACTGTAATTGGGGTATTACAGTTTACACATAAGAACATAATCATCTTTTAAGGAACTGTCCACGGGCGGCGCACTCGTGAAGCTGACTTGCATGAGGGCAGCCATCTTTGTTTGGCATTGAATATCCAGGCATCTGTGTCATGACGGCCTGCACAGGAGGATACCTTCCCTTACACAAATGGAGCCTTTTTAAGATTAAAGGACTGTTTCCAGTGTGTAGTTGTGTCTGTGGAGTCTTTGAGCATGTTTGTGGCTGGGATGTCTATGGGTGAGGTGCATTCACTCAGACTTCTGAGTGTTTCCAAACTATTACCTCTACTCTTGGACAATGAATTCTGCCTCATCACTAATAATTCATTCAGAATTGGTGCTGAGGTGTCAGCATACCGCGCTATACCACAATACCATAATGCCCAGGAGCTGTAATGTTTGAGTCTCCTTTAGGTTTTGAAGTTGGAAGTCGTGTGGCGGATCAGCAAATACTGGTTTTCGTGACAAACCAATGTGATTCCCGCAAAGCTTTATTAAATGTGTCCGAGTCTTCCTCAATGACTGGAACATATGGGTCCCAAGAGGCATGGCAGAGTCCAGCATTACATAATCCACAGGCGGGGTACCGCAAGGGCCCTCATTTATCAATTGCCCAATTCACATGTGAACTTTTTTGCACAGATCCTACATAGATTGACCACATGTGTTGTCCCAATGTACTTGGAATACACCACAATTCACCTGCAGGTATCTGGGTCACATGTAATCTGAGTGATCGGCACTATGTTGAAATGGTGAAAGGTAGGACAGAATGCATACATCTTGAACATAAAAGGTGAAAGACACAGCATTGAATTTCTAGCTATTACATTATAAGTACGACAAAATTGAAACATGATATATTGAAGATAACCTATCATGTCATTGTTCTTATGAACACATACTCGTTCCGTAAAGCCCTTACTTGCTTACTTTTACCATCGCTAGAGTGTTTTTTAAGAAAACTTCTTCATAAACAGGGATAATCCCCAATACTGCACCTTACGCTCAAATTCAAGATTTCGTTTTTCATTTGACATTTTCAGCATCCTATCATTCTTGTCCAATCGGTTCTATTTTGGCTCGTTAACGTAAGATTCTTCTATTTTTCCAGTCCACCTATTCAGTAGATCTTTTTTTGGGTGCTGAGCCGCCAATGCATAGACTATTTAGCGCCACCTTTACAGGTCTCCCCAAAGCCAAGAAACAAATCATGAAACTGTGAAGAATGCAGGTTAAATCAGTCAAGCTTAGTCTCAACCTCAAGAAGCACAACTGTGCAACACTTGCTTCATTGCCCTTCATTCGCTAAACAGATGTGACTTGAATGTACTGTGAACTGTGAACAAAGCTTCCAGACCACACTTTGTTCCATTCAGGTCCTTAGGATCTAACTAAACCTCATGGATCCTTGAAAGGGATCATGAGAGATCCACAGAAAATACCTACTAGAAAACAATAAAGATATCTTTGAAACAAGCCGGGGTACCAACTTATATGCAAAGAAGCTATCGGAGATTGAAGAAAAAGTAGAAAAGTACATGTAAATTGGATTTTGCCCCCAAACACCTCTTGTTAGTGTCGGGAGACCGGTTCATACTTATTGAATCAGGGCATACATAGTGATATACTCTCGATGCATCAGCCTCCCTAACATCCTGCTTTTTTGTAACAGCTGAACAAAATCCTTCCAACAGGACCAAGATCATAAAACACCAACCTCACTCTCCAGCGACCACTGACAGAATCAGCTCATGTCCCTTCATTATTCTGCTCCATAAACATGCGGTTATTAGACTTATTCCGGGTATTGGACCCTGGGATTCTTTTATGCAACAAATGACTCCAGTCCTCCCTTAGACGCTTCTCTATTGTGGTGGTTAAATTTGCGCTCGGTAGGCGACTACACTTCCCACCGTGGAACAAAGCTATTCCCGCAACAACTTGACTGCTCTTGGGCTCTGGACTCTGGGATTCTTTTATGCAACAAATTACTCCAGTCCTCCCTTAGACGCTTTACTAAACTAGTGCTGGGCATTGTGCTTCATTTCCCAGCATGCAACAAATGATTAAAGTCTTCTCTATTGTGGTGGTTAAATTTGCGCTCGATATGCGACTACACTTCCCACCGTGGAACAAAGCTATTCCCGCAAGAACTTGACTGCTCTTGGGCTTTGGACTGCAATTCCTTCGCCAGCGTGCAGCCAATGAGTCCAATCTTCTCTCAGATGGGTGTTTAGCCTTGCTCTGTATATCAAATTTTGCTTCCCATCATGCAACAATTTATTCAGGTTCTCCCGCAGTCTTTACCAGACTTGCACTGGGTATTGCGCTTTGTTTCCCAGCATGCACTCATTGATTCAAGACTTCTCTCACAGTAGTTCTTAGGCGTGTGCAGGGTATTGTACTTCTTTTTCTAGCATGCAACACATTATTCATGTTCACCCTCACACTCTTTGTAAGACTTATGCTGGGTATTAAAACACATTTTCCAACATGCAAGACCTGTTCTTTACTGGGCTCAAGCCGGGTGTTTTCCTTTGTTTTCCAGCATGTGGCAAATGGTTCATGTCTTCTCCAGGATTGTGTGGTCCGCTCATCCAACCCTTCTCGGTTCCAGTTCTCTATACGTTGTCACTTCGGCCTTCAGCTATAAGCGATTTACCATATTTATTGTAATGTGACATCTCTCCGCACCAGCTCTGCTGTCTTCATCCAGAATGTGGAGGGTAGAGATACTCACGGGAAGAGCACTGGGCGGGCCTCCCTGGCGCCCATGTAGTCCAAGCGAATCCTCTTTGTTTAGGACTTTGGCAGCTTGTTTGAGAAGAGTAGATGGCTGTACAGGGTGAGGGAACTGAAAAGTCCTAGGACCTCATTACGAGTATGCCAGAATCAGTGAAAAGCTGTGATAAGGGCTTCACCGCAACTTTTACCACTCTGTAATATTCTAACTTTAGAGGCCAGTTGGAGGAAATACCTCCATCCGTTGTCTGAAGGTATTGCCACAAAAAATGTGGTGGCATTATTGCTGGCTGATTTACCACCTGCAGTAATTACTTCAAACAGCAAAGGAGTCAAATAGACTTCGTAATGGGAATAACAACCGAACTTGTAATTTGGCATCTTTACTGCCAAAACAGGTTGGCCGTATTGGCATCCGAGTTTGGCGGAATTAACACAGCTAATTGCGCTACACTTGGAATGAGACCCTGGGGGTTTCCAATTCCCTGTGGTGGCTGTCTGTGCTCACTTAGGCGCATGCAATTATTGGGCAACACCTCTTGGCCCCAGTCTCTTTATAGCATCCCCTATGAAAGGGGCGAGAAAAGGGGTGACAGTTGAGAAAGAGCGAGCTGATCATTTACATCCTTGAAATATTCCAGATCAGTTAAGTGCAGTGGGAAGGGGATGTATGAAGTGCCGCTAGATGCAAGGCATAGGGAACGAGGGAGTGGGTACAGAGTATGCATACACAGAAGAGAATAGAATGTTGCATGCTTGTCCGTTTTTTTAACAGTAAAAATGTGTTGCTGCTTCTCAGGGACCCTCTATATTCCTTAAAAAGAGTGACAGCATCCTGGATTCTACCCTAGGTTGTTAAAATTAATAATGCCTTATGTGGCTGGCTGTATCCAGCCGCGTTTCTTGGGGAGAGGGGAGGGCGCGGCTGCACGGAGAGCACAGCTTAAGCAGCTTGGGGGGGTGTGCATGAAGGGGCCCAACCAAACAGCAGCCTCTGAGCCTGCCGGTCAACAGTTAGCATTGTTTCCAATAAAGGAATACATATTCTGCAGCCTCCGAGATGCTCTGGAGACCCACACCCTCAGCCCCCCCACCACCCCTTTCAGCCTTGTGTTGACAGAGCCTTTAAAGTGGGGGCAATTTATAAGTTATGGCTCATTTAACAAGCCATTGTTTTTACACCACAGTGATAAGAACTGAACATGGGGCATTTTTATTCTGAAGGCCAGCACAAAGCATCAGTTTAGCTGACCAAATCTATGCCTTCTTCCAAGATAATTAACGTGCCACACAGAAAAAGTTTTAAACTATTTTCTTTATGTTCATGTCTTTGACCCACCAAAAATGTTTTTGTATATTAATTTTTAATTATGCATATGTGGTCTAATGGCTGCTTTGGGACATGGACTAAATGCATCCGCTCAATATCAAAGAACATTTAATTTTCTTAACACAGCAACCACTGCCAGATGCCTCCTCAATGCGACTTGGCACATTGATTAGAAACGCAGGGTTCATTGTGTCAATGTGCACACCGTAGGCTGTGGCAAATCAATGCAGTGATATGTGTGCAGCAATGATTTGTGCGCTGCCCAAGTCGCTATCCTGTTTGTTAAGGCATCTGTGTGCTGCTCCTTTATGTACCAGCCCATCTGACTGTTTTTGACTGATGTGTCCCATGTCCGTACAGTAGCACACTGGAATTGTTTGTGTATGTAGCTCTAATGAGTGTTCCATACTGTCCCCACACTTTAACACATAAAGCAATCAAAGAAATTGCCTCAAATTATACATCTGATAGGCCAAACGCCCTTTCTACACTGCCACACCATGATTTACACTAGCTGCAGGCCAGCACTAATAAGACATGCTAATGCCAGCTCTGTTAGATAAAGCATGGGCCTGCTCTGTTTTGCAGAAATAACCCCTCAGGACTGCATAATGGGGAGGAGGTAGTGGCTGAAGAACTACTGACCCTTTGCCATGCATTAGAAGCCGGTTTTGTTAAAAACGCTTTATCAGCTTATTTCTGGTCAGGCTAACCTTTGTAGGAAGTACAATCCTTTATATACATGTTTCCCTCTTTATTGGGTGTCTCTTGTAGGGTATCTGTTCCAGTCCATATATATAATCCCCTAAAGATGTTTCTGTATAGGGGACTGGGCATGCGCAGACTGAGGCCCAGCCCCTCCTCATCTAAAATTCTCCAGGAACAAGAAGCAAAAGTGCCCTTATACCCATTCGAGTGGCTGATTTTGCTACCCTTTTATCCTCACATCCTAAAACGTAAGATGCCTGAATGAGTTTGTATGGTTCATGGTTACAAATATCTTATTGTTAGGATGAGTGTCGTAAACAGTGATGTGAGCACCAATCCTTTTGTCTTTTATGTATTTACTGATTCACACACACAACCCTTTCATCACAGACTTGGCTATCAAATATAGAGATCTCTGATCATTGTTATATTCCTGAATTGCTCTGTGATTTAATGCAAAGCAGACTGGAATGCTCATTGGTGCTATTTTTTCCCTTTCCCTTTCTCATATGGGTATTTTGAGAGAGTACAATAGGAGTGTACTTACTGTCCACCTTGGAATGATAACATTCTAGCAGAAAAAAATTAATATGGTTGGTGTAGTTTTGCCCCTTTTGAAATACAGGTGAGGTGGTACGAACAGAATGCATGCCACACAGGATCAGTGGGCCCGCAGACCCCGGTAGGCTGGTCACACGGCAGGCAGTTTTAAACTGGATTCATGCAAGACCTTCGTTAATAGCCAGTGACAGAAGAACCATTAACTTGTGCCGCAACAGCTGTGTTTTCACATTAGATTTGTACTGTAAAGTACTTGAATTACAATGTAATGAAGCCATCTTTATTTGTTTAGCAATGATTTATTAATATTGAGGTGGGTCTTGTTGCATGACACAGAGGTGTAGTTTGACAGTGACGTGCGTCAGTCAGGGGGGTGCATTCTAGTGTTTCACCCTGGGCACCAAGTTGGCTAGAAACGGCCCATGCTGTATCGCCCGGTACGTGCCCTTTATCCACGATAATGACCAGAGCAGAGCTAGGCTAAAGGTTGGTCCGGCCCTCCACTTTGGGCTTTATCACTTAACTGAACTCCAAGTGCAGACAGTGGAGTTAAAACGCACCTTCAAAACAAGCTACACCGTCTGACGCAGAACGTGTGTTATCGTGCCAGGCTATTCTTTGCAAACATGGGTAGGAGTGGGAGCGAGCAGCCATTTTGGTGCGGAAAAGGGCTTTGAAATGATGGGTTGCTGTTACTATGCTCGGCGAGGAGGTCAGCAACGAGTCTCCCTGACTGAATAAATGTTTTGTGAAATTCGTCTTCGAGCAGTAGCCGGATGCAACGTGTGCGGCGTGAAGGGAATTTGCGCAAAGCCAGAAACGGTGTATAATTAGAAACATCCTTCATGCTGCCAATTTCTACCCGCGCAACTCACTGATCATTTAATTTAGACAATTAATGAATAGTCTGGCGCGAGCAGCGGGGCACAGGCATAAGGCACGGGGCTGTTTGTCTCGAGTCCCCTCTTAACGCATGTTGGTGTAGGTGCAAATGCAGTGTATTCAGATTTCACGCCCGCTGCACTGAGTGTGCTTAAAATACCCAGCCATCTACATTTGTCAAGCACTCACATTTCGACCTCAAATCCTGCCTGCCTTTGAAAATCCATCCATTAAAATGCAAATGTTGATTTTCTCTTAGAAAAATGGTTCAAGGATGAATTGCACTATTAATCATCATTTCTGTGGAAGTAAAGGATGTTTACTTCTGGTCACGTTTGTTTCCTGTGTATTGGTACTCATTTGTCTTCCTGTGACAGGTACTTTTGCAAGATACTGATTTATTCTAATTTCAAAACTTTGCATCAGAATAAAAGAGCAATGCTTCTTTTTTGTGCAGAATGGGCCTCTTTCCACATGCTACAAGCACATTTAAACAATGGCCTTAGCCAGTGGGCTTTATTACGAGTATAGGGGTATTTGAGAAAACAGGCGGTAATAGTATTACCTCCTAGTTTTGAAGTCTGCAATGGGCCTCATTACAAAGTTGCCGGTAATCGTTAAAAGGTGCCGGTAATTCAGTTTAGTGGCACTTTTATTATACCAGCAAATTACAATTACGCAGAAACACCGTAGCTGGTAATACAGCTACCGAATATCGGATCTTCCGGAATTACCATGTACGGTAATTCCGGCAATGGACTACCGGATGTCCAAGACCCTGGAGCCGGTATTACAGGCACAATTGTGATACTGGCAAAGTACAAGTACATATTTGCCAGTAATACCAACAGTAATTAGCCGTTGTTATCAGCAAATCTCTGGCAGAGACACCAACACCTCAGAGCAGCCGGTAAATGGACACAGGTGATGTTAAACAGGCCACAGGTGCACCCAATGCACACAGGAAAAGTACTAAAGGGTCACACCTGCCCCAAAAACACTTACCAACACAACCATTCTGCCACCCATTGTTGCTAACATGGACCTGGAGGTGCCCCATGCTGATTTAAAGCTGCTCGGGCTGGAGTACCAGCAGTGGCGACAGGGGGCCAGGGAGAGAATGAGGAGGATGCTTCAGATTGGATGCAGGTGGAGAGCAGGAGAAGGACACGTGCAGTGATCCCACGCACAAGGGCCACACCATGGACTCTCACGGTCACACAAATCCTCACTCTGTACCGCCTTGACAGGGAGACCATCAGATATCTCCTCACCCACATCCAGGAGGACATAGGGAGAAGGATCGGCATGAGGGCAGCCCTACCATTGCTTGTAAAGCTGGTGTCGGTCCTGCACTTCCTGGCACTCTGTGAGCCAGCTGCATGGCATATCGCCGTCTGCATTATCTGGAGTGCAGGTGCAGGTGCTGGAGGCCGTCCTGTGCCATGTGGTCCAACACATTGCCCTCCCCACCACCCTGGCACAGCTCAACACCACCAAGTTCCCGGTTCTATGCAATTGCGGGCATGCCCAATGTACTAGCAGCATTGGATTGAACACATGTGGAGCTGGTGCTCCCCCATGCCATAGAGGAGGTCTACAGGAAATGGAAGCAGTCTGTTCCCTCACTGTCCAGGTGACATGTGACTCCAACCCGACCATCACACACTGCTGTGGCCTGTTACCAGAATCGACCCACAATACTATGATCCTGCAGAACAACACCCTGCCAGTGTACATGGCATGTCACAGAGGACAAAGGACCTAGATGTTGGCTGATTTGATGAATCTGAAGTAGTCCTCCCAAACACTCTGACCTGGACCTCTTCTCATGTGGCCAGGGAAAGGCGCCGCTAGCTGATCCTGACCATGGGGGTAGTATTATGCGGGCGGATGACATGGTAGGAGATTCGGGTCAGGTGGAAGGCGAGAACCCTCTGAACAATTTCCCAAATGATCCTGCAGTCTTAGTGGCTTATTGTAAAATTGATGATTCTGATCTTAAAACAAATAAGAACATTATGGACTTCAAGAATATTGCAACCCACATTACCAAAGCCAAAAATGGGAAATACTAAAGAAAAGTAACTAAAGCTTGCCTAAAGAGGGATATACCATAAGGGGACAGTAGAACCTGCATTACCAAAGCCAAAGAAAGCTGAGAGTGATACCAAGGGAATTTGAATATAACAGTCACAGAACAAGATACCCATTGGGAGAAAGTTGAACACCACATTGTCAGCAGCCAATAAGTTCTGTAAATAGAAATCAGAGACTGCAGGAGAAAAGCCCTCCTTGTAAAAAGGATCAAGGGAGAGAATTGTAACCTGCATTGCCTATGGAAAACGGATCAATGTGAGAATCATTGCCCTTTGGTACAGTATGCTTGTGGAAGAAGTTGTATGCAAATGTTATTGAAAGTCTAAAGACTAACCCGAGAAGCAGTTGTTTGTTCAACTTTCCCTGTTGAGGGTTTAAGTGTTGAAAGTTTGCAACAAGCCTTACCACAGAGTACAAGTTGTATCAGTAGGAGTTTTATCCTGGCAGGTGAGTAAACCTGGAAAGGAACAAATAGCAATTAGTCCTGGCAGGCGAGTGGACCAGGAAGAAGATAATTTGAAGTACTGTGAAGGTGGAAGAAAATTGTGGTGGAAAAGCAGTGGCAATTCTACTACTGTGTTTTGATTAACTGCTTTATAATAATCCTGACTGAAGTATATCCTTTTGAGTGAATCATCCTGACTAAGGTGTTACTTATGAAGGAGAAATACGATGTGATAAAAAGTGATTGGTCTTCAGAGAAGAGAACATTTACATTGACTTCTGACTTGGTGTGTGAAGAAAACATCTTTTTCTTTTGCCAAGGAAATAGTTTGTGGAAACTTTACCATTGTCTTTTAAGTGTGAAGAATCCCTTTGGAACTAAGATAATCACTTTGCCAAGTGAAGGACATATTGAATGAAAGGAGCTTTGTATTCTACCTGTAGAGGAACTCGGCGAGTGAAAAGAATCTTCTTGGAATTGAACTTTGATTTGAAGCATCCTGAATTGATCCTGTGGAAGGGGACACAACCCTGGTCATAAGGATTCCTGTTTATAATCTTTATGTTTGAATTTAAATGTTATTTTTGGAGTTTAAACAGTCAAATAATTCCTGTATGATTTTGTTGTATGAACTAGTGTGAGGGACAGATACATTTGGACATGAGGTCATTTTCCCTTAGACTTAGTTTGTTAGGTAGGGAAATCTTTGTTAGGCAAGGGAAAGATATGCATTTGTCTCACCCCTTATAATTTTTATAAAAATGGTGACTTGTGAGAAAACTATACCTATGTGTCAGACTCGCATTTCTGACCCCTCACAGTGAGTGCATGTACAATATTCCATCTACCTTTCAGCTTGAGTGACAGCCAAAAGGGGAAGGGAGTAACAATGTAATAATGCCTGCTCGGAATGTGCCCTGCACATGCAGGACCCACCAGCGCACCCCTAAATTGACATGCCACAAAACACAGGGGTAGCACATGACTTGAGATGTAGCAGTCACTTAGTAGGACATTGCAACCCCAGTGGGACATCTACGCTAAATGCACTACAGGTACCATGATGCAACCCCTCCCAAACCCCCCACACCCTCCAATATTGCAAAGGCAGTATATGATCAGACATGGCCACCTAGGGTCACAAAATACATGTTCTGGGACAACACCCTGAGCAGTGCAATACGCATACAAGGGCTGAAATGTGAAACACTGTAGCACAATGTGAAATTATACATGCATGCACAGACTGACCATTGCAAGGCCAACATGACGGGCAATGCTGTTACCAATAAACAGTACTTACACCTGTGTCTCTCCACCCTGTAGGTGACTCTAAATACCCACTGCTTCCGTGACTTATGACCCCTCTGAGGAATCCCCAGAGGCCGCAGGAAGTGGCATACAAATGAGCCCATGTGAGGACCAGGGTGGTGATTGAGTAGACCTTTGGCCTACTGAAGGCCCAATTCAGATGCCTGCACAGGTCTGGGGGTGCACTCATGTACAGGCCAGAGAAGGTGGGAGAGATTGTATTGGCCTGTGCAATGTTGCATAATATCTGCATCAGGCGCAACATACCCCTAGCCCTAGATCTGGACATTCCTCCCCCAGAGGATGATGATGAGGTGCCAGTCGGTCATGTGCAGCCATGCCATGAGCGCATTGAGGCCAGAAATGGACACATGACCCAGCCAGAACTCATTCATAACCTTTTCTAAGTTACCCCTACACTCAGCACTTCCCTTGTACCTTACTGTATATCATGCACAATCACGGTATCACGGTAAACACTTGTATGAAGAAATGGAATGTCCAGTCATTGCTTCAAATGAAATGGATGTATTTAACAGTAACGTGAATTCACCCATACCCTCCAACTCCTTCCAAACACCCCCTCCGAAACCTCCCCAAACACCCTCCCAACCGCTTGCCAAACACCCCCCTCCAACTCCTCTCCAAACACACCCAGTAGGGCACCGAGTCAGTGTCATTGTCACTTGTGGGCCCTGTTGGCCAAGGGGCTCTTGCCAGACTCCTGTGTCGGCTTTAGTCTCTACGACCAGAACCTTGGGCAGCCTTGCTGGGAGCCCTCGGTGGTGATCACGGATGTGGGTGGGTCTGACCCCTTGGCCTGCATGTTGTCCTGGCAGAGTTGGACAGCATGCCTCATGACCTCTACTGCGCAGCAGGCAATCTCATTCCCCTCCCTCAATCTTTGTGCATGGGTGAGGAGGGCTGCGGTTGCACAACTACAGGACTTGGCACTCTGGCGGCTGGAGGCATGCATACACTCCCTCATCAGTCTCATATGTTAGTGGGGCCGATGGTGTCTGTGATGTGGCAGTTGTACAGCCCTACCGCCTGAGTCTGCTTGTCTTTGCTGGTCTGCCTGCAGCTGCTCGGCCTGTTGACGGTCCTGGGCCATCTCTATCGGAGGACTGTGTGAATGTTGGGAAGAGATGGGTATGCTGTTAGTATTCTTGGTGTCAACAACTGGCTTTCATTTCATTAATGCCACATTGTGTGTGTACTGCTCTTGTCATGAGGCTTCTCTGGTCTGTTGCCTCTGATGTGTGCATCTATGTCGATAGTGGGAGTGCACATTGCGTGTTGGTCTGCCAGTGTGGCCTGTTGTGTAAGCCGTGAGCCTACTATTCATGTCCTGTCCTCCCTTGGCGCACACATATGGGACTGTACATATTGGCAACAGTGCTTTTGCATGACTATTGCTACCCACATCATCTTGCATGTATCTTGGATCGGGCCATTTGCTGTGTCTGACATGCGTTGGACTCTCTGCCTGGGGATGCATGCATGCAGGAATTACATTTACATGTACTTACCACCATCGGCTCCAGCTTCTGCCATCTCAACACGCTCGATGCTCTCCAAGTGCAGGATGGAGCTGTGCTTTTCCTCACTGGGCATGAGGGTGAGGAGTGACAACGTCCCTCCTCCTGTGACTGAAAATTCCCTCCTATGGGTGGCGATGATTTTGCGCACCCTCATACAAAGGTTGTCCCAGTGCTTGTGGCAGTCCCTGATTGCACGGGGTACAATCCCCATGGCTGTCACGCTGTCTGCAACATCCCACCATATGGTGGTCTTCAACTGTTGGCTTGTTTTGTAGTGTCCACCAATGATGGGAGTTCTGCCTCACTGAACTTCAGTTTCCTGATGAGGACGTCTGGGTCCTGTGCCTTTCTTTCCTGTGACATGTTTTATGCTCTTGCAGAGGATGGCCACAGGAAATGGGAGACTGAGAGAGGATTAGGTTTTTCAAGATGGCCGCCGGTGATCTTCCCGTTCCGTCGATATGCCGTTTCTGGTGCGGGTAACTCAGGCGCCATTAATTCCAGCACTGGTAACTTTGGCACCCGTAATTCCAGCAATTTGTGTGCTACTATCAGTGTTGCCGGCACAAATTTGCTGGTAATACCGGCAATTTGGTGTTGTTGCCAGTGATACCGGTCTGCTGATATTGCTGCTGCCGGAAAGGGGTTGTGTGCATGCCCCCTGACTCATGGTACGCCTGTAATTCCGTCAATCGCACCAACGATAACGGTAATACCGGCAGATATGTTTTACTGGCGTACACGTAATGAGCACCAATAAGTGGGGGAAACGCTTCCATTTGCCTGGTGGTATTACCTTAAGACATGTCCCTAATTGTGTCATCTATACCACCACCAGTGGTCGTACACCATTCCCCAGTGATACTTTGGAATGGAGAATGACCGAAACCCATAATTAGTCAGAGCTTTCCCTGTTACTGCCGGTGGTAACAGTGATTTGTTAATACTGCAACTTGCAATGAGGAGCAGTAACTCCACTTGCTCTAAGAGACCTTGATGAAGTGTCACGTGAGCACTTGATGAAGTGTCACGTGAACACAGTGTTTTAAGCTTTATTCTAACTGCCCATCTGGGCTTGGCAAAATATGGCCTTGAGGCAGGGTGATAGGAGGTCTACAATTGGGGGAGGATTTGGGAGGGTCAAGGACAGTTTTGGGTCGATGTTATTAACAAAACCCACTTGAAAACAAATTGCCACAGGTCTGATGGGTGCAGCTATCTTGCATCCATAAATATGTTTTTTGATAGATGTATTTAAAGAACAGAAAAAACATGTTTACAACCACAGTTAGGCTCAAATGAGTTGTAATGTGTTAGCATTTTGAGCATGCCGTGGAAGGTGGTTTTAGGCATACGTTCATGTTGTCTGTTTAGTACGGCACGAAGTGGCCAGCACCGATGCCCATATCTGTACGGCCAGTAATAGCATTCTCATCGATGCAGACTATGACCCTCCTGCTGCTTGACTGCTTGAAGGTGAATGGTGGCCGGGGGAAGCTGCAGGCGGGGGCAGCTCCATAGACACCACGCCCTGGCGGTGCCCTCCACACAGACAGGTGGATGCATGTTGCTGAGCAGAGCAGCATTGCAAAGACTCTGTGGGCCTACTTATTAAACTCTGGATGTGTATCCGGGGCTCGGGGACAGCGTAACGGGGCTTGAGAGGTGACATCACTGCGAGGTCCCTCACCCGCAGAAAAGATAGGAGGGTATTGGGCACCCTCCCACACACACACACACCTCTTAAAAAGAGCTAGTAGTACTCTAATTACACATTCCATGCTCTTCCATCCTTTGCTGAACCCTTTACACGGTTCTGAGTTCTCCACATCCCTCTTTGGTGCTGAATCCCAGTGCCTTTGCACCAGGATGTTGTGTTACTGTGCACCGTGCCGCTTAGTGTGGCTGGCATGCTTCATTATTTTTTTTTCTTGTGTTTGTATCAGTGCATCCCTTTCCAGATTGCTCTCATCTCCACCCTCCTCCTGCTCCCCTGGCATTACCTCCCCTTACTCTTACCCTGCCACGCCGCCCAGGTGGCATGCCCCCACTGCCGTGGCCACTCGTTTCTCTGTGGCCTCATACTGTTTGGTTAGCCACTTCACCCTTCCTACCTCTAGTCCCTACCACAGTGCTTGTAGCATTTCAGCTCTGCTGCTTTATTACTGCTAACAGTTTAACAAGTCATATAGCTCATCGTGTTCACCTCCTGCTACAGGAATGCCTGTTTAACTTGAATATCAAAAGTTGGGTTCCAGGTTGAGTTCCAGGTTCCAGGTTGGGTTGGGTTCCAGGTTGGGTTCCAGGTTCCAGGTTGACCACATAATATACAACAAAGAGGATATTTGCACCCACCCCGATCGAAAGCATTTAAAGGAGTTCATCTGTTTGAAAAAAAAGATCAGTGTTGCCCTTTGCTCCACACTTGGCACCCATTTCCAACAATAAATGGCAAAACAAATACACTTTCCTGAAAGTATAGGGAAGGGAAAACTGAGAACCTTTATAATTCCTCTTTATAGGCGAAACCATATCACTCCCTTGTGGTCAGGAAAGTAAATTGAGCCTAAAAAATGCAAATGAAATACAGCAGGGCCCAACAAAGGGCCTTCAGATAATAATGGGTTTTTCCATACATATCGCCTTACTGTGCGCGGCGCCGTCCCACGTATGAAAGCCATTTCTTGTACTAATAGCTTGGAATGCGCCGTGCATGGCTTACAGTTTAATCAAATTACTCTGTTCCCTTTGGGAAAAACAGAGGTGCATGGTCCAACAGCTAGCCAATGTTACGCGCATGGCGAATAGGAACTTCTCTTCATCAGTCCTTGGCTTGCAGCTCCACCCATTGTCTCGCCCTTTTAAAGTAACACAGCCCTCAATCTGAAAGCTGCAGACCAACAAGAGTACCATAAGCAAAGCACCATGTGGTCATGAATCTGGTAGTCTTTTTAAGATGCGCAACTAAACCCTTGTGGCGGGTCTCCTGCCTCTGTGGGAATTTGTTCTGCTTGTGTTGGTTTTGTGGATATGATATGATATGATATGATATGGCATTTGTAACGCGCCTATACACAAGTGTATGACACTCATAGGTGCTGAAACTAAACCCCTCTCTCTCTCCCTCTGTTTTCTTATTATTTTCCTCTTGTGTTGATGCTGCCGTCGTTTTGGCCTTGACATGGGCAGTGCCAACAGCCCCGCCGCAGAATGTGATCGCGCAAGCAGCAAACTCCACCACCATTCAATTCCTTTGGAGTCCACCCCCTCAGCAGTTCATCAATGGAATCAACCAGGGGTACAAGGTACAATGACTAACTAATCGACAGGCTGGTGGCACTATGAGCTAATTGAATTCACTTTGATAGGGCCTTAGAAATGTTGTATTTTCTATCCTAGTGTTGGGTTGGACAAACACAATGCATCCAAGGGTGATAGTGTCGCACGAGAGGCTTACAGCGCTCACCATACCTTCACTATACAGGGATACACTTGTAAATGTTAGCTCTGGGGCCAGTGATGTGTTTGACCTGCTGTTTGAAAGCTTTGTTTAAAAAAAGTTCTCCTATGCTGTATGTAATTACCTTGTAAGCGCCTATGTATTTTGGCTGCTAGCCTTCTGGAACCATGAGTTATGAGAGGTTTCCTTCTTTGCAGCTCCTTGCCTGGCCGGTCGACTCTCCGGAGACGGTGACGATGGTCCCCATAGCCCCGGATTTCCATGGTGTTCACAGAGGATACATCAGTGGCCTGAAGAAATACACGCCCTACTTCACATCAGTGCTATGTTTCACCACGCCAGGGGATGGTCCGCGGAGCCCACCGCAGCAAGTCTGGACTCACGAAGACAGTATGTATTTTTATTTTATTTTATTCATGAGCGGTCATCCTATGTCAACGTCGTAGCACGTTCTAACCAGGAACCATGCACACACGCGGTACCTTGAAAGAGGACGCCCCAAATGTGTCAAACTGGATTTAAGGAGAGGTTAGCAAGGAAGAGAATGGGTGTAATGCACGATTAGGCAACCAGCAACTCTCTTCCTACTTTGGCTTACGACTCCCTCACAGTTGACTATACCTGCTATGGCTGGTGGTATTCACAGCCCAAAATATCTTTATAGCCACAGGTTACCCACTTTGGATCAGAGGCCTGTCTGTAACAGTTTTCTAGGAAGGGTGGAGGATAGGCCTAAACAATGCAGTGAGGAAGGAGATGATTAATAATCATAAATATCGTTTTCAAAGACTTTATTTATGCCAGGACGGCGTGACAAATCAACTTCTGAGGCACCAGTGGTCATGGGATGAATATCGGTTTCTAAACCATCAATCAGCCCCACACCTCTAGTACACCAGAAGGGATCCAAACAGAATGGAAACACAAACAAATATAAACCTCCTTGTCCAATTTTGGTAACGTGGACGGAACTGTATGCTTATCTGCGCAAGGTTGTGGATCGTGGGTTAGTTGCAACACAGCGAAAATACAATTATTACCCAATGATAAAAGGAACTGTCCAGACAAGGCTGCATACAAATATCTACTTTATTATAACAACAGACTGTTCTACCACACTACAAAATACAACCCAAACTGTAGAGGAATGCAGAGGGCACACAGTTTCAAGAAGGAAAGGGGATGCACTCTGGATACTGACAGAAGGGTAGTCGATAAAGTAATTAATCGCAATAATTCAAGGATACTTGGTTTCAGCACAAAGGGAGCAATGGGTCGTAAAAATGTCACTAGGGGACTTCAGCGAATGACCCTGGGGACAGAACCACAACGTACCTTGTGCTTTTAGACGTTCTTGGTGCTCGACAGTGTAGAGTTGGTTTCAGGGCACTTTGCAGCTTCTGCAACAGAGTTCAAGACAGGCGACAGCTGCGGGTATCAGACAGCAGGAGGTTTGGCGAGCGAGGCTGGACGAACGGCTGCAGGCTGGCCTACATGGCAGCTCAGTGGCAGGAATTGTTGTTTCAGTGCTGGTCGGTGGGTCTGAAGCACTAGTCGAGGTGTCTTGGACGGCATGAGCAACTGCAGCATCACAACAGTGAGCGGTGCTGTCAGTTGCAGCTCGACTGGCTCCAAAATGTCCTCAAAGGCGGACGCTGGTTGATGCTTGTCGACTGCGCTTGTGTTGTTCTTTAAAGAGGACGGGCCAAAGCCGAGGAGAGTGTTGCAGGCAACAGTCCTGTCCTTGGTTTCGTTCAGAGACTCTCTGGCATTCCCACCTTGAAAGCTTGCTTGCAGAGCCTAGCAGGGCATGCTGTATGCTGGCTGGGTACCAGTTCTAGAGCTGCTGGAGGGCCCTCTGGATTCAGTATCCCCCTCTGTTCCCTGGGAGATGTTTGGGGGAGGGTTCTTGCTTTCCTCTTTGGAAATCCTGGCCTTCCTTCACTGGCATAAGCTGTAAGGCAGACTGTACCTTCAGCCAGGGTCCAAATGAGTTCTTCTTGTAACTCCTTGCAAAGTCTTCAGATGATCTGCCCAAAAGAGGGGCTCAACCCTATTTTAAAGCCAAATGGGTCCCAGTGATTGGTGTAAGCTAAGCCTACCTTAATGAACCAATCCTGGGTCCCCACAAACAATCTCCTGTATGCGTGAGGTCATAACCAGAGTGCTTTGCAACAGAAAAGGTAAGTGGGTGAAAACATGTAATGCTAAATTCCAACCATCATCCTGTCTGCTGTGGATCATAGGGGCTCTGTGGTTCCTGATTAAAGCAGCAGTGCTCCCTTTAAGCTGCGGCGGGACCAGACTTTTGGTCTCCGATAAACCACATACTCGTACCTTCTGAATGGGGTCCCACTGCGTGGATGACTACTGTAAATACATTGTTCCAGACATGACAGGTCACTGCCCTTGATGTTGAGAGGCGGGAGCTGGCTTCAGGTGGACACGGTGCATATGAAAGGTTGTTGGGGGTTTTCCTGTCTTTTGTTAGTCCTGCGACCAGGCCTCCCGTGGGCCTGTCTGATTAGTATGCAAAGCTGCCACCACCAGCTAACAAAGGAAAGGGTGGATCCATGGAGCCTTTGTTAGTGAATTAGGCTGGCCATGGCAGGAGGAAGGTTTTGCCTTCCTCCTTCTGAGATGCCTTTGTGGACTCTTGGCTGTCATGTAGGGATGTCATATTGGTTGTCCCAGGAGGGTAGCTCAGCAGCAACGTGCTCACCTTGGAAGCAAGACGACACTAAGCAACACAGGTTCGATCCCCAGGTCCGTGCTCTGGATAATTAAGCGCGTTATAAATACACAACTAAGACCAAAAAAAAGCAATTACGCAACTAAAAAACAAACAATTCTTGTAACAGCGCCTCTAAGCCCGCAGGCTGTGTGAGCGCTTTAAAAATGCAATAAATAAATAAATATACCAACTAAATATAACAGGGGGATGGGGCATGTAGGCTGTGTCCACCCAGAGTACACAGGTCTATGTTTATGTTGTGCGGTGAGCATAAGAAAATGTGTGCAGATTAGCCCCACAAATTATCTGGAGGTTGATCTACCATCATTCAATTTAATGTAAAATAAAAATTTCAAAAAAGGCCAGGCGAGCACACACCCACCGTGCGGATCGTCGAGTTCCTCACAGACGGATATTGGTGTTGAGAATTGTAGGTTCTAACGGTTTTTCTATAAAGTAAAAGGCTGTTCCCTTCTGTGAATTATCTATGTAAGAAATGGATAACTTATAATATATCAGACATTCACTATCTAATTATCTGGCTGTACTTAGCCTCGTTACTCAAATTGTACTGTTAGGTGTAGGCCTCTCTCCCACTATCCAGGGCCCTCAGATTCTGGGTGTAGCCTCCGTCTCGGTTTAATATATGAGGATACCTACTATAGTATGAAAGCTAGGCCCCCTGGTATAGACCTAGAAATATATTGCCTCAGCTGAGCAACATCGCAACCTAAGGCACGTATACCTCACACAACTAGCGTGGACATTGGCTGCAGGCACGGCCAAGCATCCATGCACTATAGAACACGCCTACGGCTAGGCACATCTGATCTAGTGCACACATAGCCGTCCACACTGAAACACCTGTAATGCCTCAACATCTCTGCCACTAGCATACAGCGACCACCACCCGAAAGGAACGTGGTATAGCTGGCCTCACATAGACTGTCTCAACAATAGCAAGCTATCTCTAACCCTCACCAGCACCCACCCATGTGTCTGACCTCTCTTGGGCTGCTTAGTTGTGCCTTGCCAGCAACCCAAGTCCTAGAACAGCAACATACACACATGCCTCTCCTAAACTAAACCCCCTAGAACTTTCCAACCTCATCGACTACGGTCACCAAGGGCGTTCAACCGAGTAAAAAACACATTGATGCCACACAAGTCGGGAAAGAGTGATATATATACAGTACAATACAATACAATCTACTAGGGATTGCGATCGCCCTCTGCTTCTCTCCTTCTAGACCCAGTCTGGTGACAGAATTATAGCACTTTAAATGCTTCTTGGCATTCTCTGGGGTATATTACCAGTTGCTTATAATCTTAGGGACATAATGCCTAGCCACTTCTTGACATTCTCAGGGATATAGTGCCCAGCTCACTATGCCTTATTATCCCTGGGATGTAGTAGTCGGCTCACTGCTAGTGTTATAGTACCCAGCTCACTATCTTGTTTATCTCAGGGATATGGTGCCCACCTCACTCTGAGTCAATCTCAGGGAAATAGTGCACAGCTCACTATGCTTGATTATCCCTGGGGTGTATTTCCCAGCACTCTGCCAGTGTTATGGTACCCAGATCTCTCTCTTGATTATCTCAGGGATGTAGTTCCCAGCTCAATCTATGAGTCAATCTCGGGGTAATAGTGTCCAGCTCCCCATGATTAACTCCCTCTGAAATGTAATGCCTAGTTTCCTGTTTCAACCAGTGCCAGATAGTGTTTCCCTCTGGTTGGGTCAGCCTCCAGATCCAGTGCTGCATATACTGACCCTCCAGTTGGGTTGCCCTCCTGCACCAGGTTCTCTCCAGTTGAATCACTCATGGGATGTTGTCTCCTTGGCTCTCTTTTGGATGCTCATGGCACCCTCATGTTTTAGGGTTCTTTAGTTGTTTTGCATTACCAGGCTGATTTCTCTCTCAATTCTCCCAGGCTTCTCAACTCTGTAACGCCAATCAGCTCTTATGGCCCCATCTATTCTTTGAGACCATTCAGCTCCCTATGGCCCATTTCTCTCCATGATTCCTGAGCACTACTAGGCCATCCATTCAGCTCCCCTGGGGCGTTCAGTAGTATGAGGTCATTCATTTCATTCCACTGGCCCTTCGCTAGCACTGCCTTCACTATTCGCCCCAAGTTTTTCATCTGTTTCTGGTTGCCCAAGTTGGTCAATCCTACTGCAGCATCACCTCAACGACCTGTGTGCAGCATCAATGGTTTAAATGGCCATTTTGAAAACAGGTGGACATTCTGCTCTCCATACCCAGAGATGCACCTACCAGCGGTCATCTCACTGGATCTCCCTCAATGCTCCTCAAGAACCCCCGGCCTCTAGTGGGAACGCTATTGGGCCAGGATGGTGAGCTTGCTGTTACTTGCATGGGTGTGTGTGAAAGATGTCATTGCACAGTGGGGCTCTGCAGCAGAAAAAGAATCCCTTCAGCACTTTGTCTGGCACCTCCGGCTCATATTTCCACCATGGTCGGGCTTCTCCTTTGGAGGACAATCTCCATATTTTCAAAAAGAAGAGAGAGTGCCAGTCAGGGAGAGTGGTATGATATGCCAGAGCATACAACTTGACCCTGAGGAGGTGCACTTCCCGGCGCTGCGGTGGGGGACTTAGTGATCTCACTGATTGCCTTCTAACCGGAGGGGCCGATATGCTGGCTTTTCTAGTCACTGGAGGCCTCCTAAGCTCTTGAGACGATGTCAGTGCAGTTACTGCTCCTCGTTGGAAAGTTTCACTATAACCTAGCATGCTGCATTAAGGGCCTCCTTACGAGTTTGATGGTATCTCAGCAGTAAATCCGTCGAGATACCACCATACTGTAATACCGTTACCGCCACTTGGTTCAGCAGTATAACTGGCGGATTGCAAATGTTGGTGGCGGTGTTAGTCCCCATTTATCTGGCGTCTATAGGACTCCATGGGGCATTTTGGAAGAATTACCACTGCTGTAAGTCTGCTGCGGTAATTGCACCGAAATTGTGTGGAAAGTTGCTGGATTTACCCCCAGCTCGTCGCTGGAGGTGAATCCTCCCAAGTTTCCGCCCAACTCATAATGCAGTAATCGGTAATGGAGCAGCATACAGTAATAACGCTGCATTTAACTCAGACCACCCAACTCGTAATGAGGCGCGTTCGAGCCAGTAGAGTGTCGGTGCGTGACATGGCACCTCTTCCACATCTGGACATTGCGAGCCCTGAAAAACAGTAAATACTGAGAAGAACTGAAAAAATCCCAAGAAACCAGAGCGGGAGCCCAGAACGAATGTGTGATTTACCCATTGGCACTACTACAAGGCCTCTGAGCTGACCAGCAAAGACCTAAATCGTATGGAAGCAAAAGAGGCATCATTTTCAGATTCTTAAACTAGGAGCGATGCAGGCCCTCACCTTCGCTGCTTTCTGATAAGCGGCCATTAGTGCGGCTGCACCGCGCACCCGCAGGCTCCGGATGAATTGGTATTTGGCTCCTTGTACAGCGCAGGGCTGAAAATTGAGTTGCATCTTGTCAAACGCACCATGGATATCAGGGCTGAAGGAAACCGCAACTGCATAAGGACAAGGAAGAAACAGCAAATGGCTCTTAAGCCTATGTTTTAGCAATTGATGTCAGCAGAGCCAGAGGACAGAGCGTATGGGCAAAGATCCAAGCCGCCGAGGCACACAGAATGCAAAGTAGGGAGAGAGAGCAGCAAGGAAATGGAGAACACCTTCTGCAGGCTGTATTCATGGGAGGTCAGGCTTGAGGGACAGGAGCATAATCTTCAAAGGCATTCTAGCCTGCTGAATCATTACACACCAAGACTTTCAATTATTGGCATGCTTTCAATTAAGGTTGATGGCAGAGCCTATTAAGATTGAGGAAGCTGTGTGGAGATCAGGAGCACGTGCAATATCTATAAAACTGACTTTGCACATTTTGCGCCATTGCCGTCCCTTTCTTCTGCATTGGTGAACCCGGTTCTAGGTTCTAGAGGTGACCACGCAATGTGGAAAAATAGTGCTGAGTGACCGGGTAGAGCACAGGGGCCCTAGGAAGGTGACTGTGCCTCGAATGCTGAACGTTCTCAAGGAATTGATCGGACTGTTGGAGCCGGTTGGTTGTAGAGAGATGAGACGCTTTAGAGCACTGAGGATGCGTGAGGAGACTGAGAAAGTTGTCAGGGAAACCAGTACAGAACAACCAAAGAATCTTAAGACATGAGGGTGCCATGAGGATCCAAGAGCGAGCCAGGAGTAACATCCCATGAGTGACTGAGCAGGAGAGAGCCTAAACCAGGAGAGCAACCCAAATGGACGGCGAGAGCATGCAGCACTGGCCCTAGATGGAGGGAAAGAGTGTCTCGGGAGGATAGCTCAGGGGCAACGTGCCCGCCTTGGCATCAGACGACGCAGAACAACACGGGTTCGATCCCCGTGTCCCCGCTTAGAAACCTCTGGGTATTAAGCGCGTTATAAATAACCAATCATATCATATCATACATCGCTGAGAGAGTCAAAGTCTGCTGGGCACTATCTTCCTAGTATTGACTGATAGAGTGAGCTGGGCACTCTATCCCTGGAAGTGAGCTGGCTATTACGTCCCAGGGAAAATAATTGAGTGTGGCGTGGACAACCCTGGAGATGAGGTCTTTGGATACTGTTCAAAGTACACTACTGAAGGTCCGCTCTACAGTTCAGACCTCAGTACTCTGGTTGCACCAATTGTGTTAATAAAGGTTCCTCCATATCCAATGATGGAACGTCAGTCCAGGATGATTCAGCCATTTAGACTAGACTCCCGAGTTTGTGGACACGTTCCAACAGAGTAGGGCCACGGGTATGGCTTTGGGATTGTCAGCCGCCACATAGAGCTTGTCTCGAAAAAACTGCAAGTTTAGTGGGTTTGGGAAACAACCATTTCTGAAGTAGAGGACACTACTGCAGACACCACAGAAACAGCAGTATGAATGTATTTATTAGTGATTTCTAAACCACCACATGCAGTGAGATTTGCTTCAGGGAGCAATGTTCCCAGCTCTTGAGGCCTAGAGGCAGCCACATTTCTATTGGTGTCAGTACCTGCCACCGGCTTACTGAACCACATGTATGTCGTCCGAACTTCTGCAGAAGTTAGGGCAACAACCTCTCTCCAGTCAGTCCTGCCAAAATCTTGTTTGGAATGCTTTCTCCCATTACCTGGGACTCACCCCATTGGGTAGACAACTTCCCCAGAAGGTGCGCACCATGCTATTGTGATAGAGGAGTACCATCATCACACGAGAGGGAAAGCTTGCTACTCCGTATACTTTCCTGTGCCCAGGAAGTTAGGACCCCAACATCACATTCTGGACACCAGTTCTTGAAAAGGCCCTGAAAAATAACAGTTCAAAATAAGGTCTTTGTGGTGGTGGCTGTATATCGGCGGAGCAGGGATGGAGTATACATTTTAGCCTACATTGATAACTGGCGAGAGAAGGAGCAGGGGCCTAAATAAGGTGAAGCGTCATCTGAGGAGGGCATGCAAGTTAGCATGCAAGTTGGTATTCCCTCTAAATTTTGTAAAATCTTCCATTATAACATCACAACACCCCAGTTCAATGAAGCAGTCCTGGCTATGAGCTCTATCAGTGCTATCTAGACAGTGCAAATGCTCTAGAACATCCAGTCAAAGCTACCTTTATTCTGGCTCCTGACATGCTATCACGGAAACAGAATTTCAAGGGTTGTTTGCCTTCAGCAATGTCCTAGCTTTAAAGGTCAGGCTTTATATTAGGTCTTAGCAAAGGAAAGTCACTTCCCATTGGAACCAATACTGGTGACATTGCTCAGACAAGGTCACAAGCTCCCTTCCTGGAAGCAGTGACTTGATGGGGTGCTCATTGATGGTACATTTGGCCAGGGAGAGCTTATTAGGTTGTGTGAGACAGGCATGGTATCATGAGAGAAACACAAACACAATAATTTAAGTTTATTAAAACCTTTGTTTTTATAAAGAAACAGGTTTGTAGACCCTAACTTACCCTACGTCTATAATGGGAGAAGTCTTGACCATCAACACAAATAAGTCCAAAGTCAGTCAAATTAGTCAAAACAAAAGTGTCTGTGTTAAACCTATGCTTGCCCTCACACTTTCTAATACAATAATGTGCATGGGATTGGACTAGATAAAAAGGGTGCTTCAAAGTAAAGGTCAGGATAGTATTTGGTGCTGGTCCACAGATCCCTTTCCCAAGTCTTGAGCTACTTGGGATTCAGCATGCGTTCCTCAGCTTTCAAAGGCACTGTATAAAGTTATTTTTACAAAGTTTAAATAGTTCTGGTCACACAAGTTGTAAGTTCCTTTAGGTAACAATTCCTCTGTCTCACCTCTCCTCAGGAGTCTATTACTTATCAATACTTCACAAGACTTTCACAGTTCACAACAGGTCGGTCTACTGGTGTCTAAGAGCCTTTCGACAAAGCCCAGTATTCCTTAGCCCCAGGCGGGACCACTCTGACACCTTGGCTCTCCTCACACAGTTATTCAGCAGTTTAACCTATCAGAGACTTTTGATGAACACACAGTACTACCAGCCCTTTGTGGGAACACTCTGTTACTTAGGCCTCTCTTTCAGTTTTCTCTTCTCACTGTGCCCCCGGCACCTTATGCAATTAATCTCTGTTTACTTTAATCAGCGTGACCCTGGCACCTTTTTACAGTTCAACATCAGCTTTTCTCAATATCGTGCCCCCTGCACCATTTACAATACATCACCAAGTTTTCACAGGGTATTGGTGTGCCTTTTCCCTCTAGGATCGCCCCCCTTCACTTGCTTCCATATTCGCTCTCTCCATGAACTTCACGCCTGTACACAATGGGCCTCATTACAAATGTAGCGGAAAGGCAACAACGGCGCCGGTAGTGCTACCAGCGCTGTTGTTACCTCTCCGCCACATTACGAGTTCTGCTTGCCGGTGCCAGACTGCACGCGTTGTCTGACCATGCGTGCAGACCGGCACCCGCGAGCAGAACTCGTGATCGCACCGTTATTAACGGTGCCGGTGCAACCATGCTCCCTACCTACATTCTGCCCTATGGGGCAGAATGGGGATCGGGAGGCCGGCCATACCGGCACCCGCGAATGGGCAATTACGGCCCATTCATCTCGTAATGGGCTGGTAATGGCCCATTCGTGGGTGCCGGGGCTGGTAGCGAGTTTGGCGGTAGCCGTGCCCTTAATAAGGGCACGGCTACCGCCAAACTTATAATGAGGCCCAGTGTCTCTGTTCACTAGCACTCCATTCACCATGTGTTAACGTACACCCAAACGTTCACTACTTTGTTTTTCTCTTTTTACAATGTTCGCAATGGACCTCTTCAGCGCGCTACTTTTCCTACGCTCGTTCTGTAATTATCTTCCCGCTTGTAACATTTTATCCCTCGCTCTGTGCCGCTATCATGAACCGGGTTACCCTCTGGCTTTGAACTCACCGGTTGTGATTTCTTCAACAGCACTGCTGCAGTCTCTTCGACTGAAGACCAAGGGCTCCTCTCCAGCCCCGCCAACTCTCATGGGTGGCCTCCGTGGGCCAGGGTAACGAACACCCTTCCTCAGATTCCACTCTTGAGGGCAGCTTTGCGCTTAACCCCCTTCTGACTCTTTGGATACATGGCTCCCTTGCCACGCTCTCGTTAGCCCTTTTATACCATAGGCTCTTAGCATCTCGGCCCTCTGTTCTCCCCCCGCTGGTCTCAGGTTCACTGGGCATCCTAGTATTCCTGTGCTCACGTGCTCCGACTCCTGGACCTCATTGGGCTCCAGCTCGCTCTCCCTGTTTCTCTGGCTCACACCTTTTATACACCTGGGGTGTGCTAACAGTCCTCAGGTGTGTTTGTTCTGTATTCAGTGCCTGACTTCGCCTGTTCTTGCTAATGGGACAATGATAGAAATGGAAAAGTGCCTCAGTTGGATTTCGCCGTGTTTTAGTAGACTGGGGAGGTTTTGTCAAAGGGAAAGGGGGACAGTCTGCTGTCATGTAATAAAATGGAATGTCAGGTAGGGGATTACTGGGAAAAGGGGGGTACGATGTCACGCATGAGGGCAATACCTCCCCAGTCCCAAAGGACCCTCCACCCAGGTGATCCTCCCCCGCTCGTCCACCCCCAGGGTCGGGATCCAACAGTGATGGCCCTCCCCTGGCCACCTGTGAAGAAGATCCCCTGGGAGTGGGGAGGGAAAGACCCTCAGGTTTTCCGCAGTTGTAATTGCCTCATAATACCTTATTGATGCTTGCTTCCCTAATGGGTTGGGACTCATGTGGCTTGATCATTGTCATCTAGCCCTTTGAAAATTGTAGGCTGTGTATCAATTGTCTTGTTATTTACATCGACACAGTGTCCTTTTGTTTATCCATGAGGGATTTGGTGGTCCAGATTCAAGATACTGCTGTTCATAATGGGGTTTGCTTGTGTATCCTGTGCTTTTCGGCAATAGTGATAGGGTGCTGGGCACTGAAATATGGCAGTTTGCTGTCGGGTCCTTATCTGTGAAGAAGGACCCGTGTACAAGCTGTGTCGGCTGATAGATTCTAACTACAAATGCAAACTGAACGTGGTGGTATTGTTGCAGATCATTTCATCTGCTGGATGACACAGGTGGGAACTGCTTGCTAGTGACATGTATGAAAGGTTCAACCTATTCTGCCAAAGTGACCATGCAAGCAATTGGTTTCTGAAGGTTGTGTTTATTATTACTAGGCACAATAATAAAAACCTCATGTTTAATGGGGCGAGACGATCTTGATCGAACCAGACTGTGCAAGGAGAACATGTCACGGAGACTAATTCGCCTGTCACTGAGAGAAGCCCTACTGACCCGTTAGGAGAAATATGTGATTCGTCCTGACCTGAGAATCTAATGCCTCCAGGCTTGGAGTCTGACAGGATAGTGTTCTCAGATCTGTCTGAGGTGGTGATGGAGGTCTATGTGACTTCCAGAAGACCCTCAATTAAAGCACCCTATGCCAGGAGAACTTATACTGTGTCAATCAATGGTTTTGTCTGGTTCTGGAGGTTCCGCACTATGCGGTTTCTGACTGTTGATGGCCTCATTGCAAAGATGGTTCAAGCGAATCTGGCTGTTGTTATCACCTTGGAGCATGCCCCTGAACAGGGAAAATGACATCTCTTATGGATCTATTATGCAGGAAGAGTGCACTCTTTTGAGCGTCTTTAGTCAGGCTCCTTATGGCTTCTAAGGACCAACAATATTGTTACAATTAACTTTGCAAGAAACTTGGGGCAAGTCAGGACTTATGGATGGGTCCTCGCTTCTTGAACTTTTTCCCAGATAGCATCCTGCTCAAATTGAAACCCTCCTCTATCACCAAAGTGCTTACAAATTCCACCTAGGCCAGAAGGTCAATCTAGCAGTTTTCTTTAGTGAACCTCACCGCACCTCACCCTCCTAAAGCAGAGTAGAAGTTGCACAGAGTAGATCCTTAACACACCCTCTGTGTTTTATATGTTATGGGATTCATACTGGATAAGCAGTGATCCCTTGGCCTTTCCTGTGCTAAGAAGGACCGGGTAATTAGCAAATGGGAAATGTGTGCATTGAATAGTTCTGTGCGTCAAAGGTTACAGCGAGTTATAGGAAGCCAAAGTTCAGAAGGTGCCTGTGGCAGAACAGCATCACTTCTGGAGTTAATGCCGGTGCGTGCTCAGTGTCCGCCGGTGGATGTGGGCGACCCAGCACCAACCACTCACTTGCCAGAACTCTCTGGGTCCCTGCAGGCTGTAACTCCATTTGGAGCAATTGTCTTTCTGACACTCCCATAGTACACCTACAGTGGCAGTACCCAGTCTTTACATTGGCAAAGAATCTTCAAACATGTAGATTTGCCAATATGAACAATTGTGGCTCACTGCCACTTTGCACACTACCGTACAAATGAAAGAGGCTGGGAAATTGCCTAAAAGCTCTGACTCGCAAGCATCCGCAGCCGTGCACAGGGTATCATGAAGACCATGGCAGAGGGCGCAAAGAAGGCGTTCTTTTTCTCCTTACCTGCCCCGCACTGACCAAACCTGGGCCTAATTCACAAGCTGGGAGATGGAGGGGTAAGGGGAGACCAACCAATGTCGGGTGACTCATCTCCTGGGCGATACTGGCCTTCCAACTCCCACAGAAAGAGAGTAATCCAGCACAAGTGATGTCCTACCCCAGCGCTCTGCCATTAGGGAAGAAGGAGGTCCTGAGCAGTGGGTGGAGACTGGAGAGAAGGAAAGAGACCACCATGACAGTGGAAAAACGGTACCTCGACAAAAAGTTTGAGGCTGTGTTTGTGTGTATGTGTGTTTGTTTGAGCTAGAAGGAAAGAAGAGAGAAAGATAGTGCGTTTGAAGGTAAAGGGGAGTTCCACAGAGAGGTAGATCATGGGAATAGTATGGCAGAAAATGGACAGCAGTGGCAATGTTGGCATCTATCGAGACAGGCTGCTTTATTATGTTTTCGCACATGCAGCATGAAAGGGGGCAGCGTGACCTGTTGAGACAGGCCACTCGGATGTCCTTGGGCACAGCAACTAAGAAAGAGAAGGCCAGCATTGGCATAGATTGCTGCGGTTGCCACATGACTTTCTTTTGCCACGATGAGCATTTAAATCTGTATTTAAAGCTGCAAGACTGCCTTGGACTGTAGAGTAAACACCACCCAGTAAGCAGGAGCTACTGCTGGGGAACCAGGAGCAAGTACACAGCGCACTACACATCTAACTTCCATATGAGATGCAAACTTTAACTATTCATAGGTCCCGTCCCCTTTCCTCCGTCCTTGTAGGAATCCCCCAACATGGGGACAGTACCGTTACCTTTGGCAGCAAAATATTGAGCTTCCCCTTTCAATTTTGTATAGCATGTGGATGCATGGCCTCTGGCTTTCAAACGCCCTGCCGAGGCACCGCCCTCTGGCACCTCACCCCATTCTCTTTTCCTGCATGGACGGTGTCGGACCTGGCAGCTAGCACAGAGACTTTTGTTTGCTTTCCGCTTGCTCCCCGTTTTGTTTTTTCAATCTTACTTAACTTCCCTTTGGTGCCTTGCCTCCCCCAGTGCATGCCGGCCGCAGGAGGATTCATGAGACGTACCTCATGCGATCGCTTGTTCCCGGCCTCAAACCCCCATGCACTCTATCTTGAGTGTTTGGGGCCCAACCAGCACTCAGACACATGTTCAGCTTGCAGCGCTCTTGGTCACAGGACATTGAAGAATCAGTTGTCGCCTTGGAGGGAGATCTTCCACACTTCTCCCCATCTTAAGGATTTCGTCTCCCAGACCTCTCGTCAAGACAAAGTAGGCCCTCAGTTCAACATGGCTCCACAGCACGGCAACTCCTTCCCCAGGTTTCCCACAGATTGGGGTTCCTCAAATTCAGGTTCTGGCAGGCCCAAGGCCTCTAAGGCTACTGGCTCCCAAGCAGAGGGGCTCTTCAGGGCGCTCCGGGGACATACCTGAGGCTGTCCTGATGACCAGCTACTAAGCTGAGGGGCTCAGGGGCCCTACCAGGCTGTCCTCGGACAACCAAGTTCGTCCTCTTCTTCTACTCCAGGGGGTGAGGAATCGTTGAGTGCCACCTCTGTCCTCGGCACGATCCATCACGGCTACCAGCACAGGTGCCAAAGACTTCCAGCCTAACGGAGCTCGCTCCGAGGTAGTGTGTCAGGGCATTGCGACTATCGGCTATCTGGATGAAGGTTCAGCGCCTACCAGAGTGATCTCTGAGGTCGATTCCTCTGTGCTTTCGCCCAACAAATGGGCTTTGCAAGATTATCCTTCCTTCTGGAGGAGGCAGCAGATCATATGGTGCAGGCTTTCTGGTCCCCTTAGGGATACATCTACCCGTAACAGCCTTACTGCTAAACGCACCAGGTGCCTCAGTGCTTTTACCAGGAGTGGTAGCCCAGCGCATTGGAAGGCCGGGCCCCTAGGGACACAGCAGTATGCAAGGACCGCTTTTCCAGTGATTCCTCTTCCTTATGCATCCCATCAGATGAAGGGGCTCCTAACGGACATAGTGAAGGAGGTTATCTCCTCTGGGTATTCCTCCCATTCCTCCAGCGCTACCAGGTTGATTGTCTGTGCCTCCCCTGGTACAGTACCTGCTGGTTCTGACCCCTCCACCTCTTCCTGTACCACCAACGCCTCCCGCTCAACAGCCGTTGGATCTGTCTGTCTGCAGCTCCAAACGTGGGGTGGGGGCCCGCTTGCACCTGTGTCCCAGGGCCCAGATTCCCTGCGGTCTATGAAAGAGGGCGACATAGACGCCCAGAATGATATGAATCCTCGGCATCCGTTATGGCATTTCAAGATTGCCTGCAGGGGCTGGCAGAGTTCTTGGGGGTCCCTCTGCCTGAGGAAGCCCCCCAGGAGTCGGTGTACTAGCAGAGGTCTTGGGGAAAGGCACCACGAGCCGGTCTGGCATCCCTCTCCAGAAAGATGTTCTGCAGGTAGCGCAAAAGGTCTAGGAGAAGCCCAGGGCCAACGCCCAGATGAACAAGAAGTTGGACAGCCGGTTTAGGATGACGGACGAGCAGCCAATCCTCCTTGCCTCCCGCCCGCAGCCTCATTATTCTGTGGTGGCTCCTTGTATTCTAAACCCTTGTCTTCCTCCACAGGAGCCACCATCAGTTTTCTCTCCAAGGAGGACAAAGTATTTGAGTCTTTGGGAAAGCGCTGTTATTCCATATCAGGATTGCATCTGTGGCAAGCCAAGGCAGACGCTCTCTAGGCTGCTGCTAACCAGAAGCTGTGGCAGGAGCTCAGGGAATTTCTGCCTGACCTCCCTTCGGACAAGCAAGCGTCCTTCAAGGCCAGTCTGTTGGATGCCTAGGCCATTGCTTAGGACATCATGGAGGCTTTGCTCTCCCACACAGACACAGGCACCAGAGGGCTGTGCCTTGGCGTCGAGATGGGTTTCATCTGATGTGGAGGAACAGATCCTGGATGTGCCCTTCCAGGGTGTGGACCTTTTTCTTTCATTAACCGATGACGAGATAACAAAGAAGAAAACCTCCACTCAAACCACCAAGTCCCTGATCATCCTGACAAAATCAGGAGAGAAGTCCTTCCCTCAGTCCCAAGGCAGGACCGAGTACAAGCCCATTGCTTTCTCCAGCTTCAAGTGGTTCCGGGACAGCGGTACACAGAGGCCTGACATGTCACTCAGCGACTACAGGAGGAAGCAGCAGATGATGTTGCACGGGTATTTCCGCTCCCCCTCCTCTGCCCCCGCCTCAGACTCCAAGAAGCAGTGACGTCAAGGTCGGGGAACACAGCTCGCCTATGGGGGCAATTTGGCTCTGTTCCAGAACAACTGGAAGCGTCTTTTCAGCAACCTGTGGATCCTATCCGTAGACTCCACAGGCTTCAGTCTTCCTCTTCCTTTCCCTCTAGTAACCTCTACTCCTCTTTGTCAGATCGGGTCCCCAGCTCTTTTATGGGAGGTCCTTTCATTCTTGGAAATGCAGGCGATTGAACTGGTTACTCTTGTAGACTGGTGCTCCGGTTGCTATTCCACTATTTTTGTGGTACCCAAAAAACAACCAGGCTGGCCTGAGGGTTGTCCTGGACCTGCCATTTCTGAATCTGTCTTTACCTCTGGAACGCTTCAAGATGATTACTCATGTGCACATATACAAATCTCTGTGTCATGGGACTGGATGTGTTCCCTGGAACTCCAGGGTGTGTAGTTGCATGTACCCATCTACCAACCAAATCCGAAGTTTCTGCGGTTCACAATTGTCGTACCACTTTCAGTACAAGGTGCTACCCTTCGGCCTGAACTCGGCCCTTCGTTTGTTCATGAAGTTGATGAACGCAGTGGTTGGCCTTCTCTGCTTGGAGGGCCATCATCTGTACCCTTATTTGGACGACTGGCTGGTGAGGGCGGGGTCACCCAAAGGGGTGGTACCCTCCGGCCAGAGATTGGCGGATATCCTTCATCATCTGGGGATCTCCCTCAACTAGAGGAAGGCACAGTTGTACCCATCTCAGGAACTGGTCTTCCTAGTGGTGCATTGGAACACTACCATTCAGTGGGTGTTCCCTACATCCGAGAGGCTTCTGTCCCTCTGCAAGGACGGTGGGGCACTTTCTGGCCAACTCAACCACCTCGGCATGGTGGCTCCAGCACTTTCTGATCCTGATTCCCTCCTGCATGCTCACTGTACAGCACACTCGCCTCAAGATGAGGCGCCTCCAGCTCCACCTGTTGGCCAATTGGGATCAGGAGACAGGCTCTCAGTCAGACAGGGTTCCAAAACCACTGCTCCTGCTGCCGATCTTCACTGCTGGCTGATGAATGGCAATGTTTCAGTGGGAGCCCCCTTCACCGAACAGGAACCTACCCTGGTGGTGACAATGGGCTCCTCCCTTTCAGGCTGGGGGGCTACTCTGGAGGGCTATGCAATTCATGGAGCATGGCCCAGGACGGAAGCCCTCCTGCATATCAATCTGCTCGAGCTCAGGGCAGTGAGCCTGGCCCTCACTGCATTTTTGCCCCTGATCAAGGACAGTTATTTTCTGGTCAGGATGGACAATTATACTACAATGTTTCAACTGAACAAGCAGGGTGGTGTTACGCTCACCTGGCTCCCACAGGGGCGACGGTCAGAACTGGATAGCTGCGGTCTCTACCAACGTGAATTGTAGTGCAGAGATGACTGACTGGACTGGCCTGCTCAATTTCGTCTGCTTGACCCGTAGGAGTATTCTCCTGAAAGCAGAGAAAAGGAATTAGCCACCCGTGGATTGAGCGAGCACACCCCCACCGTTTTCCCACTAATCACCTCCGATATTCCCTTTCACCAGTCTCACCTTATGGTTTTGAATGATGAGCTCTCCATCCTGCGTGGAGTGCAGGGGCGCGTAGATAACCAGTTACTTCACTGGTCCGAAGGAATTGGGTGAGTTCCAGATGAATATTGACTCCGAGGTAAGTGGCGAGGAGCCATAAGTATTTGGTTCTTAAGAGTTCAAAATGTCTGTTATTCACTCTTGTCCGATTCCTTCCTTTGTCTTGCAGCTTGATTTGAGAGTAGGTTGTCTCGTAGCAGCTGATTGCGTTTAGGTAAGAGTCTGTGTTACCCAACACTGTCTGGTAAAAAATGCCAGTGCTTAACCTATTGCTTTCTCTCTCCTTACAGGTGCAGCGTAAGACGATGTGGCGTGTAGAAGAATATCATCTGCGGCGGTAACTCGGTAAGTCTATAGTGATCATAGAAATTGTCTTTGTTGGTTTTCTTGGCTCACCTTATTGTCTTTCTTCGTCCCCTTAGGTGCCGGGAATTTGGCGATGAATGATGGAGCATCGCCGGGTCGAGGAGGTGCTGTGAAGACTGTTAAGTATAGCGCGGTGCTGCAGCTGGCGGTGCGATGCGCACAAAATAAAGTATTTTTCCTTGTTCGGATGCGCGAAGGATCAGATGAAGAATGAAGGTAATGTTCTTGCTCTAACCTTTTCTTCTTATTTCCCTTTTTTCTAGGAGCTCTGGATTCGAGGCGGACGTGGCAGAAGACTGGATGCTGGGCTGACAGGCACAGTGAGCGTTACGCTGCAGGATGCAGAATAACGCGAAGCATGTGCTGCTCATCGGGCGTGGTTTAAATAGCCTCCAAAGTAGTCCCAGGTAAGAAGTTCCCCAAGACCACACCCGAGTAAAAAATAGTCTCTGAAACAAAGTAGTTCCTTCTACGCCTCACGTTGGCTTGGATTCTTTGCAGCTTGGTCTGCATGAGGTAAGTTTCTTCATATGAGCCTGGCGCCTATGGCGCCAGGACTGATCCCATATATGAGCCTGTTGCCTACGGCGCCAGGACTGAACCCAGATAGCCCCTAGCCGGGGTGGCTTTGTTTTCAATAGGTGTCTGGATGCCTGCTCCCTGGACTGATGGACTTGGTCTTGTAAGAGGATTCAATTCAACACTACAGCTAAGTCAATGCCTAGTCTGGGATACTGAATGGAAACCCTTATTGATATATCTTTATGTCCAGTTCATGAGTTCTGGATGACTACCCCTATATAACACCCCTCTCTTAGAATCCCCCTGACTCCACTGAGCCAAGGACAGAAGTAGTTCTGTTTTGCAAGTTTAAAAGGTTTATTTGAGAATTTAAACAATATATATATATCACACTTTATAATAAATTAATATCTGATAGTACACTTAGACATATGATGTTGATCAACAATGGGTAATCTGGCACTAGCACACTTCTTTACAATCAATGAGGAGTTAGTATAGGGTGGATAAAGTAGCAAAAATACTTTTATGGTTTCAAGGGAAAAGCAATGAGGAACAAAACGCAGTACAGAAATACTTGATATGATTTTAGCAAAAGATAAGATAATCACTTTTTCTCTGGCAATTCACCCCCCTCCCCTATGCAATGTAAGAAATGGAAGGAAATGGAAAGAGGAGCACACAGTTCTCAGGAATGCAATCAAATACAATACGAAATTCAGTTCCCCCCCAGCAAGCTTAGAGAAAACAGGTATGAGTTTTAAAACACAGGCCCAAGTGCTTTGAATGTGGTGGCAGTGAAGTGAGAAATATGCTGAAAATGCTTTTAATTCCCTTTAGGAGGTTCAGGGTGAGTGAGAGATACTTGGGATGAGCTCAGGCTCACTTTAGCAATGATTCAGGGATGGTTATTAAGAGGCAAACAAATTTTTAGCAGAGGAAAGCAAAAAGCTGCTATCTTTTTACAGGTAAAGAAATCAGGCCAAATCGCGGCAAAATTCGCAAGTGCATGAATCGCGATTACGGCAAAAGTATAAGGAGTAGCAGGTTCTAGGTTCGTTGGACAGCTGAGATTCTAAGCTTCCAGATGAAAGTTAAATTTCGTTCCTAGCCCAAACGGTTCCAGAGATACGGACGATTAAATAAAGGTAGTTTTTCGGATTTAAAGTAAAACTCAAAATGACAGGTGACAGCTTGCAGCTGCAGAATTGACAGGTGACAGTTGTGCAGCTTTAAAAATGACAGATGACACGATTTCTAGGAGGCAGTTCTACTTAGGTTAAAATAGTTGGATTACATTATTTTAACTAAGAGATTGGTTCTGCACAGTTCTGCTAGGTACTCACAATATAAATTTGAAATAGGCCTCGCCACGGATCTGGTCAGGTTTTGGACTGGACTCCGGTTCTGGTCTCGGAACTTCACAGTGATCTGGGTCAGCTCTCTGGTTCTGCTCACAGCGGTCTGGGTCACTCTGGATCTCTGGTCTGGTCTCTGGCAATTGTTCTTGGCAAAAGAATTCAAACAGCTCGCCCGGCTGTGGAATAGTTCGCAAATGATTTTAAGGTTGCTGAGGCCTGCTGAGAAGAGTTCTCAGTTTGTGGGTTTAGGCCCTTGCTTTAAGTTCTGAAGTAAAGTTCTGGTCTTTGGAGATTGATGGATTTGAAGTCTGGATCTCTGGATGTGAAGTCGTCGGTCAGCATGCTCCGCAGCAAATGGAATTGAATCCTCTACCTGTCCCAGCAGTCTCTTTTTATGTGTTTTGGAAAGTGGGTGTGTGCGTTGGTCATAACTAAACCTGTCCCTCTCACTTATCATTGGCCAATTCCTCCTCTCTCCCTTGATTGGGGGAAGGAAATGTGAGTCAGAATGATGCTGTAGGTTTTATGGTCAGAGGAACCTCCCCTTGTCAGATTGCACACAAATCTATTTCTGACCCAAATACATATTTATCTATGCACCATTTTTCTAACATTATAGGTCCAGTTAACATATATTCTTTAGCACCAAACCATCCGATCCCTGTCTTTGTACGATGTTGTGTCCACTGATGACAGAATTCTCCCCTTTTCATCCAGATAACAACCTCTAAACCTTTCCAGATTTTACACAAATGTGCACCAGGGATATGGGTTACAGATGATAAAGTGTCAGATTTTTAACATGCATACATTTGGAGTGAGACCCTATTTTCCGCTAGCAACCCCCCAGAATACACCACAGGGTCCTAACGCCTCTTAAAATGTTCACAGAAAAATCACAAAAATAATGATATTACTCATATAATTCTGACAAGTCCGCACTATGAGTTATCTATCTTTTTAAAATTATGCTCTGGTCAAAAAGGGGTGTGGCTTCCCACATCACAGGGTGGAATAACTGGTTTATCCACTTCCCCCAAGCTCAGCTGCTAGCAGAGGCACTGCCCCTCCCAGTTTCCCCTAAGAGGAAGCCACTTTTACGACGCCCCCAATATAACATTTACCGGAGTCCAGGACAGGCCTTTGTTCAACTTCCTGTAGTCCCCAGCTGCTCCACCCCTAATCTAATCAGAGAGGTGACAACTCCTTTTGGCAAGGGGAAGAGTGGCTGAGCAGGTTTCAACCCCTGTCGGGGGTAGTTGTCAGGCAGAATCCAGTTTCATTAAGCCAGGTTTCAGCTAAATGTCACTTTTTGTTCCCAGTTTAAATCACTTACAATTTTTACATATGCATTAAATAATTTCTTCCTTCAAGTCATTTCAGAATATAGTTTTACATTGTATCCACCTCTTAGCAAGTCTTTCCTTGGTCTGGTTTTGTTTCATTTGTGCAGTTTTACACAAAAGTCCGGTGGTTTTAAAACGCAGGCTTTCTGATAGTGGTGAGTACTGGTAATGCAACCATTTTTGGGATTAAGAAAATGAATTCCCCACAGTTCTGAGTTGTTTTTTTTGGAAATCAGCATTGCCATTCCCAATGGTTTCAGGCTACTGTGTGTGTAGCCCAATGGTGGTTTTAGGCAGTGCCCTCCTGTGCTCACAACATAGGCAAAAATGGGTGGCAGCCTATTCTTCATGTTTTCCCTGTGCACTCTCTGAGGAGTTCAGCCATCATGATGTTTTCCATGCCAGTACTGCACAGTTTTATGGTAGGGCTTGTATACATGGGTAAAAACATCCCACAGTCTGGATGTCCGGGGGTAGGCATCATGACAGTTGGCACCCGTTGCCCGCTCTCGATCTGGGAATGGATCCTGAGGGAGGGGATTTGGATTTTAGCAGTCCACCTTTCGGGGGACAGCAGTGCAGAAGCAGACCAGCTCAACCGCTTGGTTTCAACCCCTAAGAGTGGGAGTTATACACCGACTTCCTATTGCCCCTGTTCCAGTGTTGAAGGTTTGTGGATCTGGATTTGTTTGCATCTCCTCAACTCCAAGAGCCCCCAGTTTGCTTCACGGGCTGGTCGAGGTCAGGAGTCTCTGGGAGATGCCTTCCAGATCTGTTGGCACAGCCTCAGGTGTTATGCGTTCCCACCCAACCCTCTGGTCCAACGGACGATCCGCAAGTTCTGGGCTTTGGTGGGTGCAGCCTCATCCTGATTACCCCCCACTGGCCTCCGAGACCCATGTTTTCAGATCTGCTCCAGTTGTACTCCCCGGATCCCGTCCACCTTCCAATCTCCAGCAGGGGATTCCTGATGCTGCAGGACGGGGCGGTGGAGCATCCAGAACCGGCTAAGCTGGCACTGGCGACCTGAATCCTGACCAGCTGGGCTTTTTCAGCATGCTCTATTTTCTGATGACAACTAGGACATCATTCAGCAGACCAGGAGGCCCTCAACTCGGTCCCAGTATAAGTGTAAATGGACTAGGTTCCACAATTGGACTCGTGACAACGATCTGAAACGTTTCACCTGTCCTCTGGATGACGTACTGGCCTTTTCAGCGCACCAGGCTCGTCCTAGAGTTCAGGTGGATACTTGACACACTTATTTGGCGGCCATTGGGCCTACAAGAGTTCCCCTGAGGATGTCTTTTCTGTGGCAAACCAGGTGGTTAAGGCCCACCGTAAGGGGTTGTCTCTGCATTTTCCTCCCGTGCATAGGCTGCACCGGGTCAGGGACCTCAAAGTGGTTCTTGCAGCCTTGCAGCGCAAGCCTTTTCGAGCCAATGGCCTCTATGGACATCCACTTGGGGACACTAAAGACAGTTTTACTGGTGGCTCTCACCTCTGCATGTAGGTTTAGTGAGCTGCAGCCGGTGTCCTCGCGTGAGCCCTTCACCAAGTCTCACAATGACAAGGTCATTTTACGCACTCACTCTAACGTCTTGCCCATGGTGGTCTCTCCCTTTCATCTGAATCAAGATATCTGCCTACACTCGCCTGTTTTTTCTGAACCCGCAGTCAAATGCAGAGAGAGCCCTGCATCCCTTGGACCCCAAGAGGGTCCTCAAGTTTTATCTCTCTCGGACGAAATCCTTCAGGAAGCTTAAAGCATTGTTTGTGCCTTTTAGGGGCTCCTCCCCCGGCTCTCAGGTCTCCAAGGCTTCCTTTGTCCATTGGATGGTTCAGGCCATTTTGGAGGCGTATGCGGCTATGGGCAAACCTGTTCCTAAGGGTATTCATGTCCATGCGGTTAGAGCCAAGGCCACAGCCATCTCATTTCAGAGACATGCTTCTTGGGATGTCATCAGCAAGGTGACAATTTGGGCCACTCCGTCGGCCTTCTGTCAGCACTACTTACTGGACACCAGCTCCAGGCGCGATGCAGAGTTTGGTCAGGCGGTTCTGAAGAACCTTTTTGCTTCGTCCTAGATGTGAGGCAGGTTATCACAGCTCCACCCTATGTTCTTGTTTGGTGCAATCACCAACAAGGATGGAGGAAAGGGGACGGGACGCATTAGTAATTAAAGTTACTGACTGTAGTGACTAGAGTACTCATAGTCCATAGTCGCCTTTCCTCCATACGTCCTACCCGCCTTCCTCCGCTAGAAGCCAAGGGCTAATATGTACTAAGTACATCTATGCATCCGATGTGTTCAAAGGGTACTACATTTAAAGGGCAAGCTAAATTTTTCGCTGCCAAAGATTCCGGTACTGTCCCCATTTTTGGTGACGCCAACAAGGATGGAGGAAAGGGAACTAGACTCTGAATACTTTAGTCACTATGGTGAGTAACTTACATTTTTTGGCCATTATATATGAGTCATGTGTAAATGTGTCATAGATGTATCCTAATTATTCCTCATTAACATTCTAAAATGCTCAAAGTTAATGCCACATATGCTTGTTTGTAAGGCACCTTGCTTTGGGGAGCCAAAAGTAGCTCCTGTCAGCTGCTGTTTCCATTCTAACCGCACTCTCCTGGGCGAGAAGCAGGAACTACATAGCCCCCAGCAAATTCGAACCTTGGAGTAGGTCATTTCAGCTAACGAGCCAAACCTGCCACAGCACCATCCAGTAACCTCTATGGAAGTTCGCCTGCAGTTAAGAGCCACTGAGCAATGCACCCTGGGTATTCAAATTAGCTGTCAATCACCCCCATTAGGGATCTTCAGTGTTTGATAGCCTGACATGCTTGCGATTGGAGAATAGGGGTATGTTTAGAAAACACAGTTATGGTGGGGTGAAAACACGCATGAAAACATCCTTCTACCATCGAGCCTATACTGCTTCCACATTTCAGGGGGGTAAGTTTTTTTCATCCACCGGAGCTAACCTGAATACCCGCCTGCATCGCTCTGTGGCTCTGCACTGGATGGGAACTTTCCGGGATGGGTACTGCGTGGCACGTATGGCCTGTTGGCTGAAATGCTCTATTCTACTTTGGCATGGTTGAGATGGTCTTCGGGGTATTCTTTGGTTGCAGCCAGAGTGCCATCCTGTTCGAAAATGCCCCAGTGTACTGTTAGTGAACTGGCATCTGTTGGACTTTTTCTCATGCCCCCTTGCAGGGGGTTTACATTGTGTAGCTGTTGTACCCAGTATTTGTCAAATTCGTGCTGCTAAATACACCATGTCAACTTACTATTAAGAAACACATTTCTGGGGGAAGCCCTGAAGCCCCCTCCCATGTGTAAGCCCCTCTACGATCTTTACAGCAGTCCCTTCTCCGGGGAAGGGGAACATTTTACACCCCACCAAAAGTCACTGGCGCCTCTGCAGTTGTGCCGCCTGGCGTCCGGTTGGAGTACTGCTGACCTTTTTTGCATATCAAGTTCGGAGCCTGGATATTTTTTCCATACATTAAATCTGTTGCAAGATAGTGTTTCCAACAGACAAAGCGCTAGCAATGCTTAGTAACGATGCTATTATATACAAGCACTCTGCTTCCAGGTTTCTAATGCACCGTAGGGGTGTGTGAGGAGTATTGTGTATGATACTAAAGAGATAGATTGTCTCCGCCAGGGTGCCTTCTAGCATTTCCTAGCTTTTCAGACGTTGTGTATTATTGCCACGTGCACTATTTATTTTAGGCGCGGGAGGACAGCAGAATAAGTCAATGATTTTCGTGTTAACATAAATCCTCTTCTCATTCCACAGGGCCGGGAATTGTGGGACACCTGAGCTTCACCGAGATTCTGGACACGTCCCTCAAGGTCAGCTGGCAGGAGCCTGCGGAGAAAAATGGCGTCATTACAGGCAAGCGTCCACAGTTACACCATATAAAAACACAGCCGCGGCCTAGAATGAGAAAATCGCTGGATAATAGAGCGTTTAGGGACGCCTGCTCGCGGACAGAGCAAGCCTCCCGTGGTCCCCCTAGGAGCACTGTAATGTCATTGTGTGATGTCTGACATGGCATGCCGCCAATTACTGACAGGGCTAGTGCCTGGAGAATCTCGGCTTCCTTCAGTCGTCAGGCACCGGGCGCCCTGGTGCTCCCACCTCCACTTCTTTTGCTTAATTTATTAAATGATTTGATACAGTTAGGTGCATGCTTCAAGGTTGCAGTGATGTGTGTTAATTTCCATTTATTAAAGTGTGACTCCTAGCTGCAAGTCTAATCGTTAGTGGGCAAAGGTGTAAACATTGCAAGTCTTAGTTGATTTGTTTATACTGCCATGATAGTTCTGGTAACATGACGCGTTACCTACAGCAGTTACATGAGAACATGAGGTTTTTTTTGTATGTTTAAAAATGTTGAAGAATAGATGTTTTTTCCTGAGTACTCCATAGACCCTCAAAAATCATTTTTGAGAATCTTTTTTCGAAATGTTCTTTTTCGATTTTTGGTATTTTCGTAGTTCACCTAGTCCTTACCAAGACTCTGGAACCTGCTCCCTGTCAACATCAGACTCGCCCAATCACTTCTACAATTCAGGAAAGAGCCCAAGACCTTCCTCTTCAAGCAATGGCTCCTCCTTAACACCTAAGACCGCACACCGTGTACTCCCCACCCTACGTGAGACTCAGTGATCCGCTCCCCACTGTCTTTCCCCCGTGCTGCCAATTGCCCCCCCTCCCACGTTAGCTCCCCGCTCCTTTTTTCTCTGCTTTCCTTGGTGTGTTCTTCTCCCTATGATTGTAAAGCACTTGATTGCTTCCTGAAGGTAGGTCCGCGCTCAATAAATACCCGAATAATAATAACTGGTACACACAGACCTCCACAATCAGTCTTTAACAACAGCACATACTTGAAGTTAGCTACACATGTTGCTCTGCTCCGTCTAGCTTCCAAGACAAAGGTGTTGCCCCTGATCAATCCTCCCGGCCCACTAGAACAGATTAACCCTTCTGTGTCATCTGTCTCAGTTTACTAGATAGCTAGATAGATAGAAGCAGGCACACAGAAAGACAGCTAGATATAGATGAATGCATATCTAACTAGTTGCATAGCTAGAGAGAGGGATAGAGATAGATAGATAGATAGATAGATAGATAGATAGATAGATAGATAGAAACAGGCAAACAGACAGACAGCTAGATATAGATGAATGCATAGCTAGCTAGTTGCACAGCTAGATAGATAGATGGATAGATAGATATATGGCTAGGTGGAGTAACAGGTGGATAGATATGGCACGCAGATCAATAGATGGCTAGACAGACACGAAGATGGGTAGATGGTATATAAATAGAGACATAGAAATATAGTTAAGCAGCCGTACCGACAGGTTGGTAGGTAGACCACCGCACATGGCTACAGAAATAGACAACCATAGTTAGACAGTTATACAAACCGCTAGATGGATGTAGAAATAGTACATGTAGGTGCAGAGGGATCGATATATGGATATGCAGGCAGACAGGCAGGCAGGTAGACATATAGTTAGAAGATTAGGTAATAGAAATACATATGAACACGGGTAGACATAATGATAGGTGTAGGTAGGTAGAGTGTGAGAGAGAGAGAGATATACAGACGCAGAGCTGCATAAATATGACTGGATGAGGCTATGATAGATACATATATAGAAAGATAAATATAGACAGTCAGATAGATAGATAGATAGATAGATAGATAGATAGATAGATAGATAGATAGATAGATAGATAGATTACACACATATATAAACCAACTTAAAGCTGGGTAAAAGCCAAGATAGTGTCACAAAGTACTTGGTAATCACCACCACAAACACATGTAAGCTTCAAGGATCATGACTTTTATTTTAATGCTATAGGCATCAAGAATTGTGGATATGTGAATGGAAACTTTAGCAGAGGGTAGAATACCAAATAAACACAGAAAATCAGCTTCAGCCCAACCCATAAAGTGCTTTACTGTGTAGCACCCCAATTTATATGCCAGTGAAGACCTAGAAAGTCTTTTAGTCAGAATGTCGAGGAATTCATCTTCACCTTTACTGCACATGATTAGCATCTAGCTTTCCTAGGACCTTAATTACCCTACCTGATAGCAATTGCATCCCTGGGCTGCCTCTTGGTATCTCCTGGGTGTCCCGGGTAAGTGTGCTGCCATTCTATGTTCCTGCACAGCAAGTCCCACAGTGTTTTCCATATGTAGGTCGGGCCTGGAGACTGTTCCGTTACCATATAGGGACACGTTTCATCTCCTTGCCTTAGAATCCTGACCCTTTGGCCTCCCCTCTCCATCGTACTCTCTCCGGCGCCAATCCACCTCTCATGCATGCCTAGGCACCTGGCACTGAAACCCATCTCTGTCCCTCTCGCTAGCTGCCACTTAGTATCCTTGATGTTCTGCCACTTGCTTGTTCCTCCTTCCATGCCTCTCTCCCCAGTTATAGGTCAAAGGTTTGAATCAAAAGGTTCGAAATACAATAGGGTCGAATCAAAAGGACCGAAAACAAAAGGTTCGAAAAAAAAAAGTTTTATTTTTTTTACAATTTTTTTGTGGGGGTTCCCCCCCAAACCCTGTTTTTGTGGTAAAGACCATTTTTTGCATTCGAACCTTTAACCGTACACCTCTCTCCACTTATCGCTGTCTCTCTCTCTCTCTCTCTCTCTCTCTCGCTTTAGACTTAGAGAGGGAGAGGGGGAGAGAGAGAGAGACATTGGGGCTAGGGGCAGAATGGGGAGGATCCACTGCCCCCACCCCCACAACACTGGAGTCTTAGTGCAGGGGTCTTCCTATTTTACAGGGCTGATGAAAGAGGTTTTGTATCTGGATGTGTCACCTTAATCAACTCCGCTGCTGGCTCTGGGTCGAGGAGCCTATATGGCACCACCTCCCGCCAGTGCTCCAGCCGTACCTGTAGGTCAGCGCAGAGTCAGAAAAGGGTACAGCCTCTTCAGCAGCCCGATAACAAGATTGCTCCTGGTCCTGCACAGCCTTTAAATAATTTCCCCTGATGGGACGCTACCACTGTTGACGCCACCCTCTTTGCCGGAGTATCCTATATCTTCCAATTGAAGGCGTCCACATGTGGTGCATGCGAGGACCAACCCTCCTCGGTGAGGTCTTTTCATGATAGGATGGTAGGAGCAGTTCAATTTTTGTGAATTGCTGTCCAGGACATCCCCTACGTGGAGAGTAAAGTTATCACAGCTGACCTGTGACTTGTAGGTCTTGAGATGTCACATATCCCACTCCAGAAGGACGCGCTAGTAAAGGCTGCCAAGGTTTGACAGGGACATTATTCAATCACCCTGGCAACCAAACGACTGGATGCTACGTTACGGAACATTTGCCCTCAGCAAAGTCCTGCCTTTTGGGGCACCCTCAGCTTTCTTCCTCAGTTGTGGTGTCAGCGCCCCCTTTTTTTAAGAGCTAAGTGAGTTCTCCTTCTTGTTCGCCAAAAGTCTCCTCCGTTTGCACTGGTAAGGAGAAGAAACTGTTGGACGTCTAGAAAAGGTTCAGACCAATTCGGCAATGCACCTTCGGCAGTCCAACACCAAAGCGCTTTTAGTTGCTGCTAGCCTGCACCTCTGAATGAGAAAGCAGACCTTCAGAGGGACCTTCCTCCAGAGTGTCACTCTTCTTTTCCTAGCACTTGATGGATGCATCTATTCACTCTATCAACATTTCCTCAAGTGGTATGTGTCTGGGGGCGGGCGCTAGCATGCATCGCATGAGTGGCTCCGTAGAATTATCTTTACATAGAATCTGCAGTGAGAGATGCTGAATCTGCCTTTTGAGCGTCTGGATCTCCCACAGAAGCACAGTCGACTGAATTCGGAGCTGGATATTTCATTCAAATTACATAAGCCATTTAAACCAATGGCAAGAATCAATTTCCAACTCGTGGCGGCAGACCTATCAGTGTTTCATGGAGCCATTTAGCCTACTTCCCTAAATTGGTGTCTTTTTTTTCCAAATTTAAAGGAGATGGACTTCTCTACTTTTCCTTCTGTCCAGTCGGAAGCTGAGCAAACACCCCACACTCTAAATGTCCACCCTGCACTTACAGGGCAGGGCAAGTAGCTTTAGAAAGGATGATAATCTCTTGTCAATTGTGGCCTCCAAGGGATCTATTGCTCATTGCATTGCGGTCCATTCCTAGGATTCTCATAAACAACAGGGAAAGCCCTCGAGGTTCCTCGTGAGCATGCTGGTAGAGCAAAGGTCATGGATGTGGTCTCTAGGACATGATCAGCAAGGCAGCCACGTGGCCATCGTGATCCACCTTCTGCAAAGACTACTGCCGGGACATTAGTGTCAGGTTAGATGCCTGGTTTGGTCAGGCTAGCCTCCAGAACCTCTCTGTCTAGAATACTGGTACCATCCAGAGGGAGTCCTGTGTGGAATACCCTCATATCAGCATTGAGAAATGGGCAGAACTTCCAGGATATTGTGGCATGAAATTAAAAACGTTGCAGCATATAAATGAAAAATTTCCGGCAAAAATAATATTTATCGCAGCATTTTTGTGGCACATTTTTATACTGGTGGGTGCAAGATTGATAGGTTGCACGAAAGGGTCAGTGTGTGAGGCTACAAGAGAGCCAGGTTATCGTTATTTCTATCAATAGTTGTATATGTTTACCAGGAAGTGCCACAGATAAAGAGTGTTTGTTTTGCCCTACATTTTTGTTTTAATATGCCTGGCCATTTGATATTATTAACTTTATTGATCATTAGCCGTTGTAATGGTGAAAATATTCTCCTTCTGTGTTGAGTAATAGAAATGCAAGTGACACACAGCAGCCGTTCATACCTCTGCTGTCACACTTAAAAAAAAAAAAACATGAGAGGGACAGGAAGGAAAGACCCTGTTTTGGAATGCACACACCCCATGTACCTATTGCATCTGGGTGCATGGGGTTTCCTTAGTTTCTGCACAAAAGCAAATCCTGTTAGTGAAGTCAATGCTTTAAAATGCACAAAAATGCCCCCTGATTTGCAGAAATGTGCAAAGAGGTGAAAATGTCCATCTGAATGTGTGGCTATAAGATGCGCGCCTTCGGATGTCCTTTGTGGATTGGGTTGCTCCTTTTTTTGGAGCAAGTGATGAGATGAGCTTGCGCACTTCATTACTTTCACCCCCCAAAAAATGGGAGAACTTGTACCTTTTCTTTTATGGGTGTTTTTGCAAAAACTGCAGTTTTCCAGATTTTTCAGAAAAACAGTAATTGTTGCTGCATTTTGCAGGATCACCAAATCGCGATAAACTGGAGGGCCCAAATGGGGAAGGGATTTAGGAGTAAGAAAAAGTTACTGACAGCAGTGACTACTGTACTCCTATAGTTCCCTTTCCTCCATAAGCCCACCCTCCATCCCCCTAATTAAATATTAGATAGCCTTACTGGCATGGTGATAAAAGGACTGGCAGCCTTTGCCGGAAGCAGCAAGCTTGGGTGAAGGCCGTGAACAGCATACGTACATTGGCACCGTGCCTACATTTGAATGTATAGGCTGTTTCCCATCAAATGGCTGCTGTTACATCCTGTTTGACTGGACACTGATAGGTATGGAGAAAAGGGCCCTATGGACTAGGTGTAAAGTAGTCACTACAGTTTCCTATAACTGAACCTGCATTTTCGCTCCTTGTTTTCCCTACCCGCATGCCCAATCCCCCTCCTTTATTCTATCCTTCCTTTCTTTCCACTTCCTACCCATTCTTTCTCTAATGCTCTCTGTAGTATTCTGTAAGCCTGCAGTACTTTATAACGCACCAAATAAAAAATTCAAAGATAATAGAAACAATGCAAACGGAGCCTTGAAGTCTCATGTAGAAGGGATGTGGCCTAGCCACCTGGGATGGAATGCTCCTTTTCGAGGTGGATCCGGCCTGATTTGCATATGGTTTCCGCTTCTATGATGGGACAGTAGGGTGAAAAACTAAGGTTTGGAGACTTGCTAACAACAATGCCAGAGGCTATGATTAATTCAAAACCTTCCTACTGCTACTTTTCAGTTTTTCCATAAGATTCAATGAACCATGTTTTTGCATTTTGAACACATGAATTGAACGTGGAATTAGAAATATAGCCCTTGGAATGCACTGCCTGCTACTATATTATGTGGCGTGTGCCAAAGAAACTACAAACAATAATGTTTGTGATATTTCCACTTCCAGTGAAGTTATTAGCTAATCGCTAATGACATCCCATATTACATTATGAATGATATCATAAAAATTTAAAGCTGTGGCTTTTGCTGGTATTTTTCAGGGAGCAGAGGTTCTGGGCGGAGTAGCAACATGGCCTGGTAATAGGCCATGCTCTGTTGATAAAGTCAATAGCAGTATTGTGGCTTGCGTGTGCAGTACCATTGTCCGATCTCTCCCTCAGTCACTCCCTTTCTCTCTTTTCCTTGATCTTGCTACTCCCTCTATTCTGCTCTTATGCCTCCCTTCTCCAGTTCCTTTCTCTCTCCCGCCGGTCGTCTCCTTGCTCTCCCCCCTTCTGTCCCTCTGATGTTCACACAATCTCCGAACTCCCCTTCTCCTATTTCCTCCCCTATCTTTTCTTTCTCCTCACCCATCTCCTTTATCACTCCTCAGGCCTCTTCTCTCCTGTCCACTCACCCCTCTCATTTGTCCTCGCCCTTCTCCTTTCCTCTCTCATCGCTACTCTCTCCTCACCCCGCTCCTCTTCCCTCACCCATCTCGTCTCCTCTTTCCTCACCCCACTCACTACAATCACTCTCACAATTCTCTCTCACTTTCACAGCGTCAAGCTTACAAATGCGACCACTCCCTCACAATGAACACCTTACCTGTCCTCTGTGTCAACTCCATCGTCAACTCCTCAGCACTCTTCTCTGCCGTCTTTCCTCTGGCAGGTGTCTTGGTCCACCTCCACTCCTTCCGACCTCACCCATACAACCCAAACTCTCACATTAATTACTTTTCCGTTTAAATGGTTCTCTGCCTACTCCTACAATCCCCACCCTTCTATTGGTTTTAAGGTCTGGGTTACACAGGCACCAGGTATTAAAACCCCTTGTTGGGACCACACCCTTCTCCGCGCAGATCACTATGCTATTTCTGCGATGTGCTGTGGGTCTGGGTTTTCGGGTTCTCTTTGTCGTGGTGATTTCTTTGTTTTACCGCTGAACTTGGGATAGTTTTCCTTCATTGTTGTGCAGACCGTTTTGCGCGTGGCCTTGCTCCAGAGACATAGCCAGGGTTGCCTAACAAGTGGGGCCTGAAACTAATGTAGTTGGGTCACCACAGTGACATTAATATCTGTAAATGCCCACAGAGAATTTGGTTGGGCCTTGCCCACTCAGGCCCTACCTTGTCTACACCTCTTGCTTGCTCTCTTTATGCTTGCTACACTTGTGCTTCAACACTGGGAATTCTGGTACGTGCGGTCCAGGAATACAAAAAGGGAGAGCTCTCGCTAGAATAGGCACTGGAAGTCATCATGTGACAGAAGGTTTGATTGATTGTTTATTTATATAGCGCCTATACACAATGTGTTCAAGGTGGTACCAGTATCCATTGAGGGTATGTGAGGGGATTTCAGGGACTGTCCTTCCCGCAACTCCCTTTACCCTTCTCTGGGACATGGCTGCCTCTGGCTTCAACCCTGCTAGGCCCCGTGCCCCAGTTTGACAGGGGCCCGGTTTCCCATTGAAGGATCCAGTCCCGGGTCCTGTCACGAGAGCAACACCAAACTTTGGCCACAAGGCCAACAAACAATTATTTTGTGGTTAAGTGCAACTTGGTCCATTTTGCAGTCGCAGATCAAGGCTTCAGGGCCTTTCCTGGGTTCCCAGCTGGGAGCTTTTACTCTGCCCTCTGGGCATAGTATGGAGAGGGGATGTGCCTGGGGGATGGCAGCAGGTCATGCCCTGTGAGTTCAGCTGTGACTATCCTCCCGAATAGAATAATTGTAGGCTGTTCAAGCCATGTGTTCTCATCTCTGGTGTCATGTCATGTGTGAATTATGTTTGCTAACCATAACTTAGACAATGCAGTGGGTCTTTTAGGGTTTGCTTTGTAACAATAACCTTGCCAAAGTTGTTTCAGTGAATGTTAAAGATGTATACAACAGCATGTTAAACATAACATTTGTTTAACAAAGTTATTTGAATGAATAATTGTTTTTAAATTGTATTTTATATTGCGTAGGTGTGCGAATACCAAGCCACTCAACTACTCAGTGCTAACAACAATTGCAACATAAAACACTACAACAAAACGTTAACGACAATAGAAGCAACCCACCATCCCAAGAGCAAAGGCCTATGTAGTGATTTAGGTTTCCATGTTGTCTTTGCAGAATGAGTAGAATGCTGAGTGAGTGACATGGAATCTTGCTGGTGAGAATGTTGTATGTTTGAGAGTTCTGAGTGAGTCAGTTGGTGAGGTGTAGCCTACCTGGGAGGATGCTTGTGTATGTTTGCCTGGAGCTCCGATGAACTTGACATAAGAAACTATAAAAGATGAACTGGAACATCATTAAAGGAACAACTGGAACATCAAGAGATGTCAGAGTCATCATTGGGAACCCAGAGCTTTAAAGCCTACCTAACAGATTTGGTCTAATACCACCGAAGACTTCATAGAGAATAATTGGCCATGTTCCGTTAAATACACTTGTGCATGTTCAATTAGAAATCCAGTGAAATGTCAAAACGCATATGGCCACAGGTAGAGGGTGCCAGGCACCTCACTGCTTGGAGGCTTTTGTTGCCCTCATTTGTGAACTCTCAAAGTCATAACCCTGTTTCTGAGTGGAAGCACTATATTCTGGTAGGGCGAGAAGGCTCAGTCCACAGTGCCAATTATTGAGCGCCAGTTTCCATACATGCCATCCATAGGATAGACATTCCCTTCAACTCAATCTGGTGCTGAATAGCACGCCAAATTTGCTTCTGCCTGGACAGCGAAGCGTGATCATATTTTTAGACCCCAAATTGGTCTAATTGCTCTTTATACCATTGAAAGCTTATTGAAACTTTTTTGAGTCAAGCCTCTTGTAGACAATATTAAAATATATGACTGGACAAATCCTGATCAGAGTGGTCTGATGCACAGTGCTTGCTGAGCAGAAAGCAATGATAAGCAATTAGGCCAATATGGTAATGGGCCATTTTCACAACAGCATTGATCTGTGTTTCAATGGAGAAAGCAACCACCCCGACCGCACAGATTCACTGGAGAGGTGGTAAACCTCTAACTTGCCAGCACCGGGTCAGTTGGCCCTGTGACGAAGCTGCATGCCTAGTTGTGGGGACATCTTGTGGGATGAGCACGAGAGCTGGGTAACTCCCCAAGTTAGCACAGCCCTGGAGCAGTATGGGAAGGACGCCCTGTTTACCCACCCATGGACCTCTCCATAAGGTAGGAGACAGTCACAGCAACAGTAGCAATATGGCTGGCTCTTTCACCGACACCAAAGAGACATCTTGGCTCAAGAAAGAACAGCTATCCACTGATTTCCAGCAGCTCAGAGACACCAGTGCTCATAAGGGAATGGTACCACCAGTAGTCATCTTCACGTGCTAAATCCCACTCTGAGGCTGGGGGCTCTCCAGAAATCATTGTATGATCTTGCTCAAGATCCCATGCAGGCATTGAGAGAGCTTTGAAACCTTTGCAGTTTGTGGGGCGAACTTGCGTTGGACCGTGGGCCGCTCCAGGGTTACCGCCGGCATACATTTTATGAGCGGAGCAAACAGAAGCAAAAGCGGGATATGTGAAATAATTAACTTATGCTTATTAATACTGACCCTAAACAACCAATGCCGCACAGGTCCTGCTGCTGCCATCAAACCACAGTTAAGACGCAAGCGAAATCCAAAATGGGTGACCAGCCATTTAAAGACCTGGTCTGTCCTCACAATAAATGAAGAGCCCAGATGAGCCTGTGGACCCCAGCCAGTCTGTGGCAACAGAGTTGCAGCCACTTACAAGGAGTCAACCCTTGGGACAGGGGTTACAGGGCTATATTAGATCAGGATTCCAGTTATAAATTGTGTTTATTGAGAAGCATGTGGCAGGTGGTTGGAGCACTTTACACATTTGGAAGAAGGTGTTGACAGGAATTGGCAGAGGAGTTTGGAAAGTAAAGTGGGAGAAGAAGGCGGCAGGATGGGATAAGCAGGGGGTGGAGGAGCACCAGACAGAGGAGGCATAGAGAGATCAGGAAGAGGTTGGCTAACATCAGGAGGAAGAGAGGAGACAGTTCAGGAGGTGGTTTAATGAAAATGACAAGGAGGAGGCGGAGAAAGATCAGGAGGAGATTGTTGAATATCAGGAGGAGGTGGAGGAAGTTAAGGACGAGGTGGGTGAATATCATAGGAGCCTGGAAGAGATGCAGAGGAGGCTGGTGAACAGCTGGAAGGAGAGGGGAACAGGGGGGGTAACTAGCCAAACCGAGCAGGGGTGTTAGTGGAGGCACCAGTTAGGGTACTGAATGGGCTGGGCCCATGGTGGGAAGAGGAACAAGCATGGGGTGCAATGCCGGGGAGGAACAGGACCAGGCACGGGTAGAGAGTTGGTAAGGAGGACCCTGGGAGAGGGAGGTGGCAATGGCCCTGTTGAGTCCCATGGGACATTGGGAGGAGGACTACCTTGCTGAGTGGTTCACCCTGTTCCAACATCTATTAAGAGAAGCAGGGAACGTTTGAAGAGGAAAGGGACTAGAGAGGGGACGGGTGCAGGAAAACCTTAAACCTGACACTGCAAAAAGAGATGTAAAGGACCTCGAGAAACAGTGTATGGGAAACCCTCAAGACCAAGACTGGCTGGTCAATGTATAATTAAGATAAGACTGTTTGGGGTGGCCTCTTGAAGCTCCTCGTTGTAAATTAAATAACTTGTACTCATATCCTGTGCCGCCCACTTGACAATATGATGGCACCCATCCAAAGCTTGGATCCATACAAAGCAATCACCTACACTTATCTTGTCCCTGGTACCCGAGTCAAGACTGATAAGTAACTGAGCGCAATTGGAATACGTTTCGAAACTAAGATTAGACTATTCAATCAGCAATGCCAGAGGCAGCATCAAAGAGCATGGAAGAAGGAGCTTAACTGAACAGTACTCCACGTGGATGCACCACCTCCCCCAGCTAATGCTCTCCGAGGATCACGTGCTGTAGCCTCTCTGCCAAGGGGGACCAGTAGAGAGGAAGTGAGAGAGAAAGCAAGTGTTTCTTGTAGTGAAGCCTAGCATTCGGGGGGTTGCATAAGGTGAGAGAGTGCACAAGCAGCATGCGGCGTGCGGCTTATGGCCTAAGAGGCAAACACCAGGCGCAGACCTCTCCACCCGAATGGGACCGTGAACCAGGAGAGCATTCACAGCCCGCAAGGAAGCGTTGCGCAATCTAAAAAGACAACTAAACTGGAGAGACTCATTGATAGATGTTTCTTCACAGGGGCAAATTGGGGGAAACATTTGTACAAGTCTGTTGCTGTTCTTTGGTTTGTATTGGTTTTGGAAACAAAAAATGTCAGGGATTGCCCCATGAAGGGACATTTTTATTTTCTACTGATATGATATACTAACCTGATTTAATATAAAAAGTTACACATTCCCAGAAACGCTTCATTTGACAGGGAATTATGGTTGTGAGCCACAACCTAAGAACCACCAAAATGTACCTATTACGGTTAGCTGAACAACCATAATACTGTTATTTCCCTTTCCTATTCACTTTCTTCTCCCGCCCTTTTTTTTCTTGATGCCCCCTTAATTCTTTAGTATGGAAATCTTAAAGGTCCTCTGTCATTCTGAACTTCCCCACAAAAATGTGTTTTACTTTTTCCACACCGTTATCCAACCATTTCTGATCCAGGAATGTATCCGCTGAGTGGAAAGTAAATGGCGATACGAAAAGAGAACTTAGAAGGTTGCCATGTTGACAGATGTCAGTTACCCCTTGTTCTACACCAAATATCCTAGAGAACCATGTTTCCCTCTCAGTTCAGCCCTCTGGGGATTTGCCGGGGGCCAACATTGTAAGGTGGGCTACCTTTGTACGGTATCGCCTGAGAAAAACGAATTGCGAAATACCGAATTACCGAGGCCAAAAACTACGTTTTGCTAATTTTTTCTCAATAGTGAGTTGGGTTAGGGAATATATCAAGGTGGGGTGATATGGGAGGCCTGCTCTTCCTGATTTCTGTCTGGAGGTGCGTGAGTGCGAAGAGGTTAGGTTGGTGTAACATAAGACGTGGCCCGAGCAGCATTTGAAAGCAGAGCAGAGGTACTTTAATAAGAAAACAATTTAAAAATGTATTGTTTTTTGGGAAGCTCTATCAAAGCTCTCTGAGGCAAAATACATGCAAACTTCCTAATTAGTATATGGATTGCACCAACAGAAGTGACTTCACAGAAAAGGACATTGGAAGGCGCATCATCAGTCTTTGATACCTGGAGGCACCATGGAAGTGACTTTAGAATAAGTTGCCATAAATAAGCCAAGTAACAAATAACTTTGTGGTGCAAAATACCTAAATTGCACCATTGCTATATGTGGAGCAATAATTTGCTCAGGATCACACACTTGGTTAAATGGTGAAACTGAGTTGTGGACAATTGAAGCAACTTTTCACATCTTTCCAGGCTTAGTTGATATGGATATTTATTATGGTTTTGCTTATTATTTATATAACACATATAACATATAATTATTTATAGCAATGCAGTGGAAGCAAACCACATTACATAATAAACTATTTCATAGTAAACTAGTCACACACTATATACATTGGGCCTCATTCCGAGTATGGCGGTAAGGGATAGCGGCCACCGCTAATGAGACCGGTGGCGGTAATCCCTTACCGCCATACTCCGAGGTTCCCTTTGCGCCCTCGCCCTTAACGCCTGCTTTGAGCAGGTGTTAAAGTCGAGGGCGCAAAGGGGCCTACAGCCAATAACGGTGACCGTAATGAAGATTAATGTGAGCCTAACAAATCCCCCTTGGGTTTTAAAGCCATAGTCATTATTTCATAAAGCATGCAACATTATGCACCCTTCTCACTTCTGATCACTCCCTCCCATTCACATTTCTAAAGGGACAAAAGTCCCAGCTAATAGTTTGAGACAATTGCCGAAGGTAAGCAATAAACGTGGGTTTATTGATACGCACAAGATAGTACGTGGAGAAAATACTGGGACATCCTTTCCCACCCAGAGCAGCAGGACCAACTGCCATCCCTGGAATCCCAAAGCCACCTCCCAGGTTCCACTGTGATATCACCAACCACTCAGTAGCACAGAGCCACATAATCCAGCTTTGAGCTCAGATTATGACATAGTACCCCCCTCCCTCCAGTCAGTGCCAAATGGCTCACATTGTAATATTCTGTTGATACAGAGCAATGTGAGGACCCTCTGCTGCCTGGCGTTCCTTGGGACAGTGTCCTGGCAGCGGGACACCTCTACCATTCAGAACGGGCGTGCTGAACAGGAATTGCTCAGCACACATTGTCCTGCCAGCGGGACACTTTACCGTTGGGCACCCTCTTTGAGGTGCCAAATGGGAGAGGTGTCCCAATGACAAATGTCCCGGTCTGGCTCTTCAAAGAGCTACGGGGGTGGGGGCAGCTTGACCAACCCCTTGCGACTCTCCCGCTCGGTACTCCATTGCTTGGAGCCATTTGAACACAGGAAACCATACCTTAATTGTAATCAGTCAGAATCCTGTAGAAAGAATCTATCAGCACGTAGACATATAGGCTGCGCAGAACACAAGTTTGGAGATAAATGGTTTTTAAACATCTATACCAATTATACTTGGTCACCCACTGCACTGCATTAACCGATAGTTTCTGCCTTTGAATGAAAGGAAAAATCAGGCAAATTGCTGACATTCCAGTGAATCTGGTCCTTTCGGCAATGGCTTTATAGTTCAGCTAGGTCCAGTCAACATAGCCCAAAATTTCAGGTATCAGGGGGTGATGCAGTCCGGTCTGCTCAATGGACGTTACGCCACTGTTTACATGTGTTATTGTAAATGTACATATAAATGTTGTGTGCACACAGTGTATGTCAATGGAGGTGCTGGGTGCATTTGTGTGTGAGAGTGTGTGCAAGGATATGTGTGTTGACTTTTGTGTCTGAATTAAATGATAAATAATGCATTGTTTTTATGTTTTAGTGGAATTAAGTTTTTGAATGTTATATTGTGTCACTGGGTGCATGGCAGGCTGGCTGAAGATGTGTAAGGGCCCAATTGAATTTTAAATATACGCCACCAGTCTTATGAAAGTTGTAACAGAGCGTCAGCAATGGACTCTTGTGGTGTAGTAGTTTAGTGTTATCCCTCAGGGATTTAGGCTGTTTGACTGACGTACAAAATCACGGCAGAATTAACCGTAGTCATTTTCGCTGTGAATACGTTTTTGCCTCGGTCCAAAAAAACAAACCCATATCCCCTCAAACCATCAGTACACCCATAAACCCCCCCACTTACCTTTTCTCCATCCGCTGCCTCTCCTGTAACCTGCAGCGTCACATCCATCCCTTTAACGCGGGTCGGATCTGACGCTGCCACCAATGCTGAGGAAGCGGGGGACACCCCAGCAACCGCGAAAGCCAACTCTTCATGTTTGGTATCTTCGGCTTCGATCTAATGGTAGTGACTGAATGCGGTTAAATATACCATTTGACCAAATTCTTTTCAACAATTTGGCCGAAACGATCCCTCAGAGCCACTATCCACCCTCCTTTCAGCCCACCCCTCTCCTTCAGTTGTTATGTCCCTCCCAACATTTTCAGCAAAGTTACTCCATTGGATATCAGGGCAAGCAAACGCTGTGGACATCAGCATTACCCTGGGCAACAACTTAATATGCTGAGAACAAGAGGCCAACATAACGCTGGCGACAATGAATCTAGGGTAACCACGGAGCAGATATACGCAGATGAGAATGGATTCCGTAGCAAAGTTGGCATGTACGGACATGGAGCAGCAACATTTGGCCATGCCATCCCATCAAGGAGGAATTTGGAGATCAGCTGCTAACCTGCGTGCGGGAACCTGCTGTGGCCCGATAAGAACCATGCATGGCAACCCATATTAAGGCGGGGAATTCATATTCCAGTCCCTACACATGCCCTGAGGAGCCGGGCGCACCTGACACATTGCTCTGAGGAGCTGCATGTTTCCCAGCAGGGCCATACAGCACTCTGTGGACATGGCACCGGAGGAGAGCGTGGGCAGTGTACCTGATGCCAAGAGGGCACATCCGCCTCTCAGGATGCGCAATCAGACGACCCCTCCCCCGGAGGCCTGGATCCCTTTCAGTGTCTAATGCTTTACGCGATTTCAGTAATGCATTATTCTGGGATTATTTGTTCAAACCCTCTCTCCCTGCACCACGAGGCAGTTTCGGAGGAGTTATCCGCTCAGTGGAGCTGCTGTTCCTGAAGCAATTGTTTGTTTCCCATTTTCTTATCTCCCCTCCACGATTCCGCTGATATGTTTTAACTATAAATTGAATTTTTAAAAAAGGTAAAAAGTGATTGGAGATATTGTCATGCAGAATTGAACTACTTTAACTCAATTTCAGAACGTTTGCCTTGACCTTGCTCGCCTGGCATTTCTAGAGAGTAGTGAGGGGAATTTGGTCACGTGTTGTTGCTTGGCCAGTTGTCAGCTCCTCTTGCTTGCAACCAGTTTTAAGGGGCTTGAGTACATGCCGGTGTTTTTAATGGAGCTTTTTTACTCTTGATGTTGTGTCTTTTTTGGGCTCTCTCGCTGCCGCCGCTTGTCAAAGTGATTAATGCAGCATTGCATTATTTACTGCGGCTTTGATTGATTGATTGATTGATTGATTGATTGATTGATTTATAGAGCGCCATACACCAAGGCGCTGGTGCGCATGCGCGGGAGGGATTTTTTGCCTCTGCAGTTACTTCTGCTGCAGAGCAGGCCGCATGGAACTACGCCCCGAATGAGGAGGGGGGATTGTGTGCGGCGATGCGGGGAGTTGCTTTCAGGACTGCTCCCCCTAGTTTATAGTGTCTTTTCTGTGACGCTTTTATGGAGCCGTCCTTTTTTGCGATGTTTTTTGCATAGTGAATGGAACCCGTATCCCAATTCAATAAACTGAACACCTAACAACTTTTGAAGAACGAAACTCGAGTTAAATCATTCAACAACAAAACATAATCAAATCCAAGGTCTTTAGATGCGGCTCTGCGCTTGTGGGGAAATCGGATGGAATTGTTTTGAAGCTTGTTGAAAAGGTGTTGAAAAGTAGATTTAAAGTGAAGAGCAAGGCGATTTAGTCTGGTTTTATTCTTTACTTGTACACTATTCATTGTTTATGTTTAAAATTGCATTCAGTGGACCCAGCCGTCAATGTTGACGGTCCCCTACGTGCAATTTGCATGTTTTTATAAAAATGACTTTCCATGTGTTTCATAAGCAGAAGCATAAATAATTAGGAGGTTCTCGTTACACCAAATAGTATATTAAACATTAGAGGTGTAAGCCATCATACTACTTCTAAACAATCTCAGGGATATTTTTAATGAAATAATTGCAACCACCAACGGTTGCGTTTATGAATGGCGGGGTCCTCTGCATGCAACTTGAAATATTCACAAGTCGGAACGGAGATGGAAAGCGTAAGAGCAAAGCAAACTGGCTCTCATTTCCCCCCGACGTCGTGCCAAAAAATAATTCAGCCTACGTGTTTACTAATGGATTATTACGGAATCCACATGGTTCTGACCAGATGCAAAACCAAGGTGGATTCCATAGGAATGCATTTGCTTCACACCTGCATGCAAATGTAATGCAGGTGTGAAATGAAACACACACTGACAAGACAGTGGAGATCTTGTGTCCGTTCCATGCCCCTCCTCAGCCTTGTCACTGGATCAAGCTGGGGCAGAGAGGTAATACGCCTTGGTTTACCACCCCTCCTTTTTAAAGTGAGGCTCTATATCATGTCACACATAAATGAATGGTCCCATACTGTACTCTGCCATATTGTATAACGTCACCCCAAATTGTCCCGCGAGGGAAACCGAATGCTTTACGCAACACATAACACTCAGCAAAGTTGACATGAAATGGAACAAAAGGTACCGACTAGGCCCGACAGCATACACCCCATACATAATGTCCTATGCATTGCAGACAGCAACTAATGATCACAAGCTTGCTCCAACCCAAGAGGCCCAACAAAGCGGCAGATTGTTCGGCATGGCTATGAGTATTATGGCTTGGAGACACACTAAAGTGATTTTGGAAGCCACTACATCATCGCTGATGGTTGCCCACATCATTTACTACTTCTTAACAAAAAATGGTGCATGTAATAGGTGGGAGAAAATGGAGGAGGCAGAGCAGCTAGTCAGCTGTTTTAAATTGCCCATTGCGCTCATTCCAGCATGGTCCCCCTCCCTGGCTAAACTCTGATCTATGAGCACCTGGATGTGTATGGACAGCTTCTGATTGGATGCACTGCTTCTGCGGGGAGGATTTACTCCAGATCACCAGAAAATTATTTCTCAAACTCTACTGGTCGTTAGTCTCAGTTAGACAGCGGCTCGAGGACAAGGCTTGCCAGAAAGTTTGCAAGCGCTGCATGGCGGATTGGAAGATTCGCCGCTTAGGCCGCTTGGAATGAATCAGTCAGAGCTCTGACAAAGCTGGCTTGGGTGAAGCCGCTGCTTAGGTTTTCGGTCCGCCACATGCCCCAAAGTCATGCCCAGGTCTTTGCCAGGCGTGGTCCAATGCTCATTGTTATGCACCTGTGGTCCATTTGTGCTCTGCCAACTGCGCGTACCCGCCATTCACTACGATTAATCTTTCGCCTGCAGGACACAGCGAGATACACTGAGCACAAAGTTTTAGGGTCATATCAGCGCATCCAAGCACTGAACACTTGCCTAGCACTGAACACACGAGTGCCTTTGCCATCAGTTTGCTGGTAGCAAGCGGCCTCGCTCACCAGCATGTTGCATTGGCATGCTCACAATTTTCTCTCAATCTTTCAACATTTTCGCTATTCCAAGAATCAAATTCACCAGCGTGTTTTGTTTCTTTCTTTTTGTCTTTCGCGCTTTGCCTGTTGCTCAAATGTCTCTTTGGGCAGCGAGGGATCTATTTTGATGGAAGCCTTTTGCTCTGCTTCTGAATTTTTTATTTTATGGGACGCCTTTGTGATGGGGATCAATTTCCGTTACTAGCAAAAGCACCCTGGATTATTGATGCAATGTCCTTGGCAACAGTTGAAGACGCTGCCCGGCATCACTACTCAACGGTGCGCGTTTTATGGTTGGGTGGATAGTCCTCTAAAGCGCCATTAAACTGGAACATCTGAACGGCATGCTGGGGGTGAGCCCTAGACCACCCTTCAGCGCATTAGGTCATCCATAAGTGTGCCAAGCCACACTTGACTACCGTAGGCTACCCTTGAAGTTTCACATGAAGGACCGTGGCGCTCTTCAGTGCACTCCTAGATGCACAAGGCCATCCTTTGGAGGTCCAGGCCACATGTGAGTGCCCTAGGCCGCCAGGCCCACCTGTACATGCTCATGACCACCCCTGACTCACCATGGGAGTGCTTAATATTCCACCCTCATCCATGGATGCTAACAGGTACAAATAACCACCCATAGGTGCCTGTGGTCACCGTGGAGTGCCTTCTGCTGCCATTAGGTGTTTCACACCACCATGGAGTGCCCTAGGCCACCATTAGTACCTTAGGCCACCCACAGTTGAGTGTCCTAAGCCGACATTAGCCACCATTAGTACCTTATGCCACCCACAGTTGACTGCCCTAGGCCGCCATTAGTACCTTACGCCACCCACCCTGGAGAGCCCTAGGCCACCATTAGTACCTTAGGCCACCTACCCTGGAGAGCCGTAGGCCGCCATTAGTACCTTAGGCCACCCACCCTGGAATGCCCTAGGCCGCCATTAGTACCTTGGGCCACCCACCCTGAAGTGCTCTGGGCTGCCTTTAGTACCTTGGGCCACCCACCCTGGAGTGCCCTAGGCCACCATTAGTACGTTGGGCCACCCACAATTGAGTGTCCTAGGTTGCCTTTAGTACCTTGGGCCACCCACACCTGAGTGCCCTAGGCCACCATTAGTACCTTAGGCCACCCACCCTGGAGTGCCCTAGGCCACTATTAGTACCTTGAGCCACCCACCCGAAGTGCCCTAGGCTGCCTTTAGGACCTTGGGCCACCCACACTTGAGTGTTCCAGCTCACACATACCTTTGTTCCAGCAGTAGTTCTTACTATTTATGTTTGTTTCAAAACATGGCTGCCCATCAATCCCCATAAACCCGTCTACCCAGACTCATATCTGCAAATCCCATCCCTTTGCATATTAATCTTCCAAAAACACCCATCAACCAACCCTCTTTCACCCCTCCACCAAACCCCTTCGACCATCCATCCACTCACCAATCCACCAAGGTTCTTCCATTCATCCACCAAAATCCATCCCCTATTCACAAAATCATGTCTGCTGTGTAACCCCCCACCTCCCTCCGTCCATCTTCCTATCTGTCCGTCCGTCCAGCCATCCATGCCACCCACCCATCCATATACCCGACTGCTTTTATTACGATGAGTTTCTTCTCCGTGTTACTTCTTGAAATGGAACCCGCATTTTTCAAAAGATGCCATCAATGTTTGCTCGATAACAATACACTCGGCCAAATGTACCTTTACAACATGCCCATTGGATCCTGGCACTCTCCCTTCTTTATATTTAAATCGTCACCACCCTTCCTGTGTTCTGTTTGTGCATGTCGCTCCCACTGGCCGACCCTATGGGGGCCGTGACAGAGTGCATCTTATATCCGTGAGCCACATGTATAGGAGGGATATAGTGCAACCAGCCCTTTCCATTGTGTGAGTGGCACGTCACATGGCAGAGGTTGCATTACAGAAACTCTGCACCGGCGAAGGTGCACGTTTTCCTGATTTTAGAGCTCAACACAAACATTCCTTCGAGCCGCTTTTGAACCTGGGCAAATGTTGCCCTCGTTCTCATATGGAATGATATTAGCACTAGACTAAGCATGCTTTCTTTTAATGTATCTATGCACCAGGGCAAAGGTCGCCCTACTGCTCCTGCCATTACTTACCAGCCATAACCCAAACATTGCCCCGATGCAAAAATGCCTTGAAAAATGCTTAGCTCTAGGGAAGCTTTTGTTCTAGTGCTAATAACATTAAAAAAATGGCACTTGGGCGGGCGCAAAGTTTCTGTGCTACTGCCCCAGAGCGTCATTTGCGCAGTTACTGTAAACCCTTACGAGACGCACCTGCCCTGAGCCTGTGAAAAAGTGCCGCCCAAGTCCCGTCTCCAAATCGGGTTTTGAATGGTCCTATGCCACATTATCTTAAGTTTGACATTTATGCATCTCTGTGAACTGAAATGTTTTTTTTAAGCCTTCTATTATTTAAAAAAATAAACATTGTCGCAATCAAAGAAAAAACACTTAACAATGTTAAAGTCCGACTTTCTGAACTTTCCGAGCCAGAGATATCAACAGCTGTATTCTTAAACTTCAAAAAATAAACTCGCTTTCGTCTTAACAAGGGATGCTCGTTCCTCTTTGTGTGTGCTGTTAACTTACCTTATTTAGTTAAAAAAAGAAAGTATTCATATTTAGGGGATTATTACTGTCTCCTGAGTAGTATTTCAGTTTGTAATTTGTTGCCAAAATGAATAGTGGCAGATATGCCCCTGTAGAGTCTGCTCGAAGGAAGCTGACAAAATGGAGGTCAAAGGAAGCAGGTAAAGAAAATGGAAGTTTCCAGTTTAGTTGAGCGCCCACTGTGTTGCCTTCTCTTCCTTACAGAGCCTTGTACATTCTTTATTAAGTTTGCAAGTCTTGCCAGACATAGATTTGTATTTAATATAAAACAGTGCTGTTGTAAGTCCTGTAAATCTTGTTGACATTCTGTGAGTGTGATTGTGCTGAGATCTTCTGCGACACTAGTCCTTGCCGAGTAGTTGCAGATGGCTTCCTCAGCTTCGCGTGCTGGAGCCAATTGCGCCCAGCGCCATTGCTCTTCAGAGGAAGGGGAATGGATGCGGGCCTTATGTTTTTCTTTTTTCGCTGCTACAGTGGCCAGAGGCCATGTTTGGCCCTACAGTCAACCCCTGAAAAGCTATAAGTAACCGACCAAATTACGAAGACAGTTTTGCCCGGGGAGCGACGCGTCAGACTTGAGGCGACATTGATGCGATGGATGGAGGCTGCCATTCGACGTTAGGGAGAAGGTGTCACAGACAAATCCTGCCACCAGTCACTAACGGGGTAATTCATAGATTTCAGCGCAGAGGCAGCGCACGTGAGCAGCGCAGAGAGGGAGCGTGCGCCAGCCGTGTGCACTAAACAGCATTCTGGCGCACCACGTATTCATGGAATTGGCAAGCCATTTTAGCGCTGGCGCAGAGAACATCCCGCAGCGCCAGTTACGCCCCCAAGAATGCCCCTTGCGCAAGGAAAAACCATTGAAATCCCCAATGCAGCGCAAAGGGTCGCGCTAACCCTGGACCAGCTAACAGGGCCGCTACACTGCAATCGCGCGCGGGGAACAAGTATTCCTGGGGTGCGTGGGTACTTTCACACGTGATTCCGCTTGCAGAGCTGGGTACGTGTATTGTGAGGGGTGCGTGGGTACTTTCACACGCGATTTCGCTTGCAGAGCGGGTACGTGGGATACGTGTATCCAGTGGGGTGGCGGGGAGTCTCACACACGATAGGCCTTGGGCGAGCGGGGTACGTGTATTTCTGGGGGGCGTGGGGAGTTTCACATGCGATTCCGCTTGCAGAGCGGGGTACGTGTATTGTGAGGGGTGCGCGGGTACTTTCACACGCGATTTCGCTTGCAGAGCGGGGTACATGTATCCAGTGGGGTGCGCGGGGAGTCTGACACGCGATAGGCCTTGGGCGAGCGGGGTACGTGTATTTCTGGGGTGCGCGGGGAGTTTCACACGTGATTCCGCTTGCAGAGCGGGGTACGTGTATTGTGAGGGGTGCGCGGGTACTTTCACATGCGATTTTGCTTGCAGAGCGGGGTACGTGTATCCAGTGGGGTGCGCGGGGAGTCTCACACGCGATAGGCCTTGGGCGAGTGGGGTACGTGTATTTCTGGAGTGCGCTGGGAGTTTGACACGCGATTCTGCTTGCAGAGCGGGGTACGTGTATTCTTAGGGGTGCGCGGATACTCTCACACGCGATATCGCTTGCAGAGCGGGGTACGTGAATTCAGTGGGGTGCACAGGGTGTTTCACACGTGAATTGGCAGTGTGGGTCCTCCCAGGTGTGCCCTCTACCCCCTCCACAGCCCCTGCAGGCAGCCCACACCACAGGGACCCTGCACCCCTGGTCATGTCCCGCAGGCAGCCCATCCACCATGGGCATGCCACCCAGCCAGGCCACATGTCACCTTGCATGAGTGATCACCAACTCATGTCCCTCTGCACCCCCACACCCGCAGCATTGACAGGCACCTGCCAGCAGGCCCCGACTCATGTCCCCCTGCACCCCCACCCACCCAGCATTGACGGGAACCTGCCAGCAGGCCCTGACTCATGTCCCCCTGCACCCCCACCCCCCCCAGCATTGACAGGCACCTCCCAGCAGGCCCCGACTCATGTCCCCCTGCACCCCCACCCCCCCAGCATTGACGGGCACCTGCCAGCATGCCCCGACTCATGTCCCCCTGCACCCCCACCCATCCAGCATTGACGGGCAACTGCCAGCAGGCCCTGACTCATGTCTCCCTGCACCCCCACCCCCCCAGCATTGACGGGAACCTGCCAGCATGCCCCGACTCATGTCCCCCTGCACCCCCACCCCTCCAGCATTGACGGGCACCTGCCAGCAGGCCCCGACTCATGTCCCCCTGCACCCTCACCCATCCAGCATTGACGGGCAACTGCCAGCAGGCCCCGACTCATGTCACCCTGCACCCCCAGCCCCCCAGCATTGACGGGCACCTGCCAGCAGGCCCCGACTCATGTCCGCCTGAACCCCCACCCATCCAGCATTGACGGGCAACTGTCAGCAGGCCCCGACTCATGTCTCCCTGCACCCCCACCCCCACAGCATTGACGGGAACCTGCCAGCATGCCCCGACTCATGCCCCCCTGCACCCTCACCCCCCCAGCATTGACGGGCACCTGCCAGCAGGCCCCGACTCATGTCCCCCTGCACTCCCACTCACCCCAGGCCCCGACTCATGTCCCCCCCCAACACGTCATGAAGATGCCCAATCATGGGCCTAATGTCCACCAAAATCCCACAGCACACCACCCCAGTCTTGAGTCGCAATGAATTTCCCAATCCACCCCACACTGACATGCCTATCTCATGACACAAACCAAAAGTCAACTATGTACATCAACACATGTCTGTCACACACACTGGGTGCCTTTGAATGTGTGAACCCACATTTTGACATGCATGAACTCAATGAGCGAATCCCACACATGGAAGTAAAATATCTAAATGTATTATGAACAAAATGAATGTAATGAAATGAAAGCATAAAAAAATGTCAAACATGAAATGAAATGCATGTCCAAAACATAATAAAATGAAAAGTAGAACCAATCCAAAGAAATCCAAAAGAAAAATCGTCCAAACTTAAACGTAAAATGTAAAATCCATTGATCCATGGTGATTTCCCAAAAAAAGTTCTCAAAAATCCAATGTTCAACTATGTACAACGAATTTTCAAAGGGTCCATGAGCCCAACGAAAGAAATGAAACCTATCAAAGAAACTGCCTAACAAATAACTATATACAAAAGTGTGGGGCATAGTCCAATCACCCCAAAATAAAGCAAAACGAAAATGAAACCTAACACAAAAAACTATATACAATGGCGGCAGGCTAGTCCGACGGCTCACTTTTGGATTTCCCGGGCCAGGGCATCATCGAACTCCTGCTCTATGTCCTGGAGGCGGTCCTCTTCCATGGCCCCGAGTGTTCACAGGGACGATGCCATGTTCAACTCCAACTCCCTACGAAGTACCTCGAGGCACTCGTCCACCTCAACGCCCTCCGGATGGAGTTCTCCGCCCTGACCATTGTGAGCCGTGCCTCTTCCGCCCGCCGCCGCTCCGCACCCATGCCCTGGCCCAACCCCTGCCACACGGAAGACACTCCAAATCCTGGGTCCTCCTGCCCTCTGGCCGATGCCTGCCCCTCGGATGTTGAGGGCCCGAGCCATCATTGCTCCCACCATGTTGCTGCTGTGCCTGTGCCCTGGCTCTTGCTGCCTGCACGTCCTCCTCCGGCTGGGGTGCAGTTGTTGTGGTGGCCACCCCTGCTGAACGTCCGACTCCCGACTGTGGCAGGGATGTCTCCTCCACCAGCCTGGCCGCTGGGTCAGAGACAGCTCCACAGGGTACCCAGGTGATACATGGGTGGGAAGATGGCATGGAGGACGACTGGCACATAGGGGGTTCAGGTGAGGAGGGGGTCGGAAGAAGGTCCAGCACACGGAGGAATCCAGCACTGGTGACCCGTCCCAGTAGGTCAACGCAGTCAAAGAGGCATCTGAGATGACGTGCATTGTCTTCACGAAAACACTGCAGGTCACCTTGCATGTCCCGTTGATGCAACGCTATCCCAGCCAGGACAGGCTCAACCCGGTCCCGGATTGCCACGTCCGCAGGGAGAGGAAGGCCAGTTGGTGTGCGCTCATCCCCTCCCTGAAAATGGGTCTGGACGTAGGCATCCCTGCTGGTGCCGGATGATGCAGTCACAGGATCGGGGACAGGATTACACACAGGCACCTCCGCGGCGGCCTGTGCTGCCTCCTGTCCCTGCCCCTGCACTGCACCACTAGCACCAGTGGAATCCCCAGACCCCATGTGTGCCGTTCCACGGCCTCCTCCTCCACCAATCCCCCACCAACCTGGATGACTCTGTGCCATCTTTCTCTGTCGGACCCTGTGGGGTCTCAGCTGCCCCTCCTGCTGCCGAGGAGTCCACCTCTGCCTCTTGGACCTACCCTCGGCAGCTGCGGCCTGGGACGTGGCACCAGACTCCTCACTTCCTGACGAGATGACAACCTGGGAGGGGAGCCGGGCCTTGCGTCTCCGGCTGGCGGTGCTATCCCTGCCGCTTTGCTCCACAGCACCCTCTCCGCCCTCTTCATCAGTTGACGCTGCAGACTGGGAGAGATAGAACACAGGCATCAGGGCACTGTAGAATGGACTGATGCACACATGACAGTTGTACATGAGTGGCAGTGTCAAACTTCAGACATGGCATCACACTCCCCAGCACACATGTCATTTCAACTCACACACATAAGCAAATCAAAAGGAATATTGCACCAGGCAGCACCATCCATACACAAACAACAGCACGAGCAGCCGAAGGTGAGCCTGACGTCACATGCAACACGGGGAGTGCAGAACACATGCACACACGCCACCAGACTTACATGCATCTGTACATCTCCACCACCTGTCGCAGTGATGACATTGACATCCATGTCTCATCTGGCATTCAGCCTTCTACATGTCAGTGTCACATGCATCCATGTTGCATCACAGTTGCACACTTGTCAAATACACACAAATGCACATGTACATAGTGCAGATACATGCAGCAGTAACCAGCATCCATGTGTGACACCACAACCATGCCACAGTACATACATATAACTTCAACATGTGTGCACCCACACATGCATTTGTCCATCATGCTTGCCAACATATACACCATCGATGTGTCTCACACATGAGAGGAATCACATGTGGCAGGTACAAGTCCCTGTACATACGCATCCATATTTGGCCCTACAAAGACATATGTGCAACCTGCACACCTCTGGCACACCACAAGACGCACAGCGTCAAATCAGAAACCATGTACACTTACCGCTCGACTCCAGACGGGTCTGCCTCTCAAAGACCTGGACGTGGAGCGCTGGGCGTACACGTTCAAGGACCCTCATTTGGTTGTCGGTTAGGTGGACCCAGAACCCCTCGGCATCCGCTGCCTTCAAGAGGCGCCGGGCCTTGTTTGAGGGTCCTGGACCTGAAGTCCTCCCAGCGCTTCTAGACGTGTAGAATGTCGCGGAGTGCCACCCCCTCCTCGTTGATGGCAGTCACGATGTCCATCCAGATCCTTTTCCGTCCTTCATTGTCGTCGCGCAAACTTCCAAAGAGGGCATCATACTGCCCCAGGACTTTCTCCACCAGGATACCAACTTCACTGGCACTGAAGCTGGTAGCCCTCTGGCACTCTGGCTGGGGGTTGCCAGTGGTGCCAGATGGTGTTGTGTCTGACATGGCAACCCCAGAGGCAGGTGTGGGTGGGCAACTGGGTCCTGGGGCTGGGCTGTGGAGCAATGGTATCTCAGTCGGGAGTCTTCTGTTCCAGCAGGGGTGGTCACAGCAACTGCACCCCTGCAGATGGCTGACGTGCAGGCACCAAATAGCAGGGCACGTGGGCGGCAGGCAGGCAGCAGCAGATGGCAGGTGGGAGCGTGCTCGGGGTTCTGGGGGACGGGAAAATGGCCTTTTGGGCAGGAGCATGGTCTTCCTTGTGTTGTCGCGTGGCCAGCTTGATATGGAGTGATTTGGCATGTGAAAAAGGTTCACGTCAGCGTGTAAATCGAGGAAAGGACCTAATCGTGTAAGCGCGTCTGTGATGTTACGCACGCGCGCGTTTCCCACAACACGGGTGCATGTTTATTGTACACGTGAAAAAAGTGCACGTCCGGGTATCACTGCGTGTGATTGGAGGAAAGGCCCTTAGCGCGTAGGCGCCTAAGTGACGTCGCATGTGTGGGCTGGCTTAAAAGGTATGTGTAGGACGCCTTTTTCTTGTATATGCTTTTTGTGGAGAGCGAGCGGGTGATACTTGTACTTCTTGTCGGTTCACACGCGATTACTTCACAACGGTTCCAGTTCGTACTCTCTGTTTCCTCAGACTGCGTTAATTTCTTCTTTTGGCAGGGTTGTTGCCAACGCGTGTCCTTTTCACGTTCTTATTCCAGGCAGGCGGTGAGTCGTGCACGTATTTACCAACTGTGGTTGCCCCCGTGTGTCGCGTACCCCTTCAGAGGTCATTGTAGGCTGCGTGTAACACGCATACGCTTATATTTGTGTTTCTGGGTGCCCGGCGTAGTGCGGGTTCATTTTTCCACGCACGTGGTTTACCAGGGGTTGCATGCACGTTTACCTTTGTTTTTTGGGGTGCCTGTGCATTGCGTGACCCGTCATCTTCCCCCAGGGGTCACAGACAGCCTTGCTAGAGCACTAGGGTACAAATTCCATCTAGTACCCTACCCCTTTCACCCCAACTGCCCAGGACAATTGTTTACTGCAACTCCCATACGCACAACAACATCAGTGCCATGGTTGGGAGGCGACCAGGCAGTAAGGGAGGCAAAGGTGGCTGACCTCCAAAAGGTGGCCGCGGTAGGGGGATGTGACCAGGATGTGCAGGGTGTCCCAAGAGGCCAGTGTGTGGAGGACCAATCGGGGCCACCTATGCCCCCCTCAATGGTTGTGGGAAATGTGGCTGACACCATCCCAGCTCAGCCTTTGTTAAACCGGCCCATTTTGTCAACTGAACCGGCACAGGATGACTCCCAGGCTGACTTCCAGGTCACCAATTCTAAGCCACGTGTGGCGGTGAAAGTTGCTGTCACCAGGCCATGTGGATCTGGGGCAGCAATGTCATCTGCTGCCCCAAGTAGCCAGGGTGAGGAGGCTGCAGGGGCAGCTGCAGCTCAATCCACCCCAGCTCTGAGTCTCCGAGCCGGGACAGTGTAGGACCAAGTCCATCACACCGACGTTGGTCAGGCCAACATCACCCTGTAGCCAATGCCTGCACCGAGACCTTTGGTCATTGTGCCTTTGCAAACTTCAAGTACCCAGTCCACCTGCGCTTCTGCCCCTACCAACCAGAGCGGTGTAAGCCACTCAGGATCCGCACCACCTTCCAAGAGGAAGAAGGGTGCTCTTGCACTACAGGCTGGGACCCCAGACACGGCTACACACTCCGGCACGTCAAGGAAGACTATCTTCAATGGCGCCAAACTAGATGCACTTGTGGCCTATGTGTTGGCACATAGCCGCAAAATGGTGGTGACTGCAGGGTGCAAGACTACGCCTGCTCAACGTACGGCCCACTGGCAGACCATCACGGACCACATTAGTGCCCTTGGATTTGTGAGGCGCACAGCTGATGATTGCTACAAGCGGTGGAATGATCTGAAACGCAGAGCAAAGAACAAGCTGGCCTCCAATCATGCCTCTACTTTGGTGACTGGCGGAGGGTCTCCACCAGAGGACGACCAACTCACTGAACATGAGTCTGTCACTGGAACCTTCGTCACAGAGGAACAGATCCGAGGCATGGGAGACCTACCAGATCTTGAAGCATTGTCCGGTGAATGCCCATGCATGTGTGTGTAATCCATGTGTATGTTGCTTGGGTGATGTGTTCTGATTGAGTGCCAGGTGAGGGTGTGTAGTCATGACTGGTATGGGTCACCCATGTGCTTCCTCCAAACCATTCCCCAGACATGGTTTTGGGTATGACAGTATCCCTTCTGACCACAGTAGCCAATTTGCACCAGATCACTGCAGTTGCCCTTAAACTGTCATCTTGCAACAACATTGTTCATAATGTTTTCCTGTTCATTCAGCCTGATTGTTTCAATCCTTGCCATTTTTACGATGCATTTTTCTGCCCTACTGCGACATATGTGACATGCTTCTGTCATAGATTACACCCCACAATGGCCCACATTGATTACCTTGTTATGGGAATGATTTAACCATTCAGGCTGATTGAGTAATGGCCTGCTCACATTCATTTTTGGGCCCTGTTTGAATGTAGAACATGACTGTTGTCTTCTGTCATGTTGAAGTGACCAACCATTGATGTATTCATCTGCCTGCCATCACTGAATAACTGAACACTGGATGTGTTGCAGTGTGTGGCACATGCATATTTTGTCACACTATTTTGCATGTTTCATCTCATCATGTCCATCTCACATGGATGGGTGACAGTACTCATTCACAAACATATGGCTGTAGTTGCCAAATGTACCATGGCTATGCTACATGACATCTGTGTGATGGCATGTGTCATGTATGTGTATTGGACATGCCACTCACAGGCTAATGTGTGCTGCCAGTGCAATCCAGCATGCTGCACATGTGTTGCTTTTCCATCTTGGAGTCCCCAGTGTGTGCTTTTTGCCTCCCCTTCCAACTCATTGACAGTGCATGCATGCCAGAGTTATATTCATGTGGGACATGTGTGATTTATGTACTGGATCTCTGTCTCGTCAGGCCTATGTGTGTGCTATGGTGCTCATGCCTGTTTCCATTTGTTATCTTTCATGTTTTTGCAGGTGATGAGGCACTTGATGCTGTTGAGGAGGAGGGGGTGGTGCAGACCCATGAGGGATCTCAGCCACAACCAGGCACCAGTGGAGGACGTGGGGTGGTGATGGGTGAAAACCCATTCATCCTGCAGACCATACTGTCCACGGGTGTCTCTGGGTACACCTCCGCAGACCTCTATGATTCAGGTGCTTAATCGGACAGTGAGACATATGTGCCATCGCAGGTGAGTGTTTCTGGCAGGGATGCTGTTCTGTCCAACCCACCTGCACCAGGGGTAGACCCCTCTATGGGGATGTCAGTGTTGGAAAGTCCGCCTGTGGCGGTTACGGATGCAGGGTCACACTCCACAAAGTTTGCTCCTGTTCCTGGGCCAGCAGATCAAAGGAGGAATGCAGTCCTGCAGCCTCAGGCAGTGCCATCACAGCAAGGTGTAGATCGCCTTGCCCCAAACAGGTGTGGTGCCCGTCAACGCGGTGGCTGTGCGCCACCAGGCAATACAGTGTGGGAGAACTCCATGTACAGTATTGCAGCACAACAGGGAGCATCGTGTGAAATGATCGCTCAGGCAATGGATAGGGTGGCCACTTCCATTCTCCCCCCTGAAAGGCAGATGGAGCTCCAGCAGCAGGCAACAGACTCCATTTGCCACTCACACAGGGAGGACATGTTGGCGTCCAACAGGGACCGACGGGCTGGACTGGAGGCTCTGCGCGAAGCCATATCTGTAGAGTCACACGCCCACAAGGAAGCCCTGAGGTTAGAACACAGGTTCCTCAGAGATACTCTGAGTGAACTTGAGGCTTCCCGGAATTTTAGGTCAGAACAGCAGCTGGAGCAGCTCACACGTTCACTCTCAGCTGAGCTCCAGGCAACCCGTGCGGAGATCCGGGCATCACGCGAGGCCATGCATGCAGAAATGCAGGCAACCCGTGAGGTGCTGCATGGGGATCTCCGTACCATTATCCTGCAGAACCAAACCTTCCAAACCCGCATGCTTGCTGCCATGGAGGACCATACCAGGGCTTTGCGTGGGCTGCCTCCCATATCACGGCCACCTCCTGATGTAGCAGCAGAGGGTGAAGAGAGCGACGGCAGTTCTCACACTGTAGCGTAGCCGTGCAGGCCATGAGCCCATGGAGGTATTTTTTTTTCTCCAACATCCATGCATGTGGGTGTTGGGATGCGCCCTGTACCTCGTGCCTCCTGGGTGGCCCCCAACACCCCCGGTCCACTCATGGCCATTTTTGATATATTGCTTTTCAAATTTTTCTTTTTACAGTGTGTTGCTTTGTGTGGCCCCGTGGGCATCCACTGTGTATTCCAGCTGGGCACATGCAGGCTTGTTCTGTCTTTGGGTTAGATGCTTGGTTTCCTGACACACACACACACCCCTCCTGCTTCCCCTTTCCATGGGCTTGCAAAGGGTGTGATCAAGTGACAGTAACTTACACAGTGACATTGGGCTCCCATGAGTTGTGTGGGCAGTCTGTAGTCAAAACTCTGTGTACATCCCTAGTGGGGATTGTTGTTGGATTCTACAATGCATGGTGTATTGATATGTGCTTGTGCATCCATGTCTTTCTCCTTATTTACATGTAGGTTCTTCGTGTCTTCACAAGGCCGTCTCCTTTGCAGATGCAGTTCATGTTGTATGCAGTACACTGACACATTTGCCTGACAGCAACACTCTGCAGTTGGAAGGGGTCGATGTGCTGCCTTGGCCAGGTTGTGATACTTGCACTACTTTGATTTTTTCCTGTCTTATATTGCCACGCTTTCTTCCTGTACTGATGTATTGTATTGCTGGTAAGTATTTGTTCATGTGTGGTGTTTCTTATTGATTACCGAGAGCATATTGTCTGTGGACTGTTTACATTTGGAACATTGCACTTTGTGACACTTGTGTCATGTGTTGAGCATTCATTTAGTTGCTTTCACATTGCATGCCATGCCATGTTGTTTTGGGTAGCTGAGATGGGGAGGGGTTGGGTGACATGGCAGTATTTTGATGTGGTATTTTGCAAGGGGGTAATCTTTCCTGCTGCATGAATGTGTGTCTTTTTGTGACACAGCAGTGGGTGTCTTTGAGTAGGTAGGGATGCACACAATGTGACACTTCCAGGTGAACACTCTCAGGCTGGTATGGTTGTGACAGTTGACTGTCCCTTTTGCCATCATCATTGATTGTCAGCTGGTATGTTCCAGGGCTGTGTGCACTCTGCAGGGGTGTGATTTTAGGTGAAGTAATTTGCCACAAGCTGGGTACGGACTGCCTCACCACGTGCCCTTTCACCTCCCATGCGCAGCGGGCGTGCATGTGGTTGGGGATGTGGGGGCACCACCATGTCCACCGGCACGCCCGGCGTGTTGCAACGTTGTGCAGGACACATGCTGCCACTATGATCCTGCACACTACTGGGGGCGCGTATAGCAGCTGCCTACCAGAGCGGTCAAGGGAGCGAAAGCGTGACTTGAGCACTCCGAATGTGCGCTCCACTGTGCCCCGGGTTGCAATATGGGCTGTGTTGTATCTTACCTCGAGTGGTGTGGTGGGGTTCCGAATTGGCGTCATCATGTAGGTGCTCAGAGGGTAGGCACTGTCTCCTGGGGAGGTGATAATGGTTCTCATTAGTGGGGTTTCCCTCTTCTCAGTTTCTGATATGCATGCATGTGCAGAGGCATTTATACTCACCAATTATCCATGTGTCGCTATGCCGGCCAGCTTCCAGGTCCCGGTTTAGGGGTGACATTCTGAAAATGAAACTACCATGGCTTGACTCTGGATAGTTGGCATATACTGAAGTGATTATTCGCTTGGCATCACATAAAACCTGCACGTTGATTGAATGCCAGTGTTTGCGGTTTCGATATATGTGCTCAGTGGCCCTGGGAGGACGTAGAGCCACATGGGTGCAATCAATGGCACCTAGCACTTTGGGGAAGGGTGCCACCCCGTAAAAGTCCTGGACCACGGCCTGCCTTTCTGCAGGTGTTCTGGGCATGTATATGTGCCTGCGGACTGAGGGGCGTGTAGTCATGATGGCCAACACCTGGTGTAGGCAGCGTGACTGCGTGGCCTGTGACACCCCCCACTATGGCACTTGTCTGCTGAAATGACCCAGTAGCCAAGAAGTGCAGTACATTGAGCACCTTTTCTAAGGGGCTCAGTGCTTGGGAGCCCAGGGTGGGTGATGTGAGGTCATCCTCCCACTCACAGACCAGTTCTAGGATTATGTGTGGTGGAAACCTGTACCTCCCATACACCTGGTCATCAGGGATCCCAAAAAGGCTGGTCCGGGGTAAAATAATGCGGGGCCTGGCTATCCTCCTCCTCCTGCGGTGTCCCATGACCACTGCTGCGAGGAGCGGTATATTCATCGTAGCGTCTGAGCTTATTTGCGCTCACTTTTATGCTGCGCGGGCCCGCTTACGCCTGCTTCCTGCTGGCGTACGTGTTTCCGGATAAGCTCGTCTTTTTTGGCGCACGCCTTTCCCCTGTTCGATTCCATGAATACGCATTGTTGGCGCGCGTGTGGGCGTTGCAGGCATTTACCTCATGTACTTCCCCCGTAACGCCCACATTTTCACGTGTTGTTCCCCATTCCGCGTGTTCCGCTCATTTTTGATGTGTGCGCTGCACTATGTGCGCTTTCCCTGTGCGCGTAGCGCACGCCTTTTAATGACGTGTGCGCCCGCATGCGCCAACCACGATTTTAGCGCACATCCCAGGATTTACATGCGCACTTAACTCCATGGATCGATGTGTGCGGCTTTGGCACGCGTGCGCTGCAATTTTCGCGTTTGCGCTGCGATTTTCCCTCTTGCGCTCCCCTTTTCGGCGCACATTTATTCCATGAATCAGCCCATAAATTGCGCAAATTGAGCTGGAAAATGTCTAATGCGATCTGGGTGAAATGCAAAAATGGAATGGAAGTGGGTGAAAGCAGTGGCCATAAAAGAAGCGCGTGTTTTAAGTTCAGACTATTCTGAAATAGGGCACAGGGTCGGGCAAACCCTTTTTTAAGGGTGCACCACAATGGCTAGGACTGTTAGAAGGAGCAGGGAAAGGAGCACAGGGTTGCCGGGCAGAGCGGTGTATTGTCAGGAGCAGTTATTGTCACACTGGGCCCAGAGGCTCCCCGGCTTTGCAGAAGCCACCTATGTGTTCATAGAAACTGCATGGTTCTTAGAATCAAGCAATGCAGGAAAAATTCTGCACAAACTCGGACATTTTTTATCAAACAACTGGTCCTTCGTGACTTCTCTGCGTACCCCTCTGCCAATATAAGGACATTTACTTTCAGCCGAAGTTGCACAATAAGGAAATAAAAAAAGAGAATGTATGCTTTGGATAAGAGCAGTAACAGCACAAAGATTTGCATGCTACTACCGCGTCATCTTCTATATAGAGAAGAACTAGTCCCCTATATGTGTACTTAGACTGAGGGTCCCCATTTAATGAGGTGGTTTCTAGTGCTTTGGAGTCTGGGGTGGTGATGTAAAAGTGACTGACCAGGGGTGCTAAATATTTCTTCCCCACATCATTAATTTGGCCGATCTTGGCCAAATCCGGGGCTTTAAGTGGGCCGGGGCCAACCTTCCAGAAAGGGCTCCCGAGCCAGGGCTATGCTAGGGCCCACCCTGACTAGCCCCAGCCATGCCGACTCCTCGGGCTGCTGTGAAGCCAAAGTGCTGCAGATTTACATGGACTGCCTGCAATGTCAGCACTTGGGAAGCCAGTGTAACTGTGGCTTTGACTACACGGCTGCCAGATGACTCTGAACAGGAGGCGGACTGGAGGGCCCATTCTCTCCTTTTGTTTCTGAGTAAAGAGTCATCACGCTGCATGAAGCCACTTAAATGAGGCACCAAGATGCGTAATGACTCTTTACTCTGCAACAAAAGGAAAGACTGGGCCCTCCAAGCCTCCTCCTGTTTCGGAGCACAGAGTCATCAACCATGTAGCGACTTGAATGAAAGGGCTGCCTGCTGCTTGTGAGAGCTGGGGCACACTGGTGTCACACCTTTGGTGCGCCCATCCCCAAAGGTAATAATGCCAGTACTCCCCAGCTTCCCTAATTTCACCGGCCCCTGTACCCCACGACGGGGGGCTCTTGTTAGGTGGTGTGGCCAATGTACACACATACATACTTCCATTGTCTGCCAAAACTGGTAGGGCTAAGACACAAACTGAACAACATTATCAAGTGTTAATGTTAAAGGATATTTGTACCCTGCACTATCACCACTGGAGTGGTCCCCTGGTGCTCTGGCGGCTCTGGAAAAAAAGGTGAAGGGGGGCAAGTTAGTGGGAGTAAACTGGAAATGTGCAAGGGAGCAGTGATGTGCTGTTGGCAGCCTCAGCCCAGTGGGTCCGTTGGCTGGGTTTGGCGTGTTTTACGGTCAGTAGTCGTTGTGTGCTGTTGTGCGAGTCTATGTGTGGTTTGTTTGTTGTTGCAGTGTAGTGAAGTTTGTGTGGATTGTTGTACTCATATGTTTGTGGTTGTGTTTGGTTAGAGTTTGAGAGGTGTATGCAGAGGGGTGAAATTGTTAGTGGATTGGTTAATTGGCATTGCTGTCCTTGCAATTATGTCTTGGTGTGATGCTTGCTTTCATTCACTATTCCATCCGAGTGTGGCACTTGCGAATCTTCAATATTCTATCTAGATGTGAGGCAGGCTAAATATTAAAAATAGATTAAGAATAGCTGCCATGCTGGTAAGCCGGCAAGTTATTAGCCTAGAGGAGCCATACAGCTCCTTATTCCCTCCCTTACTTCCCGTTATGGATGTAGTACATGAATGGAAGAACTCCTCCTCCCCCGCACATTACCCTTTGAAATGAGTGGGATTGTCTTTCTGGAGTACGGCAGAAGTGTTTAAAAGGAAATGACATAAGTATGTTGAAGTGCTTTTAGTGATAAACATTTCGTGTTATGTCATGTTACTCGTCATTTGTATAGCGTCTCCTGCCATTGTTATGACCACAAAGTGCTGCGGAGTGAGTGGCCCTTCGGCAGATCATAGCGTGAACAAACAGGAAAATGAAGGAGCATTACATAGCCTGCTAATAATATTTAGAATTTAAGTGGTTGTTCAATAACTCGGAGAGATGCCAGGCTATTATGCAAGTCTATGCAAAGAAGGATGAACATACTCGTCCGTGGCACTTAAGGGGTTAAAGATATTATACTAGCCGTACAATGTAGAGTTTTCAGGCACAGGGCATTTCAATGTCATTGGGGGTCATTCCGAGGTTGGAGGTAAGGGATTACCGGCGCCTGTAAGGGCACCGATGGCGGTAATCCCTTACCTCCGTATTCCGAGTTCCCTTTGCGGGTCCCTCTTTACCTCCTGCTTTTAGCAGGAGTAAATTACGGGACCCGCAAAGTGACCTTGGAGTAAATTATGGCACCGTAATTTACGGTGCCGTAATTACCTCCTTCCCCATTCCCATTGAGCCCTATGGGGGCAGAAATGGGGATGGGGAAGGGCTATGGTGAATGGGGAATTACCGGTCCATCCAACCTTGGAATGGACCGGTAATTACTCCATTCACCATGCCGGTATTCCATGGAGTAAATAGCTCCATGGTTGCCAACCATGGAGCTATTTACTCCATGGTGTAGTCCTAACTCGGAATGAGGGCCATTGACTATGCAATGTGCATGTGTTATACCTATGGTTGTGGCATGCCTTAGGCATTTTTAGTTTTGGTTCTTAATTGATGCTTTAGTGTCAGTAAGTGATGAAGAAATATTGCTGTAGATTGTGTGGAGAGATGGATAATATTGCTGGGGCAGACAAAGCCTGCAGTTGCCTTTACTACATGTCCATGGCTTATACTGAGGCTTCACATTTGTCTCATGGGTTGTGCTTTACATCCACAGGGAGAGAACTGAGTGGAACTATATATTGGATGCGTTTTACCCCTGCCATTGCAAAGGTTACAGTAACCCTGTTAGGTCTACAGCATGGGAGCGACTGTTTAGCTAAGTGTCCCGCTCAGTTTTCTCGCTGTGGCAATAGTTGAGTCCAGGTGTCTCTGGACTTTGTACAGTCTGCTCCTTGGAATCTACACCATTACAATATTGAACCTGATTTAACTTGGTTGTGCCCACCTTTCCTTTTGCATTGGTGCTTTACAACCACCATTAATTTTGGCTACAGTAACTGTTCTGTTTCTATTTTCTAGGTTACCAGATCTCCTGGGACATATACAACAAGAATGATTCCCATGTCTCGCACACCCTGATGAATACAACGCATGAGTACAAGATCACGGGCCTGTCGTCCCTCACTACCTACACCATTGAAGTTGCTGCTATAACTTCGAAAGGAAGCGGGGCGGTCTCCTCATCTACCATTTCCTCTGGCGTCCCTCCAGGTTAGAGATCTGATTTTCTTCTGATGAGTCCGTCAAATGACTGGCCCTTCCGGAAATCACTGTGCACTGCACACTCACAGTCCGGCACTGCGTTCTTATGAAACGAAAAATGTTCTCTTGGAGCGATATCTCAATTTATGCTGCTTTGAGTAATTTGTGACTCTATGGCCTTTTTTTAATTAATTTCATTTGGTTTATGAAGTTAAAAATAGAATATCCGCTCTCCCAGCTACAGCTCTGACCTCTGTTGGGGGTCGCATTTGAGGATGTGGATTGTCTGTGGTGGTTATGCAAGCTATGTGCAATGAGTGCAGAATGGGAATGCTAATTGTGTAACCACTGCCCTTTACTAAACTGCAATTACTAATCTGAAGGGAGAATGTTTGAGGGTTCATTACATTGTGTCCCATAGTTCTGAGCAGCCGTGTTCAACAATTTATCACATTCAGATGGGAATTTATATTTTCTTACAGCACTTTGAGTTGCAATTACAATGTAACGTGGGACAATGATATTTAGAACACCCTGACATGCGACAAAAAACTGTGGATGGCTTGAAATAAATTGGTTGGCGATGCAGGTCTGTCCACACTAGTACATGAGGGGAAGGCATGCACTGGCTATTGGAAGTGCTGCACTCATTAGTTTCCGGCGTGGGTTGGGGGTTGGGGGCGACTCAAGGGCTTGGGCAAAATCAGCACAGCAGAGTTTTGGCCCATCACGAAAGGCCAACATCTCTTGGAGAGTTAAGTGATACCACTGATTCCCAGCACTTTAGCGATCACAGCTAGACCTTTGATTGGTCTCCCATGCACTTGTGCGTTCTCAATGTCACTGGGCCTAGTAAGATTGTTGTTTTGTTCTCCCCTGTCCCCTCCCTTGCCTTGTCGCGCTCTGCAACATTTGTGTACGAGCGCGATAGAAATAAAATATCAATTCAATTCAATTCTATAGACATTTCTGGAGATTGGGATAAGTGATGAGAGGGCAGAGAAACCACGTTTGTTACATCTGATGGTGGGTACATCTCCACAGCCGGAGTGGTGGGATAACACTCACCTCTGTGCCATTAATGATATCTCGGCCTTACTTCGTGTTAACTTGCAAAACCGTAATGTTCTGACACGCCACGAAGGCCTCTCTTTTTGCAAGTGTAACGCTGGGATAATGGCACAGCTGAGATTGCATGTGATTCCAGAGCTGGAAAGGAACATCGGTGAACGATATTTTCTTTCCACCCACTAAACAACCGTTTGCAACATGTTTTGGGACTTGTTTAACCAACTCCAGTCCTACAATGTGTGGGGAAAGTGTTGGATAGTGGCAGAAAATAAATATCGTTTCCCCAACAAATGCTTACTTCCAGCGATGAAATCAATGTCTGAAAATACTGATTCTCTAGAGCAGTTCGCTGACCTCAGGATATCTTTTAGGTGAATCCTGGACTAGAAAGCCTTTGAAGCATTTGTGCCACTTATGGAATATGTTCCAAAAGCCTTAGTGCCCCCTCCCTGCCTGGGACGGAACACACGTAATTCATGTAGCTAGAATGGGAGAAGAAACCGGATGATGACGTCTTATGCGGATATTCAGCAGCATGGAAGAGCTACTCATGTGTTTGGTATGTGCTTTATGAGCCGCCAGGTAGCAACTGACACACATTCAAGGAAAGCCTGACATTTCTGGATATTCCACCTACACAGTATTTATTCATAGTCCTTAAAGATGTCTCAAATTGCACCCCTGAAAAGGAAAAAGAGCGTCTTACAAAACCCAAGGCCTCTTGCATCTGAGAATTTGAAAACACAAATCTGAAAAAGGAGGGTAACAATCTTGGTCGTTAATGCCTGAAAAGATACGTCCAGATTGTCATCCCACAACTGAAAAAAAAGGTTCCTCCAGGCGGATATCCCTAATTTAATAAGCTTCTTCAGATTCTTAGAGTAGATCCGGGGAGAAACTGAATATGGCCTCCCATTCCAGGCGTTTGTGTGGTTGAGCCACTGCAGAAGCTCTTGCTTTGCTTCCTGTGACAAAGGGTTCCAATCTGAGTAATGCTTGTGCTGGCGTAAATGGCAGATTCTCAGTCGCTGTAGGTCTTTGTAATACATAGGAACTTGAAATATTGCTTGAATGGTGGATTAAAAGTAGCCCTATTAAGGGAGTGAGGTGTCGATGGAAATAACAGTCTGAGGTAAGATCTTCTTCAGTTCTTTCTTTACTGCCCAGCTCGTGCAACGTGGCAATTGACCAATTCTTGCAACTGGGCCATTGCCCATATCTTGCAGCTGGGCCATTGCCCAAATCCTGCAACTGGGCCATTGCCCAAATCTTACAGCTGGGTAATTCCACAATTCTTCCAACTGGGCCATTGCCCAAATCTTGCAACTGGGCCATTGCCCCAATCTTGCAGCTGGGCCATTGAAGGGAGCAATCCCAGGACCAGGACCTACATTATTTTTCCAGAGTTAAGACAAATCCCTTTATATGAAGCTGACAAAGGGATTGTCTGTAGATTGTGCGGAAATCCTCGTATGAAGGGGCCATCAACAGGATATCATCCAAATATTTCAGGGGGCAGGGAATTGTCACAGAAAGGTGTTTGCCACTGGTTTCAAGGGTGCAGCTGAAAGTAGTACCTGTGTCACCACAATCAGAACTTGTTTCTGTGATGTTTAACAAGTGGAATTGTTAGCTGCATGCCCTTGAGATCTAAATGTACCATCCAATCTCCTCAACATAAGACATCCCTCCACAGTGCTAGCATTCCCATCTCGAAATGACGGATTGCTAGGAAATTGTTAAATCCTTGAGGCTGATGACTGATCAAAAACCCTTATCCTTTTTCTTTACCAGAAAAGGATTGCTTAAGAATCCCTCCACCCATTACGGGGAGAGTTTGATAGCCCTCCCTTATGCCAATGCAGAAGGTTGCTAATTTCAATAGAAATTAGGTGCGATCCCTTGTTTCAAAAATGTTTGCATTTTGGTCATTGTTTCTGATGCTTTGGTACATTTTATTCCGAACTCCTGAATCCTCGCGGCACACATGGATCCTGAGTTTTGTGTAACCAACTGTGAACTTATCCTACCCCCAACTTTTAAAGAACATGTAAGGTGTAGTTTTGCCATTGAATCAATTGCTGTTGTGTCTCCTCTCCTCCTATGAAAGTAGCAACTGGAATATTGGCCCTTCTGTTGATTTTAAAAACTCGATTGTTGTTCCACCAGTGTGGGTTGGAAGTCTCTTACCATGAAAGTTCCACATGAGGCAGCTCTTTGGCTCAAGCCGAATGCGAGCCCCCCTGTTTCGACAGGCTCTAGCAAAACATTGCCGTAAAATATGTTCTTCAAATTGGTCTGGGTTTGTCCAGGGAAGATGTTGTTATATGCCCCACCCCCCAAAAAAGTATGCTTTTCCTAAGTGGTCTGTTATCAGACATATTCACCAAATTGGGGTGTATCTTTATCCTGCGTTCGGATTTAAGAGGTGTGGTTGCATTCCCCAAGAAACAAACATCTCTCTGGGACCAGCCACTGCACATCTCTGGGTCAGCCATTCAGCCTTCTGCTTTGGCTTTCTCTGCTATTTCCATGATCTTTAAACATGGGCCCATCATATCCAGTAGTCTATCCTGGCACCCAAGCCTCACTGTGTGAGTTAGAGGAAGGGAGTGCCGTGACCAGGAGGGCTGGCACAACCACTCGTTCTGGGATGCTGGCCTCTGAGGCAGTATACGAAGGCACCTCGGGGGGGGGCCATCACATCCCTAGCCTCGTTTTTAGGCTATCCACTTTCACCCATGGACCCTGCGGTTGTCCAAGAAGCATAGCCTAGATTTTAATAGGGGAAGCTGGAAGAGTACGTGACCTGTGACCACGAGACCATACAAACCACATGTTAGCGCTGAGTTCTGTCTGTCAGAGAGACTCAAGCTTTCGAACAGTGCTCATGGATACTGCCAGGAGCCCCGCTCACCTCAGGCTGCGGGGTCCCATTGTTGTTATAAAGAAGTCTGACTCCATACCACTGAGAGAGCTCAGTTGGAAAGCCTGACATCTCATTAGAGAACCGGGAGATACAGGCAAACTAATTCAAACATGGCAGACAGCTGCTTCCTAACCTCGGCATGCGGAGCCTCAGGTGGTACACCATGCAACCCAGACCACCTGGGTACATTGTAGCTTGTCTGAGATTTGCACAATCGCTTTTGACTCACACATCGCTTATGCCAGCCCCACACTCACAATACCCAAGCCCAGTCCCACTAGAGTACAGAATGGGAGGGAAGCAGTAGGGATGTGTGGGAGTTAGGAGACAGGCTGTAGAGGCGCAGGATAATTGGAGAGTGTAGAAGAGGACATTTCTGAGTGGCAAGGAGGTGGATGGGAGGTAGAGGGAGAGAGAGTGAAGTGTATAAGTAGAGAGCGGAGAGGAGTAGGAAAGTGGAAAGAGAGGCAGCAGAGAGGAGAAGGTTGGGCGTGGAAGGGTAAAGCAGAGGGCGGAGGAAAGTAGAGGATAGAGTGCAGGTGTAGAAGGAAAAAACAGAGAAGCGAGGATGGGAAGGAGGGAGTGAAACACACCGCCAGCGAGAGAAAGGGAAAAGGAGGATACATGTCAGTGGAAATAGGAAGGGGAGGTGGAGGAGAGTGGCTAAGAGAAATCAGAGAAAAGAGTGGGACGGGAACTAGAACAGTGAGGGGGAGATGGCGAGGAGACAAACCAAGATGAGGAGGAAGTAGGTGAAGGCCCCAGACGAGAGTGAAAAGAAGTAAATCCTGAGAAGTGGATAAAGATAAGCCTATGCAGAAGTCTAGCCCAGGCCCGACTGTTTCTCAGTCCGACAGGAGGAGAAAGCTGATAACACGCTGGAGTTCCCAGTAGCTGTAACATGCCCAGTGCTTTAGGATGATCCCTCAGACGTTACACGACCTTTTTGCGTGGGTCGTTCTCATCTCATATCTGGGATCTGAAGTTGGTGTATGGATACATTTGTCCAATGTGGTAATGTTTGGGGCGTTTTGATTGCATTTGCCCTCTGGGTGTACTATCCATCTTACTATTAATGTATGTCTGGATGTTCTGTGCCACATGCTGCATGGGTTGACAAGCGTTTGGATTAGGCTGGTGCTCTACATTAAGGGGCATCATGATTGCAGCTCCTTTGATATCTTACTCCAGAGACCAACAAGGACATATTTCTGCCTGCTCCTACTCCAAACCTGGACTCCTTGCACAGACGACTGCTCTGCCTCCTCCCTTTCATGTATGTGTGGAGACAAGTTACAGTCATACTCTTTTTGCTCAACATGTTTCTTTAAGGATAATGATTTACATTTTGCCAGATGGATTTTAGCCTTGAGAAGCCAAACCTTAACACATATCAGTAACAACTAGACCTGGTTAGAGGTGTGGTCAAGTGCCTACATTTTAGACTGGGATCAAATCCCAGCTTCCCCACTTAATCCAAGTGTGTGAATGTGGGCAATCATTTAATCTCCCTGTGCCTTATTGAACTAAATTGGGAGCCCCTAGATGTGACTCCATTGGCAGTGTACGTTGTTGATACTAGACTATACATTTGCATTCTCAAAGCTGACAATTATGGCTTGTTAACAGTGAAAATATTTTCCTTTTTGGAACACCTTCATCATTTTGAGAAATATTTCTTGTTTCCAAATGTGTGGGTCACACTGGGGATATTGGTTGCAGTTACTGTTGCTGATAGTTGAAAAGGAGCTCCAGTAAATTAAAACAAAGCGATCAGCTCTAGTTATACTTTCAGTTGAGACTGAGAGCAAAATGATTACAAAAAGACAGATGAAGCAGCACGAATAGAAACTTTTGTGGTTGAAAAATCAAGGAGAGTGTGATTTAGACAATGGAAATAAACACACGATAAGGAAAGTGACTCAATTTTTGGATATAGGATATACATTTTCCGCGGGAGTTGGTTTGTTAGGAACAGCAGTTGGTTTAATGCGTCTCAATAGCGCTTCCAGTGAATAATAACGGCTGCAGCCAAAGATATCAAAGCAAATGCTGCCAAGGCTTTTATAAAGGGAATATAGAAAGGTCATGTTCAACTGGGCTTGGCTTCCAAATAGAATGAATATATCACAATGTAATCCACAAAAAGAGCCTATTGGGTTACGAGTAACTCTCTAATATCCAATCAATATCTGGCAACACAAATAAGCGAGGAAAACCACCACCATGCCTTGAAAATCCTAGAGTAGATGTCCCTAGTAGAGGTACTTACTGTTGCTGTAGGTCTAAGGTGCCTCCCTAGATGGAGGTGGGGAGACGCCTATGTTAGGAAGGACTGCAAGAAAGCTGTCCCTATTTTAATCTTAATGACTCCTATGTTGGTATGTGGTTTTTCAAAAAAACCTAAAATACACTAAAAAGGTTATGAAGCTGAGTATCCCAAAAATGTATTCCGCCTGCTTCTTCACCAGAGGTTTTTAAAAAGGGGTGAGCTCGAGGGCTTGCGTTAAGTCACTTTCACACCCCAGCAACTTTCAACCTAATTTCATTGTAGTTTTAGAAAAATGGCACACAGGAGTATTGCTCATTTACTCCAAAAAGGGTTATTCTGAATTACTTTGACTCCGGGTGTACCGAGAATTTAAAAGTACATCCCATCTTATACATAGTTGTTTTTATGATGGAGTTTCTTTAATAGATTTTCAAAAAAGTACATTACTTGTTGTATGAAACTGAAAATGTGTGCGAATCCTCAATATTGTTTGTAAATGATTATACTTTTTGTATGCATCCTCAATGCTATCATAGAGCCTCCTGAATCTGGTTCTGTACCCATATCATTCCCTATACATTCTTCTGAGTCCTCATCATTGTTTCCGTTTTGCAGCCCAGTTGCTGGCAAAAGCAGGGGTTGGATTGCAAGCTAATCCCTCATAGCAAGCGCGGTCATTAAGTTGTCGGAGGCCTTCCAAAATATAATTGCTACGACTTATAGTGGCAATAGTTCCTCCCTTGTCTCCTGGATTGATAATTAAATCAACAGTTACTTTTGACCAATTTCCTTCAAAGATAACCTTTCTGTGTTTCCAAGATTTTGAGTTAAGCATGTGTTGTCTGTGGACATACTCGTATTGTTATTGTTCAGCTGAGGGGTGAAGTGGTGGCGAGGAGAGCTATAGGAGGGAAGATAGCGGTGCAGAACAGCAAGGGGGCGGTGCTGAGGAAGAGAGAGAGAGAGCAGAGGAGGGGATGTGGGCAAAGTGAAGGAAAAAAGCAAAGTAGGAAGAGAAAGAGCAGAGGAGTGGAGGGGGATGGGGGGTTGCCAGAGTGTAGAAGGGAGGAGGCAGACAGGAGTGAGGGGAAATGCTGCAGAGACGAAGAATGAGCAGCAGAGAGGAGGCAGAGAGAAATTGGATCAGAGGAGTAAGATACTGTTTTGTGAAACCATATACCCATCCTGTGGTCTCCGTTAAAACGTAATCCCTTTTTTTGTTTATACAAGAGGAAAAGATGGAAGTGAACTTCAACACTGTTGGAGGCGTATGTTGATCCTTTGGCTGCAACAGGTGCCATGTGACCTCACATTGAAATGAAGAACTAGCTCTCTGGTCATCTCTGGAATGGGAGCTCAGGCTGCTGGTGGGAGCTTTTTAAACATTTGATGATTCCGCACGCTAGTTTGATTACCCTTATTGTCCACTTATTTAAGAAGAAGTGAAGATTTCAAAATCTTCCTGCTGACGTCTAAACATATGTAAAGAAGCTTTTGACCATATATCGAACGCCTACTCTGCATAGCCATTGCTGAAGTGATGCCCTTTTTATCCCTTGTGTTTCTGGCTATTTATCATGCTCCAAAATGTGTAAGTCAAGTATTTGCACATAAACTACATTTCATCAGAAGGATGCCTCTGAGTGAGAAGCTTTCTGGAGATAGCTAACATAAACACAGGAGGCCTGTCAACCATGTGCTTGTTTTGAATTACAAGCCACGTGGATGCTTCATTTACATCAGAATCATGAGACCAGTTGTTCCAAACTAAAACAATTAACTGTGCCACATCATTTTGAATGTGCCTGCTTTCCAAAGATCAACAATTGTCCTTTTTTTCTGTTTCTGTAGAACTACCGGGCACTCCATCCAATCTGGTAATTTCCAACATTAGCCCTCGCTCGGCTACCCTTCAGTTTCGACCTGGGTATGATGGGAAAACCTCAATCTCCAAATGGATTGTGGAAGGACAGGTAACAAACTCGTTGTGATTCGGTTTTTATATGGATGTGCAAAGAGTCTTTTTTTACTTTCTAGCTGATGACGTCTACTTTTCTACAGAAACGTGCTACATGTTATATAAAAAAAATACATTGATGACAAATATACTCTGCACCACTGCACACTTACTACAGTGAGCTTATGGAATCACAATATTGTGGTAAAGGTGCTACAAATCATCTTAGTAGCACTTGCATTTGAAGTGTCAGGACGGAAAAGAAACCTGAATAACTTAAGGTAACTTGATGCAGCTTGGACCTCCTTCCTGAGTCCCCTTCAGGAAAAGGGAGGAAGGGAAATGTGTGCGGCACCAAATGAAGCTAATAAGTGTTCTTTCGGCTCATAGAGTCACTTAAAGAATGTCAAAATGTAGTATCCAGTCTCTCCATGGGGTGTCCTTGTCGTGGTCTTACCTGCACATCTGGACGATGACCCTGGTCTCCGTCTTCGGTTTGCAGGTTTTGCAGGATCCCCAAACCCTTTTAGATAGAGTACGTTGTTCTCTGCTTCTGTGATCAACGTTGGGCTGTGAGAACAATTAAAGGACACCTCAGGGAGGTGGAAACAATAGAGCCTCTTCCAATAAGGCTCCTGGAATTGGTACTTCAGGGTAGGACTTTGAAAGGCTCCTGGCCAAACCCCTTGTAGCCCTCACCTTTAATAATATCCTCCTTGGCCGCCAGTGAGATTGCACCATCTCTTGCCTCCTCCGACCGGTGCTCATTTCCTCACCGGCCCAGGTTGGGCATCAGAGACTTTGCCTTTCCTTCTAGGGGTACCTGTTCACCGCCTCAGATCTTGTAGCACTAGCTCCATCTTTAGTTCCTCTCGCTTGGCAATGGCTGGTGTGGGCCTTTAGCTCTCCTCCAACCACACCTCTCTCTTTCTCTCTTGAGAAGATCGGGTCGCTTCCCACCTCCTCTCAATTTTCCACCATCCGAGGTCAATGCCCTTTGTCCCTGGTGTAACATTCTGCCTCCAACTGCCTGGCTATATCTCTGACAGCCTCTTCCAGACTCCCCCTCCATCTCCAATGGTTTGCCTCCCCCACACTCCACTAACTGCTCTCCCCCTGCTGGTAACTCTCTTTTCTTCCAACCGCGTACACTCCGCAACAACACTTCTTTGATGATACAATTCTCCTGGTCCATCCTGGTCCACTCCCAAGTAACCCTCCTCTTCCTGAAGACACCTCTCTGCTCTCCAATATATACTATACTCTCCATCCAGCTTCTAGCTCTAACCTTCTGTTCTCCTACTCTCCAACACATTCCTTCCATCAACTCCTTTTTGAACACCCCACACTGCCAACTTAGGTGGCTGCACTACATAGTAGGATCCCTCCTCCCCTGTTATGATTCTCAGGGGTGGACTGGGAGTCAAAAGAGGCAGTGGACATGTTTTTCAAAGTGGCCCCATGTTACACAGTGTGAGCAAGCTCTCTCCCCAATATTTGACAATAAAATAGGTAACCACACAAAAGAGGCCTGTGATGCCCGGAGCTCCCTGTAGGCCAGTCCTCCCCTGGTGATGCTTACTGGTATTGAGCACACCTGTATAGTGAGGGCTGGGCTTGGCTGTTATTGGCCCCTGGACCGAGCGTCATGTGGTTTGGAAGGGGCAAATTTGAGGTTATCTAAAGGCCTGCCAACATTTTGGATTTCAGTAGGTCTGTTGGCAGGTCTGGAGTGGCCCTTCCTTCCCCCAGAAGTCCTGGTGTTATTCCCTGTGTGAGTCTTGATTCCTCTACTTTGCCAGCATTAACCTCTGAAGTCAGAAAATGTCTTGGTAGGCCGAGAAGGCTGTGTGCTACGTTTAATCCTCCTTTGTCATGGGGAACTTGCAAGTTTATAATACTCTTGACACGGAGAGAAGGCAGTGTGTTCCTTTCCATGTTCACTCATTCTGTGGGATTCACCCTCACACTGTTCAGATGTGGCTTTGTAACCATGTGATTTCTTTCTACAGACTGTACATGCATGAGTCATGCCGGAAATGTCTTCCCCTGCACTGTACGGTACAACGTCCTTTCATCGCAAGATGTTTTTTTGCAGGTTTTTTTTACCGTGAATTTTTCAACGGAAACAAACTCATCTAATTTTTTAGGGAGGTAAGGGAAAAAAAGAAAAACGCAATGAGTTTTTTGTTGAAAAATCTGCAGTAAAAAAACATCCTGCAATGAAATTACATAGAACCCACTATACATGCCGGACAAAATTTCTTTCCTTGCTTGTCTGTTATTCTTAAGGATTGTAATACTGACACTTGGTCAGGCAGTATTAGCACTGGAGTTATTACCTCTGGCTGTAATACCGCCAGATTACAAGTGGTGCTTTTGTGGCGTAAATCCCCATTTCATCTATGGACTCCATTGGGGATTTTTGGCAGTATTACCTCCGGTGGTATCACTGGATGGTAATACCACCATATTTTGGAGGTAAAGTGGAGGAGTTTCCTTCGGAGGTAAAACCAGCAAACTTGTAGTTTGGGGGTAAGGAAAAAATGGAGGTACAAGAATTTACCTCCACTCTATCCCTGCACCATTAAACTCGCACTTAGCCCCAAGTCTCTTATTTCCCTTGTGTGCTTACTTAATCTTCCTTTCGCATCCCCCCCATGGTTTTCAAAAAAATGGAACACTCTTCAACAGCATTGAACCTCGCTGCTCTGGATTAGGCAGGAAGGAGTTTGGAACCCACACTTTCTCATTTTCAGGAGTCCACTCTCGTGTCACATTCGAGGAGGCAATATTGTCTTTTGAAGAGTGAGCTCAGATTTCAAAAACCTCTCCTGGACACCTTACATTACCTACTTTGCTGCTAAAAGAATAAGAGTGAATGATTGGGCTATTTTAGAAAAAGGCTTTTGTGTTTATGGTGCAGCCCTTTGCCTGGCTCTAGGGTTTTCTGGTGAGGTAACTGAGCGGGTCAACTGCCTACCCAAGCTTGTGGATAATTGGCCTGTGGACAAGTCACATGAGATCAGTTAAGATCGTCGTCCCCTTATACACAATATCTCCCAACAGTTACAGCTGGAAACAAAATGACACCAGCAATAGACGTCTCCCCCATGTCCAAAAAGGAGTATTTTGTGTATTGCTGTCAAAGGAGGCTTCATGGAAGCTGCTCTTTAAGAAAGTTGAGCCCCATCTCTTCAGCAGTACTGAACTATGGGGTGGGGAAACTATTTACCAAAGGAAATCAAATTCTCTAAAATGGATAGCGGGTTCCTGATCAGTTGTAAGAGGAACTTTGCAATTTCCCCCAGTTCTTGCTTTGCGGTTCTGTCCAAAAAGCAGGGGTACCCCACAGTTTCTTGTGGTACTCGCTTCGGAAGCCTGTGTTAGCATCAGAGATATGCAATGATTTTTTTTGTAGCACTCACTCCCCGAATACGTCCGGAAAACCAAGCATTTATTTATTTAATTTCTTTATCTAGCGCAAAAGACGAGAGCCCGTGGGCATGGGGGCGCCAAACAGTACAACATGCATAAAACAGAAAAAGAGGCAACCGCGGGATACACCTGTTTGGTTACTAGATCAAGAAATTAGCAGAACTGTGCTGTCTTCAGGCCCTTCTTGAAAACAGAAAAAGATAAGCATACTCTGAGCTGGAGAGGAAGCTCATTCCAGAGACTCCATACCACATTGTTTGCCAAGAATCATATAGCAGAAAGGACACTGTGTTTGTTTCCCGACAGTGAGATCCAGAAAAGCTCACGTAGTTAAACACATTAAAATACTTAAACCCACTCACTTAAAGGGTTCTCTACCACGCAGCACGTCCTCTAGCTCGGAAACAGTTCAACACAAAAAGTGAAATCTTAGATGACTGGTTAAAGCCTTTGTCTAGGTACAAACTACTATACACAACACAAGCGAACTAATGAGCTCTAACCAATTAGAGCACATCACTCATCACCTGCAAACCAACACAGGGAGTCCAACCTCTAGGCAGGGGTCACGTTTTCAGTCTGGCAGTCTGGGTGTTTGCGGTAGGAGCTGCCAGCAGGCGTTTGGTGGAGATTGTAAGAAGGAATTTATAGGAGCAAGGACTTTGGAGGAGCCTGGAGAAACAGTTAAGGCAGGAGGGATTGGAGCGAGTCTTAGAAGCGGAAGTATAAAAACATCAGGAGGTGGTGGAGAGAGAGTTTGAGATGTTGGTAAAGAACATCAACAGGATATGGAGAGGAAATTGGAATAGGTGGTGATGGCACATCGGTAGGAGCTGGAGAGAGGCTTGGAGAAGGTGGCAAATGAACATCAGGTGGCTAGCAAGACCCTAGCAAGAAAGATCAGGAAGGGTTGAGATTGTGTGCTTGGCCCAACCCAGGAAGTACGGATGAGGCCTCGATTTGAAGGGGACAAATCTACGGTGGGAGGGGGAAGAAGCATGCAGTGTGGAAATGAGGAGGAGTAGGATCTGAGCATGAGTAAAGAGGTGGTGAAGAGGGCTGTCAGGACCTAGAAGGGTCTGGTGGCAAGGCTCTCAAGTCAGCTTGGGAAAACTGGGGAAGGCCAGCCAGTTGCCTCTGTTTCAGCCTGGCATATAAGCTCACTTACTACCTTCAATGATTGGTAGAGATTCATTGATGTCTACAAGATGCATCAGAGGTGGTTGTAGCCCACTGATAGCTCAAGCAGACCAGGAGTCATCCAGGGAAGACATCGTTTAAACCATGATTGATGGGAAGATTCTGAACCCTGTGAACTTGTTCTGGTCATCTGGAACCTGAAGATACTATCCTACCCCTTGAGTTTTCTACTTTGAGTTTCACCCAGGAGGGAAAACCTTTGCCTTGAAGAAAATCCTTTTTGATCTCAGAAATTGTGTTCAGCATCTTTTTGGACCCCACTGGTTATAGATCTGTTCTTGGTATCATTCTAACTATAATGTTCCTGTGCCATTCCCTGTTTATTTCTGTATTGTGACCAAGTCCTCTGCCTTTGTTTGTGGATGTGGCGATCCCAGGGGTCGTCAACTGCATTGTGATGCAGGGCCTGGAAGATCTCCAAAGAAAATTCCCAAGACGCAAACCAAATTCCCTCACGTCCAAGCAGGCTACTGTGAGAAGCGGTGCACCTGCCAGACCCCCATCCCTTTAAAGGTTTTAAAGGGTTTTCCCTTGCTGTGTCTGAAGCACTATTGTAAGGGTCATTCCGATATGGTCCCGATGTGGGGCTGCCAAGAGAAAGAAAAACATATGAAATCCTTACAAAGACGGGCTACCCTTGTGGTTGTATGTTGAAGGTGCATGGAGAATAATGAGTGCAGCTACTGTCAACCTTTCGGGGAGTGCACAATGGCGCTCCACTCTGCAGCGGCCCAAACATGCGTAGGTAATCCAAAATCATCTCTGTGCACTGTGCAACGCTGCAGAAACCGATTGCACACGGGGAATATGTACCAGAGAGCCACTGATCCAATCAGGTTCTATGTCCAACCAGTGTTCCCACTGCCCAACAAGTTTGGTCTTACGTAGTTAGACCCTAAGCTGCTCAACGATATCAGAGAGCCAAGGGCTGGAAGGTTTGCTTGTAGGTTTGAACAGGGATAAGGGTCAAAGGGAATCAAGGGATGCAGAGATAGAAATGTTTCAGTTTCATCATTTATTCGACATACGTCATAAAATGCAACAAATACATAAAAACAATTCATCACACCTCATATCCCATATGATGTTAAAAGTATTATCCAAAATTACTACATTTGAATTGTTGAGTGTACATAATTCATTATGGTCAATTTAAACACACAAAAAGTAAAGTGCAATAGATGAACTTATTAGATAAACCATTATAAAAATCACATCTGGTAGTTCCAGACTCTCAGGCTAAGCTAATTCATGTGTGCTTTTTCCTGCAGAGCCAAGCCATGTGTATATATATATATATATATATATATATATATATATATATATATATATACGCGTTAACTTTTGTGGGAGTGCCAGGTTGAATGGCGGCTGCATATTGTTGTGTCGTGATGTGCTGCACACATTTTTGAAATAAAATAAAGAAGAAATGGGAAACAAACTGGTGTCCTGACTTGAGTGAATAAAACCCTGTAAGGAGAGTGCTCCTCAACGACTGGTGGTCTGTCAGTTTTGGAAGAAAAAAAAATAAATATATATATATATATATATATGTATATATATATATATACTTCCACATTAATGACAGTCGTTTCATGCGCTGTTGTTTTACATGATAAGAACGCTTCATTGATAGTTCGGACACCATATCCAACAAGAATGGGTTTCACATATATCATTCTCAGGTATCCGTATTTGGGACACAGAAACAAAAATGCTGCGCCGTTTCACGGTTTCGGAGCAATGCAACGATAGATCTGAATGCTCCCGATTCCATCATGTTTTAAAGAACCGACCGGCAGACTTCCCATTCTAAATCTAATATATGTTGCCTATTGCGGTTGGTGGATGGCCAGATATGCTCCATAACAAACCTCTAGTGTTAACGCTCCGTACATGTGTGCAAGCTCAGAATCCTGATATTGCATTTTCATTTGATTATACATATGGTGTTTATAAGTGTTTTTCATGACACCTTTAGTTGTGTCATTTATGCATATAGGTTCTTCCCACAGATCGCCAAGGTCTAAAAGAAAAAGAGTTGATTTGATGTGCAGGCGCCAGCTTGAGAGAGGGCATCAGTAAGTGCCTCTCTGACCATACTCGCAGCCAGTATAAAACTGGCCTAATGGCTACTCCATGTTTTATGCTATGGCAATTAATGCCCATTTAGAATGGAGACCATAGGCATTCCTTTTGGCAGAAACAATCATTTTCTGAAGATGGTATTTTCAATTCTTCCTAGTTTATCAATCTTCATATATGCCCAGATCTCTGAGCCATATATGGTAGCTACCTTGGCTATATATAAGTAGAGAGTCAATCACCTGTCAGGCTCTATTTAACACATGCTTTGTTTTCACTTTGGAGAGCAATTATTTATTTTACCAAAGATAATGGCGCCCCAGCTAAAAATAATTTCTCCCAAAATGTGGATCTGGGAACACTGTCAAATAAATGCACACTTTAGGTCCACAAATAGCACATATAATTTCATCATCCTCCGTACAACATATTTGTTAATGAGTAGTAAGAGGCTAAAGCACTGGTGGTCAATGGTAGATACCCTACATTGGAACCCTGCTTGTAGATAGTCAATAGCCTCAGCCTCCTCAATCCACTTTAATGAACGATCTAAGAGGATTTTATCGTAACTTTTACCTGCAGTGTCGAATAGCGCGATGGGACGATAATTGGCAGGGTCATCCGTGCCCCCTTCTTATTAAATCTGTATTATTTCTGCTTGCACCAAGGGCTTGCGGACCATTTAGGGACTATTAATGGCATTAAATAATGTTTGGAAAAAGGCATCCAAATCGTAATTTCATTTTTATACACATTCACTAGAATTGTATCCACACCTGGCACACTACCCCCTTTCTGGGCACCCAGAGCCAACCTAATCTCTTCTGCAAGAAGAAGAGTGGAGAACTAAACAATGGAGCAATGTTACTGGGTACAAATGCCAAACTGGTCTCTTCATACATGGATCTAAAGTTTTTTCAACCATTTGTCTTCACAAATACTTGCAATGATGGAATGCTCTGTTGCAAGTGCCTGACCCCATCAACATCCAAAGCTTGGTGTTATTTCCCTCAATCCCTCATGGAACTCTCCATTTTGCCTCTGCATATAGTTTCTTCTTTTGGGCAATTATTTTTTTATATCTGTGATGCAGATGTTGAATATCTTCCCTAGCGTGATTATCTATGTTCTTAATATAATTAATAAGTGTCTGCTTGGCTGCCCTACATTCCTTATCATACCATGCATTTCATTTTATACTGATGTTTTCTATCTGTGCAGCCGTCTTGGTAACCAGAAGGTATATAGTGCCAGGCAATTCCCCATAGAGTCTCATTATCTCATCCTCATTGGTAACCGCACCACTAAGAATCTGTTCCAATGGTGGTAGGGTTGCAGAATACATTCTTGGAAGGATCTTATCTAGTTCTAGTTTCTCCACTTAACTGTTTTCCTTGCAGGACCATCGATCCCCAGGGGAGTATTTCCATCTATATATCTTATCTCTGGTCTCCTGTGCAAGAAGTAAGGGTTGCTGATCACTTTTAATTCTTTCTAATACCTGAAGTCTTTTGACCAGGCTCCATTTATCAACATAAATCAAAATATAATCAATGTTCATTGCGTTGCCACCCGAGACAAAAGTTGGTAATGATGGAGTATCATCAGGGGTTCTCCCATCACAGGCACGCATTTCCAAATGTAGGAACATACGCTGAACACCAGTAGCGTGCTCATATTTCAGCTTGCGGTAGGTTGAACCTAACTTTGGAATATTCCGAGCCTCGCCTCCCTCTTGCGTAATACCTTCAGAAAGAAGAGAGGATTCGAACTGAAGGCTAAAATTACCAACATAATAGCATGCAGTATCTTTTGAAGAAGGATTGCCTTTTCCCAATTATATGTTTTGCACAAAGGATAGTGTTCATGCCATTATTGGAGGTTGGTCTGTTGTAGATATTCATGATTAATAATGTGGGTCCTGAATTCGAACTGATCACGGAATGTTGTAGGTCCGGCGAGCCAGTGTGTGTCTCGCTGATTGAGTCACACAATCAGTATTTAACCCAGATCACGAGACCCCCGGAATTGCAATGGTTTTATAGCCCTGTATGTGAAGAGGTTTGGTTGCCCAGGTCTCTGAAAGCAGATAATGTCAAACTGTCTGGTCTGCTCACATCATTATCTATTCGATTGTTTTGCAGCCCGGCTATGTTCCACTCACATCTCTGATGTTATTACTAGGATGAACAATTATTTCCTGGCAATGTGTTTCTGTACTTATATCATTACTGGCATAGGTGATATTTCCCTCGGGATGGGTTTCTTTACTTTTTTTCCAGTCAGTCCACTCCCTCTAGCCCTTCTCCCACTGATCTATCGGAACCCTGGCCTCGGATGCAGTCTGATAATGTATTACTAATAGTACCACGGGCAGAGGTGTTGCCAGAAGGATGACTCATTCTGTGACATTTTGCAGGGGCAAGTCCTCTTAATAATATACTGGTGGACAAAGGGGGATAGGTCCTATATTCAATTGCCAACAGACCCTGTACAAGATGGGGATCTTTCCGCTTGCGTCCGATATAATCAAGCTCTGAGTTTATCACTGGGTTCCTAGGACAGTGGACAATATCTTCCCATATCACTGAAATACACCCTCTCACATGTCAGAACCAGAACT